>NC_080800.1:84917014-87317014 GCF_028018385.1 Neofelis nebulosa
TTAAAGCATTTGGAGACACATTTTAAGACCAAATACTGTAATACTCCTATTTTTGACTTGGTGAAATTTTTTTTTTTTAATTTTTTTTTCCAACGTTTTTTATTTTTATTTTTGGGACAGAGAGAGACAGAACATGAACGGGGGAGGGGCAGAGAGAGAGGGAGACACAGAATCGGAAACAGGCTCCAGGCTCCGAGCCATCAGCCCAGAGCCTGACGCGGGGCTCGAACTCACGGACCGGACCGCGAGATCGTGACCTGGCTGAAGTCGGACGCTTAACCGACTGCGCCACCCAGGCGCCCCACGACTTGGTGAAATTTTAAGAGCTTGACTCACTGGAGTTGTTAAAGATGATTTTGAAGCTGTTGCCCCATCTTGGATAATGTAGGTTTTACATATTCCCAATTAAGAGCCTTTATGATATGTAAGCTCTATTCTCTTATCTGGTTTCACTGTCTTTCCCCATATTAAAACACAAAGCTAAGAAAAATTTCATTCTATAGTGCTATATCTGGTTTTGGTGCACATAGAGTTCTACTTTCTCTGAATCTCCAGGTTAAGCCTATTGTCAGTATAGGGTTCAGTATTTTTCCCCCTTCAGCTTGCCCCTCCACACAAACTCTACTTTCTACTCTGCCTCTCAACCAGTATCTGAAACTTAAGTTATTTTAGGCAGTAACACCTCTCCCAGTATCTTGCATGAGCAGGAATTTTGTAATATTGATTTCCTAATTATTATGCATAGATTATATATGCCTTCTGTCTTCAAGAAACTTATATTCATTGATAGACATTATGGCTAAACAGATCTATTGAAAATGACTCTTTGGAATTTTTCTATGTGAACTCCTTCCAGTGACACCAGTGTCTTTCAGCAGTTATAGATAGGGCAATCTTCATGTGAACTCTAGAGTCAGACAGTCTCTATTCAAGTCCAGATCAACCAGTTCCCAGCTGCATGATTTGTGGAAAGTTATCTAATTTCTTTCAGCCTCAGTCTCCTCTTTTGTAAAGAATGATGATAATAATAAAAAAAAAAAAGAATGATGATAATACCTATCTCATAGGTCATTTTGTGGACAAAATTAGATAATAAATGCAAAGTAGCACAGAATAAACACCTCATAAATATAACATGCTATTAATGCAGATGGTACTTATGAAATTCCTGATCATACTGATCCCTGACCAGGGGACTGAGAAATAGAAGATATTTGCCCATGTTAAAGAGCTAAATATTTTCTCTTTTCCACTCTTAATTCAGATGAGTTGAGGGTACAGCGGCATGCTGCCTTATAGCAATCATCATTCTATGATTTTAGAATATGGAAGGAGTAGCAGGGTTCATCTCTGGAAACGGTCCAGTGTTTCAGTGTCAAGGAAATTGATTGATTCCTCCTTTCCCCAGGCTGATGTAGGCCAGCACCTGGGCCAAAAGACTTGATTTGGGACTTAAAGGTTTTATTTCCAAAGTGACAAGAAATGGGAGTCATGTACTTACTGAGTGCCAAAAATTAAAATCAAAGAAGCCAACGCTTATTTTTTAGAGTAGAAGTAGAAACAGTAGATGAAAGAAAAGACTCAGAAGCAGGGCAGAATTTGTTTGGAGTAGGGGAGAGGTGAGCATGAACAAGAATAGAGGGAAGGTGAGGAAGCAGAACACTGGCTTATTTTATGAGTTCATGGCCACATAGTACATGAGTTAGTGACCTGGTCTAAATGTATACAGTTGGTTGCACAGCATTTAATCAATTTTGTCACAACTCTGTCCCTGAAAAGATACCTGGTCTTTCCTATGGTCCAGACAAAAATTCTATTTTTGAAAGGGTACAAGGGGAAAGTTGAAGAGCAGATGTGTCTTTTGTTGATGACATTAAAACTTTCTTAGGTTAGGGATGTCCTTCGACTTCCTAGTTTCTATTAGTGTCCTGCATTGGATCTATAATTTCCAAAATATTTATGTATATTCTCTTTTAAGTTCCAAATTATTTATATATATTCTCTTTTGAGGGTAACAAATTCTTTGAGTTCATTAGTCATGGTGCAAAGTAATCCTTTTGTTTCTTCTTTTCACCCATTTTTGAATGTGCTTTCTGGATTTTGCTGTTGAAAAATCCTCTTCATCTAGTGCATTTTACTTGACAGCTACCCATCCATTGATCAATCCACGACCAACCTGGCTACGCATTTTGACCTTCTATTATGTGCCCAACATGGTGTTAGACATTGTGGGGGAAATAATAGGAGGAAAAACATCTCAGTCTACAGAAACCCTAAGATTTTGCTGGAGATTGCTTGGAGATGGAAAAATTTTAAAGAAACATAAGTCTTATATAATCAAGAGCAGAGTAGCCCCTGGCTGGCTCAGCTGGTGGAGCATGTGGCTCTTAATCTGAGGGTCATGAGTTCAAGTCTCACACTGGGTGTAGAGATTGCTTAAATAAATAAACTATAAAAAATATCAACAGAGACTGCAAGCCTTCTAGGTCAGTGGTCTTATACATTAGTATGCTTCAGAATCACCTGTGATCAGTTAAACACACAAATTCCTGATCTCCAGGGAGCCGGATGCTGCAGGGTGCAGATGGTGCCCAAAAATCTGCATTTTATCAAGATTTCTAGGATATTCTCCTGTCAGAGGCCCCTAAACCATACTTTAGGAAGCAGTGGGCTAAAAAAATATGTGAAAATGGGGAGACACATAGGGCTGGGAGTGACCATAGAAGGTTTGATTGGAATTGGGAAGGGTGAGCTGAATTTGGAGAAGAGGTGGTGAGAAGAGATTTAGGAAAGGGTTACTGGGGGGTGGGGATGAAAATGGGATATGTTGCAAAGACTGGCTAGCTATTCACCAAATCAGTTTTCTTTTACTCCTTGGCACATGAACTACATTTCTTAGCCTCCACACAATGAAGTGTGGCCATTTAACTGAATTCTGGCCAATGGAATGTAGGTAGAAGTTGTAGTGTCACTTTTAATACGGGCCCATAAAATTCTCCCACGTGATCTCCTACTGTTTCTCTTTTCCCTTCTACAGGTTAGATGTTGATGCCTTGAATCAATGGAATCAATGTAGTAAAGCTGGCAAAGCCTCCACCAGTGTGGATACACAAATAAATGTGACTATCCCTCTCCCATAAAGAACATCCATTTTGGGATTATCTGGGTGGCTCAGTTGGTTAAGGGTCTGACCGACTTTGGCTCAGGTCATGATCTTGTGGCTCATGAGTTGGAGCCCTGAGTTGGAATCTGTGCTCACAGCTCAGAGCCTGGACCTTGCTTCGGATTCTGTCTCTCTCTCTCTCTGCCCCTCCCCAACTCATGCTCTCTCTCTCTCTCTCTCTCGCTCAAAAATAAATAAATATTTAAAAGAAAAGAACATCCATTTTGGACTACTTCACTTGAGTAAGACTTCTATTGTGCTAAGCTACTGAGATTTCAGGGTTTATCTGTTAAAGCTTCTAGTATAAAGTTAACATTAAAGAGGACCAGGCTGACCAAGGCAGAGAGTCTCTGGGGGTAGTCATCATTGTCTTTCTTAGGATTTTTATAGGCTCATCATTACTCAGAATTAATGCATGGACACTAGTCTTTCAGGTCAATTGTCTCATGAATCATAACTTTTTTCAAGATGCTTTGTAATTATTTCTATGTGACCTTTATTGATCAGGGATCCCAGCTGGACATTCTATTATCCCTTAATCCCTTTACCAAGAAGGAAAGGATATGAAAACAAACATTCTACTGCAATAGAGAGTTCAGTTTCTCTGGACCCTTTAAAGTCTTGGATAAGGAAAATGTAGCTTAAAGCACATTAACATGCATTGGAAAGGACTTAATTCATCTCCCACCCACATCCTGCCTTTCCCTTGCTCCACACCTGCCTAATGGTTCCTGGGAAGTAGGTTGGCTGGCTGCAGTTAAACTCAAGCACCTCCTCAAGCACTTGGTAAAAAACAGCTTTGGCATAATGATACTCCTGCTCCTACTCCATAGAAGGAAGGTGAAAAGATATTAGCAATTGACTTAGAAACTTGTGAAGGTCTTGCCATTTGAATTCCCATAATTAGTTGGTTGCTTAATTGTTCCTGGTTATGGGTGTCTTATGTATGTATGTATATATATATTTTACAGAATTTGTCACTTTTATATTTGTTAATCATTTTTTTTAGTAGAAAACACTGACCTTCTTTCAATGGGATGGGTATCGTCTACCCCTGGGTAATTCAGTTTATCTTGCCTGGCAACTTCTCACACTACCCTCTTTTTTTTTTCAGGGATGGATGCAGCAGAACCCTGCTGACTGCTGACATGCAGCAGACTTGTGATCTGGACCAGTCCTGCTATTGGATGCTGTTTAAGGTATGTTCTAGAGGCCTCTGTCTATACCAGTTTTTTTTCCTGACAAGAAGGATCTCTCCCTACCTCGCTTTCTAGTATTTTCATTATTGAAGTAACTATTTGGGGGCCACAACATTATCTCCAGAAAGTTTCCAGTTAAGACATAATAAATTACAAGCGCTTGAGTAACCTATTAACCACTAACAAAAGTGAGCTTATTAGCATTGCATGCAAAATAAGACATTGATAGAATGGTATTCAGGGCAGAAAAAAACTGAGCAAATAGAGTACTCTCTGCTTCAGTGCAGTGTCCTGGTAGAGAGGAAAGGATTCCTTGGATCTCTGGGGTCAAGTTAGACCACTGACAACTTGGAGAAGTATACCTTGGAGCCTCAGAAAGGGTGTATTCTTTAAAGAACCAGAAATGTTGGACAGCCACAGAAATTATGATAAGGAATGAGAAGCTTGAAATGGAAAGAAAGAGCAAGGATTTGAAAACTGGAAGGCCACATCCCTGGAAGGAAGCACTAGAGTGGATAACAGAATAATAAACCAAGCCACATCTCTGAGAGAATAAAGGCATATTTGGTGCTCCTCTCCCTCAAACCTGACAGCTCTTACTCTCACTGCCACACTAATCCAGTTCTCTTGTGACCCATATATGAAGCAAATATTTAATGTGACTTGCTGGTTTTCTTCTTAATATCTGTGTTGAGCCTGCTGAAGCCATTCTGCAACCAGCTGGACTGCCAGTAAAGCTCATAACATTAGCCTCAGAGAGCAAGACATGGCAGTGCCTAGAAGCAATTCAGAGACCTCCAGTGCATCCTTTCAGTGAATATCTAAGACTACAGGCACTATCACATGTTGTCAGAGATAAAAGTACATTCCTAAGTCCTGTCAGTCACCATGAAATTTCTGCTGACATTTCTCTTCTCTCTAGAATTCCTTCTGTAACTGATAGTTACCATTGTTAGGGAGTACTGGCAACTCACAATAAGTTTCACTGAGCCTTGCCAATAAACTGGTATTGTGTTTCTATTTTAGTTCTCAAGGCTAGTCATAAGTATTATTGCTGTAAATAATAAGTATAAAAAATATAAAATATGTGTATAAGAAAAGGATGCCAATATAATGCTGCTCATTGATCCATAGTAGCCATTACCTATAGATATTATCATTTTTTAAAGTTTTATTTATTTTTGAGAGAGAGAGAGGGATGGAGAGAGAGAGGGGGAGAGCATTGGTGGAGGAGTGGCAAAGAGAAAGGGAGAGAGAGAATACAAATCAGGGATTGGGATTCAGCACAGAGCCTGACACAGGCCTTGATCCCACGAACTGTGGTATCATGACCTGAGCCAAGATCAAGAATCAGACACTTAAATGACTGAGCCACTCAGGTGCCCCAAGAATATCATTTTTAATAGCCACATTTTCCCATGTTAGAGATAAGCAGAGAGGTCCTCAAAAGGTTCATCTGTTTTCTAGAGACTGAAGCCAGCTTAAGTACACAGGAACCCCAAAGATCTGTCTTTTGTCTTTACCTCAAGATCTACTTTTGTCTCCTATTATACTCTTTGAGTGCTTTATTGACTCTTTGCCTTTGTCTTCAGTCAATGAAATCTTGCATCTGGATTAGCACAAGAAATATACCTGCAGTTTATCCTCCATATTTTTTCCAGGATAAAAAACGTTCTTGCCTGTCAGGGGAATATAAGCAATATGTTCCAGTGTGAATACTTATTACTTTCCTGTCAGAAAAAGGTTACAGAAATTTCCCTTTTGGGAGAATGCCATGAAGATTTTTTTTTTTTTTCCTCCTGCCTAGTAAATTTTTTACAGATGTACCTCTCTGGGCACTACAGTTGCAATTCCCTTTGGAAGTTCACCTGGCATAAATGCACCATGGAGGCAAATTACCATTACAGTAAAATATTCCAAATATTTTTCTCCTGAAATGAATATAGAATGTTTTCCTACTGTGGAGAAGTTCTTGAAACAGTGTGATGTATTGGTATTTGATTTGGAGAGTCATGATCTTTCAGTTAACCATGGGCTACCATGGGGTTATGGGACAAGATTAACATTCTTGTTGGACTCTAAAGCCTCTAATAGGAAGCTTTGACTGGAGTTGTTTTGAGCAACAGGATTTGACCACTGATATATCTAAAATGGAGTAGTATTACCTTGCCTATGAGTACCGATATTCTCAGATCTCAGGCAGACACAACATTAAAGCAAATGTACTAATGCCCAGGGAACATGGAGAGATTTCCCAGCTGACAGCCAGGTTGGCACCTGCCCACCATTGCTTATAAAAGCTATGCCCTGAACTGCTACCCTAGTGACTATCAGGTAAGAGGCCTTCCCCAATTCAGGAGTCAGTAGAGAGTTATTGCTAGGTCACCAGCATCACCTCTTTGTTGTATTTTGCTATGTTGCACGTGGCTGACATCATTGCAATATGTCGGCCCTTTCATATAGATTTATTGATATGGATAGAACAACCAGTAAAGTGTTCACCAGCGAACAAAGACCCACAACTACAGCTACACCCTAGTGAGCTAAGCTGACCTAAACCACAGACCAGATATAATCTCTTTAATATAGACTCTGCCCTGACAGAATTGAATCATTGGAAATATTAGGGCCTTATATTCCTGCAATAATAATAATAGCTAGCATTTATTGAGTTATTACTATGTGCCAGGTATTGGTATAAACAAGCAAATTTGATAAACTTTTCATCCACAATAGTCAAATTCATAGAAGAAAAGAATAGAATGGTGGTTGCTAGTGGCTGGGGGTAGAGGGAAGTAGGAGTTGTTAATCAACAAGTATAAAATTTCAGTTATTCAAGGTCAACAGGTTCTAGAGATCTAGTGTACATTATAGATAAGAATACTGTATCATACACCTATAAAACCTATAAATAGGGTAGATCTCACATTAAGTGTTCTTATCATAATAAAATAAAATGTTAACAAGACATATGTATGTAACCTTGTGTAGCCATCACCCCAATCAAGAAAATGAGCATATCTACCAGCCCCAAAAAGTTTCCTCCTGACTCTCTGTAGCACCCCCTCCCACCCCAGCTTTGACCCCAGGCAAACACTGATCTGCTTCCTGTCACTATAGATTAGTTTGCATTCTATATAGTTTTATATAAATGGAATCATATAGTATGTACTTTTTTATGGCCTATTTCCCTCAACATATATATTTTGAGATCCATACTCCTGAATTTTTATTACTGTGAACTATTCTACTATATTGGATATACCACAGTTTGTGTATTCAAGTGTAAGTCTGTGTATACAAAGGCTTTCATTTCTTTTGAGAGAATACCTAGAAATGGAATTGGCTGGATCATGTGGTAGATGTATGTTTAACTTGTTAAGAAACTGCTGAAATTATGGTTTATCCATACAGTAGAACCACTCAGCAATAATAATAATAATAATAGTATTTATTGAGTTCTTACTATGTTCCAGGAATTGGTACAGTAGTTTCCCCTTATCCCCAGTTTCGCTTTCCACAGTTTCAGTTATCTGCAGTCACCTGCAGTCCAGAAGCAGATGATTCTCCTTTCCATGCATTGTCAGAGGTCAGTAATAGCCTAATGCTAATGTCACAATGCCTATGTCACTCACCTTACTTCATTTCATCATGTAGGCATTTTATCATTTCACATCATCATCATCAGAAGTGTGAGTACCTCACAATAAGATATTTTGTGTGTGTGAGAGAGAGACCATATTTACATAACTTCTATTATATGGTTATAATTGTTCTATTTTATTATTAGTTATTGTAGTTAATGGTTAATTTCTTACTGTGCCTAATTTAGAAATTAAAGTTTATCATTGGTATGTATGTACAGAAAAAAAACATAATATATATATATATATATATATATATATATATATATAGTTTAGCACTATCTCTGGCATCCACTGGGGGTCTTAGAATGTATCCCCTGAATGTAAGTGAGGACTGCTTGTATAAGCAAGTAGGTATTACTCATGTAATTCTCACTACAATGCAGTGAAGTGATACTATGATTTACCCCAGTTCATAAGGAGAAAACTGATGCACAGAGAGGTAAATTCACTTGCTCAAGGTCACATAGCTACTAAATCAAAGCACCAGTGCTATGATTTATGATTTCCACATATCAGGAGTCTGGCTCCAGCATCAAAGCTCTTCACTACCACATGTACTGCCTTCTTGCTGCTATCAGAAAGGAAGGTAAAAACAGTTTTTTATGCTAGGATTTTGTACTCATACTTCATTTTGCCCATATAGAAACATGCCTGATTTACAAGTTCTTCAACCAATTTAGGAGCACTAATAGTTAGGTCCCACCACTGACTTGCTATGAGACCTTTGTAGTTCACTTGATTCCCCAAGACCCCACTTCCACATCTAAAATTGTGACTAATGATATTCACTACATCCACCTAAGTTGTGAAGAGATGTGAAATAAAAGTTCTTTGAAAGTAGTTCATCATTTAAAAGCAGTTTTTGTTGAATTTCTCTGTCTGAAGCTTGGTGGATCTCAAATATTAGGCAGCAGTGGAGGTAAAACAGAGCAGAGGCTCCAAGTTAAAAGAAAGTGAAGATTAATACAAGTTCAGGCTAGGGAAAGGTGGAAGGGAGGCCGACCTCCAATATACACCAAGAGGACCCAACAAATTAGAAAGCCAACCGGCAGATCAGGGTTAGAGGAATAAAGAGGGAAGAGCAAGTTTGAGAGTAAGCTGTCTCTTTTCTTGTTGATTTGAGTGGTTTACCTTTTCCTGACAGAATAGCATTATTTGAAGGGAGAAGAACTAGAGGTAGAAATCAGGATGTATTGTGCATGAGCCTGTGAAAGTGTGCAATACTCACCATACAGAACCATTCTAAGACCAAACACTCTTTCATGCCAGAATTTTCCTATTGAGAAAATAGAATTGCATTTGGCCCCTGTGGAAAAGGAATGGAGTCATCCAGGACCTCAAAGGAGCATAATGGAATTAGAGAAATGAACTACATTGAAAGTATTTTGTCTGACAGAAAATCACATTATGTCCAGGCAGTGTTCTTAAAAGATAAGAGGCTCAATAATATTCATTAAGGGAAAAAATTCTCTTTGACTCACTAGGGCATTTGGTATCCTCTATGTTCATTATAGTTTTATTATAACAAAACAACAATGATAATAATATTTGCTATTCATTTCCTGCTTATAATATGACAGGATATGCTAGATGCTTTATACATATAGTTTCTCACTCTCACGACAATGTTATGAGATAAGAATTATTATTATCCCCATTTTCTAGATGAGAAAACTGACCTTCAGAGATTAGTGACTTTCCCCTTATCATGTAGCTTCACAAACCTTCTTAGATGCTTTCCATCTTCTTTTTTTTAGAAGTTTATTTATTTTGAGGGAGAGAGAGAGAAAGAGAGAGAGAGAGAGAGAGAAAGAGAATGGGGGAAGGGCAGAGAGAGAGAAGAGAGAAAGAATCCCAAACAGGCTTAGCCCTGTCAGCATGGAGCCCAATGTAGTGCTCAATCTCACCAATCATAAGATCATGACCTGAGCTGAAATCAAGAGTCTGATGCTTAACAGACTGAGCAACCTAGGCTCCACGAGGCGTTCCAACTTCTTAGAGGCTTTCTATCCTCATAGTCATTACTACTAAGTATCTGAATTTATTTTTTTTTTGCGTGTTTGTTTTCCTGTTTATTATCTTTCTCTTACACCAGGATGGAAATGACATGAAGGTAAAGAGTTTGTTAAATTCAACAATGTATGCCTTGCATTAGAATAGTCCAAGGCATTAAAAATATATATATTTTAGAATGGTCTGAGGCATATAGTAGATGATCCTTGTTCATAGCTGAATGAATGACAAAGTGACAGAAGTGGAACTAAATCCCATGTGTAAGCATTTCCAAAGCCTACGAACTTTCGATTATTCCATATTGCTGCTTTCTTTCCATACTTATTTTTTCTATTTAACTAGAATAAAATTTGAAAAGTAGTTTTTTGTTCTTTATCTGTGCTCACTCTGTCCTCAGCAGTGTCAGCAAAAGCAAATAATCAGCTGAGGCTTTTATTTTTCACTTAATTAAACCCCCAAGCGAAACAACAACAACAAAAAAAACTTTGTTTTTATAGGAAAAATTCCTCTGAGAAAAGAGAAAGAAACAGGGATATGATAAATGAAAAAGGTAAAGAATTGACTATAATCTGCAGCATGGGAGAGTCAAACTCTAGGGGGTTTTATCTGTTGTTATTTGTGGGGGGTGGGGAAGGAATTTAATTTTAATTCTTATCAGCAGGTGGCAGCACTTTTCTTAGGCTGAGAAGACAAAGGGAACTTAGCAAACCTGGTCCAGATGCTGATAGATAAAGAGATTCTTAAAAGCCAAAGTTCGTAAGTTCACCTTTCCTGGAGAATGGCTAACTTCTAATTGAAATAGAGATTGAAAAGCACGATCTGTTGAACATAATGTCAGTGCAGAAGATTTTTTAACAATTGCATCCTTAAACTATGCTGATCATTTTCAGTCTCATAGGAATTACACAATTCTATCTTAATCATATGCCCCAGAAATGTAATATATTGGTCATTCTTGGTTTGCTTATGTAATCTCCATTCTCTGTCCCACCTTTTACAAAATTGCTTAGCTGGTTTACATCATGGGTGTGACTAAACTGGAGCCTTCTTCCTCCTTGGTAGGGTTATTCTCTTTCTGTAGAGGATGTTCAGAAGGTTCAGGGCAAGATATATTTAGGTTAAAGCAGACTGAG
The DNA here is from genome assembly GCF_028018385.1 of Neofelis nebulosa. Classification (NCBI taxonomy): domain Eukaryota; kingdom Metazoa; phylum Chordata; class Mammalia; order Carnivora; family Felidae; genus Neofelis; species Neofelis nebulosa. The sequence continues at coordinate 84,928,170 of NC_080800.1, forward strand.
ACTGAGGTTGAATACTATTAGAGCTATATGCTTTGTAATTTTTCTGTAATACAGCCTTCATATGACTGGCTACACAAGAGATGGTCAGTGGTTGTTCATGTACTTGTCTGTGTCTTCACTGGTTTAAAAGCACTTTTAGAAAATGGATCATGTTTTTACTTCTTTTTCTATCCCCAGTACCCAGCACAGGACTTGGGGTATTAAATTAAACCTAGGGGGTGCCTGGGTGGCTCATTAGGTTAGGTGTCTGACTCTTGATCTCGGCTTAGGTCATGATCTCACAGCTCCTGAGATTGAACCCTACATCAGGCTCTGCAGCTGACAGCTCAGAGCCTGCTTGGGATTCTCTCTCTCCCCCTCTCTCTCTGCCCCTCCCCTGTCATCTTCTCTCTCTCTCAAAATAAATAAACTTTAAAAAATAAATTAAAGTTTGTTCTTTGGATACTTGGTTGTATTGTTCTGAAGCTTGCACAGTAGCAGTAACCCTGTTGGACTTTATACATTCTGGTCACATGACTCTGATTCAGTGCTATTTTCAGGAAATAGTTGAAGAAAATGCCTCAATGTACAATCCTGTGTATAAATTTGTACAAATGTGAAGCTTTATTTGGTCAATTTTGTTCTTATTTGTTGATCTTTGAGAGCCTTGAAGGACAAATTGATATACTCACATTCTCATTATCAACATCAACTGAGATTAACTTTATGCTAGACTCTGGTATTGCAGTACACAGACACAGTTCCTATCTTTCGGGAGCTGAGATGCAAAACAAGGCCATGCAATCATGAGGAATAGTACATTTTATCACATATTTCAAGTGCTCAGTTGAATAAGAATGAATAGGAAAAGCTCAGGTAAAAGTAAAAATTGTAGCCAAGATGTTCTGCTACAGAGTATAAGCAATCTAGTTATTTGAAACAACCTAGATAACAAGAAATTTTCACTTTTATTAGAAAACTTGTTGTTGTAGATACATAGCCATGCTGTGCTTGGTGCTGAATGTTCACCTCTCTTAAATATCTTCAATGTATAAATTAGCCCCAAAGAGACTAAAAACCTAATGGTTTATTTTTAAAGGGATTCTTTGCTGATTCAGTTATTTTTCCATGTGCTAATAATAGGTGAAAGAACATACCATAAATAGTTTCATAAAGTGATTGTGATTTCATTTTTTGTAGTTAATTTTAGCCTAAGCTGGCTGAAAAGAAGTGAAAAGCTCCAAGATAAAACCCATGGTTTGATGAAAAGCAATTGTTTGATTATTTGTATAAACTACTTACAGAAGAGTCATGGTTCTGAAAGCAATAGAACTATATTTTCAAAATACCAGTCATTCCCATTTTGTTTTCTTTAAAGAAATTTCCATATGAAGTACATAAATTTGCAAATAGAAGATAGAAAGTAAGGGTAATGCCATTTAGTGATTAAAAATATAAAGTTGATTAAAGGGCATCAAAATGATGATAAAACTAAGCAAGCTTTATGAACTATTAAGTGAATCATCTTCTTTGAAGGGAGAAAAAACCCTAATGATTTTCACTGATATTTGCAAATAGCATTTGGGAGTGATTAATACTTACAGCATTTGATATTGTAAGGAATTTACTTTATGCCCCTTTCCAAAAACACTTTCTCACCATTCTTACCCCAGGATCTTATCCAAGATGCATTGATTTCTCTATCAGTGATTTCTTCTGAATAGCTAACTCACTCTTCAATCCTACAAGATTAACTACATCTGCAACTGCTATGGCCAATTTCTGAAGTTTATGGTCCATTTCATAAAGTCTTGTAAATCAGCCCTTACTTGGTTTTAATTATGTCTCCCTCTAGAATGCATGTGCCAGATTGCTTCAAATTTATATGTGAGGCCAAGAACCAGACAACCTTATCATGGGATAATTGTTTTAAATCCTATGAAGTTCATTCTGTATTAAAATGACTAAGGTTAGGAATAGCAATTCTGACGATCAACCCTTTCATTCAAGGTCTGGCACAAAACTTATTATTTCTAAGAAGAATTCTCTGACCAACTATTCTCCAAACATATCCACAACCCTCTCCACACCTGTAGTCTCCCACACAGTATCCCTCAATATTATTCTTTTATTGTACTTCTTGGCATTTAAGCAGACTTTTAACTTTAACAATATGTTTTATACACTTACATTCTGCATTATAGCACAGTAGATAATAACTTGAGCTCTGGAGTCAGACTGTCAGGGTTTGGTGCCGGTTCTGCCATGTAATTGTAGTGTGATTTGGAGCAATTTTCTTAACCTATTCATGTCTCAGTTTCCTAATCTGAAAAATGGAGATGATAATAATAGCACTTCTCTTATAGGATTGTGAGAATGAAAAACGTTAAAATGTATGCAGCGTTTAGCACATCCTTGGCCAATAGTATTATGTAGCAAGTAGTAGTATTATATATATTGGCTATTTTGTTATTCTGTTTTTTGATGTTTCCCATTTCTGAATTATTTTTTAAGGCTGTCTGAGGACAAGAAGTATGTTTTCAATATTCACATAACCCTGATGATAGTTAAACTTATGCATCAACTTGACTGGATTGAGGGGTTATCCAGAGAGCTGGTTAAACATTATTTCTGCATGTATCTGTGAAAGTGTTTCTGGATGAGATTAACATTTGACTTGGTGGACTCATTAAAATAGATGGCCCTCCCCAGTGTGGGTGGGCAACATTCATTTAGGGCCTAAATAGAATAAAAAGGTTGAGGAAGGAGGAATTCACCCTATTTTTCTGCCTCATTGCTTGATCTAGAACATCTCATCTTCTGCTCTTGAACTAGGATTTCAACCTTTGGATCCCCAACCTTCAGACTTGGACTGAATTACACCACTGGCTTCCCTGGGTTTCCAGCTTGCAGAAGACAGACCATGAGACTCCCCAGCCTATAACTGTGTGAGCCAGTTCTTCATAATATAATTCCTTTTATATTAAACTGGTTCTGTTTCTCTGGAGAACACTGACAAATGCACTCCCTCTGTGCCCATAGTGTGATGCATACAGGAGGTCTTATAGTATTTCCTGAAATAATGGACAAGTGAATATATCGTTGTAAAGATTCCAGATGTATGTATGCTGTGACTCCAATATAGCTGATATGTTCAGAAAAGATATTTATAATCAAGAAAAAAATTTAAGCAAGTGTCTGTATAAAAGGAGGCAGTGGATGGTTAGGAGTTGGCCAGACTGAACCTGGGTTCAGATCTGGGAATGAAGAAGGTTTTGAGAAGTCTTCCTGGAAAAAGTCTAATCTCAGAATTCAGAAAAGCCTAAAATTTGTGTCCTGAGAAGCAGTGATGGCAGCTTGAGGAAAAATACTTTGAGGGAGGTAGATAAACAGGTTGTCCTCTGATGCAAGGGAAGGGTTAGCCTTAATCTATGTTGCCCTGGTGTACAGAGCTAAGGCCAATAGATGAACATTACAGGATGGTATATTTGAACTCAATGTAAAGAAATACTTTCTAGTCACCTGGGCTGCCCGACAATGGAATGGGTAGCCTTGCAAAGTTGTTTGCCTAGATTCACAGGTGGCCACTTTTCCTTTACACAGGACAGATGCAAAGATGGTCACTTCTGTGGTGGGAGTTTTGAGTTGCATTCATGGTCAAGACACAGGCAGGATCAGCTATAGAGCCACACATAAGAGTTAAAATTTCTAATCCTCCTTTCACTTCATGTTAATAGAAGATAGAGGGAGGGCAAAGGTTGTCAGTGTCATAATTCTTGTCGAGATAACATGCTGTGAAAACTCATAGAAAGGAGAGTAGGGTATATTTTCTGAGCCTGGATCATTCAATATTTTGTGAATCTGAAAAAATCATTTAAGACAGTAATAACCAAATTTTGATTTCACAAATTAATACCACCCCCCACCACAAACACACCAAATCAATAGACTGACATAGTGCTACCAACATTTTATCGTGTCAAGTAAGGACATTAAAACAACAACAACAAAAAAAACACCTCACCTACCATCTGCTTATATTATCATTTTATAATTGGCTTACAATAAAAATACTGAATGATTTTAGCATTATGAAAAACATACTTTGTCGCTGTTTTTCTCATTTCACCATGGTCAAGTTATATCATCATGGACTGGCATGACTTCACAAACAAGCACTTGGGAATCACTATTTTGGCTTTAGTGGTATTCTCTACTTGTTTAAATCAGGAGTTCTATACACCTCCCTTCCAGACTTCTAAACCTCTTATGGGACTAAGGTTGCTATTTTAAGTGTTAATCCCTAAGAGTAACATTTTGTCCCATAGATCCCACAGAATTCAAAGTGTAAGAAATATCCCCAAGGGTAGATTAGGTCTCAACATAATTTAGTCATTGCTGGGGTTTGACATCATCTGTAGGGATCCCATGAACATTTATCATTTAGTCAGTAAGTCTGTGCTGGGGTGTCTTCCAACTACTCTAAAGACTCAGAGAATAATATGGTGTAATATTCCTATTTCTAATGCCAAAATGCTAGGAATTATAGATGCTATTAGAAAAATAACTTAATCCATGAATAATTGCGACTTTAGGTCTCCTAATAACTCTTTGAACTTGCCTGCTATAATAAATGAGGTAAAATTCCATTTTTCTATAATGGAAAATGTATTAAGGAAGCTCCTGGGGAAAAATGTTCTAAATATCTACTCTGACAAGAGAAGGGCTCTTATCATTTTTTAACCTTTAATTCCATTTCAGAAACATTGACATACAATTGCTACTAAGTTGGAATTTGTCTATATGTGAAATCACTTTTTTGAAGCATATTATCTGCTAATGGAATTATAGAGCATTTTCTGGAGAGAAAAAAAGACTAATCTTATGGCTGCACAGTATTGGCAGTAGATTACCATTTGGATTAATGATTTCTATACTGTATTATTTTGCTTTTAAATGCCCAGGTTCTTATTTTAAAATCACATTATTCAGAAGCTCTTATGATATTTTCAACATCTCAGTTTTTAATATAAGGAATGTATTTTTTTTTTTTGCCCTTGTGAAAATCCCATGTCTAGTGGGACTCCAAATGGGTATTTTCCCAGAGGGTAACCCTCAGGTTTTGAATTGCTAAGATCCAGCAAATATGTCTATAACATTACAAAGCTGGACAAACCCTGCTGAGGTCATTGCTTGGGGGTATTGAGAACATCCTCAGCCAAACCAGACCAACTCTGACTACTGAATAAGTTCCATTATGGCCTATAGCTTGGGGTGCCTGGGTGGCTCAGTCGGTTAGGCATCCAATTTCAGCTCAGGTCATGATCTTGTGGTCCATGAGTTCAAGCCCAGCGTCAGGTTCTGTGCTGACAGCCCGGAGCCTGGAGCCTGCTTCAGATTCTTTGTCTCCTCTCTCTACCCCTCCCCCACTTGCGTTCTGTCTCCCTCTCTCTCAAAAGTAAATACCCATTAAAAATTTTTTTTATGGCCTATAGCTTGAGAATGCTCCAGGAAGAGGCTCCTTCATATATCACTTCTCTCCTTTCTATCACTACTGCTATCATCACCTTATTCTAGGCTCTCACTTGGACTGTTGCGAGGGACAATAAACTGATCTCTTAAACTTCCATTCTTTTTTTTTTTAATTTTTTTTTTCAACGTTTATTTATTTTTGGGACAGAGAGAGACAGAGCATGAACGGGGGAGGGACAGAGAGAGGGAGACACAGAATCGGAAACAGGCTCCAGGCTCTGAGCCATCAGCCCAGAGCCTGACGCGGGGCTCGAACTCACGGACCGTGAGATCGTGACCTGGCTGAAGCCGGACGCTTAACCGACTGCGCCACCCAGGCGCCCCTTAAACTTCCATTCTTGTCCACACACAATCCCCACAGAACTTATAGTGATCTTAAAACTTAGATCCTATCACTGTCTTGCATAAAATTCTTCATAAATGGCTTCCCATGGCACACAGAATAAAATGCAAACTCCTAATATTTGCCTGCAAGACCTTGCATGATCTGGCCCCTGCCTACTTCTATATTAATGCATTTTTTCAATTATTCAACAAATAGTTATAAGTCTCTACCATGTTCAAGGTGAGTAAAACAGATGAAAATCCCTGCCCTGACATTTTGGTTTAGAAGGGCAGATAATAAACAAGACAAAAAGGTAAAATATATAGTAGGTTAGATAAAGTGAGTGCTATAGGGAAAAGTAAGGCAGGAAAGAGGAATAGGGAGAGTAGTAAGGGACAGGTAATTTTATTCAATCAAGGTCTTGGCAGGAAAGAGATGGAACTCTCAGACTGGATACTTTGAGGAGTGTTTCCTAAAGGAACTATTTATGAAGGTGTGGGCAAAATAGAGGTAAATCAAAGGATAGTGTACTGTAGGCTTCAGTTGTTACCCCTCAAACTTGAAGGGTCAAAAGAATGGAGAAATCATAAGAATAAGGAGCAACTGAGGATTATGTGGAGAAGTCTTCTGACAAACACTGTGATTTCAGATCAAGGGAATCAGCCACCCCTAGATGATTCTGCAAGGAGGGAGTTGGGTTAATAAACATCCAGACTCTCCTTCTCTCTCAGATCTTCTGGTCTTTCACTGGCCAAACATAATAGAAAGCCAGAATAGCAAGGAAGCCCAGCTTCAGGATGTCAGTCCTAAAGAGAGGAACAGAGAACAGGATGAAGAAATGCAGAGAGTCTGGAGGACCAATAGAACATATACAGTACAAGGTTGCAATTTTAAATTGGGTGGTCAGGGGAGACCTCAATAAAAATGGGGAAAATGTGCACAACAGTACACATATCTTGAAAACATATTTTTTTAAAAAAAATCATAGTATCACATTAAAATTCTTGGCTGTGGAGATAGGGGATGGAAATGCAGGTTAAAGGAAATAAGTCAATAAGTAAACAAATAAATAAAACTAGTGACCACTTATGGTAATGTACCAGGAACCAAAGAATATGGTTAATTCAACTATCTACCTCAGAGTAAAACACCACACACACACACACACACACACACACACACCCCAAAAGTTTCCCAGGACTGTATATCATCCTTGGAAATTCTAATGCCACCTTCCTGCCTCAGATTGATTTTTGGTTGCCCAACACTACTTTAGAAGAATGTGGCTTCTTTACTCCACCACTAGTAGCCACTTCAGAAATCTATAAACTTGTCAGGCTAATGATAGCTTAACTAAAATCTTCTTGCCCAGAAGAATCCAAAGTAATAGAATATGGCATTTGCCCTCCACACTGCAAGATTTTCTGTCTCCTTGAATTTTCCTCCAGTGCATCTATTTATATTCAAGCCAAGATCTCTCTGTCAGAAGTTGGTACTTGTCTCAGTCACAAATTCTCAGTTATGTGCTCAGCTAGAGTTGGCTATAGAGTAATTGGTTTCTGCTTTCACAAGTCCATTAAATCTTTTGCAAAGGGCTAAGTAAAATGCCTCAGTTTTTCAGGTTCTTTTCGTTGCTCTTTTCTTATCTTTATCCTTATTCTCTTCCTATAGTCTTCCTGGTGTCAGTCTATTGGCCTGAAGTTTCATTTTTCCACCTTGCTCAGACCCTAATAAGTATGACCTCCTGCTGCTAATTTACCCTCTAAACTTTTGACTTTTTGGACACTTTGTGCCTTCTATGGCCTTTGAGCCCAACTCCATCTTGCTTGGATGGTTCTGACTTGAAGCTTTGCTATAACCTTTTGTTTCTGGTTCCCTACCCTTACTCCAATTCTGGAATGCTCACACCAGCCCCTGCCTTGGGCACTGGGTACCAGGTCCTTCCCCAGGACTGCCTCATTCTTGTGCCACTTCCCTTTCTTCTGTCTCAGACTTACCTCGGCTCTTCTGATCCTGGATCCTACATTTGCACTCATGACTCACTGCTATATATATTCCTCAGGGCTGACAATCTCATAAACTTCTCCCCATTTGCCCTGCCCAGCCACCACCAAAACAACCAAGGACAGTAGTTTACATTTTGAAGCGGTGTCAGCACCATTTCATGAGCTGTTGGGAGGAGTACACGGGATGAGACCTTTTAGCCTAAATGGACAATATTTCCACTTACCAAATGGAAAATAATAACAATAATTACCAATAAAGAGTTTTTTATGAGTGCTTAGTGCCACAGAGGGCAAAAGCCCTTGCTATCACATGGAAATCTGAGAGAGCAGAGGATTTAGCTGTTAAAGAAGGTTTCAAAGGGTCATGTTATGCTTATAGTTCCCATTCTGAGCTTGGCCAAGGAGACAGAGAGCTACATTGATTTTCATAATGGAAAATAGATTTTTTTCTATTGTGGGGGCAGTAGTGGGGACAGGGCAATGATTAAAAGGAAAAAAAAAACAATTAATTAAGAATCTCAGGAGTCAATAGAATATGTCAGTTGAAGTGCTCTAGATAGCATGTTTTTTTTTTCTTGATATGGAAGATTTATTTACACAGTTCCAGAATTCACATTAGTATTAGTGAAGGATTTCACATGTAAATTTCCAGAAAATCCAAAGGAGTGCTAATTCTTTACACCTGGACAGTGCTTTAGGCAATCCTTTTTCCCTCAAGAAATCCTTTTTCCCTCTTAGCTTTTCATAATACAATGGGTAAAAAAACACACAAATTTGGAAATTGCCCTTCCAAATGACATAAGTTACAATAAAAGACAAGGTGTTTCTGAGAAGTTCCTTGCTTCTAAGACATAAGAGGCACTAACACCAGCTTTTTTATTAGCTGCTGTTCAGAGAAAAGGTATTATGTAAATCTAAGGCACAGTCTTATAATTTCCCATTATTATCACTATATATTGTTGAATTTGTTAAGTTAGGTTGATTATTGTTCTGATGTTTTCATAGGAAATGATAGCAGTTATCTGCCTCTATGGATAAAAGAGAAAAGTATCAGCTATTTTCTTATTTCCTAGACTACATGGAGAAATAATTATTTATTTCAACATTCTAAAAAAGTCCACCCAAAATGCTTTCTTACTACATTGGGAATGAGGAGTAGGGAAAAATATGAACCAAAGGTTAAAATTGAAAGGAGGCAGATTTCAGGTCAATACAATGAAAAGTTTTTCAAGTATTAGATCTGCTTTTAAATAGATAAGGCCCTCCACTCCTGAAACCAATACTACACTATATGTTAATTCACATGAATTGAAATTTAAAAAGTGAAAAAATTAATAGACTCCATTGGCAGGGAGTGAGTTTTATGTCAGTGGAAGTATTTAAATATGTTAGGGAAATTGTGCAAGTGATCTCTGTATCAGCTAGTTTGAATAATTTCTAAGGTCCCACTCAAGTCTGAGGGTTTTTTAAACAAAATTTCAAAGTATTTGGAGGAAAGGAATCAAATTTTTAGTTTTAATAAATGATTATACTCAAGAGCGTCAGAACCATTACACATTTACCCCTTTCTAAAAACACTTTTCTTATTTTGAAGTAATTACAGATTCATATAAATTGCAAAAATAGTACAGGGAAATCCCATCCATCCTTCACCCAGTTTCCCCCAATGGTTACATCCTACATAACTGTAGTACAATATCATAACCAGGATACTGACATAGTACTTTTATTAAAAATTGTACTTCCCTGGGCGCCTGTGTGGCTCAGTTGGCTGAATGCCTGACCTCAGCTCAGGTCCATGAGTTCAAGCCTTGCTTTGGGCTCACTGCTGTCAGCGTGGAGCCTGCTTCTGATCCTCTGCCCCCCCTTCTCTGCACCTCTCCCTCTTGCGCTCTCTCAAAAATAAACAAAACATTAAAAAAATTGTACTTCCCTTAAATAGTCTGAGGTCGCCAGAGAATTTTTTTTTCATTTTTTTAAATGTACACATGATTACATCATATTTTCATGAATGGGAACTGTGTTAGGTAAGAGTCTGTGTATGTATAAGGGAGTGTAGAAGAAATATACCTGCAATCTAAGATCCTCTACATTTTCCCACTGTTCTCTTTTTATTTCAGCTTCATAACAACTAGGTATAATGAAGTTCAATGACTTGATCATTATCAGAAAGCTGGTAAGTGAGGTTGCAGAGCAAGAACTAAAACCTAGGTCTGGCTGACTGTACATCTCAGATTTTGTGGAGACACTTCTGTATCTGTTGATTTGTGAGTGATGTGATGGTTAACAGGCTTCTTTAGACAAATACTGGGTGTTAAGTTATAAGTGGAAAACTGCCCTCTCTGCCGAAATGATTATAAATAGTAGTAAAAGTTTAAATCCAGGATCCCAAGAAAACATCTAAAAAATTGACCTTTGTTTATTATAAAATATGATGATGCCCAGGTGCACAAGGGGCTTTGCTATACACAGTGGCAACTTATATCAGGTTATAGAACTTATATCGGGTTATAGAACTTATATCGGGTTCTTCTGTTGTAGAAGAAATACATTAATAGTCTTTTTTAAACTTTTATTTTGAGATAACTATGGATTCTTATACAGATTTAAGAACTAATATAGTGAGATCTTGTGTACCTTTTACTCAGTTCCCCCCAAAGATATCTCGCAAAACTATAGTACAGTAGTATATTATATATATAATATACATTTATTATATGTAGTACTGTAATATAACATATAGTACAACCAGGAAATAGACACTGATATAATACATTGGACTTATTCATATTTATTTAGTTTTAAATGTGTTCATTTGTGTTTGCATGTACTTAGTTCTATGTAATTTTTTTTAATTTTTAAAATTTATTTTATTGTATTTTTTATTTTTTAAATTTACATCCAAATTAGTTAGCATATAGTGAAACAATGATTTCAGGAGTGGATTCCTTAATGCCCCTTACCCATTTAGCCCATGTAATTTTATCGCATGTGTAGATTCTTGTGACCACCACCGAAGTCAAGATACAGAACAGTTCCAGCAGTACAAGGATCTCTTGTGCTACCCTTTTATAGTCACAGCCATCTCTCCTTCTCCCCCTTTCTAACTCCTAGCAACCACTGCCCTGTTTTCCATCTCCATAATTTGTCATCTTAAGAATGTTATATAAATTGCATCATACAGTATGTAACGTTTTGAAATTGGCTTTTTCACATACAAAGACAGATACCATATGTTTTCACTCTTATGTGGGTCCAGAGAAACTTAACAGAAACCCATAGGGGAGGAGAAGGAAAAAAAAAAAGAGGTTAGAGTGGGAGAGAGCCAAAGCCTAAGAGAATCTTAAAAACTGAGAACAAACTGAGGGTTGATGGGGGGTGGGAGGGAGGGGAGGGTGGGTGATGGGTATTGAAGAGGGCATCTTTTGGGATGAGCACTGGGTATTGTATGGAAACCAATTTGACAATAAGTATCATATATAAAAAAAATTAAATTGTCTTTTTCAGGCAATGCAATTTCCTGGAGATTCATCCAAGTTGTTTTGTATATCAATAGTTTGTTTCCTCCCCACCCGTTTGTTTGATTTTTTTGTTTTGTTTTGTTTTTTGAAGAGTAGTGTTCCATGGTATGCATTACCAGTTTGTTTAATCATTCATCTATTTAAGGACATCTGGGTTGTTTCCAGTTTTTGGCTATTACAATCAAAGCTGCCATAAACATTCATGAACGGGCTTATATGTGAGCATAAATCTTCATTTCTTTTGGATAAATGCCCAGGAGTACATACAAATTCTTGGTCATATGTTATTTGTATGTTTAATTTTTAAGGCTCTGTTATACTCTGTTATAGAGTGGCTGTACCATTTACATTAAACGTCTTCTATTGAGTAGTAACTTATTTTATGCTATCTATGTTCCAGGTCCTGTGCTAAGTACTTAACATGCATCATCTCATTTAATCTTAAAAAAATAAAAAACAAAAACAAAAACAAAAACAAAAAACCTTCCATTTTAACATATGAGGAAATTGAAGCTCAGAGAGATTAAGTAATGTTTTCAAGGTCACACAGATGGGAAGTTGCAGAGCTGAACTTCAATCCAGGCCAATCAGATGCCAGAGCATGTATGTACTCTTAAAAATGACACTATCCTACTTACTCCATTGGAAAAGGGCTCCAAGTAAAGCAGATGGTAAGTTTTTCAATTTGTCATACAGCAAATAAATAATGCAACATACTTCTTAGAAAGTATTTGTTCGACATTTAGGCTTAAAAACTCTATTTTGATGACTCAGAAAATATCTGGAGAACCCGTTTCTAAGTTTGTAGGGACATGATGATTCTACTTTGGTTGCGTTAGAATTTATACTCCTAGTGGTTTGGCTGTGGTGGAGTGGGAAGTACAGTAGACGTGTAATTGAACAACTGAGGTCACATTGTGTATTTCTTATTAGATGTGTGATCTTGAGACTTAAACTCACTGAGACTCAACTATGCCCTCATCTATGAAATGGGGCTAATAATCCCTTTCTCACAGAAATTTTTATGAAGATTAGATGAGCCAGTGGATATAAATGCACTTTAAAAGCTATAAAGCACTGTATAATTGTAAAAGATAAATGTTATTATCTGAAATGATTATAGCAGCATTGCAGATGTAATGTACAGGACAACTTGGATGTGCAGAGAAAATCAACTTGTACAATTGTGCCTATATCTAATCTGGCCTTTCTTTTGAGCCCATCTATCTACCCACTTAAGAAGAGTGGGTACCAAAATTATATATATCTAATTTGGCTTAAAACTTAGTCTGATTTGGTAATTTAAACCATGGATTGGCAAACTTTTCTGTAGAGAACTACATAATAAACATTTTAGGCTTGTGAGCCTATAGTCTCTGTTGCAAAGTACTCAACTCTGAGAATGAAGGCAGCTATATACAGTATATAAATGAACAGGAGCTGCTAAGTTCCAAAAAACTTTATTTACCAAAACAGGTGGCAGATTTGACCCATGGACCATTGTTTGCCAACTTCCAATTTAAATGATCTTTTTAGATAGTGTTCAGTTTCTCTTAAATAAAAATGCAGTGTTGGATAACCTTTCCCTACTTTTTCCATAAGATGGTGTCTGAGTATATGAGGAGAGGGCTTGTGGAAGCTCTTAGTGTTGTTAAAAAGAAAGCCACAGGCACAAGGTGGAGTCATTTGCCCCCAAGGTAGCAAACCAAGACTTAAGTGCAGTTTCAACCTCTCCAGGAGTAGTATTTTAAGTCAGTGAATCTGGAAATTTTCTAGTCAGCACCAATGAGGTAATTGTCACATGGGCCCTCTCCATCCCCCAAAGCAAGAGGAAGTAAGACCTAGTAAGACCCCTTCCCTTTCCCCTAGGGGAAGGTGACCTTTCCTGAAACAATCCTTTTTTTCCCCCCTTTGCTAATAACTTCCTGCCCCACCCTCTTTCCTATAAAAACCTTTCCATTTTGTACAACTCCTATGAGCATATTTCTGCTTGCTGTGTGGGATGCTGCCCCATTTACAAATCGCTTAATAAAACCAGTTAGATGTTCAGATTTACTTGGTTGAATTTTGTTTTCTTAACAGTGTAAGGAGAAGATTAGGATTCTTGGATTCAGGTAGCCTTTGTGCTCTGGTTCTGGTGGCTGACTGATGCCCCTTGTCTCCTGTTTACTGCTTGTTCCACTGGTGTTTACAGCTGAAAGTTCCAGTTTCACCAATTGTAACTTGGTTACAATTTACAATTGTAAATTGTTGGTTTGGTCAGAGCCTGGAAATGTGCCCTGTTTGCCTCTGCTTCCTCTCAGCCCCTACTGTCTGAGTCTCTGCCAAGTCTTCTAGCCCACTGGCAAGTCTCTGGAGTGGACTCATTTCTTTGCCACAGTGGTTTTCATGGCAGGCACAATGTCTCTTACTTCCATATCCATTCTTCCTGAAACTGAAGTCCTTTGGGGAAAACTAAGCTCCAGGGTCTCTCTGCCTTACCAAAGAGATTTTAATGTATATGTCTATAGGGAAGTATGTGAGGTAGCCTCTCATAGTTTAGCTGGGGAGTAGTGTTACCCTTACTTACCTTACTATGCTTCTCTCTGCAGACTTATCTCTCTTTCCTGCCTCTGTCTCTCTTTTATTCCTCTCATAATTTCCCCCAGACTGGGAAAGTAGAAATATTCTTTTACCTCTACTAGGTTGTATCCTAGTACATAGGAGTTGGCCTATGCTGTCACGAGGAAATGTCTTTTTCTGGGGCACTCTGTAACCTGAATCCTTAAGACTTAACCCTTGATTTGCTAAAGGAGGAGACAAAGGAATTTGGAATATATATATATATATATATATATATATATATTCCCTAGCAAAGAAATGGAAAAGAGACATGTAGGTAATAGAAAAAATCCTATCAATTACACTTGTTACTGTCATAGGACAAAAGCCTGGATTATAAGGCTATTGCTTTACTCCATAATCTTATTTTTTATGTTAGAAGTGAATACTGCCCTGACTTTCTCTTCATTTCTTCTCCTTCTGTCATAAATGCTAATGTCTCCATTCCTATCCTCTCACCAAATGATTTCCTCAGGCAGAATAAGGTGTAAGTTAAGTACTCAAGAAGGCAAAAGAGAAAAGCGCAATAATTTTCTAACTGTTACTTCTTTTAAATATTTTTTTTTGCCTCTTGGAAGAATTGATCTGACTGAATGGCAGTAAAATATAGTGATCAAAAGCACAGGCTTTGGAGTCATACATATTGGTTTGAAGTCTCAATTTCATTACCAGAAGTTAAACAATTTCTCAATGCCTTAGTTTTCCAAACTGTAAAATGCAGGTAACAGTAAATAGTGAAGGTGAAATGGGATGGAACAGGTAAAGTGCTTTGCAACAATAAGTAATCAATAAGTAGTAGTGGTTTGTTTTATTGTTTGCAACAACAGTACACCTATTGAGCAAATGAGCTAGATTCTGTATCTGGGTCACTATCTCAAAATCTGGTCTCAGAATGTTAGATGAAATTCATTTCTACCAGGAGAAATGTAGGAGAAATTGTGCAAGTACCAATTTACATGTAAGACTTAAGGTGGTTAGGAGAAAAGAGAAAAAGGAGTTTTTATCATTTTTTTCCTTTTTTCAAAAACTCACACTATCTTCCAGGAAGGTAGAAAGGGCAAACTGGAAGTAGAAAAAGGAAGAGGAGGCACTAAAGTGTGGCTTTCCCTCAGAATGGATCCAGAACACAGTTACATACTTCTCCCAGAACACCTTCCATGCATTCTGGTACCACAACAATTAGAGAAGACAACTGCAATTTTTGCTCAAATCAAAGGATACTGGAGGGTCTCAACCACATGAAGTCCAAGCAGTATAGTTGTATAGGGCTCTTCCATGGAAATGCAAATGAAGGTAATGTTTTATGTTGGTTTATAAAGAACTGCACAGGGAGAGGTTTAAAATATGTCAGAAAAGTAGAAAATCATATTTATTTGATCTGTTTCATTACTTGTGTATCTTGAAAGGGGAAGAAATAATTGGCTATAAAAGATTGGGCTCTGATGAAAGTTTGTTACTTTTGTGCTGTTTTGTTTCTGTCCTTTGATACTGAGCATTAGTTCACAGTAAGGAAAAAATAGTGTCTGCATTTTTTTTTCTTGCACCTAACACCCTTATATTCATTAAAATTGTCTCTATATCTTGTGAAGTGAACACCCTTATATTCATTAAAATTGTCTCTATATCCTGTGAAGTGGAGGGAAAGAGAGGATAGAGGATAGAGGATAGAGCTCATTGCTCCTGTTCCCTGAAGTAGGGGGGAAAAAGTAAGAGCTGGAAGAAATGGAAGGTGAAATGTCAAGTACCTAAGTTATTCCTCTGGGCAGGGCAGACGCCAGCTACTGAATGCAGAAAGTATTAAGGTAAACTCTAGAATGTGTTTTTATAATGGGATGGCTTGCAAGCCCTGCTGACAGAGGGCTGTACTCTCACAGCTCTATTTTTTTTATAACTCCCCCCACCCAAATGCTACAGAACAAGTATTCTGACAAGTTGGAATGCTAATAGATTATGCAAAAAGAAAATCAATAAAAACTCTTTTCAAAATGTCTGCCTTCCTCCAATAATTAGGAAATGGGAGACTGAGTGTTCTTTCTCATATCTAATGAAATGAGGATCAGGAAGTTTGGTAGGGATAAAATACATGCCTTTTGACCTGATCTGTAAGATAGGAGGGATTCTGTTAGATTTAGAAATTCCACCCAATATTTCATATTTATACAATTCTATTCTTCTGGCCAGTGCCTTTGTGCCCTCTAATTCCTATGGTTGGGTGGTCTTTGAGACCAACTCTCTGTATCATAGTCTTTAAATTTGGAGTGTTGTTCTAACCAACAACAGAGTAACTATTTGCTGGCTTTTTAAACTTGGCCCTGATTGGTCTATCTTTGGTCAATGATTTTTCATTTAGGAAAAGCTATTTACTATATAGACATATGGGACCATACTAGATGCATAAGGGTGTTTAATAATTAGGGACAGCTGCTTCAGGTAAATGCAGTTTGCAGATGGCAAAGGAATACCAGATTATGCTCATTTTTCCAAAATAACTTTTTCAAAAGCTTATTAACAGAGAAGAGTCTTATGCTGTGTTCCTGAAACAATGATAATGCAAAGAGTAATGAGACTAATGGGCATGGGTGGTGTCTATCCTCTCTTTCCCTCCACCCTGTGATTACAGTCTTGGATGATTTTGAAGTATAGTCCAGAAGGCAAAATACACCAAAGTGCAGGAAGCAATCTGCTTATTTATTATGGTTCATGTTAACTAGCACCATGTTCTTTGAGCTTCCAGCACAAAAACATGGCATAACACCCAAAATGAAGCCAACCTTATAGACCATGAAGTGTATTTTTGCTCATCTCGTACTGTGGCTTTAGCCTGGCACAACTGAGGGGTTTCAGGAAAGTCCTGAGGCCTGAGTTCTAATCTTAGTTAAGCCACTTGTGTGACCAGGGGCAAAGTGGCCTCTAGGTTTCTATTCATTCATCTTTCAAATGGAGCAAGGAAGGAAAAATAAGATAAAAACAGAGGGGGAGGCAAACCATAATAGAATTTTTAATGCAGAGAACAAACTGAGGGGTGCTGGAGGGGAGGTGTATGGGAGGATGGCCTAAATGGGTGATGGGAATTAAGGAGGGCACTTGTTGGGATGAGCATTGGGTGTTATATGTAAGTGATGAATCACTGAGTTCTACTCCAGAAACCAATACTACACTGCATGTTAACAGTGTGAATTTAAATAAATAAATGTATAAAACCAATAAAAATAAAAATTAGAAAATGAAGTAAAATACTATGAGAAGCAACAATAGCCAAAGTATGGAAAGAACCAAAATGTCCATCAATGAATGAATGGATAAAGATATGATATATATATATATATATATATATATATATATATATATAAAAGGCCACAGTACGAGATGAGCACACACACAATGGAGTAATACTTGGCAATCAAAAAGAGTGAAATCTTGCCATTTGCAAATACATGGGTGGAACTAGAGGGTATTATGCTAAGTAAAATTAGAGAAAGACAAATATCATATGACTTCACTCATATGAGGACTTTAAGACACAGAACAGATGAACATAAGGGAATGGAAACAAAAATAATATAAAAACAGGAAGGGTGACAAAACATAAGAGACTCCTAAATATGGAGAACAAACAGAGGGTTACTTAAGGGGTTGTGGGAGGGGGGATGGGCTAAATGAGTAAGGGGCATTAAGGAATCTACTCCTGAAATCATTGTTGTACTATATGCTAACTAACTTGGATGTAAATTTTAAAAAAAGAAAAAAAAAAGAACTACAGGCCAATGCCTTTGATGAACATAGACGTAAAATTCCTCAACAAAGTCCTAGCAAACAAAGTCCTAGCAAAGTCCAACAATACATTTAAAAAAATCATTCACCAAAATCAAGTGGAATTTACTTCCAGGATACAAGGGTTCAATATTTGCACATCAGTCAACATAATACATCACATCAATAAGAGGATAAGCGACATGTGATCATTTAAATAGATGCAGAAAAAGCATTTGACAAAGTACAACACACATTCACGATAAAAACCCTCAACAAAGTAGGGTTAGAGGGAACATACCTCAACATTTAAAGGCCATGTATGAAAAACCCACAATTAACTTCATCTGCAATGGGGAAAAACTGACTGAGAGATTTTCTCCTAAGGTCAGGAACAAGGATATCCACTTTCACCACTTTTATTCCACACAGTACTGGGAGTCCTAGCCACAGCAA
Source organism: Neofelis nebulosa (assembly GCF_028018385.1). Taxonomy (NCBI): domain Eukaryota; kingdom Metazoa; phylum Chordata; class Mammalia; order Carnivora; family Felidae; genus Neofelis; species Neofelis nebulosa. Next base: position 84,946,340 of record NC_080800.1, read on the forward strand.
TCAGACAATAAAAAGAAATAAAAGGCATCCAAATTGGTAAGGAAAAGTAAAACTTTCACTATTTGCAGATGACATGATACTATATATAGAACACCCTGAAGACTCCACCAAAAACTGCTAGAACTAATCAACAAATTCCGTAAAGTTACAGTATTCAAAATCAATGTACAGAAATCAGTTGCACTTTTATACAATAATAATTAAGCAGCAGAAAGAGAAATTAAGAAAATAGTCTCATTTACAGTTGTACCAAAAATATTAAGATTCCTAGGAATAAACCTAACCAAAGAGGTGAAAGACCTGTACTCTGAAAACTAAAACATTGATGAAAGAAACTGAAGATGACACAAAGAAATGGAACACAGTCTATGCTCATGGATTGGAAGAACAAATATGGTTAAAATGTCTATAGTGCCCAAAACAATATACACATTTAATGCGATCCATATTAACATAGCAACAGCGTTTTTTCAGAAATAGAAAAAAAGAATCCTAAAATTTGTAGGGAACCATAAAAGACACTGAATAGCCAAAGCAATCTTGAAAAAGAAAAACAAAACTGGAGGTATCACAATTCCATACTTCAAGGTATATTGCAGAACTGCAGTAATAAAATCAGTATGGTACTGACACAAAAATAGATACATAGATTCCATTCTATTGAATGGAATAGAAAGCCCAGAAATAAACCCACAGTTATATGGTCAATTAAGCTTTGACAAAGGAAACAAGAATATGCAATAGGAATAAGAGAGTCTCTTCAACAAATGGCAATGGGAAAACTGGTCAGCTACATGCAAAAGAATGAAACTGGACCACTTTCTTGCACCATACAAGAAAACAAACTCAAAATGGATTAAAGATCTAAATGTGAGACCTGAAACTATAAAAATCATAGAAGAGAGCACAGGCGGTAATGTCTCTGACATTAGCCATAGCAACATCTTTCTAGATATGTCTCCTGAGGCAAGGGAAACAAAAGGAAAAATGAACTATGGGACTACACCAAAATAAAAAGCTCTGGAAATCAAATGAAACAATCAACAAAACTAAAAGACAACCTACTCAACTGGAGAACATATTTGCAAATAATGTATCTGATAAAAGTTTAGTGTCCAAAATATATGAAGAACTTATACAAATCAATACCAAAAAAAATCCAATTTTAAAAATGGGCAGAAGATATGAACAGACATTTCTCCAAAGAAGATATAGAGATAGCTAATGGCTACATGAAGAGTTGCTCAGTACTCATAATCAGGGAAATGCAAATCAAAACTACAATGAGATATCACTTCACACCTGTCAGAATGGCTAAAATCAACAACACAAGAAACAAAAGATGTTGGCAATAATGTAGAGAAAGGGAAAAGCTCTTGCTCTGTTGGTGGGAATGCAAACTAGTGTAGCCACTCTGGAGAACAATATGGAGGTTCCTAAGAAAGTTAAAAATAGAACTACCCTACGATCCAGAAACTCCACTACTGGCTATTTACCCAAAGAATACAAAAATACTAATTCAAAGATATACATGCACCCCTATGTTTATAGCAGCATTTTCTGCAATAGCCAAATTATGGGAACAGTCCAAGTGTCCATGGATTGTTGAATAAGTAAAGAAGTTGTAGTGTATATGTATACACACACACACACACACATACAATTGAATATTATTCAGCCATAAAAAAATGAGATCTTGTCATTTGCAGAAACATGGATGGTGCTAGAGGGTATAATGCTAAGCAAAATAAGTCAGAGAAAGACAAATACCATATGGTTTCACTCATATATGGAATTTAAGAAACAAACAAGTGAAGGAGAAGAAAAGAAAGAGGAAGAGACAAACCAAGAAACAGACTCTTGAGAACAAACTGATGGTTACCAGAGGGGTTGTGGGGGGGGGAATGGGTGAAACAGGTGATGGAGATTAAAGAGTACATTTATTATGATGAGCACTGAGTAATGTATTAAATTATTGAATCACTATATTGTATACCTGAAACTAATATAACACTGTATGTTAACTATATTGGAATTAAAATAAAAACTTAATAAAAGAAAAGAAAAAGAACAAAAAAAAAAGAACAGAAAGAGTAGAGACCTTTGAGTGTAATAAAATTCTTAGCAAGAGCGACTGATAAAAAAGAAGAAGAAAGCAAGTGAACAAATTTGAAATATATACTAATCAGCAGGTCCAGATAATATGCATTCTGGGATCTTGAGGGAATTCACTAATGATTTCACTAAGACACTGACAACTGGAAAACCTGAGAAAACCCACTTGGGTATGCACCACGTTTTGCCCTGTCAGCATTCTGCATAATGGAAGTATTCTGGCAGCTGTATTCACTGGGCCCTGTCTGCCCTCCATCCCCCTCCCACCAAGGAAAGAAAATATTCAATTTCTAGGTATAGATGATGTAAAAATTAACACAATATACTTTTAAAAAAGTTATTTTTATATAAATGGATCCTCCTCAGCACTGCATGCTGTAATTCAAGACCCTGGTGTGTAACACATGACAAATGTTTTTCCCAAGGCCTACACAGGGCAGCTGGGCCTATGTGGCCTTCATCTGCTTGTGCTGAGATTTACTAGTTTACAATATGGCAGTGGGAATGGAGAGAGCAAGCTAGGAGCTTTTCCACAGAAAAGGGAGTTTGAGATCAAGGCATATTGCATCCTGATGATGTTTTCTCCTTTTGTATGGTCCTGAGACTAAATATGGAGAGACTGGAGAGGCTGGAGTGGCTGAAGAAATATTTGGCTGGAGATACAAACTTCTCAGGGATGAATGAAATTCTCTGATTCCTGGTGCTTCTGGAAACCAAAGGGTTGGGGTGGGTTGGTCACTTCATCAGACCTAAGGCTTAGAAATTCAAGATACAAGTTGGGATCACTCCTTCTACAAACCAGCTAGTGTCCCCACCATACATTAATAGGTCACACTCCTGACCCTAGCCATATGTTTTATCCTTAGTGATATCCATTCACTTCAGAAGTTACTGGGAACAATGGTAGAGCATTCTGTGCAATCCCATCCTGGGGACAAAGAACTCTAAATATGTATTCTTCATGGACAGCACAGATGTTTTGTGGTGATTAATGATTCTAGAGAATGTTGGATAGGGATTTGGTGTGTTAATGTTCTTTTCCTGGATACATTTACATATTCTTAACTAGCTTTTCTCATATTCTAATGAAATCTAGCCTTTCTCTCAGCTCATTTTGATGTGCTGTTTCAACCTCTTATGTAACTTCATGGACCCATACCAAAAAAAAAAAAAAAGTAGAAACAAGGCCATGTGTATTTAGATTGTCATATGTCAGAGGTAGTGATCATTAATGGAATGTTCTATTAATGGAATTACTGATCTAGGGGGTTGTTTATTATCCCAGGACTATCACTATCTAGCTTGGTCATCGTGGAGTCATCCTTTTTCCATTATTTGTCCTCAATTTCCTCATTTATAAAGGGTAGGTATTGGATAACATGACCTCTAATATCCACTTCCCCTTCTACATGGAAGTGAATTGTTTGTAGGAGATCATTAATGGATATAATTTTATCATTTGTTGTGTTGACTCTTTAAGAATAACACTTCATGTCCATGGTGGATAAGTTTGTCATTTTGTTAAGACATGACAGTGAATTTCATAGATGAGGCTGGGGTTTGGGAGAGAGTTGCCTAGCTAGTGAGTGAGCCTAACTAACAACCTAGCACCTTCCTCTCAACAGGGTTATATTCTCCTCTATTAGATAGTTTCATGAGGGAAATTAGATGCAATGGTGAATTTGGAAACATAATCCTTGTTTACATGAATGGCCTATTAGTAGACATGAGACTGAATGTCACTGCATATAAAGCCAATTTGGTCTTAAATTCTTTGTACCTTAATTTCATCTGTTAAATAGGGATGTATTGATCAGAGGCTTATTTCTCTGTCATGCAAAGCTGATATGGAGAATAAAGACAAGGATACAGCATACCAGCTCTTATGTACTTTGGCCTCTAAATGACACATCACTTCTGCTCATAATTCAATTGGCCAGAACCAATCACAAGGCTCTACCCTTACTGCAATGGAGACTGGGAAATATAAGAGAATAAATGGACTCTTTGGTGGATACCAATAGTCTCTGCCACTAGTACCTGCAAAGATAAAGGGATTACTCTTTTCCTCTCATAGCATACAGTGATGTTAACAACAACTACTACTATTTATTTTGAGCCAGACAATTTGCTGAGTGTTATGCATACATTATCTGAACAAATACAACCCTGTAAGGTAGGAATTATTATAACCACAGTTTACAAGTAAATGACAAACTTTGGCATGTAGCAATTAAAAGACTAGCCCAAGATCACGTGTGTAATAAGTATCTGAACCCAGGTTGAGATAGAAGTACACTTAGAATGTAGTAAAGTTCTCCTTCTAGGAAACTAGCTGTCTATCCCATTGATTTTAGACAATGGTGCATAGTACCTAGGCCTGCTCCTGGATTAGAATTCTTAATAGGATTATATTGCCAGAAGGGGTTGTTTTGAAATTTTGTCAGGGTGTTTTTAGTGGTCACATGTTAAAGGGTTCTACTCAGTAAGAGGAAAGGTCAGTAATGTTAGATGTTCTGCAATGAGGACATTCTAACACAATGAAGAATTGTCCTAATTATGTCCCACAAGACTTTTGAATGTTAAGGTGTTCAAGTAGGTGTAAGACATGTTTAAAATTACCCAATCCTAGAACCTAAGTAAATTTTGCTTGTAAACAGTTTGCTTGCACAGTTATTAAGATATGCTAAATTTTCTGAGAATGAAATGGTTGGAGTGCCTGTGTGATTCAGTTGGTGGAGCATCTGACTATTGATTTCAGCTCAGTTCATGGGATTGAGCCCCACATCAGGCTCCGTGCTGAGCATGGAACCTATTTAATATTCTCTCTTTCTCCCTCTACCCCTCTCACCCACTCATGCATGCACTCTCTCTCTCTTTCTAAAAGAAAAAAAAGAATGAATGGTTTATTGAACAAAGATTTTACTTTGTTAGAACTTGATTAATAATAATAGCTAACATTTATCCACCTTACTATGTGCCAAGCATTGTTGTAAACATGTTATATATATTAACTTTATTGATCCTCACAATACCCTAAAAAGCACATACTATTATTATTCTCATTTTACAGATGAAGAAACTGAAGAGAAGTTAAATAACTTGCTCAAGGCCAGCCACACAGCCTTAGCAAATTGCAGTCACCATTTTGGAAAATTCTGTTACTGATGGCAATGCTTCTCATAGTATTTTACTTCATTTTCTAATTTTTATTTTTATTGGTTTTATACATTTATTTATTTAAATTCACACTGTTAACATGCAGTGTAGTATTGGTTTCTGGAGTAGAACTCAGTGATTCATCACTTACATATAACACCCAATGCTCATCCCAACAAGTGCCCTCCTTAATTCCCATCACCCATTTAGGCCATCCTCCCATACACCTCCCCTCCAGCACCCCTCAGTTTGTTCTATGCATTAAAAATTCTATTATGGTTTGCCTCCCCCTCTGTTTTTATCTTATTTTTCCTTCCCTTCCTCCATGTTCTTCTGTTTTGTTTCTTAAATTCCACATGAGTGAAATCATATGATATTTGTCTTTCTCTGACTGACTTATTTCACTTAACATAATACACTCTAGTTCTACCCATGTTGTTGCAAATGGCAAGATTTCATTCTTTTTGATTGCTGAGTAGAGTTATTTTATATATGTATACCACATCTTTTTTATCCATTCATCAGTCAATGGACATTTGGGCTCTTTTCACAATTTGGCTATTGTTGATAGTGCTACTATAAACATTAGGGTGCATGTGCCCCTTTGAATCAGCATTTTTGTATCCTTTGGGTAAGTACCTAGTAGTGTAATTGCTGGTTGTAGGGTAGTTTTATTTTTTTTTATTTTTTACGTTTATTTATTTCTTTTGAGAGAGACAGACAGAGTGTGAGTGGGGGAGGGGCAGAGAAAGAGGGAGAATCTCAAGCAGGCTCCCCTGTCAGCAGGGCCCATGTGGGGCTTGAACTCATGAAGCTGTGAGATCATGACCTGAGCTGAAATCAAGAGTCAGACACGTACCCAACTGAGCCACCCAGGCACCCCTCTATTTTTAATTTTTTGAGGAACCTCCATGCTGTTTTCCAGAGTGACTGCACCAGTTTGCATTCCCACCAACAGTGAAAACCATTGAGACTGGTGTGAGGTGATATCTCATTGTAGTTTTGATGTAAGGGAAACAAAAGTAAAAATAAACTATGAGGACTTCATCAAAATAAAAAGTTTCTGCCTAGTGAAAGAAACAATTGACAAAATTAAAAGGCAACTGATGGAATGGGAGAAGATATTTGCAAATGACATATCTAATAAAGGGTAGGTATCTAAAATCTATAAAGAACTTACCAAATTCAACACCCAAAAATGAAACAACCCAGTGAAGAAAAGGGCAAAAGCATCAACAGAAACATTTCAAAAAAAGATATCCAGATGGCTAACAGACATATGAAAATATGCTCAACATCACTCATCATCAGAAAAATACAAATCAAAACCAAAATGAGATACCACCTCACATCTGTCAGAATCGCTAAAATTAACAACTCAGGAAACAGGTGTTGTTGAGGATTTGAAGACAGGAGAACCATCATACCCTGTTGGTAGGAATGCAAACTAATTTAACCACTCTGGAAAACAGTATGGAGGTTCCTCAAAAAGTTAAAAATAGAACTACACTACAATCCCACAATTGCACTACAGGTATTTACCCAAAGGATACAAAAATACTAATTCGAAAGGATACATGCACACTGATGTTTATACCAGTGTTATCAACAAAAACCAAATTATGGAGAGACATGTGTCCATCGGTTGATGAATGGATAAAGAAGATATGATATATATATATATATATATATATATATATATATACACACACAATGGAATGTTATTCAGCCACGTCATTTGGATGGAGCTAAACAGTATTATGCTCAGCGAAATAAGTCAGTCAGAGAATGATATGATTTCCTTCCTATGTGGAATTTAAGAAACAGATGAACATAGGGGAGAGAAAGAAAAGACAGGGAGACAAACTATCAAAAAGACTTAATAATAGAAAACAAAATGATGGTTACCAGATGGGAGGTGGGCAAGGGTGGGGGGATGGGTTAAAATAGGTGATGGGTATTAAGAAGGGCACTTGTTGTGATGAGCACCAGGCGTTATAATGTAAGTGTTCAATCACTTAATTCTACAAGTGAAACTAATATTATCCTGTATATTAAATGCAATTTAAGAAAAACCTGGAAAATAACCAAACAATAGCCACTTCAGGATTGGTACTATATTTTCCAAATTTTCTATAGTGAACAAACATTACTTTATAATCAGGAACTAAAAAAGAAGACTTGAGGGTAAACAAATAAAATAAAAACAAAGAATTCCCCAAGTTGTATTTGTAAGGCTTTATAGTTGACAAATATTTGGATAATTTATTTTATTGTACTTTTAATTTATTTATTGTTTAATTTACATCCAAGTTAGTTACCGTATGGTGCAACATTGATTTGAGCAGTAGATTCCTTAATGCCCCTTACCCATTTAGACCATCCCTCCTCCAACAACCCCTCCAGCAACCCTCTGTTTGTTCTCTATATTTTAGAGTCTCTTATGTTTTGTCTCCCTCCTTGTTTTTATATTATTTTTGCTTCCCTTCCCTTATATTCATCCGTATTGTATCTTAAATTCCTCATAGGAGTGAAATCATATGATATTTGTCTTTCTCTAATTTCGCTTAGCATAGTACCCTGTAGTTCCATCCAAGTATTTGCAAATTGCAAGATTTCATTCTTTTTGATTGCTGAGTAATACTCCATTGTATATATGTACCATATCTTCTTTATCCATTCATCCATCGATGGACATTTGGGTTCTTTGCATACTTTGGTTGTCAATAGCACTGCTACAAACATTGGGATATATGTGCCCCTTTGAAACAGCACACTTATATCCCTTGGATAAATACCTAGTAGTGCAATTACTGGATTGTAGGGTAGTTCTATTTGTGATTGTCTGAGGAACCTCCATACTGTTTTCCAGAGTGGCAGCACCAGTTTGCATTTCCACCAGCAGTGCAAAAGAGATTCTCTTTCTCTGCATCATAGCCAACATCTGTTGTTGCCTGATTGTTAATGTTAGCCATTATGACAGGTGTGAGGTGATATCTCATTGTGGTTTTAATTTGTATTTCCCTGATAATGAGTGATGTTGACCATTTTTTTCATGGGTCTGTTAGCCATCTGGATATCTTCTTTGCAAAAGTGTCTATTCATATCTTTGGCCATTTATTCACTGAATTATTTGTTTTGTGGGTATTGAGTTTCATGAATTCTTCATAGATTTTGGATACTAACCCTTTATCTGATATGTCGTTTGTAAATATCTTCTCCCATTCTGTCAGTTGCCTTTTAGTTTTGCTGATTGTTTCCTTCACTGCACAGAAGCTTTTTTATTTTGATGAGGTCCCAATAGTTTATTTTTGCTTTTGTTTCCCTTGCCTCCAGAGACATTTTGAGTAAGAAGTTGCTGTGGCCAAGATCAAAGAGGTTTTTGCCTGTTTTCTCCTCGACGATTTTGATGGCTTCCTGTCTTACATTGAGGTCTTTCATCCATTTTAAGTTTATTTTTGTATATGGTGTAAGAGAGTGGTCCAGTTTCATTTTTCTGCATGTCGCTGTCCATTTTTCCCAGCACCACTTGCTGAAAAGACTGTCTTTATTCCATTGGATATTCTTTCCTGCTTTGTCAAAGATTAGTTGGCCATACGTTTGTGGGTCCATTTCTGGGTTCTCTATTCTGTTCCATTGATCTGAATGTGTGTTCTTGTGCCCGTACCATACTGTCTTGATGATTACAGCTTTGTAACATGTCTTGAAGTCCAGGAGTTTGTTGCCTCCAGCTTTGCTTTTCTTTTTCAAGACTGTTTTAACTATTCGGGGTCTTTTCTGGTTCCATACAAATTTTAGAATTATTTGTTCTATCTCTGTGAAGAATGCTAATGTTATTTTGATAGCAATTGCATTGAATATGTAGCTTGCTTTGAGTAGTATCATTATTTTAACAATTTTTGTTCTTCCAATCCAGGAGTATGAAATGTTTTTCCATTTCTTTGGGTATTCTTCAATTTCTTTCATAAGCTTTCTATAGTTTTCAGTGTATAGATTATTCACCTCTTTAATTATGTTTAGTCGTAGGTATTTTATGGTTTTTGGTGCAAATGTAAATGGGATCAATTCCTTGATTTCTCTTTCTGTTGCTTCATTATTGGTGTATATGAATGCAACCGATTTCTGTGCATTGATTTTATATCCTGCGACTCTGTTGAATTAATGGACCAGTTCTAGCGGTTTTTTGGTGGAACGTTTAGGGTTTCCATGTAGAGTATCATGCCATCTGCGAAGAAAGTTTGACTTCCTCCCAGCCTATTTGGATGCCTTTTATTCCTTTGTGTTTTCTGATTGCTGAGGCTAAGACTTCCAATACCATGTTGAATAAAAGTGGCCAGAGGGGACATCCCTGTCTTGTTCCTGACCTTAGGGGGAAAGCTCTCATTTTTTCCCCATTGAGGATGATATTAGCATTGGGTCTTTCATATATAGCTTTTAGGATCTTGAGGTATGATCCTTCTATCCCTACTTTCTTGAGGTTTTTTTTTAATCAAGAAAGGATGCTGTATTTTGTCAAATGCATTCTCTGCATCTATTGAAAGGATCATGTTCTTGTTATTTCTTTTATTGATATGATGAATCACATTGATTGTTTTGCAGATGTTGAACCAGCCCTGCATCTCAGGTATAAATCCCATTTGGTCCTGGTGAGTAATTCTTTTTTTAAAAAAAAAATTTTTTAACGTTTATTTATTTTTGAGACAGAGAGAGACAGAGCATGAACGGGGGAGGGGCAGTGAGAGAGGGAGACACAGAATCGGAAGCAGGCTCCAGGCTCTGAGCCATCAGCCCAGAGCCTGACTCGGGGCTCGAACTCCCGGAGCGTGAAATCGTGACCTGAGCTAAAGTCGGACGCTTAACTGACTGAGCCACCCAGGCGCCCCAGTAATTCTTTTAATGTATTATTGGATCTGGTTGGTTAGTAACTTGTTGAGGATTTTTGCATCCCTGTTCATCAGGGAAATTGGTCTATAGTTCTCCTTTTTAGTGGGGTCTTTGTCTGGTTTTGGAATCAACATAATGCTGGCTTCATAGAAAGAATTTGGAAGTTTTCCTTCCATTTCTACTTTTTGGAGCAGCTTCAAAAGAATAGGTGTTAACTCTTCCTTAAATGTTTGGTAGAATTCCCCTGGAAAGCCATCTGGCCCTGGATTCTTGTTTTTTGGGAGATTTTTTATTACTATTTCAATTTCCTTACTGGTTATGAATCTGCTCAAATTTTCTATTTCTTCCTGGTTCCGTTTTGGTAGTTTATATGTTTGTAGGAATTTGTCCATTTCTTCCAGATCGCCCATTTTATTGGTGTATAATTGCTCATAACATTCTCTTATTATTGTTTGTACTTCTGCAGTGTTGGTTGTGATCTCTCCTCTTTCATTCTTGATTTTATTTATTTGGGTCCTTTCCATTTCTTTTTGATCAATGTGGCTAGTGGTTTATCAATTTGTTAATTCTTTCAAAAACCACGTTGTGGTTTCATTGATCTGTTCTACTTTTTTTTGATTGTTTTGTTTTGGTTTCAATAGCATTAATTTCTGCTCTAATCTTTATTATTTCCTGTCTTCTGCTGGTTTTTTTTTTCTGTTCTTTTTCCAGCTCTTTGAGTTGTAAGGTTAGGTTGTATCTGAGACCTTTCTTCCTTCTCTAGGAAGGCCTGAATTGATATATACTTCCCTCTTATGACCACCTTTGCTGCATCCCAGAGGTTTTGGGTTGTGGTGTTATCATTTTCATTGGCTTCTATGTAGTTTTTAATTTCCTCTTTAATTTCTTGGTTAGCTGATTCATTCTTTAGTAGGATGTTCTTTAGTCTCCAAGTATTTGTTATCTTTCCAAATTTTTTCTTGTGGTTGATTTCGAGTTTCATAGCGTTGTGGTCTGAAAATATGCACTATGTGATCTCATTCTTTTTGTACTTGTTGAGCGCTGATTTGTGTCCCAGTATGTGATCTATTCTGCAGAAAGTTCCATATTCCCTTGAGAAGTATGTGTATTCTGTTGCTTTAGGATGAAATGTTCTGAATATATCTGTTAAATCCATCTGGTCCAGTGTGTCATTCAAAGCCATTGTTTCCTTGTTGATTTTCTGTTTATATGATCTGTTCATTGCTGTAAGTGGTCAGTATAATACCATACTATTATGATATTATAGTAGTTTCTTTACATTTGTGAATAATTGATTTATATATTTGAGTGCTTTCATATTTGGAGTATAAATGTTTACAATTGTTAGGGCTTCATGGTGGATAGGCCCTTTAATTATGGCATAATGTACTTCTTCATCTCTTATTACATTCTTTATTTTAAAATCTAGATTGTCTGATATAAGTATGGCTATTCTGGCTTTCTTTTGGCGACCATTAGCATGATAGATGGTTCTCCATCCCTTTATTTTCAATATGAATGTGTCTTTAGATCTAAAATGGGTCTCTTGTAAACAGTATATAGATGGATGTTGTTTTATTATCTATTCTGTTCCCTATGTCATTTGGTTGGAGCATTTAGACCTTTGACGTTTAGCTTGAGTACTGAAAGATATTAATTTACTGCCATTATGTCCCCTGTAGAGTTGGAGTTTCTGGTAGTGTTTTCTGGTCCTTTCTAGTCTTTGTTGCTTTTGGTCTTTTTTTTTTTTTGTCTTTTTTACCCTCAGAGAGTCCCCCTTACAATTTCTTGCAGGGCTGGTTTAGTGGTCACGAACTCTTTTAGTTTTTGTTTGCCTGGGAAACTTTTTATCTCTCCTTCTTGTTTGAATGACATCCTTGCTTGATAAAGAATCTTGGATGCATATTTTTCTGATTCAGCACACTGAATATATCCTGCCAGTCCTTTCTGGCCTGCCAAGTTTCTGTGGATAGGGTCTGCTGCAAACTTGATCTATCTTCCCTTGTAGGTTAAGGACTTTTTTTTTTTCCCTTGCTGCTTTCATGATTCTTTCCTTGCCTGAGTATTTTGTGAGTTTGACTATGATATGCCTTGTTGATGGTCAGTTTTTGTTGAATCTAATGGGTGTCCTCTGTGCTTCCTGGATTTTGATGTCTGTGTCTTTCCCCCAGGTTAGGAAAGTTTTCCACTGTGATTTTCTCACATAACTTTTCTACCTCCTTTTCTTTCCATCTTCTGGGACCCCTATGATTCTGATGTTATTCCTTTTTAATGAGTCGCTGAGTTCTCTAATTTTTATTTCATGCTCTTTTGCCTTAGTGTCCCTCTTTTTTCTGCTTCATTATTCTCCATAAGTTTGACCTCTATATCACTGATTCTCTGCTCTGCCTCATCCATCCTTGCCGCTGTGGCATCCATTGGAGATTGGAGCTCAGTTATAGCATTTTTTATTTCATCCTGACTAGCTTTTATTTCTTTTATCTCCACAGAGAGGGATTATAATCTATTTTCGACCCCAGCCAGTATTCTTATTATCATGATTTTAAATTCTGGTTCAGACATCTTGCTTGTATCTGCGTTGATTACGTTTCTGGCTGTCATTTCTTCCTGTTCTTTCTTTTGGGGTGAATTGCTTCATTTCATCATTTTGAAGGACGAAAAGGAATTTGTAAAGTAAGAAAAAACGCTTAAAAGTAAAAAAATTAAAAATAACACAAAGAAATCAAAGGATGCTAGATTCTAGGTGTGTTTTGGTCTGGTGTTGAAAGGAGCTTGATGGATACAGAAAAAAGTGAAATATAAGAAAAAAAAGATAAAAGAAAAAAGGGGAAAAAAGGAAAAAAGGGAAAACATTTGAAAATTTGAAAAAATGAATAAAATAAAATAGAATAAAATGAAATGATGAAAGTAAAATAGAATTCAAAAAAATTACAAAAAAGTAAAAAATATACTAGAAAAAAATTAAAAATCTTTTTAATAAAAATGGAAAATAAAAATAATTTTTTTCTCTTTCTGTATTCAAGAGAAAAGAAAAAGAAAAAAAATTTTGAATAAAAGGACCAGCCAACAGAATGAAGTATGATTGAAATTACATCTAGTTTCCCATAGAAGTCAAGCTATGAAGCACTTTATATTTCATAAACTAAGTGGCGGAGAGACTTGTATGTGTCAAGAGTGCTGTTGGCCCAGTTGGGCCGGGTTTAGTATAACGGCTCCTTTCTCCACTAGATGGTGCTGCTTAGCTTACTGGGGTGAATGGCTGTAGCATGTCTAGGTGTGTATGCACATGCGTGGGAAGGGTGAAAATGGCATCACCCAGCTACCCAGTCTCAAGTATCAGAGTTCTGTGCTCTCCACAACCAGCAACCAAGCACCCCCATTTGTCTCCAGCTTCCATCCACTGTCTGCTTCTACACTGTCTGTGACCAAGCCATCAGACTGCCAGGTAGCACCTCCGTCCTGAGTTTTATCTCAAATGGGGCTGTGTTTCCTGATCCCTCACTTATGAGGGACTGCAGCTTTGACCCACTCAGACCTTCTGAGGGAGCATCTCACTGAGCAATGACCGGGTGCTGGCCTGTCCCCAGGAATGTTTGGGAGACTGCGATGCTGCAGATGCCCAGAGACTGTGGCTGGGTGTCAGCCCGCCCCAGAAAAAGTTCATGCAATCTTATAGAAGCAGCATTTCAAGGTTTATGGAAAATCACAACACACATCTGGTCCCAGGCTTTACCCTTAATGTCCTTATTCTAACACCAGCAAATGAGGTTGTTCTCTGTGGTGCTGGGACCTTTGCCTGTGGGATGGCCGCACAGCCTCTACCGAATGACCTCCTATCAGGGGAACCACCACTCCCCATGTGGCCCGTGGACCCCTTGGACCTTGCTCTCTGATCCTGGGGATTCATCCTTCCCACCAGAGCACCACCCGGTATAGGACTGCAGGGTTTCAGACTCTGCACTCCCCCTGTTTATAGAGTCCTAATGGAATTTATACCAACTCCTTTCTCCTTTATCCTTTTTTTGTTCAGTCCCTGCGGCTGTTTCCACTTTTTCACTTTCTCTCCAGTTGTTTTTGGGTAGGTGGGGGGGATGCTTTCCCATACTCTCCCCGTCTCTGTCCTCTCTCCACAAACAAAAACAGCTTTCCTCTGTGGCTTCTCTCTCCCCCAGCTCACTTCTCAACTCCATATACCTGCTGAGTTCTGTGGTTCAGGTTGTGCAGATTGTTGTGTTAATCCTCAAATCAGTTTCTAGGTGTGCAGGATGGTTTAGTGTTGATATGGCTGCATTTCTGGGATGAGAGATGCAAAAAAAAAAAAAAAACAACCTTTCATGCTTTTCTGCCATCTTGGCCCCTCTCTCAGAAAATTTATTTTATATTGTGTATTAAGAGTAAATAATGACTTTGGGGCGCCTGGGTGGCGCAGTCGGTTAAGCGTCCGACTTCAGCCAGGTCACGATCTCGCGGTCCGTGAGTTCGAGCCCCGCGTCAGGCTCCGGGCTGATGGCTCGGAGCCTGGAGCCTATTTCCGATTCTGTGTCTCCCTCTCTCTCTGCCCCTCCCCCGTTCATGCTCTGTCTCTCTCTGTCCCAAAAATAAATAAAAAACGTTGAAAAAAAAATTAAAAAAAAAACAAGAGTAAATAATGACTTAATGTATCATATTCAATTATCCTTCCATAGAAAGAAATATTTTAAAATGTTTGTGAGTGGACAATGTCTTTGAGATTTAAGTACCTACTTTGAGCATTTTAGGTACTGTAGGGACATTCTAAAGTAGGTGATATTTTAGTTTGTTGTTTTGTATTGCTGCACAATAAATTTCACCCAAATTTAGCAGCTTAAAACGTTAAACACTTATTATCTCATAATATCCAAGGGGCAGAGTTCAGATGTGTTTTATTTTTTAATTAATTATTTATTTATTTATTTTTAATTTACATCCAAATTAGCATATAGTGCAACAATGATTTCAGGAGTAGATTCCTTAGTGTCCTTTACCCATTTAGTCCATTCCTCCTCCCACAACCCCTCCAGTAATCCTCTGTTTGTTATCCATATTTAAGAGTCTCTCATGTTTTGTCCGTTTCCCTGTTTTATATTATTTTTGCTTCCCTTCCCTAGTGTTCATCTTTTCTGTGTTTTTAAGTCCTCATATGAGTGAAGTCATAGATTTTTTACTTTCTCTGACTAATTTCACTTAGCATAATACCCTCCAGTTCCATCCACGTAGTTGCAAATGGCAAGATTTCATTCTTTTTGATTGTTGAATAATACTCCATTGTATGTATATATACCACATCTTCTTTATCCATTCATCCATCGATGGATATTTGGGCTTTTTCCATACTTTGGCTATTGTTGATAGTGCTGCTATAAACATTGGGGTTCATGTGTCCCTTTGAAACAGCACACATTTAATCCCTTGGATAAATACCTAGTAGTGCAATTGCTACCTAGTAGTGCAATTGCTGGCTCATAGGGTAGTTCTATTTTTATTTTTTTGAGGAACATCCATATTGTTTTCCAGAGTGGCTGCACCAGCTTGCATTCCCACCAAGAATGCAAAAGAGATCCTCTTTCTCTGCATCCTCACCAACATCTGTTGTTGCCTGAGTTGTTAATGTTAGCCATTCTGACAGGTGTAAGGTAGTGTCGCATTGCAGTTTTGATTTGTATTTTGCTGGTGATGAGTTATGTTGAGCATTTTGTCTTGTGTCACTTGGCCATCTGGATGTCTTCTTTGGAGAAATGTCTATTCATGTCTTTTACCCATTTGTTCACTGGATTATTTGTTTTTTGGGTGTTGAGTTTGATAAGTTCTTTATACATTTTGGATACTAACCTTTTATCTGATATGTCATTTGCAAATATCTTCTCCCATTCTGCCGGTTGCCTTTTAGTTTTGCTGACTGTTTCCTTCACTGTGCAGAAGCTTCTTACTTTGTTGAGGTCCCAGTAGTTCATTTTTGCTTTTGTTTCCCTTGCCTCTGGAGACATGTTGAGTAAGAAGTTGCTGTGGCCAAGGTCAAAGAGGTTTTGCCTGCTTTCTCCTCGAGGATTTGGATGGCTTCCTGTCTTATATTTAGGTCTTTCATCCATTTTGAGTTTATTTTTGTGTATGGTGTAAGAAAGTGGTTCAGGTTCATGTTTCTGCATGTCACTGTCCAGTTTTCCCAGCATAACTTGCTGAAGAGACTGTCTTTATTCCATTGGATATTCTTTCCTGCTTTGTCAAAGATTAGTTGGCCATACGTTTGTGGGTCCATTTCTGGGTTCTTTATTCTGTTCCATTGATCTGAGCGTCTGTTCTTGTGCCAGTACCATACTGTCTTGATGATTACAGCTTTATAGTATAGCTTGAAGTCCAGGATTGTGATGCCTCCTGCTTTGGTTTTCTTTTTCAAGATTGCTTTGGCTATTTTGGGTCTTTTCTTGTTCCATACAAATTTTAGAATTATTTTTTCTATCTCTGTGAATAATGCTAGTGTTATTTTGATAGGGATTGCATTGAATATGTAGATTGCTTTGGGTAGTATTGACATTTTAACAATATTTATTCTTCTTATCCAGGAACATGGAATCTTTTCCCATTTTTTTTGTGCCTTCTTCAATTTGTTTCATAAGCTTGCTATAGTTTTCAGTGTATAGATTTTTCACCTCTTTGGTTAGATTTATTCCTAGGTATTTTATGGTTTTTGGTGCAAATGTAAATGGGATAGATTCCTTGATTTCTCTTTCTGTTACTTCATTGTTGGTGTATAGGAATGCAACGGATTTCTGTGCATTGATTTTATATCCTGCAACTTTGCTGAATTCATGGATCAGATCTAGCAGGGTTTTTTTCATGGAATCTTTTGGGTTTTCCATATAGAGTATCATGTCATCTGCGAAGAGTGAAAGTTTGACCTCCTCCCGGCCAATTTGGATGTCTTTTATTTCTTTGTGTTGTCTGATTGCTGAGGCTGAGACTTCCAATTCTATGTTGAATAACAGTCAAATGTGGTTTTTAGTTGGATTATTCTGGCTTTGGATCCTTTATGAGGTTTTAGTCAATCTGTAATCCAGGGCTGTGGTCACCTGAAAGCTTGACAGAAGCTAAAGGACACACTTCTAAGCTCAGTCATGTGGCTGTTAGCAGAAGTTTTCAATTCCTCCCCCTGCGGGCCTTTCCACAGTGCTGCTCACAACATGGCAGCTGGTGAAAGAGAGAGAGAGAGAGAGAGAAGTAGAAAGGAGAGAGAGAGAGAGAGAGAGAGAGAGAGAGAGAGAGAAAGAGAGGTTCTGGTAAAGTGGAATAGAGGATGGGTAATGTGATGTGGTTTGAGAATCAGGGAGGGAAAAATTCAATACCTAGGGTGCTTGCTTAGAGAGGACTCACCTTAGGAGGCAGCATGAGAGAACTGGGGAAGGCAAGCAGTGGGTGCTGGAAGGTGACAAATGGGAAGAGAGTTGTGAGTACAGAAGGGTTAGGTGACAGCCAAAGACACCCCAATTAATTCTACAATTTTTTCTGAGAATCTGATGAGTGTGTGTTGTATGTTTCCTTGAAGAAAAAAGCCCTTTAGTCTTTCTTGGTGTAGAGTGTATTGCAAAAGTGCCACATTTAGACAATGATATTGGGAAAACCTTTTCCCTTCAACTTCAAAGCATGCATGTTTCACACAGTTATATGCTGGGTGCTTCTTTCTTGTGCTTTCCAACATGGGAATTTCTCAAAATGCCCAGCCATCTTACCTTCAATAGGAGCATTTGGTATGTACCCCCTAAAAGTATCTTCACTTGGATCAAATGGTGTGGTGGGATGGAAATTATTCTGTAATAAGGAGGGATTTTCACATCATTCTTGCAGGTATTTCTGGCTTCCTTTAGACTTTTTAGTGCAACCTTGGCTTTCACTGTCAGATACATCAGGTGCTAAGGAAATCCCCATCTCCATTCCAGCACAGTAAAGCAGACGCTATGAGCTATGAGCACAAATACCATGGACACTCACTTTCTAGGGTCAGAGACTAAATGTGATATGAAAAAAAATCTATGCTGAATGTAGAGTTTTCATGTAGATCACAATTTGCCTTTCACTTTCCAATCTACTCTGTGCTACTGCTTTAAAACGATTTCTGACGGGAGGCCAGTCTAGAAAAACAATACCAAGTGCATAAACAAACCCCGAATCCCTCATTAAGCTATTAGCACTAATAGAGCTCATTATTTTTCACTTCCAATTATTGACTTTTTAAATTAGAGAACATGCTCAAAGCTGAACTGCACCCAGTACTTTCTGCAGAACTTCAAGCCAATTTTGCTATATTAAAATTTTACTTTGCAACAGAAAGCTTGGAAAAACCAAAGTGGCTTGGAAGGAATTTTCACTCTTTCTATTGTGTTCTTTTTCAGATTCAAATAAGAAACATTCACGTCTATGTGACAAGATTTGCTTGCTGTATTAATAGCTAAAAAGTTATCAGAGCTCAAAATTACCTCTTCTTAATCTAGAGATCTCAAATTACATTTTACTCCTTTGCCACCTTAAAATTGGATACCAATGCGCAGTGCAAGATGTTTAAAGAATAGTGACAAATCAGTGTGATGTATTTTTAACTAGCAACACAGGTGATTCTGATGCACTCTAAGTTTGAAATCCCTGATTATGGCAGATGTTTTCAAAATCTTGGAAAAGTCACTTCAGTGAATTTAATTTGTGGAAGAATGAAAATAGTGAACATAGAAGGAATTAATTGAATTTACTAAGTGGAAAGATATATATTTAAACCTTAAAGCATCTGTGAAAAATGTTTTATCTGTACATTACATGAATCACAGGACCCTGAAGAGGTTAATAAGCTCAGATTCCTGATTCCAGCAGGTGAATATTTAAATAATCAAAGGGGGGAACCTGGGTGGCTCATTCAGTTAAGTGACTGAGTTCTGATTTCGGATTAGGCCATGATCTCAGGAGATTGAGTCCACATTGGGCTCAGAATGGAGCCTGCTTGTGATTCTCTCTCTCCCTCTCTCTCTCTCTCTGGCCCTCTCCCACTCACACACACTCTCTCAAAATAAATAAACTTAAAAAAATAAATAAACCATCAAAGGGCAGATGATAATGATGATACTATCAATAATAACAGCAACAGTAAATGACAGCAATAGATAACACATGGCCTCTATTTTCATGGGACTTACAGCAAAGCAAAGAATGTGGACGTTAAGTGAATTGTATGTAGGATGAGAGTTATTAAAGGAAAGTAAAGGGTGCTATGGTAAGTCCAGAAAGGGATCCTAATCTTATTTGAGGGGTAATGGGGGAAGGCCTGCCTGAGTAGCATGAACCCTAAAAGCTAAGAGAGGATAACCAAGGGAAATGGGAGAAAAGTGTTGCAGGCAGAGGAAATGGCATGTTTAAAGGTACACAATAGAAGTTAAAAGTGTAGTATGACTAAGGTAGGCCAAGGCAAAAAGTAGATAGAGAAGGGTATGTTAACATGTTCCCTGAGAGTAATAACTATCTTTCAACTCATTGTGTATCTCTCTCCTTGGAATACTCTTCCACCGGAACTTGACTGCCTACTTTTCACCATTCAGAACCCACCTCCAATATCACCTCCACATCAAAGCCTTTCTTGACCACCTTGGCCATGTCTTTCTATCACTTTTCACTCTATCATGCTGTTTACTATACTCATCAGTAACTGAAACTATCATTTTATGTTTCCTTATTTATTGCCTGTCTTCCTCACTGGAACATAAGCCCATTGAAGGTACAGACCTTGTCTATGCCATTCACCACTGGGTCTCCACTGCCTAGAATAGCACTTAGCAGAGAAGTATAATTGATATTTTGTAATTGATATTCAATTAGTGGCTGACCACTTCTACTCATATTTAGCCAAACAGGGATGCTCAAACTAATGTCCCATGGCTTTGTATAGCTCCTCACAGCTTCAGATAGGGCCAAAAAACAAATGTAAAGAAAAAAAAATACCACCTACTATCAAATGATTTTGTGATTAAAATTGACTAGGTAGTTTTCAATACATAGAATTATATAGCAAAATAGAGACACATGACAAAATTTAAAAGATCAGAGTAGTATTTTTATTACAATAGTAATAGTATTTAAGTTGTCCTTTGTATGTAAGATTTAGATTCATCGTGGACCTTCATCAATGATAGTGGTGAATTCTCTTCTTACTGTTTTTTAAGCTATTATCCTTGGTGTAAGTCCAATCTCCCTTAGGGCATGTGTCAAATACTGCAATATAAAACTTCTTAATTATATCCAGTGACATTTCACCTGCTATATCCCCATATTTTTTCAGAGGTCAATTCATAGGGAGATTGTTATAATTTGTTATAAGTTTCTCTGCACAGAAGTGTGTTGGTTGCTACCTAGAATCTGAATCTCTTCTAAGTGATGATGTCAGCAAGGATTTACTAAACATCAATCATAAATCCCACTTTGTTCCTGGTACTAGGGAAAGAAAGAGGAGTTCTCTTTTCATATTGCAGTGAGTTAATGAGCCACAAGTAAAGTAAACCAACGTGTTTTAAACTTGGTGATCTATGCTGTGTATTATAGGCTTGGACACTGCTAAAGGAGATAGCTAAGGCTTCACATCTGCGAGTTTTCTAAATTGCTCTTTTCAGATGGTCTTGTCCTTCCTATGGTCTGACATGCCATCATTCCTTCACTAGTGGCTTTTATTTTGGATAACTGATAACACCTGGACATTTTCAGAAAGACCAGGAAAAGAACTTTGCTCAGTCACCTACTCTCAGCTTTTTCTCCTCATTTATCTGAGGGGCATCTGAGCATGTTCTTTGGTCCTTTTTTACCTTGTGTGATCTTGGAATGTTTTCCTGTTATCTTTTATGTCTTATATTATTTGTTTTTACTCTTCCTTAGAGATCTAATTTGGTTTTCCCTTTTTTGTGGCTTTCCTTTTTCCCTTTCAGGTCACTATATTACATTAGGTTTTAACCAACTTGGCATCTGGTAACGTTGTAAAACACCCCTGAAATGTGATATTAGAGTGAAATTACTTTTCTGTGAATCTTTTATGTTCCATTAAAACTAATTTATTTTTAATGTTTATTTATTTTTGAGAGAGAGAGAGAGAGAGAGAGAGAGAGAGAGAGGAAGGGCAGAGAGAGAGAGAGGGAGACACAGAATCTGAAGCTGTCAGCTTCAGAGTTCGATTCGAGGCTCAAACCCGTGAACTGTGAGACCATGACCTGAGCCACAATAAGGCACTTAACCAACTGAGCCACCCAGGTGCCCCAAAACTAATTTCTAAATAACTTCTCCCATAGCCACCTAAGAGATAGGTTGGTACATGAAAATATACTTTCTGTTTTCCTTATGAGCATTTTATCTAGAGCCAGTGTTTTAAGAGGGCAGATGAATGAGGCAAGCTTATATAGTCCTGTCTTAGCACAGGTTGCCATAACAAGTACCAAAGACTGTGTGGCTTAAACAACAGACATTAATTTTTCACAGTCCTGGAGGCTGTAAGTCCAAGACTAGGGTGCCGGCGTAGTCAGATTTTGGTAAGGGCGCTGTTCCTAGCTTGCAGAAGACCACCTCCTCACTTTTTCCTCCTATGATATAGTTGTTAAGAATAAAGACTGGAACAAAATTACCTTGGTTTGTCCCCCAGATAGCACTTTCTAGCTGCAAATCTTTCACTATCTATGTACCTGGGTTTTTTCGTGTGTAAAATGAATATAATAATAGCACTTACCTCATTAGTTGTGCATATTACATGAGTTAAACATATGAATATTAGAACAGTGTCTGGCGCATAGTAGTTGCTCAATAATTGTCATTATTAATATAACCACTGTAATTGTTAATTTAGTCTCTGTTCTAACTTTGCACTCATTCTGGTCTGTTCTTGCCTCAGAAAGTGCAAATATGAGGTCACCCATCTTCTACCACCCCTAAAACATTAACTGAGAACCTGAGATTGAAATGGAATTTTTTCATTCATCTCTTGGAGGGGGACCTGTGTGAGTCTGGCAGGGGTTCTGGTCAAGTATGCAAGGGCCTTAAAGGAGTTTCAGAGTCTGGAGTTGGACTCAATGTGGAGTGTTAGTTATTACCTATTGCTGTGGTGTGAACGTTTGTGCTCCCTGCCAAATTCATATGTTGAAACCTTAATGCCCATTGTGATGGTATTAGGAGGTGTGGCCTTGGGAGGTGATTAGGTCATGAGGGCAGAACCCTCACAAATGGGAATAGTGCCCTTATAAAAGAGGCCTGAGAGAGCTAGCTCATCCCTTCTGGCATATGAGGACACAACAAGAAGTCTGTGACCCAGAAGAGAGCCCTCACTAGCTATTCTGGCACCCTGTTCCCGGGTTTCCAGCATCCAGAACTATGAGTAATAAATTATCTTGTTTATGAGCCACCCAGTGTGAGGTATTTTGTTATAGCAGCCCATATGGACTAAAACACCGAGGGAGGTGAGAAGTAGGAATAGCCAGAGATAAAGATCTTAAATAAAAGCATGGGAAGTACAGTTCTTTCTGTCTTCTGAGGGGCAAGGGAAAGCACATAAACAAAAAAGGAAGTCAAAAGGATTAGCAGCTGGTTGACATTGCAAAACAGCTAAGAGCAATAGTCCAACATGGGACATGAAGCCAGAAGTGATTCCAGAATCATTTCTGTGAGTGGGGCTGAATAGCTTAATCTGGTTTTTACTGATACTGGCTTCCTGAGTGAGTCTTGTTCAAAGGCCTAGGATCAAGGTGAACAGAAGTGGATGCTGAGTTCCTTCAAGGATGGAGCCAGTTGCAACAGTGACCATTCTTATTTATATTCTGATATTACTTATTGTCAAAAATTAAAAGCATTAAATCCAAACTCAAGGCATTGGTCATTTGAAGATAGCCTTTCCTATTAAATTGCGAATTATAAATTTCTTGCGATCTGCTTAAATCAAAATACATGTGACTTGAGACCATTATTTTCTAGGGAAAGATACCTATGTTACCAGTTTCAAATAAATGTCTCATTCAGCTTGTTGGGAAGTAACCCTTCCTTTTAAAGACTTAAAAATCAAAACATAGAGATCCCCTTCTCCTCTTCAATTTTAAAAAAGTAATAACTCTTGCATTAGAACCTATCTCTTAACTAGAAGTACGAGCTTACTTCTGCTTAAGAAAATTTGATATGTTAAAAAATGCTTTGTAAAATAAAGCAGTTAAAAGGAGAGGGGGAGGGCAAACCAAATAGAAGACAACTCCAAAAGGAAATTTAGTATATTGACAACACCAATAAACTGCTTCTACCAGGGAAAGACCAGAGGGAAAGGAATGGGTTTTCAAAGAGGCTGCTCTTCAAACTTTGAACTTCGATTGTTGTACTTCCCAGAAATCCATCTCTTTCAACACTGCTCCTCAGCCTGGCCCATGATGAGTAAGTCAGTCAATGACACTATTTCTTTACTGCAGCATGTAGTGGTTTTAAAGTACACTCTACACACAAGTTGATTAGTTACAGGACATGGATCTCATCACTTAATTCTCATGACACTGGAACTCACTAGTAAGCAGAATTCAGTTGACTGACTCACCCCTACAACTCTCCCAGTCCTCCAAAATTTCTCCTTCACTTTTATCCTGGGCCAAGTTTACAGCTATTTCCCTCTCAGCTGCTGTTGACTCTGATGAAGGAAGCTCCATTTTTGCTCCACCCCTTAGTGCAAGATCAAACCTGCTCTCTATACAGCCATCCAAACTCTAGCTGAGTAAAGCTTCCTTAGTGCCTTACTCCCAGGAACCTCCTCTAATAGGCCCTATTCCTGTGTACTTATATCCCAATGAGCTGTTTTATTCCTGTCCTTGTTCTTTCACACCAGCCCCAAGGTAGTTTCCTATAACTGTTTGTAATATCTGCTCACTCAATTTCTTATCCTTTCTCTCCTTTACAGTCTTTTTTTTTAATTTTTAAATTTATTTATTTAAATTCAAATTAGTTAACATACAGTGTAGTATTGGTTTCAGAATTATAACCCAGTGATTCATCACTTATATATAATCTCCTTTACAGTCTTACAGCTTTCACAAAACTTTCTGGCATCAACATTTCCTTCAGAGTGACACATGTCTAGGCAGAGGGTCATACCTGGATAAATAATATGAGTAGTGGTTATTGATCAGGCTGTAAGTTAAACCATTTATGCATTCATTCATTTATTCAACAAATGCTTTTTGTAGATAACTATAACTGATTTTTATATTTACTTTTATGACAGTTTATTTAGCAATTAGGTAATTTTTGTAGTTTTTATTTTGGGTTAATTATAGATTCAGATGTAGTTGGAAGAAATCATACATGGAGATACCAAGTGCCCTTTACCTGTTTCCACCAGGGTATTATCTTCAGAAATTATACTGCAATCTCACAGGATATTGACATCGAGTCCATCAAGATAAAGAGCAGTTTCATCACAAGGATCCCTCATGTTGCCCTTTTACAGTCACACTCATCTCTCTGTGCAGATGTGTGGCCCTTTTATAGCCATACAACTCCCTGTCCCTGAACCCTGGCCATCATGAATTTCATCTCTATATCTATAATTTTTTCATTTTAAGAATGTTATGTAAATTGAATCATAGAGTGTGTAACCTTTTGGTATTGAGTTTTTCACAGCATAATTCATTGGGAATTCATCTTAGTTGGTATGTGTATCAATAATCTGTTCCTTTTTATTTCTGAGTAGTATTCTTTGGTATAAGCATACCACAGTTTGCTTAGCCGTCCACCCATTGAAGGACATTTTGGGTTGTTTCTACATTTTGGTTATTACAAATAAAGCTGCTATTATGGACTGGATTATGTTCCTCCAAACTTCATGTGTTGGAGCCCCTGTCCCCAGTACCTCAGAATATAACTATATTTGGTGATAATATCTTTAATGAGGTAATTAGGTGAAAATGATGCTGTTAGGATACAGCTCTAATCCCAAGTGGCTGGTGTCCTTATAAGAAAAAGAAGAGACCCCAGGGGCACGTGTGCATAGAGCGATGAGGGTTGACCATGAGAAGAAACAGCAAGAGGCTGGCTATCAGCAAGCCATGGGGGGAAAGCCTCAGAGGAAACCAACCCTGTCAATGCCTTGATCTCTGACAGCCTCCAGAACTGTGAGAGAATAAATTGCTGTTGTTTAAACCATCTAGTTTGTGGTATTTTTCTTATGGCAGCCTGAGAAAACTAATACAGCTGCTATGAATATTTGTGCACAGGTTTTGTGTGAAGATAACCTTCATTCTCTGGAATAAATTTCTTGAGAGTTCTATTGCTGGGTCATATGCTAGTTACATGTTTAGTTTTATAAGAAGCTGCCAAACTGTTTTCTAGAGTGCCTTACTGTTTTACATGCCCAACAATGTATGGTATGAGTGATGCAGTTTCTCAGTATGCTCACCAGGATTTGATATCATCATTATTTTTTAATTTTCTGATAGGTATATAATTACATCTTATTGTAATTTTAATTTGCATTTCCATGATGGGTAATGATATTGTACATATTTTATGCGTATATTTGCCATCTTTGTATCCTCTTTGTTGAAATGTGTGGTCATTTCTTTTGCTTATTTTCTAAATCGTTGGTTTGTTTTTTATTGATAAGTTTTGAGCTTTTTTTAAATGTTCTAGATATTAGCACTTTGTAGTATATATAGCTTACAAATATTTTCTACAGTTCTCCAGCTGATTTTTTATGTTTTCAACAGCCTTTTACAGAATGAACGTTTTTAATTTTGAGTAGGCCCAGTTGAAATTGCATTGTATATTTTTTCTTGCGTGAGTTTTGTAGTTTGTGTTCTTTCAAGGAATGTGTTCATTCCATCTATGTTATCAAATTTTTAGGTACAGAGTTGTTCATAGAATTCCCTTATGTTTTTAATGGATGTCACTTTATTGTTTTGTTTTTCTGTTTATATTTTCTTATATTTATTTTTTAATATGAAATTTATTGTCAAATTGGTTTCCATACAACACCCAGTGCTCATCCCAACAGGTGCCCTCCTCAATGCCCATCACCCACTTTACCCTCCCTCCCACCCTCATCAACCCTCAGTTTATTCTCAGTTTTTAAGAGTCTCTTATGGTTTGGCTCCCTCCCTCTCTAACTTTTTCCTCCTCCCCCTCCCCCATGGTCTTCTGTTAAGTTTCTCAGGATCCACATAAGAGTGAAAACATATAGTATCTGACCTTCTCTGTAAGACTTATTTCACTTAGCATGTCACTCTCCAGTTCCATCCACGTTGCTACAAAAGGGCATATTTCGTTCTTTCTCATTGCCAAGTAGTATTCCATTGTATACATAAACAACAATTTCTTTATCCATTCATCAGTTGATGGACATTTAGGCTCTTTCCATAATTTGGCTATTGTTGAAAGTGCAGCTATAAACATTGGGGTACAAGTGCCCCTATGCATCAGTACTCCTGTATCCCTTGGGTAAATTCCTAGCAGTGCTATTGCTGGGTCATAGGGTAGATCTATTTTTAATTTTTTGAGGAACCTCCCCACTGTTTTCCAGAGTGGCTGCACCTGTTTGCATTCCCACCAACAGTGCAAGAGGGTTTCCATTTCTCCACGTCCTCTCTGGCATCTATAGTCTCCTGATTTGTTCATTTTGGCCACTCTGACTGGCGTGAGGTGATATCTCAGTGTGGTTTTGATTTCTATTTCCCTGATGAGGAGTGACATTGAACATCTTTTCATGTGCCTGTTGGCCATCTGGATGTCTTCTTTAAAGAAGTGTCTATTCATGTCTTCTGCCCATTTCTTCACTGGATTGTTTTTCGAGTGTGGATTTTGGTGAGTTCTTTATAGACTTTGGATACTAGCCCTTTGTCCGATGTGTCATTTGCAAATATCTTTTCCCATTCCATAGGTTGCCTTTTAGTTTTGTTGTATGGAACCACAAAAGACCCCGAATAGCCAAAGTAATATTGAAGAAGAAGACCAAAGCGAGAGGCATCACAATCCCAGACTTTAGCCTCTACTACAAAGCTGTAAGCATCAAGACAGCATGGTATTGGCACAAAAACAGACACATAGACCAATGGAATAGAATAGAGACTCTGGAATTGGACCCACAAAAGTATGGCCAACTAATCTTTGACAAATCAGGAAATAATATCCCATGGGAAAAAAGACAGTCTCTTCAACAAATGGTGCTGGGAGAACTGGACAGCAACATGCAGAAGAATGAAACTAGACCACTTTCTTACACCATTAACAGAAATAAATTCAAAATGCATAAAGGACCTGAATGTGAGACAGGAAACCATGAAAACCCTAGAGGAGAAAGCAGGAAAAAACCCTCTCTGACCTCAGCCATAGCAATGTCTTACTTGACACATCTCCAAAGGCAAGGGAATTAAAAGCAGAAATGAACCTCATGAAGATAATAAGCTTCTGAACTGCAAAGGAAACAATCAACAAAACTTTTCTTATATTTCAATGGGTTACTTCAACAATTTGTGAGAAATCCATCTTGATTTGCTGCCAGTTGTTAAGCACATTGCTTTGGATAATTTTTGTAGTGGTGCTTCTAGGTGTTACAATATATATACATAACATATCATGGTTTACTAGTGTTGACACATTACTTCTTTGAGTGAAGTATAGAAAACTGTTATCGGTTTTTTTCTTTTTTATCTTCCTCCTTTTAAAATATAATTGTTTTTCTGGGGCACTTGGGTGGGTCAGTTGGTTAAGCGTTTGACTCTTGATTTTGACTCAGTCATGATGTCACAGTTTGGTTAGTGAGTTCAAGCCCCACATCAGGCACTGCGCTGACAGCACAGAGCTGGCTTGGGATTCTCTCTCTCTCTCTCTCTGCCCCTTTCCTGCTCTCTCTCTCAAAATAAATAAATAAAATTTAAATATATATAATTGTTTTCTCACAAATTATACGTTGAATACCATATTAGCTGATGTTAAAATTTTTGCTTCAACTATCAAATATAATTTAATAAATTCATGAGATGTGGAATAATCATATTTACCCTTATTTTCACTCCTTCTAATACTTTTCTTTCTTTTCTGAAGTTTGAAGTCTTCTATTATCATTTCCATTCTGTTTAAAGAATTCCCTTTAGCCTTTCTTTAAGAGTATATTTGGTAATGACACATTCTGTTAGTTTTCTTTTGGGAGTGTATTTTCCTTTAATTCCTCAAAGATATTTTTGCTGTATATAGAATTTGCAGTTGACAATACTTTTCTTTTAGTATTTGAAAAATGCTGCATCACTTTATCCTGGACTCCTGTGTTTCTGATAAGAAGTCCCCCATCATTTGAATTGTTCTTCCTTTATAGGTAATGTGTCATTTCTTTCTGGCTGCTTTCAAGATTCTTTCTTTGTTGTTTGTTTACAGAAATTTAGTTAGGTTGTCAGCATGGATATTTTTGGATTTATCCTGTTTGGGATTTTCTCAGCTTCTTGAATTTGTAGGTTTATGTGTTTTTTGTTTGTTTTGAGGGTTTTTTTTGCCAAATTTGGGAAAATTTCAACTTTAAAAAATATGTATTCAATTCTGCTCTCTCATTCCTCTGCTTTTGTGACTACAATGATATGGATGTTAGCTCTTTTGTCTGTCTGACAGACCCCAACACTATTCATTTTTATCATTCTATTTTCCCTTTTTTGCTTACATTGGATATATTCTATTGGCCTGTACCCAGGTTTACTGGTTCTATCCTATGTCATCTCCACTCTACTTTTGAGCCATTCAGTGAATTTTTAATTTTAGCTATTATAGTTTTCATATCTATGATTTCCATTTGGTTCTTTTTATAACTTGTATTTCTTTTCTGAGATGTTCTGTGTTTTCATTTGTTGCAGATAATTTGTTCAACCATTTTTATGATATTTGCTTTAAAATAATTTTCAGATATTTCCAACATCTGATTTATCTCAGTGTTGGCACTTGTTTATTGTATTTTTTCATCCATGTTAACAATTTTCCTGGCGCTTGGTATGACAAGTGATTTTCTATTCTATCCTAGACATTTTAGATATTATGAAACTCAATCCTATTTAATATATATTTTAAACAGATAATTCCCTATTGAAGTATAGCATGAGAGTTGCTCCCCACTTGGCCCCACTGACAAAAGTGGATTGCTAACTCACACTGCTTCATTGTAGATGGCTGATGTAGAAGATCAGCAACCTGCTTAGCCCTGCTGCCACTTTCCAATGAAAGTAGGACACTGACTTACCACCTCATTGCCACTCTGTGAAGGTGTAAGATCATCTCCCTGCTGGACCCCACTGCCCTCATTGCTTGGAGAAATGGGCTGAATTACACTGCTTTGTTGTTGCAGGGTAAGGGGAAGACTATCAGATCCCACTGGTACCTACTGACACCAGTGGAAGAAGAGAAAGTAGAATGCTAACTAACCCTGCCTATCACTGCCTCATTCCATCTCATTAAGACAAAGCAGGAGAATCAGAGCAGCACCTGCTTCCCATGGGAAGGGATGAAGCTCCTTGCTCAGCTCACCAAAACCAGTAGGTGAAGGAAATCATTTTGCTTGGTTTTCCCACATAAGAGATGAAAGATTCACTTTCCAATCTGCTCCCATCAACACCACTGAAATAGGGTATCAAAGCCCTTCATTTTTACCACCATGAAACTTAGTATGGCTAAGAGACATGCTAAATAAAGAAGTAAACTCAGGCAAGTATATAAATGTAACTGTAATGTGGGTTATGAAGGAAGAGCACAGAGTCCCTTGAGAAAAAAGAGGCTTTTTTGAGGAAGTGACATTTAAAACCTTGAAGGATGAGAAGGGGCCAGTAATGTGACGGTAGAGGGGGAAATATTCCGAGGAGAGGAAATGGCAAGTGAGAAAGCATTGTGGTAGGAAAGAACTTTGATGTTCAAGAAAGTGAATATAAGTCCAGTGTATGGAAAGATTGAGGTGTCTAAGTAGTGAGAAAGGCCAGAGAGTTAGCAGGTACTGATTATGCACAATAATGACAGATATGTTGAGTACTTTGGATTTTCTTTCTGAGTGCAGAGAGAAGTAATTAAAGAGTTTTAAGAAGGGCAGGGATATGTTTTGACTTAACCACTAACAAACGATCACCCTGGCTGCTGTGTAAAGACTACATCAGAAGGGAAGAGTGGAACAAGGATACTAGTTAGGAGGCTGCAGTAGAAATCAAGATGAGAGATGATTAAAGTTGTAACAGGGTGGTAGTGTGGAGATGAGGAGAAGTGGAAATATTTAAAATAAAAGACATATCTCATTTGCCAATAGGGAATGTATTTCTAGAAATTAGAATATTTAACTGCATCACCATTATGTTAAGTTCTTATAGCACAGTCCCTATGGGAGAGGGATGATATTTCCTACTATCAATGTACAATTGGGCTTTACTGAGTTCTGAATTTGTCTTCTCTGTATTGTTTGTGGTAAGTCTAATATAGCAATGTAGCTAGACCTAGAAATTAGCCCAAATCCATAGAAGACTGCATCTTGTCAAGCTGCAAACACACTTGTGTGTGCTATAACCATTAAAATAATCCCATATTAGCTTGTCTTTGGAAAACAACAAGACTATTTTCTGGGGATCAAAAGATCTGTGGCAAGGAGGAAAAAGGAAAGCAGGAGGATGGAACACTGTTTAGCTCAGAATAAGCCCTCAATAAATATAAGCTGATATTAGACTAAACTTAATTCAATTTATTTTAATGAAAATGCCTGTATTTTAAAAGCTTAGTTTAAATGACAGGGGTAATTGACAAATCCATAAATATCTGGAGTAGGCTTTTTTCTTTGTCTTGTAGTTAATTATTTATTTTGTGAAACCGTGTTTGCATATATAATTAAAAGCTTGATAGATAAGCTGGGCATTACAGAAATTTAAATTTAACATTTTATAAGCCAAATATCCCCTGAAATTCAATCAAAAGAAAACTGTTGTCTTTTATACTATGTTATTTAATAAGCAAATAAGGATTCCTTTTAAAAATTGTTTCTCAAGAACACATCTGTATCAGTTGGGATTCAGTTGTAGGAAAAAAGGGCCACTCTCCCCTTCTAGGTATTTAATACATGAAATAGGGGCCTCCTAAAAATATTGACTGGGCTAGAGGAGTGAATTTTGAATTGGGCCTCCCGAAATGAATCTCAGAATAACACTGAAGAACTTATCTGTCAGAGGATAGGCTACCTCTGCTCACATCAGAAAGGCAGTGTAACTGTTAAGTTCAAAGACACAGGCATGGCTGTGCTTGAGGGATCCAGAGGCCATGACTACTGCAGCTACCTTTTTACTTCATGAAGCTGGTGTCTGGGCATTCAAAGCTGAGTTCACCCTTCACCCCAGTACAACTACCTCTCAACACCAGCTAAGCTAATGGACATTAGAATGCGGCTACAGAAAAATTCAAGGTCTTCAAGATTTTGCTTGCCAGCAACAACCATGAAAGCAGAAGGAAAATGATCTTCAAATCACTTCTGCCTTCTAAATCTCATGAAAATAAATGTAATTGGTGGAGCTTAATTTGCATCCAGAAACCTAACTGTAAGAGAATCTCTGAAATGTAGATTTTATTTATTTTTCTAGTACAGGGGGCCATGCTAGAAGGTGCTGAAAATGGGTGCCGAATGCAATTCACCTCTCAGTACTAAGCATTGTACGTATGTGTCTTTTCATACTTACATACATACTTTACATACTTTGAACAAAAAACAGTGATGAAAATATGGTAATGTCTAACATAATGCACCTCTTTCTGATAAAAACGAAGCTGGATACATCCTCTTTCAAAGAGGGAGATATCTAGAGTTTCCTCAGTAACTGAATAGATTTCTGCATGATGTTCATTCATCATATGGTTTTGTCATAATCCCACCTGGAGGTACTGTGACTTAAAGAGTATAATAAACAATTACTACCAACACATTTTTACATAAAATTGTTGAGAAAAAAGAAAGGGAACAGTGTGTGTGTGTGTGTGTGTGTGTAAGCAAGGAAGAAAATAGGATGACTATCACAGTTCTCATTTTGGAACTGATTATAAAATGGTCTCATAAGCTGTTATAAATTTGCTTCTTTTTCTATCATTTTCATGTTCTTTTGCTTTCAGCCAGCACTTCAGCAGATTTGGGTTCTTTAATTTGTAAAGTGACCTAAAACTACTCCTGAGGGGCATGAGTCCTTCATAGTTCTGCTTCAGTCTTCAATTATTTTCTTTTTTTACTGGACTTCAGGAACATCCCCTTATTACTGCTTCATATATAGCCTGATTTTATTTATGTATTGGTTATTTGATTAACTATAGTTGTTTTTAATAATTTAATAAGCATTCTCAACGCAACCACTCAAAACAAAAGTTAGGATTTTGACTGTAACCTCTCCCAGCACCACATTTCCCTCCATTTCAAGTACCACCAACCTGCTTCTCCTTTTCATGATTCCCTTGATTCATTTTTATATAGTTATAATGCATGGAAATATATTCCTAAAGATTATACGTTAAATTTTTATTTGTGTGGTATGCCTGGGTGGCTCAAATGGTTAATCCTCCAACTCTTGATCTCAGCTCTAGTCATGATCTCACAGTTTGTGAGTTGGACCCCAGTGTCTAGCTCTGTGCTGACAGTGCAGAACCTGCTTGGGATTCTGTCTCTTCCTCTCTCTGCCCCTCCCCAGCTCACACACACATATGCACTTCCTCTCTCTCTCAAAATAAATAAACTTAAAAAATATTTTTTTGTGTGCTTTACTTCATAGAATGGATACAAAGCATGTAATGTTTAAGATTTGTTTTGATTTTTTGACTTATCCTTATTATTTCTCTAAAAATCATGGATATTGTGTATTGCTGTAATTAATTAATTTTGACTGGCTTATTGGAATCTATTATGTGTCTGTACCATGGTTTATCCATCCTTTCTCCCATTGATGGGCTTTAGGGTTGTTTCCAGGATTTTAGTAATGTGAGTAGTACTACTATGAATATTCTTATACGTATTTCTGGTTGTATGTATAATAGTTTATCTTTGATGAATACCTGGAAGTGGAATTACTAAACCATAGTCTACGTAAATATTCAACTTTAGGAGGTAATGTGAAACTGTTTACAAAGTCATTTCAGAAATGTTCATTCCCAGAAGTAAGGAGTAAGTCATAAGGTAGCTCTACAACATCTCCAGTATTATTAGTAGACTTTTACTTTTTTAAAAAATACTTTAATGTTTATTTATTTTTGAGAGAGAGGGAGACAGACAGACAGGACGTGAACAGAGGAGTGGCAGAGAGAGAGGGAGACACAGAACTCAAAGTGGGTTCCAGGCTCCATGCCATCAGCACAGAGCCTGACATGGGGCTCAACTCACAAACTGTGAGATCATGACCCGAGCCAAAGTCAGAGACTCAACCGACTGAGCCACCCAGGCACCCCAGACATTTTACCTTTTTTGCTAGAATGTCTATAACCTGGTATTTCATTGATGTTTTGATTTGACTTTCCTCAGTTATCATTGATATTAAAGTCACTTCACAATTTTGCCCTTATGTGACTCATGTTCTTTGAAATGAATCTTGTCCATTTTCTTTTTCTGTTGGGTTGTTTGTGCTTCTCTTATGGTTGTATAGAATTTCTCTATATATTTTTGATACTAACTCTTTCTTGGCTGTATTTACCAAAAGTAGTTTTCCTGTCTGTAGCTTGTATTTTTTAATTTCTATAAGTTGTCCCTTAATGAGTTTTATTACCATTTTTTAGTGTCTTGTTTTAAAAAATTATCATTTTTAATGTCTTGTTAAAAATGCCCCAATGGCTTAAATATTTTCATGCATATTTTCTGCAAATAATTTTAAAGTTTTATTTTTGACTTCAAAATCCTTAATCCATCTGAAGTTGTTTTCTAGGTGTGGTGTGAGGCAGAAATCAATTTAATTTTTTCCATATGGTAGCCATTTTCCCAGCTTCATTCATTGAACAGCTCCTCCTTTTTTTTTCAATATATGAAATTTATTGTCAAATTGGTTTCCATACAACACCCAGTGCTCATCCCAAAAGGTGCCCTCTTCAATACCCATCATCCACCCTCCCCTCCCTCCCACCCCCCATCAACCCTCAGTTTGTTCTCAGTTTTTAACAGTCTCCTATGTTTGGCTCTCTCCCACTCTAACCTCTTTTTCTTTTTTTTTCCTTCCCCTCCCCCATGGGTTTCTATTAAGTTTCTCAGGATCCACATAAGAGTGAAACCATATGGTATCTGTCTTTCTCTGTATGGCTTATTTCACTTAGCATCACACTCTCCACTTCCATGCACCTTGCTACAAACGGCCATATTTCGTTCTTTCTCATTGCCACGTAGTATTCCATTGTGTATATAAACCACAATTTCTTGATCCATTCATCAGTTGATGGACATTTAGGCTCTTTCCATAATCTGGCTATTGTTGAGAGTGCTGCTATAAACATTGGGGTACAAGTGCCCCTATGCATCAGTACTCCTGTATCCCTTGGGTCAATTCCTAGCAGTGCTATTGCTGGGTCATAGGCTAGGTCTATTTTTAATTTTCTGAGGAACCTCCACACTACTTTCCAGAGCAGCTGCACCAATTTGCATTCCCACCAACAGTGCAAGAGGATTCCCGTTTCTCCACATCCTCTCCAGCATCTATAGTCTCCTGATTTCTTCATTTTGGCCACTCTGACTGGCGTGAGGTGATATCTGAGTGTGGTTTTGATTTGTATTTCCCTGATAAGGAGCGACGTTCAACATATTTTCATGTGCCTGTTGGCCATCCAGATGTCTTCTTTAGAGAAGTGTCTATTCATGTTTTCTGCCCATTTCTTCACTGGGTTATTTGTTTTTCGGGTGTGGAGTTTGGTGAGCTCTTTATAGATTTTGGATACTAGCCCTTTGTCTGATATGTCATTTGCAAATATCTTTTCCCATTCCGTTGGTTGCCTTTTAGTTTTGTTGGTTGTTTCCTTTGCTGTGCAGAAGCTTTTTATCTTCATAAGGTCCCAGTAATTCATTTTTGCTTTTCATTCCCTTGCCTTTGGGGATGTGTTGAGTAATAGATTGCTACGGCTGAGGTCAGAGAGGTCTTTTCCTGCTTTCTCCTCTAGGGTTTTGATGGTTTCCTGTCTCATATTCAGGTACTTTATCCATTTTGAGTTTATTTTTGTGAATGGTGTGAGAAAGTGGTCTAGTTTCAACCTTCTGCATGTTGCTGTACAGTTCTGCCAGCACCATTTGTTAAAGAGACTGTCTTTTTTCCATTGGATGTTCTTTCCTGCTTTGTCAAAGATGAGTTGGCCATACGTCTGTGGGTCTAGTTCTGGGGTTTCTATTCTATTCCATTGGTCTATGTGTCTGTTTTTGTGCCAATACCATGCTGTCTTGATGATGACAGCTTTGTAGTAGAGGTTAAAGTCTGGGATTGTGATGCCTCTGCATTGGTCTTCTTAAAAATTACTTTGGCTATTCGGGGCCTTTTGTGGTTCCATATGAATTTTCGGATTGCTTGTTCTAGTTTCGAGAAGAATGCTGGTGCAATTTTGATTGGGATTGCATTGAATGTGTAGATAGCTTTGGGTAGTATTGACATTTTGACAATATTTATTCTTCCAATCCATGAGCAGGGAATGTCTTTCCATTTCTTTATATCTTCTTCAATTACCTTCATAAGCTTTCTATAGTTTTCAGCATACAGATCTTTTACATCTTTGGTTAGATTTATTCCTAGGTATTTTATGCTTCTTGGTGCAATTGTGAATGGGATCAGTTTCTTTATTTGTCTTTCTGTTGCTTCATTGTTAGTGTATAAGAATGCAACTGATTTCTGTACATTGATTTTGTATTCTGCAACTTTGCTGAATTCATGTATCAGTTCTAGTAGACTTCTGGTGGAGTCTATCGGATTTTCCATGTATAATATCATGTCATCTGCAAAAAGCGAAAGCTTGACTTCATCTTTGCCAATTTTGATGCCTTAGATTTCCTTTTGTTGTCTGATTGCTGATGCTAGAACTTCCAACACTATGTTAAACAACAGTGGTGAGAGTAGGCATCCCTGTCGTTTTCCTGATCTCAGGGAAAAAGCTCTCAGTTTTTCCCCATTGAGGATGATGTTAGCTGTGGGCTTTTCATAAATGGCTTTTATGATCTTTAAGTATGTTCCTTCTATCCCGACTTTCTCAATGGTTTTTATTAAGAAAGGGTGCTGGATTTTGTCAAAGGCCTTTTCTGCATCGATTGACAGGATCATATGGTTCTTATCTTTTTTTTTTATTAATGTGATGTATCACGTTGATTGATTTGTGAATGTTGAACCAGCCCTGCATCCCAGGAATGAATCCCACTTGATCATGGTGAATAATTCTTTTTATATGCTGTTGAATTCGATTTGCTAGTATCTTATTGAGAATTTTTGCATCCATATTCATCAGGGATATTGGCCTGTAGTTCTATTTTTTTTACTGGGTCTCTGTCTGGTTTAAGAATCAAATACTGGCTTCATAGAATGAGTCTGGAAGTTTTCCTTCCCTTTCTATTTCTTGAAATAGCTTGAGAAGGATAGGTATTATCTCTGCTTTAAACGTCTGGTAGAACTCCCCTGGGAAGCCATCTGGTCCTGGACTCTTATTTGTTGGGAGATTTTTGATAACGAATTCAATTTCTTTGCTGGTGATAGGTCTGTTCAACCTTTCTATTTCCTCCTGATTGAGTTTTGGAAGAGTGTGGGTGTTTAGGAATTTGTCCATTTCTTCCAGGTTGTCCAATTTGTTGGCATATAATTTTTCATAGTATTCCCTGATAATTGTTTGTATCTCTGAGGGATTGGTTGTAATAATCCCATTTTCATTCATGATTTTATCTATTTGGGTCATCTCCCTTTTCTTTTTGAGAAGCCTGGCTAGCAGTTTGTCAATTTTGTTTATTTTTTCAAAAAACCAACTCTTGGTTTCGTTGATCTGCTCTACAGTTTTTTTAGATTCTATATTGTTTATTTCTGCTCTGATCTTTATTATTTCTCTTCTTCTGCTGGGTTTGGGGTGTCTTTGCTGTTCTGCTTCTATTTCCTTTAGGTGTGCTGTTAGATTCTGTATTTGGGATTTTTCTTGTTTCTTGAGATAGGCCTGGATTGCAATGTATTTTCCTCTCAGGACTGCCTTCGCTGCGTCCCAGAGCATTTGGATTGTTGTATTTTCATTCATTGTTTCCATATATTTTTTAATTTCTTCTCTAATTTCCTGGTTGACCCACTCATTCTTTAGTAAGGTGTTCTTTAACCTCCATGCTTTTGGAGGTTTTCCAGACTTTTT
The DNA here is from genome assembly GCF_028018385.1 of Neofelis nebulosa. NCBI lineage: Eukaryota > Metazoa > Chordata > Mammalia > Carnivora > Felidae > Neofelis > Neofelis nebulosa. The sequence continues at coordinate 84,983,837 of NC_080800.1, forward strand.
CCTGTGGTTGATTTCAAGCTTCATAGCATTGTGGTCTGAAAGTATGCATGGTATAATTTCAATTCTTGTGAACTTATGAAGGGCTGTTTTGTGACCCAGTATATGATCTATCTTGGAGAATGTTCCATGTGCACTCGAGAAAAAGTATATTCTTTTGCTTTGGGATGCAGAGTTCTAAATATATCTGTCAAGTCCATCTGATCCAATGTATCACTCAGTGCCCTTGTTTCTTTATTGACCGTGTGTCTAGATGATCTATCCATTTCTGTAAGTGGAGTGTAAAAGTCCCCTGCAATGACCACATTCCTATCAATAAGGTTGCTTATGTTTGTGAGTAATTGTTTTATATATTTGGGGGCTCTGGTATTTGGTGCATAGACATTAATAATTGTTAGCTCTTCCTGATGGATAGACCCTGTAATTATTATATAATGCCCTTCTTCATCTCTTGTTACAGCCTTTAATTTAAAGTCTAGTTTGTCTGATATAAGTATGGCTACTCCAGTTTTCTTCTGGCTTCCAGTAGCATGATAAATAGTTCTCCATCCCCTCACTCTCAATCTAAAGGTGTCCTCAGGTCTAAAATGAGTCTCTTGTAGACAGCAAATAGATGGGTCTTGTTTTTTTATCCTATATCTTTTGGTTGGCGCATTTAATCCATTTACATTCAGTGTTATTATAGAAAGGTACGGGTTTAGAGTCGTTGTGATGTCTGTATGCTTGTAGTGATGTCTCTGGTACTTTGTCTCACAGGATCCCCCTTAGGATCTCTTGTAGGGCTGGTGTCGTGGTGACAAATTCCTTCAGTTTTTGTTTGTTTGGGAAGACCTTTATCTCTCCTTCTATTCTAAATGACAGGCTTGCTGGATAAAGCATTCTCAGCTGCATATTTTTTCTGTTTAGCACACTGAAGATATCGTGCCAATACTTTCTGGCCTGCCAAGTTTCAAAAGAGAGATCAGTCACGAGTCTTATAGGTCTCCCTTTATATGTGAGGGCACGTTTATCCCTTGCTGCTTTCAGAATTTTCTCTTTATCCTTGTATTTTGCCAGTTTCACTATGATATGTCGTGCAGAAGATCGATTCAAGTTACGTCTGAAGGGAGTTCTCTGTGCCTCTTGGATTTCAATGCCTTTTTCCTTCCCCAGTTCAGGGAAGTTCTCAGCTATAATTTCTTCAAGTACCCCTTCAGCACCTTTCCCTCTCTCTTCCTCCTCTGGGATACCAATTATGCGTATATTATTTCTTTTTAGTGTATCACTTAGTTCTCTAATTTTCCCCTCATACTCCTGGATTTTTTTATCTCTCTTTCTCTCAGCTTCCTCTTTTTCCATAACTTTATCTTCTAGTTCACCTATTCTCTCCTCTGCCTCTTCAATCCGAGCTGTCGTCATTTCCATTTTGTTTTGCATTTCGTTTAAAGCATTTTCAGCTCCTCGTGACTGTTCCTTAGTCCCTTGATCTCTGTAGCAAGAGATTCTCTGCTGTCCTGTATACTGTTTTCAAGCCCAGCAATTAATTTTATGACTATTATTCTAAATTCACTTTCTGTTATATTATTTAAATCCTTTTTGATCAGTTCATTAGCTGTTGTTATTTCCTGGAGATTCTTCTGAGGGGAATTCTTCCGTTTGTTCATTTTGGATAGTCCCTGGAGTGGTGAGGACCTGCAGGGCACTTCCCCTGTGCTGTGGTGTATAACTGGAGTTGGTGGGCGGGGCCGCAGTCCGACCTGATGTCTGCCCCCAGCCCACTGCTGGGGCCACAGTCATATTGGTGTGTGCCTTCTCTTCCCCTCTCCTAGGGGCGGGATTCACTGTGGGTTGGCGTGGCCGTCTGGACTACTTGCACACTGCCAGGCTTGTGGTGCTGGGGATCTGGCGTATTAGCTGGGGTGGGTAAGCAGTGTGAACGGGGGCAGGAGGGGCAGGCTTAGCTCGCTCCTCCTTAGGTGATCCACTTCAGGAGGGGCCCTGTGGCAGCGGGAGGGAGTCAGATCCGCTGCCACCGGAGTTTTGGCTCCACAGAAGCACAGAGTTGGGTGTTTGCGAGGAGTGAGCAAGTTCCCTGGCAGGAACTGATTCCCTTTGGGATTTTGGCTGGGGGATGGGCGAGGGAGATGGCGCTGGTGAGCGCCTTTGTTCCCCGCCAAGCTGAGCTCTGTTGTCCGGGGGCTCAGCAGCCTTCCCTCCTTTGTTTTTTTTTTTTTTTTTTTTTTAATTTTATTTTTGGGACAGAGAGAGACAGAGCATGAATGGGGGAGGGACAGAGAGAGAGGGAGACACAGAATCGGAAACAGGCTCCAGGCTCCGAGCCATCAGCCCAGAGTCTGACGCGGGGCTCGAACTCAAGGACCGCGAGATCTTGACCTGGCTGAAGTCGGATGCTTAACCGACTGCGCCACCCAGGCGCCCCAGCTTTCCCTCCTTTTGTTCTCCAGCCTTCCCGCTTTCCGAGCAGAGCTGTTAACTTATGACCTCCCAGACGCTAAGTCGCGCTTGCTGTCGGAACACACTCCGTCCAGCCCCTCCACTTTTGCCAGACAGACTCGGGGGCTCTGCTTGGCCGGCAGGCTGCCCCTCCGTCCCGGCTCCCTCCCGCCAGTCCGTGGAGCACGCACCGCCTCGCCGCCCTTCCTACCCTCTTGTGTGGGCCTCTCGTCTGCGCTTGGCTTCGGAGACTCCTTTTTGCTAATCCTCTGGCGGTTTTCTGGGTTATTTAGGCAGGTGTAGGTGGAATCTAAGTGATCAGTAGGACGCGCGGTGAGCCCAGCGTCCTCCTATGCCGCCAACTTCCAACCTCATTGGGCTCCTCCTTTCTTTACTCAGCAGATGTGCCATCTCTGTGTTATATCAAAGTTTCATTCATGGGTGGGTATATTTCCTCTATCCAGCTGATTATTTGATCTATCTCTGCTCCAATACTATACTGCTTTAATTATTATAGCTTTATAATACAGTAAAACATTGGAATGCAAGTAACATCTTCTGCAAGTGTTCCACAAGATGAGCAATCATTGCTAGTAAATTTTAACTTGATAAATGAGTGATGTCTTATAATACAAGTAGTATGTGACATTGAACATCACATGATCACAACTGAGCCAATGGTTGTTGAAATTTGCTTTGATATATCAGTGCTTTGGATTGCAAGCATGTTTCTGGAATGAATTATGGTCACAAACCAAGGTTTTACTGTAATTCTTAATATCTGGTAGGGCAAATGCCCTACACCTGTTCTTCATCATCACTTATGTTCTGACTTATCATTGAAACTTTTGTCTTCAATACAAATGTTATAATAATCAAGTCACGTGAAAACAGAATATAAGTTCAAATTTCATTGAATTTATTTCTAGAGAAATTTGGAGAAACCCAGTATCTGTAAGATATTAAATATTCTTTTCAATAAGCATTTTAAGGTCTTTAAAAACATATATTAATAACACTATAATTTTCCCTATAGATGTCTTGTGCATCTTATATTAGGTTTATTCCCAGATACCTGACATTTCTGATACTATTGTAAATTGTGTCTTCTCTATAAGTATACTTTTAACTATTTGCTGTTAGTGAATAGAAATGCAAAATACTCATATATTAACCTATCTTAAGCCACTTTGGTAAACGCTTCTGTTATTTCTAATGATGTGAATGTATTTTTAAAAAATTACTTTCCAGGTTTATTTACTTATTTTGAGAGAGAGAGCGCGTGCACAAGTGGGGCAGGGCAGAGAGAGAGGGAGAGTGAGAATCCCAAGCAGAATCTGTATTGTCAGTGCGGAGACTTAGGTGGGTCTTGATCTCATGAACTGTGAGATCATGACATGAGCTGAAATCAAGAGCTGGATGCTTAACCAACTGAGCTACCCAGGCACCTAATGTGAATGTATATTATTTGCATTTTCTAGAGAAATTATCACATCATCTACAAATAGTTGCAATTTTTTTTTCCTTTCCAATCCTTGTATACATTATTGTCTTACTTCACTGGATAGGACTTCCAGTACAATACTGAATAAAAGTGGCAATAATGGGTTTCTTTGTCTTGTTCCTGATTTTAGTGAGACTGCTTCCAATATGTGCTCATTTAAAGTAATGCTAACTTTAGGATTAATTTACAGATGCTTTTTTTCTTAATTTTTTTTAACGTTTATTTATTTTTGAGACAGAGAGAGACAGAGCATGAACGGGGGAGGGGCAGAGAGAGAGGGAGACACAGAATATGAAACAGGCTCCAGGCTCTGAGAAGTCAGCACAGAGCCCGACGCGGGGCTTGAACTCACGGACCGCGAGATCATGACCTGAGCCGAAGTCAGACTCTCAACCGACTGAGCCACCCAGGCGCCCCCAGATGCTTTTCATCAGGTTAAGAAATCTCTTCAATTTCTTTCATTTATTTATTTATTCATTCATTCATTCAGTTATTTTTGAGAGAGCATGTGTGCATGAGTGAGCAAAGAGCAGAGAAGGAGTGAGAATCACAAGGCGCAGAGAGAGAGGAAGAGAGAGTGTGGAGCCAGGAGCAGGGCACAAGCTCACCTGATGTGGGATTTGAACTCATGAACCGTGAGATCATGACCTGAGCCAAAGTTGGATGCTTAACTGATGGAGTCACCAAGATGCCCAAGAAATCTCTTCTATTTCTAATTTAAGAAGAGTTTTCTTTTTGTCATAAATAAGTTTCAAATTTGATGAAAAGTCTTCTCATATGTACTGAAATGATCATGTGATTTTCCATAAAAATTTGTTAATATATTAAAGTATATTTATAGATTTTCTTGCATAGCTGGGATAAAGTCCATCTGGTTATAATAAATTTTATTTTTATATGCTGTTGCATTTGATTTTCTAATATTTTGTTAGGATTTTTCATCTGTATTCATAAGTTAATGTAATCTATAATCTTCATTTCTCATAATTCTTTGTGTTCTGGTGTCAGGGTATACTTGTCTTGCAGAATAGGTTAGGTGACAATCCCTCATTTTCTATTATATTAAAGTGATTGTATAAAATTGGAGCTATCTCTTCCTTGAAAGTTTGGTAGAGCTTGTCTATAAAACAGTCTTCATCTAGTGTTTCCTTTGAAGGAAGATTTTAATCACTATATCTTTAAAATAGTTTTAAGGTGATTTAAGACTTTTAAATTCCTTTTTGAGTTCTGGTAAGTTATATTTTTTGACAGATTTGTCCATTTCTCCAAAGTTCTCAAAAGTGTTGGCCTTCAGTTTTGATGACACTGCTTTATTATCTTTCAAAATACTATTATTTGGAGATCCAACATGGCAGAGAAGTAGGGGGACCCCAAATTCCCTCATCCCTCAAACACAGCAATGTTGAGGCTAAAGGACTTTGAATTCCAAGAGTACAGGCTGTAAAGTGACAGAGACATCTCCAGGGGCCCATGGAGACAACCTGGCAGGCTATAGGTGTGTGATTCTGAACTGGGAGAGATAAAACGGGCAGTGTAGGCACAGATGGGAAGGATCCCCTTCTGTGGAGAGAAAAAGGGAAGAGGAAGAGAGATTGTGGAAGTGTGTATCTGGACAAGAGAAAAACAACAGACCAGGACAGAGAAGGATCCAATCTCTAACTGCGGGGCTTTCTCCGGACTGGGGCCGGCTGCCCTGTTCACACACCTGGGGAGGAGGGGAGCCAGCCCTGGGCTAGGTAACTAGTCTAGAGGTGCAGTCTGCAGTAGGAGAAAGCAATTACCTTCCTGGACTGCTGTAGGAAGAAGATATATAAACGTTCAAAGGACAAAGACTGCCTGTGCCCACCAGCCAGAGGTGATATATTGGCGACATGGAGCAGCACTTCCCTGGAACCAGGTGCATGGAGCAGGACACTAAAAGATATCAGGGTTTATAGCCCAGCCAAGTGCCAGGGAGGCATGGGAGTCAGCAGAGTAGGACAAACTGCCTTGTTTGCGCCCACAGCACTGTGAAGATGGCCTGAACAGAGTGGTTTGTGACACGTGGTCCATGGAGGAGTGACTGAGGTGTCACCATTTTTCTTCCCATCACCAACAAGGTGGGGCTTCAGGGAACGGACAGTGGGCCCACAGTGGAGGCAGGACATGCCTACACCAAACCACGCCCCTCCATGCCAGGTAACTGCATATCTACCAGAGCAGGATTGATGCTGACCAACCAGGCAGCCCCTCCTCCAGACCAGCACTGCCACCAGTTCCAAGGCACACAGTAGTTTTGCATTTTCTGATTTAGTTCTTGGACAAAATATATTATATATATATATAATATATATATATTTTTTCCTTCCTTTTCTCCCTCTTATTTATTCCCTTCTCTAGTCTCATTATTCTGGTTTTTGGTTTGTTTAAGAAGACATATTTAATCTATTCTCTTTATACCTGTTCTATATCCCTTTCTTTATCTCTCTCTCTCTCTCTCTCTGGGTTAAGCTTTATAGTTTTTCTGCCTGGTCAATTTTCTTTTCATTTTTCCCTGCCCCTGTCACTTTTTTCTTTGTATGGGATAAGGCCCTTTCTTTCAACACTGCCCTCACTCTGGTGTTTTGTTGGTGCTGGTGTTTTTGTTTGTTTTCCTTTCCAGGGCTTTGTAAAGGAACAAGTCAAAGCACACCTGGTGGAGAGTCCAAACATCACTACAAGTAGGGAGATAAATCAACCATAGTCACAACAACAGAGAGAAAGTAACACACTCCAAAAAACACCTCCTGAAGGGCCAGGCCCTGGACAGTGTATGACCCCTCTTTACTATAGTTGTGCTCACAGGTGTAGGACACATAACAAGCTTTTAAAACTCATAAGGGACAGAAAACTAGCTGAAATGATGAAACGAAAGAATTCTCCTCAAAAGAAATTCCAGGAAGAAATGACAGCTAAAGAATTGATTAAAACAGATATAAACAATATAACTGAACAAGAATTTAGAATAATAGTCATAAAATTAATTGCTGGGCTTGAAAAAGGCATAGAAGAAAGCAAAGAACCTATTGCTGCAGAGATCAAGGAACTAAAAGTCATGATAAATTTAAAAATTCTGTAAAGAGGTGCAAAATAAACGAGAGGTGGTGACAGCAAGGATTGAAGAGGCAGAGAGGAGAACAGATGACTTAGAAGATAAAATTATGGAAAAAGAGGAAGCCGAGAAAAAGATAAAAAAAAAATTCTAGATCATGAGGGGAAAATTAGATATCTAAGTGACTCAGTGAAATGTAAGACTATCCATATCATAGGAGTTCCAAAAGAAGAAGAGAGAGACAAAGGGGAAGAAGGTGAATTTCAACATATCATAGCTGAGAACTTCCCCAATGTGGGGAAGGAAACAGACATTGAAATCCAGGAGGCACAGAGGACTCCCTTCAATCATAACAGGAATAAGTCTTCTGTACAACATATCATAGTGAAAATAGCAAAATACAAAGATAGAGAATTCTGAAAGCAGCTAGTGACAAACGGGCCTTAAACTACAAGGGTAGACACATAAGGGTAGTAGCAGACCCATCTACTGAAACTTGGCAGGCCAGAAGGGAGTGACAGGAAATATTCAATATTCAAATATTCAAAGTGCTGAATAGGAAAAATATCCAGCCAAGAATCCTTTCAGCAAGGCTGTCATTCAGAATAGAAGGAGAGATAAAGGTTTTCCCAGACAAACAAAAACTGAAGGAGTTCATCATCACTAAGCCAGCCCTCCAAGAAATCCTAAGGGGGACCCTGTGAGTGGAATGTTGCAAAGAGACCACAAAGAACTGGAGACATCACTACAATCGTGAAATCTACAGATAACACAATGACTCAAAATCCATATCTTTCAATAATAACACTGAATGTAAATGGACTAAATGTTCCATTCAAAAGACATAGGGTATCATACTGGATAAAAAAAAAAGACCCATCTATTTTCTGTCTACAAGAGACTATTAGACCATTTTAGAACTGAGGACACCTTCAGATTGAAAGTGAGGGGATGGAAAACCATCTATCATGCTACTGGAAGTCAAAAGAAAGCTGGAGTAGCCATACTTATATCAGACAAACTAGATTTTAAATTAAAGGCTATAACAAGAGATTAAGAAGGGCATTACATCATAATTATGGGGTCTATCCATCAAGTAAAGCTAACAATTATAAATGTTTATGCACTGAATTCAGAAGCACCCAAATATATAAAACAATTAATCACAAACATAAGCAATCTTATTGTAAGAATGTGGTAATTGCAGGGGACTTTAATACACCACTGACAACAATAGACAGATCACCCAGACAGAAAATCAATAAAGAAACAATGGCTCTGAATGATACACTGGACCAGATGGACTTGACAGATATATTCAGAATTTTTCATCCTAAAGCAGCAGAATACATTCTTCTCAAGTGCACATGGAACATTCTCCAAGATGGATCACATACTCGGTCACAAACAGCTCTCAGTAAACACAGAAAACTGGGATCATACCATGCACATTTTCAGATCACAATGCTATGAAACATGAAATCAACCACAGGAAAAAAGTTTGGAAAAACTCAAATGCATGGAGGTTAAAGAACATCCTCCTAAAGAATGAATGGGTCAACCAGGCAATTAGAGAAGAAATTTTAAAAAATATGGACAAAAATGAAAATTAAAACACAACAGTCCAAACCCTTTGGGATGCAGCAAAGGCAGTCCTAAGAGGGAAATATGTTACAATCCAGGCCTATCTCAAGAAAAAAGAAAAATTCCACATACAAAATCTAACAGCACACCTAAAGGAACTAGAAACAGAACAGCCAAGAACCACAAGGTCAGCAGAAGAAGAAAAATAATAAATAGCAGGGCAGAAATAAACAATATAGAATCCAAAATAACAGTAGGAAAGATCAATGAAACAAAGAGCTGTTTCTTTTGAAAAAATAAAATTGATAACCCCCTAGCCATACTTCTCAAAAAGAAAAGAGACAGGACCCAAATAGATAAAACAATGAATGAAAATGGACTTATCACAACCCTCAGAAATCCTAGAAATGTCCAGAAATGGATAAATTCCTAGACACCCACACACTACCAAAACTCAAACAGGAAGAAATAGAAAATTGAACAGACCCATGACTAGTGAAGAAATTGAATCAGTTATCAAAAATATCCCAACAAATAAGAGTCCTGGGTCAGATGGCTTCCCTGGGTAATTCTACCAGACATTTAAAGCAGAATTAATACCTATCCGTCTCAACCTGTTCCAAAAAATGGGAACAGAAGGAAAGCTTCCAGATTCATTCTATGAAGCCAGCATTATCTTGATTGCCAAACCAGACAGAGACCCTGCAAAAAAGGAAAATTACAGGCCAATATCCCTGATGAACATGGATGTAAAAATTCTCAACAAGATACTAGCAAATCAAATTCAGCAGCATATAAGAAGAATTATTCACCATGATCTTATAGGATTAATTCCTGGGCTGCAAGGCTGGTTCAGTATTCATAAATCAATGTGCTACATTACATTAATAGAAGAAAGGATAAAAACCATATGATCCTGTCAATAGATGCAGAAAAAGCATTTGACAAAATACAACATCATTTCTTAATAAAAACCCTCAAGAAAGTGGGAATAGAATGGGAACATGACTAAACATCATAAAAGCCATATACAAAAAGCCCACAGCTAATATCATCCTCAATGAGGAAAAACTGAGAGCTTTCCCCCTGAGATCAGGAACACCACAGGGATGTCCACTCTCAGCACTGTTGTTTAACATGCTTTGGAAGGCCTAGTATCAGCAATCAGACAAAAAAAAAAAATGAAATCAAAGGCATCCAAATTGGCAAGGAAGAAGTCAAGCTTTCACTTTTCACAGATGACATGATACTGTACATGGAAAACCAGATAGATTCCACCAAAAGTCTGCTAGAACTGATACATGAATTCACCAAAGTTGCAGGGTACAAAATCAATGTACAGAAATAGGTTGCATTTTTATACATCAATAATGAAGCAACAGAAAGAGAAATCAAGAAATTGATCCCAGTTACAATTGCACCATGAACCATAAAATACCTAGGAATAAACCTAACCAAAGATGTTAAAGATCTGTATCCTGAAAACTATAGAAAACTTAAGAAGGAAATTTAAGAAGACACAAAGAAATGGAAAAACATTCCATGTTCATGGATTGTTAGAATAAATATCATTAAAATGTCAATACTACCCAAAGCAATCTACACATTCACTGCAACCCCAATCAAAATTGCACCGCCATTCTTCTCAAAGCTAGAACAAACAATCCTAAAATTTGTATGGAACCACAAAAGTCCCTGAATAGCCAAAGTAATGTTGAAAAAGAAAACCAATGTGGGAGGCATCCCAATCCCAGACTTTAGTCTCTACTACAAAGCTGTAATCATCAAGACAGTATGGCATTGGCACAAAGACAGACACATAGACCAATGGAATAGAATAGAGAACCCAGAAATGGACCCGCAAATTTATGACCAGCTAATCTTTGACAAAGCAGGAAAGAGTATCCAATGGAAAAAAGACAGTCTCTTTAGCAAATGTTGCTGGGAGAAGTGGATAGCGACATGCAAAAAAAATGAAACTAGACCGCTTTCTTACACCATTCACAAAAATAAACTCAAAATGGATGAAAGACCTCAATGTGAGATAGGAAACCATAAATACCCCTAGAGAAGAAAGCAGGCAACAACCTCTTTGACCTTAGCTGCAGCAATTTCTTGCTCAACACACCTCCGAAAGCAAGGGAATTAAAAGCAAAAATGAAGTATTGGGACCTCATCAAGATAAAATCTTCTGCACTGCAAAGGAAACAATCAACAAAACTAAAAGGCAACCTCTGGAATGGGAAAATATATTTGCAACTGACCTATCAGATAAAGGGTTAGTATCCAAAATCTATAAAGAACTTACCAGCGTGGATGGAACTGGAGAGTGTGATGCTAAGTGAAATAAGCCATACAGAGAAAGACAGATACCATATGGTTTCACTCTTATGTGGATCCTGAGAAACGTAACAGAAACCCATGGGGGAGGGGAAGGAAAAAAAAAAAGAGGTTAGAGTGGGAGAGAGCCAAAGCATAAGAGACTGTTAAAAACTGAGAACAAACTGAGGGTTGATGGGGGGTGGGAGGGAGGGCAGGGTGGGTGATGGGTATTGAGGAGGGCACCTTTTGGGATGAGCACTGGGTGTTGTATGGAAACCAATTTGACAGTAAATTTCATATATTAAAAAATAAAAAATAAAAAAAAAGAACTTACCAAACAAAATCAAATTGCAAATCAGTTGCATTCTTATACACTAATAATGAAGCAACAGAAAGACAAATAAAGAAACTGATCCCATTCACAATTGCACCAAGCAGCATAAAATACCTAGGAATAAACCTAACCAAAGATGTAAAAGATCTGTATGCTGAAAACTATAGAAAGCTTATGAAGGAAATTGAAGGAGATACAAAGATATGGAAAAACATTCCGTGCTCATGGATTGGAAGAATAAATATTGTTAAAATGTCAATACTCCCCAAAGCTATCTACACATTCAATGCAATCCCAATCAAAATTGCACCAGCATTATTCTCAAAGCTAAAACAATCAATCCTAAAATTTGTATGGAACCACAAAAGGCCCCGTATAGCCAAAGTAATTTTGAAGAAGAAGACCAAAGCAGGAGGCATCACAATCCCAGCCTTTAGCCTCTACTACAAAGCTATAATCATCAAGACAGCATGGTACTGGCATAAAAACAGACACATAGACCAATGGAATAGAATAGAAACCCCAGAACTAGACCCACAAACGTATGGCCAACTAATCTTTGACAAAGCAGGAAAGAATATCCCATGGTAAAAAAGACAGTCTCTTGAACAAATGGTGCTGGGAGAACTGGACAGCAACATGCAGAAGAATGAAACTAGACCACAGGTTTTTTCCTGCCTTCTCCTCTAAGGTTTTGATGGTTTCCTGTCTCACATTCAGGTCCTTCATCCATTTTGAGTTTATTTTTATGTTTTCACTCATATGTAAAACTTGAGAAACTTAACAGAAGACAATGGGGGAAGTGAAGGGGAAAAATGGTTACAAACAGACAGGGAGGGAGACAAACCATAAGAGACTCTTAAATACAGAGAACAAACTGTGGGTAGAGGGGAAAGTGGGTGATGGGCGTTTAGGAGGGCACTTGTTTGGATGAGCACTGAGTGTTGTATATAAGTGATAAACCACGGGAATCTACCCCCCAAACCAAGAGCACACTGTACACACTGTATGTTAGCCAATTTGACAATAAATGATAGTATACATAAATAAATAAATAAATAAATAAATAAGAAACTACCAAACAAACAAAATACTATTATTTGTAGTTATGCCCCCTCTTTTCATTCACATATTTTATATCTTCTCTTTTTCTCCCCCCTTGATCAATCTGGTTAGAAGTTTGTTTATTTTGCTACCTTCCTTCCAAGGAGAAAATGCACTGGTTGTGAATATTTGTTTGTTTTAAATATCTTTTAAATGTTTATTTTTTTTTACAGAAAGAGAGAAAGTGTGTCAGCACAGAGCCTAATGTAGGGATCAAAATCACAAACCATGAGATCATGACTTGAGCCAAAATGAAGTGTTGGACACTTACCTGACTGAGCCACCCAGGCACCCCTGTATATTTGTGTTTTTTAATTTCCTTCATTTATAGGCTTGCATTTATTATACCTTTCCATGTATTTTCATTGGGCTTATTCTCTTGGGTTTTTTAAAAATAACTTCTTAAGAAAGACAATGATCTCATCATTTTTTTTTTACTTTCTCTTTATTATAGGTTTTTAAGGCTATAAATATCCCTAAAAATACTGCTTTTATTTATACCCTGGAAGTTTTATTATATATTTTTACTTTATTCAGTTCTAGGTATCTTTAAGTTTCCATTGAATATTTTGCCATTAGGGCCCAAGTGATTGAGCTGCTTGCTTTGCACCCTGACCATCCTGGAGAATCTCCTAATGCTCTGGGCCTCATTCAGAGCATTGACAGAATTGACAGAATTATGAGTTACCTGCTAAATGAATCAAATGAGCTCATTAAAATATGGTATAGGTTGCCACCAAATTGCAAAGAAGCCCCCAAGTATTGTGCCTTTTTATTTAGTGGTTGGATCTGTGAGATTCAGAAACTTATTTTTCTCATTGGAGAGAAAAGCCCAGTATATCTCTGGCCAGTGGACCTCTAGAAACTTCAATGAGGTAGCAGGCCCCCGATTTTCGTGGATTTTAATCTTCCTACCACCAAGGCATCTGAAGTTCCTGAAAATCCCTATCACCATGATGTCATCAATAATAGTATACTATTTGGAGTGCCTGGGTGGCTCAGTCTGTTGAGCATCCAACTCTTGATTTCAGTTCAGGTCATGATCCCAGAGTTGTGGGATCAAGCCCCACTTCAGGCTCCATGCTAAGCATGGAGCCTGCTTGGAATTCTTTCTCTCTCTCCCTGTACCCATCTCCCTTGGTCAATCTCTCTCTCTCTCTCTCTCTCTCTCTCTCTCTCTCTCTCTCTCTCTTCCTCTCAAAAATAAAATAAATAAAACAAAATAAAATATTATTCTAGCATCATTAGCATGATGTCCTATGGGGTAACCAATGTTCTCATGTTCTAAATTATGACCAAAAAGTTTATGTATCCCTGTAATAAAAGTGTCCATCTAAGATCAGTACCTGTTATATTAGGAAAAGTTGCTTCTGGTCTTTCCTGCTGAGTGGTACAGAGGTAAATAAGCATTTGCCAGATTGATAACAGCATACCAGGTGCTGAGAACTGTGTTGATTTGCTCCAGTCTCTTTAAGAGGCTACATCTAGAACAGCAGGTGCAATTTGGAGTTTTTCACTGATTAAGCTGTCAGTCCCAAAGACATGAGTCTTCAGCAAAGGCAAATAAACTGCTTAAATGGGAAATGATAGGGATCACAATCCCTTCACACATCTTGGATATCACTACTCTGTGTGCTTTTCCCAGGAATATAGTGTTAACTCTTGGTGTATTCTTTTGGTGGGGAGAGAAGTTCCATACGCCTTCACTTGGCCCTTCTTTCTGTAATAGTCCTTGCTTTACAAGTTTGGGGGATTTGGCAATTACCAAATAATAATTTCAATTTATGCATTTGGGAACTGGAGAAATAGTCACACGATCAGTTTACAGACCTACTGAGCCCACTGTGAAATGGCCAGAATTCCATTTTGTCATCTGATTCCTATAAGCCCCTGCTTATAAGCACCAGTAAAACACAGTGATGTTTTGGATCCCCTGGGATGAGCATAATGCAAACCATGTCCAATGATCCCTAAAGGTTTTAGGTATTTCCCTTTCCCTAGTAGGTAATAATCCTGGTAAGTGACTACAAGTTCCTTTTGGTAAATCTATGAAGAAAGATGTATAGTACATACTCATCATGGTATTATAGGATCCTCCCTAAAGGGGCTTTGTCCTGGGAATTGTCTCATGTTTGGGAATTGGGTAAGGAACCATGTTATATACACCCAGTAGGAATTTAGTAGGCTGCTCACCTATTTTATTCCAAAAGCCTCATGAGTAATTAACTACTATCTAAGTCCTATGCAGGTCAAACCATTCTGAATAATATTCTTGCTCTGCTGCCTATTACAGTAAACATGCTCACCTTGCCTCTGGTGGTTAGGTAGGTGTTGCTTGTTGCTATCTGCATTCTTTGATGCCATCATTCCCACTGAAATAGGGGGTTCCATTTCCCACCTTCATCTCCAAACTACAGCCAGTATAGTGGTTATTTTAAATCCTTTTTTGGGGTAAAATATTACACACACTCAGAAAAATGCTTAAAATAAAAATGTACAGCTTAGTGAATTATGGTAAAGTGAATATTTGTAGATCATGCAAATTACAAAATAGAGCAAAGACTATACCCAGAAATCCTCTGCATGACATTTTCTAGTCAAATAACTCTCCCTTTCACCAAAGTATAACGATCATCCTACTTTTTATGCAAGCATTATATTACATTTATTTATAATTTTACCACCTTAACATGCATCCCTAAACACATAATAATATTTGGCCTATTTCTGAACCTTGCTTAAATGAGGTATATATTGGAAGTTTACCTTAAATGGGAGTCTATATTATTTTATCTGGTTTCTTTTGCTCATCTTTATAGTTATGAAATTTATCCAAGTTGTCGCATGTAGCTATAGTTCATTTTGATTGCTGTATAGTATTCATTTCATGAATGTACTACAATTTATACATTCTGTTGAAAAACATCTGGGTTATTTTGTTTGGTGCTGTTACAATAATACTATAATGAATATTCTTCTATATGTCACTTGATGTACATGTGCATGCTTTTCTGTTGGGCATATACTCAGAAGCAGAATTGTCACCCTCCCGTTTATTTTCCCATACTATTGCCTCTCCATGGATCTTTCTCGACATGTTCTTCAAACTATATTTTTGTTTACAAATTCTCTCTTCCTCTGCATCTAAACTCCATTTAATTCAACCACTAATTATTTTCTTTAAAGTTGTTTTTAATGTTTATATATTTTTGAAAGAGAGACAGAGCACAAGCAGGAGAGGGGCAGAGAAAGAGAAGGAGACACAGAATCGGAAATAGGCTCCAGGCTCTGAGCTATCAGCACAGAGGATGATGCGTGGCTCGAACTCACAAGCCAGGAGATCATGACCTGAGCTGAAGTCTTACAACCATCTGAGCCACCCAGGCGCCCGCTAACCACTAATTCTTAATGTCAATTATTACATTTTGTACTTATAGAATTTCTATGTTTTTGATTTTTTTAATGTTTATTCTTGAGAGAGAGAGAGAAAGAGAGACAGAGAGAGAGAGAGAATGAGTGGGCAAGGGGCAGAGAGAGAGAGAGAGGGAAACACAGAATCTGAAGTAGGCGCCAGGCTGGAGCTGTCAGCACAGAGCCTGACATAGAACTCGAACTCACAAACTGCGAGATCATGACCTGAGCCAAAGTCTGACACTTATCCAAGTGAGCCATCCAGGCGCCCCTAGAATTTCTATTTTTAAAATCTGCTTTAGGGCCCCTGGGTGGCTCAGTCGGTTAAGAGTCAGACTTCAGCTCAGGTCATCATCTTATGGTTTGTGAGTTCAAGCCCCACATCCAGCTCTCTGTTGTGGGCACAGAGCTCTCTTCAGATCCTCTGTTTCCCTCTTTCTGCCCCTTCCCTACTTATGCTCCCTCTTGTCTCTCAAAAATAAATAAACTTTTTTTAAAAGCATGCTTTATATTTTCCTGCCCCTGATCTGTTTAAATTTTCAATCGTTTCCTTTATCTTTAGAAACTGGCAAACATAGTCATTTTAAAATCTACATCTCAAAATTTCAATATGTGGAGTCACATGGGTCTTTTTCTATGCTCTGTTTTTCTTCTATTTCTTGATCAAGTTGCCTGCTTTGGTTTATCTTTCACGTATTCCAGATACTATATTAAAACATTTGATTTTAGAAATAATGTGAAGCTTGAAATAATGCTATCTTCCAGAAATGGAGTATTTTTTGTTGCTTCTGCCAGTTACCTGGGAACATTAGCAGTCCAGGTTCATGTTAATCCAATATTAGGATTGAGATTTTCTGGGTCATCACAATGACTCAGAGCTGAGCTGCAATCTGTATGAAAGTTATTTTACTTCCAATCCTAGGGTGCAATTCTCTAGGTTTCCAGCCCAAAGGGTAAGAGTTTTACCAGGACTTCTACTCAGTGGCCTTAATAAATCATGTGCAGGTGTCTGAGCTAGCACATTGAAGTCAGAGATTATTTTAGTTATACCCATTTCTACAAATCCTATCAAAAAGTATGCTTTTTCCCCTTGACTTGTGTCCTTAAATCCTTTCCTACTTATATGCCACAAGTTTATGCTGACAAAAATTAACAGCATATTGGAATGCTTTCAGCAAGTGCTCGTTCTTTTCTCAAATCAGACTTTGAGGGGTGGTAGCACTATGGGATATTTCAGCAATGCAGGACCACCTTCATCAATAAGTGAGAAGAGGCTTCTTATGCTGGCAAAGGAAATTCAATGGACTTTGGAGGTTCAGATTAATTATCTTTCTATGAATTATCTCAATTTCTAGGTGTAATATTCAGTAATTTTTCAAACTGGTGTGTTAGAGGCATTGACCAATTATAATCAACATCTGATTAATTAGTATGGATACTCACTACTTCCAAGTCACCCATCATGTTATCTTCTTAATGAAGAATGCTATGGCCACATCACTTAAAATTTCATCTTGCTCCAGACTCAGCACTGCCTATCCCTCTTATTTTACTTCAATAGCACTTTCACTTTCTAGCATACAATATCATTTACTTTTTTATTTAAGTTTATTTATTTTGAGAGAGACTGAGAGAGAGAGAGAACAAGCAGGGGAGGGGCTGAGAGAGAGAGAGAGAGAGAATCCCAAGCAGGCTCTGGTCCATCAGCACAGAGTCCCATGCAGGGCTAAAACCCACGGACCATGAGATCATGACCTGAGCAGAAATCAAGAGTCGGACACTTAATTTAGTGAACCACCTAGGCACCCCACGATATCATTTACTTTTAAAAGATATATTTATGGAGAACAAACAGAGGGTTACTGCAGGGGTTGTGGGAGGGGAGATGGGCTAAATGGGTAAGGGGCATTAAGGAATCTACTCCTGAAATCATTGTTGCACTATATGCTAACTAACTTGGATGTAAATTTAAAAATAAAAAAAAGATATATTTATTATTTTCTGTGCCCTTCCACTAGAATGTAAGGTATTCTGTGAGGGCAGGGATTTTTATTTGTCATGTTACTGTAATAAACATGGTATCAGTATTCACTTATAAGAAATAGAACCACTCTGGCAATTTTAGGCAACAAATTATTTAATATAGGCAACCAGGTGCTTACAAAATTCTTGGCTAGAGAAGTGAGTTCTAGGCTAGTTTTCCCCAATCAACACTGTCAAACTGTCTCATCTGGGGTACTTCTAACTCTGCTACATTCAGGAAGCTTAGGAGTGACAGCAATGAGGAAGCCATGCCTGGAACTTTGAAGTTGACCTTAAGACCATGTTGGCATATCTGCAATCCAGCAATACGGAATTTACTGCCTTACTATAACTACTTCTCAATACTCACAAATCTAGTGATTGGACCCTGGAATGTTGCTTCAGCAAGACCCAGTGTTTCCAGATCTTGCTTGTGATGATTAGCAATGGTCAAAGTGGAGGGAAGATGTCCCTGTCTCACTTAAATTTTCCTAATTTGCAAATTGCCTCCAGCACCCTGGAATTTCTAGTCTTCTAGTATCTGTATTATGGGCAGGGATACTAGGAAGACATGGGAATGGATGCTGTGTGCGAATTTATTGTATCTACTACATCAAACAAAGCAGGGTGTGTGTATATTATATTTAACTACCTATAATGTGCTCTTATTCAAACATCACTATTCTCTTGCAAAAAAAAGGGGGGGGGTAGAGCTTATTATTATGCAAACCTAGTATAGTTAAAGAATGCCTTCTTTCCCTAAATTGTTTTAACACCTCTGGAAGATTCTTTATGCAAAGATGTATTTTTTGTTCTCTCCGTTGTGAAATTAAAGTTGAAATCAACAGATAGCAATTGCATTTCCCCCACTTGTTTATGAAAGTGATTATTCGTTAGCAGAGGCATACTAAGAGAAGAAGGCAGTGGGAGCAATCTGCCTTGTGAGATTTTATCACTTACATTGTTTAAAATGATGGCACATGGTGATGATGAAAAGCAAACTGACTTTTAGTTATATTATTGTTTAAGATTCTCTACAGAATATATACTCCTTATTGTCTGCACCCAGGGCAGTTGCTCCATTGCCCTATCCTTGTTACATCACTGTTTGTTAGTATTATTAAGGTTATTTTTACTTAGAATAAGTGATTTTCATCTTGCTCCCTAGGTAAACTCTAGAACAGATTTAAAAACAAAATTATGAGGTGTGAAGTTAGAGGACTAATATTAAAAGCATAGACGTAGAACAGTGATTCCCAATTATGGCTGTACATTAGAAAATTCTGAAGAGCTTCTAAAAAATGCTGATCTGGGTCCCACCACCATACATTCTGATTAAATTCTTCTGGGACGAGGACTGAGCCTGGATACTTTTTAAAAGCTAATATGATTTTAATCTACAAACAATGTTGGAAAGTACTTTTTTTCATACAAGTAAAGCACTTGTGGGGTGTATTTTAAGCTCTAAGTGTGGATGTTTGTAGATGGGGTAAAGTGAGCATTCTGCTGCTGTGCATTAAATGACCAAGGCTTCCTAAAGGAAGTAGGCTTGATACATGGTATAGGGTAGAGCAGCAGGAAAGATTGGTAACATGGCAGTTTCAGTCCAGATTTGGAATTGGATGGTGATGAGAAAGCAAGCTTTATTGGAAGGGTAGGAACTAATTGGGAAAAAGGTAGCAATTTTGGAGGTATTTGGAAGTCCCTGATTTGTGGCAACATTCTAAGGTTATATATCTATTATATATGATCAAGGCAATGGATTCTATTAACCTACTAGTATCCCAGGAGTGGAACCCATCTGGAGCTCTTTCTAAAGTTTGGTGGCAGGGTTACACTTGTATCTAGGTCAATGGTTATCAACCTTGGATGTACTTTAGGATTACCTTGGCAGCTGTAAAAAATACTGGTACCCAGGCCCCAACTCTCACAGATTCAGATTTAATCAATCTGGAATGGTACATGGGGAATTAATATTTCCTGTTTTTGTTTTTATTTTGTTTGATCTCACTTAAAAAATCTCTTCAGGAGGTCCAGTGCACACATAGGATTGAGAACAACTGACTTAGATGGATCACAAAGCCTTGCAAGGATGTCTACCCCAAATAGATTTTCTACATGTTTTTCATAATGTTCTCTTCCTTTTTTCAACATGTTGTATGAGCATCAGATTTCGCTGATAACCCTAGCCAGACCCCAATAATTTTTCCCTCTTATGCTAATTTAGTACTCTCCCAAGCAGTTATCACCATTTGACATGAGTAAAAATGTTGTAGCCAGTCTACTTCTCAACATCTCCATGGCTGACACTCTGGTCTAAGCCACCATCATCTCTTAGTTGGATTTCTGCTTCTGCCTTTTCACCCTTTACTGTCTATCTCAATACAGCTACAGAGTGATTTTTAAGATATGTGTCAGATCATGTCACTGCTCTGCTTGAAAACCTGCCAATGGATTTTCATCTCTCTCAAACTGAGTAAAATTCTTTACTATGGCCTACAAGGTCCTGCATGATCCTTACCTCTCTGAGATTCTATTACTGTCTCCCTCACTAACACTGTTCCAGTCACAGTGGCCTCCTTGCTGTTCTCTGAATATACCAGGCATCCTCCCACCTGACATTATTTGTACTTGCTGTCTTCTTTGCCTGGGATTATTTTCCCCCAGATATTTATATAGATTTTTCCACCTTGAGCACCTTATTTAGTATTGCAACTCTCCCTGTCTACCCCACAAAACTTATTCCTTTGTCACTGCTTTATCTCTCTTCATATCACTTATCAACATCTGACATTATATATGTATATATATATGACATGCTTTATATTTTATATCTATACATACCTGTTTATTTTTTAGGGTCTGTATATCTTCATTAGAATATGAAGCTTCACAAGGAAATAGGAGTTTATCTATTTTGTTCAGTGCTAATCCCTGGAACCTAGAAGAGTGCCTGCCACTCTTTGATTTGATCCACAAATATTTTGTTGTTTGAATAAAAAAATCAGAGAGATTGGGTTATAACTTCACTATGCAAATATAAATGTGTTTTCTTTTCTCATTTGGGGGAAAAGGAAATAGCACTTATTGAGTATCTATCTGCCAATATGATAGGTACTTTTCACATAATATATTATTTAATTCTCAAAATATATCTAATGAAGTAGGTATGATTATTATTATACCCGTTTTACAGATGTGGAAATGAGGCACAATTAGACTACTTTGCCCAAGTTCATATAGCTTATAAGTACTGGTGCTGCTAGATTTTGAATCCAAGTTTATCCAACTTCAAGGTTCATGTTATTGCTGTAAATGACCACCCCCTCAAACTCATTATTGGAAATGAGTTTAACAAATTAGTTCTTATTTTAATGATTTTGGGGGAGGACAAGGAAGGGACGGTGAAAGACAGAAAGGAGAAGTAGAAAGCTTATTGGCTGATGAGCTTCAATGGAGCAGTTAGGGACAACAAGCTCTGGAGGGGACAGACACTTGTGGGGAAGGGTCAGAGTTAGGACTGTGTCACTAAAAAAAATCTCCATGGTTGGACTGACCATTTGGTTTGGCATTAAGTCATTGACCTATATCCCAGGAACAAAGTAGAGGCATCCCAGCCCCTTTAATAGGAGTTAAAAGGTCTATAACCATTAATAAGACTATGGAGATTGTTCCTACACCTTCCCTGGGTTTCATGTACTGTAGCTTGCATTCTCCTCCTCCCCTCATCCTCATTGTGCTTGACATTACAAGGGGGAAAGGGTTGTGGCAATGGCTGTAACAGTCACCTAGTCTCAGAGCAGGGATGAGACCTTTAGATGTCCTAAGCACTAAAATTTTGACTCCATAAAAATTCCAAACCTTAAAATAATGAAAGAAAGGTTTTTTTTTCTCCCATATGACTAAATTGATGCTTTTCCCCCTTTATTTGTCAAATATCAACATCTTTCAGAATTTGTTCTTCTTGATAAGGGAGTGAGTGGGTATAGCTGATTTGTTAGTGCTTTAAGTAGCACTCTGTGTGAATTTGGGTAAATAAAGAGCAAAGACTCAAGAGGCTAGAGCAAAGAGAAGTTCAAGTTTGAAGGGTGAGAGGAGAAGGGGAAAGGCTTCAAGTGTGGAGTGCTACTGGGAAACAGAAGGACCAGGTGAAGTGACTAAATGGGAACCGTTGGACAGCTAGAGGGGCATTCTGGGCTTCTGGGGGTCTGGGTAGCAAAAGGAAGGAAGAGCAGCATCAAACTGACCATTTTTACTAAAGATTCCCCCACCTGGGTATTGATGCCGAGTGGGTGAGCTGTGGCATGGTGATGGTACTACAGAGAGGGCTTAAATAGGGCCTTTGTCTCATCACTATTTCTGTGCCAACCCAGAACTCCAGGGAGACAAAACTGTGACCTTGTAAGGGTTAGATCTATAGCTTCCATTACACCACTGATTCCTGGTCCTCACCCTTGCCCGTTCTTCACAGCTAACTAGGCATGAAGTGAGAAATCTGTGCTCACCAAGGTCCTTAGGGGATAGGAGAAAAGTGCACAGGCAAATTGTAGTAACAGGGAAGAAGAAATAGGTCCTTAGTGCAGTGTTATCAAATAATGAATTTGATAATTCATAAAAATCATAAAATAAAAAATTGATTTTATGATTTTTAAGAAAATCATAAAAATAAAAAAATTATAAAATCAATAAACCTCAAAAAACAAAACCTAAAATGTTTGGATGTCTAAATTCTATTTTAATCAATGGTAACATTTTTGAGAACTCATTCTTTATTCTATCACACAGTAAATGCTCAATTTCGCTGGAAGTATATTCTCATCTGATTTATATTCTACAACATTGACATTTCTCTTTTGATTCACTCTTAAGCCTATTCTGAGTAAAGACTGCCAACTGTATCATATTAGCAGTGGCTGTGAAATGGACTATTTTCCACTAGTGGCTAGGATCAGACCAGAATATGGAATATAAAGCTAGTTTTAGAAATTCAATTTGCAGTAGATATGTATGAATAATTTATGTGTCCTTACATTATAACATAATAATTAAGGTACCATTGATTTATTATAAAAAGTTAAAGTATGTTCAATGATACCACTTTATCTTTGCATTTAAAATTAAAATATAAATCAAAGGTATCATTAAAAATAATTTCACCTTACTGTATATTTCAAAATCCATGGGTTATTTTATTCCAATGCTTCTAATCTCTTAATTCAGCTAAAAAAAGAGATGACTCTAAGAAGTGACATGATAAATAATTTAAAGCATAACACTTTTATGCCATAATCTTGACTACAGAAGTGAAAGATGATCCAAAGTGGCCGAGGTTCTAAATTGCTGAAAAGGTATTAGCATTCTTGTATGAAGTTCTGGCATATGAAAGTGAAGTTCTGTTTATTGGCACCTTCTTATTGAAAGATTTAGAAAGATTCAAATTGATAATGGGTTTGTTGATCTGGAATGGATTTGTATGATCACTGTTGTGTCTAGAGCTTGTGACTACAACAACAAAAAGAGAAACAAGTTTGAGTCCTGGTCATCATATAAGGTGATTCACTCAGAGGACTTGAAACTGATGTCTGTGATGATTCATGGTGGAATAGCAATACTAGGAAGAAGAGAAAGAAAAATATCAAGATCCAGATCCATTCTTCTATGGAAAAATGTATTTTATGTTATCCTAGCATTTTCACTAAATGTGTCTGATTATTTTTAGCTTATTAATGATACTATAATAGTAGCTAGTTGGTATTTATCTCCAAAGCATTCTAAATGCTTTGCAGGCACTTTCTTATTATTCTGTACCATATTCTTGTCAGGTGACAATATCTGCCATCCCCACCTCCCAAGGCAATTTAAGAGAGAGAAAAACAGAGATACCAAATGAGGAAACAACAACAGCAGCAACAGAAAGTTTTCTCAGATTTTCTGATTCCTACCTAGTATGTTCTGCATGGAGATTTGCTGCATTGCTTCAATGTGGATGATCTAAAATAACCAGCATGTAGTGCAAGTCCAACAATGTGAAATTTTCTTTTTTGAAAGTTAGTGATGTTTTTGACAAATGTGAGTTCTCTTTTGCATTTTCATGGGAAGTAAATACAGCTACCCAGATCCCTAAGATGCTGTCTTACATTCTAAGAAGAGAAGATTCATATTGGTGGGGGTGTTGGGTTCAGTTCTTATTGGAAGGTTTCAGTGACTCCTGGTATTTTTAAGTTAAGCTGCCAGTTCAAAATGGGCACTTTTAGAGACTAAGGTTTTTTTACAGACTGAATGCTTGTGCCCCCCATTTATATGATGAAATATGAACCCCCAGTGTGATGGTATCAAGAGGTGGAACCTTTGGGAGGTAATTAGGTCATAAGGTCAAAGCCCTTATTAGTGAGACTAGTGCATTTATGAGAAGAGACAACAGAGAGCTTACTTCCTTTCTCTTTCTGTCTCCATTATGTGAAGATAGGAGGAGGCCAGAAAGAAGACCATCACTTAGGACCCAATCATGCTGGCACCCTGATCTCACACTTCCAGGCTACAGAATTGTGAAAAATACATGTTTAAACCACCTAGTCTATGGTATTTTTGTTATAAGCAGCCTGAATTGACTAGCACAGGGTTTAGAAATTTTGTTAAAGGAACTTTGTCTTTAAGTTTCGAGATTACAAAGCTATAACATGCAGTAATAGAGCTAATCCTGCTTTTTGTTCTTGTTCTTCAACAATCCTTTCTAGTAACACATGATTCTTCTTGTGCTAAAATATCAGCTATTGGGTATGGCTAAGGAAAATGATGTTCAGGTTGATCCAGCATTCTGGTTAATAAAAGGTATCATGCATATGCCAGTTTTCAAATACTGAGAGAGTAGTATCATATACTTGGAAGTAAATTGATGTCAAGGATACATAAATTTTTCTCTGATCTAAAATACACTACATAATCACAAGATATTGCCAGGGTATCTTAATAAATAAAGGAGTTTTCCTAGTGCCACAAATAAGCTAAAGTGACAGCTGAGAGTTACAGTTGCTAGAATGCTGTATAAAAATGTTTATCTAGAAACACACAGCAATGATTAATTTACCTCATGGAGCTCCTTTTAAGATTGGACCCAACTTCTCAGTGCTTTAAAAGTACTCATGTCGGGGCGCCTGGGTGGCGCAGTCGGTTAAGCGTCCGACTTTAGCCAGGTTACGATCTTGCGGTCTGTGAGTTCGAGCCCCGCGTCAGGCTTTGGGCTGATGGCTCGGAGCCTGGAGCCTGTTTCCGATTCTGTGTCTCCCTCTCTCTCTGTCCCTCCCCCGTTCATGCTCTGTCTCTCTCTGTCCCAAAAAAAAAAAAAGTACTCATGTCAAAATCAGAAACCTTAACCTACAGCATTGCTATTTGAAACTCAACTCCAATTCAAAGCATCATTATTGAGACAGTATTGGTTTCTGATGTAGCAAAACCAGTTCCCCAAGTGTCACAGGTGCTTCTTTAAGCTCTGGATTGATGCTTTTTGTTGTTGTTGTTGTTGTTGTTGTTGTTGTTGTTGTTGTTCTATGGTGGGGTTGTCTTTTATTATAATGCAGAAAATTTTATTCTTTTAGTGATAAAAGCCTGAACTCAAACCAATTGATTTAGAAAGCTGTTTTTAACTGACTTTACCCTTTCTGGAAAATGTGCTGATGCTTAGTGATATCAGACTTTCCTTTGACACAGGGATTCTTGGTGATTATAAAAATAAATAAATATTGACTTCCTTTCTTTGATATTGATAGAGGTTTTTTAGTCCGAGGCTTATTTTTATCTGTTCTCTTCAGAAACCCAAGCTGATGGAAGAGTTGCTTGCTTCTCTAAAGAATAAACCAAAGGTAAAGGGATTTAGGTGAAATGTAAAGAGAAATTTCCTGACAACATAGTAAAACATGGGAGTTAGTTTTGTCAAAGCAAGCTGTTGCATATTAAGAAGGAATATCCTCCCCACCAAGAAGTCAATCAAGGCTTGAGATGGGAGAAGGGAAAGCCAGTGCAGTGGATATCATTGCCTGTACCCACATTCTGATGCTTGACCTTGCTGCTTGCCCACTTTAGGCCTCAGTAGGGAGATGGAGATAAAGCAAGGAGGAGGATAAAGAGAGAAGAGAAGTGACATATACTACCTCCTTATGAGTCTGGATTTTGAAGTATAATACCTATGAAACTCCTTCTCACTGAGTTAAATACAAACTTCTCAACCTGACATTTGAGGCCCTCCACAATTTGGCTCCAATCTATTGTTCCAGGTTTTTCTCTCACTTGTCCTTTGTAGGGATGCTGGGCCACAAACCACATTGGATAGGCCCCTTTCCTAATAAAATGCACCACAAATTTCTGCTATATATACTTACTTATGCTTAGGCTTTCTGGCCCTTCTGCTGTTTCATTGAACTTGAATTCCACCACTTTTTGCCTCACTTCGTCCTGGATGGGCATATTCCCTTATCTCCTTTGAGACATTCCTCAAACCTTGATTTTTCTGTGAGGCCTTTTGTGACCACTCTATAGTCTTCTTGGTTCTTTCTATATCACCTACCCTACTTTACTTTTTTCATAGCACCATTCCCTGCTATATTATACCACTTGCTTATATGCTATATTTCTTATCAGAATTTAAGTTTCATTCTGGCAGAGATATTTGTCTGTGTTGCTCACTGCTATATACCCAGTACCTAGAAACAGTGTCTGGCATATAGCAGTCTCTCAATAAATATTCACTGAGCAAATGAATGAATTAATGCTATGCCTTCTGTCTGAAATCCCCCTTATTCATATCCACTTATCTTTTAAACCACATTAAAATGGTACCTCCTTAGTGAAGCCGTTCCTGATTCCTCCCAACAATATTTTCCCTCCTGTGACTTCCTACAATTTCTCTTCTTTGAAGTGATCTTACTATATTTTCACCTGTGCCATTGGGATCTATGAATTTTCTTCTTCCCTCCGGTAAACATGCTTCCTGAGGGCAAAGATTGTGTTCATATCCATACCCCTTTCACAAAGGCCTTCAAAACTCATTTAAGAGTTCCATTTCTGGAATGGCAGCATGAGGAACTCCATGAGGAGCTCTGGAAATTGTCCTAGGGGCATACAGCAAATAAAGAAATATTTATTTAAAAAAATCTAACTCTTGGTAAGAGCAGTTTGGCATTGTGGCACTTGATCCATGACCCATTCATTCCCTCCTCCTCCTCGACTCAGCTCAGCTTAATAAAAGCTTCACTCCATGTGTATGTGGCCGAGAGGACAGGGCTCCCTCTTTCAGTTCCCAATGAGGTGGTATAATATCTTATTAGGAGGAGCAGGTCACCAGCATTTTGTATCTGATCCAACTTGAGTTTGAAGATGCTAAATTCCTGGTGAATGTGGCTGAGTGATTAAGAGCTTCTTTTTTCCACTCAGCCCACACTCAGCATGGAGACTCTAACCAAGCCATAGCAGGATGGGAATACTGGGGCTCTGACCACACTCACAGTAGCTATATGGTAAGGGACAGTTTCCTGCCATGGAAGACAAGCTAAGAAGATCAAAGGCTACAACCCTCGCCTGTAGTAGTGGCTCAGAGATTTTGCCAAGGTAGAGAGACAGCCCATAAGAACAGAAAATTCTGAAGCTTTCCTGAAACGAACGGACTTACTTGAAAAAGAATGTGATGGAAGTTCAAGCTTAAAGGCACCTTTGAAAACAATAAAGATTTTGGTTGCAAGCAAATAAGTAGAGGCTAGTAGCTCCTCTTAAGAACAGCAAGGTAAATTATAGCATAGCTAGTTCACTAGAGAGAATCAGAGAAAGAGCTATGAAGAGCCCTCCTGGGGTCAGAGCAAATCTCAAAGATGGCCCCCAAAACTAGTCCTGCCCAAATTTACCTGTGTAAGACCATGGAGCAATTTATGCTCAGGGCATCATTGAAAACAATAAAGGAACCCAACAGTGGAGCATGACAACTGAGTATGATACCAAATGAAGCACACACCCTAACAGAGAGGTCAAGGAAAGATACAGAGCCCTGGTAAAAACTGTAGTCAGCCCAGGGTAATTGAGTGCATGGTCAGATCTTTGTCTTCCGAGGAATGACACCAAATACTCTAGCAAGAAAAGACAAAAACAAGCCCCAGAGAGTGGGGAGGGGAATAATTTTTCAATGTTACTGTATTACCTAAAATCTCCAACTTTCAACTCAAAATTATAAGATGTGAAAAAAGTGTGACACATATACAGGAAGGAGAAAAAAAAACAACAATCAGGCAACAGAAACGTTCTGTGAGAGAGCCAACATGACCAATTTAACAAAGACTTCAATAAGTCATTATAAATGTTTTAATAATTAAACTATGATTAAAGAAGTAAAATAAGTTATGATGAACTTATAATCAAATAGAGAATATCAATAAAGAGATAGAAATTGTTCTTTAAAAAGAACCAAATAAAAATTCTGGAGTTGAAAAGTATAGTAACCAAAATGAAAAATTTGTTAGAGGAGCCCAACACTCGATTGGAACTGGCAAAGGAAAGAATTGATGAACTTGAAAATAGATAGTTATATATTAATATCTGAAGGACAGGGGAAAATAATGAAAAAAAAGAATAGGGTCTTGGTGAAATATGGGACACTATTAAAACACACTAAATTATGTATAGTGGGAATACCTGAAAGTTAAGAGAGAAAGGAGCAGAAAAAACAATTGTGGAAATAGTGGCTGAAAATCCATTTGATGGTTATCGGTAATCTATATATCCAAGAAGTTCAGTAAACTATAAAGGATAAACACCAAGAGATCCATGTGTAGACACATCATAGTAAAAGTGTTGAAAGCCAACAAAGAGAAAAATGCTAAAAGCAGCAAGAGAGAAATGACTCACCACATACAAGAGAACCCTAATAAAATACACAGATAATTTCTTTCAGAAACAACGGATGGCAGAAGGCAATGGGATTGCATACTCAGTGCTGAAAGAAAAAGAAACTATCAATGAAGAATCCCTCTACATTCAGCAAAACTAGCTTTAAAAAATTAAGGCAAAATAAAAAACATTCTCAGATAAAATGAGAAAATGTGTTGCAAGAAGACCCATTTTGTAAGAAATACTAGTTGAGGTTCTTCAGTATGAAAGCAAATGACCCAACAAAGTAATTTCAATCCACATGAAAAAACAATACCAGAAAGATAATTATATATTTACAAAAGGCAATATAAATATTTTTCGTTATTCCCTTCAGTTATTTAATTGTATAAAATAATACATATCCATATATATATATATATATATATATATATATATATATACATATGTATGTGTGTATATATTCATATATGCATTATATATAATTATGTTGCTGGGCTTATAACATACAGAAATGCAATATATTTGACAATAACAACACAAATTGGGTGGGTAGGAACAATGTTATATTAGAGTAAGGAAATTGCACCAGATGATAAATTATATCCACAAAAGAAAATGAAGAGAGCCTGACTTGTTTTTGAGAGGTCACTGGTTCCTTCCCCGTTTTCTTGGCCTCTTGTTCCAGTTTGGACTCTTTATTCTTACATTCCTCAAATTCTTTGAGATCTCTTCATTTAACCACAAACCAGACCAGTAGGAAGGATTAGCCAAACAAGTGGCCCTCTTTGATGGGTAGGAAGAGCCTTTTCCCATCCAAAGCAAACCCATTGATATTCCATGGTCCCTTAAATTCCCAGTTCTGGAAAGTCTTCTTAAGATCTTGGGTGAAGGATGATATTACTCAGGAGAGTAAGGTAATCCTGCCTAGTCATTTATCAGACTGGAAAACCCACCACGCTCAGCAGTCCTCTACTGGAAGATGGTAAGTACACAGGAGAGTAAGTTTTGATGGCATGGGAGGGACAAAACTTGGACACATAAAGGGACACTGGGTGTTAGAGTGAAGCTGGGTGAAATTAGGTAAGGAATCCACAGGATAGGAATATGGGGCTTTTGTTTTTTGTATTTTTTTAATGTGTTGTCTACTTCACAATTTGCCAAAGGATATTATTGGCTGCTATCCTCAATGAGCTCCCTTCACTCCTACTGCTAGCTCCTTAACACCCTAAATGTGAGACACCTCATGGTTTGGCCAAAAGGCCTTACCCATGAGAGCCTAGCTGCTCAACTCAGGCCCAGGGTCTGAGGGCCTGGTCCTTTTAAAAGGCTAGATTGGACGCACCAGGCACCCAACAAGACAGGTTTACCCTGTGTTGGTGCAGTCACTGGCAGGATGGAAGCATATGGCATTGAACACAACATGAATATAGGTCAGGCAGGCTGGAAGCAGTGAAGCAGGCTGTGCAGGACAAGTACACAGGCAGAATGAAGTTTACATGAACTTTCTAGCAAAGAGGAAGGGAAATTGGCTGTCTAGTACCTGTCAGAAGAATGGGCTTTTATCTTAAGTGTTGTTACAAAACAAGAAAAAACTGTAGCACATTTCCCCTGTTTCAAAAATATAGTCTCCTCACCCACCCCCACCCTATGCATATAAACAACAAAAATCTGGGAGGGTAACTTAATATTGGTTCCTGCTGAAAGGACTTTTCTGAAGTGTCTTGATTCCCCAACTTAACCTCAATCCAGAAGGAATTTTTCAGGGTGGGGTTTGGAGGGATATGATGGGTGAGATGGTTCATGGGAAAAAAAGAATGCATAAACTTGGTAGGAGAGGTGAGGAAGGGACTGTAATTTTAATTGTGCACAGGCTCAGGCTCAGACTTTAAAAATCCAGTTGATGGTGGACCAAAGCTAAGTGGCCAAGGAAGGCGGGCTTGGGTCTGTGCTGCGCACCAGGCACAGAGTTCTCAGTTACCCCCTCTCAGTCCCTGTCTCCATCTCTGGCTCATTTCACTCTCCGTAGCTAACGCAGAGCGATGGAGCAGCCTCAGGAGAACAGCTGGAGAAAGCTCAGAGAAAGACAGATAGGATCCCAGCGCAGCAGAAAATGCTTGGCCCAGCGCTCAGCTCACCCCTTACATGAGCAATCCTGTTAAGTGTGTTAATCAGCAAGAAGCCCGTGAGCCAAGTGGAACGCTCTGGGAGATACCTGGAAAGGAAACGGGACTCTTCCTGGGCTGCAATTCAGATCCTGATGGTTTCTAAGTCGCAGTCCCTCTTCCCTATCACTCTTAAAGGAGCTCCTGAGCTGTGTGACCTTGGAAAGCAGGTGGTCAGGATCTTCTCTGGTGAGCCTCAGGCATTCGGCTGGAACAATCAAGGTCCAGGTTACACCTCCAACCCCCTCCTGGGGTCCCAGAACCCTCCTCACTGTTCGGTTGTCAGGGCTGGAGAACCCTGAGATTTAGGGATCTCTAAAGTGGGAGGGGTGGAAAGGAGTTCTCTCTGGGACTGGGAAACTCGCATTATGAACACAATTGGACTGTGTTACTTTTTTTTTTAATTTTTTTTCTTAACGTTTATTTATTTTTGAGAGACAGAGACAGAGCATGAGCATAGGAGGGACAGAGAGGGGAGGAGACACAGAATGTGAAGCAGGCTCCAGGCTCTGAGCTGTTAGCACGGAGCCCGATTGGGGGCTCGAACTCATAAACCAGGAGATCACGACCTGAGCTGAAGTCGGATGCTCAACCGACTGAGCCACCCAGGCGCCCCCGGACTGCGTTTTTAATATTAACTTCTTGCCTGGGGGGAACCAAGCCGGTAAACTCCTGGTTGAGCTAGATACCTATTCAGTGTTTGGAACTAGGGACCAGGATTATTGAAAAACTTTGCTTTGTGGCTTCCTATGCCTGCACTCAGTTGAGCGCTCCCCCCAATTCTGTATGCCGGCCTACTCTGGTACGGACACTAGACGGCGCTGCCGGGACGCACTTTCCTTCACCGAGGAAAGGTAAGAGGGAAGTGCCTTTTTTTTTTTTTTTTAACCCGGGGATGGGGGACTCGGGTTTGGCAGCCTTTCCCAGTCTTCCTCCCCTTCCCTCCCCGAGCTCCAAATCCAAAAGGGTGTGGAAGAGGAGGAGCAGTAGCAACCCTTTTCCGTGACGCGCCTGACCGGTGCTTTCTAATCTCCACCTCCCTCCCGGTGCAATCAGTCAGCCCGGAGGCACCAAACTGTTAGCGTCGGAGACGCAGCTCTAGGTGATTTCCACTACCTTCATACCCCCACTCTAGGCCTTTTGGAGGCAGCAACAGCCGTGGCAGAATGTAACGCGAGCCTGAAGCGCACTTCCGGGGCGCTGCTCCCTCTTCGGAGCGAGGGGGGACGTGTAGGTTTTTGCGCGCAGACTGGAGAGAGTTCCGGGGGAAAGCCTGGAGCAGCGAACAGGCGGGAGAGAGGTGGGCAGGCAGAGTTGGCACCTGCAGCCTGCGCTGCGGTCTGGGCGGTAGGGCTGCTGCCCTTTAGGGCATGCGTGCCTCATGAGGAGAGAGAGCCACAGGCTGAGGCCCCTGCATCCCTCGGTGTACCATTTGGCCAAGACAAGGTGTGGCTGGAGCACTACTGCTCTGAAGCAAAGTAGCAAAGGAAGAGGTTGAGAGGCAGGCGACTTAGAAGAGTCTGGTCACGGAGCCAAGAGGAGGCGCCCGAGGTTCTAGCGAAGGGGAAGAGTAATTTAGGAACCCTTTTTAGCCTCTCCCTGCCCAGCTCCCCCTAAAGTCCACAAAAGCTCTCCTGAACTCTAGAAATCCTCCCTGGGTGGGGACAAGTTTCCTAGCATTCTCTTTGGCTAGGACCGGGAGTGGAGAAAACAGGCGGGGCTGCTCCTTCTGCTGCTCTCAAAGACACGTTTTCCTCCAAGCCGCCTTCAGCTCCAATCGCCTTTGGGTAGCCTCCCTTTTCGCCCTGGAAGCTCAAGCCCACGCTGTTTGGAACCCAGCTCTCCATTTAGCCCTGGACTGCGGCCCATCGCCCCAGACGTGGAACTGCATGCCTGAGCCCTGCTGGACGTCGCCGGTTGCTGTGCAAGACTCAGGTAATGCTCCTGTGCATAACGGGACAGTTGGCTGGGGAGGAGAGAATGTGCTAGGCTCTCAGGTGACAGAAGGGAGCAGGCTGGTTGCGGCCAACAGAGACTCTACCTCTCCTTCAGCCCTGGTTCCTGCTCCTGGAAACACTTGACAGTTTTGTTTCTCCCCCTTCACCTTTCCCAGAAAGTTTAGGGACTCCCAAGGCCAGGGGCTCCTCGCCTTGAAGGAGCGCGCGCTGCCTGCCAGGTGCAGGAGAGCAGTTGAGTTGCATTCTTGCAACCTTATCTTTATGGTTTCTGCTTCTGACGCGGGACTCTGTAGCCTGGAAGGCACTTTCCCACTGGGCTCTTCTGATTCTGTCCACATTTCTGCCCGCCACCAGGAGAGCAAGCGGTGCAAGGATAGGGCTCAAGGAGTCTCCTAGGCGAAGGAGCAGCGATGTGCTCCAGCTCCTGGGGGATTCCCAGCAAGCAGGGGAGAAGAGAGAGCTCGGTGATCTAAGACCATCTCTACCTCCCTTCAAAACCCAAGGGACCCCAGCGCAGACTCTGGGACCCTCAATTTTCTCTCCCCACAGGAATCCCTGCTCCCCATTGAGCCGGTTTTTCAGGTTGAGTGACCCTATCAGAACCATTGCTGAAGGGCTTGGAGAGGACCCACCTGCCCTAAGCAGTGCTTCAGACTTCCGGAGAAGGAACCCTTGAGAGGGAGGAAAGGGTGAGGAGGGACAGCCACTCAGTGTGACCTGCCTTGTTGCTCTGGGTCCGGATTGGAGCAACCAACTTGATTTGTTACTTACTGTCAGACGTCTAAGAAAAATGCTTTGGCAAAGAAACCTAGCAAAGGAAGTGTGTATTATAATTCTCTGCTGTAAGGGTTTCTCCTGGTTTCTACAACCGCTCCTCTTCCCCATCTCTGGGACGCAGGGACCAAGGAGGGAAAAATTAGTAAAGTGGTATTTAAGGTTTTCTCTATGCCACCCACAAAGGTTGTGGCTGGGCTGAAGTGCTAGAAAAGTACCTCTCAGCTAAAAGCTACTTTTCGGACTATTATGGGTGTTTTGTTTTTTGAGGGGTATATTCAGGAATAATTTACCCCCTCCCCCCACCATGACATTCAATCCCACCTTCTGTAGACTTCCAAGAAGAAATCCTTCTCCCTGTTCCTGGCCAGGGGAGACAAGTTGTGGATTACTGAACACGTGGCACAGCTAGGCATCAGACGTCAAGTAAGGAAGGAGGGAGGAAGGAAAAGACAGGTCCCTGAGGTCTTGCAATTTCAGCCTCAGGAAGGCTACCTCAGTTACAGGGCCCCTGGGAAGGAAGGAGTTAAGTGTCCAGGACAGGTGTGGGGACTGGGGGCCATTTCCCCACTGACACTCTCAGGCTCTCATGAGGAGTTGGATGAAACATAGTGCTCATGCAAATGCTGCACGACTGGGCTCTTTCCCAACAGGGTAATAGGCACTTCAACTTCTGTGGGTCTTGCACCTCAGAACATGTTTTTTGTTTTTTTTCCAGAGCTCCTTACTTCCACAGACAGGAATTAGGCAACAATTCTGGGACCTGGAGAAGTGAAATTCCTAGGTATGCCTCACCCAGAGTCTTCAGGGGAAGTTTCTACCTGCTCCCATTTCACTCTTTCTACCCCTCCGCAGAGTAACCCCTACTATAGGGCCACTCCTATTTGGCCACAGATGTCTTGACCCATGCGGTGGCTCCAACTCTGAGCTGCTGTCTCACCATGTGAGCTCTCCAATTTGGGGGCTACCTTGGGCTAGACAGCCTGCAATACCAGTGGTGGAAGCAGATGATTTAAATAGAAAGCATTTATGGGTGAGTAAAAGGCTTTGGCACCAAAGGCTCCTGGTTCCCCTATTCTAGCTCTAGCTGGTCTGGTCAGGAGGAGGGGCAGGAAGCAACCAAAGCTTCCTCAGTGACAGCCCAGCCTTGGCAGCCTTTGCTTCTGCCTGATAGGCCAAGGACAGGCCTTCAGAGCAGTAGGGCTGGGAATTTAAGCCAGGCTTTGCAGTGTGGTCACTGCTGCCCTCACAGATTTCTGGGTGGTCTTCACTCAGGTTGAGCAATGGGCCATTATCATTTTCTATGGGACTCCTAAGCCCTCTCTATGAAGAAGCTAAAGGCACTGGTCAGACATGGGGGGTGGGATGTAGGGTTTTTACAGGTGAAATCAGGTTTGAGTCTTGATTTACCCATTCACTTCCTGAGACCTGGCTTTTTAACTGAGTAGAACTTTCTTGTGTGTCAGTAATTGGTGATATAGTCCAAGCAAGCATATGCTGCTTGCCAGGTGAAGGGATGGTGTGGCTATCTGGAGAATAGCCCAAATTACCCACCTGGCGTGTTTTTCTATAGGTACAAAGCTACTGGAAGTTTTATTTAGCTTTAAGAAGACATATACCAAAGAGTCCAGCCTTATAAAAGAGGTGGATTTTGAAGTGACTCTTCCAATTTCATTTAAAACAATAAAATTCACATTACCAATTATGTTGGGTTGTATAGTTCACTGAAGTGGCTCAGGGTAAAGCATTTGCCATTTGAGAGGGGGAAAGGCAGGGAAGGTGAAATAAAATAAGATTGAAGTGATCACATGCTCAGTAAAACAGAATTGTGTGTTCACATCTGCCTCTTAAAGGAAATCGTCACTGTGTGCAGTTTGGTCTGTAGTAGATTCTGTGACAGGTTGTTGCAGCATGATGAAACTTAAAGGAGAAAAATACATTTTCTCCTTTGTACTTGGTGATTTCTGTAACTACAACAGTACTGATTATAGCCAGGACTGTTAGAAGAATACACACGTTGCCTTCTTCATTTGAAAAGTGCCATAAGCTATTTGATGAAAATGCACCACAACCAAGTAGAAGGAAAAAAAAAAAGAATCCTAAGTTTCAGCTGTTTAGTAAAAAGGTGTAAAAGTAAGAAAAAATCACCAAACCTCAAGGTGTGGGCTAATGGGGCTTTTTAGGACTGGTTTCTAGCTGTAGCCAGTAGCCCACACTCTTTAATCCCTAAGGTTTATTTCTTGAGCCTATAGCAGGAAGCCATGATCAGAGTTAACCTGCTGGAGAAGGAGAAATAAATGTTAAATGTGCAATGTGTACCTTAATTATCCTGAGATAGGACTTGAAAATAAGCTTTTTATTAACTTTACACTCAGAGCTGTCAGTGCCAAGGGATTTGCCAAAGTGAAACATGCCTGGCCAATATAAGACACAGAGATGTACTGCATGGGTCTATTTGGCTAAAGCTATTATGAATTCAGACTCTGGACTGGTTCACTTTGACCTGGCTCCCAATGAGCTTGGAGGCACTGGAGTGAGTCCATTATGGGTCAGTTTCTCTTCGGTCAGTCTCTTCCCTACTCACAGACATAGCTCCAAATCTTTGATCAAGTAACCTAAATACATATTCTCTCTGCCAAGGAGCCAAGCTTTACCCTTCTTCTTGCTTTATTTTCCTCCTTTAATCTGACCTCTTCATGTAGTGGTACCTTGGCTTCCCTCCTGAGTTCTCAAATGCTTTTTGACTGGCTTGCTTTATTCTTCTATCTGGGCGTTTTATTGGCATGTAAAATATATTCAAACACTATTTTGGCATCCCTTTCCCTTCAATCTCATTCATCTGTGACTTCTGAATGTCTCCTCCATTCCTGCCTCCTGCATCCTATCTTTTATTAAATGCCCTGAATTTTGTCTCTGGAATAGCTTTTCTCTTTACATTCCTACCACTACCACTCCCTGTCAAATCCTTTAGATTCTTTCCTTCTTTCTTTTCCTTTACTTTTTCCCCCTTTCTTTCTTTCCCTCACCTCCCTTCCCTTCCGTCCTTGACCTGGCCTGCTATAAAAGCCTCTTTTTGTTTTTAGTCTGCTCTCCAATTCACTATGTCCTGCATATTAGGACTAATCTTCCTGAAGTCCATTTAATTCTTAAGAGCACTGATACCTAGTGAGTGGATATTAAGTGGTGTGGATTTTTATGGAATCTGAGAGTTTCTAACAATAAGAATTGCTTGATACATTAAATACCTTCCTGTTCACATGATGGTTTAGCTGGACCAGGCCACTCACCATTATCCAACATAACTTTTGTTAGTCATACTGTGTGCCTCTGCTTATGCCATTCTTTTAACTTGGAGTATCTTTCTCCTCCTTCTCCCATCTCTACTTCTCTGCTTGTTGAGAATGAACCATATTCAAGAAGTAGTTTAAGTGACACCTCTTTCATGCAGCCTTCCTTAATTTCTCTTTCATGCTCCATAGCCAAAATAATTTCTCCCTTCTTGAAACTCTCTTGATACTTTGTCCATTCTTCTTTTACGGTACTTACCTTATTCTGAAAACATTATTGCTATTTATCACTTTATCTCCTCTACTAAAGTTTAAATTTCTTGAAGGCTATGATATCTGTCCCTTATTCTGCAAGAGTGCCATGCATACAGGGGCCATCCATTATATATTTAATTGAACTGCCATCGTGATCTCAGGGTTAGCCTTAACATTTATTGAAAATATCTATCTAAATTATTGTTTCAGTTTAAATAATTGTCAAATCTATTATGATCCAGCAATGCTATGAAACAGTATAATAGGGCAGTTATTTTTTAATAGTTAAGCTTTAGAAGTGCTCTGTCCAATAAATACATGGTTGTATAAATTTAAATTGGTTACAATGAAATAAAACTACAAAATTGGTTCCTTAGTCACACTAGCCACATTTCAACTGTTCAGTAGCCACATGTAGCTAATGATTACTGTATTGGAAAGTGCAGCTATAGAACATTTCCATTGCTGTAGAAAGTTCTGTTGGGTAGTGCTGTTGCGTAACAAGGGTTCTCCATGTTTTTTTCCATCTAGAAACATGTTCACAAAGGCAACTGTTTTTATGGTTTTATGCAGAGTTATTCAGTCTTTCATGCCATAGTGTTGCCACTTTCCTTCCCTCTCAGAACACAAATCAGTAACATAAGAATCACTTTGATTCCATTTGAGAGAGAAAGGAAATATTTATATGACATCAAACACCAAAATTCCAGATGAAATTTTGAAGAATAATTACAAGGAACTTGCTCTTTCACGTATAAATTGTATTAGAAATAACACTAATTAAGTACTATGGTACTTGTGTGGAAGCAGACAGACCAGTGTAACTGAACAGGGTCTCTTTGGAAATAGTAGACTATTTCCAAATACACTATGGATTTTTCAATAAAGAGCCATTTCATACCTGTGGACTGGGGGAAAAGATTTTTTTCCCAATAAATGTGATTAAGACAGGACTAGTCATTTAAAGGAAATTTAATAAGCCTATGTGTATATTCAGAATTTAGATCAAAATTAGCTCCAGCGATCAAAGATTTAAATGAAAAAAACTATAAAGGTACTAGAAAATATTTTATATTTTAAATTTTATTTAGTTATAATTTAACATATTTATAATATTTTTAGAATTTTGAGATTGAGGATTTTCTAATCATTTTATGAAGACTGAAGGCTTAAAGATTAGTAAATTTTACCTTCAAAGAATCTGTATGGCAAAAAAAAAACTAGGAAATATCTGTGACCTATAACAAAGGGTAAATATTCTTAGTATATAAATAACTCCTACATATTAAAAAAATAAATGTCCTAATAGAAAAATGGTGAAAAGTTATGAACAGAATATTAATAAAAAAGGAATACCAATAGACAAACTCACTTTGCAAGTAAAAAATAATAGTTTTTACCTATCAGATTAGAGAAAGTTTAAAATGTAGTTTTGGTAAGGTTGTGGGAATATAGATGATCTAATGCACCATTTAAGTTGGTACATTTCCAGAGGTGTATTTGGCAATCTGTATAAAAATGTAAAATGTACATACCTTCTATGATCTAGCAATTTCATTAGAATTTATTCTAAGATGAAGTGCTAGAAGATATATACATAAGAATATTCGTTAACATTTTGTGTATAGTAAAAAAAAAAAAGTGCCATAAACAACCTAACTGGCTCTAATACTGGATTGACTAGTTAAATTGAGATCTGTTTTAGCCAGTTACTACATACACATTAAAGATAATGTAAACCTACATTTATTGATATGAATTGATATGGCAAATACAGGTTACAACGCAGCATAATTCAATTTCTATATACATCTGTGTATTTCTATACATCTACATGTGCATATAAGCATATGAAAATGAATAGAAAATTATTCACTGAAATGCTAGTTATAGGTGGAGGGATTTGGAATTTTCTTTTAAAAAAACATTTGTGCTTGGGGCGCCTGGGTGGCTGAATCATTTAAGCGTCAGACTTCAGCTCGGGTCATGATCTCGTTTGTGGGTTCGAGTCCCAGGTTGTTCTCTATGCTAACAGCTCAGAACCTGGAGCATGCCTTGGATTCTGTGTCTTCCTCTCTCTCTGCCCCTCCCCTGCTCACACTTTGTCTCTCTCTCTCTCTGTCAAAAATAAACATTAAACAAAAATAAAAATGTGATTTTAGTTATTTGTATTTTCAGGGACAATGATAAAAGCATATGTGATATTAATGCATATAAAGTTCTGATCTCAGCACACAGTACTCAAATACTTAATGCATGGTGGCAGTTATTTTTATGCTTATATCATTGACAAGATAAGCTAGTCAGATGTAAATTTCAGAAGGATTCAAGTGTTAAATATGAAAAAAAGGAAAATATGTAATAGCTAGAGTAAAATAAAAGTGACATGGAAGGATTTTGTAATAAAAATAAAGGAAGAAACAAGAAAAATGGGTCATTTTATTTAACATTGAAAATGTATATGTGCAAAATACACAACAGTAACATAAAGACAAATTGGGACAAATAATCACAATATGTGATAGATTGAGACCTATATTTACTCCAAAATATAATTATCCATCAGCTAACCACCCCCAAATAATAAAGTGTTATTTGGATTCTTATTTTTTTATATTACAAATACATACATACCAACATATGCTTATTGCAGTATTTCACATCCCAATTCTAATAACACCTGCAGTATTTCTGGTGTTACGGATTGGCGGGGAAAGGACCACACATTGTAATGTCCTGATTTACTTAGGGAGAAAGCTTCATAAGGTGGCAGTGGATGCAGAATATCCTGTCATGGACTTACCCTGGTCCCTAGTTCCCTATAGATTTATACCTGCTAGTGCCACTATCTGTACAGGGAATAGTCCTGCCAGGTCTGAAAATATAGCTGATTTTCCCCTGAAACATGAGTTTGTTGTTGTTTTTTTTATACTCAGAGTCTATGTCACCATTCTAAAAAAAGAAAAAAACTTGTATTAATAATCTGTGAACTTCCATTTAAGGGGATGTTTAGAACTAACAACAGACTATTCTGGTTCTTGAATCAAACTCAGCATTAACAAGGGCACACTCTCAGATGGGGAAAGAAAGCCAGATCAGTGCCCGGATAACCCTGTGCAAAACACCTGCCTTCAGCTTTCTAGGATACAAAAATCTATTTCCCTAAGGTCTAATCCAAAATTCTTATTTAATACCCTTTTTAATGGGTTGTTTAATATATTTTTTTCTTTCTGACCTTTTAATACTCATTGGAAAAGACTATTTTTTAAAACTTTTTAAGGTTAATATGATAAAATTAGGAAGAATAATATGAACCCCATGTATCTATGACACATCTTCAACAATTATTTAATACGTTGTTTTGATAGTGAGTTTGAACCAAGGACTGTGACCAAAATCTCATATATATGTATTGAAAAATCTCATATATATTTATTTGTATATAGCTATTAAAATGACTGTTCTGGGATAAGAACCCAGCCAGTCTAGCTCCAGAAACCATTGCATTTAAACATGACACAAAACTCTATATACATATATATGCTAAAGTAATTTAGTTATTTTTTTCCTGAAGGCCTTTATAAGAGGTTCTTTTGGTTCCTTTGTGTAGCTTTCAAATTTTCTACATTAGGGTATGTTACTTCTATAATCATAAAAATGCATGATATTAAAATTGACTTAAAGCCTCAGATTGTGTCATGGACATAAATCTTTCAACTCTTCTATTTTGTCTTTTTTTTCTTTTTTAAAAAGGTAATATGAGGCATTAGTACTATGATACATATTGATCAAAAGCCCAATTATTATTTAGAGGTATTACTGATGTAGTCTCATGATAGAAAGATAACTGCATTTTGCAACTGAAAAGAGTAATGGGAATACCCCTGAACCTTTTGCTTTGGAACCTAAAATGTACAATTATTTTCAAGTTGAGCCTAGTGAGAAGCCTTGTGACCCTTTTGTGATATTGTTTCCTTTCTTACCCAGCCTAAACCTTGTAGTATGTTCCTCTTGCTAATATCGTTATCTAATTCTAGATTCATCTTGTCACTAAACCTGCCCATACCCCCACCTACCCAACCACCATTCTTGGATCCATCTAACCACCACTTTCTATGCTCCAACATCTATGGCTGAACTATCCTTGCAGAAAATCATACTTTTATCAGGTCTAGTGCCACAACCAGTGTATGGTCTCCAGCCTCATCTGGGGTCTCCAGAGCTGCTAGGAAGACTTTTTATATGTGCCTATTAAACTTTATCTCCCATCAGTTCTCCATTGTAGCTATTCCAAATATTCACCATTTATCTCAAACTATATTCCCCATTCAAGCCGATCCTGTCATCTTGTATTTCACTGTTATACTTGACTTTCTAGCTCTATACTTGCATGTGAGTTTGTGTGTGCACACACCTCCCTTTCCCCTCCTTTTCTTTACTCCTCTAATTCTTAGTGTTTTGTTCAAAGTAAATAATTCTACTGGATTCTGTGTTCAGGAATTTCATGTCTTTCATTATCCTCCTAGGCAGATAGGTTAACATTATACAGAAGAAGGACCCTCCTCAATTATAACCAAGGAGAAAGATATACGTGTGTGTGTGTGTGTGTGTGTGTGTGTGTGTGTGTGTGTGTCAACGGTGTGGTGGAAGGAAGTAGAGCTTTCATTTCACTTCTGTTATTTGATATCTTCAACTTTTGTTCCATTGCCCATCCTTTTCTTTCCATTGAATCGTTTTGGTGAAACTCAGCCCTGGAATAATTGTCCATTGCCTCCTTTCTTACAATTGAGCACAGTTGGAAAAAAATCACACAGTTTTGTAGACTGGTATCACTTATAAATTCATGACTTTTCACCTCATTTGAACCCTCAATGTTACCTAGATATTCTGTGTTCACTAATGACTTCTTTCCCTCTAGCCCCAAACTGACTATTTCAAATTTCCTTTTCAACTACCTCTCTACTCACTCAACAGTTGACACTGTCTGCTACTTCACATAGAAAAAAGAAGTGAAGGGGCGCCTGGGTGGCGCAGTCGGTTAAGCGTCCGACTTCAGCCAGGTCACGATCTCGCGGTCCGTGAGTTCGAGCCCCGCGTCAGGCTCTGGGCTGATGGCTCGGAGCCTGGAGCCCGTTTCCGATTCTGTGTCTCCCTCTCTCTCTGCCCCTCCCCCGTTCATGCTCTGTCTCTCTCTGTCCCAAAAATAAATAAAAAATGTTGAAAAAAAAATTAAAAAAAAAAAAAAAAAAAAAAAAAAGAAGTGAAATGAAAGCTCCCTCAAATAAAAATGAGACAATTACTAACTCCAGTGAAAACAAAAAGTTGTATAAGAAAGGAAATTAAGTTATAATATACTATTTAGTTTGGAAGTAAATATTCCTAATCGTGTAAAACTTTGGTATAGCTATATCTGAAGAATTGAGGGAAGGTAACTGGTCACTATCTTCCATATTAAGAAGTCAGTAGTAATATATAATATTGGCTAATTAAGTAAAACTAAGAGCATATTATTTGTAACCATGGAGATAAATAACAAAAGAAATAGCTTAAAAAGTTCAAAATTGTCTTTAGGAAGAAGGACTCAGGAGGATGGAGCAGAATACTGCTGTTTTATGTTAATCTTGTAGTACTATATAAATATTTGAAAAAAATAATTTTCAAAAAGTTAAGGTATACTGTCTTTTGTGGCACCTTGGAGGGGGTAAGCTGCTTTAGGATTAATATGAACATCTCTTTCCCAGTTACTGGCTGCCAGAAACTCATTGAAGTGGTAGATGAGTCCAAACTTTCTATCTTTTAGGAGAAGTGTATGACCATAGAAGTTGCTGCTGATGCTCTGGGTGAAGAATTGAAGGGTTACATGGTCTGAATCAGTGGTGGCAATGACAAATAAGGCTTCCTCATGAAGCAGGGTGTCTTGTCTCATGGCTGTGTCTACCTGCTGCTGAATAAGGAGCATTTCTGCTACAGACTAGGGAGGAATGGAGAAAGAAAGCACGAATGTGTTTGGGGTGCATTATGGACACCAATCTCAGTGTTCTCAACTTGATCATTGTGAAAAAAGGAGAGAAGGATATTCCTGGACTCACTGATACTACTATGCCTCATTGCCTGGGGCCCAAAAGAGGTCACAGAATCTGCAGACGTTTTAGTCTCTCTAAATAAG
This sequence comes from Neofelis nebulosa, assembly GCF_028018385.1. NCBI lineage: Eukaryota > Metazoa > Chordata > Mammalia > Carnivora > Felidae > Neofelis > Neofelis nebulosa. Next base: position 85,027,086 of record NC_080800.1, read on the forward strand.
ATGACGTCTGTCGGTATGTTGTGAGAAGGCCCCTAAACAAGAGGGTAAGAAACCTAAAACCAGAGGGCCCAAGATTCAGCATCTTGTTACTCCACATGTCCTCCAACACAAATGTTAGTGTATTGCTCTGAAGAAGCAGTGTACTAAGAAAAATAAGGAAGAGGCTGCAGAATATGCTAAGCTTTTGGCCAAGTGAATGAAGGAGGCCAAAGAAAAACACCAGGAGCAGATTTCCAAGAGATGGAGGCTTTCCTCTCTGAGAGCTTCTACCTCTAAATCCAAGTCCAGTCAAAAAAGAGATGTTCTAAGAGTAACAAATAAGATCAGAAATCAGGGGAAAAAAGTTAAGGTGCAGAGCAATGAGGATGGTATGATTCATGGTAATGGGTTTGCCCTGAGTCTTTTTGATAGGCATGTCAACTTTCACTTAGAACAATTTCTACTACCTTTTAGTCATGGCTGAATCTCACCTACTTTATGATTTCCCTCTGATCAAAAACTTGGCAGAAACTGTTTTCTTTTTTTTTTTTTTTTTATTTTTTTTATTTTTTTTATTTTTTTTATTTTTTATTTTTTTAAATTTTTTTTTCAACGTTTTTTATTTATTTTTGGGACAGAGAGAGACAGAGCATGAACGGGGGAGGGGCAGAGAGAGAGGGAGACACAGAATCGGAAACAGGCTCCAGGCTCCGAGCCATCAGCCCAGAGCCTGACGCGGGGCTCGAACCCACGGACCGCGAGATCGTGACCTGGCTGAAGTCGGACGCTTAACCGACTGCGCCACCCAGGCGCCCCAGAAACTGTTTTCTAAGAGGAGCTGGCTCCTTTAAATAGATCACAGTGGGAGTACACAGTGGTTTCAGAACTTTGGATAGGAAATGTCACTAAACAGCTTCTTTGGCCACCAAAAGTCCATGGTTGGAGAGTTTTCCAGTTAGGCTTTTTTTCAACATTTGGGTCAGGAACCACAGAGACCTTCCTCCTGGGTCTGGTATTCTCTTCTTGGGCCTTATATTTGCTACTTTATACTTGTAGCAAACAGTGCCAAAATAGAAGATGCTTTTATTATCTGGTTCACACAGGACAAAACTTAAAAAATGATAACTTTTGAGCATTTAAGATGTGTCAGACACACTTATAGAGCAAGTCTGTGAGAGAAGTATCTATTCACAGGGAAAAGGTGAGGATGTGACAAAGGGTACCCAAGGTAATGAAAAATGCTATATTGGGATTCATAACTCAGCTCCCTGTGATTTTATCTCTGACATACTCTGTGACCTTGAGCATGTCACTTCCCCATGCTAGTTCTAAATTTTCTGTAGAATGGAAAGGTTGGACTACATAATTCTCAAACTTTAGGATACATTGGAATTACCTGGGATGCTTGTTACAAAGGCAGCTTCCTATGGCCTCATCCCCTAAAGTTACTGAACTAATTAGGTTCTCTGGAAGTGGTGGAGGGGAGCAGCAATAGATATTTTTAAAAAGCTCATTTGGTGTTTTTGATATATGTGGGTCTTTAATCATAAATGAATGAATCCTGGACTCTGTGTTCTTTTCCAGCTCTAATATTTTTGACATAGTATCCAGGTGGCACTGATAAGGATATGACTGAAAGGAGAGGTAGGGGTTGAAGGAAAACTTTCTCTCATTCATTGATTCACTGAATCAGGAAATATTCAAGTGCCTATTATGTACCTATTGAAGAGCTATTATCTGGCTTTTCTATATATGTTTTATTAATTTTGGGTGACTTGGCAAGGAATTGGGAAATCAAGAATGGTATCTTTTAATATCTGGACCAGTGCTTAGATATATGTACATTAGAAACTAATGTAAGAAGTGATACGATTTATCACAATAACTAAAAAGTGAAAATGGCCCAAATGTCCATCAACTGATAAGTAGACAAATTTTGGTATATAGATATAGTAGAATATTAATCATCCATAGAAAAGGAATGGAATGTTGACACTTTCTACAAAATGGGTGAGATTTGAAAACATTATGCTAAGTGGAGGGAACCAGATATAGAATGCCATGTATTATATAATTCCATTTTTATGACATGTTCAGAATAGGAAAATCAATAGAGGTAGTAATATTAGTTGTTGTCTGGGGATGAGCTTGGGGCATGGATTTGCATCAATGGGGAGTAACTATTAATTGGTATGAGGGTTCTTTTTGGAGTGATAAAAATGTCTAAAATTGATTATATTGATGATTAAGCAAACCTCTGAATATACTAAAAACCAATGCCTTGTACACTTTAGATGGTGAATTTATGGTATGTTACTTATATCTCAATAATATTATTATATATATAATATAATATATATATTATATTATATATATAATAATAATATTATATATATAATATATATATCATATATATTATATATATATATTATTGACATTTTGAGATTATTGAGATATAATGTTATATATATATAGACATTTTAACATTATTGGGATATAAATAACATACCATAAATTCACCCATCTAAAGTGTGTGTGTACATATACAAACATATGTATATGTATATAATTATAAACTAAAATTATTTGTTGCCTGTTCACCATGTTGGAAGAAAGTATACCAACCCTTAATATGAATGGAAAATCAAGCTCATGCTAGTTTTATCAGTCTCTTTTTAAATATTTATTTTTTAATGTTTATTTATTTTTGAGAGAGAGAGTCCATGCATGTGTGAACATGGAGGAGCAGAGAGAGGGTTACAGAGAATCCCAAACAGGTTCTGCACTGTCAGTACAGAGCCTGATGGGGGGCTCTAACTCAGGAACTGTGAGACATGACCTGAGCTGAAATCAAGTGTCAGATGCTTAACCTTAACTGACTGAACCACCCAGGTACCCCATCAGTCTCTTTTTTATGTACACACATTTTCAATCTCTCTTTGTTCCCACTTCAGATGGGTTTTAGGGGTCCATCTCATTGAATTTAGTTGGGTACTCTGAAGCAATTTGTTCACCATTAGTATGTAATCCTTTGTTACTTTTGCTTTAGTTACATTTGAACATCTTTGTCCATTAACCAACCACAGCAGCTGGTATGGTTGCTCTTGACCTTGCCTGCTTTTGTAGTTGTGTAAACAGTGGCACAGTCACAGTGTGCATGCCTTGAAAAAGGTATATCAAAATAAATAGAATGTCCCTAGTGTATTATTTAGTCAGAAAGTAGTGTAATTCAGATTGAATAAAAATTCCAAGTATATTCTTAAATTCCTTCTTCCTAGGGTACTGATCAATATCCCTATCGCCACCTCAAGGAGGGTTTGGATATCTTTACCTTCCATTATTTATTCTGAATATAAGTCTTAGTGTCATAGGAGATGACCATGGTTTCTCTCTTTTAGAATGCATCAGCTCTTAAGATAAGAACATTTCTTTTTCATCTTTCTGTTCCCAGCAATTAGTGTGTGGCACCTATTGAGTTCTTAATGGATGCTTGTTTAATAAAAAGAATGTCTTCTGCAGTGTTTCACTTGGGCATCTGAACAGTTTCCTTCATGCAAATAAGATTCTAGGCTTGCCTTTGGATTCAGTGTTCCTGAAGTGAATATGCAGATTCAGCTCCTTGCTATATATATATACCTTGCTATATACACGGGCATGCAGCACATGAATTTTCAAATACCTAAATATTAACGTCATGTCATGCCAAAACCTATTAACTAATAGCTGGTCTATAAACCATGTAAAGAGATTAGAAGCATACATGAAAGTGTCCTCCCCATCAGAAAGCATTGCAGAATATAGATTGAAATTTAATCTAATTTTGCTCAGTTTCAACTCTCCTATCATTTTTATTAGTCTTCACAGTAAAAGCTATTCAGGGGGCCCACATAGCAGTGAAAAGATTGGCCTAGCCACTTATGTGCCCAGCATTTCTAAACGGCTTAGAACCTTCTTAATAAAGATCATAATTTGAACCTTTTGCTCTTCTGCTTCTGAAAATTGGAACAAAGTAAAATCATATGTCTTGGGACTAATCAGAAATCGAAGACCAGAAATCCATTTGCTTGGTTTTGGAGAGCACGTGCAAGTTGTTGGTTATATTTGGAGATGCATAATTGAAAACACTTTTACATTTGTATAGAACCTTAAAGTTTTTATAGCCTTCATATATCAAATATTTCAATTGAGCCTTGGAACAACCCTTCAAGATAAACCAGACCTTGGTGCTAAAATCATAGGGTTCAAAGACATCTACAAGCAGGTAGTTTAACTGCCCACCCTACTTGGCAGGTGCCAAAACTGAGACACAGAGAGTGTCACTGGTTGGCTCAAAGTGGTACTGCAGGTTTTCCTATGTGGGGCATTCACTTTATAAATGCCTGATGATACTCAGAGGTGGAAAATATCATTGAAGCCACTATAGTGCTCAAGGTTGGCAGGCAAGGACTAGAACCTGGAAGTCCCAGCCTTGGGGTATGAAGCACAGAGTTCTCTCTCCCTCAGTACCTTTTAAACACATCAGCTTGACTTTTTCCTATCATTGACTTTACTATAATCCTCTAAATATATATACCTCCTGCAGCTTCCAAAGCAGTTAAACTCCAATCAGTGTACATAAAATTTCCTGGTCTGACAATCTTACTTTTATGTTGCCCTCAGTATTTCAGGTTGCCTGAAGTGCCATATTGATTAAGCTACATTCTGGAGAACTAAATATATGTAGAATATTACATGGCTCTCCTGCTGAACACAAAACTGTAAATTAATGTGTCTTGTGTCTCTCTTGTTGACATCATAGAGGATGTAGACCTAAAGTACAACTGTAATATTCTTTGCAGGACCATGTATTTTACTTGTAATGTTTATAAAATGAATGGTTGTTCAAATGTAGAAGCTATGACAAAACACGGATGTTTATATAGGAGGTGACACAGTGGAAGAAAGATTACAGTGAGGACGTGTAAAGTGAGAGACCAAAAAGGGCTGGAGGAAGAAAATAATAAAATGGACCAATTTCAGGGCACCTTTCCACTGTGGAGGTCATGGCAAAGTTCAGTCAGTACATCAATCCTGAATATGGTTAGTGGTGTATAAACATGTTTTGCTTTTTTTTTCTATTGGTGTTTTGTAAGTTTCTGTGTTATCAGTATAACTGAAACCATGGCAGAAATGTAGAGCCTAATAATTTGGGAGATTAATTAGAAGTGCTGCAGGGGCACCTGGGTGGCTCAGTTGGTTAAGTGTCTGACTCTTGATTTCCTCTCAGGTCATAATCTCATGGTTGTGGGATCTTGCCCTGCATCCAGCTCCACACTGACAGCACAGAGCCTGCTTGGAATTCTCTCTCTCTTTCTCTGCCCTTTTCCCACTTACCCACACATGTGCATTCACTCACTCTCTTAAAATAAACTTTTAAAAAAGTGCTGCAGATGACAGGGCATTTGTAACTGAAGAGGTAGAGAGAGATTCTGAGACAAATGGTGCTGAAAGTAGCACAGAATGAATCCTAGTTTGAGAAAAGTGGCTAAAGTAGATATTGGTGCACATATATTTTTCCCTTCTGCTCTTTTGGCTCCTCCCTCCAAAATCTCCACAGTAGATTGTTCTGCCTTTAAGATACCCCCTTTCCCCCAACGCTGCCCTAAGTTTCAATAGACAAGTTTCTCAGGTCAGTATTTTGCGATATATGGCTTAAATTATTCTAAATTTCTAATGTATCTGGCTCCTCCCAGTTCTTAAATTATTTCCACTAAACTAAATTGCTATTGGGACTGTGAAACCTCATCTCCTGCAGTAGCCAGCTGCCAGATCACAAAAAAACTTATCTGAACACCACAAGAATTTTCTTTGGGCTACAAAGTCAAGCATCTAGGTTATCACATAAGCATTAATTTTTAGTGCTTTAATTTGACCCAGAGCATTTTGTTGTGTGTGATGGGCTTTCTACTTCTTTTGCTTTGGAAAAATCTGGAGTCTAAGTGTAAGCATTTTTTCTTTCTTAATTCTAAAAGCAATTTTCTGTGTTTTTCCTTTGAGTAGGAATGAAAGCATTTGACTAAAGAACCTTGAACACTTATTCTTTTTTTAGTTTAGTTTCAGTTAATCCTTCTTAGGTTGTTGACAAACAGCTCCGCAATTCTGAACACAGTGAAGGAAAGGACAGCATCCTTTTAGGCTCTGGATGCCTCACCATGTGAGAGATTAGAGAATTTATAAAATGTGGTATCCCTGAAAGGACTTGAAATCAATCTCTAGGGCAACAGTATTCCACACAGGAATGCACCACTGCAAGATCATTGCTTAGTAGCACTGTAATTATGGACAGGTCACTTCTGTGAGCCTGAGTCAGTATCTATGCATAATGAAGTAATTATCTCAAAGGGTTGCTGTGGGGATTAAATGAGGTAGTGCATGGTCTGCTAGCATCTCATTAGCAATCTTTTATTACCACCACCACAGATGCCCAGGACTATCCTCAGAAGAGATTTTGACTCAGTAGGCCTGGAGTTGTGGTACAGGCATGTGAATTATAACAAAGGTCCTTGGGTGTTCTGATGGTGATCTCTTAAGGACTACTGCTCTAGGCACTGATTCTCAAACATGAAGTATTTTATAATCACCTGGGGGAAGGGGACTTATTATAAAATGAACCTGTAAGTCCCACCTCTAGAAATTGTGCTACTACTCTAGATCTGGTAGGAGGGCCCAAGAATGTGCATTTTGACTATAACTCCAGGTGATTTGAATGCTGGTAGTCTACAGAGCACCCTTTGGGAAACATTGCTACAGAGGAATCACATTATCACCCTGTTATGGACTGAACGTTTGTGTCTCCTTCCCACCCAATTCATATGTTGAAACCCTAACCCCCCAGTGTGATGGTATTTGGAAGTTGGGACTTTGGGAGTTAGTTAGGTTTAAATGATTTCTAAGGATAGAGATAGAGGTCCCATGATGGGATTAGTGCCCTTATGTGAAGAGAGACAGAGACAAGAAATCTGGGGCAGGCACACACACCAACATACACACACACTCTCTTTCTACCACGTGAGGACACAGGGAGAAGGTGGCTGTCTGCAAGCCACAAAGAAGATACTCAACCAGAAACCTAATCTGCTGGCACCTTGATCTGGTACTTGTCAGCATCTAGTACTGTGATAAATAAATTTCTGTTGTTTATACCACTTGGTCTATGGAAGTTTTTAGTAGCAGCCCAAGCCAACTAAGACACATACCCCTTCTTCACTGCATTTGTCTATAGCAATAATCTTTTAAGATTGCTAAGGTACCATTGAAATGGCCCACATCACACAGGTAATGCTGCTGACTCACTTTCAGTGGAACAAAAGGCACAAGCTATAAAGTATTCTTTCAGTCACAGTAAGGAATTAGCACAGAAGTGTATCCTCTACCTCCTGACAAAGGGCATGTAATTGTAAGGTGGCTGCAGGAGGCATATATAGTTTGTAGCAATAGAATGAAAGAGAAAAGCCAATTAACTATGTGGGAAGAGAGCCTTTGACAATATACCTTTGACCCTTGGGTCATTAGCATTGTGACCTAATCAATTGAGCTTACCAGCCAGTAGCCACAAGAAAACCATAGGAAAAAGGAAGCAGGATTACATAGAGTTTTTATTAGCCATTCATTATGTGACTGGTACTTAACGAGCCTGGTGACATTTTTTTTAGTGACAAAATGTTTTATTTGATTCCTTTGAAATACATTTTCATTCTGTCATACCTGAAAAGAGAAAAATGAGGGCTTTCAGAAATTTTGAATCCTCATTTGTCCTTAGCCCATGTTGCACAACACCTGGTTCTCTACTCATTGTAGAAATGGAACTTTCCATTCATACTTATTTCTAGCTCTCTATACCATTTTGAAAACCCACTAACTGCAAAGTTCTACATGGCTTAATAACTGCCCCCTACATACAGACATACCCTGTTTAGGCTTCTTGTCTTCTCTTCTTTTTGAGCACTGTCTCAGGTCAATGGTACCCCCGAACTTTCTGACAAATGTGTAAAAGACAGAAGTTTGTGTGGTTGTTTATCCTCCAATTGCAAATTCTTGTGGTCTAGGCTATACCCAGGATCAGCACTTGTGTGGAAAAGCTTAAGGGAAATGCATTCTTGAAAGTCCATCTTTTTGAAATGCAGCAGAAATCTTCAGTCTTACACTTCTGGAACCTAGAATCCCAAATTACCTTAGATCCTCACAAGTTTTGTTCACTTTCAGGTTTTTCAAGTGTTCCAGGGAAATTTGCTTAGAAGTTTATAGAACTAACTCTTCTAAAACATGCTCTATTTGAGGGGTTCCTAGATAGCTTAGTTGGTTAAGCATCTGACTCTTGATCAAAGCTCAGGTCAAGAGATTATGCCCATGTGGGGCTCTGTGCTGACAGCACAGAGCCTGCTTGGGATTCTCTCCCTCCATCACTGCCCCTCCCCTGTGTGCTCTCTCTCTCTCTTTCTCTCTCTCAAATAAAATTTAAAATAAAATGTGATCTCTTTGAAACAGTATACTAAGCAAAGTTCAGTAAACTAAATTAGGTTGATGGACAGCTTCATGAAGACAAGTAAGTTATTTATTTCTCCAGATTTCTGTATTTCTTAAGTTCTTGGAATCTTGGGTTCTAAATATTCTTTACTTGTAGTTTTCAGAGAGCAGTGAACATTGCTCTCTAAGTGCCTGAATTTTTTGCCATGGGACAACCATATTTCTTGAGCTATGCATTCAATTTGACTCTTAAGAGGGGAAAAAGATTATTTCTAAGACATGATTTCCACAAATAAAGATTAAAAGGTATTTATTTTTTTCATTTGTGTAGAATATAGCTGTTCACAGTCTGAATTTTGGAGAAAACACTCAAAGGTTAGTGTTAATAGTTTTTTAAAAGTTTATTTTCAGTGGCGGGGAGGGGGGAGGAGAGAGGGAGAGAGAATCCTAAGCAGGCTCCTGCTCAGCATGGAGCGCAATGTGGGGCTTGATATCACGAACCCTGAGATTGTGATCTGAGCCAAAACCAAGAGTAGGGTGCTTAACTGACTAAGCCACCCACATGCCCTTCCAAGGTTAGTTTTATAATTTTGTGTCATATGGATACAAACTCATCTCTTAATACCATTTGATTTTTTTAATGTTTCATGTTTTTATTTGAATTCTAGTTAGTTAACATATAGTGTAATATTAGTTTCAGGAGTAGAATTTAGTGATTCATCGCTTTCATATAACACCCAGTGCTCATCACACCAAGTGCCCTCCTTAATACCCATCACTCATTTAGCCCATCCTCCTACCTACCTCCCATCCAGCAACCCTCAGTTTGTTCTCTATACTGAAGAGTCTCTTTGATGGTTTGCCTCCCTTTATTTTCTTTCCCCCATGTTCATCTTCTTTGTTTCTTAAATTCCACATATAAGTGAAATCATATGGTATTTGTCTTTCTCTGACTTATTTTGCTTAGCATAATGTACTCTACCTCCATCAATGTCATTGCAAATGCCAAGATTTCATTGTCTTTTATGGAAGAATAATATTCTATTCATCAGTCAGTGAACATTTGGACTCTTACCATAATTTGACTATTGTTGATAATTCTGCTATAGACATCAGGGTACATGTGCCCCTTCAAATCAGTATTTTTGTATCCTTTGGGTAAATACCTAGTAATGCAATTACTGGGTCATATTGTAGTTCTATTTTTAATTTTTTGAGGAACTTCCATACTGTTTTCTGGAGTAGATGCACCAGTTTGCATTCCCACTCAGTGCAAGAACGTTTCTTTTTCTTCACATCCTTGCCAATACTCGTTTCCTGTGTTGTTCATTTTAGCCGTTCTGACAGGTGGTATGTCATTGTAGTTTTGATTTGTATTTACCTGATGAAGAGTGATGCTGAGTATCTTTTCATGTGTCTGTTGGTCATCTGTATGTCTTCTTTGGCTTTATGAACTCTTTTCCACTTTGTGACATGGACAGTTTCTTTTGGTAATTATTAGTAAGCAATACTTGTTGTGTAATAACTTAAATAGGACTAATATCTTCAGTAAAGGAAAACCATTAGCAATTACATGAACCAGGATATATGCTATAGGTTAAGAGATTTAATTTTTTTAAGATTGAAAAACAAAAGAAAAATAACCTGACAGACGTTGTGTTGTGAAAGTGAACCCCTTGTTTGTCTTAAGATTTTCTACTTTGAGACTAGTTATCAGATTTAGCCTTTATTCCTAGAGTGAAATAAAGATTCACTGAGATTTTAACAAGTTATCATTTGTTAACTGACATTAATGAAAACAGGAGGTCTTATTTCAAACAAATTGTTAGCATTGACCATATAAAGATTAAGTAAATTCAAATTAATATGTTATTTACCCTCTTTATCATCCATATTAGCCTGAGTTTGGTCTTTATCCTTAACACGCTTATCAGACTAGTTTTGCATATTTCACCACAAGGCTTTTGATTGTACTCATTAGAAAATCACCACTTCTCTTATGGAAAGAGCCTAAATGTCCATCAACTGATGAATGGATAAAGAAATTGTGGTTTATATACACAATGGAATACTACGTGGCAATGAGAAAAAATGAAATATGGCCTTTTGTAGCAACGTGGATGGAACTGGAGAGTGTGATGCTAAGTGAAATAAGCCATTCAGAGAAAGACAGATACCATATGGTTTCACTCTTATGTGGATCCTGAGAAACGTAACAGAAACCCATGGGGAGGGGAAGGAAAAAAAAAGAGGTTAGAGTGGGAGAGAGCCAAAGCATAAGAGACTGTTAAAAACTGAGAACAAACTGAGGGTTGATGGGGGGTAGGAAGGAGGGCAGGGTGGGTGATGGGTATTGAGGAGGGCACCTTTTGGGATGAGCACTGGGTGTTGTATGGAAACCAACTTGACAGTAAATTTCATATATTAAAAAATAAAAAAAGAAAAAAAGAAAAAAAAAAGAAAATCACCACTTCTTGAATGAATGAACCTATTGTTCTTATTATCTAGATGGAACATTCTCAAAAAGATGATGGGAGCTCTAAGACATATTCCCTCTTCCTCCATCTAAATAGAATTAAACCTTGTACTGCAGTGATGAAGAAAGGGACATCAGTACATGAGCTTCTTGTTTTTTTTTTTTTTTAATATAGCACCTAATAGGAAAGCCAAACTATGATCTGAATCTTAGCATGACCAAGGGTGCCAAAATAGTGCTGGGCTGTGGGTCAAGCGATTTGGGTTCCAGGCTGGATTCCGCCACTGTGTGATCTCACACAGATGCTTTTTGGCCTTGATTTTCTGACTTGTTTTCAAAGAGATAGATTGTTTTAGATGACTAACTACTTTGTTCTCTAACAGTTAAAAGCCCATGATTCTATGCTTTACATTGCTATCTATGAGATGATTTTACTCCCTCAATTTATTCACACCCCTTCCTTGCATCCCATTGAGTACCTTTAATATACAGGTGATGGAACACATTGACCTCTATTCTGGAAAATAGTCCCAGACCAGGACATTTTTCATAACTCCAATAATTTCTAGGAATATAGGACTCTTCCGCATCCAATTACCAGAAAGGATACACATAAAAGGAAAATAAGTATATTCTAGAGACTATTGGACAAATGCCTGAAATTATTCTGACCTACCTAGAAACCATCTTATTTTCATTCTCTTTGCTGTATGAGTTGAGGCAATATGGTTGATCTGCTTCCATTCCTTTGACTTTATAATTGTTTAGGAAAACACAAATACTATTAGTGTTGGGCTAGCATTAAACAGCAAAGAAGGAGAGGCTTAAACATCTGTATCTTCCCACCCCCAAGACCCCCATCACCAACAAAAACCTATAGAAACACAAAAGGAACAAGCACTACAGTGAACCTCTGTGCCTCCACAGCATGCATACAAAATATACCATAGTCTATCAGATTATTTCTACATTTTTCCTAGCTGTAAGTCACAAGTCGTTTCGGTACAAATAATACTTGTGAATAAGCTGTATAAAATACTCACCAAGCTACACCAGAACTGTCCCTGGAAGTGACAACTTGCTGTCATGAATGATGAAATATCCCTTACATAAAAGGCAATTTTGTTTATTGTAGAAGAGGAAATGAGCTTTCTTAGGTTTCTTCCTTATGTGATGGTGGTTTTTAAACAGGAAAGCTCTTATAAAGTGATGTTTTTCAACTTTCATTTACAGTTGTCATTGTTGTGGGGAAAAAACATTTTAATCAGTTTCTGCATGAAGGTCAGATAAAACTGTGAACAAAAGTAATTTCTTTATGATAATATCAAAACAGAAGCATTGCTACACTTTAATTATGAAACATGTTTCTCTTATCTGCAATACAATTGTGTGTATGACTTAATAGAATGTGGGAATATATCTTATTTATGCTACCAGAAAGCTCAAGAAATTCTCTTCCCTTCAAGGCCTGAAGTTCTGATATTGTCTAAGAATGAGACCAGATACTATATCATGGGTGTAAACTAAATTATTTTTTAAAGGAGGTATGGGAATTATTTTAGGTTTTTGGGGTTTTGTTTAATAAACTGAAGTTGTATTGAAATTTTTTGTGCTTTAGAAGACATCATATGATTTTTTAAAATACCTGTGTGTGTGTGTGTGTGTGATTTTTTTAAATAAAATTTATTGTCAAATTGGTTTCCATACAACACCCAGTGCTTATCCCAACAGGTGCCCTCTTCAAAGCCCATCACCCACCCTCCCCTCCCTCCCACCCACCATCAACCCTCAGTTTATTCTCAGTTTTTAAAAGTCTCTTATGGTTTGGCTCCCTCCCTAATATTTTTTTCCTTTCTTTCCCCTCCCCCATGGTCTTCTGTTAACTTTCTCAGGATCCACATAAGAGTGAAAACATATGGTATGTCTTTCTCTCTATGACTTATTTCACTTAGCATAATACTCTCCAGTTCCATCCACGTTGCTACAAAAAGGCCATATTTCATTCTTTCTCATTGCCAAGTAGTATTCCATTGTATATATAAACCATAACTTCTTTATCCATTCATCAGTTGATGGACATTTAGGCTCTTTCCATAATTTGGCTATTGTTGAAAGTGAAGCTATAAACATTGGGGTACAAGTGCCCCTATGCATCAGCACTCCTGTATCCCTTGGGTAAATTCCTAGCAGTGCTATTATTGCTGAGTCATAGGGTAGATCTATTTTTAATTTTTTTTTCTAATATATGAAATTTATTGTCAAATTGGTTTCCATACAACACCCAGTGCTCATCCCAAAAGGTGCCCTCCTCAATACCATCACCCACCCTCCCCTCCCTCCCACCCCCCATCAACCCTCAGTTTGTTCTCAGTTTTTAACAGTCTCTTATGCTTTGGCTCTCTCCCACTCTAACCTCTTTTTTTTTTTCCTTCCCCTCCCCATGGGTTTCTGTTACGTTTCTCAGGATCCACATAAGAGTGAAACCATATGGTATCTGTCTTTCTCTGTATGGCTTATTTCACTTAGCATCACCCTCCAGTTCCATCCACGTTGCTACAAAAGGCCATATTTCATTTTTTCTCATTGCCACGTAGTATTCCATTGTGTATATAAACCACAATTTCTTTATCCATTCATCAGTTGATGGACATTTAGGCTCTTTCCATAATTTGGCTATTGTTGAGAGTGCTGGTATAAACATTGGGGTACAAGTGCCCCTATGCATCAGTACTCCTGTATCCCTTGGGTAAATTCCTAGCAGTGCTATTGCTGGGTCATAGGGTAGGTCTATTTTTAATTTTTTGAGGAACCTCCACACTTTTCCAGAACGCCTGTACCAGTTTGCATTCCCATCAACAGTGCAAGAGGGTTCCCATTTCTCCACATCCTCTCCAGCATCTATAGTCTCCTGATTTGTTCATTTTAGCTACTCTGACTGGTGAGGTGATATCTGAGTGTGGTTTTGATTTGTATTTCCCTGATAAGGAGCGACGTTGAGCATCTTTTCATGTGCCTGTTGGCCATCCGGATGTCTTCTTTAGAGAAGTGTCTATTCATGTTTTCTGCCCATTTCTTCACTGGGTTATTTGTTTTTTGGGTGTGGAGCTTGGTGAGCTCTTTATAGATTTTGGATACTAGCCCTTTGTCTGATATGTCATTTGCAAATATCTTTTCCCATTCCTTTGGTTGCCTTTTAGTTTTGTTGGTTGTTTCCTTTGCTGTGCAGAAGCTTTTTATCTTCATAAGGTCCCAGTAATTCACTTTTGCTTTTCATTCCCTTGCCTTTGGGGATGTGCTGAGTAAGAGATTGCTACGGCTGAGGCCAGAGAGGTCTTTTCCTGCTTTCTCCTCTGGGGTTTTGATGGTTTCCTGTCTCACATTCAGGTCCTTTATCCATTTTGAGTTTATTTTTGTGAATGGTGTGAGAAAGTGGTCTAGTTTCAACCTTCTGCATGTTGCTGTCCAGTTCTGCCAGCACCATTTGTTAAAGAGACTGTCTTTTTTCCATTGGATGTTCTTTCCTGCTTTGTCAAAGATGAGTTGGCCATACGTTTGTGGGTCTAGTTCTGGGGTTTCTATTCTATTCCATTGGTCTATGTGTCTGTTTTTATGCCAATACCATGCTGTCTTGATGATGACAGCTTTGTAGTAGAGGCTAAAGTCTGGGATTGTGATGCCTCCTGCTTTGGTCTTCTTCTTCAAAATTACTTTGGCTATTTGGGGCCTTTTGTGGTTCCATATGAATTTTAGGATTGCTTGTTCTAGTTTCGAGAAGAATGCTGGTGCAATTTTGATTGGGATTGCATTGAATGTGTAGATGGCTTTGGGTAGTATTGACATTTTGACAATATTTATTCTTCCAATCCATGAGCAGGGAATGTCTTTCCATTTCTTTATATCTTCTTCAATTACCTACATAAGCTTTCTATACTTTTCAGCATACAGATCTTTTACATCTTTGGTTAGATTTATTCCTAGGTATTTTATGCTTCTTGGTGCAATTGTGAATGGGATCAGTTTCTTTATTTGTCTTTCTGTTGCTTCTTTGTTAGTGTATAAGAATGCAACTGATTTCTGTACATTGATTTTGTATCCTGCAACTTTGCTGAATTCATGTATCAGTTCTAGCAGACTTCTGGTGGAGTCTATCGGATTTTCCATGTATAATATCATGTCATCTGCAAAAAGCGAAAGCTTGACTTCATCTTTGCCAATTTTGATGCCTTTGATTTCCTTTTGTTGTCTGATTGCTGAAGCTAGAACTTCCAGCACTATGTTAAACAATAGCGGTGAGAGTGGGCATCCCTGTCGTGTTCCTGATCTCAGGGGAAAAGCTCTCAGTTTTTCCCCGTTGAGGATGATGTTAGCTGTGGGCTTTTCATAAATGGCTTTTATGATCTTTAAGTATGTTCCTTCTATCCCAACTTTCTCAAGGGTTTTTATTAAGAAACGGTGCTGGATTTTGTCAAAGGCCTTTTCTGCATCGATTGACAGGATCATATGGTTCTTCTCTTTTTTTTTTGTTAATGTGATGTATCACGTTGATCGATTTGTGAATGTTGAACCAGCCCTGCATCCCAGGAATGAATCCCACTTGATCATGGTGAATAATTCTTTTTATATGCTGTTGAATTCGATTTGCTAGTATCTTATTGAGAATTTTTGCATCCATATTCATCAGGGATATTGGCCTGTAGTTCTCTTTTTTTACTGGGTCTCTGTCTGGTTTAGGAATCAAAGTAATACTGGCTTCATAGAATGAGTCTGCAAGTTTTCCTTCCCTTTCTATTTCTTGGAATAGCTTGAGAAGGATAGGTATTATCTCTGCTTTAAACGTCTGGTAGAACTCCCCTGGGAAGCCATTTGGTCCTAGACTCTTATTTGTTGAGAGATTTTTGATAACCGGTTCAATTTCTTCGCTGGTGATGGGTCTGTTCAAGCTTTCTATTTCCTCCTGATTGAGTTTTGGAAGAGTGTGGGTGCTTAGGAATTTGTCCATTTCTTCAAGGTTGTCCAATTTGTTGGCATATAATTTTTCATAGTATTCCCTGATAATTGTTTGTATCTCTGAGGGATTGGTTGTAACAATTCCATTTTCATTCATGATTGTATCTATTTGGGTCATCTCCCTTTTCTTTTTGAGAAGCCTGGCTAGAGGTTTGTCAATTTTTCTTTATTTTTTCAAAAAACCAACTCTTGGTTTCGTTGATCTGCTCTAGAGTTTTTTTTAGATTCTATATTGTTTATTTCTGCTCTGATCTTTATGATTTCTCTTCTTCTGCTGGGTTTAGGCTGCCTTTGCTGTTCTGCTTCTATTTCCTTTAGGTGTGCTGTTAGATTTTGTATTTGGGATTTTTCTTGTTTCTTGAGATAGGCCTGGATTGCAATGTATTTTCCTCTCAGGACTGCCTTCGCTGCGTCCCAAAGCGTTTGGATTGTTGTATTTTCATTTTCGTTTGTTTCCATATATTTTTTAATTTCTTCTCTAATTTCCTGGTTGACCCACTCATTCTTTAGTAAGGTGTTCTTTAACCTCCATGCTTTTGGAGGTTTTCCAGACTTTTTCCTGTGGTTGATTTCAAGCTTCATAGCATTGTGGTCTGAAAGTAGGCATGGTATAATTTCAATTCTTGTAAACTTATGAAGGGCTGTTTTGTGACCCAGTATATGATCTATCTTGGAGAATGTTCCATGTGCACTCGAGAAGAAAGTATATTCTGTTGCTTTGGGATGCAGAGTTCTAAACAGATCTGTCAAGTCCATCTGATCCAATGTATCATTCAGGGCCCTTGTTTCTTTATTGACTGTGTGTCTAGAGGATCTATCCATTTCTGTAAGTGGGGTGTTAAAGTCCCCTGCAATGACCACATTCTTATCAATAAGGTTGCTTATGTTTATGAGTAATTGTTTTATATATCTGGGGGCTCCGGTATTTGGCGCATAGACATTTATAATTGTTAGCTCTTCCTGATGGATAGACCCTGTAATTATTATATAATGCCCTTCTTCATCTCTTGTTACAGCCTTCAATTTAAAGTCTAGTTTGTCTGATATAAGTATGGCTACTCCAGCTTTCTTTTGGCTTCCAGTAGCATGATAAATAGTTCTCCATCCCCTCACTCTCAATCTAAAGGTGTCCTCAGGTCTAAAATGAGTCTCTTGTAGACAGCAAATAGATGGGTCTTGTTTTTTTTATCCATTCTGATACCATATGTCTTTTGGTTGGCGCATTTAATCCATTTACAGTCAGTGTTATTATAGAAAGGTACGGGTTTAGAGTCATTGTGATGTCTGTATGTTTTATGCTTGTAGTGATGTCTCTGGTACTTTGTCTCACAGGATCCCCCTTAGGGTCTCTTGTAGGGCTGGTTTAGTGGTGACAAATTCCTTCAGTTTTTGTTTGTTTGGGAAGACCTTTATCTCTCCTTCTATTCTAAATGACAGACTTGCTGGATAAAGGATTCTCGGCTGCATATTTTTTCTGTTTAGCACACTGAAGATATCGTGCCAAGCCTTTCTGGCCTGCCAAGTTTCAAAGGAGAGATCAGTCACGAGTCTTATAGGTCTCCCTTTATATGTGAGGGCACGTTTATCCCTTGCTGCTTTCAGAATTTTCTCTTTATCCTTGTATTTTGCCAGTTTCACTATGATATGTCGTGCAGAAGATCGATTCAAGTTACGTCTGAAGGGAGTTCTCTGTGCCTCTTGGATTTCAATGCCTTTTTCCTTCCCCAGTTCAGGGAAGTTCTCAGCTATAATTTCTTCAAGTACCCCTTCAGCACCTTTCCCTCTCTCTTCCTCCTCTGGAATACCAATTATGCGTATATTATTTCTTTTTAGTGTATCACTTAGTTCTCTAATTTTCCCCTCATACTTCTGGATTTTTTTTATCTCTCTTTCTTTCAGCTTCCTCTTTCTCCATAACTTTATCTTCTAGTTCACCTATTCTCTCCTCTGCCTCTTCAATCCGAGCCGTTGTGATTTCCATTTTGTTTTGCATTTCGTTTAAAGCATTTGAGAAAAGAATATTTTAAATGTTCTTTAGCCACTGAAATATAATGTGGCAATCAAACAACTCCTGTCTCCCTATAATATCTAAAAGTGATTCAGAGACTTATTTTGTTTTTTTCAGATGGGTTCTGTGAATCACATTGGTCAAAAGAAAAGATTATCTAGTAATGTGGGGAAAACATTAGCTGTCTTTAATACCTAGTTGAAATCCCTAAAAAGCAGAATTACTGTCTTTCAACATCTGTAGCACTGTTGACATTGAAAAATTATAATGGTGAAAATTATATATATAATTATATATAATATATATTTATATATGTATAAATATATTATATGTTTTATAATATATTTATATATTTTATAATATATTTTTATATTTTAAAATATTTTTATATTTATATATTTTAAATATATATTTAATATATTTATATATTTTATAAATATATTTGTAATATATTTATATATTTATATATATACTATTTATAAGATATAAATTATATATATACACACACACACACACACACACACACACACACACTATATCATCAGGCCTCTGGGCCATTCCACTTTAGAGCTTCTTAATCTCCTTTGACTAAACAACAATTTTAAAAGGAACTGGTAGTATTCTGGCATCTGATAGCCAGTAGAAATATTTTAAAATACTTTCAACTTGCCTTTGAGGATGAAATATAATACTTAAAAACATATTTGGGATGCTTCCATATCTTGGCTATTGTAAATAACGCTTCAGTAAATACAGGGGTGCATATATCTTTTCAAATTAATGTTTTGGTTTTCTTTGGGTAAATACCCAGTACTGGAATTACTGGATCATATTATAATTCTATTTTTAATTTTTGAAAACATTTTTAATATTTTTTATTTATGAGAGAGAGAATGAGAATGAGTAGGGGAGGGGCAGGGAGAGAGAGAGGGAGACACAGAATCTGGACCAGGCTCCAGGCTCTGAGCTGTTAGCACAGAGCGCGATGTGGGGCTCAAACCCATGAACCACAAGATTATGACCTGAGCCAAAGCCAGATGCTTAACTGACTGAGCCACCCAGGTACCCCTCTATTTTTAATTTTTAAGTAATATATATATATATATATATATATATATATATATATATACACACACACACACACACACACACACACACACTGTTTTCCACAGTGGCTACACCAGTTTTCATTGCTACCAGTGGTGCAAGAGGGTTCTCTTTTCTCCAAATCCTTGCCAACATTTATTATATCTTGTCTTTTTGATTTCAGCCATTCTGACAGGGGTAAAGTAATATCTCATGTGGTTTTGCTTTGCATTTCCATGATGATGAGTGATGTTGAGCATTGTTTCATGTGTCTATTGGCCAACTGTACATCATCATTGGGAAAATGTCTATTCAGGTCCTCTGCCCATTTTTTTTTTTAATGTTTCAAGACTTTATTTAAATTTTAGTTAACATATAGTGTAATATTAGTTTCAGGAATAGAATTCAGTGATTCATCACTTACGTATAACACTCAGTGCTCATCACAAGTGCCCTCCTTAATACCCATTTAGCCCATCCTCCCACTCACCCCACCCCCTCCAGCAACTCAGTTCTCTATACTAAAAAATCTCTTTGATGGTTTGCCTCCCTTTTTTTGTTTCCCCTATGTTCATCTTGTTTCTTAAATTCCATGTAAGTGAAATCATATGGTATTTGTCTTTCTCTGATTTATTTTGCTTAGCATAATATACTCTACTTCCATCCATGTCATTGCAAGTGGCAAGATTTCATTCTCTTTTATGGCTGAGTAATATTCCATTTTATATATATACTACATCTTCTTTAGCCATATTCCATTATATATATATATACTACATATTCTTTAGCCATTCATCAGTCAGTGGACATTTGGGCTTTTCCCATAATTTGGCTATTGTTGATAATGCTGCTATAAACATCGGAGTACATGTGCCCCTTCAAATCAGTATTTTTGTATCCTTTGGGTGAATACCTAGTAGTGTAATTGCTGAGTTTTAGAGTAGTTCTATTTTTAAATTTGGGGGGAACCTTTATATTGTTTTCCAGAGTGGCTGCACCAGTTTGCATCCCCACCAAGAGTGCAAGAGGGCCCCCCCTTTTTCTGCATCTGCACCAATGTCTGTTGTTTCTTGTGTTGTAAATTTTAGCCATTCTGACAGGTGTGAGGTGGTATCTCATTGTAGTTTTGATTTGTATTTCCTTGATGATGAGTGATGTTGAGCATCTATTCATGTGTCTGTTGGCCATCTATGTATCTTCTTGGAAAATGTCTATTCATATCTTCTGCCATTTTTTTAACAGGATTATTTGTGTTTTTTTGGGGTCTTGAGTTTTGTAACTGGTTTATATATTTTGGATACTAACCCTTTATCAGATATGTCATTTGCAAATATCTTCTCCCATTCCAATGGTTGCCTTTTAGTTTGGTTCATTGTTTCTTTCACTGTGCAGAAGCTTTTTATCTTGATGAAGTCCAAATAGTTCATTTTTGCATTTGTTTCCCTTGCCTCTGGACGTGTCTAGTAAGAAGTTGCTATGGCAAATGCTAAAGGGATTGCTGCCTGTGTTTCCTCTAGGAATTTGATGGTTTCCTGTCTCACGTATGCCCATTTTTAAATTGGGTTATTTGTGCTTTTTTGGTGTTGAGTTGTATAAGTTCTTTATTTGAGTATTAACTCCTTATTGGATAAATTATTTGTAAATATGTTCTCCCATTCAGTAGGTTGTCTCTTAGTTTTGTTGATGGTTGCTTTTTCTATGGAAAAGTTTTAATATGGTATAGTCCAAATACTTAATTTTGTTTTTGTTTCCTTTGTCAGTGGAGACTTAATATTTCCACTGCCAATGTGAAACTAGTTTCTATGTTTTCTTTTGGGAATTCTATGGTTTCAGGTCTCACGTTTAGGTCTTTAATCCATTTTGAGTTTATTTTTATGTATGGTGTAAGAAAGTGTCCAGTTTCATTCTTTTGCATGTAGCTCTCCAGTTTTCCTAGCACCATCTGTTGAAGAGACTATCTTTTCCCCTATTGTATATTCTTGCATCCTTTTTTGTTTGTCAATTAATGACCATAAAAGCATGGGTTTATTTCTGGGTTTTCTCTTCTGTTCCATTGGTATATATCTTTTTTTGTGTGCCAGTACCATACTGTTTTGATTACTACAGCTTTGTAGTGTGTCTTGAAATCTGTGGTTGTGATACTTCCAGCTTTGTTCTTCATTTTCAAGTTTGCTTTGGCCATTCAGGGTCTTTTGTGGTTCCATGCAAATTTTAGTATTATTTGTTCTAGTTCTGTGCAAAATGCTGTTGTTATTTTGATAGTGATTACACTGAATGTTTAGATAGCTTTGGGTAGTATAGACATTTTAACATGATTTGTTCTTCAAATACATAAGCAGGGAGTATCTTTCCATTTGTGTTATCTTCAATTGTTTTCATCGGTATTTTGTAGTTTTCAAAGTACAGATCTTTCACCTGTTTGGTTTATTTCTAGGTATCTTATTTTTATTTTTATAAATGGGATTTTCTTAATTTCTCTCTCTTCTACTTCCTTATTCATGTGTATAAATATAACAGATTTCTTTATATCAATTTTGTTTCTTGTAACTTTAACTGAATTCACTTTCTGTTCATTTTTTGGTGAAGTTTTTAGGATTTTCTATATATAGTATCATGTCATCTGCAAATAGTGAAAGTTTTATTTTTTCCTTACCAATTTGGATGCCTTTTATTTCTTTTTATTGTCTGATTGCTGTGACTAGGACTTCGGGTACTGTGTGGAATAAAAATGGTGACAGTTGATGTCCTTGTTCTGTTCCTGACCTTAGAGGAAAAGTTCTGTTTTTCACTATTGAGTATGATGTTAGCTGTGGATTTTTCATATATGACCTTTATTATGTTGAGGTATGTTCCCTCTAAACTTACTTTATTGAGAGTTTTTATCATGAATATACGTTGTACTTTGTCAAATGCTTTTTCTGCATCTATTGAGATATCATATGGTTTTTGTCCTTTCCCTTATTGATGTGATGTATTACATTGATAGATTAACAAATACTGAGCCAACTTTGTGTCCCTGGAATGAATCCCACTTGATTGTGGTGAATGATTTTTTAAAATGTACTGTTGGATTTTGTTTGCTAATATTTTGTTGAGTATTTTTGCAGCTATGTTCATCAGAGATATTGGCCTGTAGTTTTCTTTTTTTTTTTTTTTTTTTTTGTAGTGCTGTCATCTGCTTTTGGTATCAGGGTAATGCTGGCCTCATAGAATCAATTTGGAAACTTTCCTTCCTCTTTTATTTTTTTGGAATATTTTAAGAAGGGTAGGTATTTTTCTTTAAATGTTTGATGGGGGGTACCTGGGTGCTCACTTGGTTGACTCTCAGTTTTGGCTCAGGTCATGATCTGAGGATTGTGGGAGCAAGCCCTGCATTGGGCTCCACATTGAGCATGGAGCCTGGTTGAGATTCTCTCTCTTTCTCTCTCTCCATCTGCTCCTTCCCTGCCTATATGCATGCTTTCTCTCTCTCTCTCTCTCTCTCTCTCTCTCTCTCTCTCTCTCTCTCTCAAATAAAAATATAAAAGATTAAAAGTAAAAAAAAAATTGGTGGAATTCATCTGTGAAGACTTCTGGTCCTGGACATTAGTCTGTTGGGAGTTTTTTGAATAAATAAGTCCAAGTGTCCATTGACAGATCAATGGATAAAGAAGATGTGGTATGTATGTATGTATATATGTATATATATATATATATATATATATATATATATATACACACACACACATATGTATATATACATACATATGTGTGTATGTATATATAGATACCTATATATAATGGAATATATTTAAATAAATATATAATGGAATTCCATTATATATAATGGAATATTATAATTCCAATTATAATTCCATTATATATAATGGAATATTAACCTTAAAAAAGAATGAAATCTTGCCATTTGCAAAAACGTGGGTGGAATTAAAGAGTATAATGCTAAGTGAAATAAGTTAGAGAAAGACAAATGCCATATGATTTCACCCATGTGTAATTTAAGAAACAAAACATTCACAAACAAAAAGGAGACAAACACTAGACTCTTAAATACAGAAAAGAACTGGTGGTTGCTAGAGGAGAGGTGGGGGGATAGGTGAAACAAAGGGGATTAAGAGTATACTTATCTTGATGAGCACTGAGAAATGTATAGAATTGTTGAATCACTAAATTGTACACCTGAGACTATTATAACACTGTATGTCAATTATATTTCATTAAAAAGTATATATTGGAGACAATCCAGTGATAGAGAATCTCAACTCAGACATCAATAAGTAGTTGTGTAACCTTGAGAAAGTCCACAAGAAATTTGAAATTTCAACATCCTTTTCCATAAAATTGAGGAACTAAAGCTATATGAACTATTGCAGTAGTCTCCTTATTGATCTATCTGCTTCTGGATTCAGTCTCATCTTCCATTTTGCATTCCTGTTGCCAAAAATAATATACAAATCTGACTAATCTCTTCCAATATTTGTTACAATTTCCTCACTGTAGTCCTTTCCCCTCTAGCTTTAACCACTTACCTACTCCCATATTATGCTCCCACTACACCAAATGACTTGAAATTTTCTGAGTATATCATGCTGTTTTACCCTTTTATTCATCTGAACATATACTGCATGGATTCCCAATTAGCCAAAACTTCTACACCAATATTTCCAACAAATTTCCAGTCATTTTTGAAGCCTAGCTTAGATGGGTGCTTCTTAATGAAACATTTTCTGTCTACCACTGACCTCACTCTCTCCTCTGGGCTATATTTGTAATTTTTTTTATACTTCTATTATTGTTCTTATCCAAATTTGTTCTAATGGATTTGTTTCTTATCTGTCTCCTCATTGGTGTTAAGCCCTGGCTCGTGCTTGTCTTCTTGCCTGCATTTCTTCCACAAATATTTACAGAACGCTTACTTTTGTCAGGCACTGTTCTAGGCCTAGAAGGATACAGAAATGAACAAAACATACAAGAATATCTGTTTTTATAGAGCTTCTATTTCTTATTCATTTATCCTTAGAACATAGTACAGACACACGTAGTATGTAAGCAAGAAATAGTTGTTGGATTGAAGTCAAGAAACTATTATGGCTAAATCTGAAATATCCACATTTTCTTCTCCCTTCTCACACTGTATGTGATATTCTACTTGTACATGAATTAATGTTTAGTTCTAATACTCAATCGGTGTTTCTTACTTTCCTAATTTTGTATACTTTTGTCTCCATCTGTTGTGTCTATCAAACACCACTGCGTATAAAACAGCTTCTGAAAGTGCTATGATGTCTTGGTTGCCTTGTTTAGACCTGGCGCATTGAAAGAAGTGCTCACTCATTCATTCATTTAATCAGTAAATATTTATTGAACACCTGCTATTAGTAGGCACTGTGAAAGACATGGAGTATAAAATGTAAAACAATATAGGTGTATTTCTGCCTTCTTGGAGCTTACACTCTAGTGATGAAGATAAGCAGTAAACAAGTATCTAATTATAGTAGCATATGACAATTACTATAGAGAAAATAAGCAGGGGACTGTGATAATGTTGGAGGAGTCACAAACTAAAGTACAATGGTTCATGAAGGCTTCTCTGAAGAGGTGATATTTAAGTAGAAACTCCTGGGATGAAAAATACACAACTATGTAAACTGTTAGGGGACTAAGCATTGGGAGAAGAAGGAACCGAATGTGCCAACCTCCTGAGGTGGCAAAGAGCACCTGCAGAAAAGTGCAGTGTAGCTGGACTTTAGAGAGTAAGGAGGTAATTAGAGAAATAGCAGAAGGCAAAATAATGCAGGGTCTTATGTGCCATGCTAAGGCACTTAGAGTATATCCAGAGGAAACAAGGAATCATTGAAAAGTTTTGAGCTGGAGAGTGACATAATCAGACATGTGTTTTCAAAATCTCACTCAGGAAGCTGTGTAGGGAATGGAGTGGGTGAAATGAAGATGCATGGATAGTAGTTGGGGGCAGCTTCAGTGGTCCAGGAGAAAGATGGTAGCGACCTTAACTAGTGTGATTCCAGGGAAGATGAAGAGAAATGTCAGATTGTGGAATTTTGGAAATCACATTAATTACACTTACAATTGGATTTAATGTGGGAGTGGGGAGTTAACAGTGCTGGCCAGGTTCTGGCTGGGTGGAGATGTCATATGTTGAGATAGGGATTATATAGGTTATAGGAGACAAGTTGGATGGGTGGGAAATGCATTTTTAATGACAATGATCATGATGATAATAATGATGACACAGTGGAAGCAGTGGTGGTGGTCTTACCATAGTTGGAGAAAAGATAAACAGGAAATATGGCAACTGTCAATGATTTTCTTTAGCTTGCTGAAGAAAGTCCAACGTATTTCAAATATTTCAATTTTGCAAGTCATCTTGATGCTTGAACTAAGAAAATATGTTTTTTCTTGTCTATTCTCCCTCCCTAAAGTGACCAGGATTACATTTTTCTCTAAATATTAAGAATTACGATATCCCTCTCACAATCCAGAAAGCTGTGCGAATATTCAAGTCATAAAGAACAGAGTACTTCCCAAAGGTAACAATTTCTCATTTTTTTCACACTTTTATTACATACTTATTTTTTTAATTTACATAAAAGTTAGCATGTAGTGCAACAATGATTTCAGGAGTAGATTCCTTAATGCCCCTTATACATTTAGCTCAGCCCCCCTCCCACAACCCTTCCAGTAACCCTCCATTTGTTCTCCATATTTGAGTCTCTTATGTTTTGTCCCCCTCCCTGTTTTTATATTATTTTTGCTTCTCTTCCCTTATACTTTGTTTTGTATCTTAAAGTCCTCATAAAAGTGAAGTCATATGATATTTATCTTTCTCTGACTAATTTCACTTAGCATAATGCCCTCTAGTTCCATTCACGTAGATGCAAATGGCAAAATTTCATTCTTTTTGAATGAGGAGTAATGTTCCATTGTATATATATACCATATCTTTTTTATTTTTATTTATTTTTTTTATTTTTTTGCAGACATAATTTATTAATTTTTGGTTTCAATATATGAAATTTATTGTCAAATTTGTTTCCATACAACACCCAGTGCTCATCCCAAAAGGTGCCCTCCTCAATACCCATCACCCACCCTCCCCTCCCTCCCACCCCCCATCAACCCTCAGTTTGTTCTCAGTTTTTAACAGTCTCTTATGCTTTGGCTCTCTCCCACTCTAACCTCTTTTTATTTTTCCTTCCCCTCCCCCATGGGTTTCTGTTAAGTTTCTGAGGATCCACATAAGAGTGAAAACCTATGGTATCTGTCTTTCTATGTATGGCTTATTTCACTTAGCATCACACTCCAGTTCCATCCACGTTGCTACAAAGGGCCATATTTCGTTCTTTCTCATTGCCGTGTAGTACTCCATTGTGTATATAAACCACAATTTCTTTATCCATTCATCAGTTGATGGACATTTAGGCTCTTTCCATAATTTGGCTATTGTTGAGAGTGCTGGTATAAACATTGGGGTACAAGTGCCCCTATGCATCAGTACTCCTGTATCCCTTGGGTCAATTCCTAGCAGTGCTATTGCTGGGTCATAGGGTAGGTCTATTTTTAATTTTCTGAGGAACCTCCACACTGTTTTCCAGAGCGGCTGCACCAATTTGCATTCCCACCAACAGTGCAAGAGGGTTCCCATTTCTCCACATCCTCTCCAGCATCTATAGTCTCCTGATTTGTTCATTTTAGCCACTCTGACTGGTGTGAGGTGATATCTGAGTGTGGTTTTGATTTGTATTTCCCTGAGGAGGAGCGACGTTGAGCATCTTTTCATGTGCCTGTTGGCCATCCGGATGTCTTCTTTAGAGAAGTGTCTATTCATGTTTTCTGCCCATTTCTTCACTGGGTTATTTGTTTTTCGGGTGTGGAGTTTGGTGAGCTCTTTATAGATTTTGGATACTAGCCCTTTGTCTGATATGTCATTTGCAAATATCTTTTCCCATTCCGTTGGTTGCCTTTTAGTTTTGTTGGTTGTTTCCTTTGCTGTGCAGAAGCTTTTTATCTTCATAAGGTCCCAGTAATTCATTTTTGCTTTTCATTCCCTTGCCTTTGGGGATGTGTTGAGTAAGAGATTGCTATGGCTGAGGTCAGAGAGGTCTTTTCCTGCTTTCTCCTCTAGGGTTTTGATGGTTTCCTGTCTCACATTCAGGTCTTTTATCCATTTTGAGTTTATTTTAGTGAATGGTGTGAGAAAGGGGTCTAGTTTCAACCTTCTGCATGTTGCTGTCCAGTTCTGCCAGCACCATTTGTTAAAGAGACTGTCTTTTTTCCATTGGATGTTCTTTCCTGCTTTGTCAAAGATGAGTTGGCCATACATTTGTGGGTCTAGTTCTGGGGTTTCTATTCTATTCCATTGGTGTATGTGTCTGTTTTTGTGCCAATACCATGCTGTCTTGATGATGACAGCTTTGTAGTAGAGGCTAAAGACTGGGATTGTGATGCCTCCTGATTTGGTCTTCTTCTTCAAAATTACTTTGGCTATTTGGGGCCTTTTGTGGTTCCATATGAATTTTAGAATTGCTTGTTCTATTTTCGAGAAGAATGCTGGTACAATTTTGATTGGGATTGCATTGAATGTGTAGATAGCTTTGGGTAGTATTGACATTTTGACAATATTTATTCTTCCAATCCATGAACAGGGAATGTCTTTCCATTTCTTCATATCTTCTTCAATTACCTTCATAAGCTTTCTATAGTTTTCAGCATACAGATCTTTCACATCTTTGGTTAGATTTATTCCTAGGTATTTTATGATTCTTGGTGCAATTGTGAATGGGATCAGTTTCTTTATTTGTCTTTCTGTTGCTTCATTGTTAGTGTATAGGAATGCAACTGATTTCTGTACATTGATTTTGTATCCTGTAACTTTGCTGAATTCATGTATCAGTTCTAGCAGACTTTTGGTGGAGTCTATTGGATTTTCCATGTATAATATCATGTCATCCGCAAAAAGCGAAAGCTTGACTTCATCTTTGCCAATTTTGATGCCTTAGATTTCCTTTTGTTGTCTGATTGCTGATGCTAGAACTTCCAACACTATGTTAAACAACAACGGTGAGAGTGGGCATCCCTGTCGTGTTCCTGATCTCAGGGAAAAAGCTCTCAGTTTTTCCCCATTGAGGATGATGTTAGCTGTGGGCTTTTCATAAATGGCTTGTATGATGTTTAAGTATGCTCCTTCTATCCTGACTTTCTCAAGGGTTTTTATTAAGAAACGGTGCTGGATTTTGTCAAAGGCCTTTTCTGCATCGATTGACAGGATCATATGGTTCTTATCTTTTCTTTTATTAATGTGACGTATCACGTTGATTGATTTGCGAATGTTGAACCAGCCCTGCATCCCAGGAATGAATCCCACCTGATCATGGTGAATAATTCTTTTTATATGCTGTTGAATTCAATTTGTTAGTATCTTATTGAGAATTTTTGCATCCATATTCATCAGGGATATTGGCCTGTAGTTCTCTTTTTTTACTGGGTCTCTGTCTGGTTTAGGAATCAAAGTAATACTGGCTTCCTAGAATGAGTCTGGAAGTTTTCCTTCCCTTTCTATTTTTGGAATAGCTTGAGAAGGATAGGTATTATCTCTGCTTTAAACGTTTGGTAGAACTCCCCTGGGAAGCCATCTGGTCCTGGACTCTTATTTGTTGGGAGATTTTTGATAACCGGTTCAATTTCTTCACTGGTTATGGGTCTGTTCAAGCTTTCTATTTCCTCCTGATTGAGTTTTGGAAGAGTGTGGGTGTTTAGGAATTTTTCCATTTCTTCCAGGTTGTCCAATTTGTTGGCATATAATTTTTCATAGTATTCCCTGATAATTGTTTGTATCTCTGAGGGATTGGTTGTAATCATTCCATTTTCATTCATGATTTTATCTATTTGGGTCATCTCCCTTTTCTTTTTGAGAAGCCTGGCTAGTGGTTTGTCAATTTAGTTTATTTTTTCAAAAAGCCAACTCTTGGTTTCATTGATCTACTCTACAGTTTTTTTTAGATTCTATATTGTTTATTTCTACTCTGATCTTTATTACTTCTCTTCTTCTGCTGGGTTTAGGCTGCCTTTGCTGTTCTGCTTCTATTTCCTTTAGGTGTGCTGTTAGATTTTGTATTTGGGATTTTTCTTGTTTCTTGAGATAGGCCTGGATTGCAATGTATTTTCCTCTCAGGACTGCCTTTGCTGCATCCCAAAGCATTTGGATTGTTGTATTTTCATTTTCGTTTGTTTCTATATATTTTTTAATTTCTTCTCTAATTGCCTGGTTGACCCACTCATTCTTTAGTAGGGTGTTCTTTAACCTCCATGCTTTTGGAGGTTTTCCAGACTTTTTCCTGTGGTTGATTTCAAGCTTCATAGCATTGTGGTCTGAAAGTATGCATGGTATAATTTCAATTCTTGTAAACTTATGAAGGGCTGTTTTGTGACCCAGTATATGATCTATCTTGGAGAATGTTCCATGTGCACTCGAGAAGAAAGTGTATGCTGTTGCTTTGGGATGCAGAGTTCTAAATATATCTGTCAAGTCCATCTGATCCAATGTATCATTCAGGGCCCTTGTTTCTTTATTGACCGTGTGTCTAGATGATCTATCCATTTCTGTAAGTGGAGTGTTAAAGTCCTCTACAATTACCACATTCTTATCAATAAGGTTGCTTATGTTTGTGAGTAGTTGTTTTATATATTTGGGGGCTCCGGTATTTGGCGCATAGACATTTATAATTGTTAGCTCTTCCTGATGGATAGACCCTGTAATTATTATATAATGCCCTTCTTCATCTCTTGTTACAGCCTTCAATTTAAAGTCTAGTTTGTCTGATATAAGTATGGCTACTCCAGCTTTCTTTTGGCTTCCAATAGCATGATAAATAGTTCTCCATCCCCTCACTCTCAATCTAAAGGTGTCCTCAGATCTAAAAATGAGTCTCTTGTAGACAGCAAATAGATGGGTCTTGTTTTTTTATCCATTCTGATACCCTATGTCTTTTGGTTGGCGTATTTATTCCATTTACATTCAGTGTTATTATAGAAAGATACGGGTTTAGAGTCATTGTGATGTCTGTGTGTTTTATGCTTGTAGCGATGTCTCTGGTACTTTGTCTCACAGGATCCCCCTTAGGATCTCTTGTAGGGCTGGTTTAGTGGTGACAAATTCCTTCAGTTTTTGTTTGTTTGGGAAGACCTTTATCTTTCCTTCTATACTAAATGACAGACTTGCTGGATAAAAGATTCTCGGCTGCATATTTTTCCTGTTCAACACATTGAAGATCTCGTGCCAATCCTTTCTGGTCTGCCAAGTTTCGAGTCTTATAGGTCTCCCTTTATATGTTAGGGCACGTTTATCCCTTGCTGCTTTCAGAATTTTCTCTTTATCCTTGTATTTTGCCAGTTTCACTATGATATGTCGTGCAGAAGATCGATTCAAGTTACGTGTGAAGGGAGTTCTCTGTGCCTCTTGGATTTCAATGCCTTTTTCCTTCCCCAGTTCAGGGAAGTTCTCAGCTATTATTTCTTCAAGTACACCTTCAGCACCTTTCCCTCTCTCTTCCTCCTCTGGGATACAAGTATGCGTATATTATTTCTTTTTAGTGCATCACTTAGTTCTCTAATTTTCCCCTCATACTCCTGGATTTTTTTATCTCTCTTTCTCTCAGCTTCCTCTTTTTCCATAACTTTATCTTCTAGTTCACCTATTCTCTCCTCTGCCTCTTCAATCCGAGCAGTCGTCGTTTCCATTTTGTTTTGCATTTCATTTAAAGCGTTTTTCAGCTCCTCCTCACTGTTCCTTAGTCCCTTGATCTCTGTAGCAAGAGATTCTCTGCTGTCCTCTATGCTGTTTTCAAGACCAGCAATTAATTTTATGACTATTATTCTAAATTCACTTTCTGTTATATTATTTAAATCCTTTTTGATCAGTTCATTAGCTGTTGTTACTTCCTGGAGATTCTTCTGAGGGGAATTCTTCCGTTTGGTCATTTTGCATAGTCCTTGGAGTGGTGCGGACCTGCAGGGCACTTCCCCTGTGCTGTGGTGTATGACTGGAGTTGGTGGGCGAAGCTGCAGTCAGACCTGATGTCTGTCCCCAGCCCACCGCTGGGGCCACAGTTATACTGGTGTGTGCCTTCTCTTCCCCTCTCCTAGGGGCGGGATTCACTGTGGGGTGGCGTGGCCCGTCTGGGCTACCTGCACACTGCCAGGCTTGGGGTGCTGGGGATCTGGTGTATTAGCTGGGGTGGGTAGACAAGGTGCACGGGGGCAGGAGGGGCAGGCTTAGCTCGCTTCTCCTTAGGTTATCCACTTCAGGAGGGGCCCTGTGGCAGAGGGAGGGAGTCAGACCCGCTGCTTGAGGGATGGCTCTGCAGACAGCATTGGGTGTTTGCGTGGAGCAAGCAAGTTCCCTGGCAGGAACAGGTTCCCTTTGGGATTTTGGCTGGGGGATGGGCGAGGGAGATGGCGCTGGAGAGCGCCTTTGTTCCCTAACAAACTGAGCTCTGTTGTCTGGGGGCTCAGCAACTCTCCCTCCCTTTGTCCTCCAGCCTTCCTGCTTTCCGAGCAGAGCTGTTAACTTATGACTTCCCAGATGCAAAGTCCCGCTTGCTGTCGGAACACACTCCGTCTGACCCCTCCGCTTTTGCAAGCCAGACTCAGGGGCTCTGCTTGGCCGGGGGGCAGTCCCTCCGCCCTGAGTCCCTCCCGCCAGTCTGTGGAGCGTGCACCGCCTCGCCGCCCTTCCTACCCTCTTCCCTGGGCCTCTCATCTGCGCTTGGCTCCGGAGACTCTGTTCTGCTAATCTTCTGGTGGTTTTCTGTGTTAGTTAGGCAGGTGTAGGTGGAATCTAAGTGATCAGCAGGACGCGTGGTGAGCCCAGCATCCTCCTATGCCACCATCTTCCCTCCCTCCCTATATTTTTTTAATATAATTTATTGTCAACTTGGTTTCCATACAACACCCAGTGCTCATCCCAAAACATGCCCTCCTCCCTGCACATCACCCACTTTCCCCTCTCCCGCACCCCCCCCCCCATCTACCCTTAGTTTGTTCCCAGTTCTTAAGAGTCTCTTATTGTTTGCCTCCCTCCCTCTCTGTAACTTTTTCCCCCCTTCCTCTCCCCCATGGTCTTCTGCTAAGTTTCTCAAGATCCACATATGAGTAAAAACATATGGTATTAGTCTTTTTCTGCCTGGCTTATTTCACTTAGCATTAAACCCTTCAGTTCTATCCACGTTGCTGCAAATGGTCAGATTTCATTCTTTCTTATTGCCAAGTAGTATTCCATTGTTGTATATATACCACATCTTCTTTATCCATTCATCCATCGTTGGACATTTGGGCTCTTTCCATACTTTGGCTATTGTTGAAAGTGCTGCTATAAACATGGGGGTGCATGTGTCCCTTCGAAACAGCACACCTGTATCCCTTGGGTATTTACCTAGTAATGCAATTGCTGGGTCTTAGGGTAATTCTATTTTTAATTTTTTGAGGAACCTCCATACTGTTTTTCAGAGTGGCTGCACCAGTTTGCATTCCTATCAACAGTGCAAAAGAGTTCCTCTTTCTCTGCATCCTCACCAACATCTGTTGTTACCTGAGTTGTTAATGTTAGCCATTCTGACAGGTGTAAGGTAGTGTCGCATTGCAGTTTTGATTTGTATTTTGCTGGTGATGAGTTATGTTGAGCATTTTGTCTTGTGTCACTTGGCCATCTGGATGTCTTCTTTGGAGAAATGTCTATTCATGTCTTTTACCCATTTGTTCACTGGATTATTTGTTTTTTGGGTGTTGAGTTTGATAAGTTCTTTATACATTTTGGATACTAACCTTTTATCTGATATGTCATTTGCAAATATCTTCTCCCATTCTGCCGGTTGCCTTTTAGTTTTGCTGACTGTTTCCTTCACTGTGCAGAAGCTTCTTACTTTGTTGAGGTCCCAGTAGTTCATTTTTGCTTTTGTTTCCCTTGCCTCTGGAGACATGTTGAGTAAGAAGTTGCTGTGGCCAAGGTCAAAGAGGTTTTGCCTGCTTTCTCCTCGAGGATTTGGATGGCTTCCTGTCTTATATTTAGGTCTTTCATCCATTTTGAGTTTATTTTTGTGTATGGTGTAAGAAAGTGGTTCAGGTTCATGTTTCTGCATGTCACTGTCCAGTTTTCCCAGCATAACTTGCTGAAGAGACTGTCTTTATTCCATTGGATATTCTTTCCTGCTTTGTCAAAGATTAGTTGGCCATACGTTTGTGGGTCCATTTCTGGGTTCTTTATTCTGTTCCATTGATCTGAGCGTCTGTTCTTGTGCCAGTACCATACTGTCTTGATGATTACAGCTTTATAGTATAGCTTGAAGTCCAGGATTGTGATGCCTCCTGCTTTGGTTTTCTTTTTCAAGATTGCTTTGGCTATTTTGGGTCTTTTCTTGTTCCATACAAATTTTAGAATTATTTTTTCTATCTCTGTGAATAATGCTAGTGTTATTTTGATAGGGATTGCATTGAATATGTAGATTGCTTTGGGTAGTATTGACATTTTAACAATATTTATTCTTCTTATCCAGGAACATGGAATCTTTTCCCATTTTTTTTGTGCCTTCTTCAATTTGTTTCATAAGCTTGCTATAGTTTTCAGTGTATAGATTTTTCACCTCTTTGGTTAGATTTATTCCTAGGTATTTTATGGTTTTTGGTGCAAATGTAAATGGGATAGATTCCTTGATTTCTCTTTCTGTTACTTCATTGTTGGTGTATAGGAATGCAACGGATTTCTGTGCATTGATTTTATATCCTGCAACTTTGCTGAATTCATGGATCAGATCTAGCAGGGTTTTTTTCATGGAATCTTTTGGGTTTTCCATATAGAGTATCATGTCATCTGTGAAGAGTGAAAGTTTGTCCTGCTCCTGGCTGATTTGGATGCCTTTTATTTCTTTGTGTTTTCTGATCGCTGAGGCTAAGACTTCCAATGCTATGTTGAATAACAGTGGTGGGAGTGGACATCCCTGTCTTGTCCTGACCTTAGGGGGAAAGATCTCAGTTTTTCCCCATTGAGAATGATATTAGCATTGTGTCTTTCATACATGGCTTTCATGATCTTGAGGTATTATCCTTCTATCCCTACTTTCTTAAGGAACAACTTCTCATTTTTTATTAGATTGTACAAATAGAGTACCATTCTCAAGCTAGATAATATGACCCAGGCAATATATTCCTAAATTAGTGTCTATCAAAAAAAGGTCAAGAACTCCCTACATAAAAATCACCTGGGAATACTTGTTTAGAATGAGAATGCCAACAAACTAATTAGTTGCCAACAAACTAATCAGAGTCTCTGAATGGGGCTCAGGAATCTCAGTTGTGTTATAGGCTGACATTTGAAAAGTATTTCTATAGAGGAGGTATTCTCAAACTTTTTGGTGCTTTGGTCCCTCTTAGCATCCAGGTGAAGCCTATGGATCCCTCCTCAGGAAACTGTTTATGCATAAAATAAAATACATAGGACCACAAAGGAAGCCAATTATATTGAAATTCACTTGTTCAACTTTTTTTAAAATATGTATAATAATTGACATGCTTTTATTAACACATTAATGAGACCTAGTAGCAAGTATTATACTATCATAGTTTGAAGTAGAGGATGAGTGTAAATAATAATCTAAGACCTCTGCCACAATTGTAATACAATATAAAATTATCTGTGATTTCTATTAGTGATGAAGTTACAGGCTTAGTTAATGCTACTATGGTTTATTGCCTAGATTCATAATGGAAAGAAATGCTAAATTTTCTTCAGAAGTAAGTGGAAATAATGGTATAATTTTTTTCCATCCAAGTTCATACACACCAGGCTTAGAATCCCTGACTTGGAAGTTGTACGCAAGTAGTACAGAGATTAGTGAGGATGTAGTGAAGTTAAGAGCTGGACTGGAAATACTAGTCAGGGGAACAAAGTTGAGGTATGCAGGCAGGGGACCTCAGTATTTGGTATCATTAATTTAAATAATTAAAGGAGAAGTTGGGGACCCAAATATTCCTCCATTGTTAGACTTTCAATTATTTTGTTTGGCTGTTATGCCCTTGAATGTAGCTAGTCGGATTATCTGCACACCCTTGTTGTTGTCCCCTCCTCTTGCAGCCAGCCTCCTTCAGAGGCTAGCTATAAGTTTCGATTGTCACTTTTTTGTGGCTCTGAGAGAGGAACAATTTACAGGATGGAGAAAGGCATTGGAGGATGAGGGACTAACATGTGCAGTAATAAGAGTCAGAAAACAGGCTGATATTAAAAACAGAAGTTCAGAGTAGCTGAGGTTGTGGGTAGGTGAGTGAAGAAGCAGAAGATGAAGCTGGAGAGGTGGGCTAGCCAAAGTTTATAGAGGACCTTCCAACTGCATATATGACTTTTGATTTCATGATGGTATTAGCAGGGAGCCAGAGGAGAACTTTATGATAAAGAAAGATGTGGTAAGGTGTATTTCTTATTAAAATAAATCTGCACGCAAAATGAAAAATGGATTGGAAAAAGGCAGGCTATTTCTGAAGCTTTGGTAAGAACCCAATGAGAAAAATATGTGCTCTCTGAAGTAAGGTGATGGTGATGGGACAGAGAAGAGGAAACAGATATGAGAGATGTTAATAATTGATTTTGGGATAATGCTATGAAGAAGAGGAGTTTGGGGTTTCTTTGAAGGTTGTAGCTCTGAAGTTCAGGTGAATGGAGACACCTTGAATAGAGGTACCAATCATGAGAAGCGCAGCAAGTGTTTGGGAGATTTTTAGTTTTGTTTTGGATAGCCTGTTTTTTTTTTTTTTTTAGATTCTATTTTTAAGTAATATGTACACCCAATATGGGGCTTGGACTCACAACCCTGAGATCATTGTCACATGCTCCATCAACTAAGCTGACCAGGTGTCGCTGAATAGCCTCAATTTTAACTGCCTTCTAAACATCAAATAAGTTGAATAGAGTTTTCATTTTTACCATTATTCTTAGTAATCCTTTAGGCAAATGATGTGAAACATTCTTTTTCTCTAGAAATTGACAGATTGTCTTTCCAGGAACTATTGGACAGTTAGGTTTCAGAAATACATAGGATTAGGCATTGTATTGTTCTTTTAGTACACTTTAATGAAATGTCAGTCAATGGCTCTCCTTCAAATAGTTATAGTTGTATAGTTAATTCTTCTGGAAAAAAAATACTTCATAGACTTGTGGTAATGGATTGTGGCAGTGGAGAATCTCGGTAGGCTTGTCTTCTCATATCCAGTGCTTAGACATTTTTTGTATTCTCCATTGCCTTTCTACCATAGCTGCTTGGAGACAGAAGATTGTAGGTAGGGTGGGAGCAAGAAGCAGAAGTGGTGTGCAGCCAGTTTTTACAAAAGTTATGTCGCTTGATTACTATTCCTACCAATTGGTGTAGACATAAGGGGAAATGACTAGTTGCAGTCATCTCCATATTCATTGTCCTTCCAGGTTTTGGAGTCTAGGTTAAGGGGAGTGTTTTACTGTGAAAATGGGATGCTAAAATGCAGCATTGACTTTTAAAAGAATTGTGAAGGAAGTGATGTTGCCTTTGGTGTTCTTTTTCCTCTGTCTGGCTATTCCAAATCCCTGTACTTGGTGCCTTTGTGTTAGGTCCTAGTAGGGTCACAGACCCCACTTCAGGATCTTGCCTAGACTTGCACTCTGTAGTAGACATCATTCCTTTGGCCTTTCTCATTCCATGATAAAACTTGCTGTTCCTATATTTGATAAACTATGCTCTGTACATATTTATGGTTAGTCATACTTCAAAATGTGCTATAACTTCCAAGTAACAATTTCATTTTAAGAAGGGTCTTGAAATAATGCTTTAACCTAAAGAAGTTACTCTATTGGTAGGGACTGTAGGTGCTATGTGGTTGTGGCTCAGTGGTCTTTCCTATCGATTCTTAAGAATTACTGATAGCATACACATGTGAAAGACATTCAGAATATACAGAAGAAAATGTATTGTTTTTATAAAGGCTGAGGGAATAGTGAGTAGAAGTAGATTTATAAGGCAGACTTCATTTGTAGAAGATTTAGCAAAGGAGAGATGAGTTATTTTTGAAGATGGTAATAGAGATATTGCATATTTAGCAGAAATGACTTTGAGGGAAGGGATTATGCCTTAAGTTTGTGTTTTTCATGGAGCCTGGAAGAGTAATGTATGCACAGTGTGTAGTGAAATTTTAAATGAATGAGCAAATCCATGGAGGATAATTACTGATTAAAAAAAAACCTTCTATATGTTTATTTGTACCTTGAATAATCTCCCAAACCAAGATAGAATTTTTTAAAAATTTCTATGGATTTAGTATATATGTAATCATTTAAAGAGGTTGGCTTAAATACCCAATGAATTGGGCAAAAATGAAAGCCTGCTTATTCCTCAACGAACTCCAGATTGAAGGAAATTCTATGACACCTATTAAGTAATGCTGATGAAGGAGTCTTTAGGTTGTCTGTTTATCTCCATATGAGAATGTAAGATTATTTGTGTGTTTTGTTTGGCTTTTTAAATGTTGACAAGAAGCACATTTTGAAGAAACTTTTTAACAGGGACTTTGCAATGTAAGCAGGTCACCTTATAATATTCACACTTCTTTAACTGCAATATTGTGTATGTGTCTTTGATGGGTCTCTTATGGAAGGTGCATTGACATTCTTCTCCCTCCTAGTGTTGGTGTAATATTTTTACAGGACAGCAGAGGGTACTGTGAATATATCCTGATGTAAGGTATGAACAGGAAGAAATATGTTTGCTTTAGCTTTGATTCATACTCTAGAGCAGTTGCCCAGAATGATGTAGGAGACTGTCAGTCATGTAGCAAACCCTGCCCATATTTCCTGTCTCTTTTCAAAACTGCAATAACTAATAACATTTTGCCTACTTAGGGTCACTAACATGTAGTTTTTGTATATAAAGATGATGATAAGCCACCAGAAGTTGATGGTAGCTCTGATTTTTTTCACTAGTAGATGGGTTGCATTTGAGCTTTTCACTTAGTGTATTTCCCTAAGGACCAGTATAATGCCTCAGGGACAATGGTCAAGGTGAGGCTTTTGGTCCATGGCTGTGCTACAGAACAAATTTTACTGGCCTACATGGGATCTAACTGTAATTTTGACCTCAGTGTTGTGCTCAGTTTAGCTGAGTAAGGTTGCTTGGGGAAACCAATGGATCTCAAAGGGCAGCACTCAAAAAACTGTGCCACGTCTATTTAGTCAATGGACAAAAATATAGTTGAAGAGCAAGCAGATGTCACCTGTTGAGATGACAACATACATTTTTACGACCTGCTTTATGTATCTCTTAAGGAAATAAGATCCTGGAATTTTGTATTCAGTTTCTACCCACAGTATCTCATTGTTTTCTTTAATGTTAGCCTTGTAAGTCAAAACTGATCATCAAATTGTTTGTCACAACTTTCAGCTTGATTGAGACTTTGTAAGCTTTTAAACAATGTTTTATCTTTGTAAGGTCTAAAAATTGCCTTTATATTGCTTTGTCGTTTGCATTTAGCCATAGCCTACAATAATCTATTGCTAGCATACTTCCCTTACTATTTAAAAGTAAAACACTATGATCTATTAGGAAGACTGTTTTATAATTTTCTAGATTAAGGTCAACAGCAGTAACATGAGCTCTAGACATTTCGTATCATGGTCTGTCATCTAGGGCATTTTCTCAGGCTGCTTGGTAGAAGTCATCCATTCTGAATATACATTAGTTCCAGGGGACAGTTTTCTTGTGAAATAGTCCAAAATTGCACTGTTAGGCTTATAAAATAGAGTTAAAGGCACTAGTCTGCTGGAACCTACAGATGTATTACTTACATCTTGAAAGTAATATAACATTGTATGTTAACTACACTGGAATTAAAATTTTTAAAAATTGGAAAAAAAGAGGTGCCTGGGTGGCTCAGTTGGTTAAGCATCTGATTCTTTTTTTTTTCAAGTTTTTATTTTATTTATTTATTTATTTATTTATTTATAATTTATTTATTTTTTATTTTTTTAAATATATGAAATTTATTGTCAAATTGGTTTCCATACAACACCCAGTGCTCATCCCAACAGATGCCCTCCTCAATACTCACCACCCCTCCCTCCCACCCCCCATCAGCCCTCAGTTTGCTCTCAGTTTTTTTTTTTTTGATTTTTATTTTATTTTATTTTATTTTATTTTTTTAATTTTTTTTAATGTTTATTTATTTATTTATTTTATTTTTTAATATATGAAATTTACTGTCAAATTGGTTTCCATACAACACCCAGTGCTCATCCCAAAAGGTGCCCTCCTCAATACCCATCACCCACCCTGCCCTCCCTCCCACCCCCCATCAACCCTCAGTTTGTTCTCAGTTTTTAAGAGTCTCTTATGCTTTGGCTCTCTCCCACTCTAACCTCTTTTTTTTTCTTCCCCTCCCCCATGGGTTCCTGTTAAGTTTCTCAGGATCCCAGACCCATAACCAGCAAAGAAATTGAATCAGTTATCAAAAATCTCCCAACAGATATGAGTCCAGGACCAGATGGCTTCCCAGGGGAGTTCTACCAGACATTTAAAGCAGAAATAATACCTATCCTTCTCAATCTATTCCAAAAAATAGAAAGGGAAGGAAAACTTCCAGACTCATTCTATGAAGCCAGTATTACTTTGATTCCTAAACCAAACAGAGACCCAGTAAAAAAAAAGAGAACTACAGGCCAATATCCCTGATGAATATGGATGCAAAAATTCTCAATAAGATACTAGCAAATTGAATTCAACAGCATATAAAAAGAATTATTCACCATGATCAAGTAGGATTCATTCCTGGGAAGCAGGGCTCGTTCAACATTCGCAAATCAAGCATCTGATTCTTGATTTTGACTCAGTCATGATCTCATGGTTTGTGAGATTGAGACTTGTGTTGGACTCTGCGCTAACAGTGTGGAGCCTGGTTGAGATTCTCTGTTTCCCTCTCTGCCCCTCCCCTGCTTGCTCTCTATTTTTCTGTCTGTCTCTCTCCCTCTCAAAATAAATAAATAAACATTTAAAAAATAGAAAAAAAAGTTGATTGTGTACATTTTTCCCGATGTTGTGTTGAATGACATAAGAGTGGTAGCCTTAAATTAGCTATTGTAGGACTACTTACAGTACAAGAATAGGCAAAGGATGTCAACCAGAGCTTCCCCTCCCTTTGGAGACCTGGTTGTTAAACATTTACCAGCACACTACTACCTAAGGGCCATTATTCCAGCCACTGAGGCATATCCCCGAGTGGACTTGACATATTTCATTCTAGTCCTAGGATTGAGCCTGACCCAGACTTCCCAGGGTATTTTTGGCAATCTTGAGTAATAAGTCATTCAAATCCATATTTATTTTTAGATTTTTTATGTTTATTTATTTTTGAGAGAGAGAGAGAATGAAGGAGGGGCAGAGAGAGAGGAAGATACAGAATCTGAAGCAGGCTCCAGGCTCTGAGCTGTCAGCATAGAGCCCAATGTGGGGCTCAAACCCATGAACTATGAGACCATGACCTGAGCCAAAGTTGGGTGTTTAACCGACTAAGCCATCCAGGCGCCCCTCAAATCCATACTTTTGAAACTGAGAAACCACTAAGTCATTTGAAGGATGAAGGGTGAGGATGGGGCTGAATTACCACTCAGTTTATTTGCATTCATAGCAATGTTGTCTAACAGACTGATTCCAGGTGGTAGCCATTTACTATAAATAAGAAGTGTGGAGTCTTTTGTTGCTGAAACAATTTACCAAACAAGTACCTTCCTGTCCATTCACGGCAAAGGAATGAGAGGAACAAAAGAAGTCCTCAACTTAAGTATATTCTGTAAGTGGTTTAGCTCCCTGGCAGGCACTGATGTATTGCATGTGTATCCATCCCATCCCTGCAGATTCTCTTGGCTTAATTATTGTCAAAACACTGTGTAAATAGTCAGTGAAATTGAAGATAGCAATTTTCATAAACTGTATTCTTTATTTTTTGACAAAAAAGGACTTCCTGTCTTTTTCAGAAGAATGCCTCAGACACCTGGGTTTTAGTGCTTTCATTTTTAGAATGAACATTCGCCCTACTTGGCAGTTAATATTTTTGACATTCAGAACACTTTTGGAATAGTTTTTGACTTTACAAACTTTTTTACTGATAGAAGTATTTATAACACATATATTAGAAAAATGTATAATTTTATTACAAAGCATTTCAGAAGCTAAATACATGAATGGAAATTAGGACAAAAGATATAAATGAAGCTATTTACAGAAAAAAGGAAATATAAGTAGTCAATAAATATGTGAAAAGATGCTCTATCTCACAATTGAAAATGCAAATAAAAATTAAAGTAATATAATCTGATAATTTATCTTATAAAATATATATGATTATAATACACATATACATATGATTATAATACACATATATGCATGCATGGGTATTCATTATAACATTGTTTTATTTATATATAAAATGTCTGGAAGGATACGTATCAAGCAGTTAGCATTAGATACCTCTGTTGATTGTGGAAAGTTGATATGAAAAGGGAGGATAACACTCTTCACTATATACACTTCTGTACCATTTGAATATATAATAATTACAGATAATTACTTTTGTGTCTAAACTATATTGGAAATAGTTTTGTTTTTCTACTGTTCTATAAGCTTGTGTCTCGTTACCAACAATGTACTTTGAACTTATTTCTATTTCACTCTTCTTAACTGCTACACAAAATTTTGCCTTGTAGATGAGCTATCATCCATCCATCCATCCACCCACATATTCATCTATTTGCCTCCCTGCCCACTAAATTATTTTTTGCTTGCTTATTTAAACCATTTATTTTCCAAGTTATAGACACAATGCTTGTCCTTGGCTAAAACAAAACAAACAAACAAATAAAAATAACAAAAAAAAGTGGGGTGCCTGTGTGTCTCAGTAATTGAACATCTGGCTCTTGGTTTCAGCTCGGGTCAGGGTCTCATGGTTTGTGGGTTCAAGCCCTGCATCAAGCTCCTGCTCGGGAATGTCTCTCTCCCTCTCTCTCTTCCCCTTCCCCACTTGTGCACGTGCATGCAAGCTTTCTTTCTCTCTCTAAATAAATGAATGAACATTTAAAAAAATAACAAAAAAGAATGCAGTTGGAGAAGACTACAGAAGGAAAAAACTACAGCCCAGTCTCATTCTCCAAAGGCAACCACTGCTAACAATTTCTGTTCTAGTGGTTACTTTTATAACATTAAACAATATGCTTATTATTGTAACAGTATTGATATCAATATTGTTATAATAAAACATGCTTATACCTTCATTGTCTCTTTTCCTCTCCTCCCCACCTCTCCTATTCCCTCATTCCCCCACTTTTTTTTTTTTTGTTTTTGTACCAGGCTCAGAAGAAGTCCATATGAGAAAATTTTACCCTGACATAGTTCATAATTTGGGACATTTGACCAAGATAGGGAAAGATGTATAAGTAAAGAATACAATTAAAGGGTACTCAGCCTTGAAAAGAATGGGCAGAATCAGAGAGGGAAATAGATACAGTTAGAGCATGGAGAACCAATCAGGAAATGTAGGCCTTTCCCTGTACCAGCCCCTTACCTAGAACCTGAGAGGGTAGGTTGCTCTTTAGTGTTTCAGCAATAGTCGAAGTCTCACCCAGGGTTCCTGGTACTCTTAATGGCATGATAAAGTGGAAAGAACTTGGGTTTGGAGTCCAAAAGACTTGATTTTGAATCTTACCTCTACCACTATTTAGCTATGCGATCTTGGGGGCAATTTGATTAAACTCTTTGGGTCCCAGTATACTTATCTGTAAATAGGCAGTAATATTTTGCTCAACACTACTCTTATGAGATTTAGATGATGAGGATGATGGCAATTAATATTTATTGACTATTTACTATATAGCAGGTTTGATTCTTATTTTTTTCTTCAGTTTATTCATTTATTTTGAGAGAGAGAGAAAGTGCAAGTTGGGGAGGGTCAGAGAGAGAGGGTGAGAGAGAGAATCCCAATCAGTCTCCACAATGACAAAGCAGAGCCCAGTGTGGGGCTGGAACCTACAAATGAAACAGTGAGATCATGACCTAAGAAAAAGTCAGAGGTTTAATCTACTGAGCCATCCAGGTGCCCTACCAGGTGTGATTCTAAATGCTTTATGCTTAGGAAGTGCCTTATGTAACAGTACCTAGAAGAGAAAGTTATTGTTGTTATCTCATTTACAGATGAAAATGTATCAGATGCAAACAGATTAAATAACTTGCCCAGAGCCTACAGCTAACAAATTACACAGGCAGGACTTATACTGAAGCAATCTGATTGCAGATTGTACAGTTATACTGCAACACACATATAAAGTAAAGCACCTGGTATGGTATATTACACATAATAATGTTCAGTATATATTTGTTTTATTCTTTTCCTTCTTAGAATGACTGATTTTGCTCTTTCAACCCAAAGGAGAC
The DNA here is from genome assembly GCF_028018385.1 of Neofelis nebulosa. Lineage (NCBI taxonomy): Eukaryota > Metazoa > Chordata > Mammalia > Carnivora > Felidae > Neofelis > Neofelis nebulosa. Next base: position 85,070,635 of record NC_080800.1, read on the forward strand.
TGTGTGACATTATACAAGGTCATACTCCTCTTTCTATTTTTTTTCAGAGAAGCAAGATATTAAATACTTTGCTTTAAAGTTTGAATTTCTATACAAAGTATTAGGTATTACTGTTTAAGGCATTAACAATACCTTGGATCAGAGTAACCAGTTACGCTTGCTAAAGATATGAGCAATAGCCTATCACTTTCTGCCTGCAGCATTCAAACTCACGTATGTAGGAAGCTTGACAACATTTCCTAGATACATTCCCCATAGTGTCCAGAGGAATATGTACAAATCAAGCCACAAAAATAGATCCATGCCTTCTGGAGTTCCCCAAAGCAGATAGACAAGTCAAGTAACAAACCTGTTTCACATAAGAAATACATCTGTATTTTTGTGAAAAAACTATGGTCCCCAGAGAAGGAGAAAAAAAATAGTGAAGGAAACAATGGTAGGTCTCAGAGAATTTATTTGGAAGTCAGATGAGAGAAATGTCCAAACTCATCTCCGTGCATTCATTTTTTTCTACTCCAATCAGAGGGGTAGCCAGGATCTAAAACTAGGCAAAGTGAATCTGTGGCTCTGAAAGATCAAGCAAGTAAGAAAGTACCACTTTTTGACTACCACTTTTTTTGCTACCATTTTTGTATGTTTTAAGCTACTTTCATACTGCTTCAGCAAAGTTTTTTTCATCATTTTCTTAATGTCCATCATTTAAAAAATGACACTGGTTTTTGAGAATGCTACCCAACTAACTTTGCTTCTGATTTTAATCCATTCTTAGCAGCTAGAGTGATCTGTTCCAAAATGGTAAGTCAGATCATCTCACTTCCTTAAACCTTTGGTTCCCACTGCACTAAGGATAAGGTCCAAATTCCTTACCAAGGCCTATGATACTCCGCAGATTTTGCCTCCTGCTTACTTCTTATGACTTTCTCTCCTACCACTCTTCTATACACATTCTCTGCTCCAATTACATCGATCTGTCTTTAGTTTCTGAATCAGACCATTCTAATCCAGCCCTTGCTATCTTATTCCCTCTAGCTGGAACATTGTTCCTTTGCCTAGTTAAACCTTACCCATTCTTCAAAGCTCATATCAAGTGTAATTTCTTCAAGCAAGACTTCTTTGACCACCACATACTATACTGGAGCTCTGAGTACCGTGCATATCTCTTTTTCATGCTTTCTATAATTGTAATTAATTGTTTAAGATGTCAGTTTCTTTCAATAGAATGTTAGCTTCATGAGGACAAGGATCATTCCTGTCTTCCTCAAAATACTGTATCCTCAGTGTTTGTGAAGTACATATTGTTGATTTTCAGTATTAAGTGAATTAAATTAAGGGATATTTAAGTTGTGGTTGTCTTTTGTGGGTATGTGCATGAGCATGTATGCATGAGCATGTATATATGTGTGGAGGTGGAATTTATGACCCTCTGGCATAATCCTGTAATTGACCTCAAAGTTAGTAGTTCAAATGGTTTATTTCTGATTTACCAGCATCCAAACAGTCCTTTGGTAGGCCCAATTGAATATAAAATATAAAGTTGAAAATATTTGAAGGATTAATAAATTTCTTATGAAAAATATCTCTATATAGGTATACACTGGGTAGCAATATATGCCCAGAATTTAGCTCCTTTATTAAAGTTTAGTTAGAGAATAGAGCAGTTTGTTATGGAGTATAGATCAGTATGCTCAATAAAAATCTTGCCAACTTTTCTATCTATAAAGCGTGTCTTTAGGCTATAACTCAGTAAAAAATAAAGTGCTCTTTTAATTGCAGATGAATTATCAGTTCCTGCCAGTTTGTTGCTTTAAAGATAATGCAGTTTGCTAAGCTCAGTTGGACCACATTGTCTCTTATTGAATCTTTGATTATTCCAGTTGTGGTGTTTTGTAGCTATCTGTTGAGGCAATTCCTTGCATGCAGAACTGGGTTGGGCAGTGGAGAGCTGATTTTAATTTTATTGAGGGAAATACTGACTTCAATTAGTCTTAAAAACATGAATGCATGTTTCCAGTTTAACAGCAGATGATCAGACCTGATGTCTGGAGAGTGTTATGCTAAGTGAAATAAGTCATACAGAGAAAGATAGATACCATATGTTTTCACTCTTATGTGGATCCTGAGAAACTTAACAGAAGACCATGGGGGAGGGGAAGGAAAAAAAAAGGTTAGAGAGGGAAGAAGCCAAAACATAAGAGACTCTTAAAAACTGAGAAGAAACTGAGAGTTGATGGGGGGTGGGTGATGGGTATTGAGGAGGGCACCTGTTGGGATGAGCACTGGGTGTTGTATGGAAACCAATTTGACAATAAATTTCATATTTTTTAAAATGTTTTAATGTTTTATTTTATTTCTGACACAGAGAGAGAGGCAGAGTGTGAGAGAGGGAGAGGCAGAGAGAGAGGGAGGAATAGAACTCGAAGCAGGCTCCAGGCTCTGAGCTGTCAGCACAGAGCCCGACGTGGGGCTCGAACCCACAAACTGTGAGATCATGACCTGAGCTGAAGTCGCATGCTCAACTGACTGAGCCACCCAGGCGCCCCAGTAAATTTCATATTTAAAAAAAAAAAGAAAAAAAAACAGATGATCGTAATATCAACAAAGACCACAAATACCAGTTTGCTTTTACTTCTCCCTAATTGCCTCCCTGAGTATAAAAGTGTTGGTAACTTAACTTTAATACTATTCATTCCTATTATGAAAAAGGAACTTCTAAAATAACACTATGCGTCAATGAAGGAATATGTGTCAATGAGGGAATATGATAAGACTAACATGGTGGAGATTATGACGACCTGGGGTCATTTCGAAATGTCTTATGGCACTTAAAACCTAAAGCATCTATCTGGAAAAGGAGCCTAATGATAGAGGTTTAAACAGAAGGACTCTGGGTTGAATGAGACTAACAATTACCCAACCTGTATGGTATGTCTAAAAGGACTAACTTTAATGTATTTGGCACATAATCTGGAACTGTTATTTTGATGTGTAAACATACCTGATAAGGGGGAAAAATCCATGAACTCTTTTTCTATTAAGATGTCAAATAATTTACTTGACCGATTTTAAACAGTTTTATTGAAATATAATTTATATGCTATATATATCATTGATTTAAAGTATATAATTTCATAGTATTTAGTATATTCAGAGTTGTACAACAATTACCACTATCTTATCCCTTGAAACTGCCAACCTGCTTTATGTGCCTATGAATTTGCCTATTCTGGACATTTCATATAAATGGAATTATTCAATGTGTGGTTTCCTGTGACTGTCTTCTTTCACTTAGAATATTTCAAACATTCATCTAAACTGTAACACATTATCATTACTTCATTCCTTTTCATTGTCTAATAAGATTCCATTGTATACCACGTTTTATTTATCCATTCCACAGTTGATAGACATTTGAATTATTTTTACTTTTTGGCTATAATGAATAATAATGTTATAAACATTCTTGTATATTTTTTGTGTGTGGATATACATTTTCAGTTGTTTTAAGAATATACTTAGAAATAAAATTGCTGGATAATATGGTGATTCTATGTTTAACCTTTTAAGGAACTGCCAAAATGTTTTCCAAAGCAGTTGTACCATGTTACATTACCACCACCAGTGTATGAAGGCTTCATTTTTTTTTTCACATTCTCACCAAAACTTGTTATTATATCTTTTATTATAGGCATCCTAGTGGGTAAGAAGTGGTATCTCATTGTGATTTTCATTTTTTAATGGCCAATGATGTTGAGCATCTTTTCATGTGGTTATTGGCTATTTGTATACCTACCCATTTGAAGAAATGTCTATTCAAATAGTTTATGACTTTTTTAATTGGATTATTTATATTTTTATTGTTGAGTTGTAAGAGTTCTTTATTTATCCTAGATATAATTCCCTCATCAGATATGTGATTTACAAGTATTTTCTCTCACTCTATGGGTTGTCTTTTTATTTTCTTGATAGTATGATTTGTAGCATATAGTCTTTCATTTTCAGGGAATTCAATTTATCTACTTTTTAAAAAAATTTCTAATGTTTATTTATTTTTGAGAGAGAGGGATACAGAGCTCAAGTTGTGGAGGAGCAGAGAGAGAGGGAGGAACAGAATCCGAACAGGCTCTGAGCTGTCAGCAGAGCCCGATGCAGGGTTTAAACCCACAAACTGAGATCATGACCTGAGCTGAAGTCCTTTGCTTGACTAACTGAGCCACCCAGGCACCCCTTCAATTTATCTATTTTTTGATGCTTGTACTTTTTTTATTATTTTTATTTTTATTTTTTAAATATATTGTCAAGTTGGCTAACATACAGTATATACAGTGTGCTCTTGGTTTTGGGGGTAGATTCCCGTAATTCATCACTTACATACAACACCCACTGCTCATCCCAACAAGTGCCCTCCTCAATGCCCATCACCCACTTTCTTCTCTCCCCCCTCCCGCCGCATCAACCCTCAGTTTGTTCTCTGTATTTAAGCGTCTCTTATGGTTTGCCTCCCTACCTCTCTCTTTGTAACTATTTTTTCCATTCCCTTCCCCCATGGTCTTCTGTTAAGTTTCTCAAGTTCCACATATGAGTGAAAACATATGGTATCTGTCTTTCTCTGACTGACTTATTTCACTCAACATACCTTCAAGTTCCATCCACGTTGCTGCAGATATGATGCTTATACTTTTAATGTCATGTCTAAGATTTTTCGCCTAAACCAAAGTCACAAAGATTTATTCCTATATTTTATGCTAAGTATTATACTATCTTATCTCTTACATTTAGGCCTATGATCCATTTTGAGTTAATTTTTGTATGTGATGTAAGATAGAGGGCTAAATTCTTCTGGATGTAGCTATCCAGTTGTTCCTGTACTATTTGTTGAAAAGGCCATTTTCATTGAACGGTCTTGGTAGCCTTGTTGAAAATCAATTGATCAAAAATTATGCTCTGAACTCTTGATTCTGTCCATGGATCTTCATGTTACCCTTATATCAGTACCACATTATCTTGATCTGATACCTTAGGATTTTTTATATACATGATAATGTCATCTGCAAATTGACATAGTTTTATTTTTTCCTTGAATCTGGATACCTGTTATTAATTTTCTTGCCTTATTTCCTGTTTATAATCTCCAGTATAATGTTGAATAAAAGTGGTAATAGCAGACATCCTTGTTTTTGATCTTAAGGGGAAAGACTTCAGTATTTCATCATTAAGTATAATGTTACCTATGAGTTTTTTCGTGGATAGCCTTTATCAAACCAAGGACAAAGGATGTTGGATTTTTTGAAATGCTTTTTCTGCTTCTATTGAAATGATTATGTGATTAATTTTCTTTATTGAGATGGTGTATTACATGGATTTATTTGTAGATGTTAAACCAAGTTTGCATTCCTAGGATAAATCATAGTTTGCCATTAGGTATAATCTGTTTTATATGTTGCACAATTCAATTTGTCAGTTTTCTTATTTATTTTTATTTTTTAAATAAAATTTATTGTCAAATTGACTAACATACAGTGTGTAAAGTGTGCTCTTGTTTTTTTCCCACGGTTGATTTCCATGGTTAATCATTTACATACAACACCCAGTGCTCATCCTAACAAGTGCCCTTCTCAATGCTCATCACCCATTTTCCTCTCTCCCCCACACTCCCATACATCCTCAGTTTGTTCTCTGTATTTTTTTGAGACTTTTTTGGTCTATGTTGTTAAAATATTTAGGTCTGTAGTTTTCTTTTTATGTGATGTCTTTTCCTGATGTTGGTATCAGGGTATTACTGACCTAATAGAAAGTGTTGGGAAATATTCTCTTTTATATTTTTTGAGAGAGTTTTTGAGGAATTGATATTAATTCTTCTTTAAATGTTTGGTAGAATTCACCAGTGAAGCTATCTAGGCCTGGGGTAGTCTTTCTGGTTTTTTTTTTTTTTTTTTACTATTAATTCAATCTCTTACTTGTTATGGGTCTGTTCGAGTATTATTTTTTTCTTGGTCATCTTCAGTAGTTTGTATCTTTCTACAAATTTGGTCCTTTCATCTAAGTTATCTAATTTTTTGGCATAGGATTTTTCATAGTATTCCCTTGTAATCATTTTACACCCTCTATGTTCAGTGATGTCCCAAATTGGTTCATCTGATTTAAAAATACATATTTATTTTATTATTTTTAAATTATTTTTTAAGTTTATTTATTTATTTTGAGATGGAGAGAGCAGTGTGTGAATGGGAAAGGAGCAGAGAGAGCGGGAGAGAGAGAGAACCCAAGTAGGCTCTGCACTGTCAGTGCAGAGTTCAATGTGAGGCTCAAACTTAGAAAATCAAGAGTCCGATGCTTACCACCTGAGCCATCCAGGTGCCCCCAAAATACGTATTTATTTTAAGTGTCTGTTTTTAGGGGCACTGGAGTGCCTCATTTGGTTGAGCAGCTGACTCTTGATTTTGGCTCACATTATGGTCCCAGGGTCATGGGATTGAGCCCTGCATCGGGCTGCATATTGAGCATGAGGCCTGTTTGAGATTCTCTAGCTCTCCCACTCTGCTACTCTCCTCCACTCACAAGTGCTCTCTTGTTCTCTCTCTAAAATAATTATTAAATAAATAAATAAATAAATAAATGTTTTTAGGGATGATATTGATAATGATGAATATAACATTCTCTATAATTGCACTACTGAAATATAATGTAAAAATTAAGTACATTTCCTTCTAGGGTGTGTGTGTGTGTGTGTGTGTGTGTGTGTGTGTATGTGTGTGTGTGTGTGTGTTAATAATAGGTAGTCTGGGGTGCCTGAGTGTGTGCACATACACACATAGAGAGTTAGCCTTATAAAGTAAGTCTTACTATTACCACCATTTTCAGATGAGTAAATGAATGGAAGGTGAAAGTGTATAGGTAATTAGGCTAAGGTCATACAGCTAATAAATAAAATTGGGGCCCAAAAGGCTACACTGACAAAAGTCAAAAGGCTAGTTCACATTAGTCAATAACCCAGGTAAAGGTGCATCACTCAAAAAAGAGACCCTGTTGTACAGCTCACTTAATATGACAAAAATACATTATTTTATACTTGCTCATGGGACGCAATGTTTCATCATCCTCTTATAATTAAAAATATAGGAAACAAGATTTTAGAACTAGGTACTGTCATTTATCTAAACATAGAAGCTCAATTAGATGCATTGCACTATTAGAGGAAAGTTCATTAATATAACTGTTCTTTCTGACAGCACCATGTTTTTTTTTTTATTACTTGGCACTTATAGTTATGTACAGTGCCCTTTATGCTGACTATTTCAAGGAGTTTAACTCCATTTCCTGTCTGTCTATTTGTCTATTTATTTATTAACAGTCAACAGTCACTGCTGTTTCTGATAGACAAGAAAGATATTTTACAAATATGAATTACTTATTCTGCCTGCAACTGGCTTCTTGTAATAGTGAAAGTTACTTACCTCACTGAATCTCAGTTTCCCTGTATTTTACACAAGGGTAATGAGGTTAAATTATTTCTTAAAATACCACAAAACCTCAATTAACTGTAGTATGGCAAAAAGAATGTATAAGAATTAATGTGATTAGAAAAAGTTAATTGGTGTGTTGGTTACCTTGGAAGGTGCCCTTGTAGCTGCTTCCACTCAATTCTTATGAAAATCTTTTTACATGGAGTCATAGAAATAATGAAAGTACAAGAGTATTAGGTATAGTCAAATGTGTTAGTTAAAATCAAAAACAAAACCTTGGACTCCAGAAACTTAAATTAGTGAATTTAACATCCAATACTAGAGTGAACTGTTTAACTTTTGAAAAGGTACAGGTTTCCTCAATCCTCCTATCTGACCTTCTCTTTAGATAAACTTGCCAGCTGTTTCACAGAGAATGTAAAAGCCACAAGATGGCAACTTCCCACCACGAAATCTACAAACTTACCTATACCTTCACCTATCATTTCTGCCTTCCTTCCATTTCTAACTGAAGATCAAAAAAAAAAAAAATCCTCCTGTGTATGGCACCTATTTCCATTTGCGGTTCAGAAACTTTTTCTTATCCATGTATTTCTTTAGGGTTTTTGCTGTGTAAATTAACCATGTGTTGTCTTTTTCTTCAGCTATTTCCTGTTGTCTTGCTCCTTTCCCTCAGCATTTAAAGCTTGCTCAAATCTCTCTTACTCACCAAAGATAAAAACTATTCTGGTATTCCCCAAAACTTATAACCTCAGTCTAATCATGAGAAAAATAGCAGTGTACTTTTAAAAATCCTCTGGCCCTATGCTGTAAATGTACTGTATCTCACTCTTTCCTATCACAGCTAATCTTTGTGATAGTTGTCTCTACTCATTCACTGTTTTACTTCCTTACCTTCAATTTACTCTTCAGTTTATACAGTCTGGTTCTAGCCCTGATATTCCACTGATTTGTTTTTGGCAGTCTTCTCTTGACTAGCAGCCTTTCCTTGGCTACATATAAAGGACACTTTTTAGTTTTTGACTCACTTGATTACCCACCCAGTAGCATTTAACATAGTTGTCATTCTTGAAATATGTTGTTCTCTTGGCTTTTGTCCTGGTTTTCCTGGTATCTGTCTTGTTACTTTTTTTCTCTGAACCTGCTCATCTTTTTTTTTTAAACATTTATTCATTTTTCAGAGATGGAGAGAGACAGAGCACGAGTGGGGGAGGGTCAGAGAGAGAGGGAGACACAGAATCCAAAACAGGCTCCAGGCTCTGAGCTGTCCACACAGAGCCCGAGGCGGGGTGCGAACCCACGAACTGCGAGATCATGACCTGAGCGAAGTTGGATGTTCAACCGACTGAGCCACCCAGGCGCCCCCCCCCGCTCATCTTTTAAGTGTTGGTGTTTCTCAGGAATCTACCCTTAGCCACTTTTTTATTTTGCCTCTATCCTTAGGTAATTTGGTGACCCTGTGGCATCTTTATTCTTGAAACTATGAAATATATATCCCCAAGTCCCTTTCCTTAATTCCTATCAGTATCTCCAATTTCCCACTGAACATCCATGCTTAGATGTACCATAGGCAACTTAATCTCTACATGATCTGACCCTTGCTTACTTCTCCAGTATCAACTCTCTCTTATCTATATATCCAACACTCTATGGTTCTGCTGCATTGAACTCATTTCAGTTCTGTGAATGTTCCAGGCTCTCTGAGAACAATCTTTCCTTTCATGTTCTCAGTTTAAGTTTAGAAGTCACTTTCCCCAGAAAGCCTTCTCTTTTTCCTAAATGTGCATGTAATTTCTCCACTTACTGCCCTCAAAACACTCTGTATCTCTCTTCTCATTACATTTAAAAGAATTCATTATTACCTGCTTGTTTTTCTCTTCTACTAGACTGTGATTACATAGAAGATACCATAATTATTATGTTCCCATTTGTATCCCTGTTGTTGGCACACAATAAATTCATCAAATGCATAAATTAATGGATCTTAGAATCAAGTCAGGCTAAATAAATCTGTTATATTTTGGTAGAGTTATTACACTAATATATGAAAGCTTGGTTTATCAAATGAGTAATCTCCCATGATAAAATATCCAAATATGGGCCAGTTAAATGGATTCTAGTACAGTTAAGTGAATTACATGCCCAGCTGGTCAGTAAGATTAATGATCAATGCCAACATGTAGAGAGGTCTATAGTGGTGGTCTATAGGTCTCTGTTTTGTGTCTTTATTCGGAATTTGCTATTATTGACTTAATTGAGGGCAAAAAGAACAAGCTTATGAAATGTTCAAGTGACACAAAGATGAGAGAGTAAATAAAAATGAATATGATTTGAACTGATTTTGAGTGGACTAAAACTAATATATTGACATTTAATAGGGATTAATATAAAACTACAAGTTAAGGTAAAAATTATTTAGTACAAAATTCAAGAAGAATGGTTGTATGCCTACTGTGTTCTAGTCACTGGTGCTCAGGATGCAAAAAAGAATAAATCATAGTTTCTGCCCTTTAACTGGTTGCATTCTAATGAGTATATTGAATCTAGATCATGGCACATAATATTATGTCTCATTATATTTTGTGTTGTCCATGTACAGAATATTGTGTGCTGTTCTAGGCATATTTTTATAATGTACCCATAATGTATATTTATCTCAATGTAAATTTTAAGTATTTCAATTGTATCAGTCAGAAATATTTAGATTATGCTGTTGTAACTATCCCCAAATCTTGGTGGCGTATAACAGCAAAGTTTTATTTCTGACTTATGTAACATGTCAGCTGGGAGCTCTGCTCCAAAATTTCTCATTTTATCACCAGACTGATGGAGCAACCACTATTTTGAGCATTACCATTTCACTATGGCAGAGGAAAAGATAGTTGTAGAAAGCACATTGACAAATAAATGTTCTGACCTGAAAGTGAAACACAAGTGTGAGTAATAACTTTTGTTTACAAGTAATTGGCCAGAATCAGTCATATGCTCCATCAGTCACAATGAGGCCAGGACATGCAAAACTGTCCTATACATGAAGGCAAAGAGATATAAATTTTGGAGAAAAGAAGTAATGACTATCATGACTAGATAAAGAATGAAATTTACCCTTCAACATTAGACTTTTTCCTACTCCCCTCCCTACATTAACTTTTTCTATAAATTTCCATACACACATGCATATGTATACATACATAGATTTTTCCATTGTATATGGGATCATGTTTATTTTCCATACATTTTATAGTTATACGCATCTATGCACAATTCTTACTTCAGTCTCTTTAATAGCTATAAAGTATTCCATAGTATGCATATACCATACTTTATTCAACCACTCCTCTTTGTTTTCTTTTTTTAAATATGAAATTTATTGTCAAATTGGTTTCCAAACAACACCCAGTGCTCATCCCAAAAGGTGCCCTCCTCAATACCCATTACCCACCCTCCCCACCCCCATCAACCCTCAGCTTGTTCTCAGTTTTTAAGAGTCTCTTATGCTTTGGCTCCCTCCCTCTCTAGCCTCTTTTTTTTTCTTCCCCTCCCCCATGGACTTCTGTTAAGTTTCTCAGGATCCACATAAGAGTGAAAACATATGGTATCTGTCTTTCTCTGTATGGCTTATTTCACTTAGCATCACACTCTCCAGTTCCATCCACGTGGCTACAAAAGGCCATATTTCATTCTTTCTCATTGCCACATAGTATTCCATTGTGTATATAAACCACAATTTCTTTCTCCATTCATCAGTTGATGGACATTTAGGCTCTTTCCATAATTTGGCTATTGTTGAGAGTGCTGCTATAAACATTGGGGTACAAGTGCCTTATGCATCAGCACTCCTGTATCCCTTGGGTAAATTCCTAGCAGTGCTATTGCTGGGTCATAGGGTAGATCTATTTTTAATTTTTTGAGGAACCTCCACACTGTTTTCCAGAGCGGCTGCACCAGTTTGCATTCCCACCAACAGTGCAAGAGGGTTCCCGTTTCTGCACATCCTTACCAGCATCTATAGTCTCCTGATTTGTTCCTTTTAGCCACTCTGACTGGCGTGAGGTGATATCTGAGTGTGTCAACCACTCCTCTTTGGAGGGGTATTTGTGTTATTCCCAGATTTTGACCATTATAACACATACTGCACTGACTGTCCTTGAACATGCGTATATTTCTGTGCATATGTATTTGAATTTCTGTAGTATAAGTTATTAGAAAAGGAATTCCTGAGCACTTTAAATTTTGTCATGTCCTGACAATTTGCCTTCCAAAATGCTGTACCAATTTAAAATCTCATATATAGTGTATGAAAGTGTAAATTATATTTTGAGAAAAATGTTGACATTTGTATTGAAGGAAGGAAGAGTTGGATAATGAGGGATTTAGAAACCACATAAAAATGAGTAATGAGTGAAGACTTTTTGTTTAAACAGCTTATAAAACCTTATACCTACTACTTCTAGGTTTGCTGACTGGAGCAATCCTGAAAAAGACTATTCCCTCTTGTACATGATATTTCTTGTTACATCTTAGTGGTCAGAATGCAATTTCCTGTCCATATGCAGTTGCAAGGAAGGCTATGAAATGAAGACTCAAATTTGGGGAATTACATACTAAACCAAAAACTGCAGGCTACATAATCACCACAAGAAATAGACTAGTTTGGGAGATAGTTCTTGCTATGCTCCTGGATCTCTATAGTTGCTTACAACCAATTTTTCCCTCTTATGTTTGCTTCTCTTTTTACCCTCTTTTTCTCTTCTGCTATCTCTCAGAAGTTTGTCCATCATTCTTCTTCTTTTCTCTTGTTTCCTCCTCTTTCTCAATATGTCAACTTCTTGTGTCTCCATTTCTGTCTTTTTCTCTCTCTGCTTCCGTATGCTTTATCTCCCCATTTCTCCTCTGTGTGTATTTTTTCTCTTTCCATCTGCTTCCTATCCATCTGTCTCTCTATCTTTAGCTATCTCTGTTTTCTTCTGTATTTCTGGTTCTCTTGGTTTCGGTTTCATGTCTCTCTCTTTCTATCTCCATTTCTTTTTTTTTTTTTTAACGTTTATTTATTTTTGGGACAGAGAGAGACAGAGCATGAACGGGGGAGGGGCAGAGAGAGGGAGACACAGAATTGGAAGCAGGTTCCAGGCTCCGAGCCATCAGCCCAGAGCCCGACGAGGGGCTCGAACTCACGGACCGCGAGACCGTGACCCGAGCTGAAGTCGGACGCTTAACCGACTGAGCCACCCAGGCACCCCTCTATCTCCATTTCTAACTATTAGAGCTAATAATAATTAGCTGCCACTTCATACTTGTTTTCATATGGTAGGAAGTACTTGAGGATAGGGTATAGGTTGATGGTTGGATTATATAATCATTGAGGTATTTTCCAAGTTTGAGTCAAATTGAGAACCAACTTTCCATTCTTATTAAGTAGAATATCATTTATATTATTGCACATTTGTTTTCTGATTGAAGATATAGTAGGACCTTAAGACCATCTCTGTATGAATATTATGCTTCATTGTAGGTGACTGTAGAATTAGAGGATACAGTATTCCGCTCTTATCCACAGTCTTAATTTCTATAGTTTCAGTTATCCTTAGTCAACTATGGTCTGGAAGCAGATGATCCTCTTTCTGACCTATCATCAGAGTATCAGTAATAGCTTAACATTATGTCATAATCCCTATATAAATCACCTCACTTCATCTCACCCCATAGGTATTTTATCATCTCACATCATACATTGAAAGAATAAGGTACAATACAGTAAGTGATTACATCGCATAACTTTTATTACAATATATTGTTATAATTGTTCTATTTATTGTTAGTTATGGTAATATCCTATTGTGCCTAATTTATAAATTAAACTTTATCATAGGGTATGTCCTATAGGAAAAAACATACTCTATATAGGGTTTGGCACTATCTGTGGTTTTAGGCATCCACTCAGGTCTTAGAACATATCCCGAAGGCTAAGGAGGTACTATTGTATTAGAAATTGAAATGAATGTGTGTTCTTTACAACCTAGCTGGTATATCTAGTAGTGTCTTTTAGTTGTGTCAAAATATATTAATAAATTAAACTTGTTTTGCCTTCTAGAATTAGAATTGTGCCATACAGATACTTTTAAGAATTAACATGAAACAGGAACCTGACATACTGGTACTTTAAGGGAAAAGTGTAAGTGGAGAAGGTAATTTACAAACTAGACTTGAAAACCACTCGAGCATAACACTATCATTACAATTATTTGTCAAATGATTTAGTTCAATTACATTTTTAAAAACTGTCTTGAAAATATGGCCCTACTCATATCAGGATTGGTAATTCAAGGAAAGGAAAATTAATGCCTTCATTAGCCATTGTGCCAGCATCTTCAGTCTTTAGAATCCTTGTGTGGTCTTTTGGGATTTTTATATCCTGCCCTTAAGAAATCAGTAAACACAAAGCCCTCGGGAATATGAACTTCAGGTGTAAGAACCCTTGTATATTTATATCCATGGTAGGGGGAAGAATTCTGTGAAAATAATGTAATTTTGAAATAATTGAATAGCAGCATAATTGCCATCATATAAAGTATTATACTTGCTCCTATACATTTTTTCCACACAACAGTAAGTTGGTTGTAAAATCACCAAGAAGAAAAAAAAAGTTATAATGTAATAAACCTAAATTTCAGTGTAAGATTTCCATGGGATAACCTGAGATGCTTCTGACACTTTTAGTATTTAAACAGATGTGTGGGACTGTATGCTGGGAGCCTAGTGGTCACAGTTCTGAGACATTCGTTGATCAATGATGATATTTAAGGCCGATTTCTGTTGCAGATGAACACGGCTAGGAGATTGATTACACTGGCCTTTCTTTTTGACTGAATTGGCAGTTTGGCAGATTTTCCCTTTCAATGGGAAATCTGCATCACCTATTGAACATGCTACAAAATACTTGTCTTACTCTATATTCCCTTAGCCTTTAACATATACAGGTCATTCTTCACTTTCTTGCACTTGACTAAGCTCTCAAGTATGCATGGACCTCCACAGTTAGATTATAGCTTCCTGAAGGCAAGGAGCGATGTTTTATAATCTTAGACTTAGTTTTTAACTTCCATAACATCTAACTCCTAGGGCAAAAATAGCTTAGTAGTGGTTAAGAGCTTGGACTTTGTAGTCATATAGACCTAAATTCACTTTTTCCCCCTTAATTTACTGTTGATGTGACCTTGTGTAAGTCACAAGTATCACTTTTGTGAATAGTAAAATGTGATAATAGCACCCCTAAGGTCATTAATAGAATAAAATATCATATAGCAATTTAGTGAAATGCTTGGCACACAAAAATGCTCAATACATTATAATTATTTTTTTAATAAAATACAGATTTTCCTTGACTTACAGTGGGATTACATATCAACCTATTAAAAGTTGAAAATATCTAAGTTGAACGTGCATTTAATACACCTAACCTGTCAAACATCATAGCTTAGCATAACCTACCTTAAACTTTCCCAAAACACTTACATTGGCCTACAGTTGGGCAAAATCATCTAAAACAAAGCCTATTTTGTAAAAAAGTATTGAATAGATCATGTACTTTAGTGAAAAAAAAAATTGTTGGATGGGAAGTGAATCTGTTGTTTACCCTGATGTTTGTATGACTGAGAGTCAGAAATAGGAAAGGTACAATCATGGACAGGATGAATTGTAGGTAAAGGAGAACATGACAGACTTCTAATATCTCACTGGCAAGGTTGGGTTGATAACGGAGTGAATACAGCAGAAATACTTAAATCAGAGATGAACCAGTGTTCTTATTGAAGTCACTGGGAATAACATATATTCTAAACCGGGAGACAGGACAGAAGGGCTAGAATGTGCCTGTGGTTTAGGAAAATTTGAATAATAAGCCACATTTTGAATGTCCAGAGCCTATGTAAACTTAGCTAGAAACTGTACAAATAAATTATGTAAAACAAAGGATTTTGTGGAATTCATGATGGTCTTTTCAGTCTTGGTTTGGGGTCTCCCAAAAGCAGACCCAAAGACAAGGATTTAGATGTAGGTAATTTATTTGGGAAGTGATTCCAGAAAGTAATGCAAGGGAATGAGAAAGTCAGACTGGAAGGGAGAAAAAGCAAATAAAGAGTGTGTTAATGAGCAGTTTGCCACTCAGTTTTACTGGAATATACCAACAGGTGAGGGAGTTGCAGTGTTTATTCACTAACTCCCATTACTGAAAGTAACTCATGGGGTGATAGCAACTTGGAACTTCCAGACTGCCTCCCCTGCTGTTCAACTTACTTTGTAGATAGGAAAGCACCCCCTGGTAGAGAAACATAGGAAGTCTTCTGCAAATGACTTTTGGCGTAGGCCAAGAGGATATGGGTAGGGTAACAACAGTGTCCACTATAGCAGGGGAAACCACATATCTTGGATTTGAATAATCATATATTTGTTAATAGATATTCTATTTCAAACAAATGGGTAACTTGAAAAAAACATGAAAGCTGCCATTTATTTGTATTAATGAGACCCTTGATATGATATCTACACGATCTTCTTTTATCCATTGAAAATGGATAATGACTAGGTGACTATCTTCATGAATATAATATTCTAGTGGTCAAGGTGTGGGCAGAAACAACCAAGCTAATAAATGCAGCTGATTCATTAAGAGTTTTAACTCATTGAAGTATAACTCTGAAATAGTATTGATTTTCCCAATGATTTCTATTTGTTGTACTGTACTGTACTTTGTTTTTTCCATGGGGAGATGGTGACAATGATAATCATTTCAGTCTGATTATATAACTTTTCAGCTGTTTTCAGAGTTTCATTCTGATTTTAAAGACTTTGTTCTAAGCTCCTATCTGATTCAAATAGTGTCTCTTCCTTTTTCTTTAAACAGATGAGACATTCCAGTGGCTAGGAATTTGGAGGGTGCATGGTAGATTTTCACACATCAGCCATATGCCTTCTCCAGTGGTGTTGCATAGGGAGACAAATGACTAGGGAAGAGGGAGAGGGAAAAAATATGCTTTTGATTGCCTGTGTCTTTTCCTTGGTTGACCGTAATTGCCCTTCTAGCCATCTATAGGCTCTGTATAAATAGTTGTTGTGACAGGCCTGATGATGAGATGATCCCCCCATCATTTACTCTTGGCAATGAAGTCTCTTTCAAAATTTGATTAAATCTTCCCTCAGAACTTCAACTAGTGACATGATATCACTTTTCTCTCAAGTGTACTCATCTTACCCCATGCTGTAAAGCCTCTGACAAGAATCATCTACCCAGTCCAATTTGAATCTTTGGTAATGTGCCAAATCCATTTCATGCTTCTTGGGACCAGAAGTTTAGTATGTGATAGGGATTGGTAGAGATTAATACTGGCCTCTTGTCATCTGAAATTCCCAACACACCATCCTTCCTCAAAGTTCTTTGTCACTGTTCCAGTAGTATGGGAGAAGTCCAGCATGTCATCTGGGAAAGGAAAACCTGTCTTTGTTATCAAAAGGTGACCTTCTCCTCTTTCTCAGTCTTCTTTGTTTATTGATGGAGAGAAGATGGGATGATAAAGAACTAGCTGCATTGGATAGTGAACGGGTGGGCTCAGACCCCAAACTGCAAGTTTTCTGAATTTAGGATGTCAGGTGGATATAAATTCTGAGGTAAATTCTGGGAATACTCGATGCTTGATATCATCCTGTTACTCTCAAATTCTGGGTAAGGTTCTGCACCTTTAGGTACAAACCAATTATTCAAGAAACAAATCTTTACATGGAATTCTGGATCTTTAAAATGATATCCAGAGGGTGTTCTTGCTTTTCCACTCAAATTTGCTTCCACTCATTATTTTAGGGATCACTGTGCTTTCATTCTTATTGTCCCCTTTGCCATATTTATGTCTTGGGTTTATGATAAGCCCAGTATACCTCTGTGGTGCTTATATTCTGATTGTTAGAGGATCTCGATCCTATTTGAAACTTTTTACACTTATTTTTCGCTTTGGAACAGTTTCATTACAATTGGTTAAAGTTCAGTATTGTTAATTTTAAAATATTGTCAAAGTTGAGTAAAAACCCTTGTGATATAAATAAACAAAATAATTATAAGTGCTGATCAGTCTTATGAATAAAACAGCAGGGAGGTGAGTCAGAGAATGACAGAGTGAGACTTTAGGTAGTTGGAAAAAGTGTTTTTGTGTGACTGAAGACAATAGAATGTTAAGGAACCAACTGTGTGAAGAGTGGGGTGAAGTATACTAGGAGGAAGACAAAATGTAAAGACTACAAGAAGCAAATGACCTTGACACATTCCAGGGACAGATAAAATATTCATAGTGGATGGAGCATAACCAACCAGGAGGAGAGTGTTGTCATATAAGATCAAAGAGGCAGCCAGGGCCCCACCTTTACACCCTTAATGGCCTAATGGAAGGAGTTCAGATTTTACTCCAAATCCAATGGGAAGCCATTGAAAAGTTTTAAGCAGGGAACTTTGGCATGATTCAACTGTGTGCATTCATGTTTTCTTCCATTTGAATAAAACTAAAAACAAAGATCACTAGAATGTCATTGTTTCTGTAATGTGTCCTTGAGATATGTGAAATTTTAGCTGCTAGTTTGTTGATGTCAAGATCTGTGATTCGATTTCATATTATTTTTTGACTTTTCAGCTACTGAAGAAAGTGAACAATGAAGCCACCATTTCTTTTGGCCCTTGTGGTCTCTTCTGTAGTCAGCACAAATTTGAGGATGGTATCAAAGAGAAATTCTGGTAAGTTGCTGGCAAATTATATTTGATCAAAAATGTGTAGTTTTTGTGACATCCAGAAAGCATCTGTGCCTTTAACTATGAATATCTTGAAACAGAAATGCTTGAACTCCAGCTATGTTGGAAGGTAGCCAAGATAAGAATGAGATTTTAGCCTACCACTGAGAAAATGTTGGTGAACTAGTAGAATTTTGTTCAACTTCAGTGGCAATGTACTCTCAGTGGACAATGAAATGTTAAGGGCTTACTTGGGGTTGGTTACATTTGCTAATGACTGTACACCTGGGAGCAAACATTTGTAACTGAAAATACAGGAAACTTAAAAAAATATATATATCCTTTGCCTCTTAATTGAGTGTGCAGCACTACTGTTTAAATGAATTATTTTGACATGTAGCTTTATTTTTTGTTACATTTTCACATTTTTACTGAATCTCTAACAGGCAGAAGTTTAAAGCCTCCAAGTTAAGAAATATTAGCTAATTTCCTGAAGAGGAATTTCTTGAGAAGAAATATCTATTCATAGAACATGGTGGTCTGGCAGGCAGCCATGCTTGTACTGAAAGATCAGCTGTCATCAGTAGATGTCCCAATCAGAGCTTAAACATTGTTTAAAAACACTTGAATATATATGTCTTTCAGTTTTTATTATATAGTCTAGCTATAATTACAAACCATGCATGAGATTTTAAGAATTGATTTTCTGTCTACAATCATCCCAGTAAGACATTGAAGAATGTATTATTACATGGAAACAAAAGACTGTGAAGGGACTTTCTGCTGGCTTCTAATTCAGTTATTTCCTAGAATTAAATGTATGCTCTTTACTTTCTCATTAGGTATAAAACCCAGAAAATAAAGTGCATGCCTATTTTTCAAAGCAATAAATGCTGGCTAGTGCTTGGAATTTGGTTAATGTTTGTTTTCTGAGGCAGGAATACTTGCTAATTGAAATAACTAAAGAACAGTATTGTTCTTCAATTGATATCATATTAATAAGTTTAGCATAAATGTGTCACAGGTTGTAAAATAGAGCACCACTACTGAAGTCCAAAGGATTCTGTAATGGTAAGGGCAGAGCAGTATATTAACTTTTTCTCCCCTTAAGACTTGTGTATTTAACACATTTTTGCATATTGTGAATCTTTTTCAGCTGTGTTTAATATTTTACCTAGAATATCTCTAACTTGGTATATTTTACATGGCTGCCTTACCTTGCCTTAATCTTGAAGTCACATTTTCACTTTCAGTCTTGGTTCAGATTGATTGTTGCTAAAATAAAATACTCGGAAATATTACTTACTAGCAAAAGTAACCTCTTGGACCAGATTCCATGTTCTTCACTCTGCTGTGTCCTAATGTAGCAGAGTCTGAAAGCAGAGAAAAGGAATTGAGAGTATAAAAAGACATCTATATTGATGAGGTCCCAATAGTTCATTTTTGCTCTCAATTCCCTTGCCTTTGGAGAAAGAATGAAATCTGGCCATTTGCAGCAACGTGGATGGAACTGGAAGGTATTATGCTAGGTGAAATAAGCCAGGCAGAAAAAGACTGATAACATATGTTTTTACTCATATGTGGATCTGGAGAATCTTAACAGAAGACCATGGGGGAGGGGAAGGAGAAAAAATAAGTTACAGAGAGGGAGGGAGGCAAACCAGAAGAGACTCTTAAGGACTGAGAACAAACTAAGGGTAGGTGGGGGTGGGGGAGAGGGGAAAGTGGGTGATGGGCAGGGAGGAGGGCACTTGTTTGGATGAACCCTGGGTGTTGTATGGAAACCAATTTGATAAATTATATTTAAAAAAAAACCCAGATAATTACAAAAAAAGACATCTATATTATGGAAGTTTAATTCATGTAAAATCCAAACTAAGAAACAAAAACAAGTTGCTCTGTGTGTATGTATTCAGTTTTCTTTCCTTGGTTTGCTTATTATATTTATAAGGACAAAGATTATTAACAATGTGTATACATAGAGGAAGTTCTCATTGACACACAGGTGCCCTTTAAATATTAACTTTTTTATGCTTTGCTCCTTTATTCTTTACTTAGCAAGTGTGAGGCCATTTGTGGCTTATGAGAGGTTCTTAGTTGTGTCTTCTTAATGTGGCCAAGTGATGCCATATTTGCAGTGAAATTTATTGAAGAAACTTTACCCAAAAAGCTATTCCCCTTTGAGTGAATGCATTTGAATAATTTCAGTCTATGTTTCCCCATATATTTACCCTCAGCTACCTCATAGGACAATAGAAATTATAATTTTGGAACAAAACTTTTCCTACAGATCTGGGCAGTGGAGATGGTTTGAATGCAGTTAGTCTTTCTCTCATAAAATAAAAGCCTTCTTGCTTTTATTTGTGGTGCATATGGAGTAGGCAGGAAAGACTAATGGGTTTATGTTGTTGGTTTGTGCATGTCTGTGTATGGTGTTTTGTTTTTTTATTTCAAAATACAAAAACAAAAATCAAGCATGGGATAAATAAAAGATGTCCTAAGTTACCCATAGGTGATAAGAATGGGAGTACTTTGGAGCTGTTCTTTTCACTCTTTCTTTCTATTTAGGTACCTCATAACATCCTTCCCAGCCCCTACACTCATGATAATACTATTATTTTATGTAAAAAAATAGAATTATTTGCACTTTCATTATGATGGTCCTATTTGACCTTATTTTTTAAAGAACATCAAAGATTGCTTTGACAAATCTGTAGTACAAAATTTTGTTTCACGCAATCTGTGAGGTCCTTTGGCCTTTGCCAGTTAAAGAGATCCAGATTTAAACTTGCATATTTGTTCTTCTTGGAATCACCAATGGAACTCAGAACTTTCATTTTTCCCCCTACTTCCCTTTTCCCAAGTGAAAAATGAATGATTGTGCCTTTCACTCATTAACATTAATAACTATTTAGTGTGAGATGTGAAGCCAATTATAATGATTTTTGTGCCATTCATTATAGACAGGGATCTCTTTCACTAATATCTCTTCAACTAATGCCAAAGGTTCTTTAATGCACAAGACACAGGACCAAGGGATAGAAGCTTCTTTTTATGTACTTGTCAATCAAGGAAAAAAAATAAAAGACTTAACTTTTTTTTTTTTTTAATTTAGCTTGGGCACATATTGAAATGAACCTCCTAGTTTCTGGTATTACACAGTTTTTAAAAGCTGCAGCACAGGTTATGTTTCTAGGTAATACCTATTCACACTGGGCAAGCCCAAATATCAACTCTACATAGGTAAACAGAAAAAAAATGGCTCTGAGGTTGCATTAGCATCTAATTTTAAGGACTGTAGCTGATTGATCAAGTGTAAGCTTGTCATCTTCACAGAATGCCCATGAGGTCCTTCAGCAATGGCATTCTCTATATCTAAGACTAAATAAGGTCATTTAGAAAATCTACTCAATTAAAAATAGGTTTGCTTTACTTAAACGTGTCATTCTTTATGGCAGGGAATTGGCTAATATCTTGACAAAGTCTATTGGCAGAAATGCCCAGTGGAGGACACATGTATCAAAACTAATTTTTAATAGGATGGGTAGGAGAAAAACTCTCTCAGGAAGAGAACACCCAAGGACTTCTATATAGCTATTTCTTTTTACCTCAAAAATTATGTCCTCAGAATATACATGGTTTTTATTTTGGAGGGGGCATTAAACTCTCCCCTTTGCTTTTCTCTGACTTTTGCTGTTGTTGCTACAGGAAAATGTGAGCTGTTTTAGGCAGTTGTTGGCATTAGGCTCCCCCAGCCTGGATCTTCATATCAGGGAAGAAAGGAATAAGGAATAGGGTGACGAATTTGATGAGAAGTTATGTTTAATTCTGAATCCAAATTGGGTTATTTTGCGATCAGTACATTTGGAGAATGGCTACAACAAAGCAACTTCTCAATGATCTGGTGTTTCAAGGAAAATTGCAGAGTTATCAAAATATCTTAATCAACTACGAAAATGTAGACCCTAGGGGTAAGAAGGATGTGAAGGCCTGTTGGCACATAGTGGGTACTTATAGATACATTTTGGATTGACTTGAACATCCAATGCCATGAATGGTTTTACATAAGGCTTTGGCTTGTAGGTTTATAGAATTATGGAGTTTTATGATTGTTGATGAGAGAGTAGTAGTTTGTTTTCACTAAAAATTTTTTGGTTTTAGAATTTCTAGTCATATGATTGAGGAAGATCTTAAGGCAGAAATAGAGGTTATGTGAGTTTGCATTTGTACCCAAAGCTAGAAAGAGTATTTCAAACAATTTCCAAGTGTAAGTAAAATAACTTTCCCTGTGAAATTGATTGTTATATAATTAAAAATAAAATGAAATATCATGCTTCGAATTCTTAAAAAGGAGACAAAATGTTTTATTTTAAAATAGTGATTAGAAGTAATGTTGCTCTGAGGATATTCACATTGTACCTGTAACTTGGCTTGCTAGAATACCAGATTAGAAGTTAAAAGATAACAAGGTGTTAGTGAAATCTCATCTTCTAAATTTATGCTAATGAGCTAAGATCAAGGAGAAAAATACCTCCCTGTGATATCTTCTTTACCTGATATGGATAACATGAGATTTGATACTTTTATCTCTTTAATTAGGGTGACTTCCATGGAGTAAACTGGATCTTGGAAGAAAGGAAAAGTGGTACTGGAAGGATTGACTTAGTTATTGGAGCTGGTATAGGAGTGGTATTAGTGTTGGGAGTATGGAACAAAGTTTCTATCAAGTAAGGAGTGGTCAGGGATGAGAGTGATAAGTCACAAACAATGTATGGCCAGAATGGACCTGAATGAAACACCCTTATTAAAGAAGTTGAAGGGCAAATAATTTTAGGATTTTTAGTCATTAAATTTTATATGGTCAAATGCATAGTCAGTCATGAAATACTTATTAAACTCTTACTATATGTGCAATATTACACTAATCTTGTGGTGGGGCAAGAGGGTAGGGAAAATAAAGCAAAACTCCCTTGTTGAATAATATTTACTCTCATTGGGATAAATGAATGGTTAAGCAAATTGTGTTAACCTGAGAGAGTGCTATGTAGCTATTAACATGACCACCATTTAGACTACATTCATATATAGAAATGTGAATATAAATAATAGTAAGCAAAAAAAACCCAGTACACAATGATGTTAAAGTATTCATTTACACTAATCAAAAATTAGAAAAGAATTTTGAATGATGTTTAGCACTTATAGATATATTTATAAATGATTTTTTTCTACAAGTCATTTAAATGTATAATAAAAATAAAAGATCTACTTAACTGGGAGGAAATACTTTTCCTGGGGATGCTTCACATATGAAACTTGGAGTAACAAAAGAGAATTTGATCCAGTATTAAACTTACACAGCAGGCCTCCAAAGCCAGGGGAGTCACAGAAAGACAGGATATATTGGACACTCTGTAGAAGATGAGAGGCTTGATGCAGGCTCTGACAGCACTTAGGACCAAGAGTGAGCTGGAATAAGGCAGAAGCACATTAAAGGAAAAGAGCATAGTATGAGAGAAACAGATAGAAGATGGCAATGGGTATGACACATGCATGTAGGGAGAAGTGTAAGCCAGCAAATGGAGAATGGTTGAAGTTGGCTAAGTAAGATAAGTCACGCTAAAAGATAATGTTCCTGAGTTCTGGTTACAGTAGTATAGATTAGTAGTAGATTTTATTTTTCAGTAGAATAACGATGAATGATGACTCTTGCAGTCATCTACAGGGATGACTACAAAGGGTAGCCAGATGAAAGAGAAGTCTAAAATAATCCCATGGGGGAAAACAGAACTTGACTTGGGAATTTTACTGTGAGACAGATAGGAGTTAGTTTCTTTTTATGTTTTTATCTTTATAATCTTGAAACATTTAAAACCTATAGAAAAGTTACAAGAATAGTACAATGGCCCCTCAATATACTCTTTACCTGTCTTCACCAGTTGTTAACATTTTGTTGCATGTTTTCTCTCCTCCCTCTCTTGCTCCCTGTTGCTCTTTTTTACCATTAGGTATGGTGTTAGCTATGAGTTTTTACAGGTAACTCTTTAAGAGATTAAGGAATTTCCTTTCTATTCCTACTTTGCTGAGATTTTTTTTATTGCGAATTGGTACTGAATTTTGTCACATGCTCTTTTTGCATCTATTGAGATGATGATGATTTTCTCCTTTATTGTGTTAATGTGGTGAATCAAATGAATTGATTTTCAAGTATTGAACTACTCTTACTATAATAGATAAGCCCTACTTAGTCATGATGTATTATTCATTTTATATATTGCTGTATTTATTTAAAAATTTTTTGGTTTTTGAGGATTTTTGCATCTGTGTTCATTAGTGATATTGTCTATAATATTTTGGTAATGTTTTTATTAGGTTTTGGTGTCAGAATTGTGTTTGCCTCATCTTAGGAAACATTGTTACCTCCTCTTTTCTGAATGGCATTATTGCTTCCTCAAAAGTTTGATAGTATTGACTATTTGTATTCTCTGGACTTGAAGTTCCATTTGTGGAAAGTTTTTGTTTATTTATTGATGCTTTGATTTCTTCCATAGGCACGGAGCCACTCAGATTTTCTCTTCTTTCTTAAGTCAGTTTTGGTAATTTGTGTTTTTGTAAAGGATTTATTCATTTCATCTAAGTTTTAAAATTTATTGACATGAGCCATTCATAATATTCATTTAATATCTTTCAAATCCCTATAAGATCTGTAATATTATCCCTGCTTTCATTCCTGATTTTTTTTTCTTTTCTTTTCTTTTGATTAGTCTTGCTTGCTAAGGGTTTATTAAGTTCATTAATCTTGTGAAGGAATCAGTTTTTGACTTGGTTAATTATTCTTTGTTGCTTGTTTATTTAATTGTTCCTTGTCCATTCATTTTTTTTTTTCTTATTTGGGTTTTAAGTTCTACTTCTTTTTGTAGTTTCTTAAGGTGGAAACTCAAATTACAGATCCTAAACCTTCCTTCTTTTCTAATAAAGGCATTTAAAGTTAAAAATGTCCCTCTAAGAGGGAGCCAAAACATAAGAGACTTAAAAACTGAGAACAAACTGAGGGTTGATGGGGGGTGGGAGGGAGGGGAGGGTGCGTGATGGGTATTGAGAAGGGCACCTGTTGGGATGAGCACTGGGTGTTGTATGGAAACCAATTTGACAATAATTTTCATATTAAATAAGTAAGTAATTAAGTAAATAAATAAATAAGTCCCTCTAAGTATTGCCTTAGCTGTGAGCCCAAAATTTTAATCAATTGTATTTTCATTATTATGTAGTTCAAAACATTTTCCGATTTCCCTTGTAATTTATTCTTTGAACTGAAATTATTTAAAAGTGTGTTATGTAAGAGACTCTTAAATATGGAGAACAAACAGAGGGTTACTGGAGGGGTTGTGGGAGGGAAGATGGGCTAAATGGTAAGGGGAATTAAGGAATCTACTCCTGAAATCGTTGTTACTATATGCTAACCAACTTGGATGTAAATGTAAAAAAAAATTAAATTAAAAAATTATGTTAATTTCAAAATATTAAGGATCGTATAGCTATATTATTTGTATTATTTCTAATTTAATTCCAATGTATGTATATCAGAGAATGTATCCTATAATATTTCAGTCTCTTGATATTTACTGAGATTCATTCCATGTC
This sequence comes from Neofelis nebulosa, assembly GCF_028018385.1. Lineage (NCBI taxonomy): Eukaryota > Metazoa > Chordata > Mammalia > Carnivora > Felidae > Neofelis > Neofelis nebulosa. Next base: position 85,096,498 of record NC_080800.1, read on the forward strand.
CCAGCATATGGCCTCTATTGATGAGTATTCCATATGCACTTGTGTATTATGCTATGAAGTGTTCTATGAATTTCAATCAGGTCAAGATGGCTGACAGTTTTTTCTGTCTTTTATATCCTTACTGATTTTATTGGATACTTGTACTATCAATTAGTGAGAGAGGGTTATTAGTATATCCAACTATAATTGTGGATTTGTCTCATTCTCCCTTTACCTTTGTCAACTTTACCTCATGAATTTTGATGCTCTTATTAGTTGTATACATATTTAGAATTATTTTGTCTTCCTGAAAAATTACCCTCCTTATCTCCTGTAATGCTATTTGTCTTGAATTTCACTTCGTCTGTGTTTAATAGAGTTGTGCTGACTTATGCTTACTGTTTTTATGTGTTTTATATATACTTTTATTATCCTTTTACTCTCATCCTATTTGCAGCTTCAAATGTGAAATGCATATTTTATACACTCCATATTATTGAGTCTTTTTATCCAATCTAACAATGTTTATCTTTTAGATGAAGTGATTAGTCCATTTACAATGAATATAATTTTTGATATGTTTAAGTAACCATTTTCTATTTGTCTCTTCTAGTTTTTTTTTAATTTTTTTAATTTTTATTTTACTAGTATTATTTTGAAATGTTTTATTTATTTTTGAGAGAGTGCAAGTGGGGGAGGGGCAGAGAGAGAGAGGGACAGAAGATCTGAAGGTGGCTCTGCATTGATAGCTGTGAGACCAATGTGGGGCTTGAATTCACAAACGTTGAGATCATGACCTGAGCTGAAGTCAGTCGCTCAACCAACTGAGCCACCTAGGTGCCCCTAGTTTTTTGTTACTGTTTTTACCTGTTGCTCTATTTATGTTTTATTTGGGGTTAGCTTAATAATTTTTAGTATTCCATTTTTATGTCCTCTATTGGCTTTATAACTATACCTTTTAGATATTTTTAGTGGGTACTTAAGATTGGTGGTCACAAACTATGGCTTGTGGGCCAAACCTACCCATTTCCTGTTTTTATAAAAAAAAAATAATGGAACACAGTCACACTCCTTTATTTGCATATTGTCTATGGCTGCTTTGGTGCTATAATAGAGTTGAGCAGTTACTACAAAGACTGTGTGGCCAACAATGCTTAAAATATTTACTACGTGGCCCTTTACAGAAAAAATCTGCTATCCCCTGCTCTAGGGCTTACAATGAGCATCCTTAACTTTACAAAGTCTATTTAGAGTTAATATTGTACCACTACATACTTCACATGTGAACCATCATATTTGTTACTTTCCTCTTCTTGCTTATCACTTCATGCCTTATACTTCCCCCTTTGTACTTCACACATCATATTTCACACTTACATTTCTTACTTCCAGGTTCACAAATGTAATAGCCTTACAACAGTATAATTATATATTTGTAGTCCTTCATCTTTCATGGTATTGTTATGTATTTTACTTCAACATATATTATAAACACTTTCTTAAACTGCAATTATTTGCTCTAAATCATCAGTTTTAATTTTCTAAGTAGTTATGAGAAATGAGAAACACAACTTATACATTTATTCATGTATTTACCATTTCTAGTGCTTTTCTTTCCTTCTGGTCATTCCTTCTTAGTTTGTCGGACTTTTTTTTTTTTTTTTTTTTTTTTTTTTTTACCTTTGGTCATAGTACAAGTATGCCAGAGATAAATTCAGCTTTTGTTTATATAAAAATGTATTTGTTTCACCTCATGTTTGAGGGTTATTTGCCCCAGATATAGAATGCAATGTTGAGAGTTTCCTTATCTACAGATGTCATTCCATTGTTTCCCAATCTGTATAGTTTCTCATGAGAAGCCAAGTGGACAGTCTTATCATGGTTGCCTTGTATGTAATGCCTTTTTTTCCTCTGGCTGCTTTAAAGACTTTCTCTTTCTCTTTGGTTTTCAGAACCTTGACTATCATGTGTTTAGTCGTTTTCTTTGTATCGATCAGGTTTAGGTATAGCTAAAATTCTTGAACTTTTGAATTAAAGTTTCTCATCAAATTGGAGCAATGTTTATTATTTTTAGATATTTTCTGCCCCATTCTCAATCTCCTCCCTTCTGAAACTTCTATTGCATGAATGCTTGACTGCTTTATAATTATTCCTCAGGTTCTGAGATTCTATTCATATTGCTTCAGTTATTTTTTCTATACTTTTCAGATTGGAAAGTTTTTACTGATCTGTCTTCCAGATCACTGATTCTTTTTTAAAGATTTTTTAAAATATTTATTTATTTATTGAGAGAGAGAGAGAGAGAGAGAGAGTGCATGAATGTGAGTAGGGGAGGGGCAGAGAGGAGAGAGATACAGAATCTGAAGCAGGCTTCAGGCTCTGAGCTGTCAGCACAGAGCCCAAAGCGGGGCTTGAACTCACAAACTGTGAGATCATGACCTGAGCTGAAGTTGGACACTTACTCCACTGAGCCATCCAGGCACCCCAAGATCACTGATTTTTTATTCTGCTATCTGCTAAAGCCCATACAGTGAAATTTTTATTTCAGTTTCTATACTTCTCAGTTTTAGAAATTTCCCTTTGCATACTTTTATAGGTTCCATTTCTCTGTTGATACTTATAATCTGATAACTCATTGAGGCCATATGTTTCTTTATGTCTTTAAGAATATTTTGTTAGTTCTTTGGGCATATTTATTATAGCTACCTTAAAGTCTTTATCTGCTAAATCCAATGTCTGGGCCATCTCAAGAGTGTTTTTTTTTTTTATAATTCTTTTTTTTTTTCATTGATGTAGGTTACTTTTTTTCCATGTCAAGTTATTTTTTTTAATTGAGTACTGAAATTTGTTGGTAATACATTGTCATGATACTAGATTCTTTTATGTTCTTCTAAAGGGTATTGTGTTATAGCAACAGTTCAACTACTAATCTTGAACTTTTGGTGTTTAGTTTTATCCTTTCTTAGAATAGATCTGTGGAAAACCCAAGGTATGCCTCAATCACCTATGACTTGGTGGGATTCAACCTCTAATCTTTTTCTCCCTTGTGGATTTTGTCAGAGCTTGGTTTTAGGCTTCATTAGGGAGAATCTAGAGTAGACTGTATTTTATGACATAGTTCTTATAAATCAGGAACTTTCTGGAGTCTCAACTGAAAGACCAGGTGTTAACAAAGTGTTTCCTAGTACTGTTTGTCCTCTAATATCACTGTTCTGTTATTAACTGTATAATGGTCACTCTCTGATGATAAACCTTTGGGAGACATGTTTTGTTCATGTTAGCCCAGTCTTCAGTCAGGGGCTCATAGAGAACCTCCATACAGATTTAATGGGCTCCCCTTTGTGAAGCTCTCTCCTTTTACTGAAGGTTTCAGCCATTTTAGCTGCTCTGATATCTGTAACTTCAGCTCAACAAGACATCTGGTCTCTTGTTAGAATTTGCATTCACTGTGACATAGTTGGGGAATTGTCCTCAAGTGGAGAGCTGGGTTGACTGTTGGGCTCACTGCATGAGTTTCATTCTCCACGCCCCGCCCCCCACCACCGAGATCACTGAGATCACAGTCTTGCACCACCTGAGAATAGTTGCTTCATATATTTTGTCCACTTTTATCATTACATTCTATGGGAGAGCTAGTCTGGTTCCAGTTATTTCATCATAGCCTGAAGTAAAAGTTTTCTTGTTATCTTTTGATACCCCATCATTCTTTGAGCACTTCCTTGCTTTCTGTCATAAAGATGCTCCAGGCTTACCTTTCATACTTTCACTGTCCCAGCACTAGAAATAGCAATTTTTCCTGATTCTTTCTAGTGGAAAATGCTATTTAGAAATGATTTTTTAAAAACTGTGATTTAATTTGGATACCTCTGATTCAAATCCAACATGACAGGGTTCTTCACCTTTACCCATTCCACATTTTTATCTTTTTTTCTCACAGTGGAAATCTAATTCCCATCAACGTCAATATACTTACTTAACTATTTTATCCTATAATTCATGCAAAATAGTTTCTGAACTACTGTATCAAAACTAGTATCAATAACAAACCTACTAAAAAGTACAAGATAGTTTACAATTCTTTTTGTCCTTTGAACTAATCCTACTAAATCTGTATATTCAGAGTGTTGTGTTTAAAATTTACTTGAGTTAATTAATTTTCTCTGTGGTTATGCTATTAATTCAATGGATAAGTTAATTTGTGTCTTACTTGATTTGCTTTTTTATCCTTTTTGATTAAATTTTATTTCCAAAAGCATAAAAGATATAATTTAAAATTCAAAATTATATAAAGAGAAATTCATCAAAGAAATCTCATTTGCATAACTTTTTATTCCACCTTGTCTCACATACCTACTATTTATAATCAATTTCTTTAGTTTCTGGTATTTCTCTTTTCACAAGTCAATATGTGTATTTTGTTTCCCCTTATTTCATACTTAAAATGTAACAAAACTTAACTATTTGCTTTTTATGCTCCTTGTTTGTTTCACATATTGTATCTTGGAAATCAAGTAGTAAGATTGTTTTAATATTTTTCTCATTGTAATAATATATTATGCTTAATAAACGTTCAAACAATATCAAAATAGAATATTCTCTTATGATTTCATTTTCGGAGATAACCCATTGCATTTCATATAGATTCCCCCAGATAGTTTCTGTGTGTGTGTGTGTGTGTGTGTGTGTGTGTGTGGTGTGTGTGTGTGTGTGTATGACGTATATAGGTTAAATCATGTAATTTTCAAACTTAGAATCATACTGTATTCTTCAACTTTATTTGTCCCTTAACATGATATTATAACCTCTAATCCTTGGCAATACCTTTGTAACTTAAACTTTTAAATACAATGTAGTTTTTCAATTGTGTGGATTTATTATAAATTTAAACCTGTGCTTTATTTATGCAGGTTATGGTTTTATCTGTAGGTTTTTGCTATTCCAAAACAATGCTGCAAAGGACATCTTATTACATATATCGTAGTGTATTAGAAAAGCTTTTTTTTTGTAGAATAGATTCCTACAAGTGGAAATATCACATACAATTTTTATTTAAAAACTTAAAAGATGCTGACAAATTGCCCACCAATGTCACTCTACCAAATCTGTATTTCTACCAACAGAATATCAGAATTCCTCTCTCAATATACATTTACTAACTATAATTGTCAATTAAACAATTTTTGGCAATCTAAATCCAAATGAAAAAAATTTCATTGCTTACTAAAATCCCCATGTTGACTATGATGTGTATGTTCCTCAGAAGTGTGTGTGTGTGTGTGTGTGTGTGTGTGTGCCCGTGCACATGAGGGGGGGGAGAGGGAGGGAGATATTAAAATCAGCGGCAAAGAAATACATTTGGTTAAATCTCTGACCATTCTATTAAGTTGGGCAACAAAGGATGGTGAAGGAAAATGTGAGTTAAGACCTAAATTCATTATTTGGGTTGCTATACAACATCAGCAGCATCTGATATAATTGAAATATTGAAGTCCTTTTTGACACTGGTCCTTCTAAATGAAAGTATAGTTTCATGTGGATAATTAAAGTAATTAAAATACTTAATAATTTAAATGCTGGAAAGTCTGAAAACAGCTCCATATGGGGATCTTATACAGCTCTGTAGTATGATCCAAATACACAAGTTACCAAGCTTGGTATCGTGTTGGATTTGTTACTGTCCATAAAGGGGGAGAATGTGAGAGAAGTAAGAGTAAATTGAGCATTCTATTAATTTTTATGTTAGGATTTAGCCCATCCAGAAGAACAGCCAAGAACTGCAGTGAATGGGCTTTTTTCTATTCTGTTGTTTTGGAATGAAAGGATAGTGTATCTGGCAGAGTGGAGGGAAGCTTTGAATGCCTATCATTTCTGCTAGGTTAGTTTCTATCATAACCCCACTCACGTAGGCATGTCAGGCTAAAGTGCATCCCTTGTGGCTCTGTTGACTTCTACAGGTGTAATTTGCCCTAAATGAAATATGTATTCTGTAAAAGTATACCATTACTTCCTATTGTAGTGTGGTCCCTGGGGAAATCTGTTATCCAAAGATTTCTTAAAATATGCATGACACCCCTAGTCCATTAGAGGAATACTGAATATGCAGATTTAAACTTTTGCTAATATTCTGATTCTTGCCCTATTTTTGCTTCCATATATTTATCTAAAACTATCATAGAGAAGCATGACACTTTGTGAGGATTGCACCAGAACTGTTCAGTTTAAAAGATATGCCTTGAAATTTGATGACCTTCCCCCAGGCTAAGAAAAGTCCAGCCTTGCTTTTCTCTGTGGGTGTGACTTAGGAGAGCTGTATTGTAAGTGTATTCTCCCTAAAAGGTTACAGACAAGAAATACATGGTTTTAAGAGGCACCCATAAACTCTTCAGATGAATGACGTGTATTTGGCATCATTGCTTTGTGGACAAATGAGACAGTGGTTGCCTGGAACTAAATTATGCTAAGGAATATTGTAGAAATGTGGTATTTATTAATTCACCAAACATGCAAAACGACTGTGTAAAAAAGTACTGTGCATCTACCTTTAGGTGATCAGAAATGGATAAGGCATGCAATTTGCCCCCAAGGAATTCATTAAATCATAGGGGAAGGGATAAATTAACATGTGTAGTGCTACTATATGCCAGGCACTTTACATACATTGTTTCTTCACACAAAGGCACTGAGGTAGTAGGTCCCACTCTTGTTTTGTTTTAAATATTTGTATAGCTGAGGCTTAGAGTGGCTAAATGGCCACTTTTATATAGCAAGTAAAGGGAAGAACCAGGATTTAAACCCAGATTTATCTGGGTCCAGTGTCCTTCTCTTAAATTCTCTGCCATTCTGCCCCTTTGGGCACTGTTATCCTCATTTTAGAGATGAGAAACCTGAAACTCAGGGTGGGTAAGTTTATCTGAGGTCCCCAGCTATTAAATGGGAAATCCAGGTTTTGGACCATGAACTACTTCCAAAGATTATGCTCTTTCACTACACCATGGATATGTTTTATTTACAACTCTTATAAAAGGTATAAAAAGTAAGTACCAAAAAAGAGGTACAGATGAAAGAATCTATTTCCAGCTGGGAATGAGGGTGATTAGGGAAGGCTTCATGGGAGAGGTGTCATTTGAAATTGACTATAAAGACTGGGTTGGGGATAGTGATGGGGTGATATTCTTAGCAGAGAGAACAGCAGGAGCAAATGTATGGATGCTTAAAGGGCAGGCTATTTTTGAGTACTAAATAGCCCAGATTGGCAGGAGCATAGTATAAGATCCAACTAGTTGAGGAGACATATTTGCACAGAAACAAGAGCTAGACAGATGGTGTCTTGAGTGTATATCCAGTTTTCAAAATTATAGGAAATATATTGAGAGTCTATAAAGGAAATATAGATTGAATTGCTTCAATTGGAAGACAAAGGGCAAGGTTGAGGGGACATTCTAGTCTTGGGCTTCTAGTGTTTCTGTTCACATGCTTTCCATTTGCTCTAATAAGGTTCAATCAGCTTTATTTTCAATTATGAAAATGTTTTTGAATAAAAGAAATTACTGAATAAGGCGTCGCCCTCAATTATAAATCAAAATGAAGTTTGTGTTCTTCAATCTTCAGCCTCAGGGAATTAATGATGAAACAACAACAATAACAACAACAAAAACAAAAAAAACAACAAAAAAAAAGGAACTTCTTTCTGGTCTTAGCATTACCAGCAGGTGGCACTGTAATACATTCCTTCTATAGCTCTAAAGTAGCAGTTTACCATCATGTGGCTGTCTTAGGAGTCTGACATGAGAAGGAATAACAGCTTTTATAGTTTCTTTACCGGTGATTGGGCTGATCTTTGCACATATGCAATAAGTTTCCCCTACCTGATTTTTTAGTTTGTGAGAGCTAGTCTGCTTAGATGATCACAGAACCACCTCTGGATCTTTCCATTTTTCCCAAAGCAGGTGACTCTGAGGCATAGCTCTAGTTACCCTTCACGCAGTCAAACAATTCCAATTGGAGGTTGAATAAAAGGTTACAGGAAGCAGATTTTACCTTTGGCACTCCCCCCAGCCACTCTGCCTTAATACTTTGCTTCTTTCTTGGGCATATAGCCGTTGCTAAGTCTGAACAGTATTAAGAAGATTCAGTTTTCTTGACCTATCTCTTCCTCTCCCGTTTACTCAAAACTGTCCTGTTCTTTAATAGGCTATGACTAGTTCATTTTTAAACCAATCTAGGTTGGTACTTTGTGACACTACTGAGCATTTGATTCTGTTGGACATGACTTCAATTTTGACACTCTTCTCCTCTTGCTCAAGTGACACCATTTTATCTTGGATCTTTGTAGCCACTCTTTTTTAGTCTCCATTTTTACCTCATTTTCTTCTTACTGTCCTTACAAAGTTGTTTTTCACCAGTATTTTCTCCTCAATATGCCCTTTAAAAATCATCCTCTATTTTTCCTGAGTTTTCATTCCCTTGGTATTAACTATCCACTGTTAGTGTTTCTCAACACTGGTTACATAATAGAATCATCTAGGGAACTTTTAAAAGATACTCTTGGGGGCACCTGGGTGGCTCAGTTGGTTGAGCATCTGACTTCTGCTCAGGCCTTGATCTCCTGAGCTAAAGCCCCACATTGGTCTCCCTGCTGTCAGTGCAGAGCCCACTTTATTTAGATCCTCTGTCCCCCTCTCTGTCTGCCCCTCCCCCACTTGCAGTCTCTCAAAAATAAATTAAAAATATTTAAAAAATACCCTTGTATAAGTCTCACCCCCTAGAGATACTGATTTATTTAGGTTGGAGTGAGGTCTGGGCTTCAGTATCTTTTTAAATTATATTTTAACTTTGAGGTGATTCTAATGTGCAGCCACAGATAAGACCCCCTGCCCCTTTGAGGCTTCTAGATCTAGCAATACAGTCTTTCTGTGTCTTCTGAGATACATGAAGCATTTTCCTGTTAGACATCTTCATTTGGCTGTCCTGCTTTGAACTCATTCCCAACTGAATTTTTAATCTCCTTCCTTCAAATTCCACCCTTCCTATTGTATACCTTATCTTGGTTAAGATGGTTAAAATGTCTCATTCTTTTTGAGCCAGAATATATAGTGTCATCTCCAAATCTTTCATAATTTTCCATAGCTAGCAACCACCAAGTTCTAATTCTATTTCTAAAATATCTTCCAAATCTGCCTCCCCCAACACCTCTTCATCCTACCTTCCATTGACCCAGTTCAGCCTTTCATCATTTCTTTCCTAAAGATTGTGTAATCCTCCTACCTGGTCTTCCTACCTTCAGCTTTCAGACCCTTCTACACTCTCACACATTTTTTGAATAGTACGTGCAGATTTTTTTTTACTAGTTTGCTTGCTTTTAATTGTAGATATGACCATGCCTGCTCCTATGAAATAAAACTCCTTTGACTCCCTATTGCATACAGGATGAAGTTTAAATGCCTTGTGGCATACAATCTGTGGTATACAAGGTCTGTCTTAGTTTATTTATTAATTTGTTTATTCATTTAGTAATTAAACAGGCCACATGCCCCCCCCCCACAAACCATTTTGGGTTATTCATCATTAAAAAAAAACCCAAAACCAAAATACAAAAACAAAATCCAAAAAACAAAATTATTCAGTTTCCCAGCTCTGAGCATTTGATCTTATGCTTTTCTTCACTTCTAAATCGCTTCCCACCTTCTTTGCCTTTTGATAATCTTACTCATCTTTGATGACCCATTTCAAATGTCATTTTCTCTGTGAAGCTTTCCCTGGATTGTCCCCACCCACCCAACTCTTACAGGCAGATTTAATTTTCCTTCCCCTGTGTTCCTATAGAATTTTGTTTATTCCTCAGTAATGGAACTGGTCATATTGTGATTTAGTTATTTGTATATCTATCTTTTTTTCCACACACTTGTGAACTCTTCAAAGGCAAGAACTGTTTTGTTTGAAATTCTCTGTACCTGGAAGACTGCCTTGCACATAGTAGTTAATGTACAAATGTTTGGTGACTGAATAAATGCTTTTGAATTGCTGGCACACTAGCAGGCTTGAAGAACGGAGTGATTGAGATAGGAAGTCGCTGAGCAATCTTGTATTACCAAGTATTCCACTTCTCACAGTTCAGTATTAGGAGGATTTACCAGTGGTATTGGAAACTTGTACATCTCCATCCTCATCTGCAGAGCCCACATTAGCATACACTTTATAGTTTATAGTCTTTCAATGTATAAACACCACACACTTCAGCTTAATCTCCTCAATGTTCAGTGACAACCTATTATGACTCAAGTGGTGTGAACTAGCTAAAGACAGAACATTGAAGAGCAAAATCTGGAGAGGGATGGCTAATTGTTTTATTTTTTTAAGAGAAAATACAATTCATGTAGCCTGCAATTACAAAAAGCCTCAAAACACACTGTGTAAATGAAGAGCCAAAGTCTCTTTCTGCAATATACGCCATGGGAACCCATATTTAAACTTATGCCTTTGCTGCAAAATAATAGACAAAACAACAGTAATGGCAGAACTGGGAACAAGCAGGTTTTAAACCCTGTAGTGCAAATATTTTTGACAGTGTTTTTTACTCCTTATACAGCATACCCAGTGGAATGACAATATAAAGGAACTAGATCCCCAATTGTTAAGAGAGTAGGAGCACCTGATTTTATCAACATGCTGCTACATCTACCAGGTCTAAGTTAGCCTTTTATTGAGCCTCTGCATTTTATCCTTCCTTTTTATTTTTGTTCAAACCAAAGTCTTCTAGCTCCTTGAGGTCTTCCTCAGTCACTCTCTAATTTCTCCTTTGATATCAGAGCCCAGACCTCTTGTACTTCTTTTCATTTTATTTAATCCTTAGGTGTCATTGTTAAATCCTTTGTGTTTCACCTAACTGCTGCTTGGCCAAAGCTATTGCTACTGATTTTAGCCTGCTCTTTACTTAGAATTAATTCTGTTTTCTTAAAGAGCTGACCAGTTAGTGAGCAGATATCTAGAATCTGATCATGAGTTCAAGAAATCTACCTTAGATCCAAATTATAACTTGAATGAGATAAAAATGAAAACTGCATACCAAAGGGGCCCTTAGGACATAATTAAAAAAAAATCCACTACCCAGTTATGTGCCTTAGTCCTTCCTTTTCTAGTTGTACCTTTTAATTCAGGAGCAGATCCCCTGAATGGCACCAAAATGTGGTTCACCAGCTCATCCTGCTGATTAGAAAAGTAGACAGGAAATATGTCATTTGTGGTGAATATCATGACCAGGAAGTTAGAACAAAAACATCTTTAAAGTCATTGACAATTTGTTGCTAAAATGACATTTGTTTTTCTGTCTAAAGAGAGCCTATTTCCTCTTAGAAGGTTTGAACCCAGACTCCAATGTTTTGTGACCCAGGATATTAGGTTTACCTCTCTCACATATAAAGGGAAGAGAATGAACAGCTCCATGTTCTGGGAAATCTCAGCTTTCTCTTTTCTAATGTGGTTTTAGGACTTTTACTTTTGTACTTTTATGCACTGAATTATAAGATAGGGCATATCATACCCTCTGACCTCTCAAGAGTTTTATTAGAAGGGACTTGTATCAGTCTTCTTAGATGTTCCCCTTGCATTTACTGGCTGCCCTTTTTGTTGCTCTTTATTAAGATCTTTGCCATTTTCACATTCATTATTTATGCTGTTTTCAGTGTCCATTTGGGAAGGTGATAAGATTTTTTTTTTGAGAAACTGGAGGATGGATCTTTTGCATTACTTTGCATAAATTAACATGTTGATTGTATATAAACCCATAGGTTCTGGGTTAATTTATATAAACCTGGCTTTCAGGAAGGTAAAGATCTTGTCAAAGAAAATGAAATAAATCAAGATAGCTGAAACCAAGTATTTTCAAGTTATCAGAAAATGGGGTGGACAAACAAGAGTTGTAAGGTAGAGACTCTTTATAGTTATACTTTACTCACAAAGTCTTCATGTAGTAAGGAACCAGAGAGGTTATCTAATCCAGGCTCCCACTGGTATAGAAATTCTTTCTAGAGCATACCACACAGGTGATGGTCTAGTTGAAAGCTATACTTTCAGAATCAAGTGCCTAGTAAAGGAGCCTGTTTAATTTTGAAAAGGCTTTAACTGTTAAGACACCAAAATCTGTCCGTTTGTAAGCTTCCACCAGTGCATCCTCGTTCTGTCTCCTAGAGTTTCATGGGATCCATCTAATTTAGTGGATCTTAATTTAGTATACATGTGGGGCGCCTGGGTGGCTTAGTCGGTTAAGCGGCTGACTTCGGCTCAGGTCATGATCTCGCGGTCCGTGAGTTCAAGTCCCGCGTCGGGCTCTGTGCTGACAGCTCAGAGCCTGGAGCCTGTTTCAGATTCTGTGTCTCCCTCTCTCTGACCCTCCCCCGTTCATGCTCTGTCTCTCTCTGTCTCAAAAATAAATAAACATTAAAAAAAAGTTTAAAAAATATTTAGTATACATGAACAGGGCTGAAATAAGTTCACAAACCCTCTGAAACTGTATGCAAAATTGTGTGTGTGGGTATGTGAATATATGCACGTATCTATAGCTTTCATTAAATTTCCAAAAGGAGTGTATGATCCTCAAAATATTTATAACAACCAGGGCCAGCTTCATAAATATACAACTTGTGTAGGTACACATGGTTCCACACTTAGAAGGGATCTGTACTTGGTTTAATGCTTTACTGTTGACATCTTGAATAGTTTATCACAAGTGACTTTGAATTTTCATTTTACACTGGGGCCCTCAAATTATAGAGGAACTACTTAATAACATGAAGCTCAAACAAATCACTAAAATTCATAGAATAAGAGATTTTGTGTAATTCTACTTTCAGAGACCCTATATCATCCTTCTGTTTGGCTTCTGACCCTGCTTGTATTTCCAAACAGTTTATCTTCTTCTTTGTTAATTTTTTTTAATTTATTTATTTTGAGAAAGAGAGTGAGCACAAGTGGAGGAGGAGCAGAGAGAGAGAGAGAGGGAGAGAGAATCAAAAGCAGGCTCCATGCACTGTCAGTGTGGAGCCCAATGTGGGGCTCCATCTCACCAACCACAAGATCATGACCTGCGCTGAAATCAAGGGTCTGCCACTTAGCGAACTGAGCCACTTAGGTGCCTCAAAACAGTTTATCTTATTAATTAGGAATGAAATGAGGACAATCTCTGCTTCCTCTAAGTTTTCTTCAGTTTCTTGCCTGCTGTATTGCAAGGACTCTTAACCTAAAATTCATTGTCATTTTGGAACTTATCTAATTTATCTACATAATATTTCAAATCTTGAAAGCAATTTAAGCACCAAGGCAGGTTGAGTCTAACTGGAGAGAATTAGCAACTTTCATTAACAGTAGGAGAGTTCTTTTTCTCCTTTGGTATGTGGAATTTGAGCACAGTGGGTTCTGTCAGAGCAGAAAGATATTCTTAAAGTAGACAATTTAATTTTATTAAGTTCTATCTTACCTTGCTTTATACGGAAACTTAAATTTATCTCTTTGATTTTTGATTCATCAGGGTCTTTCCCCCTCACATATAATACTCTTAATAAACTTGATATAATAGGGGCACCTGGGTGGCTCAGTTGGTTGAGCACCCGACTTCAGCTTGGGTCATGATCTCACGGTTTGTGGGTTTGAGCCCCGTGCTGGGCTCTGTGCTGACAGCTCTGGATCTGGAGCCTGCTTCGGATTCTGTGTCTCCCTCTCTCTCTGCTCCTTCCCTGCTCACACTCTCTCTCTCACAAAAATAAATAAAGATTTTAAAAAATTAAAAAATAAACTTGATATAATATATTATATTTTCTTATACTGAATTATATGTTTAATTTATAACATCAAAATTAGAAAAAAATAATTTAAAATTCTAATGGCATATTTTATTTAGTCACATTATTAAAATAAAGTTCATAACACATCAGTAATTTTATTTGAAATGTACACCAAGCATCGGTCCCCCTCAGGTTAATTGAGTAAATAGCTATTGTTCCTTGGTGACCTTGGCTTTTGCTGTGAAGAAGGAAGATCGCAGCCACCCTGGAACATGTGAGTATGACTTGATACAAATCTATATTGGTCAGCTGAGGGTAGGTCTAGTCTTCTAAAGATGATGAAAGGGGAAAAAATACATTCTAGGATGAAATGTTAAAGGAACTGTAATTGTTTTACTTTGGAATAAAGAAGTCTAAAGATTGGATGACTTGAAAGAAATGAGGTATTTTTGACAAAGAAAAGTTATCTTCTGTATTCAAAGAAATAGATTATTTAAGATTTAGGTTACATTTGAAGAAATTTTTTTTAATTAAAAGAATCATATTCTGTATAGGCTAGATATTAATTTACCTAAGGCAAAATTTCCTTCAAATTCTAAGTTTCCACCCTTGGGCTTAAAATCCTGCTTCTGTGGTACAAAAAGACTGGCGTGGACTTTTCTGCTGTTTTGCCTTTCATCTTGGATTTTTCATCTCCATTATTAATTATGTGTTGGGCATATGTCCCTCTTGGGGAAGAATGAAGATAGAAGGAAATAAGTCCCTTGTTAAGTGACCAGAATGACCATCCTTAAATATTGATGCGGGCATTGTCATTTTCAACTTTGTCATCTGTGAGGCTATATACTTATTTCAATTTTGTTGTCACTACTCGAAACATTCTTTCATCTATTCAAGAATTCCCTTCAGAACCCATGACATAATATAAATAACTATAGTTTTGGCCTAACCTTTGAGAGTATTTTGCTTCTTTAAAATAGCCAACATACATTTGCATCCAAAGCTAGTTATCTTACTGTTTAGATCAGTGAAGTAATACAGTTTCAATGAAAATCATGTGGGTTTTTTGTTTTGTTTTTGTTTTTAGCAAGAGAGTGTGTGTGCACACAAGTAGGGGAGGACAAAGGGAGAGGGAGAGAGAGGATCTTAATCAGGCTTCATGCCCAGTGCTGAACCAGACGCTGGGCTCTATCTCACAACTGTGAGATCATGACCTGAGCTGAAATCAAGAGCCAGACACTTAACTGATTGAGCCACCCAGGCACCCCTGAAAATCATGTTATAATTGTAAAGCAATAAGGTGTTTCTTCGGTTTGCAACCAAACTGAATGTGGAGACACAATTAAGAGAAAAAAAAGTTAATTATAATAGGACCTAAAATAGTGCTAGTGGGTAAAATAGATGGTTGATCACTACTTCAGTGACTAAAAGAAAATATTCATTTAGAATTTAAATTCAGTTGTTTTGATTTTAGATTTGTCTCTTGTTTTAGATTCAAAATGGTTTCATTATTATATCATGTGTACATAGTAAATTAACAAAATAGAGTCATAGAGTCATGTAATATTAGCTCTTGAAATCTTAAGAGATCCTTTTGTCTAGTGCCCTCACCCCTGCTTCTATCATTCTCATATTCATATTTCAGTTAACATATCATTCCAGGAAGACTGTCACTGGATGCCTAAGAATAGATTAATTTTCCTAGTGCCTGGTCAGGGCTTAAAAAATAGTGGTTACTCAATAAATATTCATTGAATTAATTAGTATATGAATATATTTAGTGGTTTGGAAGACACTGCCAGAAGTTACAGTGTCTTAAAGTTACTATCATAAATACTAATAGTCATTCAACCCTGTGAGGTAGGGGAAGGGAAGTAATATGGTTATTTGTGCATTTTGATTGGTATTCCAATTATGTAAGAATTTTCTATTAGTAAATATATAAAGATTATCTTGTCTCCTCAGATACTAAAATGGGTTCTTTTTTTTTAAGGCTGTCTTTGCAATTTGAATCAAATTCAAATGTGACTGCTTCTTGCTCTTTTAACTGCTAATTACTAATGCCATGTCGAATTGTTTGGCCTGCTATTGCTTCTGTAAGAAGCTAGCCATGCTCTGGTAAGAAGAGATCTGCTAAGAGATTTATAGAAAAGAAATACTTGGCTGCATATCTAGCTTTCACTTGATGTGCATTTCACTCCTTGGGATCTGTACTTCTCATATGCTGACCCAGTGCACAATCCTCATTTTCTTCCTTTCTCAGCATAGCTGTACCCATGGGGCAGAGACCTGACTTGCTTTGGCCACACATGAAGAATCCATGTAGGGTCAAGTGCTAACAAGGCATCTGGACACTTGGATTCTAGTCCTGGCTGTGTTACTCACAATCTATCAAACTGTGGTTAAGTCATTTTTTTCCCTCTGGGTCTCAGTGTTCTCATCTAAAAAATAATGAGAGGCTTGGGCTGGGTCCAAATTCTTCTTAAATTGTGTTCTATACATCCCTAGGGGTTAATTAGCAATACTTCAGGGCCTAATACAGGAATCAGAGAAGCAGAATGAGGAGGACTCTGGGTTTACCTACCCCACTTCAACCACAGCACCCTCACTTTTATTTGTTTAATATGCTGTGCTTCTTTGAAAGCTTTGTTTGAAATATATATTCAATGACATGGTCAGAGTGCATAGTAGGTGTGCTTTAGTTCTTAAGGTAGTTGAGATGAATCTATCTACATCGTCATGGTTAAGTATTATTGGCTTTCAGTGTTGCTGATTGAACTGAATTGACCATGTGACAATCCTATCAATTGCTGTAAGGTACTATCTAGTTGCCCACCTGACTGCCTCTACTTGGATCAAGTCAGCAGTAGCTTTAGGTTAAGGATGTGGAAATTATGCACCTAGCAGTAGAAGAAGCTGGTTTTCCTTCTTGTGGAGATGGCGGTAGGGGATAAAGACTTCTGGGCAGGAATGTATGGAGTTCTGTTAACATACTCTCCTCCTCCCACACCTCCCTCCCAAAGCCTAGAGCTGGACCTCCTGTAAATGATTGCCTGCTTATATGCTGAAAGCTGAAGTGATCCAAGTAGCAGAGTCATTTATCATTTATCATTTTATTATCTCTCATCCTTTCAAACCCAATCGATCCTTCACTATAGGAAGCATGATTAATGCTCCTAATAGGCTGAAAGGAAGACATATAGTATTCTAGAAATGGACCAGAAAAAGGGAAAATACACTGTGATCTGAAATGTGTGTTTTATTTTCAGATACTCACTGATCTGTGGTTCAAAGTGTGATGGGTTTTCAGTGGAAATTACCTGTTTTTTTCTTAGATGTCATTACTATTTAGCACTGACTGTGTAGCATTTTCCATTTGCCCAGTGCTTTAGGGGTCATGTGAATGGTCTCATTCTAGCTTCACTCCTGAGAAGCCAGAGGTACAAGGAGGAACCAGTGAGTTGGCCGAGAGTCACATGGTAAATCGATGGCAGAGATGAAGGTTACCAGAATCAAGTTTCCACAGCCCTCACTTGTATCCCATCACTGGTTCCAATCTCGTCCTGCAAGGACACTATACACTACAAATGAAACCTTCCATTAAGCTAGTTGGAGGCCCTTACTAGAAAATGCCAAAGTATGGCTGGTGCTTTGCCCTGATCTTTAGGATCAGAGCTCCTTCTGTGGCTTAACCTTATGGGAACAAATCAGCATATTTTTCAGGATTCTTGTTGAAAACTTGCAGGGCAGGATGATTGGTAGTGTAGGTGTTGTGACATTGTTCATTTATAAAGCATCGAAAGTTGGGTGTCCAGGCATGGTGGTGAAAGTCACCAAAAATAATTTATTTTACATTGCTTTAATGAAATGCATCTAGGGATAGATGGCATTCAAAGTTCACCTGACAATGCAGCTTCCATACTCTGATTTTCCCCAAAAGCTAGGGCAGCACTGTTTTAGGGGTTATGGATTCTTAGTTTTGCAAGCCAAAATAGCTCCTATTATCCTCTTCAGCTCAAAGATCAGTATTCTTTGGCTCAAGAACATTTAAAACTATTTTAAAGTGAACAGAATGAGAGAGAGGAAGAAAGACAGACATGGAAAGAAATAAATTATATAAGGTTAATAATTCCTATGTGGAATTCAAGCTTTTAGGCTTATTTGTTCAATAAGTATGAATTAAACACTCACTTGTTTTCCAGACACACATAAGAGGATGTTCCCTTATGATTTCTTTAACTGACAAGAATGGACTAACCATGAAAATCCACTTAGACATTACCTGAATTCAAGAAGCCTTTCATGACTAATTGAGCAGTGGGAAATTATTCCTGTTCTATTCCAGCTTAATTATTAAAACTCATAAATAGGGAGAACAATAACTGAGGTTTATTGGAGGGGTTGTGGGAGGGGGATGGGCTAAATGGGTAAGGGGCACTAAGGAATCCACTCTTGAAATCATTGTTGCACTATATGCTAACTAATTTGTATGTAAATTTTAAAAAATAAAATAAATTAAAAAAATAAAAAACCCAAAAACTTGTTCTCTTCTCGCTATAAGATATCCTTTTATTCATTTGCATCTATGCAATATACATGCATTGTTTCTTTGTAGTGTAGGCAGCTATTAAGCCATATTAGGTAACTACTCAGGAAGAGGTATTAGAAAGAGACCTTGCTCTGGAACCATACCCATCTGGGTTTCAGTTCAACATATACAATAGGTAACTACCTATGGAACCTCAAGTATATTACCAAATCACCACTGCTCTATCTGTAAAATAATCTATTTAATAAGAGTCACTGTAAGAATTGGATAAAATATGTAGAAGAGCATCTATGAAGGTCTTGATATATTACAGTTGATAGTCAATAGATGGCAGTTGTTTTATTGCTGCTGCTGCTGTTGTTTTCCTTATCAAAATTTCTTTAGTTATTGTAGAAAAAAATATAGCAGTATTAAGGAGGGGCCTTTGGTTCTGTTTCTCTGGACAGAGAAAACATTTTGTGTATATGAGTTTAAAGGGTAGCACTAGGCAGTAGGTTTTATTATTTTTCTCATTTCACTTCTCTCCTTTTCCATAACTAGTAGTTACCTGCAGTTTTCTTTAGTATTTAAGATGTCGAGATAATTATGTCATTTCATAAAAGATTATTTACATAAACAAATAAGATGTGACTGAGCATAAACACCAAGGCTTTCAAAGCATAATTTAAAAACTTATCAATTTTGTGTAGGATATTAGAAAATGCTTCAAAAGGAGGTAAGAGAGGGCACTTTTTATTTTGGCACCAAGAAATTTCCCAAGAGGGGTGTCCCACTTAAACACCTAATGATCTAAGAGGAATTGTAAGTTTGGCTGAATATTGTAGAATTTGTTTGCCTTCTCTGAGCTTCAGATACTCATGACCTATAGTTTCCTGGGAAAGATAAAATCACTAGGTAGATAAGGCCAAGTAGCTAAGGGTCCTTGTCAGCTCTCTGAAAAAGGTACAGAAGATATGGGCTGGTTTTCAAGGTTCCCTCCCCTCAACCTTTTATCTCTGCAGCTTCTCCATTCATACTGAGGATGAAACCCTCCAGTCTGAACCAAAACACATCCCCAGCATTGCAAATCAGGCAAGGCAGAACTGAACATTTGGGCCTGTACTCTCCCAGCACAAAAACAAAAGTTCTCAAGGAGTTAGAGCAATTGATGCTCCTCAGATCTGGTTCTAGATGTTACAATTTGTTTCTGGAAGCAGCAAAAATAATGATTCCAACAACTATTGCAATTAACTTATTCAGTGTTTTACTATGTGCCAGATTCTGTGCTGATCACTTGATGTGTAAGATCTTCTTTAATGCTTACAACAACCCTATAATAGGTGTTGCATAAAATGAAAGAATCTTTGGCCAAAAAAAAGTTTGAAAATACTGGGTAAAAAAAGTTAAGGGGGGGTGGGTTCCTTCACTGAAGGACTTATCAGAACCTTTAAAGTGCTAATTAATGTTATGAACTTTCCAAGAGAGACTTAGAGTATGCTGCTTTCTCAAGTGTATTGGGACATGGAAACCATTTTGTTTTGTTTTGTTTCCAAAGGGCATCTGGAGAGATGGAATACCCTTTGGGACATGCTGTCCTATAGATTTCTTGTGGAATCCATGCTTATTGCTCTTGAAAATTAGACTATGTTCTTTCCTTGTCCTGGCCTTGTCTTGTCCCCATGTAACCCACAATACACAGTCTTAAAGCAACTTGTGAGCTTATATCTATTCCCTGGAGAACTGGATATGTGCCCCTAATCTGCCCACACCCAAGCCACCATCATTCTTCACCAAGACTATTGTAGTAGCCTCCTAACTGATCTTCTAATATCCCTTCTTCTTTTTTTCCACACTGGTTTTTATATAGATTTTTTTTTTATTATTTAAGAAAAGAATAGGGGTGCTTGGGTGCCTCAGTCGGTGAACCATCGGACTCTTGATTTTGGTACAGGTCATGATCTCATGGTCATGAGATTGAGCCCTGCATCAGGCTCCATGGCTTAAGATTCTCTCTCTCGGGGTGCCTGGGTGGCTCAGTCGGTTAAGCGTCGGACTTCAGCTCAGGTCATGATCTAATGGTTCCTGGGTTCGAGCCCCGCATCAGGCTTTGTGCTGACAGCTCAGAGCCTGAAGCCTGCTTCGGATTCTGTCTCCTTCTCTCTGCCCCTCCCCCACTCATGCTCTGTCTTTCTCTTTCTCAAAAATAAATGAACATTAATAAAATTTAAAAAAAATTCTCTCTCTCTGCCCCTCCCCTTCTCTCTCTCCCTCTCAGAAATAAACACATAAATAAATAAATAAATAAATAATAAAAGGAAGTAAATTGACCAATTTTATACCAACTTTTTTATTTGTATGATTTGTCCCTTGATTTCTATACCATAAAAAACCACCGTGTCTTCTCAGTTATGAAACAAAGTTTGTAGGGGTGCCTGAGTGGCTCAGTCGGTTGAGTGTCCTACTTCGGCTCAGGTCATGATCTCATGGCTTGTGAGTTCAAGCCCCGCGTCAGGCTCTGTGCTTTCTGACAGCTCAGAGTCCAGAACCTGCTTAGGATTCTGTGTCTCCATCTCTCTCTCTACCCCTCTCCCATTCATACTCTGTCTCTGTCTCAAAAATAAATAAACATTAAAAATAAATAAATTAAATAAATAAAACAAAGTTTGTTGTCATAAATGTATTTACTAGTTTTACTTCATTGGTTAGAGGATAAAACATTACTTTTTCATTTAAAACATCATTATATTTTGTATTTGGGATTTTTCTTGTTTCTTGAGATAGGCCTGGATTGTAATGTATTTTCCTTTCAGGACTGCCTCTGCTGCATCCCAAAGTGTTTGGATTGGTGTATTTTCATTTTCACTTGTTTCCCTATATTTTTTAATTTCTTCTCTAATTTCCTGGTTGAGCCATTCATTCTTTAGTAGGGTGTTCTTTAACCTCCATGCTTTTGGAGGTTTTCCAGACTTTTTCCTGTGGTTGATTTCAAGTTTCATAGTGTTGTGGTCTGAAAGTGTGTATGGTATGATCTCAATTCTTGTATACTTATGAAGGGCTGTTTTGTGACCCAGTATGTGATCCATCTTGGAGAATGTTCCATGTGCACTTGAGAAGAAAGTATATACTGTTGCTTTGGGATGCAGAGTTCTAAATATATCTGTCAAGTCCATCTGATCCAATGTATCATTCAGGGCCCTTGTTTCTTTATTGATTCTGCATCTAGATGATCTATGCATTGTTGTAAGTGGAGTATTAAAGTCCCCTGCAGTTACCACATTCTTATCAGTAAGCTTGCTTATGTTTGTGATTGTTTTATACATTTAGGGGCTTCCATATTCAGTGCATAGACATTTATAATTGTTAGTTCTTCCTGATGGATAGACCCTGTAATAATTATATAATGCCCTTCTTCATCTCTTGTTACAGCCTTTAATTTAAAGTCTAGTTTGTCTGATATAAGTATGGCTACTCCAGCTTTCTGGTGACTTCCAGGAGCATGACAGATGGTTCTCCATCCCCTCACTTTCAATCTGAAGGTGTCCTTAGGTCTAAAATGAGTCTCTTGTAGACAGCAAATAGATGGGTCTTGTTTTTTTTTTTTTTTATCCATTCTGATACCCTATGTCTTTTGGTTGGAGCATTTATTCCATTTACATTCAGTGTTATTATGGAAAGATATGGGTTTAGAGTCACTGTGTTGTCTGTAGGTTTCATGCTTGTAGTGATGTCTCTGGTACTTTGTGGTCTTTGCAACATTTCACTCACAGAATCCCCCTTAGGATCTCTTGTAGGGCTGGTTTAGTGGTGATGAATTCCTTAAGTTTTTGTTTGTTTGGGGAAACCTTTATCTCTCCTTCTATTCTGAATGACAGACTTGCTGGATAAAGGATTCTTTACCCAAGGGATACAGGAGTGCTGATGCATAGGGGCACTTGTACCCCAATGTTTATAGCAGCACTTTCAGCAATAGCCAAATTATGGAAAGAGCCTAAATGTCCATCAACTGATGAATGGATAAAGAAGATGTAGTTTATATATACAATGGAATACTACTTGGCAATGAGAAAGAATGAAATATGGCCTTTTGTAGCAACGTGGATGGAACTGGAGAGTGTTATGCTAAGTGAAATAAGTCATAGAGAGAAAGACAGATACCATATGTTTTCACTCTTATGTGGATCCTGAGAAACTTAACAGAAGACCATGGGGGAGGGGAAGGGGAAAAAAAGTTACAGAGAGGGAAGGAGGCAATCCATAAGAGACTCTTAAAAACTGAGAATAAACTGAGGGTTGATGGGGGATGGGAGGGAGGGGAAAGTGGGTGATGGGCATTGAGAAGGGCACCTGTTGGGATGAGCACTGGGTGTTGCATGGAAACCAATTTGACAATAATTTTCATATTAAAAATAATAAAATAAAAAACAAAAAAAATAATAAAACATCATTATACTACAACCACTTATAGTATTCTCATCATACAAAGTAGTCATTACCAGCTTCAAAAATGATTGTGAAATTTGTATAGCAGTACTGATGAATTCTGTAATAAACACTTACCAAGAAAAGTCAATACTGATGTTATTAGATCCATAGAAAGACCCAGATTCCATTAGACTGACATATTTCCGAAGACTATATTTAATTTCTTTCCAAATGATAAAAACTAAGTTTGTCACCATGAAGTTATACATTATCCCTTCTCATTTTGCTTTAAACCACTGTCCATGTTGCAGCCAGTGGTCCTAAACAAACACACAAAAACAAAACTGCATTGCACTACTATTTTATTGAAAACCTGTTAAAACTTCCATTATGCTCAGAACACAACTCTAACACCTTAGTGTGGCTGACAAATCTCTGTATGACCTAAACCTTGCTAATCTCTGCAGCTTCATTGCTTAACACTTCCTTTCCCCAAACTCTCTCTGATCCAGCCACACTGTAGATTCTTCTGGTATTCCAGGCTAATTCCTTCTCAGGGCATATTCTATTTCTACTGTCTGGAATGTCCTTTCACCTGTCTTGATACTCCTACTCACCCTTTATCTCTTAAGTGCTGCTTTCTCAGAGAGAATGTAACTAACCACTCCCAAAAGTAGGGGCATGTAGTTTTTCCAGGTTAAATTCGAAGGGGTTTCTGTACAGTAGAACTTCTCAGAGCCTTTGATACATTAACCTGTATATGAACTTCAAGAGAGAGATGCAATACCCTATTCTCTTCCTTCAGACCATTTATCAAAATGTTTATTTGTCTAATGACTATCTTCCTACTATCCTGGGCCTGTGAGAGCAAAGACCATATTTGTCCACTAGTGCTGCACCCCCAGTGCTTAAAGCAGTGCCTAGCTCATGATAGGGATTAGTAAACATTTGCTGAATGAGTGAAAAAATGAGTATGATTATTGCTTGCTATTTTATAGTTGGGGTGCCACTGAATAATATTTTTGATATCTCTTCCTACTCGAAATTTTTCCCTCTTATTCAAACCAGATCAGTTTTTAAGGGAAAGCTAGAATTACAGCATTGATTGGTAACAACTGAGGGTTAGTTATGGCAATATCTGGCTTTTATATATTTAAATTAATCTTCTAAATTATTTAATGTGTTATTTGCTTTTTTAACATCTTATGTAATCTTTAATATTTAAATTTTTATAATTAAAATAATTTTTAAAATTCTTAGCTTTAAACATTTTTATAGTTCTAGTTCAAAGTAAACAAAGAAAAAGTAAGTAAATAAATAAGTAAGTAAGTAACAAAGCAAAATAATTCACTACATTTGTTTCCCAATTAGGCATACCTGGCATACCTTTTGGAAGTCTTCCTTAGGCCATGAAATCCAAGCCCCATGTGAGCCTTGTAGCATCTGACCTTCAGACTAGGCCCGAGGGCCCATTAAAGAAGAAATACCTTTATGGATGTTGAGACTGTAAATCTAAAAACAACAGCACACACAGTAAATATGTGTTGGCAGGTTTTTATGTAAGACTGTGGTGGTGTCATATACATTCTTTCATATGATCCTCCTTGTGACACATGGAACACATTTTCATTGCTACCAAGCCAGATTACAAGTTCAGTTGTGATCTGTGGAACAAAACAACTGTGCACTGTAACAAAGTAAATCATGACTTGGAGTGCATTAATGGAGCTCTTAAACCAAATGAGGTACTGGCCTAATTCTCTGAGTCATCTAGGCCTCTTTGAGAGCCTGAGAACAGGTAGAGTTACCAGGAGGACAGTACAGTGTACAGCCCCCAAGGTCACTTCCTGATAATTGGATGGGGCAAGATGCCCAGTGTTAGTTCTTTGAGAAGAACCACTCCTAGAAGAGTACACTTCCCCCCGCTCCACAAAAGAAAAAAAAAAAAAGAAAAGAAAAGAAAAGAAAAGAAAGAAAAGAAAAGAAAAAAAACATGGGTTGAAAAATGCAGACAAAGGGAACTCCCCAGGAGGTTATTAGTGTCTGTTACATACTATAAGTTACATCCAAGTACCACAGCACTGCCAATATAGCTCATATTGAGTTTCTGTCCCATGTTGTGGTTTCATTGGCAAGCAGGCTTCATCATGATATGCTAAAGGCTTATTAATAGATTACTCACACTAACAAGAGGAAGATTCAACCTAATGAGAGAATGTGCCTCATTAATGGCTTGGAAATTAAGCAGTCTCCATCTAACTAATCAATGCTAAGTGACTGACCTTCGTGGAGGCTGCAGCTCATTAGTAAGTAGAATACACACAGATGGTAATGGGCTCAAAAGTATTTAAAATATATGTTAAAAGAACTACATTAATAAGACAAACCTATCCCAACTGCCCATGATTTGGCTCTTATTCTCTATGCTATCTGTATATTATTTGGTACATTATTTATGAGAATGAATTTGCCTGATAATGTCTACAGTTTTCAATTTTAATGTAAATAATAGATTATGATCAACAGTCACAATAATTTGCTTTCATGAAAAAAGTCTATAGCAAGATATGACTTCTAATAACGCCTTTATTCAGTAAATCATTTATCCAAAGATAATTGCCTTGAGGGAGAAATAGATTCCAAGCCTAATGCAATGATGTTTATTTGGAATTATATTTGACTATTTCTTCTTCTTTTTTTCTTGTCAAATGCTTTCTCATGTGTGACCTGTTAATAAATTATTCCAGTATCTCCAAGGGCCTTGCTGAAGATATTCATACTGAAATGTTTCATAAATATGCTTGAGTTTCTCTGACAGCAAGCCAGTAGTGACATCAGAAATGGCATGACTATACTTCAAACAGGACAATGTGTATGGCAGCTCTATTCTTATCCCATACTTGTCAAGCTGCTGTAAAAGTCCCAAATGGTAGTGAATAGGTAATTTTTAAATCTTGTATCTCCTTTATTTCACTCAGCCAATCTGTCTTAACCAGCTTGAAGCCTACAATAAGTTTTAATGACATCATACTCTCATGTCTTTTCCGCTCCTTGCCTGTTCTTTAAGATTTCATTTTCTTGTCCATCTCCTTTCTCAGAAATCCCTGGTTCTGGCATCTTCAGTGAAAGCAGCCAGATGAACTGTTTATCAATTCCTAAGGCTCCCTTTAGTTTTATTTAGATAAGAAGCTCCCTTGGGAGGAGACCTTTACTTCTTTTTTGGTGAAGTACATTTGGTCATAGCCCTCTGTCCCTGATAAATAGAATTAGGAAACGTGTCTTGGAGTGAATCCAAGCACTGACAGAAAGACATCCGACAGGCTGCTTTCTATGCCTTTTGCTCAGGAGAGTGGTGCTGTGACAATACAATGGCCCTGGGTCATTTGTAAGGTTAAGGTCCAGAGGTAGAGGGTTTTAACAGTCTGGAAAGCAAAGTGCAAGAATGGTAGTTGTCTCTTTTGCATATTTCCCCTACCAAGATTGGTGGATTGTAAGATCTGCAATTATAGTGTTCTAAGATATTCACTAGCTCTTAATTAATAAGGTTGAAGAATGAAATCAGCCGTTTTAACAGAGCTCTACAATGGTCTCCATGGACATCACATTTCTTAGGGCAGATGCTGCCTTTTGCCACCTCAGAGCCTAGCTTCTTCATCAATCCATCTTCCCCTAATTCCCTCCCTGTTAGTTTTTCGTCTTCTATTGTCCTCCATAAACTAATCAGTATGAAAGAACCAACCTGATTAGGCTTTGGGATTTTTTTTAAAGCTCTACCATATTGGATGCTCAATGTCATCTCAGTGGCAAAATTTAGGCTTATTAATACCTCAGACATATGGCCATTTTGGTTAAATTACAAGGACCTTAATCTATTTGTTAAAATTTTGTTGGATTATTATTAGATTACAGACAAGACAAATGAATATATTCTCTGGGTATATTTACAAATTTTAGTAACATTTCTCTCCATTAAATTTTGACCTTAATAAGACAACAGGGATCTTCATACAATAAATTAGTTCATGCACTTTGTTTTAGCTTTATAGACAGAGGAGCACATAAGTATTTTCTCTCAAAACCAAAATGAATTATAAACATTTGTATTGAGTCTCTAGAAAGGAATTAGGTTTGCCAGTAAGAATTGAAACAAGGATATCACTGCTGTGTTCTGAGACCCTGAATTCTGTTCCAAAATAGATAAGACAAGACTGGGTCTTGACCTTTATCTTTTTGTTTTCTAGTGGTGGTCTGTATGAGTCACCTGTGTCTGAATGGTAACAGTACATTGAGGAGCCAGAACTATTCATCCAGACAGAACAAGGAACTGAACATCTAGGCTTTCTCAAGTACCAGATGACCCTATTTTACAGAAGAAGAAACTGTGCCTAGTTAGCTGGGCAAAACAGCTGGGCCACGGCCACATTCCACAAGTTTGCAGTGGAATTTTGTTTCTTTTCTTGTGCATTACTGGTTAGAACATTACTATCCTGAAGATCTATTAGTATTATTCTCTGCCTTAGGAAAATCTCTTAAATGAGTGGTTCCTCTATTTCCCTTTATAATATGGGCAAATGGCATTAATTTGTTCACTAATTCAATAGGCAGAAATAGTCTAGGCACTAAAAAGGTGGTGATAAATAAGATGTAGACTCTATCTGGAGATATGCACTATTTTTTTCTATAGAGAGATTCAAAAAATTATAATAAAATTCAGTTATAGCTATAACAGAGTTTAGAACAAAATTCTGTGGGAATATTGCTACAGTAGAGGCAGGCTTTGTCAGACTCTTTTGAGACCTTTGAAGAATACAAAGGATTCTTGTGTATCTGTATATCCTAAAACTTTTTGAAAATTTAGCATGTAAGCATGAAGATTTTCTATATCTATATTATCGTCATCCATTGATGAGCTGGGTGTGTTCCTGCCGTTGTATATGTGATAGGAAACAACTGAACCACTGGAAAAAATGGCAAGGTTGGCTAGATGCTTTTCAATATCTCATTGTTCTGTCTGTGTGTTTCCTCTTTCTGTTACTTCTACTTAGAACCTCTCTTTCTTCTATATACACCAGGTTTATTTTTTAAGGCCTCACTTGAGGGTCCAGTAGGTTTGCATTTACGCTGAGAGGGTCTGAAATAACCCTCATTCTAAAGTTACTTGTCAAGTACTGGATATTAGTTTGGAGTTTGCTGCATGCTGGGTCACCTTTATCAAGGAGCATTTACAGAAAGGGACTGACACATGGTGGTATCTTGGCTGGAATAAAACACACAGATGTGTGAGCTGTTCTTTAATCATATATTTAAATTTCCTATATTCAGAGGATTCCCTTTTGTTATCAGAAGCACCTTGTGGTGGAAATGAATCCAGGTCATCCTTTTACTGGGGAAATTTTCTGTTTTCGAAAAGGTTAACTAAGCCATAGAATGTTCAATGGTCTAGTTTTTAGGGTTGTAATATGGGAACCTTTTTTTTTTCCTGGTTTAGCTCTGCCTTGACAATACAGCTCCTGCAATATTAGAGCAGCTTCCATATGTTCTAATTAAGTAGCCAAAGTTTGGCTTCTGTGGATTGTTTCTGTAATGTAGGCAGTAATAGCTCATAATGACTCTGAAAGAACTGTCTAGCCAATCTTGCCAAAACTAAAATTGTCTTTCATTTTTATATCCCCAACTGTTCTCACCCTGTTGGGGATATTAAACATATTTGCATTTGGGAGAAACCTCATATGCATCTCTGTGGAAAAGACGACACTATTGTCTCTGATTTTATAAACCATATGTAACCAAGCAACGCAGAGTAATGCATACCAAAGACACACACACTTGTCAGGACCAGAATTCTTGCAAGCCTTTCTTTTGATTCTCAGAATTTTTCAATAAGAAATTGGTGGAAATTCCTGCCTCTCCTCACTCTTATTCAGAAGCAGAATTAATTTTTAGGTCTTTGATCTCTTCAGATTGTGGTTAACACCTTTGCACTTAGAGCCACCACCACCCCCACCCCCGCAGGTAGTAGAAAAGGGGCACAGGACCAATAGCCTGACCATTTACGAGTCCTATTTGCTAGTGCTACCAAGACTAATCAAATGCTCTGGCCTGGAACTTAAGTATTTTGCTATTCTGGACTGTTCTGTACAATCTATTCTGTTTGATATCTCTGCGTACCTTCTGAAATTTTCATGGTCTGCTGGACACTCAGTCCAGTTTCTTTCTAGTCAGCCATGTTTCATTTCTGCTCATACCCTGGGGAACTTTTTGAAAATGGAAGGGAGATTTTGAATATCCAGGAATGAAGGGGATAATGAATGAAGTAAGAATCCTGAGAAGGCAGAAGGGATTGGGGTCCAGAGCTCAGAAGGAAATGCTAAAAAGAGTGGAGACATCGTTTTTGTTTTAACAGTAGGGAGGGAGGAAAGGTTGAGGGAAGACACAGTTTAAGTTAGTTTTGGTGACTGGAAGTCAAAGTGGTTTCCATTTTGTAACTTAAGTTGGAGGTAAGGTCAGCCAGCTGAGAGAAAAGGAGAAATGGAAGAACAGAGCTTGAGAAATTAGCTAAAATTTAGAATAGACCCTACTTACACAATCCTTTTCCCTAAACTAATTGTCCTTATCAGCAGGGGCTAGACAAGTTAAACTGAAATGATTCTGACAGAGAATGACCGTATTGAAAAGGTTGAAAGCGTCATCAGTAAATTGCTTTAATGAGCAGCTCTCTGCAACCCTGATCCCTCAAAAATATGAGTTGGTGCCATTATAAACAGATAATATCTAGCTTTAGCTGAATTTTCAATGTTACCCAGCAATCCATTGAATGGATTTTTGATCTGCTACTTCTGCCATTATATGCTGCCTCTGCCCCCAGGAAGTATGTTAGGTGGTAATATTTGGGCTGCAAGGTCTGCAGTGAGATTATTCTTTTGCTTGCAGGCGATGGCATGACCTAGCTTATATGACCATCCACTCTCCTTTGGTGCTAATTGGCAAAAAGGCATGAGGTCTTCTTGACTTCTGGAGGTTCTGAGGGAAGATAATCTTGAACCCCAGGTGGAGAAAATCTTCTGTTGAGTTAGATGAACAAGATGAAAAGCATAAAATATGATTTCTTTCTAAAGTCCGGATTCTCTTGCAGTGTGTGTGTGTGTGTGTGTGTGTGTGTGTATGTTTCCTTAGCATTTCTATGAATGCTGTCAGCTGAAGAACTAGAATCCTTTATCATAACATATATTTGCTCGTGTGTGGCTAATGGTCTATATGAAATGAAAGTAAAATGAGTAAGGGATGACTTTGAGATGAAAAAGTGTTAGACTTTGGGATCAGGGGATTTGTGATGAATCTAACATGTGGCCTAGCATCAGACTCATGGTGTGGATAGCAGCTAGGTAGACTAGGTAGATATATCAGGTCCAATGAAAATCCCTTTTCTGAATAATGGAATAATATCAAACTGAACTATGTGAAGGGCAGATAATAATAATTAGGGATTGCTGTGTTTCAGGCACTCTTCTGAGTACTTTATCTGTATTAATTCATTGAAACTTCACAAAAGCCCTATGAAGTATGTACTGCTTTTGTCCACTGAAGAGCAGGAAGTTTAACCTATCCAGAGTTACAGAGCTATTTCATAGGAGAGCTGGATTCCAAACCCAAGTAGTTAATTGTGATGACAGCAAAGGAATTATCATTTCCATTTTTAAAACAGAGAGAGACTTAGTGTAGTAAGTTGTCCAAGGTTAAATAGCTGGTGTAACCAAATTATTGAAGAACCTAGATGTTCTATCAGTAAGATATTGTTTTGTTACTACAACTTTGGTACTCAAATATCAGCAACACTGACATCAATAGGGAGCTTATTAGAAATGCAGGCTTTCAGGACACTTCTAAGATCTGTTATCTCTGAATCTGCATTTTTATGAACATTAAAGTTTGAGAAACAGTGAGTCGTACTTCACTGCTACAGTTCATGGTACAGATAGGTGCAAGTATCATTAACTAAAGGTAGAAACTACATGCCTATTATCCATCTAAGAAAGGGTTGGAAATTTAGAGGTTTCAAACAGCAGGAAACACAGGGCTTTAAATAGTTAACCAACACTGGAATTCAGAGGGAAGGAAATGGGACTGTACAGGACCTGAAGTTCTATGTAGTAACTTCTTCACAGAGGAGGAACTGAAGTATGTAGTCAGGGATAGACCAGTAGCTAGACCTCCTAGAACTCCTTTTATTTATTTGCCATGGGCAGAGCTGGTTCTGAATGGGTCTGACTTGCAGTGATTCCAGCAAGTGGTGGACTTATAGGTGACTTATAGGATGGGTTTGACATACCATCTACTTGACTTTTCAGTCTCTCTGTCCTAGAAGAATCACATATTTCACTGCTTTAACTAAACTTGATATATGAAAATTTGGATTTATAAGAAAGAAAAAGTTACAGGTGTAGAAATCTAAATTTATGAGCCATGTAACTAAATTATTTGTTGTATTAGAGGACACATCATGTGTTTCCTTTAAATAATGAGCTCTCCTAACACATTTAAGGCAGAATTCAGTTTTCAGTACTGTTAATAATGCAATATGCTAGGAAGATACACAATATAAATGAGGGGTCCCGGCATGAGCTAGGATCATTTGCCTAAACAGCTCTATAAAGTGATCGGAATGTTTATTGAGTTAGAGATAAATAAGGTTTTAGTATATGCCACCCTTTAAAAGACAAGAGATGTGCTTTCTGGAGAACATACTACTTTTTATTTTAGGCCTCCTTCAGTTCTGCTCTTTCATAGGTTTTATTCTTCACGGTCCATTGAACTGAACTTGTGACTTAAAGTGGTTCACTGAGCTGAGATTTATAGGAATTTGAGGAAGGAAACAGTGAAATAAAAAGATGGTTTTGTTATTTTTGTACAAGGCTCCCTAAGCAACATTTCACAAACCACATGGTGCCAGTTGCCTTTGTGGTTTCATTTGTTCATCCATCCACCCACTCACCTAACCACTCATCCATTAATTCAAGTCAATATTGTCAATAGTCATTTTGTTATGGTCAGAGATGCAACAGTGGGAAAGACAGATACAGTTCTTTTCATTTTGGAGCTTATAGATTAGTGTGAGATGCAGCCAGGTTAACCAGGCAGTTCCCAGTAGAGTGTCATTATCAGCTAGGACGATTGAATTCTAGATGTTATGGAAGGTGCATCTGACCCAAACTACCTGAAATTCATAAACAGAAATTGTATAAGCTATCTATTGGTACATAAGACATTACTCCAAAAAATTTTTTTAAACAATGCACACTTATTATTGCACAGTTTCTGCAGAATAGGCACTGAGTTATGATTTAGCCAGGTACTCTGCTACAGGGTTTCTCATTGGCTGCAATCCAGGTGTTGGCCAGGACTCCAGTCATCTCAACACTTAACTGGGGAGTGATCCACTTCTAAGTTCACTCACATGATGGTTGGCAGAATTCAGTTCCTAATAGGTTTTTGACTGTGGGCATCAGTTCCTTGCTGGTTGTTGGCCTGAGGTCACCCTCTATTACTTGCCACATAGGCCTTTCCATAGGGGAACTTACAATATGGCAGTTGACTTCATCAAACTGAGCAAGCAAGGGAGAAAGAGAGTTACAGTAAGACAGAATCATAGTCTTTTGTCAACTGATCTCAGAAATCATGTCTCATCACTTTTACCATATACTGCTCCTTAGAAACAACTCACTAGGTCTAGCTATGCTCAAAAGAAACAACCCACACCCAAAGAGGAGAGGATAATATTATATAAGGATATGAATATCAGGAGGCAAGGATCACTTGGGACTATTTTAGAAGCTACTTACCACAGACATGTTCTTCTGTGCAAAGATATGAGTTGCAGTTGCTTAATGGCCCTGTTGCAGTATTATTGGCCTCATTTTTAAAGTTAAAATTTGCCACAAGGCTCCCGTGTCTCATGTCCATGGTAAAATATCATAAGATAACTAGATTGACCAAAAAAAAACCCTACTATGGTTGTTAAGTTTTCTCTCTCTTCCTTCATCTCAATCATAATAGGAGGGTCAAAAAAGTTTTCAGAAAAAGAATATTTGAGCAAGTGCAAATTTAGTGCCAGCTTTTGTAATATTTGTCCAAGATTCCTGGTAGGCCTGTTCTCTCAGACACCTGTTCTAATTAGGTTCTTTTTTTAAAAATAAAGTATAATGAATATATATTGTTATAATAGTTTCAGGTATACAACATGTTGGTTCAACAATTCTATACATTATTCAGTGCTTACCATAATAAGTGTAGTCACCATCTGTCACCAACCAATGTTATTACAATATTATTGGCTATATTCACTATGCTGTACTTTTCACCTTTGTGATTTATTTATTTTTATAACTGTAAGTTTTTACCTCTTAATCCCCTTTATCTATCTCACCTATCCTACCACATACCTCTCCTCTGGCAACCCTTAGTTCTCTGTATGAGATAGTAATTTTGTTTGTTTATTTTTTTGTTCATTTGTTTTTTAGATTCCATGTATAAGTGAAATCGTATGGTATTTGTCTTTTTCTGTCTGACTTCTTTCACTTAACATAATACCCTCTAATCCATCCGTATTGTTATAAATGGCAAGACCTCATTCTTTTTATGGCTGAAAAGAGTCCTGTGTGTGTGTGTGTGTGTGTGTGTGTGTGTGTGTATCCATTTATCTATCAATGGACACGGGTTGCTTCCATATCTTGGCTTTTATAAATAATGCTGCAATAAACACAGGGGTGCATATATCTTTTGAAATTTGTGTTTTCATTTTCTTTGGGTAAATAGTAGCATTGCTAAATCATATGAAATTTCTATTTTTAATTTTTTGAGGAAACTCTATGCTGTTTTCCACAGTGGCTGCACCAATTTACATTCCCATGATTAGCGCACAAGGATTCCTTTTTTTCCACATTCTTGCCAACACTTGCTATTTCTTGTTTTCACTTGCTATTTCTAGCCATTCTGACAGGTGTTAATGTGATATCTCTTTGTGGTTTTGATTTGCATTTCCCTAATGATTGTGATGTTGAGCATCTTTTCATGTGTCTGTCATCTGTCTTTTCATCTGTATATCTTCTTTGGAAAAATGTCCATTCAGGTTCTCTGCCCATTTTTGAACCAGACTGTTTTTGGGGTGTTGAGTTGTGTAAGTTCGTTATATATTTTGAATATTAATCCCTTACCTGATATACCATTTGCAAATATCTTCTCCCATTCAGTAGGTTGCATTTTCATTTTGTTGATGATTTCTTTGTGTCTATTTTTGTGCCAGTTCCATACTGTTTTGATTACTATGGCTTTGTAGTATATCTTGAATCTGAGATTGTGATATCTCCAGCTTCATTCTTGTTTCTCAAGACTGAGGTAGTCATTCAGAGTCTTTTATGGTTTCATACCAATTTTAGTATTATTTACAAAATACAATATCCATTTATGTTATAAATTCTCAATAAAGCACATTCGAGGGAACTTACCTCAACATAATAAAAGTCATTTATGAAAAATCCACAGCTAACATCATTCTCAATGGGGAAAAATGAGAGGCTTTTCTGTAAGATCAAGACTAGGATATCCAATTTTATTGCACTGGAATTGTTCACTGGAAGTCCTAGCTGCAGCAATCAGACAAGAGGACAATATAAAAGGCACTCAAATTAGTGAGGAAGTAATAAAACTGTCGCTATTTTCAGATGACATGATTGTGTATATAGAAAAACTTAAAGACTTCACTAAAAACTATTAGAATTGATAAATTCAGTAAAGTTTCAGGATACAAAATTAATATATAGAAATCTGTGGCATTTGTATACATGAACAGTGAAGTAGCAGAAAAAGAAATTAAGAAAACAATCCCATTTAACTGTTGTACCAACAACAACAACAAAAAGTAAAATACCTAGGAATAAAGTTAACCAAGGGTGTTAAAGACCTGTATTCTGAAAACACTGATGAAAGAAATTAAAGACAACATAATACAACAAATAGAAAGATATTCCATGCTTGTGTTTTGGAATAATTAATATTGTTAAAATGCCCATACTACCCAAAGCAATCTACATATTCAATGCAATCACTATCAAAATACCAACAGCATTTTTCATAGAACTAAAATAAATGATTAGGTGCTTTGGGTTGTGGATGGCTCATTCAAGGTACCTTGAGTAATGGATTATTTATAACAAATATCTGTGTCCGTTGTGACCCAAAAACTGCTTGAAAACCAGGTCTCAGGAAGAGACATATATTAGTTAATAAGGGATATGCCACTATAAGAGACCCCAAACTAGAACGGCTTAAGTGAGATGGAAATCTCTCAGTTTCTCTATTTCTCTCCCTCTTTTCCTTTTTCCTCCCTCTTTCCCCCCTCTTTATCTTCCTTCCTCCTCCCTTCTTTTTTTAAATTATTTTTTATGTTTTATTTATTTTTGAGAGCAAGAGAAACTGAGCATAAGCAGGGGAGGGGCAGAAGGAAAGGGAGACAAAGAATCTGAAGCAGGCTCCAGGCTCTGAGCTGTCAGCACAGAGCCCAACCCAGGGCTTGAACTCACAGACTGTGAGATCATGACCCAAGCCAAGGTCGGTTGCTTAACCGACTGAGCCACCCAGGTGCCCCCTCCCTTCTTTTATCTCTCATTTCAGTATAGCTGGTTTAGGCAGGTTGTGCAGTTGTGCTTCATTAGGTAGTTCAAGGATCCAGGTACCTTCCTTTGTTGTTTCAGCATCTTCTAGACCAGAGATTGATAAATTATGTCTGGCAGGCCAAATCTAGCTTGTTGCCTGCTTTTATAAATGAAGTTTTATTTGAATGTAGCTACCACTATTCCATTACATATCATCTATGGCTGCTTGGGCACTACAACAGCAAACTTGAGTAGTTTTATTTTTATGTATTTATTTATTTTGAGAGAGAGAGAGAGAGAGAGAGAGACCGAGACCAAGACCAAGCTGGGGAGGGGCAGAGAGAGAGAATCTCAAGCAGGCTCCACACTGTTAGTGTGGAGCCCAATGCATGGCTTGAACTCACAAACTGTGAGATCATGACCTGAATCTAAATCAAGAGTCCATGCTTAACCAACAGAACCATGTAAGCACCCCAGAATTAAGTAGTTTTGACAGAGACCTTGTGGACCACAAAGTCTAAACTATTTGCAATATGGCACACTACATAAAATGTTTGCCAGCCTCTATTCTAGGGCACTGTCCTTGTGAACATGGTTTCTGTCATGTTTTCTTTCCAGATTGTGGGAAGGGAAAAGAGTGAGTTTGGTGTGACAAATTTTATTTCAGGAAAGTGATGAGACAGTTGTATACATCACTTTTGCTCACAAGCCATTAATGAGAACTTAGTCATATAGCCACAGCTGGTGGTAAGTGTGACTGGGAAATATATTCTCCTTTTGGGAGGCTTTGTGCTTAGACAATACTCAAGGCAAAAAGATAATTGGTACAAATATTATCCTCATTTTTCAATTAGATAACCTAAGGTACTTGGGGCTCCTGGTGGCTCAGTGGTTATGTGCCCGACTTTGGCTCAGGTCATGACTTTGCAGGCTGTGAGTTTGAGCCCCACGTCAGGCTCTGTGCTGACAGCTCAGAGCCTGGAGCCTACTTCAGATTCTGTTTCTCCCTCTCGCTCTACCCCTCTCCCGCTTGTGCTCTGTCACTCTTTGTCTTTCAAAAATAAATAAACGTTAAATAAATTTAAAAAAATAAAATATAACCTAAGGTACAGTGAGGTGAATTTAATTCCTTAAGGCCACAGAATTTTTAAGAACTGTTTTCTGACATCAGCAATGGTGCTGAGCTGCTAGAGGAAGAAAAAGCAATAGTAGTGTTGGGCTACTTAGAAATTAGAAGTGGAGGGGTGCCTGGGTGGCTCAGTTGGTTAAGCATCCGACCTTGGCCTAGGTCATGATCTTATCATTCCCGAGTTGGAGCCCCTCATTGGGCTCTGTGCTGGCAGCTCAGAGCTTGGAGCCTGTTTCAGATTCTGTGTCTCCCTCTCTCTCTGTGTCCCTCCCCCAGTCATGTTTTCTCTCTCTCTTTCTCTCTCTCAAAAATAAATAAACATTAAAAAATTAAAAAAAAAGAAATTAGAACTGGAAGAGAATTCAGAATCCAGGGAAGATTCAGAGACCTGTACATCGGAGTAGGTAATTTCAGAGGATCCGTTTTCATTCTCTCCTCTTGTAAATTGGTTTTCTATTCTTTTACTCTGTGTGTGTGTGTGTGTGTGTGTGTGTGTGTGTATTTTTCTCTCCAACCCATTTTCTGCTTACTCATATATTTTTTGGTCATCACAGTTTTCTCTTGACCATAATTTCCTCATGACTTTAGTTTTGCCTTATGGCATTTTTTAAATTATCTTTTCAACTTCATCTCTCAAGATTATCTTTGTAGTACCCTGTTCACATTTCCAAAAGGGATAATTAGAATCAAACCAGGTTGTTTGTCATTAGTTCCTGACCGTACTTGCAATGGCTGATGTGGGATCAGTAATTACCCTTGTTTGTGACATCAGTGATTGTGTAGGATAGGGTCACTTGGTGTAAAAGGTGGCTTTCTAGGGTCTTCACTTGAACAAAAGAGTGGGGATAGACAGTTGACAGGTTTACTGTAACACCATAGTCATCAAATTCACAGCTCCTCTTTGACACCTAATATTGCCCCAGGCCTTTATGTGGCTCTTTTTATCTGTTATAACTGAAGCTTGTCAGTCTGGTCTTATCTGTGTATGAGACAAATATCATCAATGCTTCTCATTATTTATTTAAAAAAATCCTTTGAAGTATGAAGATTCCTCTAGTGTAGATAGTAGCTGGCAGTTACAATTTGTTGATGAACATAGACTTGTTGATGGATTTGGCTGTAATCAAGGAACTGAGTATAAAAACAGTGCCTTTCTTAGGGGTTCAAGAAAGTTGAGCTTTTAACTTCTCATTTCATTGTGTTTATCTTTCCTCTCCCTACAGCAGTAGTATTCACCTCAAAGTTCTCCTTATTGTGTGGCAGACATGGTGCTGAATGCTCTACATACATTTATTTAATCCTCACACCAATGCTGCATTGTAGGTACCAGTACCGTAGTCTTCCCATTATCTGCAGCTTTGCTTTCTGTGGTTTTACTTACCTACAGTAAACTGCAGTGCAGAAGCAAATGTATCGTCAGAAGGTCAGTAAATAGCCTAACAGTATGTCACAATGTTATTTACCCCTTTTTACCTCACCATGTAGGCATTTTATCATCTCACATCATCGCAAGAAGGGTGAGTACAGAACAAGATATTTTGAGAGAGAGAGAGAGAGAGAGACAACATCCATATGCCTTTTACTACATTATATAGTTATAATTATTCTATTTTATTATTAGTTATTATTAATCACTTACTGTGCCTGTTAATTTATAAATTAAACTTTATGATAGGTGTGTATGTGTAGGAAAAAAACATATATAGGGTTGGGTACTACCTGTGGTTTTAGGCATTCACTGGGGGTCCTAGAACATACCCTCCTTGGATAACGGGGGATGGATTACTGTATTAGTTCCATTTTGCAGTTGAGGAAACTGAGACACAGGGGTCAAGTGACCCATGTCATGTAGCTACTAAATGGCAAAGTCAGAATTCTAGCTCAGGTGGTTTGATTCCAGAATTAGATACTTCATCCCCACAGTTCATAAAACTTTTGAGTATTCCATATGCAAAGTTCTCTAGTGACACAGGTTGTAATTCTGTTTTCTATGCCTTTTTTCCTCATGAACCACTATCAAGAATGTTCCAAAAGCTCTGTATGTAGCAGCCACTGATGTCTCTGGGAAAATTCTCAGAGTCCATTGAGTAACCATGCATGTTAAAAATATTTAGTGACACATTCCAATGATGAATTTAAAATAGTCCTATGAAGGGGCGCCTGGGTGGCGCAGTCGGTTAAGCGTCCGACTTCAGCCAGGTCACGATCTCGCGGTCTGTGAGTTCGAGCCCCGCGTCAGGCTCTGGGCTGATGGCTCGGAGCCTGGAGCCTGTTTCCGATTCTGTGTCTCCCTCTCTCTCTGCCCCTCCCCCGTTCATGCTCTGTCTCTCTCTGTCCCAAAAATAAAAAAATAAAAATAAAAAAAAAAAACGTTGAAAAAAAATAAAATAGTCCTATGAAGTCAAGAATGTGCATTGAATATTTTTGTATTATTTGAGTATAATTTGCACTAGTATTGCAATTGCTGGATTGTAGGGTAGTTTTATTTTTAACTTTTTTGAGGAAACTCCATACTGTTTTCCATAGTGGCTGTACCAGATTGCATTACCACCAATAGTGCAAGAGTGTTGCCCTTTCCCCACATCCTTGCCAACACCTGTTGTTTCTTGTGTTGTTGTTTTTAGCCATTATTACAGGTGTGAGGTGATATCTAATTGTAGTTTTGATTTGTATATCCCTGATCATCAGTGATGTTGGACATCTT
Organism: Neofelis nebulosa; assembly: GCF_028018385.1. Lineage (NCBI taxonomy): Eukaryota > Metazoa > Chordata > Mammalia > Carnivora > Felidae > Neofelis > Neofelis nebulosa. The sequence continues at coordinate 85,135,676 of NC_080800.1, forward strand.
TTCATGTGTCTGTTGGCCATCTGTACGTCTTCTTTGGAGAAATGTCTATTCATGTCTCGTGTTCATTTTTTTTCGTGTTCATCTTGTTAATGTTTGTTTATTTTTGATAGAGAGATACAGAGCGTGAGCAGGGGAAAGCAAGAGAGAGAGACGCACACACAAACTGAAGCAAGCTCCAGGCTCTGAGATGTCAACACAGAGCCTGATGCAGGGCTCAAACTCAGGAACAATGAGATCATGACCTAAGCCAAAGCTGGACACTTAACCTACTGAGCCACCCAGGTGCTCCAGTTCTTTATACATTTTGGATACTAGCACTTTATCAGATATGCCATTTGCAAATATCTTCTCTCATCCTATAGTTTGCTTTTTAGTTTTGTTGATTGTTTCCTTTTCTGCAAAGAAGCTTTTTATCTTGATGAAGTCCCAATAGTATATTTTTGCTTTTGGTTCCCTTGCCACAGGAGACATATCTAGAAAGAATGTGCTACAGCCAATGTGAAAGAGGTTACTGCCTGTGTTCTCTTCTAGGGTTTTTATGGCTTCAGGTCTCACATTTATGTCTTTAATCCATATTGAATTTATTTTTGTGTATGGTGTAAGAAAGTGGTCCAGTTTCATTCTTTTGTGTGTTGCTGTCCAGTTTTCCCAACACCATTTATTGAAGAGACTTTTTCCCATTGGATAGTCTTTCCTGCATCATTGAAGATTAATTGACCATATAGTTGTAGGTTCATTTCTGGGTTTTCTATTCTGTTTTATTGATCTATGTGTCTATTTTTGTGCCAGTACCATACTCTTTTAAAGGATGCATGCACCACCATGTTTGTAGCAACCTTATCTATAATAGCCAAGTTATGGAACAGCCTAAATGTTCATAAGCATGCGTATATATATATATATATATTCTAGGGTATAGTTATATATATATATATATATATATATATACACACACACACACACATACATACACATACACACAATGGAATATTAGACAAAAAAGAATGAAATCTTGCAAATGGATTAGAGAATATTATGCTAAGTGAAGTCAGAGAAAGAAAAATACCATCTGTTTTCACTCATATGTGGAATTTAAGTAAGAAAACAAGTAAGCAATGTGGGGGTAAAGAGAGAGAGGGATAAACCAAGAAACAGACTTAACTATAGAGAACAAACTGATGGTTAACAGAAGGGAGGTGGGTGGGAATATGGGTGAAATAGATGATGGGGATTAAGAAGTGTACTTGTGATGAGAACTGGGTGTTGTATGGAAGTGTTGAATTACTAAATTCTACACCTGAAACTATATACACTACAGTGTATACAAACTAACTGAAATTTAGATAAAAACATAAAAAAGAAGGTGCATTAGATAAATGAATGTCCTTATAGAATTGTCCAAATAAGTATTTACTATTTACTATCTATCTAGCATAAACAATCCACATTATCTTGATAAATACAGAGGGTTAATTTTTCTTAATATGGGTTAATTGTACAACTACAAATGGTTCCAGTTGGTAATGTCTTCTGCGTGCATAATACAAATTTTAAGTCTTTGTAAACTATATGAAGTCTTACAGTGGCATACAATGTGACATTAGTCTATGACTAATGTCAGAAAGACATAGACATACACTAATGACATAGACATAGACATAGACTAATGTCTATGGCTAATGTCAGAAAGTTCTTTCCTCAGAAGGTAATGGTAACAAAAAGTTTTGGAAAATATTTAGGCTACAAATATAACTGCTGGTCTGCAAAATTTGCATGTACTCCTCCCTATTTATCCCCGCTTTATTCTAGTTCTCTACATTAAAACATATTCAACTCGTCCTTTAAAACTTGATTCAAATGCCCTATGTACCCTCAGTACTTCTAGACACAGTTCATACAGACATTTGCTTTTGCTGACATATTTTCCGTAACTGGTCTTAAGTCCTATCATGTATGTTTATTTTGTCACATTATATAGACTGAAATATCCTCATGATGTCAGGAAGTGCCTTTGTAAACAGAAGGTGAGCAGTAAATGATGTTGACTGACTACCTTTAAAGAACACAAACATCTGCTTGCTGCATTAAAGACTCAGAATTTCTTTTTTTTTTTCAACGTTTTTTATTTATTTTTGGACAGAGAGAGACACAGCATGAACGGGGGAGGGGCAGAGAGAGAGGGAGACACAGAATCGGAAACAGGCTCCAGGCTCCGAGCCATCAGCCCAGAGCCTGACGCGGGGCTCGAACTCACGGACCGCGAGATCGTGACCTGGCTGAAGTCGGACGCTTAACCGACTGCGCCACCCAGGCGCCCCAAAGACTCAGAATTTCTAATGGATACACATTTCCTTAATCACAAAGACATGTCAGGAAGAAAGGGAAGAAAGCACTTATAGCTTTTATAACAAAAACATAAAACAAAACAAGAATAAAACAAAACAAAAGCAAAACCTTCACTATTTGGTTTTCTCCAGGCTCACCCTGATTGCTTCAAACTGAATGATTAAGGTTTATCCAAGAGTATTTTGTAAATAAAGGGTAAAGTTATCCTACATTAATTTCTTCTGAAGAATATGTGGAGATTTCAATGTGTTTAATTCCTACTTGAAGTTGCCTTAATGCTTTATATGCTATATACTTGCTTTTGTGGTCAGGCAGAGGAGTGGCCAAGGAAATGCATGTGTGTGTGGCCTTCTCTAGTATCACTGAACCCCTTCTGTGAGATTTGTGAGACTCCTGATTTATTAGCAAAAGCTTTAATGAGAGTTTGTCTATAAAAGAGAAAAAGAAAAGCCTTGGAATTGAAGCAAGGGATTACGAGCTCAGTGTTTGCTTGAACTTATAAATTATGAAGGAAGGTTGACAGGTTTGAGTTTGGTATTATGGAGAAGTATTTTAGAAGATCAATAAAATTTATAGGCATTGAATAGAAAACATATGGGCAAGTGTTCTCTAACTCTAGAAGCTTTGGGGGTAATGTCCAGGTGATCATAGTTCTCCTGTGCCATCCCTGGTCCCACCTGCGTCCAAAGATTTTACCCAATTTTTTTCTAGTTCCAAGGAAGCTAGCATATCCTGGAAATGTCCTAAGCAGTTAGTTTTCTTGTGGCTCATTCTTGCTCTCTTAAGACTACTTTAAACCGAGGTATGGAATACTGTCTTTTGAAGATGTAGGTACACCAATCAATCCATTATCCATAGGACAGGGATTTGTATAGTTTATTTGTGTGAACAGCTGGGTATTTTTGACCTTCCACCCTTTCTCTCCTGGACTCCTTTGACCAGTAAAGCTTTATGCCTTGTCCTGTGCTCATAGCTCTTTGTATGTTTCCTTTACCACAGAATGTGTTCCAGGTTACTTGGTAAAATATTTTTTTATGAAACTAATAATAATATTGTTAGTTGTGTATATGGTTGTTTCCCTCACCAAACTGTAAACCAAGTACAGAATCATATCTTATCCTCTTCTGTATCACCAACATCTAACAAAATGTAAGTGATTTATAAGTGTTCTATGAATGAATGAGCCTGAATTGTGACCCAGGACCAAAGGACCAAGGTAAAGATAATTGCACTAATCAAAATAGTAGTTTACTTTTATTGAGCACTTACTGTGTACCAGACATTGTGTTGAGCACTGAAATGAATCATATCACTTAATCTTCACAACTACCCTATGAGGAGTTATCTACATTTATAAATAAGAATACTAAGCTCAGAGCAGTTAATTTATTTGCCCAAAGTCGCACACCTAGTAAGTGTTAGAGTAAGGATTCAAACCAAGTTCCATAAGCCTCTAAACTTCCACTACTATGCTGCCTGCTACAATGTTAACCTTGTAAGATGCAGATAAGCTTGGCTTACTGGTGGGGAGCTCAGAGTGACTTCAGGTTTCTGGGCCCAATCTAGTTCCTATTAGAACAGATTTTAATCCAAATTATCCCATAAATATGGGGAATTATGGTGACATCAAATTTTCTTCCAGAAGGGGCAGAGACTACTCATAGTTTGGGATGAAGATGCTAGTGTTGGAAGAGAATTCTGTGGCATTGCTGTATTTGGTTCAAACAGTTTGTTTATAATTCTCCCTTATTGGACTCTGTGCTTCTCCTCTGACTTATTTTCCTGATGTCAGGGATACAGATCACCAACAATGGGTCCCATGTGTTCCTGGCAGAGGAAATATCATTTATGAAGGTCTTGATGTGGGAAGGAGCTTGGTTATTCGAGGAGCAAAAGAATGGCCAGTGTGGCTGGAGCATATGGACTGAGTGGCAGAGAAACATGATGAGCCTGAGAGGGGGATTACCTAAATCAGAACCTCCATAGAACTCAACTGTGAGTGTGGTGAGACAGTGTTATGAGTGAAGAAACAATAGTAGGTGAAATTCTCTTCTACTTTCAGTGAGGGAAACCCCTTGAATATACTGAAGATGGCCCTTGGTTGAATTCCCTGCTATGATGGATTGTGTTCTAAAGAAATTCTAGAGTGCAGGCAGGCCTTTAATTATACTCAGAATATGTTCCTTAAGAATATGGTATCCATGAAAAATTCAGGAGTAGGGACTTGGCCAAGATTATACAGATAAATATATAGATAGCTATAGATGTAGATATAAATACAGATAATTAAATGAAATGAGATTAAACTCAGCATACTCTAATAGAATTAGTAGGTATGTTGAAACCTTTTAGTCACTAATTACAACTTAACAAAATAACAACTTAATTCCCAAACTTACTCCTTTCCTTTTGGATCTATAATTTACATAACAAATTATTCATCTAACGGTTAATCATCTGCCTCCCTGGTTAGGCTCTAATGATATAGCCCGAGGTTTGAAGAAAATGATTCTTGAGATACTCCAGGATTCCTGAAACTCAGGGGGTCTCAAGCAGCTGGACCTCCTTACTTTTCTGGGGGTGGTGGGAAGGTCTCTACATTTTGTAGTTTTCTCCACAGAAGTGGTAGAGTTGGAGGAAGAGGTGGCCTGGGAGATGATCTGGCAACAAAAGCAAGGAAATTAACATTTACTAAGTGCCTATCATGAGTCAAGCATCTTACATTTGTTATCTCCTTTAATAACAAATTAATTAGCACAGCTTTAATTAGCACAACTGTTTGAGGTAGGTGCTATTAATTACCACTTTAGCCATGAGAAGAATGAGACTCACATAAGTTAGGTGACTTGTCTAAGATCATACAGCTAGATAAGTTATGGAGGAGGGAATCAAATACTGTGCAGTTCTGTCTGCTTATAAACTGTGCCCTTCCAGCTTTCTCTATGCCTGCGTCCTGGTCTTCCTAACAGCTGGCTTCTCCCTACATCTCAGGTTTTCACCAGAGAATGGCTCCTTTATTTGGAAATCAGGTGCCTAATAGGGTGGAAGACCCAGATATGTATGATTTGTTGGCCATCTAGCATTTCTAGTTGGAAAATATGAAAATATCACTGTTGAATAAACAAATTTATTTCTGCATGTTCCACCCCACACCTCCCACTGTCCCTGTTTTCTGCCTGACAAGATCACATGATAACCTCCCCCTTCATTTCTCTCTAGGTAAAGGAAATTAACCCCCAAAAATTATTTTCGGGAGCTGAACTCAGGATTAATGGTGTATCACGGGCTGAAAATAAAGTACTTTAATCAGGTTTCTTGACACCTGAGAACCCTAGGTAGATTGGAGGGAAGAGGGAAGTCTTTTTTGAATATGGATGCTTAGGGGCAGTTCAAGCCTATATAAAATATAGCAGTGAGGGCTACTTTTGGCAGCCTAAGTCCAGAATAAAGGCTGTAGACCCTTGTGGGTAGGGTGAGGGAATTCTACTAAGGATAAGAATTTTTTGAAGGCAGGGCTTATGTCTTATTTTTTTTATCTCCTGCACCTAACACAGTCACTAACTTATAGTAGGTGCTCACTAAATGTTTATTAAACATTCAAGTGTAATATTCTAAAAAAAAAAATGAATACTTGAAAAGAAACACCTTTAGCCCACCAGGCAAGGCAGAGCCCCCGAGTCTGGCTTGCAAAAGCAGAGGGGCCAGACTGTGTGAGTTCTGACAGCCAGCAGGACTTAACATCTGGAATGTTATAAGTCAACAGCTCTGCTCGGAGAGCAGGAGGGCTAGAGGACATTGGGAGGAAGAGTTGTTGAGCCCCAGATGACAGAGCTCAGCTTGGCAGGGAACAAAGGCGCTTGCCAGCACCATCTCCCTCACCCATCCCCTGCCAAAATCCCAAAGGGAACCAGTTCCCGTCAAGGAACTTGCTTGCACCGTGCAAACATCCAACACTGTGCTTCTGTGGATCCATCCCTCCCATGGGTCTGCCTCCCTCCCGGTGCTGAAGGGCCCCTCCCACAGCAGACCACCAAAAGTAAAGCAAGCTGAGTCTGCCCCTCCCACCCCTGTGTACCTTGCGGATCCACCCCTGCTAATACACCAGATCCCACAGAAACATTACCATAAGCCTGGCAGTGTGCATGTAGCCCAGACAGGGGCCACAACACTCCACAGTGAGTCCTGCCCCTGGGAGAGAAGAAGATAAGGTACACACCAGTCTGACTGTGGCCCCAGTGGTGGGCTGGGGGGCAGACATCAGGTCTGACTGTGGCCCCGCCCACCAACACAAGTTACTCCAGAGAGCTCAGAGGAAGAGCCCTGCAGTTCCGCGCCACTCCAGGGACTATCCGAGATGACAAAACAGAAGAATTCTCCTCAAAAGAAACTCCAGGAAGTAGCGACAGCTAACAAACTGATCAAAAACGATTTAAGCAATATAACGGACCATGAATTTAAAATAATAGTTATAGAATTAATCGCTGGGCTTGAAAAAAGTATACAGGACAGCAGAGAATCTATAGCTATAGAGATCAAGGGACTAAGAAACAGTCAGGAGGAGTTAAAAAATGCTATAAATGAGGTGCAAAATAAAATAGAGGCAACCACAGCTCGGATTGGAGAGGCAGAGGAGAGAATAGGTGAATTAGAATAAAAATTATGCAAAAAGAGGAAGCTGAGAAAGAGATAAAAAAAATCCAGCAGTATGAGGGGAGAATTAGAGAACTAAGTGATGCGACGAAACACAATAATATCCGTATAATAGGGATTCCAGAGAAGGAAGAGAGAGAGAAAGGGGCTGAAGGTGTACTTGAATAAATCATAGCTGAGAAGTTCCCTGATCTGGGGAAGGAAAAAGTCATTGAAATCCAAGAGGCACAGAGAACTGCCTTCAGGCGTAACTTCAATTGATCTTCTGCACGACATATCATAGTGAAACTGGCAAAATACAAGGGTAAAGAGAAAATTCTGAAAGCAGCTAGGGATAAATACACTCTACCTTATAAATGGAGACTGATAAGACTAGTGATGGATCTATCTACTGAAACTTGGCAGGCCAGAAAGGAAGGTCAGGAATCTTCAACGTGATGAACAGAAAAAATATGCAGCTGAGAATCCTTTATCCAGCAAGTCTGCCATTTAGAATAGAAGGGGAGATAAAGGTCTTCCCAAACAAACAAAAACTGAAGGAATTTGTCACCATGAAACCAGCCCTACAAGAGATCCTAAGGGGGACCCTGTGAGACAAAGTACCAGAGACATCACTACAAGCATAAACATACAGACATCACAATGACTCTAAACCCGTATCTTTCTATAATAACACTGAATGTAAATGGATTAAATGCACCAACCAAAAGGCATAGGGTATCAGAATGGATAAAAAATAAACAAAACAAAAACATCTATTTGTGGTCTACAAGAGACTCATTTTAGACCTTAGGTCACCTTCAGATTGAAAGTGAGGGGATGGAGAGCAATCTATCATGCTACTGGAAGTCACCAGAAAGCTGGAGTAGCCATACTTATATCAGACAAACTATACTTAAATTAAAGGTTGTAACAAGAGATGAAGAAGGGCATTATATAATAATTACAAGGTCTATCCATCAGGAAGAGCTAACAATTATAAATGTTTATGCACCGAATATGGAAGCCCTCAAATATATAAAACAATCGCAAACATAAGCAAACTTATCGATAAGACTCTGGTCACTGCAAGGGCTTTAATAGTCCACTTACAACAATGGATAGATCATCTAGACACAGGATCAATAAAGAAACAAGGGCCCTGAATGATATATTGGATCAGATGGACTTGACAGATCTATTTAGAACTCAGCATCCCAAAGCAACAGAATATACTTTCTTCTCGAGTGCACATGGAACATTCTCCAAGATCACATACTGGCTCACAAAACAGCCCTTCATAAGTATACAAGAATTGAGATCATACCATGCATACTTTCAGACCACAATTCTATGAAAATTGAAATCAACCACAGGAAAAAGTCTGGAAAACCTCCAAAAGCATAGAGGTTAAAGAACACCTTACTAAAGAATGAATGGGCCAACGAGGCAATTAGAGAAGAAATTTAAAAAAATATGGAACCAAACGAAAATGAAAATACAACAATCCAAACGCTTTGGGATGCAGCGAAGGCAGCCTGAGAGGAGCAATCCAAGCCTATATCAAGAAACAAGAAAAATCCCAAATACAAAATCTAATGGCACACCTAAAGGAAGTAGAAGCAGAACAGCAAAGACACCCTAAACCCAGGAGAAGAAGAGAAATAATAAAGATCAGAGCAGAAATAAACAATATAGAATCTAAAAAAAACCTGTAGAGCAGATCAGTGAAACCAAGAGTTGGTTTTTTGAAAAAATAAAAGTGATAAACCTGTAGCCAGGCTTCTCAAAAAGAAAAGGGAGATAACCCAAATAGATAAAATCATGAATGAAAATGGAAATGTGACAACCAATCCCTCAGAAATACAAGAAATGGTCATGGAATACTATGAAAAATTATATGCCAACAAACTGGACAACGTGGAAGACATGGACACATTCCTAGGCACCCACACACTTCCAAAACTCAAACAGGAAGAAATAGAAAACTTGAACAGACCCATAACCAGTGAGGAAATTGAATCAGTTATCAAAAATCTCCCAACAAATAAGAGTCCAGGATCAGATGGCTTCCCAGGGGGATTTTACCAGACATTTAAAGCAGAGATAATACCTATCCTTTTCAAGCTATTCCAAAAAATAGAAAGGGAAGGAAAACTTCCAGATTCATTCTATGAAGCCAGCATTACTTTGATTCCTAAGCCAGACAGAGACCCAGTAAAAAAAGAGAACTACAGGCCAATATCCCTCATGAATATGGAGGCAAGAATTCTCAACAAGATGCTAGCAAATCGAATTCAATAGCATATAAAAAGAATTATACACCATGATCAAATGGGATTCATTCCTGGGCTGCAGGGCTGGTCCACCATTCGCAAATCAATCAATATGATACATCACATGAATAAAAGAAAAGAACCATACAATCCTGTCAATTGATGCAGAAAAAGGATTTGACAAAATTCAGCATCCTTTCTTAATAAAAACCCTCGAGAAAGTCGGGAGTGAAGGAAAATACTTAAACATCATAAAAGCCATTTATGAAAAGCCCACAGCTAACATCATCCTCAATGGGGAAAAACTGAAAGCTTTCTCCCTGAGATCAGGAACACGACAGGGATGTTCACTCTCACCGCTGTTGTTTAACATAGTGTTGGAAGTGCTAGCATCAGCAATCAGACAACAAAAGGAAATCAAAGGCATCAAAATTGGCAATGATGAAGTCAAGCTTTCACTTTTTGCAGATGACATGATATTATGCATGGAAAACCTGATAGACTCCACCAGAAGTCTGCTAGAACTGATACATGAATTCAGCAAAGTCGCAGGATACAAAATCAGTGTAAAGAATCAGTTGCATTCTTATGCACTAATAATGAAGCAACAGAAAGACAAATAAAGAAACTGATCCCATTCACAATTGCACCAAGAAGCATAACACACCTAGGAATAAATCTAACCAAAGATGTAAAAGATCTGTATGCTGAAAACTCTAGAAAGCTTAGCAAGGAAATTGAAGAAGATATAAAGAAATGGAAAAACATTCCGTGCTCATGGATTGGAAGAATAAATATTGTCAAAATGTCAATACTACCCAAAGCTATCTACACATTCAATGCAATCCCAGTCAAAATTGCACCAGCATTCTTCTCGAAACTAGAACAAGCAATCCTCAAATTCATATGGAACCACAAAAGGCCCTGAATAGCCAAAGTAATTTTGAAGAAGAAGACCAAAGCAGGAGGCATCACAATCCCAGACTTTAGCCTCTACTACAGAGCTGTAATCATCAAGTCTGCATGGTATTGGCACAAAAACAGACACATAGACCAATGGAATAGAATAGAAACCCCAGAACAAGACCCACAAACGTATGGCCAACTAATCTTTGACAAAGCAGGAAAGAACATCCATTGGAAAAAAGACAGTCTCTTTAACAAATGGTGCTGGGAGAACTGGACAGCAACATGCAGAAGGATGAAACTAGACCACTTTCTTTCACCATCCACAAAAACAACTCAAAATGGATAAAGGACCGAATGTGAGACAGGAAACCATCAAAACCCTAGAGGAGAAAGCAGGTAAAAACCTCTGACCTCAGCCACAGCAATTTCTTACTCGACACATTCCCAAAGGCAAGGGAATTAGAAGCAAAAATGAACTATTGGGACCTCATGAAGATAAAAAGCTTCTGCACTGAAAAGGAAACAATCAACAAAACTAAAAGGCAACCAACAGAATGAGAAAAGATATTTGCAAATGACATATTGGACAAAGGGCTAATATCCAAAATCTATAAAGAGCTCACCAAACTCCACGCCTGAAAAACAAATAACCCAGTGAAGAAATGGGCAGAAGACATGAATAGACACTTCTCTAAAGAAGACATCCAGATGGCCAACAGGCACATGAAAAGATGATCAATGTTCGCTCCTCCTCAGGGAAATACAAATCAGAACCACACTTAGATATCACCTCACACCAGTCAGAGTGGCTAAAATGAACAAATCAGGAAACAATAGATGTTGGCGAGGATGTGGAGAAACGGGAACCCTCTTGCACTGTTGGTGGGAATGCAAACTGGTGCAGGCGCTCTGGAAAACAGTGTGGAGGTTCCTCAAAAAATTAGAAATACACCTATCCTATGACCCAGAAGTATCACTGCTAGGAATTTGCCCAAGGGATACAGGGTACTGATGCATAGGGGCACTTGTACCCCAATGTTTATAGCAGCACTCTCAACAATAGCCACATTATGGAAAGAGCCTAAATGTCCATCAACTGATAAATGGAAAAAGAAATTGTGGTTTATATACACAATGGAATACTATGTGGCAATGAGAAAGAATGAAATATTGCCTTTTGTAGCAACGTGGATGGAACTGGAGAGTGTTATGCTAAGTGAAATAAGTCATATAGAGAGGGACAGATACCATATGTTTTCACTCTTATGTGGATCCTGAGAAACTTAACAGAAGTCTATGGGACAGGGGAAGAAAAGAAAAAGAGGTTAGAGAGGGAGGGAGCCAAACCATAAGAGACTCTTAAAAACTGAGAACAAAGTGAGGTTTGATGGGGGGTGGGAGGGAGGGGAGGATGAGTGATGGGTTTTGAGGAGGGTACCTTTTGGGATCAGCACTGGGTGTTCTATGGAAACAAATTTGACAATAAATTTCATATTTAAAAGAAAGATAAAAAACATATTAAAATTAAAAAAAATACACACACACAAAACAAATCTAATAAATGATGCCTGATCTTAAAAAAATAAAAGAAACACCTTTTTGTTAATAATTTATAGTAATTCACACTATAAGAACAAAGTCAAGGAAGTATAGTCGCTCTTTGGGGGAACTGCTATGATTTACAGGGATATTTGCAGTAGTTCCAACCCTGTCATTAACTAGCTATGTGCCCATGGATAAGTCACTCAACTATTCTGTGCCCTAGTTGCCTCATCTGTAAAAAGCACAGTGTGGAATGTTTCTAAAATTCCTTTATTCATGTGAGTTCATTATTCTATGCACATAAAACAAATACCTAATTTTTATTTAGGTCCTGACAGTTTGTTAAGGATTTATTTATATTATTTCACTGAAGCTTCCCACAATGTTATGAAGTAAATATTATTATGTCGGTTTCACAGATGAAGAAACCAAGGCTAAGATTAAGGAAATAATTTGTGCTACTGCTAAGTGTTTTGACTCAAATCCAGTCCTCTCTCCAGGTAGCACAGCTCTTTCCACATAGTAATTACCTGAGGTTAAATAATGCTGCCTAAGTGCTTGAAAAATCATTTGTTTCCTTAGGTCCTCAAACATCTCTCTCTTCCAATTGTATTTGATTGTTAATTTACTCAGCAAATTCGTTTCTAAATGTCAAATCAGCTGAAGTTGACATATTATGAATTTCACATTCTGGAGGTCTTAATAAATGAGGCTTTCCTTTATTCTTTTGCAATGAGCCTTGGCTTTTTGGTGAAGAAAATGTATTTGCCCTACTGGAAGCTTCTGCAAATTATGAAGGGTTGTACCTTTTAGGTTATCTAGAAATGGAATCCATGCTCTAATTGAGTTGTCTCTACTATGGCTAACAATAGAAAAAGTACACCTGCCTTTGCTTTAATGTTGATTCATATTATTAGTGCAGATATGACATTATGAACAAAGAAACCTGTACATATACCCATTTAGAATATTTTGAAACTTATTTGATCCGATTACTTCCAGTGACTAGATAGCAAATCTACTGGACATTTTAACATATATTATGGTAAATCATATTCCCTTACAACTTCACCCCCCTTGGAGATGACTCCTCAAATGTACATGTTTCCCCAGGGCATGACACACTACCTAAGTTTTCATAATTTAACAAAGTATGAAGGGACTTTGGCAGATTTAACTGCTGAACCTGTCATATTTAACTGCTTGTAAATTTAATTAGTTGGGGGAGAAACAGGTTTGGAGAATATATCACAATTAAATTAGTCAGCAAAGTGGAGTTGTTAGCCCACTCTTTGGGGGCAATCTATCAAAAGGGAAAGGATACTTGACACCTATGATCAACTAATTAAATGCATTAGGTCCTGATGGGTGGTTTTTAATATTTACCACCCCTTCAAATATATTTGACCAGGAAACCTGGTATGAAAGAGTTCCAGTGGTAAGCATTATATAAATAAGTATACAAAATGACTAATTGAGGTATAGGTAGAGGTGTTTCCTCACCCCCTCTTTTAATTGAAAGAACCTGGCTGTAAATTTTTGATTCCTTTTAGAAATCAATTTAGATATGGCCAACAAGATTGTTTTATTGTAAACCAAATACTGCTTTATTAACTAATCTTGTTTATCATGAACAAAGGTGTTTCTAGGTATTAACTGAGTATAATACCACTCATTCCAGAATTGGACTCCTAGTGTGCTAATGATATTTTTTAAACTTTTGAATGATGTTTAGAAGAACTAATATAACATTGAGAAAATAAACCAGGGAAAGTAAACATTGCATTAGGGTGTTCTTTCAAAGTAAATATGTTCTTTCTTTGATGCATAACGTGACCTTAAGTAGACTCATAATAGGCTTGCTATAAATGAACAGTTTCAAAGCTATTATTTTTAAGTGGATTTCATCCCACAATAGTGCAAACATGAACAATATTGTTTTGCTGCTTATAATCACTTGCCACCCTCCCACTATTAGGGCAAATGTTTATTGAGAAGCTTTTTAGTCTTTTATTCCTGAAAGAAAAGGAATATGACAGGTTTCATCATTGTAAGACAGCAGTCAAGAAAAAACGACTGATGAGGAATAGTCTGGATTAGTGTTTTTTTCCACTCTCTGCTCTATAAATATCCTTTCTTGTTCTTTGATTTTGGCAAAGTTACAGCTTCTTTCAACTTTGGCTTCCTCATCCATGAACTCCCTATCTAATTCAGTTTAACATTTCTATTTCTTTTTATCTGTTGGCATTCATGTCATCACACAATTGCTGATACCTTCCTTTGGTCTTTTTCTTTCTATCTGTCTTTGATTAACCTAGGTCTTGTAGTCCTTTAACCTTGGGACTGATTCACCTTATTTGTCTCTCCTCATGTCTCTTGTTGAGTTGCCTGCCTTCTCAAATTTGCACTGGGACCCTTTGTTTGATGGCACTTCTTTCCAGTCTCTATCTCTGAAATGAGAAGATCTTTTTATCTGTCAGGGGTCACTGACTCACAGAATAGAAAATGAATTGAGGGAAATATATTAATAAAAATTAAGCTAATTTTAAAATTAGAACAGGAACTTCAAAGTTTTATCTCTTAATATTAAGTACTTATTTACTAGATACTGCATCAATTTGCTCCCTGCATAGTATATCCTATTGGGTTGCAGAATAGCTGAGAGGTGCAGTGATATTAGAAGCAAGGAAAACTCTGTAGAACACAGTGATTAAGAAATTGTTACCATCTGAGCAGGGAATTGGGAAGCATTGACCTTAAAATTACAACCAACCTCAATTATCCATAGGTTAATGGATATCCTCAACTCCATAGGTTGTGGCAGATTTTCAAATCCAAGTTACTTTCTCTTTGGTATCTAGCACTTGCCTGGTCAGTCTTCCCAATTGGTGCATGCATAGGAAATACAAACTTATTTTAATACTTGCCTACCAAATTTAATTGAGAAGAAATGTCTGCTATTGAAAAAAAAATTTTTAATTATCTTAAATGTTTATTATTTTTTTTTATTTCTTTTATTTTTTTTTTATTTATTTATTTTTTTATTTTTTAATATATGAAATTTACTGTCAAATTGGTTTCCATACAACACCCAGTGCTCATCCCAAAAGGTGCCCTCCTCAATACCCATCACCCACCCTGCCCTCCCTCCCACCCCCCATCCACCCTCAGTTTGTTCTCAGTTTTTAACAGTCTCTTATGCTTTGGCTCTCTCCCACTCTAACCTCTTTTTTTTTTTTTTCCCTTCCCCTCCCCCATGGGTTTCTGTTACGTTTCTCAGGATCCACATAAGAGTGAAACCATATGGTATCTGTCTTTCTCTGTATGTTTATAGCAGCACTCTCAACAATAGCCAAATTATGGAAAGAGCCTAAATGTCCATCAACTGATGAATGGATAAAGAAATTGTGGTTTATATACACAAAGGAATACTACGTGGCAATGAGAAAAAATGAAATATGGCCTTTTGTAGCAACGTGGATGGAACTGGAGAGTGTGATGCTAAGTGAAATGTTTATTATTTTTGAGAGAGAGGCAGAGACAGCAAGGGGGGGGGAGCAGAGAGAGAGAGGGAGACTCAGAAGCAGGCTTCAGGCTCCAAGCTGTCAGCACAGAGCCTGAAGTGGGGCTTGAACTCAAAGACTGGAATATCATGACCTAAGCTGAAGTTGGATGCTTAACTGACTGAGCCACCCAGACACCCATTTTTTTTTTTAAATCATGAGACACATGAAAAGCTTTGGATTTTCTGCTCTTTCAGGTTAAATGTATGCAATAGATTTACATGTTATAGGGAAGGCCTATAGCACAATGCATAAAGTATGGCCCTGGTGTCAGATTGAATTTAAACCTGATCCACATTCTAGCTGTGTGACCATGAGCAAATAACTTTGTTGCTTTCAATATGGCTGTGGCAGCTCAAAAAGCAATTTTTTTCCATGGTGGGCTGCTGGGGTTCTCCCATTTGGAGAAGAAACTCTGAAATTTTAAGAAGAAATAGTTGTGAATAATGGCAAATTCACTAACTGACGTTTCAGATAACAGTGCTAATAGGTTGCTGAGGCTCCAAAGCTGATTACCAAGTAAAACACAGAGCATGAGAAAAAGTAGTTTTATTGACATACCATTTCACATCAAGATGGCTACCATAAAAAAATTAAATTAAAAATAACAAAAATTGGCAAGAAATTATATACTTTTGGTGGGAATGGAAACTGTTTCAGCCACTGTGGAAAACATTTTGGCAGTTTCTCAAAAAATTAAGCACAGAATTACCATATAACTCAGCAATTCCCTTCTTAGATATAGGGCAAAAAGAACTGAAAACAGAGATTCCAACAAATACATGCACATACATGTTCATAGCACCACTCTTCACAATAGCCAAAGGTGAAAAGAGCCCAATCATCCATCAAAGAATGAATAGAAATGTAGATCCTATATCCATACAATGGAATATTATTTAGCTTTAGAAAGTAATGAAGTACTGACCTATTCATTGTAGATGGAACCTGAAAATGTTATGCTAAGTGGAAGAAACCAGACATAAAAGGCCTCATATTATATGATCCATTTATATGAAAAATAAATCCATGGAGAGGGAAACCATATTAGTGCTTGCCAGGACCTGAGGTAAGGGAGAAGTTGGGTAGAAAATGCTTAATGGCTGTGGGTTTTTGCTTTGGGACTGGTAGAAATGTTTTGGTAGTGGCTGCACAACACTGTGAAAATGCTAAATGTTGCTGAAATGTTGACTTTATTATTTTTTAATTTGAATTATAGTTGATACATGATGTTATATTAGTTTCAGGTATACAAAATAATGATTCAGTTAACTCTATATGTTTTGCTATGTTTACCACAAGTATACCTACCATCTGTAACCATGCAGCACTATTACAATACTATTC
Source organism: Neofelis nebulosa (assembly GCF_028018385.1). Taxonomy (NCBI): domain Eukaryota; kingdom Metazoa; phylum Chordata; class Mammalia; order Carnivora; family Felidae; genus Neofelis; species Neofelis nebulosa. The sequence continues at coordinate 85,152,288 of NC_080800.1, forward strand.
CACTACTGAGTATTTACCCAAAGAAAATGAAAACACTATTTTGAAAAGATATATGCACCCCTATAATTATTACAGCATTATTTACAATAGCCTACATATGGAAGCTCCATTGATAGAGGTAGTGGATGAAGGAGATGTGCTATCATCTATCTATCAAATATCTATCTAGATATGTATCTCCACTATATAGATATAGATTATATGATAGATTCCATACCAAATACGCACACACACAGACACACACACACACACACACACACACAAACACACACAGTATGGAATATTGCTCAGCCATAAAAAGGATATGATCTATGATTTTGCCATTTGTGACAACATGGTTGGACCTAGGGAGTATATGCTAAGTGAATTGTTTAATTTAAAATGGTTAATTTTGGGTGCCTGGGTGGCTCAGTCAGTTGACCATCTGTCTCTTGACTTCTTCTCAGATCATGGTCTCACAGTTCATGAGTTTGAGCCCCACATCTGGCTCTTCACTGACAGTGCAGAGCCTGCTTGGGATTTTCTCTCTGCCCCTCCCCACTCATGCATTCTCTCTCTCTCTCTCTCTCTCAAAATAAATAAAAAATTTAAATAAATAGCTAATTTTATGTTATGTGAATGTCATTTTAATAAATTTTATCTGTATCTCTCTTATACTTCCTAATTTATGTTTTAGACACTTAATTCAAAAATCAGGTAATTAAACTCTGATATTTCTCAAACACACCAGAGCACATATATACATATCCATTAAAACTGTTGACATTAAGTTGCATTTTATCTTCCTCTTTGTGTGTGCGTTTGTGTGTGTGTGTATGTATAGTGGGGTTGGGAATAAGCAGTTCAGTAACATCTAGCAGAAGAAAACTTCAGCCCCAAGATACATTATAAAATCTGAGAAATACTTCCAAAGTAACACCCACCTATACCTTTCACCAATGTAAGGCAGTCTAAAATGATTTATGTATCCATGGAAAAATAAAGACAAATTTGACAAAATACGTCCTAGTTGAAAGGATTTATCTGTGTGCTGAGAGATGAGATAGAATACAGTGGCCTGAGATAATGTCTGTCTTCAAAGAGCAAAAATATAAATAAGAAGAAAATATATAAACAGGACTGAGGGCACTGACCTAGACTGCTGAAAACAAAACAAAATAAAATAAAACAAAAGATTTTTGGTGAATATTTTGCATTCCAACCATGTCTAATACGGATTTATGGGGTGGGAAGACAGACGTTAGAAGATGGAAAAAGAATAAATGTGGATGTGTTTGTATTCAAATTAATTTCCAGAGTAAACATAGTTATAAAATACCTAGAATTCAAATTTCTACCTCAGTACTTCACTATGAAAAATATTTTCTGAGGAGCAGAGGAAGCATGCCAGGTCTGACTATTAGAGGGACCTATTCGACTGGTAGATGAGTGAGGGACATCCTGCCAGCTTTGAACATCTAGTAGGTTTATTTACAGGCTACCCCTGCTTGGGGCATGAACTTTAGTCTTACAACAGAAGGAACTTGAATTTTGAGAAAGATTATTTTTGAAGGTATAAATCAAAATTGGGGCACCTGGGTGGCTCAGTTTGGTTGAGTGTCCAACTGTTGATTTTGACTCAGGTAATGATCCTAGCATTGTGGGATGGAGCCCTGTGTCAGTCTCCCTGCTAAGCATGGAGCCTGCTTAAGATTTTCTCTCCTTCTGCCCTTCTTCCCTACTTGTGCTCTCTCAGATAGATAGATAGATAAAATGAAAAATCATGCAGTGTGGTCACAAGTGAAGGAAGAGTAATCCAGAGAATACCCCCTTTCTTCCTGAGTTGTAATTATAGTTTGATTGTCCCTGGCAGTGCTATAAATCTGCCTTTTCCCTTGGGTGGCCTGCTATTTTTGTGAAGTGAGTGAAAATTTAATTAGGGTTTATTTAATGGATTGATAGGGTTGAAGGACAAAGGTTTGCCACAGGGAATAAATTGATGCCTAATGTATTTTTACCTCTAAGGTTAGAAAAGAGAGATAATGGAGATTAGAGAGTTAATAGTTAAGACTAGGGTCTAAGTGAAATCTTGTGAGCCTCTGCAAATGATTCATTTCCACTGGCTGGCATGTCCTTTAGACCTATATGTCTATAGGGACAAAAGTGGAAAAATTACTTCCTGCCTTTCTGAGATACATATTTCCCTTTTATTTTTTTTTTCAAATCCCTAGCCCTTAAATAAATATGGAACCAAATAAGGAGAGAAAATACAACAATATAGGTTGAACATAATGGAGGGCTAGGAGTAGACCAGTGATTTATTTTATTCTCTCTGAATGAATATTAAACATATCAGTCTTTTGTTGTGTCACTGAGAGAAATAAGACCCCACCATCCAGGTTTGTACTACCTGTAATAAGCTATAAATTTTATTGACAAGACTTTAGTCTTCTGGCATCTGTAGCAGCATCTCATCCATGGGCATCTCTGTAAGTCCCCATCCTTCAACAGCTATTTCATTTTCCACTGAGAATAGTCAAGGAGAGGTAGACATTGGCTGAAGCAGGAGGTATTTTGGTAAGATGGTAGCTCCTTTTTCAAGGAATTTTATTGGAAGAAAATTTTTATTATTTCCAGATCAATGATAAAACAGACTCATAAGCAAAAGCTTCACAAACAATTTGTTAATACAAACTAGGTATGTTAGAGCCAGTTCCCTAAACTTTCAAAGCTGGTGTTATAGAATACACATGTCTTACTTTCCTACAGAATTGCTTTTGTTGTCAGTATTGGAGAGCAAATTATGGACTGGATGAATACCAGGACATTTTTAATATACTAATTAGTCGCTGAAGAAAGCTGTGGAATTTTTCAACAGTGTTCTTTTTACTCTTATGTTTAAGATACTTCTAACTTGGCCTGACCTGACTAAAGAAGAGTGGACTAAATGAGTCTCCAAAGTCACTTCCATTTGAGTGATTCCATCACCTAGTTCTTCTGATACTTTTCTACTTCCTCTTCCCCACTGGAAATGAGAGAAATACAAACCAATTTAAGCAATTTGTGATCAGCTTCCCTAACAAGCCACTCACATATACCAGGAATATGAGCTCAAAGTACATCACTTGAAAAGATTTAAGTTGTATTTCCTCCCACCTTACTCTTCATTGTCACTTAACCGTAGGTAATGGGGATAAATAATTGGTGTCTGAAATTCAAGAACTCTTTATTTCTATACTCAGAGGAATACAATCACAGGAAAAATGGGGCTTGTTTTATTTCAAGCCTACACCATCTATTTATTTGGTATACCATTGCATCTTTTTATACATAGGGATATGCAGAAGTAGATTGTAAAGTTATTTCAGTTGAATTGTGTGTTAGTCAAGCTAGGCTTGACTGCAGTAACAAATGACCCCTAAATTTCAGTGTTTTAACCCAATAGAAGTTAATTTCTCATTCTCACAAATTTCCTCTATGAGTCCAGGTGAATTTTAAGGGTACCTGACTTCATAGTGTAACTTCAGATTCCTTTGATCTGGTAGTTTTAGCCTCATCCACAAGGCGACATACATTTACTTCCTCTCACAGGCCATTGGCCAGAACTAATTACCTGGCCCTGCCCTACTCTAAGAGGGTCAGAGAAAAGCTGAGAAATATATTATTCCATGTTTCCAGAAGGGAAAGAAAACTGGATATAGGCAAATACTGGAAATGTATATAACAATTTATATTAAGTATGTCTGCCTAGTAAAATGTTGACTCCTTCCTTTATGATGTTGATCAAAGTGTGTATAAAAGAGAAGGTAGGCCTATTTATTTGTGAGTTTTTAAAATGAATTGAGCCAAGTTAGCTGAAAGTCCTAGAGAGAAGTAGCTGAGAAGTATAATCAACTTCAAGGAGCTTAGATTCATTATCTATAAAGTATACTTTGAGCAAAATCAATACACAAAATCCAGACTTAAAAATAAATAAATCTTGTGAGATATATTTGATTAGACTCAATCAACAAATGTATATGGAATGTCTAAGGTATATGCAGTCCAATTTTTGAAAAAAATATTTACTACATGGCACTTTTAATTCAAGGAGCAGCAGACTTTTTCTATAAAGGGACAGAGAGTGCATATTTTAGTTTTGTGGGCAATATGGTCACTGTCACAACTACTTAGTTGTTTCACTGTAGTATGAAAGAGCCATTGACAATGAATAAATGATTAAGCATTGATATATTCCAATAAAACTTTATTTACAAAAATAGTGAGCTGTAGTTTCCAATTTCTACTTTAAATAGTGATACTCCCTAGTGAATAAGAAAGTTCAAAGAACCTTTTTATTATGAATTGAGTAAGGGTAAAGAAATTTCAAGACTAAGTCAGTAATGGTCCATCAGAAACAAAGACAAATCTGCTCGGAAATGGTAAATTAAGTCCACGGGAAATAGAGTTTGATTAATTTATCATTTTTTCACAAATGATTGACATTTTATTTCAAAATATATCTGAACCTACCAGGATGCTTTCGGTCACAAGGAATAGGAAAAAAAAAAATCTCAAATTGGCCTATGTTATGAAGTTTGGATTTTTTTAAATTTTTTAAATGTTTATTTATTTTTGAGACAGAGATGGAGTGTGAACAGGGGAGGGGCAGAGAGAGAGGGAGATAGAGAATCTGAAACAGGCTCTAGGCTCTGAGCTGTCAGCACAGAGCCTGATGTGGGGCTCGAACCCACGAGCTGTGAGATCATGACCCGAGCTGAAGTCAGACACTTAACCAGCTGAGCCACCCAGGTGCCCCTGAAGTTTGGAATTTTAAGTCAGCAGGCCTGGCAAGAGTAGTGCCCAAGGTGCACTGTGCTGCTTATGGCAGGCAAGTGATCCAGAGACAGTGTGAAATCAACAATAAAAAATACCTGTGATGCATGAGGAGAAATTATCTGCTCCTCTGAAAGTGCTTCCCTGAGAACAGCAAGCACAGACTCCCCTCTCCAGGCATAAAGGAGTGGGCTGGCACCATTTCCCTTCCCCATCCCTCAGCATAAACCAATTTCATGAAACAGCATTGCACCAACACTGTCTGCATAAACTGCTTACACTAAGTCCCACCCCTCTGTGCTCTGCTGGTACTGCTTTTTCTCAGGCAACTGTGCCTTAGGACCAGTGCAGCAGTCCCTTCCCTCAAAGACCAGCACAAACACCCACACATACCCCATCTACTGACCATATAGTTCTGCAGACATTCATTTCTAGTGTAAATAACATCGGGCCAGAACACACCTAGTTAAACTCACCATACTCTGGCCAAGGTCCAAACACTCCCTACTGTAAGTCAAGGAGAAACCCTGCAGAGGACTGGCCTGAGGGATAGAGCAGCCAAAACATAGCAGCAGAGTACACATAGCACACACCAGAGACACTTCCTGAAGCACCAGGACCTGGACATTGTATGACTTCTTCATGAAGCCATTGCATTCAGGAGCAGGAAATGTAGTACACTTTCTTAACACACAGAAGAAGACAAAGACCTAGACAAAATGCCAAGATGGAGGAATTCATCCAAAAAGAAAGAACAAGAAAAGGTTATGGCCAGGGAGCTAATTAAAATAGATATAAGTAATATGCCTGATCCAGAATTTAGAGCAACAATCATAAGGATACTAGCTGTGCTTGAGAAAAACATAGAAGACATCAGAAAGACCCTACTGCATAGATAAAAGAAGTAAAAACCAATCAGGCTGAAATGAAAAATTTAATAAACAAAATTCAAAACCAACTGGATGTAATGACCACAAGTATGGAAGAAGCAAAGGAATAAGTGATATAGTACATAGAATTATGGAAAATAAGCTGAAAAGAAGAGGGGAAAACAATCTTGAATCATGAAAGTAGACTTGGAGCACTCAGTGACTCTATTAAACATAATAACATTCATATAATAGGAATCCCAGAAGAAGAGAGAGAAAAGGTGGCAGATGGCTTATCTGACAAAATTATAGCTGAAAACTTCCCCAATCTGGGAAAGAAAACAGACATCCAAATCCAGGAGGCACAGAGAACTGTGCCCATCAAAATAAAAAACAGGCCAACACCAAGACATACTGTAGTTAAATTTGAAAAAAATAATCCTAAAAGGAGCAAGACAAAAGAATTCCCTAACTTACAAGGGAAGACCAATAAGGTTGGCAGCAGATCTCTCCAAAGAAACTTGGCAAAACAGAAGGGAATGGCATGATATGTTCGAAGTGCAGAATGGGAAAAATCTGCAACCCCAAATACTCTATCCAGCCAGGCTATCATTCAGTATAGAAGAGATAAAGACTTCTCCAAACAATCAAAAAGTAAAGGAGTTCATGATCACTAAACCAGCCTGCAATAAATATTAAAGGGGACTCTTTGGGAAAGAAAAACAAAAAGTGACAAAGACTAGAGGGGAACAGAGAAAATCTTCAGAAACAATGACAAAGCAAGTAATAAAGGGCACTAAATGCATATCTGTCAATAATTACTCTGCTTGTAAATAGACTAAATGCCCCAATAAAAAGACATGTGAGAATGTATTAAAAAAAAGACCCATCTATATGCTTCCTACAAGAGACTCATTTTAGACCTAAAGATACCTGCATATTTAAAGTGAGATGATAAACATTTATCATGCTAATGGATGTCAAAAGAAAGCCTGAGTAGCCATACTCATATCAGACAAACTAGATTTTAAAACAAAGACTGTAACAAAAGATGATGAAGGGCACTATATCATAATAAAGGGGTCTATCCAACAAGAAGATATAATAATCGTAAATAATTATGCCTCTAACTTGGAATAACCCAAATATATAAAACAATAACAAACATAACAGACCACATGGATAATAATACAATAAAAGTAGGGGACTTTAACACCACACTTACAACAATGGAAAGATCATCTAAACAGAAAATCAACAAGGAAACAGTGGCTTTGAATGACATTGGACCAGACGGACTTAGCAGATATATTCAGAGCATTTCATCCTAAAGCAGTAGAATGTACTATTCAAGTGCACATGAAACATTGTCCAGAATAAATCACATACTGGGTCAAAAATCAGCCCTCAAAAAGTATAAAAAGATCGAGATCTTTGTATGCCTACTTTAAATGCATATTTTCAAATAACAATGCTACAAAACTTGAAGCCAACTGCAAGAAAAAAATTTGGGAAGCTCTCAGATACATACAGTTAAGAACATCCTACTAATGAATGAATGGGTTAACCAGGAAATTAAAGAATGAATAAAAAAATACATGGAAGCCAATGAAAATGAAAACAAGACAGTCCAAACCCTTGGGATGCAGCAAAGGCAGTCTTAAGAGGAAAATACATTGCAATTCAGGTCTATCTCAACAAACAAGAAAGGTCACAGATACACAACCTAACCTTACAACTAGAGGAATTAGAAAAGGAGCAGCAAATAAAGCCTAAAAGCAGAAGAAGAAGGGAGATAATAAAGATTAGAGAAGAAATAAATGATAAGCAAACAAAAAACAGTAGAACAGATCAATGAAACTAAGAGCTGGTTCTTTAAAAAGAATTATCAAAATTGACAAACCCCTAGCCAGACTTATCAAAAAGAAGAGAAAGGACCCAAAGAGATAAAGTCACAAATGAAAGAGGAGATATCACAACCAACACCACAGAAATACAAGCAATTGTAAGAGAATACTATGAAAAAGTATATGCCAACAAACTGGAAATCTCAAAGAAATGGATAAGTTTCTGGATACTCATGTACTACCAAAAGTCAAACAGGAAGAAATAGAAAGTTGGAAAAAAAACCCAAAAGAGCAAATACATTGAATCAGTTATCAAAAATCTACCCCCCAAAACAAGAGTCCTTGCCAGACGGCTTCCCAGGAGAATTCTACCAGACATTTAAAGAAGAGTTAATACCTATAGTTCTCAAATTGTTCCAAAAAAATAGAAATGTAAGGAAAGCTTCCAAACTCATTCTATGAGGCCAGAATTATCCTGATTCCAAAACTGGAGAAAGACTCCACTGAAAAAGGGAACTACAGGCCAATATCCCTGATGAACACAGATACAAAAATTCTCAATAAGGTACTAGCAAATCAAATTCAACAGTACATTAAAAGAATCATACCCCATGATCAAGTGGGATAATTCCAGGATTGCAAGTGTGGTTCAATATCCACAAATCAATCAACATGATATACCACATTCATAAAAGAAAGGATAAAAACCATATCATCCTTTCAATAGATGCAGAAAAAGCATTGACAGAGTACAACATTCATTTATGATGAAAAGTCTCAACAAAGTAGGGAGAGGGAACATACCCCAACATAATAAAGGCCATATATGAAAAACCCACAGGTAATATCATCCTCAATGGGCAAAAATTGAGAGCATTCCCTCTAAGGTCAGGAACAAGACAGGGATATCCACTCTCACCACTGTTATTTAACATAGCACTAAAAGTACTTGTCTCAGCAATCAGACAACAAAAAGAAATGAAAGGCATCGAAATCATCAGGGAAGGAGTCATACTTTGACTATTTGCAGATGACATGATTCTTTCTTTGCCATGCTGTGGTAGTATGGTCATCCCCTTCTCTTCAGGTTGATAGTCAGCCAGGATGAACAGGTACAAACATACCAGTTATTCATAGCTAACATCTAGTTTCACTGGGCCAGTGCCCATTCTGATTGGTCAGTGCCTATGATTTACCCTTGGACTTAAATGTGTATTAATTAAAAATACTAGATTGAGTCTTGGGAAGGACATACATAAAAACAAAGATAAAGTGTGAAGTGTCATCATCAGTTGTAGAAGCAATAAAGAAAATAATATGACTAATTTCCAGTAGTGTGGAGGATAAAATACAATTATGTTGAATTTTCAGAAATATTGAAAATAAACATCCTATTATTACCCTCTAGAAATCCTGATAAAATATAACATCTCATAAACAAGCAAGAGATTCCAACTTGCCAGGAAAAAAAAAAAGAAAAGAAAACCTGTAACTTCCAGGTGTAGGGTACAGTATGGTCAGACTGTGTAAACTAGAAATGTGGTTGTAATGTCCATGTAGCAAAGAAGATGAGGCCTTGACTCCTTGTGAAGTGAGGTTTTACTATTATAGATCCCTGAGGATAGCTGGTACCCTTGAATTTATGACCTTTAGTAAAAAAGTGAAAAAAGAAACAATCCTAGCCACAAAGAAATAAGAAACTTGTTCTTTGCCTGATATTTAGATGGAAAAAATAATCTCCCACAAACATTTGTAACAAATGGCTTAAAACTCACCCCAAATCTATAAAGTAGCATAAAAATGGTTTCTGAGCTGATGGTTCCCCTGGGATTCTAGGCAGAAGCAAAATCAAAACACCTCTTAAAGAACATGCAATACAGGCTCAAGGTATTCTTTCAGAAATATAATAGTCCTTTAAAACATTAATTCACAATAAAATATTACCAAACATGAAGGAAATCGTCCACCATAATGAAAGCCAGTAGGCATAACAAACAATAAGATTATAATCCTGAGAAATAAAGGTAGTAGAATAGAGATATAAGTAAGAATCAAAAACTCAAAACCCTAAGAATTAAATAAAAGACTATGAAAACATGCCTGGTGGATTTACAAAATAAGAAAAGAAACTTTTAGAAATAAAAATTGTCATTTGTGCACAACTCATCAGACGGTATAAACCTAGTGGGACTTCCAGTAAACTGTTAAATGGACTGAGGCAATTACTCATAATGCAGCAGGGAGGGATAAAGGGATGACAAAATATGAGAGGATAAGAGACATGAAAATGAAAAAAAAAATTAACATATCTTAAAGGGACTCTAGAAGAGAATAAGAAAAAATGGAGGAGAAGCAATATTCAAAGAGATAATGGTCAATCATTTTTCAAACTGATGAAAAACATGATGCAGATTTAAGAAACTCAGCAAGCATCAAGCAGGAGAAGTAAAAAAGAACTCTACATGTAATCATCTCATAATGAAATGGAGAACCCCAAAGGAAAATAGAAAATGTTAAAAGTCACCAAGAAGAAAAGACAGATTACCTATAAAGGAGCAGCAAACATACCAACTATAGACTTCAAAACAAAAGTTAACTGAGGCAAAAAGAGAAAGGAATATCTTCAAATTGCTTAAGAAAATAACTTTATTTAGAACTTTTATACCCAGTAAATATCATAAAAGTATACAGATAAATGCAAATTTAGCTAAAGACTAAGTGAATTTACTACTTTTATATACTTAGTGCAAATATATATATATATATATATATATATATATACATTTAAATAATTATATATATGCCAGAAGAGAGAAAATTGAATCCAGAAAGAAGTGAGATGCATGAAGCAGGTGTGACAATAAATTGGTAAATATAGGTAAGTGTAAACAAATACTGATTACATAAAACAACATTCACGATTAAATGATAAATTATAAGTTTGTATATTATGGGTTTGGTTGTGTCCTCCCACTTCCCAAATACATGTGTTTGGGGCCTAATTCTCCGTATCTCAGAATGTGACCTCATTGGAAATAGGGTTTTTGTAGATGTAACTAGTTAAGATGAGGTCACACTGGAGTAGGGTGGGCCCTTAATGTAATATGAGTGGCGTGTTTATAAAAAGGAGAAATTTGGACACATGCAAACAAACACTGCATTATGCAAAGAATGGAATTATGCTGCCACAGTCAAGGAAATACCAGAAGTTAGGAGCAAGGTCTGGACACAGATCCTCCTATGGTGCGTTCAGAAGAACCATAGGCCACCAATAACTTGATCTTAGACTTCCAGCTTCCAGAAATGTGAGGCAAATTTCTGGTTTAAGCCATTGAATTTGTGGTCTTTGTTGTGGTAAATCTAGTAAACTGATATGAATTATAAAGTAGATTAAAACACTTGAAAGCAACAGTGGTAGGGGCACCCGGGTGGCTCAGTTGGTTAAGCGTCTGACTTTGGTTCAGGTCATGATCTCGCAGTTCTTGAGTTTGAGCCCCATTTCGGGTTCTATGCTGGTAGCTCAGAGCCTGGAGCCTACTTCAGATTCTGTGTCTCCCTCTCTCTCTGCCCTTTTCCCGCTCATGCTCTGTCTCTCTCTGTCTCTCAAAAATGAATAAACATTAAAAAAATTTAAAAAAAGAAAACCACAGTGGTAGATATAAGTGTATAATAACAATGATAAGTATAATCAAAATTACATTTTTATAAGTTTCTTGTATTATAACTTGAGAGGAAGAGTAGAAATATTGATTAAATTTAGATTTTAAGTCAAGTATGCATGTGAAAAATTTAAGGATAATCAACAGAATAATTTAAATAGAATGTTTATAGCCAAACAAGTAGAGAAGGAAAAAAAGGAAGTTGTAAAATCTTAATAAACTCAATATAAATGAATAAGGGGGAAAAAGAAGCAAAGAAAAAGCATGGCAAATAGAAAAAAATAAAATGGTATATAAATAAATTCAAGTATATAGGTAAGTACAATAAATGTGAAAGACCTAGGGTCATCTGTTAAGGACATAGAAGCTCATACTGAAAAAATTAAATTAACTATATGCTATAGACAAGGGCTGAATGTAAAACAACACAGAAGAGTTGAAAATAGGTAAAAAAAGATGGTTGCAGCAAACAGTAGCTAAAAGAAAACTATCACTGCAATGGTGACATAAAACTTATTACCTAATCTATACTTTTTGTTGTGAGCATTGGGTAATGTATAGAATTGTTGCATCAATATGTTATACACCTGAAACTTCTATAACATTGTATGTCAATTATACTTCAAAACATAATAGAAATAAAAAAAAAACTAAGGCAAAAAGTATTTTTAGTGTAAGAAGGGTCACCTTTCCATGAAAAAGAACAAAACTCACTATGAAGATATGGTTTTGAAGTAACCTAGCCTCAAATATATAAAGCAAGATTTGACAGAAATACATGGAAACATTGATGTACTTATATTCATATGTGAAGATTATAACACACCCCTATCAATACTTGATAGAACAAGCAGGAAAAAACTAAGTGCAATTTTAGAACAAGTTTGAGCTAATGTACATAAATAGAAATCTGAGTCCAGGGGCGCCTGGGTGGCGCAGTCGGTTAAGCGTCCGACTTCAGCCAGGTCACGATCTCACGGTCCATGAGTTCGAGCCCCGCGTCAGGCTCTGGGCTGATGGCTCAGAGCCTGGAGCCTGTTTCCGATTCTGTGTCTCCCTCTCTCTCTGTCCCTCCCCGTTCATGCTCTGTCTCTCTCTGTCCCAAAAATAAATAAATGTTGAAAAAAAAAAATTTAAAAAAAAAAAAAAAAAAGAAATCTGAGTCCAATAATTAGATATAATTCTTTTTCTTTTCGATTAATCATGAAATATTTTTAAAAATTGTGTACTAGAGCATGGAAAAAATCTCAAAAAAATTCCAAAGGTTTATATAAAAATCACTTTCTCTGACTACACTGCAATGAAAGTATAAATCAATTTAAAATGGCAAAAATAACATCTTTCTGAATTTTAAAAGTAAAAAATACTCCTTAATATATTCCATTAGTTAAGAAAATGTTATATGGAAAATTATAAATCATTGAGAATCAAGCAACAATGATGACACTACCTACCAAAACTTGTGAGATGCTCCTAAAGCCACATTTAGAGGAAAATTTTGAGCTTCATATAAATGTGTAAGAAAAGAATGAAACCTAACATGAATGAACTGTGTTAAGATTAAGAAATTAGAACACAAATAACAAAGTTGGCACACCCAAAAAAAAGAAGAGGATCAACAAGACCCGAAACCTGGTTCTTGAAAAGATTAGTAGACAAGACTAACCAAATAGATAAATTTACTGTACTATTGATTTTACAAAGACATTTGACAAATGACAAATATTAGGAATGGAAAAGGAGACACTATTATTGATATAGCTAAGTTTAAAAGCACACTAACAAGACCCTAAATAACTTTGTGCATAAATCTAAGTATTATATAAATGGATATTCCATGCAAAAATAAAACTGTCTCAAGGAGGAATAAATGACCTGTACAAACCTATGATGTGTAAAGAAATTCTATTGATAGTCAAAAATATAGTACAGGGGCATCTGGGTGGCTCAGTCGGTTAAGGGGCCAACTTCGGCTCAGGTCATGATCTCACAGTTTTTGGGTTCAAGCCTCGCATCGGGCCCTGTTGTGACAGCTTAGAGCTTGGAGCCTGCTTCGGATTCTGTGTCTCCCTCTCTCTTTGCCCCTTCCCAGAGCTTGCAATCTGTCTCTCTCTCTCTCTGTTAAAAATAAATAAACATTAAAAAATTAAAAATATATATTTTTAAATTTTTATTTTATTTATAAATTTTTATTTATAAATTTATATTTATATACAAATATATATACTATATATATTTATATATATTAAATTTATAAATTTATAAATATTGTAATTTGTGTGTGTGTGTGTATATATATATATATATATATAGTACAAAAAATATCACTAAGTCCATAGGACTTTTTGTCAGTTTACCAAATTTTCAAGGAATAGATAATGCCTATTGTAGGTAAACTCTTTCAAAAGAGGAGCACCAGCACTGCTAGGAATTTATCCAAGGGATACAGGAGTACTGATGCATAGGGGCACTTGTACCCCAATGTTTATAGCAGCACTCTCAACAATAGCCAAATTATGGAAAGAGCCTAAATGTCCATCAACTGATGAATGGATAAAGAAATTGTGGTTTATATACACAATGGAATACTACGTGGCAATGAGAAAGAATGAAATATGGCCTTTTGTAGCAACGTGGATGGAACTGGAGAGTGTGATGCTAAGTGAAATAAGCCATACAGAGAAAGACAGATACCATATGGTTTCACTCTTATGTGGATCCTGAGAAACGTAACAGAAACCCATGGGGGAGGGGAAGGGAAAAAAAAAAAAAAGAGGTTAGAGTGGGAGAGAGCCAAAGCATAAGAGACTGTTAAAAACTGAGAACAAACTGAGGGTTGATGGGGGGTGGGAGGGAGGGCAGGGTGGGTGATGGGTATTGAGGAGGGCACCTTTTGGGATGAGCACTGGGTGTTGTATGGAAACCAATTTGACAGTAAATTTCATATATTAAAAAATAAATAAATAAATAAATAAATTAAAAAAAAAAACATTTAGTAGAACCCACCTATAAGTCCAAAAAAAAAAAAAAAAAAAGAGGAGCACCAGGGTGGCCCAATCAGTTAAGCATCCAAATCTTGGTATCAGCTCAGGTAATGATCTCAAGGTTCTAGGAATCTAGCCTGCATCAGCACAGCACAGAGCCTGCATGGAATTCTCTTTTTCTCTCCCCCTTCTTAGAATAGGTAAATAAACTTTAAGAAAAAGAAGGAAGCCTTCCCTCAACAAATTTTTAGAGTCTAGCATAATCTTATCACCCCAACTAGGTAGATATACTTTGAGTAAGATAAATTAGAAGGTTGCCTCCCTTATGTACATGAAAGCAAAAAATCATAAATATTATAACAGCAAATTAAATCCATTAATGAATTTGATTAACAAGATAGCACCTCATGCCAAGTTGGATTTATATCAGAAAATAATAAAGAATAGTTTAACTTTTAAAAATTTGTTAATGACTTAGATCTCTTTATATATACTCTTTTTATTCTTTTTCTTTATTTTTTAATATGAAATTTGTTGTCAAACTGGTTTCCACACAACACCCAGTGTTCATCCCAACAGATGCCCTCTTCAATGCCCATCACCCACTTTCCCCTCCCTCCCACCCCCCATCAACCCTCAGTTTATTCTCAGTTTTTAAGAGTCTCCTATGGTTTGGCTCCCTCCCTCTCTAACACTTTTTCACCTTTCCCTCCCCCATGGTCTTCTGTTAAGTTTCACAGGATCCACATAAGAGTGAAAACATATGGTATCTGTCTTTCTCTGTATGACTTATTTCACTTAGAATAACACTCTCCAGTTCCATCCATGTTGCTACAAAAGGCCATATTTCATTCTTTCTCTTTGCCAAGTAGTATTCTTTTTCTTTAAATTCAAGTTAATTAACATACAGTGTAGTATTAGTTTCATGAATAGAACCCAGTGATTTATTACTTCCATATAACACCCAGTGCTCATCCCAACAAGGGCCTTCCTTAATACCCTACACCCATTTAGCCCATCCCCCTCCCCCTCCCCTCCAGCAACCCTCATTTTGTTCTCAATATTTAAGTGTCTCTTATGGTTTGCCTCCCTCTCTTTATTTTATTTATTGTTCCTTCCCTTCCCCATGTCCATCTTTTTCTTAATTTCCACATATGAGTGAAATCATATATTTGTCTTTCTCTGATTGACTTATTTCACTTAGCATAATACACTCTTGTTCCGTCCATGTTGTTGCAAATGGCAAAATTTCATTCTTTTTGATTGCCAGGTAATAGTCCATTTGTGTGTGTGTGTGTGTGTGTGTGTGTGTGTGTGTGTACACACGGGCCCTGTGCTGACAGGCTGCTCTTTCCAACTGGTCCGTCCTCTGTGTAGATTCTCCTTTCTTGCAGTTGGGGGTGTTTGAAGTTTTAACTAGGTATGCTTTGATTTGTTGAAGTAAGCCTTGCACCTGCCATGCTGTCTCCCTCCAACTGTGGACATCCTTCTGCCAATCTGCAGATTGATTTCCTGGGTGTTTCAAGTGATCTGACCTCAATATAGCTGTCTTTGAGGGATGAGGAAAGCTCAAGGTTCCCCCTATTTCTCTACCATCTTACCTCCTCCTCCTGTCTTTGATCACATTAAAGAAGAATATTCGCATAACCATCTCAACAGATTCTAAAAGCATTTATTATAATTCAGTATTATTTTATGATTTAACAAACTATGGAAATGATCTCTGAAAGTATAGTCTTTATTTTATGATTTAAAAATTCCTAGAAAAATAGGAATGCAATAGGAATTTTAAAATTAGATAAGTGTTATTGGCCAAAGAATATTTAGAACAAAATAATGTTGCCCACTATCATTACCTCTATGTTACAGGCAATAAGAAAAGAAAAATAAGTAAAAATTATAAGTATTTTAAAAGAAAACAAAACAAAAATGTTAATAAATGATTATCTCTATAATAATTTTTAATATATTTGTATCAAAATATCATTATAGAAATTTTTAAATAATCTTTAGGTAAACTGTGGAACTAACAATAATTCAGCAAAGTTCCTGACTATAGACTACAAAACACATTACCACAAAACTTCTGGGAATGCAAATTAAAGCCATGATGAGATAACATTGCAAACCTATCAGAATGGGTAAAATAATACCTTTTTAAAATATTAGTGACCAAGAGAATGTAGAGTAACTAAAACTTGTATACATTGCCAATGAGAATGTAAGATGGTTCAGCTACTCTGGAAAACAGTTTGGTGGTTTTTTTTTTTAAATAAAACTAAATATATAATTCCCATACAACTGAGCAATTGCACTTCTAGGCATTTACCCCAGAGAAATGAGAAGTCATGTTTACCAACAAACCTTTACATAAATGTATAGAGGGATTCTTTTCTAATAAACTCAAATTGGAAACAATTTAAATGTCCATCAACACATTAGTGGATAAAATATACTATGGTATATTCACATAATGGAATATTAATCAGCAATAAGGAAAAAATAAACTTTTGATACATGCATCAACTTGAATGAATCACAGAGGCAACATGCTGAGTGAAAGAAGACAGTCTGAAAAGGTTGCATACTTTATGATTTCATTTATATGACATTCTCAGAAAGACAAAACTATACTAACAGATAACTATACTAACTGCCAGGGTTTATGAGTGGAGGAATAGTGTGACTACAAAGGGATTACATGAAGTAGTATTTTGGTATTTTGAAGGTGTTCTGTATCCTGATTGAGGTATTGGTTACACCATACATGTATTACAATTTATATAACTCCACAGCAAAAAGGTAAATTTAGCTGTATGTTAATTTAATAAATAATATTTAAAATTAAAAAAAATACTTTATAAAAAAGTACATGTGAAATTCTAGAAGGATTATCATACATCTCAGTTGGCCTGGAAAAGTTCCAATTCATGCCTTTGCCCTAGCATAATTATTAATGGTGTCACTAGTAATTTATACAGTTACCCTAAATAGGACAACATTTGTTTTCATTTTATTTTTTTTAATTTTATTTTTTTTAATTTACATCCAAATTAGTTAGCATATAGTGCAACAATGATTTCAGGAGTAGATTCCTTAATGCCCCTTACCCATTTAGCCCATCCCCCCTCCCACATCCCCTCCAATAACCCTCTGTTTGTTCTCCATATTTGCAACTATGTGGATGGAACTGGAGGGTATTATGCTAAGTGAAATTAGTCAGAGAAAGACAAATATCATATGACTTCACTCATATGAAGACTTTAAGAGACAAAACAGAGGAACATAAGGGAAGGGAAACAAAAATAATATAAAAACAGGGAGGGGGACAAAACATTTGTTTTCATTTTAAAGCTTGCAAAGCAATAGGAAAAAATATATTGCTTTTGTTTACCATTCAATTATAGAAGCACAGAACTTGTATGGCATACACATTTTCATCTAGGGACAGAGAGAGAAGTAAGGAATGGGGGCTTTAGCCAAAGTAATTTGGCAAAATTAAAAATTAAATTAAAATACAAGGTGGCTCAAAGCATAAGAGACTCTTAAAAGAACAAACTGAGGGTGGATGGGGGTGGGAGGGAGGGGAGGGTGGGTGATGGGTATTGAGGAGGGCACCTTTTGGGATGAGCACTGGGTGTTGTATGGAAACCAATTTGACAATAAATTTCATATATTGAAAAAAAAATACAAGGTGGCTCTCAATGGAACAAAAAAGAAGAAAGTAATTTTTAATTAACAGCTCATGTCTCTGTTAGAACTTGATCTCTTCTTTTTTGTTTTTTAACCAAGAAACAGACTCTTACCTAGAGAGGACAAACTTATGGTTACCAGAGGGGAGGAAGTTAGGGAGATGGTTGACATAGGTGATGGGGATTAAGGAGTACACTTGTCACTATGAACACAGGGTAATGTATGGAATTGTTGAATCACAGTATTGTACACCTGAAACTAATATACTATATATTAACTAACTGAAATTTAAATAAAAACTTAAAAAAAAGAGCTATATTAATTCTTAAGTCAAGTGAGTGATTGGAAATGTTGCTGGTCCTCTCAGGTTGTTGAAAAGTGATATAGTAGATGCTGATGTCACCTATCATCTGACTGTTCTGACTGAAACTATCTCATTCTCTGATACCTATGGATGGCATAGGTTAAAGAAGACTCTGCTCGGCAATTTTACAAACAATAGCTATCCTGAATAAGGGAACCACTATTACCCTAATGCAGAGAGAAAAATTACAGACACAGTATCTACCCAAAGACTAGAATATGTTATTCTCACCCACTGCTTTTAACGGGAAGGATTAAAGCATGTCATTAGTATCAAGTGCATCCTAGAGTGGGTTTCTCTTTAGAAGAGTGACTCGGTGCAATAATGTACATGATTTTCTATTTGCCTTTGACTGGAAGACTGAGGGTTTAATTAAATGCAATTCTTATATTATAATTTGAAGTACACAATTTGTTCTACAATCCATTTTCAGAAATCCTTTAAAGATGAATATTTTATAGAACTAAGATTCGTTTTGAAATTTCTACATTAGGGCAATGCAAGGGAGACTTTTCCCCTTTGGTAAAAATGCTATCATAGACCATTAGCATCCTTCCCCTCAATCCCTCTTCCTCTGAAAAAATAGATATGGTCGTTATTGGGTGCTCATTTTTTTTTTCATTTGGTCTCCTTTTGCTAAAAATTCCTTTTTTGAGTATAATTTACATAGCATATAATTCACTCATTTAAAGTCTACAGTTCAGTCGGTTTTTAGTTTATTTGCATATATGTGTAACCATCACCACACTTGATTTTAGAATAGTTCCATCACCTTACAAAGAAACCTGCACCCTTTAACTATTACCTCCTCTCTTCATCCCCACCCCTAGCCCTAAGCAACCATTGATTTACGTTCTGTGTCTATAGATATCCCTATTCTGTACTTCCATATGATGAAATCCTATAGTATTGGGGTTTTTGTGGATGGCTTCTTTCACTTAGCATAATGTTTTATTTATTTATTTTTAGCATAATGTTTTAATGTTCATTTATATTGTAGCATGTATTAGTACTTCAATTTTTTGTCCAATTGAATAATATTCCATTGTATGGATATACCACATTTAATCCATTTGTGTTTTAAAGAGCAGTTGGGTTGTTTCTATCTTTTGACAATTGCAAATAATCCTGTTATAAACATTTGTGTACAAGTTTCTGTGCAGACATATGTTTTCAATTTATTTGTGTAAATGCCTAGTATTGGAATTAATTGGTCATACTAACTCTATGTTTAATTGTATGAGGAATTGCCAGTTCATTTTCCAAAGCAGCTGTACCATTTTACATTCCAATTAGCAGTGTGAGGGTTCCAATTTCTTCACATTCTCACTAACATTTGTTATTATCTTTTTGATTCTAGTCATCCTAATGGATTTGAAGTGGCATCTTACTGTGTTTTAATTTGTATTTACCTGATGACTAATGAGGTTGAGCATCTTTGAACATGCTTAATTGATCATTTGTGTATATTCTTTGGAGAAATATATATTCAAATCCTCTGTACATGTTTAAATTAGATTATTTATCTTTTTATTTTTGGCTTGTAAGAGTTATTTATATATGCTAGATATAAGTCCCTTATCATATATATGATTTTCAAAAATGTTTTTTCATTCTATAGGCTGTCTTTTCACTTTATTGATGGTGGCCTTTGAATCACAAAAATTTTTACATTTTGATTAAGTCCAATTAATCAATATTTTTCTTTTCTTGCCCACACTTTTTGTATCATGGCCAAGAATATTTGCCGAATACAAGATCATGAAGATTTCCCCCTATGTTATCTTCCAGGAGCTTTATAGTTTTTGCAAATATATTTAGATCTTTTATACATTTTGAGTTAGTTTTTACATATGGTATGAGGTAAAGGTCCAATTTCATTCTTTTTCATGATATCCAGTTGTCCAATACGATTTGCTGAAAAAAAAAACTATTCTCTACCTGTTGAATCGTCTTGGCACCCTTGTCAAAAATCAACTGACTATGTACATATGTATTAGTTTCTGGATTCCATGTTCTAGTCCATTTATCTATATGTTTATCCTTGTGTACCACACTATCTTGATTACCTTTTCATGTAATAAATTTTGAACTTGCTAAGTGTAAGTCCTCCTAATTTATTCTTTTTCTTCCAAGATGATTTTGGCTGTTCTGGGTCCCTTGCTATTCTATATCAGTTTTAGAATAAACTTGTCATTTCTACAAAGAAGCCAGTAGGGATTCTGATAGGGATTGCACTTAATCTGTAGATCAGTTTGGGGAGTATTGCTATCTTAACAAAGTTGTCTTCCATGAATATAGGATGTTTTCCCATTCATTTAGATCTTCTTCAATTTCTTTCAGTAATGTTTTGTAGTTTGCAGTGTATAAGTTTTACACTACTTCTGTTAAATCTTTTCTGAAGTATTTTATTCTTTTTGATGCTGCTGGGAATGGAATTGTTTTTTAATTTTATTTTTTTGAATTGTTCATTGCTATTGTATAGAAATACAGTTAATTTTTGTGTATTAATCATGTATCCTGCACCCTTCTTGAACTCATTCATTAGTAATAATAGTTCCTTAGTGGATTATTTAGTGTTTTCTGTATACAATGTCATCTGTGACTAGAGAGAATTTTACTTCTTCCTTTCCAATCTGAATATCTTTTTTTTCTTGCATTTTTTTTTTAAAGTAGGCTTCACACCCAGTGCAGAGCCCAATGTGGGCCTGAACTTACAACCCTGAGATCAAGACCTGGGAAGAGGTCAAGAGTGGACACTTAAGCAACTGAGCCCCCAAGGTGCCCCTACTTTTTCTTGTTTCATTGCTTTGGCTAAAATCTCCAGTGCAATATTGGAGTGGTAGAACAGAAATGTTTGCCTTGCTCCTGATCTTAGTGAGAAAGCATCTAGTATTTTACCATCAAGTATGATATTAGCCTTAGGTGTTTCATAGATGCTCTCTACCAGATTGAAGAAGTTTAATTCTATTTTCTGCTTGTTTGAGGTTTTTTTAATAATAAAGGGATGTTAGATTTTGTTAGATACATTTTCTAAGTATATTGAGATGATCCAGTGATTTTTGTTTTTACGTTAATTTTAGTTAGTTAACATACAGAGCAATGATTTCAGGAGTAGAATTCAGTGATTCATTACTTACATACAACACCCAGTGCTCATCACAACAAGTGCCCTCCTTAATACTCCTTAATACTCACCACACATCTAGCCCATCTACCTTCCTCCATCAACCCTCAATTAGTTCCCTATCATTGAGAGTCTCTTATGGTTTCTTTCCCTCTCTCCTCTTCCCCACCCCTTTCCCATAGGTTCATCTGTTTTATTTCTTAAATTCCACATATGAGTGAAATAATATGGTATTTGTCTTCCTCAGATTGATTTATCTTGTTTAGCATAATATCTTCTAGCTCCATCCATGTCATTGATGGGTGACATTCCATTGTATATTTTTACCACATCTTCTTTCTTTAATTTTAATTTTAATTTTTTAAAATTTACATCCAAATTAGTTAGCATATAGTGCAACAATGATTTCAGGAGTAGATTCCTTAATGCTCCTTACCCATTTATCCCATCCCCCCTCCTACAACCCCTCCAGTAACCCTCAGTTTGTTCTCCATATTTATGAGTCTCTTCTGTTTTGTCCCCCTCCCTGTTTTTATATATCATTTTTGTTTCCCTTCCCTTATGTTCATCTGTTTTGTCTCTTAAAGCCCTCATATGAGTGAAGTCATATGATTTTTGTCTTTCTCTGACTGACTAATTTCACTTAGCGTAATACCCTCCAGTTCCATCCACATAGTTGCAAATGGCAAGATTTCATTCTTTTTGATTGCTCCACTGTGTGTGTGTGTGTGTGTGTGTGTGTGTGTGTATACCACATTTTCTTTATCCATTTATCCATCGATGTACATTTGGGCTCTTTCCATACTTTGGCTATTGTTGATAGTGCTGCTATAAACATGGGGGTGCATGTGTCCTTTCGAAACAGCACACCTGTATCCCATGGATAAATGCCTAGTAGTGCAATTGCTGGTTTGTAGGGTAGTTCTATTAGTTTTTTGAGGAACCTTAATACTGGTTTCCAGAGTGGCTGCACCAGCTTGCATTCCCAACCATATCTTCTTTATCCATTCATCAGTCAATGGACATTTGGGCTCTCTTCATAGTTTGGCTATTGTTGATAATGCTGCTATAAACATTAGGGTGCATGTAGCCCTTTGAATCTGCATTTTTGTATCTTTTGAGTAAATATCTAATAGTGCAATTTCTGGATGGTATTGTCGTTCTAGTTTTAGTTCTTTGAGGATCCTCAATACTGTTCTCCAGAGTGGCCACACCAGTTTTCATTCCCACCAACAGTGCAAGAGGGTTCCCCTTTCTCCTCATTATTGCCAATACTGTCGTTTCTTGTGTTGTTAATTTTAGCCATTCTGACAGGTGTGAGGTGGTATCTCATTGTGGTTTTGATTTGTATTTCCCTGATGATGAGTGATGTTGAGCATCTTTTCATGCATCTGTTAGCCATCTGGTTGTCTTTTTTGGAAAAGTGTCTATTCATGTCTTCTGCCTATTTCTTTTTTTAAAAAAAATTTAATGTTTATTTATTTTGAGAGAGAGAGTGAGCATGAATGGGGGAGGGACAGAGAGAGGGAGAGAGAGAATCTCAAGCAGACTCCGTGCTGTCAGCGCAGAGCCTTATGCAGGGCTCAAACCTATGAAACCGTGAGATCATGATCTGAGGTGAGATCAAGAGTTGCATGCTTAACTGACTGAGCCACCCAGGTGTCACTCTTCTGCCCATATCTTAACTGGGTTCTTTGTTTTTGGGTGTTGAGTTTGATAAATTCTTTATAGATTTTGGATACTAACCCTTTATCAGAGATGTCATTTCAAATATCTTCTCCCATTCCTTAGGCTACCTTTTAGTTTTGTTGATTGTTTCTTTCTCTGTGCAGAAGCTTTAATATGATGTACTAAAATAATTGATTTTCAGATGTTAAACCAACCTTGCATCTGTGGAATAAATCCCATGTGTTCATGGTATATAATTCTTTTTATATGTTGCTTGATTCAGTTTGTTAGTATTTTATTGAAGTTATGTAATAATTAAGTTTATTGAAGTTATCAATTCTACTCTTTTGGACATTAGGGAAACATTTTACTATAGCATAGCATTTCTTTCTCTCCTTATAATGTTGGATTAATGGGATGAAATGCTAAATTCTAGACCAACTAGATAAGTAAAACAATTCACGGTAATAACCTCTGTTTCGGTGTCTTACTTTATTTATTAAACAAAATCTATTTTATTTATTTTTATTGAGATATCATTAACACATTGATATATTAGTTTCAGGTGTATAACGTAATGATTTGATATCTGTTTATATTGCAAAATGATCACCACAATAAGTCTAGTTAACATCTATCACCACACATAGTTATAATTATTTTGTGATGATAATTTTCAAGATATACTTGTAGCAACTTTCAAATATATAATTCAATATTATTAACTATAGTTACCGTGCTGTAAATTATATCCCCAGGACTTATTTATTTTCTAATTGTAAATTTGTACTTTTTGACTACCTTCACACATTTTGCCCACTGCCCATCAATCTGTTCTCTGTATCTATGTGTTTGGGTTTTTAACAAAATCTATTTTAAAGTTTTAATTTTTCTCCAAAGTTTATCCTATTTGGTAGTTGAATTTCTGCTATTGCTTATTTTCCCACAAATTAACTATTATTATTTTTCATCTTTGATTAATAAATGAACTAGGTAATTTAACCTTTGTGGCTGAAACTGAATTATTTAGTAACAATTGTAGTAAAATGGCACTGGTTTCAATTAGAGGGAGTTAAGGTGAAAACCCTATTATATAACCTACTTCCTCCTTCTACCCAGATTTCAATAATTTACTCCCCACCCCTTAACACTACTCCTTTCTTTCCATTTAATGACAAACATGTTGTGCTTCATTACCCTTGATTGATTCATTCTTTCTTCTCTGTCTTCTGCATAAATATGGAGTACACATCTTCTTGCAGCTAGCATGGTTTATAGCCACTTCTTTTCATTTACTGATGTCTTGTGCCTTAAATGACACTTTTACATGTCTCTGATTTTAAACATGATTGGAGTTAGTGGGTGTGACTATGTTCTTCAGGGTAGGACTTTGCATAACTGGCAACTGTGACATCTTTCTCAAATAGTGCATTCATTGTGTCTAAGTCCCATCCTCATCTTCAGTGATTTGTTTCCCCTGTAATAAGTTAAACTTCCTTAGCTTCTTGTCCAATACACTTCATATTGTACCCTACCCTACTACAAGCTCAGTTGCCCCTGGTTCCTATTTTTCACCATTTGCTGTAGTTATGCTAGCTTCCTCATCATCTTAGATGCACACTGACTTTTTTCTTGCCTTGTTTTCCTTAGATGGAATGCCTATCTTCTCTTCTACACTAATATAAATTCTGCAAGACCAATCCAAGTGTCACTGGCCAATGAAGTCATCCTTGACTAGAGTAGCCCTCAATAATCTCTGAACTACAGCATTTATAATTATGATTGCAGGTTTATAATTATGGCTTTTTCTATTATCAGCTCTTATTGCACATGTGTTAGTATTCTCTTAAGGGATTATGTAGGTTTTTGGCACAGCAGTCCTCATGTCTCATACCTCTTTTCTACTCCTTGTGGAATATGACAGGTGCTCATTAAACCTTTCTGATGGATTGGAATATCCATTTCAAATTTTATTTCACTGTTTAAAACAACTAGAAGTCAGTCACTCTTATCATCAGTTATTCCTAGAACTTCTTTTCTCTTCTGCGCTTTTCAGTCTTTGGTCAATCATCAAGTATAGTAAAACCTTGGATTGTGAGTAACTTGCTCTGCAAGTGTTCCTCAATACAAGCAAATATTTCTCATAAATTTTTACTTGATAAATGATCGATATCTTGCAATATGAGTAGTATGTGATGCCGAACATCACATCACAACTTAGCTGATGGTTCTTGAATTTCGCTTTGATATGCAAGTGCTTTGGACTGTAAGTATGTTTGTGGCATGAATTATGCCCACAAACCAAGGTTTTACTGTTTATTTTAACAATATAATACCAAAACAGTTTATCTACCATGAAATCATTATACAATCCCAGGCTTCTGTCTGAGCATTCTAGTGCTGTTCTCTATCTAATAAGAACACTAAAATACCAAAAGCAAAGGTAGCTTCCTAAGGCAATAAAAAGGTCCTTTGCTTTCTAAGATAGTTCAACCTCTGCTCAAAAACAAGCAAGTTCATGATCTGCCCAAATTTTTGCTGAGAATCTAAAGCTTCTTGAAGAGTAGTATAATAATCATGCTGCTGCTGGTGGTGATTGTGATGTTAGCAATCTTAGTCTGAATAATATGTCACTATAGACATAGGGTATTAATTTTGTGGCATGCAAAAGCAGTGGGTGGTGATCAGTGATTGAGGCAGGACAACATGTAAGAAATAGCAGAATTAAGGGATTGGCTCAACCCAGAGGTCCATGCAAAGGTTTGAGTCCATGTATCTAGGCATGCAAGTTTCAGGCAATGCACAAGATATGGTGGCTCAGGCATAGAAGAAATCATAGAAGTACTCAAAGGAGCAACAAGAGGAGCTTTAAGTTCATGTTTACTTCATTCAGAACTACTTCATTTACTTCCCATTTGGGCAAAAGCCAATCACAGTTCAAATGGGCTCAAGGGCATGTGAAGCCAGGGTAAATGTCTTAATCTGCTTTGAACAAGGGATGTTGAGCCACAGCAAAAAGATGATCCTTATATTCTAGCAAAATATCGGTTTAATAATGGAATAACAAGAGACTGAAGCAAGCAATATATATACACAGGATTTTTTTGAGGTGTGGCAAAATATATTGTAAATTGGAATGCAGAGGTTCTGCTTTGTAGCAAATCCAATGACTATTGATTTTGATAGTGCTGAAATAAGAAGTTATTCATGCATATAGGTTCTGCCTGGTACAATTCACAGCCTAATTGATTAGCTTCCAATAAATCAGAAAAAAGGAGGAAGGCAAACTCTGCTTTAAACGATCAAGAATCATTATAGCTTATTAATATATTGTTTTGGCATGAGGACTGATTCTGTCTTAGCATTTCTTCCAGCATAAAAACGTGGGCCATCTGAAGGCTAAAGTTATGTTAGAAGGGATGGATAGATGATAGTTATTGTACATGATATTGTGCTTATAGTGCCTAGCAGGGTAGACATTCAAGACCTGTCAGTCACTTGGCCTTTTAGCCAGTGAGATAGATGACTATTGACTCTCACAAGTAAGAGTGAGAAGTTTCTTATTCCTGAATATCAAAGTTTGTGAGTTCATGAATCTTTTGGCTTGGTCTTGCTATTCTTCTTCTTGTTCTTTTACCACTATCATTGCTCATGTTGTTCTCCCATCCCACTCCAAATGCTCTCTCACTTCCTAATATTACAAGTTCTACCCATCCTTCAAGGCTCAGCACAAGCCTGACCTACCCAGAGAGCACCATTTGGTTATTCCTTTACATACTGAATTCTCCTTGCTCTGATCTTCTAGTTTTCTTTAGCAGTAAAATATCCATCAATATTCAGTTACTGTATTCTTCTTTCTTAAGTTATTTCATTCAAATAGACTAAATTTAATATTGAAACTCAGTCATATATTTGTCTTGATGTTTCCACGGTGCCTAGCACTACTCTAGTTGAACAGCTGCATCTTATACACACACAATTTTGCTTCAGAATGGGGTCACTGTATACTTTATTGTCCAAATCAGGAACTTTTGAAAATAAAAAAAAGGTACTATTAATTATGCTGGGCTTACTTGGAAATATGCTCCCAAAATAGGATTATCTGTTAGATAGGGAGAGGGAGAAGAATATATAATAAACAAGAATACATAAATAAATATGTAATAAAGTGAAATGTTAATGTAAGACTTCAGGTGATGATCACTGTAAAATTACTTCAACTTTTCTGTATCTTTAAAATATTTTATAAGAAAATATTGAAAAAATATAATGCTGGGACAAAATGCATAAACTAAGATATAATCATGCTAGTTCAGAATTTTTGTAGAATTGATCTCAAAAAGAAAAGCACGAGTAGGTGAACAGATAAAAAGGAGTGAATAGAAAGCAATGTAGCTACGTGGATGAGCATGGTATAAATAGATTAATTTAAGAGGAATTAGGAATCTGGGTTTAACATCAAGAGTAACATACCATTCTTCTGAAACTGACACTTATGTGGAGGCTTTTGGCCATTACATTTTAAAATGGGCCACCAGGAGGGAGCATGTTTAGGGAGGAGGACCAAATGAAGATGTTACATTTGCTTCTGATGTAGCACTATTTATATAGCACCAAGCCAGACTACACAGAAGCCAAGCTTCTGTGAAGCATATATCCTCAGGAGACAGACCTTTTGGTTTGTTGACCTTAGTAGCAGCAGTTGGCATAACAGGTGTTAAGGGTAGAAACATCTCATTGAAAATCCCTAGGAAATCCTGGCTCTTTTTGTTTCTTTGACTTACATGGAGAGTGTTTCTAAAATGAAAATGTGGATTTTAATTATTTTTTTAAACTAGACTCTACTTTCCTACAATCTAACACAATGGTTCTCAAACTTGGCCTCACACTATAATCATCTAAATAGTTTAAAAAAATACTGGTGCCAGGTTGTCTGGGTAGTTCAGTCAGTTAAGCCTCTGACTCTTGATATCAGCTTAGGTCATGATCTCACAGTTTGTAGGTTTGAGCCCCACATCAGGCTCTGTGCTGATGGTGCAGAGTCTGCTTGGGATTCTGTCTCTCCCTCTCTTTGTCCCTCCCCCACTCATGCTCTCCCTCTCTCAAAATAAATTAACTTAAAAAAATTGGTGCCTGAGGCCCATCCACAGAGATTTTGATTCAATTGGGTATGGGGTGTGACCTGGGCATCAGATTTTAAAAAACTCCGCATATGATTCTAAAGTTTAAGGACCAGTGATCTCATTTTTAGACATGTTGATAGATCTTCTACTCAAAGGAGTTCTTGACCATAGGGATAGTTCCCAATGACACTACAGATGAACTTTTATGCAGAGGAGAGAGTTGATACATAGACAGGGTATTCCTGTTTCTGTGAGAGAAAGGCTAGAGAGAAAGAATTGTGTGAAATTTTGTTCTGTGCACCAGAATTTAAACTACAACACTTCTTCTAATAACTTATGTGTCCGTTGTTCTACTCCTTATGATCCGTAAATAACCAGAAACTGAACAAATGTTTAATTATTTTGTCATGATAATATACTTCTATTTTTTTTCATCTTGTAAATTTTGATTGTTTTTTCAGGCAAAAGCCTACCTGTTTGTTGTTTTAGAGCATTATATATCTACTTAGGTCAAATAATGCAATATACCTTGTATTCTGTCAGGGCTAATAGTGAAGCATGGCTGGATGAGGTAGTGAGGAACATTGTACATTCCCGTTTCATCTATTTGATAGAAGAGTCTTAGGAAGTGGGTAAAAGTACTATTTTACTAAAAACTAACAGCAGGCATCAGATTGTAAACAGTCTGTTCTGGGCACCTATATTTTCTCCTTTCTTGATCAATAAGACAAGTCACTACTTATGTTTTCTATTGCTTATCTATTATTGCCTGCAACAGTGACATAAACATCCTCTTCGCAGAGTCCTGGTATATGCTCATAGGTTATTAGCAACCTGTGATTTGAATGGTTCAGTCACTTGTCAGGTAGAGATATCATTGGGTAGACAATTTATTTGATTTTTGGGCCAGGATCTGGGGAGTCTGGTTTCAAGTCATTGCTTACTTCACGGGAAATATCCACTGGAGTTGTATTATGACTTTTCAACTTTTATGATATCTCAAACATTAGATCAGAGAAGTACTATCTGTTACAATAGTGTCCATTTTACATTATGTTTAATCTGCCTAGAAATGTGTCAGATTTATCTCCCCTAAGTATGTTTTCAAAGCAATAACCTGAACTTTAATGAAATTAGGATTCATATTTTAGAAATTAAAGGCTTTGATATTATGAATATCCATTTATTCTACCTACTTTTCCTCCTTTTCCCTTTTTTTCTTTTTACAGCTTAGGTTAGAGTTACTATATCAACCATATCTAGTTGATTATTTATCAGGGAATCTGAACTCTACTTTTAATTGGTCTTGGCTTTATTCAATCTAACTATAATAATTTGATTTTTTAATAAAATATTCAATCATGCTTTACCATATGGTGAACATCATTAATACATAAAAGCTACTTGCTATTCTAGCTTTGGAAATTGTTACAGAATCTCAGTAAGGGTTTTCTAGCCATCTGCTTTTCTTTCAAACCTTGTGTTAATGTAGACATCTGCAGTGGTGACTCGGCCTATTAAATGGCAGTGTCCAGTTGAGTGCCCTTGTGCATAACTCTTTAGAAATCAGGGCTGCATGAAAAGATCTCATCTCCTGCTTTGATACTAATGAATCCCAAGGTATATTTCACTGCATGGGAAGGGTGCTTATACACATCTCACATGCAGCTATCTTTCAAGTGGGGTAGCTTTCTTTAAGAAAGCCATTATAATAAAACCCAAGTTTACCAAATAGATTACTTGTGATGCAAGTGATCATCACATTACTAAAGTATTCTTCACTATGTTAGAAATAATATCCATGGAATTTCTTTAAATTGGAGTTCCCTTCACTGGGTGTTGTATGGAAGCCAATTTGACAATAAATTATATTAAAAATAATAAAGTAGTTATTGATAAGTAAAAAATAAATAAATAAATAAATAAATAAATAAATAAAATTGGAGTTCCCTTGACACACTTAATTATCTGTTTATAAATCTATAATTGACAGAAAATGGACGGGATGAGAAAAATAGGATAAAGTGCTATAAATTACTGCCAAACAAAGTCCAGAAATGGAAGCAAATAATCTCTAATACTGATAAGCCAATGTAGAAATTATTCAATTTACAAAACTTCATTTTAGACTCAAATTTTCTGGAACACATTTATTGCACAAGATGATAAATATTTGTATTTGGATTAATGATCTCTTCATTTTTAGATAAAAAACTACTTCCTTTAGCTATCTAAATAAATTCAACTATTTTATTTTTAAAAAGTATATTTAGCAGGATACAAAGTGGACCCACTCTCTCTAGCCTCCACCTTCACATGCAATGATATCTATAAATTTTTATTTGTAATATTTATAAATGTTTTGATGGAATTATAAATATTTTGATGGCATTACAAATATTTTGATGGCAATCAACTTAAATGAGAGGTCAACCAGGAGGCAAAGAAACAAAATTGAGGTGAATTTCTTGTTTTGTTGTTGTTGTTTCATTTCAGTACTGAAAATCAGTAAAGTGACTTAACATCCATGGACTGATGTCTAAATTATTCAGCTATGAGAGTAACCTTTAAGTACCACAATTAGGATGATCAATTTTGAAATTCAGTGTCACAAAAATCACTTTTATAATGAAATATTATGGCAGATAAATAGTAAGATTACTTTAAACCTGTACTTCACTGCACAGCTATTTTGATCTACTGAGTCAATTGGTAAAAAACAGTAAGAGGTAATTTTTTCATTATGTCCAGAGGTTTTCCATTCTCTCTACCACTAAATACAGATCTCTGAATTAAATTATAGGCATGGGGTAATAATATTCCAGGTGGATGAAGAGACCAAGCAATTTAATGACAATTTTGTGTGATTAAAAACTGAAGCAACACTCCTGAGCCTAATAACCACAAAATCTAGTTATTGCCAGCATCATCTTGGCAGTGATGACTTGTGTTCATATTATTCAATGAGACAAAAGAAGGGTCAACTCTTAAAAAAAAGCAAACATTTTTCTTGCTTTATAAACATTTGGTAATACTTGCTGGTATTTCCTCTGGGCTGTCACTGACCTTACATTTGGGATATATTTTGGAGTAAATAACTGTGGGAGGTTTTGATGGCCTACAGGAAAGAAAGTGTGAGTGAGGCCTCTTAGTCTTTTCACTTCACTAAATGTTGAGTGTATTTGTAAACATGCAACTTAATTATATTTCTTTGGCCAATTGTAAATGCCTCAAGGGTGAGGATCTTGTTTTTTTTTATTTATTTATTTGGAATTTCAAAGTAATGCTAAGCTAGCTCATAGTAGTCACTCAGTGTCTAAAAATATGGAGAAAATAAGCAACATAGTATCTAGCCAGTTTCAAGTCTACAAGTCAAGTCAGAAAGCACTCATGTTGTAATACCAAGCCATTTGTGCTTTGAGATTTTGGTTGATTCTAAACATTCCAGTGGCATGTATTCATGTTAACTGCTCACTACTTCAGAAAGTGCAGCTGACATTTTAACCCCAAACTGTTGATGCTTAACTGTTTCTAATCCCTAAGGAAGACCTTTGGCCCATGACAATGGAGTATCCCTGAAAGAAGGGAGGAACCACTTTTAGATTTTAAAGGCAAGTAAGGTATGTGGAAGTCATAGTTGAATTTCTAAAAAAAAATAAATGTGGCTTCAGTTTAACACATGTCAGTGCCAATTCTAAATGTCGATTCTGAACAAATTTGACCTGCTTAGAATATATAAGTTTAAATGAGGCCTGTTTTTCTGCTTATAGGTTTCATAGAAATATACAGAAACTACTTTCTGCTTAGAATTCTACTTGAGACCAGCTTTAAAGGTTGAACAGTAACTGACATGCTTCATTAGAGGATTTAATTGACCTTGAAATGCAATGAGTTGTGTGTGTGTGTATTTACTCTCAGTTTGAGAGGTTCTGTTTATTTTGGGTGCCTTTTATCGATGTTCTTAAAGATATAGTAATACATTTTTCACAGTTATTAGTGCTTTTATGTTCCCTCTTTGAAGCCACTTGGTTGCTTCAGTATTTTTTTTTTTTTTTGCCTCTTATGGTTTTGGTTTCAAAATCTTTTTTAAAAAACATTTTACTATTCTCAAAGGTAATTGAAATTGGTTTAGAGAGACTTTTAAGGAACACTTTTTGAGCTCATAGTTTACCTCCCTCTGATTGAAAGCCACAGTAGAACAATGGTGGGGAAGTAAACACTTTGGCTTATATAGTAATAATTACCATTCTAAATATTTAAAAATTACCATTAACTCAAAGAAACTTCATATGCTCTCTGATCACACAGCATAAAATTTTAGGATTGCAAGAGAGTTCCTATGGTCTGCTACTTCCCTGTGCCTTCTGGAAACTTAACAGCCTCTAAGCTTTCCTTTAGCCTGAGGCACAAAAGGATCCTGCTGTTTGCTTCATTGGTCTTGAAAATAGTGGGCAAAAGAAAATGTTGTGCAAACTGAGTATGCAAATTCTTTCATATGCAGATAAGTTTATAGTCTTCCTTTTGGTAGAAAGTGTGTTCTTTTCCCAGTGGTCAAATTGTGCTGAACCAGTGGGACCCTCTTGTCTGCTGTTTCCTTAGACCCAGAGCACAAATTTTTAAGATGGCTGATAACAGACATTCACAGACATAGATCCAGATTGGAGAACTTAGCAAAGGAATCCAAACTTATGCAAAAAGCAAATGAACAGCTTTGACCTCATTAATACCTTCTTTCAGGCAAATAAGCTAACTTAATCATAGGGCAAGTGAATAGTCTTCAGCTGGGGGATGCTTTATGTTGAGAACCAGAATGTGGGATACTAAATGAATGTGTTCACTCTACACAAAGGGATCAGTGGCTAAGGGGGAGATGAGGTCAGGAGAAATGGAAAAAAGACAGTCTCTTTAACAAATGGTGCTGGGAGAAGTGGACAGCAACATGCAGAAGGTTGAAACTAGACCACTTTCTCACACCATTCACAAAAATAAACTCAAAATGGATAAAGGACCTGAATGTGAGACAGGAAACCATCAAAACCCTAGAGAAGAAAGCAGGAAAAGACAACTCTGATCTCAGCTATAGCAATTTCTTACTTGACACATCCCCAAAGGCAAGGGAATGAAAAGCAAAAATGAACTATTGGGACCTCATGAAGATAAAAAGCTTCTGCAAGGCAAAGGAAACAATCAACAAAACTAAAAGGCAACCAATGGAATGGGAAAAGATATTTGCAAATGACATATCGGACAAAGGGCTCATATCCAAATTCTATAAAGAGCTCACCAAACTCCATGCCTGAAAAACAAATAATCCAGTGAAGAAATGGGCAGAAAACATGAATAGACACTTCTCTAAAGAAGACATCCGGATGGCCAACAGGCACATGAAAAGATGCTCAACGTCGCTCCTTATCAGGGAAATACAAATCAAAACCACACTCAGATATCACCTCACGCCAGTCAGAGTGGCCAAAATGAACAAATCAGGAGACTATAGATGCTGGAGAGGATGTGGAGAAACGGGAACCCTCTTGCACTGTTGGTGGGAATGCAAATTGGTGCAGCCGCTCTGGAAAGCAGTGTGGAGGTTCCTCAGAAAATTAAAAATAGACCTACCCTATGACCCAGCAATAGCACTGCTAGGAATTTGCCCAAGGGATACAGGAGTGCTGATGCATAGGGGCACTTGTACCCCAATGTTTATAGCAGCACTTTCAACAATAGCCAAATTATGGAAAGAGCCTAAATGTCCATCAACTGATGAATGGATAAAGAAATTGTGGGAGTTCCGGAAGATGGCGGCGTAGGAGGACGCTGGGCTCACCGCGCGTCCTGCTAATCACTTAGATTCCACCTACACCTGCCTAAAGAACCCAGAAAACCGCCAGAGGATTAGCAGAACGGAGTCTCCGGAGCCAAGCGCAGACGAGAGGCCCACGGAAGAGGGTAGGAAGGGCGGTGAGGCGGTGCGCGCTCCACGGACTGGCGGGAGGGAGCCGGGGCGGAGGGGCGGCTCGCCGGCCAAGCAGAGCCCCCGAGTCGGGCTGGCAAAAGCGGAGGGGCCGGACAGACTGTGTTCCGACAGCAAGCGCGACTTAGCGTCTGGGAGGTCATAAGTTAACAGCTCTGCTCAGAAAGCGGGAAGGCTGGAGGACAAAGGGAGGGAGAGCTGCTGAGCCCCCGGACGGCAGAGCTCAGCTTGGCGGGGAACAAAGGCGCTCGCCAGCGCCATCTCCCCCGCCCATCCCCCCGCCAAAATCCCAAAGAGAATCAGTTCCTGCCAGGGAACTTGCTCGCTCCGCGCAAACACCCAACTCTGTGCTTCTGCGGAGCCAAACCTCCAGCAGTGGATCTGACTCCCTCCCGCTGCCACAGGGCCCCTCCTGAAGTGGATCACCTAAGGAGAAGCGAGCTAAGCCTGCCCCTCCCGCCCCCGTGCACCTTGCCTACCCACCCCAGCTAATAC
The DNA here is from genome assembly GCF_028018385.1 of Neofelis nebulosa. Taxonomy (NCBI): domain Eukaryota; kingdom Metazoa; phylum Chordata; class Mammalia; order Carnivora; family Felidae; genus Neofelis; species Neofelis nebulosa. The sequence continues at coordinate 85,186,882 of NC_080800.1, forward strand.
GCCAGCTCCCCAGCACCACAAGCCTGGCAGTGTGCAAGTAGACCAGACGGGCCACACCACCCCACAGTGAATCCCGCCCCTAGGAGAGGGGAAGAGAAGGCACATACCAGTCTGACTGTGGCCCCAGCGGTGGGCTGGGGGCAGACATCAGGACTGACTGCGGCCCCGCCCACCAACTCCAGTTATACACCACAGCACGGGGGAAGTGCCCTGCAGGTCCTCACCGCTCCAGGGACTATCCAAAATGACCAAACGGAAGAATTCCCCTCAGAAGAATCTCCAGGAAATAACAACAGCTAATGAACTGATCAAAAAGGACTTAAATAATATAACAGAAAGTGAATTTAGAATAATAGTCATAAAATTAATCGCTGGGCTTGAAAACAGTATACAGGACAGCAGAGAATCTCTTGCTACAGAGATCAAGGGACTAAGGAACAGTCACGAGGAGCTGAAAAACGCTTTAAACGAAATGCAAAACAAAATGGAAACCACCACGGCTCGGATTGAAGAGGCAGAGGAGAGAATAGGTGAACTAGAAGATAAAGTTATGGAGAAAGAGGAAGCTGAAAGAAAGAGAGATAAAAAAATCCAGGAGTATGAGGGGAAAATTAGAGAACTAAGTGATACACTAAAAAGAAATAATATACGCATAATTGGTATCCCAGAGGAGGAAGAGAGAGGGAAAGGTGCTGAAGGGGTACTTGAAGAAATTATAGCTGAGAACTTCCCTGAACTGGGGAAGGAAAAAGGCATTGAAATCCAAGAGGCACAGAGAACTCCCTTCAGACATAACTTGAATCGATCTTCTGCACGACATATCATAGTGAAACTGGCAAAATACAAGGATAAAGAGAAAATTCTGAAAGCAGCAAGGGATAAACGTGCCCTCACATATAAAGGGAGACCTATAAGACTCGTGACTGATCTCTCCTTTGAAACTTGGCAGGCCAGAAAGGCTTGGCACGATATCTTCAGTGTGCTAAACAGAAAAAATGTGCAGCCGAGAATCCTTTATCCAGCAAGTCTGTCATTTAGAATAGAAGGAGAGATAAAGGTCTTCCCAAACAAACAAAAACTGAAGGAATTTGTCACCACGAAACCAGCCCTACAAGAGATCCTAAGGGGGATCCTGTGAGACAAAGTACCAGAGACATCACTACAAGCATAAAACATACAGACATCACAATGACTCTAAACCCGTATCTTTCTATAATAACACTGAATGTAAATGGATTAAATGCGCCAACCAAAAGACATAGGGTATCAGAATGGATAAAAAAACAAGACCCATCTATTTGCTGTCTACAAGAGACTCATTTGAGATCTGAGGACACCTTTAGATTGAGAGTGAGGGGATGGAGAACTATTTATCATGCTACTGGAAGCCAAAAGAAAGCTGGAGTAGCCATACTTATATCAGACAAACTAGACTTTCAATTAAAGGCTGTAACAAGAGATGAAGAAGGGCATTATATAATAATTACAGGGTCTATCCATCAGGAAGAGCTAACAATTATAAATGTCTATGCGCCAAATACCGGAGCCCCCAGATATATAAAACAGTTACTCATAAACATAAGCAACCTTATTGATAAGAATGTGGTCATTGCAGGGGACTTTAACACCCCACTTACAGAAATGGATAGATCATCTCGACACACAGTCAATAAAGAAACAAGGGCCCTGAATGATACATTGGATCAGATGGACTTGACAGATATATTTAGAACTCTGCATCCCAAAGCAACAGAATATACTTTCTTCTCGAGTGCACATGGAACATTCTCCAAGATAGATCATATACTGGGTCACAAAACAGCCCTTCATAAGTTTACAAGAATTGAAATTATACCATGCATCCTTTCAGACCACAATGCTATGAAGCTTGAAATCAACCACAGGAAAAAGTCTGGAAAACCTCCAAAAGCATGGAGGTTAAAGAACACCCTACTAACGAATGAGTGGGTCAACCAGGAAATTAGAGAAGAAATTAAAAAATATATGGAAACAAACGAAAATGAAAATACAACAATCCAAACTCTTTGGGACGCAGCGAAGGCAGTCCTGAGAGGAAAATACATTGCAATCCAGGCCTATCTCAAGAAACAAGAAAAATCCCAAATACAAAATCTAACAGCACACCTAAAGGAAATAGAAGCAGAACAGCAAAGGCAGCCTAAACCCAGCAGAAGAAGAGAAATCATAAAGATCAGAGCAGAAATAAACAATATAGAATCTAAAAAAACTGTAGAGCAGATCAACGAAACCAAGAGTTGGTTTTTTGAAAAAATAAACAAAATTGACAAACCTCTAGCCAGGCTTCTCAAAAAGAAAAGGGAGATGACCCGAATAGATAAAATCATGAATGAAAATGGAATTATTACAACCAATCCCTCAGAGATACAAACAATTATCAGGGAATACTATGAAAAATTATATGCCAACAAATTGGACAACCTTGAAGAAATGGACAAATTCCTAAACACCCACACTCTTCCAAAACTCAATCAGGAGGAAATAGAAAGCTTGAACAGACCCATAACCAGTGAAGAAATTGAATCGGTTATCAAAAATCTCCCAACAAATAAGAGTCCAGGACCAGATGGCTTCCCAGGGGAGTTCTACCAGACGTTTAAAGCAGAGATAATACCTATCCTTCTCAAGCTATTCCAAGAAATAGAAAGGGAAGGAAAACTTCCAGACTCATTCTATGAAGCCAGTATTACTTTGATTCCTAAACCAGACAGAGACCCAGTAAAAAAAGAGAACTACAGGCCAATATCCCTGATGAATATGGATGCAAAAATTCTCAATAAGATACTAGCAAATCGAATTCAACAGCATATAAAAAGAATTATTCACCATGATCAAGTGGGATTCATTCCTGGGATGCAGGGCTGGTTCAACATTCGCAAATCGATCAACGTGATACATCACATTAACAAAAAAAAAGAGAAGAACCATATGATCCTGTCAATCGATGCAGAAAAGGCCTTTGACAAAATCCAGCACCCTTTCTTAATAAAAACCCTTGAGAAAGTCGGGATAGAAGGAACATACTTAAAGATCATAAAAGCCATTTATGAAAAGCCCACAGCTAACATCATCCTCAATGGGGAAAAACTGAGAGCTTTTTCCCTGAGATCAGGAACACGACAGGGATGCCCACTCTCACCGCTGTTGTTTAATATAGTGCTGGAAGTTCTAGCATCAGCAATCAGACAACAAAAGGAAATCAAAGGCATCCAAATTGGCAAAGATGAAGTCAAGCTTTCGCTTTTTGCAGATGACATGATATTATACATGGAAAATCCGATAGACTCCACCAAAAGTCTGCTAGAACTGATACATGAATTCAGCAAAGTTGCAGGATACAAAATCAATGTACAGAAATCAGTTGCATTCTTATACACTAACAATGAAGCAACAGAAAGACAAATAAAGAAACTGATCCCATTCACAATTGCACGAAGAAGCATAAAATACCTAGGAATAAATCTAACCAAAGATGTAAAAGATCTGTATGCTGAAAACTATAGAAAGCTTATGCAGGTAATTGAAGAAGATATAAAGAAATGGAAAGACATTCCCTGCTCATGGATTGGAAGAATAAATATTGTCAAAATGTCAATACTACCCAAAGCTATCTACACATTCAATGCAATCCCAATCAAAATTGCACCAGCATTCTTCTCGAAACTAGAACAAGCAATCCTCAAATTCATATGGAACCACAAAAGGCCCCGAATAGCCAAAGTAATTTTGAAGAAGAAGACCAAAGCAGGAGGCATCACAATCCCAGACTTTAGCCTCTACTACAAAGCTGTCATCATCAAGACAGCATGGTATTGGCATAAAAACAGACACATAGACCAATGGAATCGAATAGAAACCCCAGAACTAGACCCACAAACGTATGGCCAACTCATTTTTGACAAAGCAGGAAAGAACATCCAATGGAAAAAAGACAGTCTCTTTAACAAATGGTGCTGGGAGAACTGGACAGCAACATGCAGAAGGTTGAAACTAGACCACTTTCTCACACCATTCACAAAAATAAACTCAAAATGGATAAAGGACCTGAATGTGAGACAGGAAACCATCAAAACCTTAGAGGAGAAAGCAGGAAAAGACCTCTCTGACCTCAGCCGTAGCAATCTCTTACTCGGCACATCCCCAAAGGCAAGGGAATTAAAAGCAAAAGTGAATTACTGGGACCTTATGAAGATAAAAAGCTTCTGCACAGCAAAGGAAACAACCAACAAAACTAAAAGGCAACCAACGGAATGGGAAAAGATATTTGCAAATGACACATCGGACAAAGGGCTAGTATCCAAAATCTATAAAGAGCTCATCAAACTCCACACCCAAAAAACAAATAACCCAGTGAAGAAATGGGCAGAAAACATGAATAGACACTTCTCTAAAGAAGACATCCGGATGGCCAACAGGCACATGAAAAGATGTTCAACGTCGCTCCTCATCAGGGAAATACAAATCAAAACCACACTCAGATACCACCTCACGCCAGTCAGAGTGGCCAAAATGAAGAAATCAGGAGACTATAGATGCTGGAGAGGATGTGGAGAGATGGGAACCCTCTTGCACTGTTGGTGGGAATGCAAATTGGTGCAGCCGCTCTGGAAAGCAGTGTGGAGGTTCCTCAGAAAATTAAAAATAGACCTACCCTATGACCCAGCAATAGCACTGCTAGGAATTTATCCAAGGGATACAGGAGTACTGATGCATAGGGGCACTTGTACCCCAATGTTTATAGCAGCACTCTCAACAATAGCCAAATTATGGAAAGAGCCTAAATGTCCATCAACTGATGAATGGATAAAGAAATTGTGGTTTATATACACAATGGAATACTACGTGGCAATGAGAAAAAATGAAATATGGCCTTTTGTAGCAACGTGGATGGAACTGGAGAGTGTGATGCTAAGTGAAATAAGCCATACAGAGAAAGACAGATACCATATGGTTTCACTCTTATGTGGATCCTGAGAAACGTAACAGAAACCCATGGGGGAGGGGAAGGGAAAAAAAAAAAAAAAAGAGGTTAGAGTGGGAGAGAGCCAAAGCATAAGAGACTGTTAAAAACTGAGAACAAACTGAGGGTTGATGGGGGGTGGGAGGGAGGGCAGGGTGGGTGATGGGTATTGAGGAGGGCACCTTTTGGATGAGCACTGGGTGTTGTATGGAAACCAATTTGACAGTAAATTTCATATATTAAAAAATAAATAAATAAATAAAAAATAAATAATAAAAAAAATAAATAAAATAAAATACTGAAAACCACCAAAAAAAAAAATAAAAAAAATAAACACACACACACAAAAAAAAGAAATTGTGGTTTATATACACAATGGAGTACTATGTGGCAATGAAAAAGAATGAAATATGGCCCTTTGTAGCAACGTGGATGGAACTCGAGAGTGTTATGCTAAGTGAAATAAGCCATACAGAGAAAGACAGATACCATATGGTTTCACTCTTATGTGGATCCTGAGAAACTTAACAGAAACCCATGGGGGAGGGGAAGGAAAAAAAAAAGAGGTTAGAGTGGGAGAGAGCCAAAGCATAAGAGACTGTTAAAAACTGAGAACAAACTGAGGGTTGATGGGGGATGGGAGGGAGGGGAGGGTGGGTGATGGGTATTGAAGAGGGCATCTTTTGGGATGAGCACTGGGCGTTATATGGAAACCAATTTGACAATAAATTTCATATATTGAAAAAAAAAGAGAAAGGGGACGGTGAGACATTGGTAAATGTGGACAAAGGAATTAAGCAGTCTTGATCATTTTGGGGAGAAATAGTACTAAGAATGATTCCCACTTTGGGAGGGAAGAATGTTATGAACTACTACTGTTTTTGAATGCATTTAAATAATTAAAAAATATTTCCCTTAGATTACTTTTTCAATATCAGGAAATCAAAGGAATGGTCTCAAACTTTATAAATCTGTTATTTATTTATGCAAATTTCTTCATTAAGTGTTTATTTATTTTGAGAAAGAGCAAGAGAGAGAGAGAGAGGAAAGTGAGAAAATGAGTGGGGGAGGGGCAGAGAAAGAGAGAGAGGGAAAGAGAATCCCCAGCATGGAGCCTGACTTACTCAGGCCTCAGTCTCACAAATCATGAGATGATCACCTAGGCAGAAACCAAGATTCAGTGCTTAACCCACTGAGCCACCCAGGTGCCCTTGTTTATGCAAATTTCTCTTGGAATGATTTGGCCAAAGAGAGAGGGCTGACAGGCTTTTCAAAGAATATTAGATTAATTCTCCTTTGTGACCTTCATCAAATAACTTATCTTTTTGTGTGTTTTCAACTGCAGCTCTACCATTCTAAGACTAGTTTTGAGACTAAACAGCATAGTCTGTTTACCTATTTGTTTAGTTACTTGTTCATTCACTCAACAAATATTTACTGAGAGCCTAATATGTGTGCCAGGCACTTCATAGTACCATTTATTCATTCATAATATTGAGCACTACTCTGTGCTGTTAAAACCAATAAATAATATGAAGATCTCTTTCTTTTTCAAATCTCTCTTTCTCTGCCTTTCAGAACTTTACTTTGCACTTCTTTATCCAGATTTAAACATTATAATTAATTTCAAAGTCTCTCTGGATGTAGGCAAGTCATCAATTGTATATAAATAAACAAGATGATATATATGGAATCAATTTTAAAAATACAAAGCTATATATGTATATATAGCAGAGTGGTGTTGTTTTTATTTGTGGTTTCTTATCACTTGTGATGGGACAAAGATGAAAAGCTCATATAGAAGCATAGAGTGACCATAACTCCTCTCTCCCCCAGAAAGTCATATAGAAACAGCTGGATTTCTCTTCCCTCTAGTCTCATTCTGTTTTACAAAAGCTGATCTGCTTTGGGAGAGAGTATGAGTGTTAAGCCTCCCTGTGGGTTACAAGTATGCTTTTAACTGTGACTGTTGATGCTGCTGCTACAGAGAGCACCCCCCCATGACTTTATTTTAAATGTTTCATTCTGTAAAGAGATTTTAAAAATCCATATCTAACTCTCTCCCCATGAGTATGGTATATCAGATTAGTTTTAAAGGGCTGAATTTTTGCCAGTACTTTAGCAGAACTGGAGTTCAATGCTTGCAGGGAGTCTCCACTGAATTGTAAATGCTCTCATCCCTAGAGTATAGCTCAGTGCACCGCTGAAAGCAGTCACTTTTCATTAAGCAGTGATTTTATTAGATAAAAATAAAAGTTGCTTGAGCATTCATTTTTGCAGCAGTGCACAACAAATTCATGCAAATTCCCATGCCAGTAATCTGCATGCAAAATATAAGTGTGTGATTCCAAACCATGTGCACCTGTATTTAAGTTTAATCAGGTACAAATATTAATGGAAAGAATAAAGCTTTTAACAAAAGTCACAGCTGTTTGAGGTTTGTAATATACTGCAAAGAGAGATTTAGTGTATTGATAATAATTTTGGTGTTTTCAGACCAAAGAAAAAGTTTTAAAGGAAATTCCAAACAAGACAATTCTTTATTTACTGGCATTAGGGAATTACAGACAAAGACTGGGCTAGATGACTTGGTTAATTTAATAATCAAGCTGTGACTGAATTGTTTGAAATATATAAACTAGGGAGGAGGTCTTTATTGATAATTTTATTGTATTCTCATAGACAATAGCTCTAAGCATGAAGTGGATATTTAGCTAATACCTAGAATGATTCCTAGCACATAACTGATGTTCAATAAATGTTTTTTAAAAGTATTCTTTTATTTGATTAATTGAATAAATAAATGTTATGAAAGGAATAGTGTATCAACTTCCAAGTAAGTGAAAACTTGCTTTCTATTTTACTATGGTAAGGAAGAGAACAATATTTATTAAATGCTAGAATCTGTAGTGGACATTTGACATATATTCTTTTATTAATTCTTGTAACAACTCATGAAATAATAGCCCTCTTTTAGAGACAAAGAAACAGCCTAAATTTCAGCTGAAACTAAGTTGAATACAAGACCACAAGTCTTATAGCTAGTTTGACTCCAAGGTCCTGGTCTTTCTTCTGTATCACAGTATCCATATTATTCCATTCAGTACCTCAAAGAATGTGTGGGTCCTTCCAAGAGGTCAATTGTGTTACTTTTGGCAACCCATATCAAATTTACCTGAGTACCTAAGATCCCACAAAACTTTGGCACTAAAATATGTACTACAGTATGAATTAATTTCCAAATGTAGAGAGGATACTATGGTGGAGGATTGACTTCTGCCAATATGTTTCTCTTATATTTTTAATTACTTTGTCTGGTCTTCAGGATAGTGATCTGAGTATTACTGGGCAAGAGAGATGCTAAAACAGTCTTTTTATAAATCTCTGTCTCTTACTATATGTGGTTGTGTAGAATTCAGAGCCTTGTTTCTGAATCTTATTCTTAAAATTGAACATGATACCATCTTCATTCACAGCAGGACTGAAAACTAAAAGGAATACTTTAATGCTACAAGTTTTCCATGTTGGCCAAAGGCACAAAGAAAGGACTCCCACCCATCCCTGTGTGTTTTCAGGGGAAGAAAAGAGTGATAAAGGGGGTAATTTCTGAGTTTAAGTCTGATGTGGCTTTCATACACTGATAGAAACAATCCACTGAAGTGGAAAGAAAGTGAGGGAGCCAGAATTAAATTATTCTGTAAACCATTGTGATTTAGGTAAGGTAGAAGACAAAAATTTTCCTCTTCCACACTTATGTCATTCTTTATCACAAAAATACAAGCTTCTAGTCTTAGGCCTACCTCCTTATCCTGGCATGCAAAGCTCAAATGATACGGCTTTAATATGCAACTTGAGGGTAAATTCAAGGTTTGGTTAGTATTCATCACAAATTAACTCTCTCTAAACAGACTGGTATACTTACTTTGTTCTGAAACTTTCCTTCTCTGCTTATACCTTTTTTTTGCCCTTTTCTGGAATATCTCCCCCATACTCTTTTTCCATTCCTCATTCTACTCAGATATGATTTTTTTCTTTCAAGGTCCAACTCATATATTATCTCCACGAAGACTTTCTTGAAATTTCAGCTCAAAGCAATCTTCCTTTCTTTGTATTCCTGTAATAGTGTCTGTTTAATTACCTCTTCTTCCCTTCCTTCCCTTTCTCCCTTCTTTTTTCTTCCTCCCCCTTTCTCCTTCTCTTTTCTTCCTTTCCCTCATTCTCTTCTTCTTTCTAGTCTTCGTTCTCTATCCCTCACTTTCTCATTCTCCTTCCCCCTCTCTTTCCCTCACTCACTTGTTTCCTTCCTTTCTTCCTTCAATATTTACTTGCTGAGTATCTGTAAATCAGTACATACTGTTTCTGGGAACACAATAATTGTCTCAAACAGACACATGCCTTTATAGAGGTCACACTTAAATCAAGCAGACAAGTACTGATCAGGGAAACAATGTATGCCTGGTCTGAAGTAACAGAATATGCCTCTAAAAAGTAGATGACAAAAGGATGACATAGACTAATAAAACTGGCCAGAGAGGGGTACAAGAATGCTTCCTGAAGTGATTATTAAGCTGAAGTCTGAAGTTTGAATAGTCATTCATCAGACTGAGGGGTGAAGCCTGAGAAGAGCATTGCAGGCATGGAAATTGCATGTGGACAGTCCCATAGTGAGAGGAGAAGTAGGGTAAGTTCAAGGTAATAAAAGAAGAAGGCCACTGTGGTTGGGATGTACTTATATGACTCTTTTTTTTTTTTGGTCATGCTCCCTCCTCAAAAATATCATATGATACTTTTAGACAAAGATGATATGTTGTATTTATTTTTAACTAACTCTTTTGAAAGGACCTTAATGATCATTGAATCCAAACCCCAATAGGTCCTGAAAGGTTCAGTGGTTTGCTGAAGATCATACACATAGAGATATGGGTCTCTTATATATTCCCTCCCTATGTCGAGGTTCTTTCATTGAAATTATTCTTTATAACTTTCTAAATAGTACAGCTCTGGAATAAGCCAACCTCTGCATGTGGGAGATGATTGAAGAATGTTTTTATTTACAGTTGGTGACTGTGTAATCATCTGTAGAAAAGGGGAGAGCAGGAAGGTATAGGATCAAAAGGTGGCTCATTACATGAAAGAATTTTATAGAGAAAAGTATAATACATGTTCAGAGCAAATAATCACATGTTAGGGAGGAAATCTATGTTTGTAAAGTATCATGCTAACTATGCTTTGGGAATACATAGGATAAAAACTCAATCTTGGAAGAAAGAAGAGATGAAGGACATTGTAATGATGAGAATTCAGAAAGTCTTAGATTTAATCCTGTTCCAAATAAGTATCTTGATATTGAAAGATAAAAAGATAAACTATAATTTGGTTAGGGCTTCATTGGTGTGACAATTTTAAACCTATGGTCCTAAAATTCTTTGATATTCTAACCATTGACAGGTGCAGGCTTATGTCCCTTCCCCTTGAATCTGAGCTCTGTGTTGGTTTGACCAATAGAATACAATGAAGATGACACTATGCCGGTTTCTGGGTCTAGGCCTTAAGAAACTGGCAGCTTCTAATTCCTCTCTCTTAGGAAGCTTACTTTCACAACCTACCCACCATGCTGTGAGGAAGCCAAGCAGTTCATGGAAAAACCACATGGAAACAGCCAAGGCCACTGGCTCATGGCCCTGGGTAAGCTTCCAGCTCCTACCTACCAGCAGTGTGAATGAACCATCTTCAATGTAGATCCTACAGTCCCCAGTTGATCCACCCTATCTGATACTTCATAGATCAGAGACAAGCTGTTCCTGCTGAGACCTGCCAAAATTGCATATGTGTGAGCCAAGTAAAAGACTATTGTTTGAAGCAACTAAGTTGTAGACTGGTTTTTGTAGTTATTGATAGTCAATACATTTGGGGAGATCTTCAGATATGCTGAACACTGGATAAGCTAGAAAGATATCCGTTTTTATAAAAGGCCCTTCAATTTTGAAAGTTGAAGGCAAATTGAGGAAGCCAAGAACAACTTGCTAAATTGAAAGAACACCAAAACAAATCCATCAATCAGAAGAAGCAATTATGGGGTCCTAGGGAAATGTAGCAGTAAAAATTTGATTCAGGATGAGTGAATGGAAGATACAGAAAAACTAGAGATCAATGTTTGGATTCCAAATGGGTAAAGTTTAAACTGTGTGAGAAGGCAAGTGACCTGTTTAAGAACATAGGTTAAAATAGGATAAATATGGCTAAAGACCAGATCACCAGAAGAGATATGTCTGAGGTCCCTGAATATCTGGCCGTACTTTGGTAGTGTCTCTTCTTCAACCTGACTCTGGCTCACAGTTAAGCCGCTTCATGCCTAGCCCATCTGTTTCCCTACAGGGTCTTAACACATGCTATTCCAAGCACCCTGGGGCACTGAGGGTTTCAGTTTGCACAAACTGGTTGACATCCCTTTCAGTCCATGTATCTGAGCTCAAAAAATAACAAGAAGATAGATAATAAAATTGATATATTTCAAAATTGCATGTCAAAAATGAGACTAGAGTTTGAAAGTGGGGTTTACTTATACACATATAATTCACCTTCATTTATATGCAGTGTCAATTTTTCCATGAACTGTTTCTGGTATGAGGATGAGTTGATGTAATTTGAAGTCACTCTTGAGGGTAAACCAGGTCCAGAGAAGAGTCACTCTTCTCTAGTTTGGGAAAAGTAAGGTATATGTTCCTTTAAGAGTTTTGGGGTCAAATTGTCATGGCTAAAAGTATGGATTAAATAATGTATATCATATTCAGTACCAAGTAGTTCCTGCCTTTAATGAACATATTCATTTTAATAGATGACTATATAGAATACATAAAGACAATAAATGGACAGTGTATAAATGCATAACTATGAACAAAAATGGTTTCATGTTTAATGGCTAAAGTTTCATGTTTGATTAAGTTAGGTCTTGGGGAATGTAATTACTTTGTCATTAGTTCAAGAGAGCTTAGTGTTAGCCTAATAGGTAAAATAGCTGCCTGGCTAGAAAAAGGCAACAGAAGGTACAATTTTTGAGAATATTTTGGAATAATTGATGTTCCTGAGAAGCAAATGATATTTATGCATTTCTGACACTCTCTCACCAGTGTGGGTGCTATTCTAAATGGAATGCTTTACAGATTCCAGACATATGCCACATTCATTTTATCCAGATGATGAATGACTTATTGAAAGTCCAGGCTTTGTACTATTTGTGATTCCTGTTCTTTTAATAGCTATGATGTCATCGACATGATACTTGCCGGGATAGATGTTATTAATGGTTACAATTCAGCCTTTTATTTTCAATAAAGCCAAAAGGCAATTGGAGGGGCATGAGGTCAGCTTGAATATCAGATTCCTTGAAGTCATTTGTGTGTTCCCATTTTGGGAATTTGTGAAAAAGGAAAAACCTAATTTGAACACCACTGCATTTTGGATGAGTTTCCACTTGAAGAGCTCCAGAAAACTCCCACAAGTCAGATTCAGAGGAGTTTTCAGAAGATTGCTAAAGATTGTGCAGTGTTGCTGGCAAGAGGAAAAACAACAAGCAGATGTTTGAGCAGAGAGGAGCCCATTCTGGGAAACTATTCTTGGGAATTCAATGAGAGAGACTGGGAAGGAAGCTAGTTCAGAACAAAGATGAGAGGGTCTGACTTGGGAGTGCAACTGCCTAAAAATAGACCTACAAATTTCAGAGTTCCAAGATCCTAAAGTAACCTCAGACAGATATAGTCACTAATTAATCTCTTGAACATTGCATGAAGACTCTGTCTGGCACTATAACTAATCTTGTGACAACTTGCTGTAATTGTGGTAATGGTTTGGTTTGTTTTGGCATCTATTTAAAATGATTCTTTACTTATCACATGTTTTGAAAATTTGAATAGTTAAAAATTCATTCCATTTTTAATCATTGAATGGTTACAGGACCTTTGATAAGTCCTTCGTCTCTCTAGCCTCACTATCTTCATATATAAGAGAAAGAAAGTAAGCTAGATGGTATGTTAGGTCAATTCCAACTCTAGAGTCAATTCATTTGGACCAAACTATAAAATCATGAGTCAGAGAGACCAGTATTTGTAAATACTCTCTCCATCTATGATCACTAATGAAAATGGGGAAAATGTAGAGCTCCTCAATAAATGGCAGAAAGATCACTTTAACAATAAGCCAGAGGGCATAATTTGCATATATAACTGCTTGGAGACATACTCTCTCAGTAAATATTCATCAGTTATAAACTATATACCATGCACTGTGCAAGGTACTGGAAATATCACAGTAAGCAAAACATAGGTGGTCCTTACCCTCAGGGAGATTAAAGACTAGTTGAAAGATCACAAATATCAAATACTGTAATTACATAATTATAAGTGAGGCTAATTACTAAGGAGAATTAGAATGGTGAACCTAGCCTATTGAGGGATGGGGGTTAGAGTGACATCACGGAAGTTTTCCCTAAAGAAGACATATCCCCAAGAGTTATTCCTAAAAGAAGGTTTGATTACTGAATTGGTTGCTTTTGCTCTGTTCTATGGCTCTGCCTCCAGGCCACAAATTCAAAATTTTCACTATTCATTCAAAATAGGTTTGAGACTGGGGCACCTGGGTGGCTCAGTCAATTAAGCCTCCAGCTGCAGCTCAGGTCATAATCTCATGGTTTGTGAGTTCAAGCCCCATGTCGGGCTCTGTGCTGACAGCTCAGAGCCTGGAGCCTGCTTCAAATTCTGTGTCTCCTTCTCTCTCTGCCCCTCCCCCCACTCACGCGCATGCGCGCTCTCTCTCTGTCTCTCTGACTCTCTCTCAAAAATAAACACTAACAACAACAACAACAACAACAACAAAGTAGGTTTTAGATAGAACAAGTAGATGGCTTAGGGGAAATCATACCTGTTATTAGAAAAAAGAATACTTATAATGTAGCATTGGAGGGACATTCCACATGCAAAGGTTAATGTGAATGCATAAATAATTTTATTTTGTCACAAAGAGGATTTTTTGTATGTTAAAATTTTTCAGATGCTCGTGGATTAAGCCCAGGAGTTTGTGTAGTGTTGTTATTCAAACAATGGACTCTTGAATAAGACTTCCTGGGTTCAAATCTTGACTCTTCAAACTTTCTAGCTATTTAAACTTGGTCAAGTTATTTAACGTTTCTGGTAAACGTGAGAATTAAATAAAATAATCCACGGGAAAGCTATAGTATGGTGTCTGGAATCTAGTAAAAGTCAATAAACATTAGCTATTGTTACTGCTAGTATTTAAAACAATAATCACTGCCTCCTTCTCCATCGTTTTGGAATACATAAGAAATTTACCAAATAACTATTCCCCCTTATACTTCTTACCCTGAATAATGAACACTGGTCTGACCAAGAAAGAAAAAAAGAGTAACAAAAAAAGAGTAGGCGTCACTGGGGCCTTTAGGGAAATTTCAGTGGAATAGGATAACTCCTGCTATAGTTTTCCATGAAAAGAGGCTGAAGGAAATTCGAAGGGGAGTTATAAACTTAACTGTTACTGCAATCTAACTTTAAAGACACTTGGGTTGCTTGCTATTTAAAAATAATGTTGTTTTTGGTGGAGGTGATAATATTGATGTTATGTGTGTATGTTTGTGTAGTGTGTAGTGTGTGTGTGTGTGTGTGTGTGTGTGTGTGTAAGAGGGAGGGTGGGAGGGGCAGGCTCTATTTGATCTTTCTAAAAAAATTTTGGATTTTTATTTATTGGAGTTGCTTAAAATAGGGCTCACTTATTATGATAGGAGTCCTGATCTTCTTCCTTGAAATCATGGCTATATGTAACTGTCTTGGTACAAGCTTTTCGCATATCACATTCTCAGTATGTAATCACTTGCAATGAGTATAATGATCTATTTGACTCATGTTATATGGCTTAATAATGATTGTTATTATCCAAATATTTAACGTATGTCTTGGTGTGGTTCTTGCTAGATATGCCATTGGTCTCTGTTAGGCATGCTATGAAGTAAGTAGGTAGAACTCAATTGGGTTTTCTCCCTCAAAGCAGATGTAGATGCATATATTGTAAATTGGTAGCTAATAATCATCTTAGTAACCTCAATTTGATGTCAAAATACTTCTTTTCAATGCTGACTGAATGTATTCTATATTCCACTCTGAAATTCAGAAATCTCTTCATTTTGGTACTAGTTCCCCAGTCTTTCAGGTTTATGCCTCTCTTTTGCCAACACATACCCTTTGCTAAAGTCATGGCCTTTGCAAATGGGTCATGGTCATTGTCCTTGTCATCCATAACTTTGCTCCTGTGACCTACATGCATGGAATGATTTCTCAAATCCTTCTAGCCTAGATAATTCTGTCCTATCCATCAAATCGCTCTTTTGCTCAAAGTCCTTATCAACTATTCCTAAGCCACACTGGACTTTTCTACTTAAAAGTTCCTAATAGTATATAAGAATTTAAGGCCCTATAACATCTACCTTTTTTGAAGAGCCCCTCAGGCTCCAGAACTAGCACATAACTATGCTCCAGGGAGATGCTCAATAAATACATAATGACTTGAATTCTGTCCTTTAAAAAAGTGAAACATGAGGAGACTCCATGGAAAAGAGGAAACAATATGCACAGAACAATGTGTCATACATAAGAAGAAACAATATGCACAGAACAATGTGTAATAATCTTTTCACAATTACGCGTGTTTGGAGAGAGGAAGAGGAATATCAAATCTTACTAGCCATATAAAGAGAGAACTGTCACTTTTCTTCTGGTCTAAGACAAGTGTGGGCCATCAAACATCTGAGTTTGAGATATTCTAAGGTTATGGGGTTAGGGCAAGCAGTATTTAGATCATCTGAGTCTTTTTCTTTGGTTATCATACCTCATGATTTTGGGATAGCTTATACCCTGATGAATCAGAAGTCCATAAGAATTGGTTTAATTTTGTCCAGTGAACTTAGTCTTTTGTAAATTTAAGAACAACACTTTGGAGGGTATTTTTCCTACAAACTCTGTGTTCCTTGACTTAAAGACTTGGTTAGGAGCATAAACAACATGATTGTATAAATTGTGTTTGTTTTGAAACTGCTGTAAATGGCTCTAATGTGTCAATACAGGATATAGTTTAATTTATCTTTGTTAGATTAGAGGTAGTGGAAAACAAAACACATGCAGCTGTGGGATATTGAAATGTTTCATATGCATGTATTTGCAGCATATTTTCTAGAAAATTTTGCCAGTTAGCAAATCTAGCCAATTAATTTTTAATTTCTAAGACTTAACTTTACCTTTTCTCCTTGTTATTGTTTTGTTTTGGTACTAGAATATTTATTTCCCCAAGTTGTATTTTATTTTAGGTTAAGGAATAAATTTTTGTAGCTTTTGATCTTTGATCAATCTTTCAGTAATTTCAAAGTCTTAGTTGATGTCTTTGGTATCAGTGTATAAATGGAAAGTTAAATAACTCATGTAGAGTCTAGAAGAGAGTCAGCAGTAGGACTGAGAAAAGACTTTTATCCTTATTGCCTGTTGTCACTCAGATTCATTCCACTAGTGAATCTGCAATAGAACGATCTCCTAATCTTTGGAAATAGCAGGTAATTAATCAAATAAAGGAAATGGTTATGGTGATTTTAACAATGTACAACATTGGGGCGCCTGGGTGGCTCAGTTGGTTAAGCATCCAACTTTGGCTCAGGTCATGATCTTGTGGTTCATGAGTTCAAGCCTCTGTGTTGGGCTCTGTGCTGACAGCTCAGAGCCTGGAGCCTGCTTCAGATTCTGTGTCTCCCTCTCTCTCTGCCCCTCGCCTGTTCATATTCTGCCTCTCTCTCTCTCTCTCCCCTCTCTCTCTCCAAATTAAGTAAATATTAAAAAGTTAAAAATAAATTAATTAATTAAAATGTCCAGCACTTTTACATTTTCCCCAAAAGTGTATTTTGAGTATGTAGGTCAAAGACATGGTTTGTACAATTTAAATCTGACTGGCACCCCTGCTGTTGAATGAAAATGTGGCTACTGGCTATTGAAACATAATGTTTAAAATTAGTAATCAAAAAGCTTGTTAGCATTTGTGCCTATTTTCTGAGTTCATAGTGCTTTAAATTAACATTGATTAAATGAACTGATTGGAGAGAGGCCACTTATTAAATTGGGGATAAAGACCAGGGACAGTTGCAGCAACTTCCAAGCCAGCCTAGGAAAGCTCATTAATGAAACCGGAGGTCTAAAGAATTCATGAAGGGCAGTATCACAAATGATTGCTCCCATTACAATGAAATTGGTAGGTCAATGAATATTATAATATGGTATTTATGATTGTATCTGGTTATATTATTATAGAAGTTAGATATTTTTGCTGTGAGTTTAGTACTTATGTGTTATTTTAATAAGATGTCCATGTGCAATGACATTTTATATGAATTGCAAATGTTAACCAGTAGACTAAGTCGGATAATGCAAAAGAATTACTTTCAAATAAAAAATTGTAAAGTGTCAAACATGAGTTTCATTAGCTAATTGGTACTATAACATGCTAGTTTCCCTGTGCATGTGAGAGTCAGGCTGTGATGTAGAAATGACTGGGTTAAGCCATATTGAGCATACTCCATTGTAGAGCCTGAGTGATCACAACGGTCATAAAATTAGGACATAATCTAGAGCCTGCAACAAATCATTTAAAGCATTATTGCTAAAAGCTAACCTAATGTTCTATTTTCCCTCTCACAATTTACATGTTTATTACAAACCTAACCAAATTTCTGAAATCACCAACAGCATCATACTCAAGGAATTGTGTAACAGACACCACAGTCCAAGCAGGGAGTAGCACAGCAATATTTTCTATGTAGAATAGGAAGGGAATGTTATAGACAACTTTCCCAGAGGTTGCTTTTTTTATTGATCTTAATGGCAGCCCTGGGATGAAGGCAAGGACTATTATCTCCATTTTGTAGGTTAAGATACTGAGGCACCAAGAGATTGTGAGTAAATAACAAAGTCAAAATGTAAACCTCAATATTTTGCCCCCAAGTTCAGTTTTTCTTTTCTATGATACATGAATTAACCTGTATCAAAGAATTGTGGTTAAAATTGTCAAGTCAAAGTTATGTTACTACTTCAATTTAGAGTCTTTCAGGTTTCTGCTTTCAAATGTATGAAAAATGCATAGTTTGAAAAATGATGTCTGTTACCCTTAGTGCCCCCAGCTAGTCGAAATATTATAAATACAAACTATGAGAATAGATTTTACTGGAATTATGTTGTGTTAAAACCAAAGCAGGCAGGTAGGCCTTGATTTAAGTAAATGCAATACAATAAAGCCCAAGCTTTCAACCTAAATGATATGCCAAAAAGTTGCTTTAAACAGGGAATTTCATTTGTATGTTTTAAATATAATTAGAAAAACATATTATCAATCTCTAGAGGCTTTGCGGGAAACACATGTTATGTAAAGCAAAGATCATCTACACTACCCAATAGTCGGGCAAAGTGGCAAATGAGACTGTTCAAACTAAATTTGAACTCCTTATTGTGTGATTTTTGCACATCTACATTGATGTAGCACTCTTCCCTAATATTCACACATTGACACATTTGACATCTACATGATGACAAATAATTGTGGATTTTTATATCAAAATAGGATCAAACATTTACTCATGTATATGTGTATTGGAATGTGCAAGGACATGTTTTGCTTAAAAGGAATGTGATGTGAGGTGCCAGGTAACAAAAAGAGATACTTTCTAATATTTTTCACCCACTTATTTCTAGTTTACTATAACTTCTATTTAAATAATGTCCAAATAAAGTCATAAATATCACACAGCACATGGGGCGCCTGGGTGGCGCAGTCGGTTAAGCGTCCGACTTCAGCCAGGTCACGATCTCGCGGTCCGTGAGTTCGAGCCCCGCGTCAGGCTCTGGGCTGATGGCTCAGAGCCTGGAGCCTGTTTCCGCTTCTGTGCCTCCCTCTCTCTCTGCCCCTCCCCCGTTCATGCTCTGTCTCTCTCTGTCCCAAAAATAAATAAAAAACGTTGAAAAAAAAATTAAAAAAAAATATCACACAGCACAATGGAAAGACATTCTTGTGAAGTGGTTCACTTTTATACTGATCTTGAAGGACATAGAGTTACTTTAATAGCCATGGAAGTTGGGCTAGTCCAGAAAATGCCTAGTTAACATTTTCTTTGGAAAATAGAGTAAACCTTTACTTATTTATTATGCATATATTTACTGAGCACCCATCAATAGGTACTGTTGTAGATGCTTGACATATAACAGTTTTAAAAAATGGAAAAAATCCCTGCCTTCACAGAGTTTACATTTCAGTGGGGGCAGGGCAGGCTATTATCAAGATAAATAAGTTAAATATACAATACAGAATGTTAAAGCTAAAAAGAAAAATTCAAGGAAGTAGAATATGAAGTGTATGTGTGAAATTTCGGATGAAGAAGAATACAGGTTAGCCTCACCTAAGGGAGTAAGAGAGTAAGCCCTGAAGATGCCTAGGGGAAGAATATTCCAAGTAGAGGGAACAGCAATTGCAAAGGCCCTGAGGTGTTAGTAGGCCTGGAGTATTTGAGGAATAGTTATGAGGTCAGTGTGTTTAGAGGGGAATGGATATAGACAAGTGAGAAGGACAGATCAGAGAGTTAACAGAGGTCTATTTTGGAGGAGGGGCCTACAGGTACTAGTAAAGACTGCTATCCAAGAGAGAGAAAGGAAGACAGAATGTGTAGATCTAACTTACGTTTTAGCAAAAGCATTCTGATTACAATTACTGCAACAGATTAAATAGGGAAAGGGCAAAAACAGGCCAGTTAGGAGGCTATTGCAATGATCCTTGTAAGAGATGATGGTGGTTTCAAGCGGTGATAGTATAGAGTTCTCAAGATTTCCTGACAGATCAAATATGGGATATGAGAGAATGAAAGGAATCAAAGGTTTTTGGGCTGAATAACTGGAACGATGATGCTTATATGTTAATGAGATGGGGAAAACTACAGGAGGCTGGCTAGGGAGAGTAGCAAACATCAGATCTCAGTTTTGAGCACGTATGACTTGTTTATTAAACACCCAAGGGAAATGTCATATGTGTTGTGTATGTATGGCTCTGGATTTAAGAGAGACATTATGGCTGGATGTATAAATTTGGAAGTCATCAGCAAACAGATTATATTTAAAACTATGAAATTGAGCGATTTTACATAAGGAATTATTATACATAGAAAAAAGGAGCAGGTCTGATAACATGAGAAAGCAGGTTACAAAATAGCATGCATAGAATAGTCTCTTTTCTTGGGAAAGTAAGTGTTTATAGAAAGAAGAATGGAAAGATACTTACCAAAGTTGTCTTTGGGTATTAGGGATATTGGTGAATCTCATTTTATTCTTTTATGATTTTCTGTATTTTCCATATTTTCTTTAATGTAAAAGGATTATTTTATAACTAGAAAGTAGAACAGAAAAATAAATACAATTAAGACTTTTATCTAGAGTTGTTCTCCAGTGTCTAAAGTAAAATATTTTCAAAAAAAAAAAAATAAAGTAAAATATTTTCTTTGTTGTAAATGCCCTCACATACTCACATACACATACACCCACAGAGAAAATGTGCTGAAGAAAAGGTAATTTCAATCAAAGTATATATGATATGATTGGGGCTTGCCATCAAATGTTTCTGTCATTGCACAGAATTCAATTAATACAACTGATAAAAATGTTCCTGGACAGTAAAGAATATGAAGACCTGGGGACAGAGAAAGCCAACAGGACTGCATCCAACCAGAATAGATTGGGACCCTTGGGGCTGAGTCAAAATCACATCCTTTGGGAAAAGAGAATTAATTGAACCCTTGTTCCACTCTCATGACATTCTTTTCCCTGAAAGCCTTTTGCCTTCTTCCTCTAGCAGTTCCCATTCAGGAAGCAGGGTATCTGCTAGTTCAGCAAGCTACTCTTAAATGGTAATAACTTATTCATGGCCAATTTTTCACACATAGGAATGTATATCATGTTATCATCTTGAGTTTTAAAGTTCATATGCTTCCTGCTTTTTTTTTTTCTTTTGGGCACAGACATTCTTAACAGTTCTGTTTTGCATTCTCTTCCTCTCCCCACTTGATTATGATAAGGAGTCTTTCCCCCACCTTTCCTAATAGTGACTCAGACATAGCTAAAAGGGGCTCTTCTCACACTTCTTGTAAAAAGGGAAAAAAAGTCTGTGTTTTGCCTGAGGTCAAACAGAGAATATTTTAGCTAACATCCAGGATAGTGGATGTAGCTATGAGTAACTTAAAAAAGGAATTGTAATGGAAAATACATTTGCATTTTGAGCTGTAGCTTTTGCTATAGTGAGTGTTAGCACTTTATTAAAAGTGTGTACATACATGGCAAGATTTTTTAAGTAGAAATTAGAAAATTAGTAAAGAAATTTTTTTTTGCATATAGCTGACTTTCCATTAAGTATAATCCTCTCCCTGATGATCTGGTGATCTACTTTACTTCTTCCTCTTCCTAAAAGTGCCCTGACCAACTCTAAAAGTTTCATTAAACAAATGAGAAATGTTACTCCATTTTCTAGATTCCAAAAATCAAACTAGTCTCCTTCCAATATTTGATTTTGTTAATTTTCATCCAATTTAGAATAACAGAGAATTACAATTTACTTTCACCCTCCAGTCTCCTTCTCTGACATACATCCTCACATACATACTTCTACCTTTAGTTTCTATTATTAATTACAGAGATTGAGTCTCTGGAGGACCTACACATTATTGAATTTAAACCAATAATGTAATCAAAGGCCTCGGGTTATAAACGTTTTGCTTAACACTAGACTTCAAGTACAGGTCTTGAAGTTTTCAGACCTTAGTGTAAATCCTACATCTGCCACATATTAGCTGAGAAACCAGTGACAAACCACTTAAGCTTTTATTTAATTCTAAAGAAGTTTAACACTTGTTTTCTTGGTCAGCAGTTTGTTGGGCACTGAAGTCAGGCCTGGATTCAAATCTATTTGGACAACTTAAGTCACTTATTGTTTTACACTCTGTTTCCATGCTTATGGTAGTAGAATAGTATCTGCCTTCTCAGGGATTTTGTAAGGATTAGATGAGAAAATGTTTACAATGTGTCTAGGACCATATTTGGGACCTACAGTATAGTTTAAAATTTTATCTATTACTGTTGTTGTTGTTGTTGTTGCCCTACTTCTTTGTAGCATAAGTATTCTCTTAGCTGTGACAATCAGGAGGCTTGCACTAAGTCAAGCCAAGCCTATATCAGGAGAAAAAAAATTGGATTTATGTCAAGCTACCAGTTAAATGGCGGTTGTTACTTAAACTGCCATAAACTGGGAGTAAATTTGAGATGGAGCTACAAGAATTGCCATCATTTGTAGAGCAATTAAAAATATCTTTGGAGGGGTGCCTGGGTGGCTCAGTCAGTTAAGCATCCAACTCTTGATTTCAGCTCAGGCCATGATCTCACAGTTCATGAAATCGAGCCCCACATGGGACTCTGCACTGATAGCACTGAACGTACTTGAGAGTATCTGCCCCTCCACCCTCAAAAACAAACATTAAAAAATATACTTTTGTAAGCTTGATAAGAAGTAAGGGACAAAAAGTTTACATTTTGCCTCTGAGAGAATGGGAGGGAAGCCATGGCTAAAATTTGTCTTGAGACAAAAAGTAAGACATTGTACATCACAAAAATCATAGTAACTTGATTCTGTTTCTACAAAGACCTTGAATATCCCACACTCATTTACTCATTTTGTCTTCATTTTATGTACTATGACCAGGATGGGTACCATAATGGTTAACAGGCTGGACTTTCGATCTAGATGGCCTGGCTTCAGTCTAACTTTGCTACTACTACCTAACTTCAGTCTAACTTTGCTACCTACTCGCTATATGACTTTAAGAAAGCCACTTAATCTTTCTTCATTAGTAAAATGGGGATGATAATAATACTGCCTGCCACATAGAGTTGTAGTGATTAAGTGAGTTAACTATGGTAAAGTGCTTTGAACAGTGTCTGTCACCTAGTAAATCCTATGTCAACATTGATCAAATAAGATTAGTGAAAGAAATTTTTCAAGAGATGATTTGTAGGCTCTACCTAATGTCAAAGGATATAGGAATATGTTCCTCATGCCCCCCATTAGCTTAGCAAACATCTCATCTTTAAAGTCAATTACCAATTTATAGAGAGCTTATTTATTCAGTGGATTGCTATTTGTGTATGTGTGTGTGTGTGTGTGTGTGTGTGCATGAAACTAAATTCCCCTTCCCTTTTCTTATAAATATCCATAGAACAATAGATAAGATCTTTGGGCACACTAGTAAAAACAAAACACCATCAAAAGACCTTTGAGACTTCTGAATTTGTCTGGATTTTAGAAGAAAAGTCATGTTGAGCTTTTGCTTGAGTAACTGTTAATACAGTAATATTTCTAAAATGTTCCGCTTTGTGCTTTTCTTGATACAGATTCAAGTTTATAGTGGTAAATATAGGTAAATACAGGCTACTATCTCCTATTCTTCCTGATAGGGCTATTGCTAACACATAAGAAACACACACATTGATGCTGCATATATTTTTATGACATGTATTTCAGATTTTTCTCTGGCCTTTGTGGGATAACCACATGATTCTCCCATGAAAAATATTTTGAGAATGACCACTTACTTGCAATAGTGAGAATAAGACACTATACTTTGTTTTGTAGATTGTTGCAGTTGCAGTCAAAGTATCTGCCAAGTCTTGAATAAAACTGAACATTCAAAGTACTTGCATCAGTGATATTGATCTTGGAGACCTCTATTCCCTCGTGGTTCCCTGGAGATATTTGTCCTCTGTTTCTGAATGGCAGGCAGGATTATACCCTGAAGAGTTCTGCCCATTCATGGCATATCACCTTGATAAATTATTTCAGAATTGTGTCAAAGTCTTTCAAGTATCTAGTGACCTACTGGGGTCATTCAAGTACTGATTTTCAGGTAGGCCTTTGTTTCTTGATATTAGGTAAGGAAGATATACAGTGAGAACCGACACTATGAATTGGTATGGTCAGAGGGACCTTGGCTCAGCACTTATTAATCCATTAACTGAAAATCAAACCAATACAGCACTTTATGAAGTATATGTACCAACCCCTGCAAGTAAGTCAAAATTTCATTAAGAGGGAAGAGGTTAAGGAAAAACAATTGTCTACTGGAATGAGAAAGGCCTGTCATAGAGGACCTCTTCCTAGATATCAAGGATTCTAAGTCTCATTTAAAAGCTTAAAGGATTTAAAGAAAGTGGTAGAAATCCTATGAAGTCCCTTGAAATAATTTGTAGTCCTCCTCCCTTTTTCCCTCCATCCCTTCCTCACTGCTAATTCGTATCAGACATAGAACTTGACCTTCCAGATTCTATTTTGATTGATTTTTAGATACCTTTCCCATAATATGACATCATAATTATCATGATTAACATTATTAGATACTTATTATGTACTAGGCACTAAGTGCTTTGCATGTATTTTCTAATTCTTACAACCCTGTGAGGTATTATTATTTTTCTCATTGAAGAGCAGAGATCCAACATGCATAAGACATCCCAGCTAGTAAATGGTGTACTCAAGATTCAAATCTAGGAAGTCTGGCTCCAGAGTCCATCATGTTAACAATTATAATATCAACCTCAAGAGATACATATGAAAAGATGACACAAATTAACCATTATTGTCAGGTCAAGGTCCACTTTTATTTTTATTTTGTTTTTAGGTAGTAGCGTTGATTTTGCACTAAACAATCAAGTCTTTCAGATGGCATTAGTTGATCCAGGTTACACATTTGCAAAGCAGCTAACCAGTGCTTGGAGTGTTGTCTGCCACCTTGGAACTGATGTGGCTGGACATGAAGTCAGTGACCTTGGCAGATGATTGTTGGATGGAGAATATTTGCTTGCTAGATGTACCCAGGTGTATTTTTTTTTTTAGTCCCCAGGATTCATTTGGAAGTTTCTGTAGTATGAGACACATTTTCCATTTGTTCTGGAAAATTAGTACATTTCAGAAAATTAGAACCAGTGAGTTTATGGGGGTCATCCATCAGGTGCAATATCAGATGCTGATTTGTCATTAACTGGCAAGCTCTTTGCTTTGCCATTTCAAAGCATGAGAGGACTCCAAACCTTTTTTTGTGGTTGGAATGTCCCTGGAAGTTGATTCATGTTCTCATTGTGATTTCTTTTTACATGTCTTCTTGGCATAATGCCTTTGATGAAAAGGATATTTTTCTAATGCCTCTGATTTAATTTAGAAACAACTGATTTGATATTTTCCAACTTATCTTCAAAACTGAAAATGCATGTGCCTAGGAAAATAGGGGTTTCTAGTGAAAATGCTAGCACAATGTCATTAACTCTAGGGTTTTGAACAGCCTGCCATTCAGCAAAGTAGTATTTTTGTGTCCTGTAAAATACCAAACATCTGCTTGCAATGAGTATATTTAACATTTTTGGGGGCTTGTTTTCAGTTAAGGTGAATGTACTTGGGAAAATGAAACTTAATACAGACAAAAATGTAAAACAAGGCATTTTATTATTTTTTAAAATGTTTTAAGAAAATGTTTTTACTTTTGAGGGACAGAGAGAGAGAGAGAGAGAGAGAGAATGAATGAGCAGGGGAATGACAGAGAGAAGGAGACACAGGATCAGAAGCAGGCTCCAGGCTCTGAGCTATCAGCACAGAGCCCAACACAGGGCTCAAACTCATGAACTGCAAGTTCATGACCTGATCAGAAGTAGGATGCTTAACAGACTAAGCCCCCCAGGTGCCCCAAAATAAAACATTTTTTTAAAAAATGTTTATTTATTTATTGAGAGAGAGAGAGAGGTGGGGGGAGAGGAACAGAGAGAGAAGGAGACAGAGAATCCCAAGTAGGCTTATGGAGCCCAACATGGGGCTTAAATTCACGAACTGTGAGATCATGACCTGAGCCAAAACCAAGCATTGGACATTCAATTGACTGAGCCACCCAGATACCCCTGAAACAAGGCATTTTCATTTGAAAATAATTTTGTAAGCATATTGAAACCAGAACTCAACTTACAAACACCATTCAAAACAACATGGTAATAGATATCTTTAAATGGTACAGAGCCTGCCCTTAATTCTGAGAGCCAGAAATGGGGCTGTGAACTAAGGATGGCTAATAAGAATAATATAAGTGGCAAAGAAGTATAGAATGACTAAATATAAAGAGGCAAAATTTATATTCCAAGGTTCAAAGAGAGGTCAGGAGTCAGGATCTAAAGTAGATATCAAAACCCAGATAGGTAGTCACAGTGGTTAAGAGTGGGAAAAAGAAAAGCATACATTATTATTAGACCTGAATAATAGTTTCTCTGCCTTAATTTTTTACCCAATTTAATTATTTTTTAAATTGCTATCAGAATTCTTCCCGAAGAACATATCAAGCCATACCTCTCCCCTACTACATTCAGTGTTTCCCATAGTCTTTTGAAAAAGGTTTGAACTTCTTTAAGGTTTTTCACTATCTGAACCCAACCTATTTTCAGCCTTTGCAAATACTATTCCTATCCCTAGACACCCCATATCTATGCTCAGTGGCTCCAAACTGGGACTGGTGACATTTGGAAATCTGTTTGGGTGTTTTGGGTTGTCACAATGAGTGAGGATGATATGGGTATTTAGTGATCTGGAGCAAGGGATGCCAAGCATGTTGTATTGAGTGAAATAGACCCTTACCATTTCAGAATTGTCCCACCAAAAATGCCAATAACACCCTTGGCAAGAAACTGCAAGTTTCTAGCTAAAGTGGACTGTTTTAGGTCTTTAGAAATGACTCATGATTTACTAGTAATGCACCCTTACTTCTGTTATTCCTTCTCCTTTCTGTGTTTGTCTCTTTATTCTGTATTGCCTGTCATATTGTGAATAATCTTCATAGGATAGCTTTTCCGTTGCAGTCTTCCCAGATCTCCACTGAGAAGTTCTACCTTCTTCCCAGGGTTGCTGAGTATATTGTGATGTAGTAGAAAAAGAATATTAATACGAGAATCAAGATACCCAAAAATTTACCCTGATATTGCCATTAGCCAAGTGTATGACATGAGACAAATGATTGATGTTATCTAGGATGTAGTTTATTCATTCATAAAATTAAGAAGTTGAAAAAATGATAGGAGTACTTAGACATTACCTAAGGTTCCTTCCACTGCTAACTTTTTATGGGACCCTTATCACGTATCTCATTTTAATGATAGTCTACGACATCTTTAGATCCCTCAACATAGCACCTTGCTTACCACATGCCTCAAATAGTTATTGACGTGACCATTCCAGAGGACTTTATACTCCTTGCCTTTTGTTGAAGATGGCACTGGCCATTGGCTATGTAACCATGTTGTACTTAATCCAGGAAATATGCAAGTGTGGACTAAGAAAAGGGAAAAGACCTTTCAGAAAACTTTCTGAGGTCACTTAAGACAGGGAAGAACAATGTCCACTAATCATTTTGTTGGGTAATTATTACCATTGCTAAACCTATATAGAAAAAAATCACATATATTTAATGAATGCAAGAGAATGTGGTAGATTTTGTTTTTGCAATATGTGAAAAAGTCTTCTGTGACAAAGCAGCAATAATTATAAAAGATATATCACATAGGTTTATAATCCTGTGGTCTGAAACAGGCTGTTTGTCTTAAAATTAGTTTTGTAGGCTTCAAACGTGTTCAATTGGCACTTGCCTTGCTATAAAAGTTCCCTTAGAGACTGGCTGGAATCACATCCATGCTTCTAGATGTACTTTCACAGCTGTGAGTCTGCATTTTAAGGTATGGTAATAATGCAAAGTACCTAGTTTGTATTATCTTTCTCAGATGCAGAGTTTTTCTTAAGCCTTTCTGAAGGATGTCACTAAACCTGAGCATCATGGCTTGGCTTCTGTTTGAATCTCAGAACTGTTTCAGCTGTTAATTAGGTGAAACCAATCATGGCATTTCTCTAGTGTTGCCACTTTTATTAAAACATTTGGACATATACTGAGTCACTGATGCCTGATATGTTTCTTCCATTTTTTTTAAAAGGTCATATAAATGTATCACCTAATTGTCATGGCATACAGAATCATTTTTTTGCCCAAGGCCAATCTACTTCAATGCTAAAGTGTGAGTTAGACTTTTGAGTACCCTTTTTGTCTCTGGTTTAATTGTGACCTTTTGAATTTCTGGGATTCCTGTTTTCTCCATGTCTACCTGCTCCCAGAACACTCTTAGCACTTTCTCCACATTGTGGCCCATGTTTTAGAAACAAAATGCTAAGTCAGAATTCAAATCTAGACAGTCTGCTTTCAGAGTCTGTGCTCTTGACTATCAACCTATACTAGAGTAACTGAGATTGGGAGGTAGGGGGTGTAAAACAGTTGTCCAAGAAGGCAAGACTCTGGCCCTCTCAATCTATTTTAACCACAGCACCACCACTTTTATCTCTTTTATATATTAAATTTTAGTTTGAGTTGTTGGTTGAAGAAAAAAATTCCTTTGCTAAAAATGTGTAAAACTATTAACAAGGATATGAACCTTAAACCTAGGCCTGCTATGAGGGGAGTGTTTGTGGAAATCTCATTCATGGAAATAGATTTTTTATTTGTTCATCTTTGTAGGAAATATGCATGTATGTACTGAATTTCTTTTAGTCATTTTCAGCCTTATGGATGAGGAGGCAGAAAAGTAGCCAGAGTCTCTAGAATGGTTAAGAAAGGCCAAGATGGTATTATGATGGCAAAGGATGCCTTGCATAAGGGACCAAATGAGTTCTTCATTTTGATCTATTGGTATCATTGACAGTAGGATACTTTCAGGGAACTTGAAGACCCAGGAAGCTTACCCTTCCAACTGGGAATAGTGCTAAGTCTTGCTCTATGTACTTGCCATCCATGTATAGTAAATTATGTTTGTTATATACATTATGGGAACTTGTGTCCTTTACGTATTTGTGTTGTGAATCTTTCTGTTAACCCTGTTGCCATCACATTTCAGAATGACAGGTGAATCCTGTTTCAAGGTAAGACGTGCAAAGTTGAGAATCTATATGATGAGAAGATATCTGAAATTCAAAATGTTTTCTCCAATGTCAAGGCCAAGAAGCAAAGAAGATTTTTGGTAGAACCAAAAACTTTAGGAGGCCCCATTGTAGCTAGAACTCTGTTCTAACCAGAGGAGTTGTCATGATATTTCTGGTCCTTGGATTCAATAAAATTACACATATTATACCATAGAATGCAATCCTTATCAATTCTGAACACAACAGTGGTAAATTGAGAGTTATAAAAGATTGTCTTACTTGTTTTGGGTGGTAAGTTGTGCCACACATCATCAACTATTTGAAGTTCAGTCAGAACTGTGGAAGATATGAAGTGAGAGTGCTATATTTCACAATCATGGGTGTTCAATAAGAAGCCTAAGTCATGCCTTTGAAGGCAGGAGTCTAGTTTGATATGATTCTGTGTGCAGGTACCTACATGTTATATCTAGTAATAAGGAAATGCTAAATGAAAATAATTTGAATGATAGGTCTTGGTCATCCAATATTTTAGATAGCAACGTAAATCCTTAGGAACTTGATATAACACTCATCATCTCCAACCACCACCATCACCATAGTAACTAATATTTATTAAGCACCAATTCTTTATCGGGTATCATTCATAATATCATTTAATTATTACAGCAACCCTATAGTTAGGTTCTGTTATAATCTCCATTTTGTGGAGGTTTAAACTGAGGTTTAGAATACTTAAGTAACTTGCTTATGGTCATAGAACTATTAAGTGTCAAAACCATGATTCATAGCCTAAGAGTCTGAGACCAGAATCTGTGACTTAACTATTATTCTGTGCTGCATTCTGTTATAAAGAGGAGTGAACCGAAGGGGCTCACCTATTTTGATCACCATGTAAAGGAATATAGACTTCCGAAATGCCCAAGTAACTCATTCAAAGATTGTCCTGAACTATAAATTCCAAGGATAGTGTTCTATAGAGTCTCATGTATTTTTGAGCATTTTTTAAAACCTAAGGAAAAAATATAATATCCCTATGATCCCTTCTTTCTACCATGTCTTGAGGTTTTTTTTTTTTTTTAATTGAAAATGGTGCATTCTTAAGGAACTCTGAGCCATGGGATCTTTCTCCTAAATTTAACTTTTAAACTCAAGTTGTAATCAGTGTAGCTTTACTCCTACACACATTTGATTTTACCAATCATATCTCCCCTCCATAAGAATATCAGTGCCAGGGATGTTGGGTAGAGCTCAGTAGGTATTAGCACCAGTGTTATTTATCAACGTATAGGCTGCAGAATAAAGTAAATGTGATAATTGATTCACTCTTCATCAGCCTTTGAGGAGGGAAAACTCAATTAACATGTCAGATACTGACTATATATCTCTTTCAAAAAATCCTCAAAGGTGACTTTGCATTTAGTATTAGATAAGGTGTGAGAAGTGTTTTTTGTTATAGTTCGTACTTTATCAAAAGTTCTTATTTCTTTTGACCTTTCTCAGCAGAAGAAGCCATGTTGCCTTAATAGTTGAGTTTCTTTCTTCTTTTTAATCTGCATGTTTCAAGGAGGAATGATGTTATTTTGAAATAGGCAAATACAGAAATAAGAATTTTAACATTCTGGTTGAAGTAATTTTGACTCTCAATCTCCAGCTGAGAGAGAGTGTGTGTTCAGCTGGTTGACAGAGCAACCCTACTCAGTAGCACATATGGCTGGATTGGAAGAGTGGTCAGAGGGGTGATAAGGGAAAGTCTGATCTAGGTATGGGTTACAATTTTAATACAGTGGTATATAAGTAATTTTAACTGGACATAGTGGTCAGAAAAATTTTAAATTACATGCCTCTGCAAACATATTCATATAATAAAACACAAAAATATTATGGACATTTAATATTTTCTTCCTTTATCCTATGGATCTCTTTATAATTGCAAAGTTCATGCACCATACTTTGAAAACCACTGATTTTGGAGTTAAAGTAGTATCACAATTTTCCCCCCATGTGTTTTCTTTATTTCCATTCATTCTCTTCCCTCTGTTATTTTTTAAAAATTTTTTAATGTTTATTTACTTTTGAGAGATAGAGACAGAGCATGAGTGGGGGAGGGGCAGAGAGAGAGGGAGACACAGAATCTGAAGCAGGCTCCAGGCTCCCAGCTATCAACACAGAGCCCTACCCAGGGCTGGAACTCATGGACTGTGAGATCATGACCTGATCCGAAGTCAGATGCTAAACCGACTGAGCCACCCAGGAGCCCCTATGCTAAGTGAAATAACTCAGAGAAAGACAAATACCATATGAATTCACTCATATGTGGAATTTAAAAAACAAAACTAATGAATGTATGGGAAGGGGGTGGGGAAAGGAGTGAGGGAAACAAACCACAGAGATTCTTAAGGATAGAGAACAAACTGAGGGTTGATGGAAGGAGGTGGGGGAGATGGGCTAAATTGGTGATGCATATTAAGGAAGGCACTTGTTGTGATGAGCACTGGGTATTGTATGTAAGTCATGAATCACTGAATTCTACAACTGAAATCATTATTGCACTGTATGTCAACTAACTACATTTTTAAGAAAAGGGATCTAGGCTTTTGCAGACCTGTTTGTAAGATCCACATTTGTTGTAATTTCCGAATGTTTAAAGTACAGAGAAATATAGTTTTTACTTTGTCTATGAAATAAATACTACATACATATTAAATTTTCTTTTCTAAAGACATGAAAACCATACCCTCTCGAATATAGTGAAATAGACAATTGTGCATGCTTCAGTATTTAAACCAAGTTAATTCCATTTATGTTAATGAGTAAATTAATAGTTATTTTTTATTAGTCTTTTGAGTTGGTGGGATCAATCTCTGCCCTTCGCATGTCCATTATGAAGGTATTGTAAAAACACTTTGGTGTACTATAGGAGGTACAATTTTCTAGTCTGAATAGTGAAAGATATATGGGTTTATGGAATCAAGAAAATGAGTTAATGTGTATGCCTTTTCCTCATATTCATATAATAATGTTTTTATAGTGTATTTCCATTCAGTTATTTTAATTTGCAATTGCATGGTTCCTTGATTGAATTCTTAGGTAATTTTTATTTGTGAATATTAGTAATTGGGCAGTGATTATCTTGCGACCCAGAATTCATTCACCTTTCTTTTTGGAACCATACCTTTGTAGACTATGCTTTTTAAATCTTTGTAGATCACTTCTTCCCATTTTCTGACCATGTACTTATGGTAGGCATGTGATCTAGGCCTAGATCTAAGTTAATTAGAGCCTTACATTACCCTAAGCAATAATTATTTGTTCAAGGATGGGCATATGTGCCATGTAGAACAAAAGAGATGCAATGGCAATTTCATGAACACTTCTGGGAAGGAGTTCATGATGTTTTTAATGGACTTAGAATTGTGAGAATTAAATTCTGGAGTTGCTACAGCAATATTATGACCATGACAGGCAACTCTGAAATGAATGAGAGGTAGAGGTAAAACTCAAGGAATGAAGTATGGGATCTTGGATACTTGGTTGACCCATCAGTACAGACCTGTTTATCTGGAACTTTTCATTATAATTTAATAAATCCCCTTTTTATTTAAGACATTTAAGGGTTCTACTTTCTGTCACTTGCAACTGAAAGAATCTAGTTGACCAGAGCAAGGCCTAGGCTTTATATAGCCAACCATAGTGCCATATCTTTCAACATGAACAGAGAGGAGAAAGGAGAAAGAAAGAGAATCAGAGAGGGGGAGGAGGAAGGGAACATGAAAATAAACGTGTTGCAGCACTCTGGCCTGGATTATCAGAATAGGTTAAAATGAGGCATATTTTTTTTCTCTTTACATGGTGATTTGTTTCACATGTATTTATGCAAGGCACTGTGCTAGGCACTGGGCATTCAGAGTTGAAAGGTAACTTTGGAATTTAAAATGTAGTGGGGGGATTGGTACGTAAGCCAATGATTCCAACACAAGGAATACTTGCCAGGGTAGTAGAATGATGTTCAGAGTACACATAACTAAGATAAGAAACTTGAACTCTGCTCTGTAGTGTGGATATTAGGCAGCCAAGTGGAGAAGGCCATTGCAGATAAAGGAAGTAACATGAGTTCCTGAGCTTTGAGTGCCTTATGTAGCTACTGACAATGGTGATACAAATTTATATTGGAAGACAGTTTTGGGCATGACTAACTAGTGCTTCTTGGGTCTCTGAGACAGTAACTAAAGGGCTGATACTCCTATTTAAAAATGATACCAGTGCACAGATCTGGGTCAGAATGATACAGTGGGAATTTAACTTCCCCTTAGAATCCAAGCCACATTATCTGAATGTGCATTTGTGCCTCCATCAGGGTGCCAGGGCAGCACAAAGAACATACCACACTTGTGATCTCTGCCCCAAGGGAAGGTAAAATTTGAAATGGCCACTTGGATATGAGATGAAAGAATGGAATTGAACCAGCAAAATCTACAAATTTCATTAAGCAAATTGTACTTATTTCATTGATATGTGACTAGATATTTACCTCATTTGTAAGTCACAGGTAAGTATATTTTGAAGGATGGAAAACATATAAAGTACATAATTTGAACAGTGAAAGGGCAAGTGTCTACATTTTTCAGTATGTGATATAGTAGTCAGCTTCCTCTTCTGATAAAATTTGCTGTCTCAAATCTCTCCCTTATCATGCTCTATTATATTTTTAAGGAACTAAAGAATACCATGTTTCCTCCTCATAGATGAATAGCAGTTTTTTTTCTCTTTCTTTCTTTCTTTCTTTCTTTCTTTCTTTCTTTCTTTCTTTCTTTCTTTCTTTTTCTTTCTTTCTTTCTTTCTTTCTTTCTTTCTTTCTTTCTTTCTTTCTTTCTTTCTTTCTTCTTTCTTTCTCTTTCTTTCTTTTACCAGCCATGCTAGAAATCTCACACACTCCCTACCCCTGCCAGTCTTCCTATCCCATCACTGTATTGCTAGTTAAATGGCTCTTAATGTGCACTCAGTGTCAGCAGTCTTCTAGGTGCCCTGGAGGAAAAAGATCTCTGCCTGAGCATTCATTCTAAATTAAGAATAAAGGTTAGTGCTCAATTGTAAAGATTTGCAAATTATATTTTCAAGATACTATCTTAAATTTACTTTCCAAAAGCTGAATATTAATACTACCCAGATTCTCATTTACTTTGATATAAACTGCCCACAGTCAGGGTCATTTGTGCTTTAGAATAGAAAAACAGCATATACCTGTAGATGACCAAATGATATGTGGCAGTTAAAATACACAGGGGAGCTGTGATTTGGAATTTTAAAATGTTTAAATCAAAGGGAACATAAAAATAGTAGTAGGGAAAATATAGCTTGTTATGGCTCAGACTATAGGTGTGCCTACATTCTGGAAAATATCCCATTTTAAAAAATCCAAATTTACTAAAACAAATGGGTGATTAGTTGCATTACTGAAGGATTTGTTTAAAGAATATTTGTTAAAATATTTAAATGCAACTACTGCTTTTAAGTATTGGTTTTAATAGATTATGAACTCTGGTGAGATGGATAGCAAGGAAACAAAGGTCAAGTATTTAAAACTAATGTCAACTGAGGGGTACCTGGGTGGCTCAGTCAGTTAAGCATCTGACTTCGGTTCAGGTCATGATCTCAAGGCTGTGAGTTCAAGCCCTGCGTAGGGCTCTGTGCTGCCAGCTCAGAGCCTAGAGCCTGCTTCAGATTCTGTCTTCCTCTTTCTCTGCCCCTCCCTTGCTCATGCTCTGTCTCTCTCTCTTTCAAAAATAAACATTAAAAATAAATAAATAAAATAAAACAAATGTCAATTAAAAAATGAAGATAGATCATCCCTATAATTATAATGTACAAATGGGGAAAAGATTCAATTCACAATTAGAAAAGTATCTGTATATGAGGAAGCACTAGTGTTTTGATGGCCATAGAAATGGATCCTTGTATGTGTAGAGTAAAAGACATAATGTGCTAGCATAATCACTCTGCACAATTAGTGCAAAAACATGGTGTAAGTTAAAGTTGATGAAGAAAGAGGAGGAAGGAAAGAGACATAAGGGGGCAGGAGGGAGAAGAAGGAAGGAAGGAGGCTGTGAGGAAATGAGAAACAGAGAGAAATCTTAGAAACTAATTTGGTTTATTAAATTAAAGTGTATATGGGAAGGATTGAGATGTTGGGAGAGAAGATATGGCACTATTTGGCTATCAAGTGGACTTAGAACAGGAATTATTCTCATTTGAGTCCATAGATGTCTCTTGCCCTTGGCAACTCATTTATTCATTCTTACATGTATTGTTTTACTCATTCAGTGGACATTTATTTGCTGAACAATTATGATGTGGAGGCATATAATAATTTATAAAAGAAAGAATATTGAGGGCAAATGAAACATCAGGACACAGAGTTGGAGAAATCCTTGCATTAGTGAATTGAGAGTGAGTATATCTGTGCTGTTTAGAGAGAGAGAGAGAACGTTATGTTTTGGCCACATTCTTGAAGTCTTCCGATTGTACTTGTACATCCTGAAAGACTCATTAGGGAGCAATGCCTTTGAATACTAAACTGGGAAATGGGAACAATAGGGTTATCCTTTTGGCTTTGACATCCAGTTAGTTGGTTGACCTTAGGCCAACCCTTAAACTTTCTGTGCCTCAGTCTCCTTGTTTAAAAAAGAAAATTCTGTAATGCTGCTTGCCCTAGCGTCACATGGATGAATTTGGGATTAATTAGATTAAAGAAGTGATCAGTGAAGCACATTACAGCTCCTCAGAGGTGGGTACTAAGTGAGCAGGATGAATAACAATTCAAATGTCAGCTATAGAGCTGTAATTGGAGTTTGTTTTAAATGGGTCACTTTGTGGAAACCAGAAGAAATGGAATTTTTTAAAAAATAAACTTTATAATTTACAATAGCTTTAGTTTTCAGAACAACTAAGATAGTATACAGAGGAGACATTTATGTCACATCCAATTTCCATTATTGTTAACATCTGACATCAGTATGGTATATTTGTAAGGTATATTGATGAATCAATACTTATGAATGCATTATTACTAAGTAAATTCTGTATGTTATCAGATTTCCTTAGTTTTTACCTAATGCTCTTTTTCTGTTCCAAGATATTACATCCAGAATATCGTATTACTTGTGTGTGTACTTAGGCTCCTCCTCTTATACTGGCTTCTGAAACCTTCCTTATTTTTGATGACGTTGACATTTTTTAAATTGTAGTAAAATATGCATAACATAAAACTTATCATCTTAACCATTTTTAAGTATGTCATTGTCACTAACATCCATCTCCAGAAATCTTTTCTTCTTGCAAAACTGAAACTCCATATTCATTGAACACTAACACCCCATTCCCACCCACTTCATCCCCTAGTAACTACCATTCTGCTTTCTGTCTCTACGAATTTGACTACTCTAGTTATATCATATAAGTGGAATCATACAGTATTTATCCTTTTGCGACTAGCTTATTTCACTTAACCTAATGTCCTCAAGGTTTATCCCTGTTGTGTAATGTGTCAGAATTTCTTCCCTTTTTACAGTGGAATAATATCTCATTGTATAAATATACCACATTTTGCTTATTCATTCATCTGTCAATAGACACTTGAGTTACTTCCACCCTTTGCTATTATAAATAATGCTGGTATGAACATAGGTATACGAATATCTCTTTGAGTCCCTGCTTTCAATTCTTTGGGGTATATATCAAGAATTGCTGGATCATATGGTAATTCTATTTTTAACTTTTTGAGTTACCTCCATACTGTTTACCATAGCATTTGCAGTACTTTTTATTTCCTGCACAAGTGTTCCCTTTACTCCACATCCTTGCCAACAGATCTTATTTTCTGTTTTTTTTAATATAGTAGCCATCCTAATGGATGTGAGGTAATATTTGATTTGTATTTTTCTAATAATGAAGTTAAAAATCTTTTCATGTTCTTGTTGGCCATTTGTACATCTTCTTTAGAGAAATGTCTATTCAAATCCTTTGCCCATTTTATAATCAGGCTCCTTATTTGTTATTGTTGACTTGTAGGAGTTCTTATTTAATCTGGATACTAACCCCTTATTAATCTGTAAATATTTTCTCCCATTCTGTGGGTTAAGAATGCAAATTTTAGAGAGACTTGCAAACTATTTTGATGTTAGTATTCAACTAATCAGTTTAGTTTTTTTAAATAGATTTTTAAGCTAAACACCTCATTTTTAATGCCTCCTACCCCCATACTCAACTTTAAATGACTCAGAGATGTTTGATTCAGAAAACAATTGCTATGCAATGGATAGAAGGAGAGAAAATAAATAATAAATGAATTAATGAAATCATAGTAGCTTGTATCCAGCATACTTCTGATCCATAAAAAAGTATTCCTAAGAGGTTTCTTGGATTTTTAATTTTTTCCTTTGTAAAATATAATACTTATACTAACAAATTAAAATCAATTTTATTTACTGTTGCTACCCTTCCTAAACTGTTTTCCCCTCTTCATAAACAAAAGGGACCATATCCTTACAGACCAAGTTTCAGATTGCCCAAATATCTTCTTAGGAAAGAGGATTTTGTCTGTGAAGCAGGGATAGGTAGCTCAGGGAACAGTGACTATTTCTAGAGATGATCATTATAACACTTCACCATTCCTCCCACCCTTACTCCATTTTTTTTCTATACCTTTTCTCAGTCTGATTATTCTTATAGTTTCCATTAATTTTTTCCTCCTTCCTTTAAAGAATGAAGCCACCTAACTGACCTATCTAAAATACCAGTTGGCAGAACTGGGCTTAGACCTATAGCTCATAATTTCAACTTGCTTTAGGACTGCTTCAAAAGAAGTAGAAAGAAATGTATTTTTTGACATAATTTGAAGATCAGGAAGAGAATTATTGAGGAGTTTTCAGCTTTTCTCCTAGGAAGCATTTGTTGGTCTGAGCACATGTGTTTAGATATACTGAGAGCAACATCTCCACATTGAGCAGGCTGATGTTTACATCATCTTCAGGACATTATCAGATATAATTGGGACTAGCAGAGTTAAAATACAGGAAAGAAAGGAAGGAATGGATAAAACAGAGGTGCATAATATGGAAAGTGGTAGAGTTATACCAATGATGACATTGGGGGGGGGGCGGGTTGCATCGTGTCCAGAGCACCTACTCACTCAGAATGTTTAGGAAGAGCAAAATGTCTACAATAATGAAGTCAAGCACAGTACCTTATGCTGTACATGTAATATCTCATTTAATCCTCTAGACAGCCTGATAACATAAGCACTATTATTTTCACCCTCATTTTACAAAGGAAAGAATGAAACATAGGGAGTTTACATGAATTGCCCACAATTATACAGGAAAACTTAAGGATCAGGCCCGGTTTTTCTGAGACATAACTCTTGCTACTAATGCAACTTTGGTGATTTTCTTTTCTTTTTTTGCTTAATAGTTGCTGGAGGGTAAAAAATATACATAATAATGTGAAGGCAAAAAAATATGTTTTCCAACATGGGAGAGAAAATATGGGCAGAAGTATAGTACCAGAAAGAAAGCTAGAGTTGGTAGAGAGGAAGAAGAATTAGATGAAAGTTAAAGGTACACTTAGAAGAAAAAAATTGGTATCTGATATCTTCTTAGTGCTTTTATATCTTCTTAAATATCAACAAACACTAAATGAAAATGATAAAAAAATGATTTTTAATTTCAAAATATTAGTAAATGTTCTTTCTTTAATGAGTATAGGTTAAATAGATGTGAAGAGTAGTCCAGAGGCCAGGAAACAAAGTCAGTTAGGGTCTTACAGATGGATATCAAAAAAAAACATGAACATTAAACAAGTCTCAAGAAAAACAATATTTGCTCATGCTTTCCTAGAGCATTCCAGGATTGCTTACTTTATGTTATTTCTGGGGATACCTAAACCACTTTCTGTTTATCCAGCTGTATAGGCATTTTCCAGTGACAGCCTCTAGAATTCTGACAAGTCACTGGCACTGTGAGAAATCAAGGGATAATGCTGGTACCTATATAATCACAGGGCACAGATCAAGTTATAGTTTGTCATTGATATCTCTCTGTAACAAAACAAGGTTATATGGAGAGAATGAGTAAGCCATGTGCCAGAATAACTAGGAAGAAGATGCCATTTTAGATATGCTGTTGGTATAATACTGTTTAGGCTTTGTGGGCTGCTATGTTTCAACAAGTCTCACTGGCTGATGGTTTTATATCTTGATTACAGTGTTTCTGTTAATACCATTTACTTTCTAAGACTTGATCTTGATAGTCTTTCCCCTTTTCTGTCCCTATAGAGCATGTTCCAAGCATCTGAAATCGTCAAAAAGAAAATAATGCAATTATTCCAGCCTTAGCTGAGCAAATTGTTCCTATTTTTTTCATCTGCCATGAATTTTGCATTCTGACAAGGGCTTGACCTTTGGAGAAACAGACTTCTTTTGGGTTGCTCCTGTGATACATTTTTTTAAATCTCCCATGTGTTTTATAAGCTATTTACCTGTGTTAATGATTTGCCATCTAAACAGGTCAGTTTTTCACTGATTTATTCTCATCTGCATATGTTGTGGAATCATCTTTGGTAGGAACAGAATTACCCATGCATTGGAGATTCTTTTCCTAGCAGATTTCTATAGACCAAGACTTCCAAATAATTTGCAATTTGCCACGGTGAAATGTAATCCCTTGCGAAGCTACCCAATAATAGCACAAAAAAAAATGGTAGGAAATCTTAAAGCAAAGCTTTATCTACTTAAATTCTTTTAAACCAGTGATACTCCCATTTGTTAATTTAATTGACAGAATTTATTTAATTTTTTCATCTCATTGAGCCTCTCTTTATATACCTATAGGTAACATTTATTAAATAATTAAAGTGAAACATCATGTTAAGTGCTTTCCACGTAGTATCTTTATAGAACCCCCATTACATTATTAGTTCCATTTTACAGATGAGAGAATTGAGACTACAGGTGTTTAAGAGACTCTCAAAGGCCAGAAACTAGTAATATGAAAGACAAGATTCAAAACCAGTCTGTCTGACTTTAGAGCAGGTGTTTAAACAATTCACTGATCTTACTTAGGATATAGGCTAAAGTATCATAACAAGAAACCCCAAAATACAGTGGTTTGAAGAATGTAGAAGTCTCTTTCTCTTTGATTTCTCTGGATGGAGCAGTTTTGCTCCATGGGATACCTTAGGGACCTAGGTTCCTTTCATTTTATGACTCCATCATGATCTAGGAATGCCTCTTATCTGTATAGTCAAATACATCTGCATTCCAGCTCATGGGAAAAAGGAAAAAGAGGGTGTATAGTTCAAGTATTTTCATTTCTAAGGATGTGAAGCAGAAGATACACACATCAGTTTTGCTTATATCCTTTGGCTACTCATATAGCCCCACTTAGTTGTAAGGGAAGCTGGGAAATGTAGTCAGTAATTGGGCAGACATGTGTCTTGCCAGAACGGAGGAGGGGGTTTATTACTAAAATGAATAAGGAAAGAAAAAACTTCAAGGGACAACCAGTCTGCCTGATAACATCAAGCAACCTCATTATCACAGGTATTTATTACTCATCACAGGTATTCTGTGAGATGAAGAATTGTCATTTGTGAAACCATAGTTGGATGTGTAACTGACTGAGCCACAGGAGCTGTGGTAATGCTTTATTAAATACCTGATGTTATCATCATCATCCCCTTCTAGTATAGACCAACACAGCATCAATGAGAGATTATCTCCTGTAAAGCAGAGAGCAGCCTGAAGTTAGACACCTGGATATTGTAGGTAAAGGTTCAGGGATGGGGAGTTTTATATAGCAACTGTGTTGACTTACATATTCATGCTAATATTCACTGATTTTTTATAGCCCTTCTTGAGAAGTTTGATTTAGGGGACAATGATTGTCTTAGTATTTATGTAGTAATCAAACTTTTGCTCAGTCTTTAGACATTTTTCAGTTGTTTCTCTATTATAATATTGACAATGTGAACCATGAAATTAATCTTTTTCTTTAGACTTTTATTCTTGTAAATATGCATTAGCTCCACATTTTTTTCTAAGCATCTTACTCAGTTGGAAAGGATAACATGGCCTCTGGAATATTGGTAATACTTTTTTTTTTAATTTTATTTATTTAAAAATTTTTTTCAACGTTTTTTATTTATTTTTGGGACAGAGAGAGACAGAGCATGAACGGGGGAGGGGCAGAGAGAGAGGGAGACACAGAATCGGAAACAGGCTCCAGGCTCCGAGCCATCAGCCCAGAGCCCGACGCGGGGCTCGAACTCACGGACCGCGAGATCGTGACCTGGCTGAAGTCGGATGCTTAACCGACTGCGCCACCCAGGCGCCCCCAAAATTTTATTTATTTTGAGAGAGAGAGAGAGAGAGAGAGCAGGGGGAGGGACAGAGAGAGAGGGAGAGGGAGAATCCCAAGCAGGGTCGGTGCTTATAGCATGGGGTGGGGGGTGGGGGGCTCAATCTCATGATGGTGAGATCCTGACCTGAGCTGAAATCAAGAGTTGGACGCGTAACTGACTGAGCCACCCAGGAGCTAGGTAGTGCTTTTGATATGATCATTCTTGGATTAACTCATTTCTATGTCTCAGCACATGTAAGTGTATAGGCTGGCAGTTTTTAAGGTAAAGAGTCAAGAATAGGTCCCATGGTTTATAGCAGACGTACTTGAGTCCCAGGTATGAATGGTACATATAGATGCCCTTCCATAGCAGCCACTGAGGCTATGGTTTCACAAATGACAATTCTTCATCTCACAGAAGAGTATGTGATGATGAGGTTGCTTGAGGTAATAATAGCTCTGGCTTCATTCAGGAAAATTTCATTCTGAGATCTGGGAAGGAAATACTTGGTGCATATGCAAATATGTCTTCAAGAGAATTTTTTGAAGCCGTCCAAGAATTGGATTGTGTAAGAAAACTGACAAAATTAGCATAGAAGTAGTAATAAACATTTCTTTGTATGAGTTCTCATTTGACTGCTTTTGCGAGTGGGTGGGCAGGTTAATGTGTTATATAGTCTAATATGAAGACAATGTGGAGTTGATAGGCTTGGCAGGTATTCCTCTCATTTTCCAGATCTTTCCAGAACTTTCTATAACTTCCTCAAAGTCCATGAGAAGTGTTTTCTCTGGAAACAGATTGCTGAAAGTAATTAGTCATTAGATGGAGAACCCAATCCAGTCAGCTGATTCTTTTTTAAGACAAATGGGACTAGAAGGGTATTCTGCTTACCTGCTTCTTCATGACAAGACCAATATCAGGATTCATTTTTACGTATCACAATACAGCTTAAATGCCAAGGCTGTCAGTTTAATTGGCAATGATCCCTATTGAATTTTTAACTTCTGCTGAAAAGGTGGGTGCTGGTAGTTGTTTTTATGAGGTGTTTGGTGTTTTACTTTGGCTTAAATCTTTTTTTATTGTTAGAAGATGCATTATCTCTACTGGAATTTCTACTGCTCAATGTACAGGTTATCTCCACTATGACAGCTCTGTAACTTCAATGTCAGATACACTGCTCCCAAGTCATACTAGATTTACACATTCCATTACACTTCTATTGAACAGCTCTTAATCTGTTCAGAAGAAAACATGCTACAATCAGCAAATTTTATCCCCTTTCATTTAATAGGAATGTTTTTTGGCAAGAGTGGACAATTGCAGTGAGAAAACGTTCCAACTAGATCTGGCCAGTTTTGAAAAGATTTTGAAAAATTAACCCGATAAAAGCCAAACTCTGGTTGATACTTTAATATTACTATAATACCCAAGTTCTAACTCTATTCTATTACTGATTTGTCCCCTCTCCTAACCGCCAATAATTCCTAGGAATATTGACTAGTATAATCCATATTTTAGTTACTAGAAAGTCGATTTTATTTACCGTAGGATTTCATGCTGAAAAATACCAAATGTATTTCCTGGGACAACTTTATCACATAATCTTATACTGGTTATATTTCAAAGAATGTGTTTTCAGTTGTGGTACTCTTGGATTCATGCAGCGGTGGGTTGTATTATAATGGAGTTGTTCGGAATTTGTTGAATGATTTTATCTGTAGAGAGATCTATTTGAAATTAAGAGGAAAAGGGCAGTGTTTTCTTCTATAGCTTGCATTTTGATGCACATAATGTCTGATATTAAAGCTAGCTCACTGTTCTCATGGCTTTTTCTCTCCTAAGGCAGTGTAAATGTGAAATAACAAGATATGGGGACAGAGACCATTGTTACTCTCCTCAGTTGTTCAAAGGCAATAATAATAATGCCTGACATAAAAAGTTGTGGTAATGATGAAGTGAATATAAATATTGTTAAACATGTTAAATATGTAGACAATGACAGCAAAAAACCTCTGAAGGGAAAGTAGACTCTAGCTAGCTATGGATTATCCACACATCTCCCTTTATGTATTTTCTCTTTTTTTTCCTCACTCCTCTCTCATATTCTTGCTCTCCTTCTCTCTCTCCTTTTGTCTCTACTTTG
Organism: Neofelis nebulosa; assembly: GCF_028018385.1. NCBI lineage: Eukaryota > Metazoa > Chordata > Mammalia > Carnivora > Felidae > Neofelis > Neofelis nebulosa. The sequence goes on from NC_080800.1 coordinate 85,230,513, forward strand.
TCCTCTGAATACTTTCCTTTCCCTTTTAATACGTGTACTGGGGCATTAAATTTTGTCATCTTGACTCTGGAGTTATCTAGTACTTCTTTTTATGCCTTCTTTGACATCTTTATCTAGTGGGCATCTCTAAAAAATAGAATTATGCTCAGAAATCTCTTATCCCTGAAAACCCCCAGAAGGGCTAGGCAGTAATCGGAGCAGAGGCAGAAGAAAAACAAAATGTGAGAAACAAGAAAAGGATCAAAAGTGGAAACTCAATGCAAATGTCAACAACATGACCAGTTTGTTGAGCATATCTTTTATTATCTAGTACTATAAGTGGAGAGATACTGGGAACTTCAACGATTGTCTCATTTTCTTTAAGTGTTAAATATTTTATACTTGAAACAGTTAGGTAATAGCTACTGGGTAATATAGAAAAATCCTAATATAGACTAGTTACATTATAATTGTAACTTCCAGGTATGACATCCCTGAACTAATTTAGCCTATTTGGTGTTTTTTCTGGAGGTGGTGGAGACTTGGCTGGGTTATTTCAATTACTGTAGAATAGTTGGCTTTGAATATGAGTGCTGTCTTTCTCCCTTCTTATTCAGATTCTTCCTCATTCTACCTTCAATGTCTGACCTTGCATCTGCCTTTTGTTTCATAGTCCTTACTCCTTTGTCTTCCTCTAGCCAACCCACACTATTAGCATTTTGAATGCCATTGAACTTTATAATATACCCATTCTTTTAGCTCAGCAGTTCTACCTCATTGCAGCTACTGTAGCACTTACCTCTTATCTCTTTCAAAAGGAAAGATGAACCTAAGCAGCAACTCTGGCAAAGCAAACTACTCAGAAGCTGTCTTGATGTTATCTCTGAGAGAGCTTTGCTTAGTTGGCAGAAACAAATGTCATGCATGCCTCCATGTTGCTTAGTATGATTTGTCACTTGGGATTCTCAAGCATTTTATATGAGGTCCTGACTGGCTTAGCTCCTCATCAGAATGCACTACAATTTGTCCACTTCAAACCCGCCAGGAGCAGAGGGCATTTACTTTGACATCTGCTCTTTGGAAGCAGCCCATTAATACTGCACTTGACATGTCAGGGTCTCAATGAAATACTTTTCTCTTAGGTCTTTTATCCACAATAAGATGGCCTGGTTCAAGGTCAGTGCCAACCCAAAGCTGTGTTTCTTTTTTCTATTCCCATTTGACAGTCACTATATGCCCTTGCCTATTTCTAATCCACAGAATTTCTATGCTCAGGTACCAGTAACTATGGTGCAAAATTTGGGTGGCCCCAGAACTTTGTTCAATCACAGAGGTACCTCACTAAGCTCCCCAGTGATCTCTTGTACTTTGCTACTTCTCTTATCAATATGTTTTCCAAACTGCTTCACTACCATTAATGAAAATGACTCCTAACATAGATGCTATTGTATAGTTAAAACATCATATGCCAGATGCTAAGCTAGATATTGTATATATATTAGATATTGTACATATATTATATATCTCACCTAATCCCTATAGAACCACTGTAGAGAAGGTGAAAACTGAGGTTCTGAGAAACTAAACAGCTTGCCCAAGGTCAAATGGGTAAGTAATGTGGAATCTAGGGCTAATAATAGCTTAAAGTTTTAACCCTTTCTAGATTACCACTATTTTTTAAAATAACCAATTGTCTATTCATTATTTTCAGGCAAAAAACATTTATTGAACATTATTTTGTAACTGCCACTATGTTAGGCATTTGGGATATAGATAAAACATAGTGCCTACTCTTGTACATGCAAATATACTAGGAGAGAGACAAAAATATACATGAAATATTATTAAAATAAGTGTAAGAGACATATAGATGGTGCTATGGAAACCCAGAGCAGAGGATACTTAACCCATAGTAGAAAAGGTTATTTATCTAGAGTCATAATCTCTAGAAAGTTTTATAGTCCTTAAGCCTCTAAGTCTTTCGGGGTTTTGTGCAGTAATTCTGGCTTTTGGCTCCTCTTCTACTTCTTTCTTTCACACACACACACACACACACACACACACAAGTACACACACACGCACACACACACGCACATACACACACTTGATTGCCACTTACCACAGTTCTTAGATTTCTGCTTTTTTCTAGTTTGCTCAGTTGCCACTTTTCCATCAGCTTCCAAAACTGTATTGACATCTTCCATGCAGAGAGTACAGGTACATATGTTCATTCTTCCAGGTTTAACTAAAATTTGGGTTTTTTTGGGTGCCTTGGTGGCTCAGTTGAGTGTCTGACTCTTTGGTTTCGGCTTAGTCACAGTCTCATGGTTTGTGAGTTTCGAGCCCTGCCTTGGGTTCTGTGCTCATAGCACAGAGCCTGCTTGGAATTCTCTCTCTTCCTCTCTGTCTGTCCCACTTGTGCGATCTCTCTCTCTCTCTATCAAAATAAATAAATAAATAAATATATTTTTTAAATAAAAAAAGAAAAGTTTATTTAATCTATGTTGTCTCACAGAGTGAGACACGCGTGCGTGCACGTGTACACACACACACACACACACACATACACACACACACCCTGCATCCCTAGATTAGATAGATCTTCTTTTTCCCTTTGTATTTCCTTTGCATATCTCTGTCATAACACTTATTCATTTTATCCATTCACTTAACAACAATTTATTGAGTACCCACTCTGTGTGCCAGGCACTAGTTTAGACACTCATAACAGAACAATTAATAAAACAAAGTCTTGCTTGCTTGGATTTTACTTTATAGTATGTAGACAAACAAAAAACTAATATATAAATTGATACAGAATAAAACGTTAGGTGGTGAAAGGATATAAAGGAAAATAAAACAGAATGAGGAGGTAAAGAGTGATAGAGGATGTTATTTTATAGGGAGACTTCTGTGACAGGGTGACACTTCTCATGCAGTACTGTGATTATTTGTTTACATTTCTGACTCCTCCTGGATATTCTTCACTTCTGGAGGTAATGGGCCATGTCTTACTTTTCTTTGTATCCCCAGACAAGAGAGTCCAGGAGGTTGGGGGGTATTGGCTAAAGCACGGTTGAAGTGATGAATCAGTGAGTCTGGAGACCCCAAGAATGAAGATCAGGTGATGGGTGAGTTAAAGGAATGAAAAAGCTTGAATGCTGGGAGATTCTGGTCAGAGAATAGGAGATTTTCACTAAGATTTAAGAGATTGGAGGGGCACCTGGGTGGCTCAGTCAGTTAAGCATCTCACTTTGGCCTAGGTCATAATCTCATGGTTTGTGAGTTCAAGCCCCACATTGGGTTCTTTACTATCAGCACAGAGGCCACTTTAGATCCTCTGTCTCCCCCTCTCTGCCCCTCCCCTGATTGCACTCTCCCTCTGTCTCTCTCAAAAATAAATGAATAAACTTAAAAATAGATTTAAGAGATTGGACAATTTCAAATGATTTCATGGAGGTTTTATTGGCTGGGAGTGACTAGGTGGAGTAGAGGGGAAGGCTATTGAGTTGAATAGCTCAAATTGGGAGGCTACGGCAGTTCTCAAATTTGGTTGCATATTATAATCACTTAGTTTTAAAAAATGAGTCAGGGGGTCTTACCATGGGAAATTTTGACTCAGAAGGTCTGAATAGGCTTCAGAAAAGTTGTGTTTTTAATAAGCTCCACAGTAGATTCAGGTACACAAAAACACTGACTAGGAAGTGAGAAATTTGATCATTGTGGGTTTTCAACGTTTTTTTTTTTTTTTTTTTTTTATTTATTTTTGGGACAGAGAGAGACAGAGCATGAACGGGGGAGGGGCAGAGAGAGAGGGAGACACAGAATCGGAAACAGGCTCCAGGCTCCGAGCCATCAGCCCAGAGCCCGACGCGGGGCTCGAACTCACGGACCGCGAGATCGTGACCTGGCTGAAGTCGGACGCTTAACCGACTGCGCCACCCAGGCGCCCCGATCATTGTGGGTTTTGAAACCATGCAAGATTATGCCAGGATTGAGTTAAGATTATGCCAGGATTGAGTCATCTCATGATGACCATCATGAGACCCATGAACCAGGTATAATTATTTTCAATAAATCTTGAAAGTGACTAGAAATAAATAGATGGTTGTGACAAGGATGGGGACAGTGCGGTGGAATCAGATGGATGAGCTTGGAAAAGGAGGGGTTTTACACAGGGATGAAAGATAAATCAGAGTCTTCTACCAATTACCATCTATGCAGAATTTTAGACATCATTGTGCACTTGGGCGTGATCTTGCATGAAAGGGAAGCCTGGGCATCGTAGCTTGCTTAGTAGATCTGAAATCATAGTCTGTTTCACTTAGATGTATGATTAATCTTGTGCGTAGGAGAAAAAGACTATTTCTTGTGCTTAGCAGACAAAACTACATTTCTCCATTTCAGAGAGAACTTGGGCAAGTTGCATGGACAAACCTCTATAATATGGGCCTGCCTTTGGGGAAAAAGAAGTGGATAAAGCCTAGAGCACTTCTGAGACTTTTTGTACCTAGTAGTATTCATAGCTACAAATAAAAGCAATTTATTAGGCATCAATTATATGCAAAGTGTTCCTGTCCTACCTGCTGAGGAAGAAAACTTACTTTCTCCTAAAAACACATGGTGGGGAGAACAGCAGTTATTTGGCAATACTTTCTGAATATTTTAGGTTCTGTGGTATATTGACTCATTGTATTTTTGAGGTAAAGATTACCAGGAACTTTCACTCAGTCTGGGATTTTTCCCTAAGCATGTGAGACCCCTTCTAAAAAAAACCTTTACAGGCTCTACTTAAATAATGGAAGAAACATGTATATGAATCAGTGATTTTTATTAATATCATCATCATCATCATCATCATCATCACGACCATCATTATTTATAGTCTTGGAAAGACCCTGGGGTTTTAATGTTAGACAAGCCTGCATTTGATTTCTGGCCCTTGATAATTACTGTTGTGGCCCATTAGTCAAGGTAGATTACTCATTTGGATTTCAATTCCCTTCTCTGTAAAAGAAGAATAATAATAGTTTCTTTACACCACTGTGGGGGTTAAATGAGACAATGTATGTAAATGCATATGGCACACAGTAGGTGGCTCAATAAAAGTTGACTCCTACCCAACTCTTTTAGATGCCTTCCCAATTTCATCCTAGCAAGTGAAAATTCTTTTTTTCTTATTGAGTATGACTCTAATTAATATGTTTATTAATTGTTATCTCCTGTCAATGGGGCAATTTTAGCATCTAGATTATATATGCATTTGTTACTTGCATGCAGTAGAAAGTATTTGAAAGGGGGAACACCAATAGATAGCTATACTACTGATTTCTGGAATAAAATGTGAGAAAAAAAATAGTCATTCAAGCTGCATTTTCTGTTTTGTGCTCAATGCCTAAATGGTGAATATAAAGGAGAAATATGCCTTGTGATTTGCAATGTGATTTTGGCATATGACCCTGGTAGTGTAATTTTCAAGACCTGCATGTAAGTTTCAAATCAGAAAGGTACCTTTTCTAATTGCAGTGAAAACCAAACAAGTAAACACAGCTAAAATTTCTAAAATGCTTTGGCTGTAAGTTTATCTTCACCAGTCACTAATTCATATGGCCAAGGGGGCTTCTGTTTGCAAAACCATCCCCTTAAGAGCTGAAGTTAAACAAGTGAGTGGCACGAGTTATAAATGAATTGAAAATTGCCTTCTGTTCCAGCCCAATGCAATGGTCTGTGTTTTGTAATGAGTCCTAGTTGGCAAGGTAACTCATGTCATCAGGATGAGCTCACTACAGACTGCTCCATTTGTCACTGCTGTCTGAAGGACACAACTGGCTGGGGAAGCTGGCACTCTGCAGAATTTTTATGGTGCTGCATGAATATGGTGGTCTCTCTTATCAGACTGTAATTCAATAATAAATACAAAAAGACCTATATTTAAATCATTCTAGGGCTGTGACACAAGCTGACCAAAGCTAAGAAAGTTAATGTTGACATTGGGAAATTAACTTACCTAGGGAGCAGGTTGCATGATGGGGAAAAAAAGGATGGATGCTGGGAGAGACTCTATTCATGATGAAGTGTTTATCTGCATGGCTGTTTGGAATGCCTTGGTCATTTGGTTTAATGTAGTATTCAACTTCGTGTTTCTTTACACTCCATGCCTTCACCCTCCTTCTAAGAGAGAGACCAAAATGCATAAAGGGTGACTGGAATCATTTCATGAATTTTATTGTAATAAATAGGAACCAGCCTTATGGAATAGGTTCTGCCATTTGCCCCCAGAATGATAAATGGTTAAAAGAAAATCACTAGAGCAGAGATCAGTTGGGGAATGGAAAAATTCTTTGAATATTTTTCATAAGGAATACTGCTGTACTGTTTTCTGACATGAAGGGAACATGTACCCATTCTAAAAACTTCAAACAGTTCAGAAAAATACAAAAAAGACTAAAACTGTGAAAATTACCTATTATAATTCCTTTCCCCACACATCAGAGATGGTATCTGTTAATATTTTGATGTATCTCCTTCTGTCTCTGACTGCAATCTTTAAGCAGTGGTTTGTTTATTTTCATTAGAATAAATTTCTAGAAATTTAATTCAAATTTTAAGAATTTGTCATTCTTATATAAAAATGAGCCTTCACAAGATAGGACTAACTTATATTGTAAGTACGACTGTGAAAGTGCAGAAGGAATTCAGTGGTCACCAGTTATTGAATAATAACCATGTACCAGGCATTGCTCTAAGCCTTTTATATGCATGGACTCATTTAATCCCTATAATAACCCTATTCAATGGGTATTATTAATATATCTATTTTATAGTTGGGGAAACTGAGGTTTAGGCAGGTTACAAGGCTAGTTATGAGACTGAACAAGAATGTTGAATCAGGCCTTAGTATGGGAGAAAGGAATAGCCTACCTTCATACCTATCATCCATCTGTCTATCAATCATCTATCTATCCATCCATCCATCCGTCCGTCCATCCATCCGTCCATCTCCCCCAGTGGGGTCCAGAGAGACACAACCAGTGAAGGAAGAAGTAATGGGGCTACTGATTAAGCAAAGAGCCAGGGGAGTACCAAACAGCTGTGAATCTTCAAATTTAGGAGTTCTAGACAAAGACGTCCTGTCCTGGCATTTTGTTCGTTACTAAATAAAGAGAACAGAACTTCCTCTCCAATGCTACACTTCATGAGCCAAAATTGAACCAATGAGAAAAAAAAGAGAGAGACAGATATAGACACACTTCTGCTTCTGCATGTGTGCAAACACACACACACACAGACACACACACACACACACACACACGCACGCACACCTGGAAACGAGTAACCCTTTCTTGGCTCTGAATCTCACTTTCCTTTCTACAATATTGGGAGGAATATGATTTTCATCACGTGAGGCACTCCTGCTTGTCCAGCATTAAACTGGAGCGGGTATATAAATGTTCATAAATGCAGTGCTGGATAGAGAATTGAATGTCTTTTTATTCTGCCAGCAACTTTTTATGAAGTAGCAGAACATGTTGAATAATTTTCTGTGTGATCTTAGGCTAGTCAGTTCCCCTTTCTGAGTCTCAGTTTCTCCCTCTCTAAAATATTAAATTAAATTTGAGGGCCTTTTGAGCCCTAATAGCCTGTATTCCTACTTTTAAGCAGTTACTGTTTTTGGGATTTTCTCCTGAATGTCTCCTAGTTTTAATTTTTCATAACCTCTCAAGGATCCTTACCCTATCAGTTGTCTAGTGTTGCTAGAAATTGTTTTGGGAAAGACATTAGATGATAAAAAGATGAATCACTTCATAGTGTATCAAATGGGGACAATTATGGCCCCACAAGGGGGCTTATCACAGTATTTTTGAATTTTCAACATCATAATGCACCTTCAGTAAGATTGTTCAAGTCTATTATTTTTACATGAGTGATTGGGGCACAGAGATATTACATGATTTTTTCCCACTCACATCTAATTAGTAGAGACATAAATAGAACCCAGATTTATTAACCCTTTCTTTGTCTAGAATAGAATTTCCCAAAATCTATTCCATTTGACACAAGTCTTTCAATACATTCTGGGTGGAGGTGGGAACATGAGAAGGAGGATTCTGAGTTCAAATAAGTTTGGGGAATGCAGCCCTGTGTAGGCGGACCATAGGCACATTGAAGACTGTGGGAAGTCCTGCAGTATAGAGTCATTATCAGCTTTTTTAAAAGTTTCTCAAATACATCAAATCATAATGATGAGATGATACCAATAATAGTGGTTTTCATATATTGAATCCTCCCCATGTATAATAGGCACTACTGACATGCTTAATCCTCATGAAAACACTATGAAAGTTTTCATCATCCCCAGTTTTTGAGGGGGAGGGGAAAATCAAGGCACTGAACAATAAAGTAATTTTCTCAAACTTATACAACTAGTATGGGACAGAGCTGGGATTTCAACTGAAACAGTTTACTTCTAAGCCTGTGCTTAGACACACTTCTAAATAAGTATGGTTAGTTTATCACAGAAACTTTTTTTGCGTGAAATGCCTCTTAAAATTCTATAGAACCAAACTTCTTTAATAGCATATGTCTTAATCTGTCCATTTGCTATAACAAGGTTCTATAGATTGGATAGCTTATAAACAACATAAATTTATTATGCTTCTGGAGGTTGGAAAGTCCAAGATCAAGATACCAGCATGATAGCCTTTTAAGCCCTTTTCTTGGTTTATAGCTGGCACCTTCTTGCTATGCCCTCTCATGGTAGAAAGGGCAGGATATCTCTCTGAAGCCTCTTTTATAAAGACACTTATCCCATTCATCTAATCCTCATCATCTGATTACCTCTGAAAGGCTCCACTTTCTAAAACCATCACTTTGGACATTAGAATTTCAATATATAAATTTTGGAGGGACACAGACATTCAGACCATAGCAACCTATGTTAGGAAATTTTGCTCTAGAAATTGTTTCCAGTATGCTCAGTGAAGTAGGGTTAGATAAAATATAGAGCTTCTGAATAGCAGAGCTGGAATGGACTTTAGAGATCATTTCACTTGGCAGAAGAGAAATCTGGGGTGGGAAGTGGAGTCTCTGGTTCCAGGTGCATGGCAGCTTCTGATTCCTAATTTAATGGTATTTGTTTACTAGAAATCTTTGGACAATGGAATAAAAATTTTTTATGCTTCTTCCCTGAAGAATTTGAGGGCCATATACATTATCCCTGCTCCTCTCTGAGCTTATAGAAGGTGACAACAAGACACAAGGGGTACAGGAGCAGCTTGGTACCTGGGAGGAAAAAGCAGCCATTTGTACAAGGTGATGTGAGGACCTGATTCCTAGGGTTTCTGGTTTAGAGTAAGCACTAAGCACATTTTTGTTGAATAAATAAATACTAATAACCTTCTCATAGTATTTTATGGTTTTCAGAGCACTTTCATCATCAATTTTTAGTGGTATGATAGGAGAGACAGATCAGAAAGGCATAGACAGTAGTAGACCATGGGACTGGAGAGAGGAAGTGCAGCAGTGGCTGATAGTTGTGGAGGTTAAGAGAAGAGTCCTAGAGTTATTAAAATAAAATTGGTGATTTGGGGCCTGGCCATAGTAATCAGCTTGTTTGATCTTCATTTTATTTTAATTTATTGAAAAGAAACCTCCAAACTCCTACAAAGAGAAAAGAAAATTCTTAAGGGACTTTCTTAAGTATCATGGACCTTTTAAATTGGTTTCCATCCATCAATGAAGATAATTTGCTTTAATAAGTATCCAAGAGAAGCAAGAGTGTAAAGTAACTGTCTCTAAACGAGTTTCATATTATTTCTTCTGGTCAAAATTCATTAAAATTTGAAAGCTCACTACCCCATTAAATGTTGGGGTTTTAAAACCTTGATACTTGAAAGAGGATCTCTTTTGCATTGTTGGTGGCAATGCAAGCTGGTGCAGCCACTCTGGAAAACAGTATTAAGGTTCTTCAAAAAACTAAAAATAGAACTACTGTACGACCCAGCAATTGCACTCCTAGGCATTTATCCACGGGATACAGGTGTGCTATTTCGAAGGGACACATGCACCCCCATGTTTATAGCAGTACTATCAACAATAGCCAAAGTATGGAAAGAGCTCAAATGTCCATCGATGGATGAATGGATAAAGAAAATGTGGTATATATATACAACGGAGTATTACTCAGCAATCAAAAAGAATGAAATCTTGCCATTTGCAACTATGTGGATGGAACTGGAGGGTATTATGCTAAGTGAAATTAGTCAGAGAAAGACAAAATCATATGACTTCACTCATATGAGGACTTTAAGAGACATAACAGATGGACATAGGGAAGGGAAAGAAAAATAATATAAAAACAGGGAGGGGGACAAAACAGAAGAGACTCATAAATATGGAGAACAAACTGAGGGTTGCTGGAGGGGCTGTGGAAGGGGAGGTGGACTAAATGGGTAAGGGGCATTAAGGAATCTACTCCTGAAATCATTGTTGCACTATATGCTAACTAATTTGGATGTAAATTTTAAAAAATAAAAAATTAAATTAAAAAAAAAAACCTTGATCTTTTATTCAGAGTGATTGAAAGTCATATTTTATATTTCACATTTTCCAGCTGGGGAGCTGAGGCCATGATGGGATTGGTAGTGTGAGTTCCGCTATTCCAGTTGTTAAGGCCACACATAGGCTTAATGAGTGGCTCAGGCTGTGGATTGCCATTATATATAGATTTGCTTTTTATTGTTCACAATTCAGGTTGGGGGTGAAGTAAATGGTACATTCCCTCTATAAGGCCCACTGAGAGACTGAAAATCTATTTTTCTGCTTCTCAACTCTAGCTTAAGGATGATGTGGGGCAGGGTCTATGTCAATTCTCTTCACCATTATATCACCAATGTATAGCACAGGTGCTGCAATACAATATGTGCTCAGTAAATAATTGTTGAATAAATGAATGTTATGTAATGAAACATAGGTGAAATATAGGTAGAAATTGTGTACCTCTTTGTAGTCTACTCAAAGTAGTCAATGCTTGTTGATAATGTTTGTCATAATAATTGGGTCTAATTTGCAGAATATCACCCATAGAAGCTAATTAGCTGCTGTTTAGGTTTTGTGACTGCTGTTTGGATAGGCGGCACATTTGGATGGTAAAAATGATAGTTTTCCTAACCATAGTCTCTAAGTGGCAATACATATTAGATCAATGAATGTGTTGGAGTAGAGGGAAAGTGATATCCTACATTTGGATTTCCAAAACAGCTGATATTAATCACCCTCCTTGGCTGCCACCATCGTACAGATGAGGAAACCACAGGGTCAGTGACACAAGCACCCAACTTGTTAATGGTACAGCTGCAACTCTAAGGAAATCAGTTTCCCAGTTCAGTGTTCTTGTCACCACCCCTCACTGTTACCACTAATCAACAATGGGAGGATTTGCTTTGGAGCTGCAACTTGACTTTAGTGCTGGAAAATATCTCAGGGATTCTGTAAAATTTGTTAACCATTGACTAACTTACACATACATAATGCCAGGGTCAACTGCATTTGAGAAAGTCCTTACCAAGTGTGAATGTATTAACTTTGTTCCTAATCTAAAAAATATTAGAGGGGATATATGATATTACCAGATCTATACCTCCCACTTCTCATGTAACAGGCATTATAGAGGATATTAGAAAATGTAGAGAAACACTCCATGCTTTTCAGCAGCTTGAAATTTAATACTGGAGGTAACATGAAATTGCCTGACACCTTCAGAGAACAACACACTCTAGTACAGAAATGTTGGAAGTGTGGCACAGTGCTAGAGTTCAGAGCAGAAAGGGATCATTAAGTAAACTTCTGATGACAAGATAGGGACTTTTGAGAGCAGACTTCAGCACTCTCTTTTTGCTGCAACCTCACTCATTTTCTGTTCATACCCCCTTTCAACAAGTTTGGTGGTGGTGGTGGCTAATTAGATAAATAAGGCTCCTATCTCAACCACTGACTCATTTTCTTGATTTCCTACCCAGTGACTCCTCAGCGGGGGAGACAGGTGATGAGGTTCATAATGTGATATGTATTTGAATGCTTACATATTGGGGATAGAGATTTTTGTATAGGATATTATGGAAATAGGCAAGCTTACTTTGAGAACAGTTTTTTTTTCTTTTTAAGAGCAAGCTATGTTTTGATGTGTGTGAAGGGATTTTATGCTGTCCTTGGTATAAAAATTGTATGTTTTCATAAGTATGTGTCAATTTGCAATTAGTATTTCCATAAGGGAATATGTGGATGGAAGTGTTGGTAGTACTAAAGATTTCCCCAGTGATAAGAATTAATGCATATTTTCCCATATAGTTCAAAATAGGCAAAGGATACTTGAAACAGATGCTTTTGCTTGAGTTAAAGAGTAGTTTCTGTGTAACTGTGTTCCCTTTCCTCTTTTCTTTCTTTATTTAGTATATCCCATATGAGAACTTTCTGGCTCTACCATAGAGCCATTTATTTAAAAAAAAAAGCATATAATGTTTTATCAGCTTCATGTGCACAATATAGTGATTCAACAATTCTATATATTACCCTGTGCTCATTGCAACAAGTTCACTCCTTAATCCCCATCACCTATTCCACCCCTCCACCCACCAACTTCCCCCCGGTAAACCATCAGTTCTCGGCTGTTTCTTGCTGTCCCTCTCTCTCCCCTTTGCTTGTTTGTTTTGTTTCTTAAATTCCATATATATATATGAAATCATATGGTATCTGTCTTTCTCTAACTTATTTCACTTAGCATTATACTCTCCACCCTTGCCATTGCAAATGGCAATATTTCATTCTTTTTTATGGGTAAATAATATTCCAGTGTGTGTGTGTGTGTGTGTGTGTGTGTGTATACACCACCTCTTCTGTATCCATTCATCAATTGATGGACACTTGAGCTGTTTCCATAATTTGGCTATTGTAAATAATGCTGCCATAAGCATAGGGGTGCATGTATCCCTTTGAATTAATGTTTTTGTATTCTTTGGGTAAGTACCCAGTAGTGTGATTGCTGGGTCATAGGGTAGTTCTATTTTTAACTTTTTGAGGAAGCTCCATACTGTTTTCCACAGAGGCTACACCAGTTTGCATTCCCAACAAGAGTGCATGAATGTCCCTTTTATCCCACATCCTCATCAAGCCATTTCTTTGTGGACCTCCAGATGTTGCTGGATGTGATATAGTTTAGAGACTTGATGCAAACACGACCTTTATTTTCCCAGTAGCCCTTCTTTCCAAATGAACCTACCTCTTAGGAAAGTGTAAAGTGGTTTGTGGAAGGGGATTTGGGAATGAGACTCCCTTCTTTGGAGTAAAAAGTTTCAGCATTCTGACCTCGAGCATGGTGAATAAAGGAGAAAAAATGCATGCTCCTTTGTGCCTTCCAAAGATTTACATCAGGGATGCATAGCAAATATTCTGAGCTGATGTAATTGGGTTAAAAAAAAAAAAGGTTTGTTTTGACCCGGAACTAGATAGCTCACTTCAGAGCAAGTCAACTCTAAGGAAAGATCCAGTTTCAGCAGCTTCATTGCTGAGCAGAGCTGAGAAGAAACTATTTGTTTCCAGAGAGGAAAACAAAACAAAAGTTCAAAGCAAGACCTCTTTCTTCCTCATTTTTACTCGAAGGTTGTATTTTCTGCTCCAGTAAATCTTAACTTCTCAAAATCTGAAGCTATTTATTGTGTGTTTCTTTCTCTTTCACAAGGTACAAATCTTAGCAATAAAAAGTGATGGATTGGGTTATTAGAAAAGGGAACTGTGGATTTTTAGAGCCCCACCATGAGGACCTGTTTTGTCATTTGAATCTCTCCAGAAGTGCAAATTCTTTTTGTGAACCATTAGGTGATGGGGGTATGTATAACTTTGCTACAAAATTACTCTGGTTACACTGGGACTCAGGCACACTTCTGCTCTTGCTGTTGGGACTTAGCAGTCTGTATGAATAGTTTGTGTGAACAAATTACTCTTGTCTTTATGGAACCTGCTAGAACCTTGTCCTTCCTAACAAAGAGAGGATGTCATCTTCAGGGTTCTCACTGACTTAAAAGGGAAAGTAGTATTAACACAGATGACAATTTGAAGTTCCTATGGTAGTTTCAAAACCCAGGCAGATATTCCCAACAAAAAGACTAATGAAGAAGTCGGCCTTGTATGAGAACCATGCTGGGGAAGATATTTGACTGAATTCCTACTTTTCTCCCTATGTTGCTGACCTCAGCTAGAGATCTCACTTTCACTAGAATAAGACTAATTCTTGTGGCATTTGCAAGGAGGACACTAGGCTGGGAATTAGGGGACCTAGTTTCTAATTCAATCTTTGACATTAATGATTGAATAATATTAAGAAACTAATTTCACTTTTTTGGTTTTATTTTCCCTATCTATGGGATGAAGGTAACAATACCTGCTCTAGCTATTGCACAGGGATGTTGTAAGAATGCATCAAGACAATGGGTGTCCTAGAACCCTTTGAAAGATGTAAACAAAAGTGATATTTAAACTAAAGGTATTTTGGTGAAATTATTATTGTTTAATATTTTTATGGCTCTTTAGTAACAAGGTCTTTGGTGCATTTGCTTTGAGAAAAGAGACAATTGATGTGAGGTCCTACCATTGATGTTATGGAGAATAATAAATAACAATACAAACAGTGGGGAGGGGGTGTCTGGAGAGACATAAAATCTTTCTGGAAAGCCTGAGCAGCTAGAGGAAACAGGAACATTTACGGTCTGGCCCAAAGAAAAAGAAAGCTACCGGGGCCCTGATCTATACATTGTGCAGCAAGGAGATGAAAAGTACTCCTGTGTTTCAGTGAAAAAGATTTCTATCAGAACTCAGTAATAATGACTCCTCCTTCCCTATCCTAGGCAGAAAGACAGAGCAGGGGGAAGAAATCCTCACAGAAGTGGCCAGTAAAGCCAGGAATGTAAAAGTTTGAGAGAAGAAGGTATTTCTTCCCATTTCTTCTCTCCCCTACAGATATTTAAAATCTCTTATTTCTTCATAAAAGCCAAATCCTACTACCTATGTTGTAATTATCTCTTCAACCCCCAAAGTAATATTTGCTATAACAGAATTACAATATGTCCAGAGGAGTTTGTACTTCTCTGTGATTTGGTACGAGCAATTTAACCTATGTGATAAAGGGAGATAGCTAACTTGTGAGAGCTCTGCCTCTTTTTATCCTCCCCTGTACCACTGAAAGAATGCTTGGAACAATAAGGGCAATATTTCCCAAAGTGTGTTCTGTGCAACATTAATCTCTGTAGGTGTTATTTGTTTGTTTTGTTTTTTGTTTTCAGAAAAGAGGTTACATGGTCAGATACATTGAGAAAAGATTCATAATGTGGTTTCCTCTAGGAAATTTGCCATGCATATTATGCATGGGAGCTTATAAATATAATGTCACTCAAATGAGTGCCCATAATTGTTTAACTGTCTTCAATCTCATTAGAGCCCTATCCATTACTTTACCATTGCTCTAGAGAGGCAGCTTAAAGCCTCCTTTCATGGCCATAATGGAAATACCTGCATGCCTCTAGACAAAGCTGGCTACCACTCAAGAAAGATGACATCCATTTAATTACACCTTACTTTTATTACACATTTGTTATGTGTCAGGAATGTTCTAAGTGTTTTACAGGGATTAATTCATTTAATCTTCATGACAACCATATCAAATAGTTATTATTATTATCCTCATTTTGCAGATGAGAGCATGGAGTTTCAAAGAGGATAATTACTTGCTCAAGATTACACAGCTGGTAACTTAGGTCTCAAATGCAGATCTGTATGACCACGGAGAATGTACTAATAATCACTATATTATACTAGTCTTGGTGCACCTGGATTAGTCTTCCCCAACCAGAATCTTGCCATTGTTTTGAGTATATTCCTACCATCCTCCTAGCTCTGCCACTCTGGTCTGTCTAGTTCATTCATTCTCCAGCTTCAGTGAGCACCAGAATACCCTAGAAGTCTTGTGAAAAGGTAGATTTCTAGGTCCCATCCCTAGAGCTTCTGCTTTAAGTGGCAGGGGGTGGGGGGGTGCGAAGCTGAGAATTTGTACTCCTGACATATCCCCAGGTGCTGGTCCAAAGTCCACACTGAGAACCATTTATGTACTATAATCACTACTTTGACCAATTTTTTTATAAGCTGGTTTTCTCTTGAACAAGACTGCTTTTCAGTGTTAAAACAGAACCAAATATTTCTACTTTGCTCCATTTAAAACATTATCTAAACATGCACATCTCCAAGTTATTTTTGTAAAGTAGCTTCACCATACTACATGATTCTTGAGCAGAAGTAGTTTGGCACACAGGTGTGATTATAGGAGTTTATCTCCAAGTAATTCCCTCAGTGGTTTGCAGCCCATCATTAGTATCATCACCTATACACTTTATGTGACATTTAACTTGATTAAAGAAATGATAAGTTGAAGCATATTCACGATAAGAATATTTAATGAGAGGTGATTTTGCTTGGGGATTAAGTGCATGCATAGACTTTGTAATTAGACCTGGGTTTTAATCTCAAGGTTACTACTTATCTATTGTGTAACTGTACTCAAGTGATGCAACTTTTCTGACGTCTATTTCTTACTTGTATAACGGGGGATGATTATAGAATTAAATTTATGGTGGAATAAATAAGATTATATATATGTAGCATGTTCTGCCATGCCAGGCATAAAGTAAAATCAATGACCAGTGCCTAGTTTATGTTAGTGGTTACCAACCTCTAATCTTCAGACCTCTGGTATGTCAAAAAGTTGTTGCAAGGGATCCTGGACACTGTGTGCACACTGGTGTCTGCAGATTACATTATTAAGAAATAGCACATATATGTACAATTATTTTCCAACCTATGTAGATGATGATTTAATTAGGTATTACTGAATTTGTTAATATATTAACAAATTACTTATAGATATTACTGAATTTGTTGAAAAATTATGTCATTATGTGGTATTTATATTTTCATCAGCAGATATTAAAAGATCAACATTTTTTTACATTTAAAAAGAATCCTCATAAAAGAAGGAAAAACAAACAAAAAAAACCCCCTTAACTATAGAGAACAAACTGATGGTTACCAGAGGGGAGGTGGTTGGGGGATGGGTGAAATAGGTGATGATGATTAACGAGTGAACATATGATCAGCACCAGGTGTTGTATGTAATTGTTGAAGCACTATATTGTGAACCTGAAACTAATATAGCACTGTATGTTAACCACACTGGAATTAGAAAAAAAAAAAAAAAAGATAACCACAGGGGCACCTGAGTGGCTCAGTTGGTTAAGCTCCCACTCTGGATTTCAGCTCAGGTCATGATCTCATGGTTCATGAGATCGAGCCCCACTTAGGGCTCTGCACTGACTGCATGGAGCCTGTTTGGGTGTCTCTGTTCTCACTCTCTGCCCTTCCCACTCTCTGCCCTTCCCCCTGCTCACTTTCTCTCTCTTTCTAAAAATAATAAATATTTTAAAAAGATAACTGTAGTAAAACTAGTTCATTTACAAATTCAAAAAAATAAGTTACAGAGAGGGAAGGAGGCAAACCATAAGAGACTCTTAAAAACTGAGAATAAACTGAGGGTTGGTGGGGGGTGGGAGGGAGGGGAAAGTGGGTGATGAGTATTGAGGAGGACACCTGTTGGGATGAGCACTGGGTGTTGTATGGAAACCAATTTGACGATAAATTTCACATTAAAAAATAAAATAAAATCATGTTTATAAAAAATAAGAATCCTCATAGTTTAAAAGGTTATAGAGCAATGGTTTATCTGAGTAATTTATTAATCCACTATTTTCTAGCAAAGAGCAGGCCTTTGAAAGAGGGGAGCCCAGACCAGTTTTGATAAGCAGAGGAGACTGAGGAAGTTATAGGGCATGGGGTATTGCTTTAGGAAGGCATTATTTGACAGCTTCTGTAATGGGGCAATGAGAAAACTAAGGGCTAATGTGAGAATGTCAGGAAGGAAGAGGGGCAACAGCAGCTTTTGCCAAAATACTCAGAGAATCTACTGACAAGATAATATGGTCTTAGATAACTGTGTATCTCAAGTGAATAAATGATCTGCACCAGTGGTATATCTAGTTTTCCAGAAGGACTATGGAAATTCATTAGGATAGCAGAATCTCCCTGTGGGATTTATATGCCTAGTGCAGGAAAAATCACTGTTTCTTTATTCTAATTACATTGTCCAGTCAAATCCCTCCAGAATGACCAGCAAGTAGCCCCTTGAAATAGGAAAGAATTGGTAGCAGGAGTGAAATTCATAGTTGTTTTGATAAGGGCCCTTACCACTACTTAGACTGTGTGAAAATATTGCTGAATAAGGTGCTGAGCAAATTAAAATTGTCATTAAGAGGACTGGTTTATATCATCAAATTATATTCATTATTCAGATAAATGTCCCATGCTCTCTTAATAGTTTGCTTTCTCATCAACTTGAGCATTCTGTTGGGCTTTTGTTTTGTTTTTGTTTTTATGTAAGAGGAAGAGGGCAGGTGGTGCCCATAACATCTTACTAGAACTTCATAGATGCCACAAATATTTGTAAATCAGGATAGAGTTATATGTATTACCTAGTCTAAATGTGCAAGCTTAAGTTTTCATTCATTATTTGACATGGTTTGGTCATGGTAACAGTTGTGATTTGGTAGCAGTTCAGGTAGATTCAGAGACAAAAGGAACAATTCTGTTTTATGTTTCTATTTCTAGGAATAGCTGAATTCAGTTTCATGTATAATTGGTATTCAAAACACAGCTATTCAACCCTTTTTTTTAAATATGAAATTTATTGTCAAATTGGTTTCCATACAAAACCCAGTGCTCATCCCAAAAGGTGCCCTCCTCAATGCCCATTGCCCACCCTCCCCTCCTTCCCACCCGCCAACAACCCTCAGTTTATTCTCAGTTTTTTAAGAGTCTCTTATGGTTTGCCTTCTTCCTTCTCTGTAACTTTTTTTCCCCTTCCCCTCCCCCATGGTCTTCTGTTAAGTTTCTCAGGATCCACATAAGAGTGAAAACATATGGTAGCTGTCTTTCTCTGTATGACTTATCTCACTCCATGTTTTCATTTTCATTTCCACCCACTCATATATAGGCCATTTAAAAATGTGTCTCTATAGCCATTTTTTTTTCATTTTATTTTCTATAGCCATTTTTAAGAAAGTGTCTCCATAAGTCACTCAGAGAAAGACAAATAGCATATGATTTCACTCATATGTGTAATTTAAGATACAAAACAAATGAGACAATGGAAAAAAAGGAGAAGGAAGGCAAACCAAGAAATGGTCTTTTAGCTGTAGAGAACAAACTGCGGCTTACCAGAAGGGAGGTGGGTGAAGGGATGGGTGAAATAGGTGATGGGGATTAAGAAGTGCACTTATCCTGATGAGCACCACGTGTCGTTGGAAGTGTTGAGTCACTGTCTCATACACCTGAAACTAATATTATGCTGTACGTCACCCAACTAGAATCAAAACAAAAGCTTAAAAAATTGTGTCTTGGGGGCGCCTGGGTGGCGCAGTCGGTTAAGCGGCCGACTTCAGCCAGGTCACGATCTCGCGGTCCGTGAGTTCGAGCCCCGCGTCGGGCTCTGGGCTGATGGCTCGGAGCCTGGAGCCTGTTTCCGATTCTGTGTCTCCCTCTCTCTCTGCCCCTCCCCCGTTCATGCTCTGTCTCTCTCTGTCCCAAAAATAAATAAAAAACATTGAAAAAAAAATTAAAAAAAAAAAAAATTGTGTCTTGGGCGCCTGGGTGGCGCAGTCGGTTAAGCGTCCGACTTCAGCCAGGTCACGATCTCGCGGTCCGTGAGTTCGAGCCCGCGTCAGGCTCTGGGCTGATGGCTCAGAGCCTGGAGCCTGTTTCCGATTCTGTGTCTCCCTCTCTCTCTGCCCCTCCCCCGTTCATGCTCTGTCTCTCTCTGTCCCAAAAATAAATAAAAAACGTTGAAAAAAAATTTAAAAAAAATTGTGTCTTCAGATATTCCTTCCAATACATTTTAAAACCAATATTTGCTCTCAAATACCTTTCCCCTGCAATCTGGAACACTCCTGAATTACTTTCCACTCCTACCAACCTCTCCTATCATCCTTTAATGAGGGGTCAGAAAATTCAAATTCATATGAACATCAACCTAAGGAAACAGCATCAGAAAAATAAACTGACTTCTAAAGAAAAGTTATATCATGTATTATGAAGCTGGATTTTAAAAAAAATGGGGCACCTGGTTGCTCAGTCAGTTAAGTGCCAGACTCTTCATTTTGGCTCAGATCATGATCCCATGGCTTCTGAGTTTGTGCCCCACATCAGGCTCTGGGCTGACAATGCTTGAGATTCTCTCTCTCTCTCCTCTCTCTGCCCCTCGCCCACTCATGCACGCGTGCACTCTCTCTCAAAATAAATAAATGAATAAACTTAAAAAAATAAATAAAGCTGGATAGGACATATTTCTACTTTACCTATTATTTTGTAGTTAATATTTCTTTTTTTTAAATTTTTTTTAACGTTTATTTATTTTTGAGACAGAGAGAGACAGAGCATGAATGGGGGAGGGTCAGAGGGAGGGAGACACAGAATCTGAAACGGGCTCCAGGCTCTGAGCAGTCAGCACAGAGCCCGACGCGGGGCTCGAACTCACGGACCGCGAGATCGTGACCTGGCTGAAGTCGGACGCTTAACCGACTGAGCCACCCAGGCGCCGCAATAATATTTCTATTGTTAATACAATTTATACATTTTTTATGACTATAATCTACCCACGTAAAAATTTTCATTTTTGTGCATGCCTACACAATTTTAAATCCCTTCGCCATTGTATGCAGTTATATGTTTTGGTTTTTCATTTAACACATAAATATTTTTTTCGTGTTTGTCCATAGTATTCGTGATTATAATTTATTTTTTTTAATTTTATCATTTTTTTTAATTTACATCCAAATTAGTTAGCATATAGTGCAACAATGATTTCAGGAGTAGATTCCTTAATGCCCCTTACCCATTTGGCCCATCCCTCCTCCCACAACCCGGAGACTCATGATTCTAATTTCTAGAATTAGAAATTGCAGCTTGATATTGCATCTTGTTGTTCTAACATAATTTCCTTAGCCATTCTCCTTATCTGTTGTGTTTTGGTTATCTCTTGTATTACTTATCCATATTCTATTAGAGTAGCTAAGAAGTTTGACTTTACAATCACTGTCCTCTTTGATATCAATCCCTAGATGTTTCTGCTTGACTGTCCCACATCTTCCATTTCTACTTGGGTTGGCCTGAACTCTGCCATGTAAAGGTTGGTCACCCAGTGAAAAATCTTTACATATACTATAAGGTTGCAAGGGGACATCTACAGTGCAGCAAGCTCCTTCTTTGGTGTTTCATATTAACTCATTTAGTCTTTTAAGTATGTTTATAAGACAGTCTCAAATTATTTACACTTGAGACAAATGAGAATGATGAATGGGTAAAGAGAGTTGCCTACTGGTGGGGAAGAAGAAAGGAGAGAATAATGGAGGTGATGCATTTATTAAACATATAACAAGCTGTACTCCCAGGATTGTAAGAATATTTGGATGTATTCCTTTTCTTCTCCCATCCTAGGTTTGACATTTGTTCTGCACCAACTCCTCTGTCTGAGCTATAAAGCTCCTCCTGGGCACAATATGTTAATTTCCAAATATTTCCTGCATAAGTGAATAAGGTCATTTTTATACTCATACTTATTTGTGCTTCAGTTACAAGCTATCTTGTAAAAATGCAAAAAAAAAATAGTGAGATGAGGGGCACTTTTGATTAAGATCTTCTCTACCAGGCCCTCTTTGAATAGGTGCCAGCTTCTCACCACTTGGGGTTCTCAGTTGTTTAGTGGAGGCTAAAATTTGTCTGGATAAGAATATAATTTCCCACTCTTGAAGTCAACATTGAAATATTTCCCTCTGCTCATCCTGATTTTTCTTGCCTCCCAGTTTGTAAGAAATGTCATTTTCCATCCCATTTGAGCATCAGGTTACTCTCTTTCCCTAGGCTAACCAGCCTCAAAGATTTCTTCAGGATACTGCGAAAGAATGGTATTACACTTTATCCATTCTTTGTAATTTTATCAGAATGCCTGATACTTTTTTTTGAAAGTGTGGATACCCAAACTGATTGGTCCATCTTTGTCCTGATCAACAATTTCCAGGAATGACTACCTAGACCAAGCTTTGAGGTCCTTGTGAATTTAGTCATTAAAAACGGTGTTGAACTATGTAAAGAGATGCTACTGTATGGGCATCTGATAACCTTACTATACCAATGTAATTCATCATTTGTGGCACACAGATGAGGTTTAAGACTTTTTGATAGCCATGACATAAACAATCAAGAAGAGAGAGTGAATAAACCTTACTTCATAGGAGATTCTGGTGATGAGTAGTGAATTTATTAAATGTTGAAGATAATTCTGCTCTTCTCTCTTTACATCAAGCCAGAAAGTACTCATTAAGCAACCACTCTAAGACCATGTGCAATGCACCGTGGGAGATATGGTAACCTATAAAACTGGTTTTTCTTCCTTCAAGCTGAAATTCTACTTGGGCTGACAAGGCATGAAAAATTAGGTAACACAGGGCTTTTTGGGTAAGATGGTAGCGTAGGAGGATGCAGGGCTCACTGCGCGTCCTGCTGATCACTTAGATTCCACCTACACCTGCTTAAATAACCCAGAAAACTGCCAGAAGACGAACAGAATGGAGTCTCTGGAGCCAAGCACAGACGAGAGGCCCACCAAAGAGGGTAGGAAGGGCGGAGAGGCGGTGTGCGCTCCACGGACTGGAGGGAGGGAGCCAGAGTGGAGGGGCAGCCCACCAGCCAAGCAGAGCCCCCGAGTCTGGCTTGCAAAAGCGGAGGGGCTGAACGGAGTGTGTTCCGACAGCAAGTGGGACTTGACATCTCGAAGGTTATTAGATAACAGCTCTGCTCGGAGAACAGGAGGGTTGGAGGACAACGGGAGGGAGAGTTGTTGAGCCCCGAACGACAGAGCTCAGCTTGGTGGGTAACAAAGGCGCTGACCAGCGCCATCCCCCTCGCCCATACCCCAGCCAAAATCCCAAAGGGAACCAGTTCCTGCCAGGGAACTTGCAGGGCGCAAACACCCAAAGCTGTGCTTCTGTGGATCCATCCATCCGGCGGGTCTGACTCCCTCCCGGTGCCGCAGGGCCCCTCCCAAAGTGGATCTCCTAAGGAAAAGCTAGCTGAGCTTGCCCCTCCCGCCCCTGTGCACCTTGCCAATCCGCCCCATCTAATACGCCAGATCCCCAGCACCACAAGCCTGGCAGTGTGCAAGTAGCCCAGACAGCCACGCCACCCCACAGTGAATCCCGCCCCTAGGAGAGGGGAACAGAAGGTACACACCAGTCTGACTATGGCACCAGCGGTGGGCTGGGGACAGACATCAGGTCTGACTGTGGCCCCGCCCACCAACGCAAGTTATTCAAGACAGCACAGGGGAAGTGCCCCACAGTCCTGCACCACTCCAGGGACTATCCAACATGACGAAACAGAAGAATCCCCTCAGAAAAAAGTCCAAGAAATAACAACAGCTAACTAACTGATCAAAATTGATTTAAACAATATAACAGAAAATGAATTTAGAATAATAGTCATAAAATTAATCGCTGGGCTTGAAAACAGTATAAAGGACAGCAGAGAATCTTTTGCTACAGAGATCAAGGGACTAAGGAACAGCCAGAAGGAGCTAAAAATGCTATCAATGAACTGCAAAATAAAATGGAGACGACCACGGCTTGGATTGAAGAGGCAGAGGAGAGAATAAGTGAACTAGAAGATAAAATTATGGAAAAAGAAGAAGCTGAGAAAAAGAGAGATAAAAAAATCCAGTAGTATGAGGGGAAAATTAGAGAACTAAGTGATACACTAAAAAGAAATAATATATGCATAATTGGTATTCCAGAGGAGGAAGACAGAGGGAAAGGTGCTGAAGGTGTACTTGAAGAAATAATCGCTGAGAACTTCCCTGAACTGGGGAAGGAAAAAGGCATTGAAATCCAAGAGGCACAGAGAACTCCTTTCAGATGGAACTTGAATCGATCTTCTGCACGACATATCATAGTGAAACTGGCAAAATACAAGGATAAAGAGAAAATTCTGAAAGCAGCTAGAGATAAACGTGCTGTAACATATAAAGGGAGACCTATAAGACTCGTGACTGATCTCTCTACTGAAACTTAGCAGGCCAGAAAGGAATGGCAGGAGATCTTCCATGTGATGAACAGAAAAAATATGCAGCCGAGAATCCTTTATCCAGCAACTCTGTCATTTAGAATAGAAGGAGAGATAAAGGTCTTCCCAAACAAAAACAAACTGAAGGAATTCGTCACCACTAAACCAGCCCTACGAGAGATCCTAAGGAGGATCCTGTGAGACAAAGTACCAGAGACATCGCTACAAGCAAGAAACCTACGGACATCACAATGACTCGAAACCCATATCTTTCTATAATAACACTGAATGTAAATTGACTAAATGCACCAACCAAAAGACACAGGTATCAGAATGGATGAAAAACAAGACCCATCTATTTGCTCTCTACAAGAGACTCATTTTACACCTGAGGTCACCTTCAGATTGAGAGTGAGGGGATGGAGATCTATTTATCATGCCACTGGAAGCCAAAAGAAAGCTGGAGTAGCCATACTTATATCAGACAACCTAGACTTTAAATTAAAGGCTGTAACAAGAGAGGAAGAGGGGTATTATATAATAATTACAAGGTCTATCCATCAGGAAGAGCTAACAATTATAAATGTCTATGCGCCAAACAGGAGCCCCCAAATATATAAAACAATTACTCACAAACATAAGCAACCTTATTGATAAGAATGTGGTAATCGCAGGGGATTTTAAGACTCCACTTACAGAAATGGATAGATCATCTAGACACACGGTCAATAAAGAAACAGGGCCCTGAATGATACATTGGATCAGATGGACTTGACAGATCTATTTAGAACTCTGCATCCCAAAGCAACAGAATATACTTTCTTCTCGAGTGCACATGGAACATTGTCCAAGATAGATCACATACTGGATCACAAAACAGCCCTTCATAAGTATACAAGAATTGAAATCATACCGTGCATACTTTCAGACCACATTGCTATGAAGCTTGAAATCAACCACAGGAAAAAGTCTGGAAAACCTCCAAAAGCATGGAGGTTAAAGAACACCCTACTAAAGAATGAGTGGGTCAACCAGGCAATTAGAGATGAAATTAAAAAAATATATGGAAACAAATGAAAATGAAAATACAACAATCCAAATGCTTTGGGATGCAGCGAAGGCAGTCCTGAGAGGAAAATACATTGCAATCCAGGCCTATCTCAAGAAACAAGAAAAATCCCAAATACAAAATCTAACAGCACACCTAAAGGAAATGGAAGCAGAACAGCAAACACAGCATAAATCCAGCAGAAGAAGATAAATAATAAAGATCAGAGCAGAAATAAACAATATAGAATCTAAAAAAAAAAAACTGTAGAGCAGATCAACGAAACCAGGAATTGGTTTTATATGAAAAAAAAAAATTGATAAACCTCTAGCCAGGCTGCTCAAAAAGAAAAGGGAGATGACCCAAATAGATAAAATCCTGAGTGAAAATGGAATTATTACAACCAATCCCTCAGAGATACAAGCAATTATCAGGGAATACTATGAAAAATTATATGCCAACAAACTGGACAACCTGGAAGAAATGGACAAATTCCTAAACACCCACACGCTTCCAAAACTCAATCAGGAGGAAATAGAAAGCTTGAACAGACCCATAACCAGCGAAGACATTGACCCAGTCATCAAAAATCTCCCAACAAATAAGAGTCCAGGACCAAATGGCTTCCCAGGGTTGTTCTACCAGACGTTTAAAGCAGAGATAATACCTATCCTTCTCAAGCTATTCCAAAAAATAGAAAGGCAAGGAAAACTGCCAGACTCATTCTATGAAGCCAGTATTACTTTGATTCCTAAACCAGACAGAGACCCAGTAAAAAAAGAGAACAACAGGCCAATATCACTGATGAATATGGATGTAAAATTCTCAATAAGATACTAGCAAATCGAATTCAACAGCATATAAAAAGAATTATTCACCATGATCAAGTGGGATTCATTCCTGGGATGCAGGGCTGGTTCAACATTCGGAAATCAATCAATGTGATACATCACATTAATAAAAGAAAAGATAAGAAACATAATATCCTATCAATCGATGCAGAAAAGGCCTTTGACAAAATTCAGCATCCTTTCCTAATAAAAACCCTCGAGAAAGTTGGGATAGAAGGAGCATACTTAAAGATCATAAAAGCCATTTATGAAAAGCCCACAGCTAACATCATCCTCAATGGGGAAAAACTGAAAGCTTTCTCCCTGAGTTCAGGAACACGACAGGGATGTCCACTCTCACCGCTGTTGTTTAACATAGTGTTGGAAGTTCTAGCATCAGCAATCAGACAACAAAAGGAAATCAAATGCATCAAAATTGGCAGAGATGAAGTCAAGCTTTTGCTTTTTGCAGATGACATGATATTATACATGGAAAATCCGATAGACTCCACCAAAAGTCTGCTAGAACTGATACATGCATTCAGCAAAGTTGCAGGATACAAAATCAATGTACAGAAATCAGTTGCATTCCTATACACTAACAATGAAGTAACAGAAAGACAAATAAAGAAACTGATCCCATTCACAATTGCACCAAGAAGCATAAAATACCTAGGAATAAATCTAATCAAAGACGTAAAAGATCTGTATGCTGAAAGCTATAGAAAGCTCAGGAGGGAAACTGAAGAAGATACAAAGAAATGGAAAAACATTCCGTGCTCATGGATTGGAAGAATAAATATTGTCAAAATGTCAATACTACCCAAAGCTATCTACACATTCAATGCAATCCCAATCAAAATTGCACCAGCATTCTTCTCGAAACTAGAACAAGCAATCCTCAAATTCATTTGGAACCACAAAAGGCCCCGAATATCCAAAGTAATTTTGAAGAAGAATACCAAAGCAGGAGGCATCACAATCCCAGACTTTAGCCTCTACTACAAAGCTGTCATCATCAAGACAGCATGGTAGTGGCACAGAAACAGACACATAGACCAATGGAATAGAATATAAACCCCAGACCTAGACCCTCAAAAGTATGGCCAACTCATTTTTGACAAAGCAAGAAAGAATAGCCAATGGAAAAAAGACAGTCTCTTTAACAAATGGTGCTGGGAGAACTGGACAGCAACATGCAGAAGGTTGAAACTAGACCACTTTCTCACACCATTCACAAAAACAAACTCCAAAGGAGTTAATAATTTCATATATTGAAAAAAAAAGTTAAAAATAAAAATTTCATATTTAAAAAAAGGAAATAAATATTAAAAATGCCTTTAAAATTCTACATTCTTTGTTGCGAATTCTTGCATGTTTAGAGTATGCACACAATCTTGGAATTATTTCTTATATGTCTTTTTTTATTTTATTTTTTTAATATATGAAATTTATTGTCAAATTGGTTCCTATACAACACCCGGTGCTCATCCCAACAGGTGCCCTCCTCAATACCCATCACCCACCCTGCCCTCCCTCCCACCCCCCATCAACCCTCAGTTTGTTCTCAGTTTTTAACAGTCTCTTATGCTTTGGCTCTCTCCCACTCTAACCTCTTTTTTTTTTCTTCCCCTCCCCCATGGGTTTCTGTTAAGTTTCTCAGGATCCACATAAGAGTGAAACCATATGGTATCTGTCTTTCTCTGTATGGCTTATTTCACTTAGCATCACACTCTCCAGTTCCATCCACGTTGCTACAAAAGGCCATATTTCATTCTTTCTCATTGCCACGTAGTATTCCATTGTGTATATAAACCACAATTTCTTTATCCATTCATCAGTTGATGGACATTTAGACTCTTTCCATAATTTGGCTATTGTTGAGAGTGCTGCTATAAACATTGGGGTACAAGTGCCCCTATGCATCAGTACTCCTGTATCCCTTGGATAAATTCCTAGCAGTGCTACTGCTGGGTCATAGGGTAGGTCTATTTTTAATTTTTTGAGGAACCTCCACACTGTTTTCCAGAGTGGCTGCACCTGTTTGCATTCCCACCAACAGTGCAAGAGGGTTCCTGTTTCTCCACATCCTCACCAACATCTATTATCTCCTGATTTGTTCATTTGGCCACGCTGACTGGCGTGAGGTGATATCTGAGTGTGGTTTTGATTTGTATTTCCCTGATGAGGAGCGACGTTGAGCATCTTTTAATGTGCCTGTTGGCCATCTGGATGTCTTCTTTAGAGAAGTGTCTATTCATGTTTTCTGCCCATTTCTTCACTGGATTATTTGTTTTTCGGGTGTGGAGTTTGATGGGGTTTCTTTATAGATTTTGGATAGTAGCCCTTTGTCCGATAAGTCATTTGCAAATATCTTTTCCCATTCTGTCAGATGTCTTTTAGTTTTGTTGATTGTTTCCTTTGCAGTACAGAAGCTTTTTATCTTCATGAGGTCCCAATAGTTCATTTTTACTTTTAATTCCCTTGCCTTTGGGGATGTGTCAAGTAAGAAATTGGTGCAGCTGAGGTCACAGAAGTTTTTTCCTGCTTTCTCCTCTAGGGTTTTGATGGTTTCCTGTCTCACATTCAGATCCTTTATCCATTTTGAGTTTATTTTTGTGAATGGTGTAAGTGGTCAAGTTTCATCCTTCTGCACGTTGCTCTCCAGTTGTCCCAGCACCATTTGTTAAAGAGACTGTCTTTTTTCTATGGGATATTCTTTTCTGCTTTGTCAAAGATTAGTTGGCCATACTTTTGTGGGCCTAATTCTGGGGTTTCTATTCTATTGCAATGGTCTATGTGTCTGTTTTTGTGCCAATACCGTGCTGTCTTCATGATTACAGCTTTGTAGTAGAGGCTGACGTCTGGGATTGTGATGCCTCCCGCTTTGGACTTCTTCTTCAATATTACTGTAGCTATTTGGGGTCTTTTGCGGTTCCATACAAATTTTAGGATTGCTCTTTCTAGCTTTGAGACAAATGCTGGTGCAATTTTGATTGGGATTGCATTGAATGTGTACATTGCTTTGGGTAGTATTGACATTTTAACAATATTTATTCTTCCAATCCATGAGCACGGAATGTTTTTCCATTTCTTTGTATCTTCTTCAGTTTCCCTCCTGAGCTTTCTATAGTTTTCAGCATACAGATTTTTACATCTTTGGCTAGGTTTATTCGTAGGTATTTTGTGATTCTTGGTGCAACTGTGAATGGGATCAGTTTATTTATTTGCCTTTCTGTTGCTTCATTATTAGTGTATAAGAATGCAACTGATTTCTGTACATTGACTTTGTATCCTGTGACTTTGCTGAATTCACGTATCAGTTCTAGCCGACTTTTGGTGGAGTCTATTGGGTTTTCCATGTATCGTATCATGTCATCGAAAAAGTGAAAGCTTGACTTCATCTTTGCCAACTTTTATGCCTTTGATTTCCTTTTGTTGTCTGATTGCTGATGCTAGAATTTCCAACACTACGTTAAACAACAGCTGTGAGAGTGGACATCCCTGTCGTCTTCCTGATCTCAGGGAAAAAGCTCTCAGTTTTTCCCCATTGAGGATGATATTAGCTGTGGGCTTTTCATAAATGGCTTCTATGATGTTTAATTATGTTCCTTCTATCTCAACTTTCTCAAGGGTTGTTATTAAGAAACGATGCTGAATTACGTCAAATGCTTTTTCTGCATCGATTGACAAGACCAGATGGTTCTTACCTTTTCTTTTATTAATGTGATGTATCACATTGATTGTTTTGTGAATGTTGAACTAGCCCTGCATCCCAGGAATGAATCCCACTTGATCAACATGTGGATAATACTTTTTATATGCTGTTGAGTTCAATTTGCTAGTATCTTGTTGAGGATTTTTGCATCCATATTCATCAGGGATATTGGCCTGTAGTTGTCTTTTTTGGCTGGGTCTCTGTCTGTTTTGGGAATCAAAGGAATTTTGGCTTCATAGAATGAGTCTGACAGTTTTACTTACCTTTCTATTTTTTGGAATAGCTTGACAAGGATAGGTATTATCTCTGCTTTAAATGTTGGTAGATTTGCCCAGGGAAGACGACTGGCCCTGGACTCTTATTTGTTGGGAGATTTTTGATAACTGATTCAGTTTCTTCGCTGGTTATAGGTCTGTTCAAGTTTTCTATTTCTTCTTGTTTGAGTTTTGAAAGTGTGTGGGTGTTTAGGAATGTGTCCATTTCTTCCACGTTGTCTAGTTTGTTGGCATATAATTTTTCATAGTATTCCCTGATAATTGCTTGTATTTCTGAGAGGTTGGTTGTAATAATTCCATTTTCGTTCATGATTTTATCTATTTGGGTCATCTCCCTTTTCTTTTTGAGAAGCCTGGCTAGAGGTTTATCAATTGTGTTTATTTTTTCAAAAAACCAATTCTTGGTTTCATCGATCTGCTCTACAGTTTTTTTTTTAAGATTCTATATTGTTTATTTGTGCTCTGATCTTTATTATTTCTCTTCTTTTGCTGGGTGTGGGGTATCTTTGCTGTTCTGCTTCTATTTCCTTTATGTGTGCTCTTAGATATTGTATTTGGGATTTTTCTTTTTTCTTGAGATAGGCCTGAATTGCAATGTATTTTCTTCTCAGGACTCCCTTCGCTGCATCCCAAAGAGTTTGGATTGTGGTCTTTTCATTTTCACTTGTTTCCGTATATTTCTTGATTTCTTCTCTAGTTGCCTGGTTGAGCCATTCATTCTTTTTTTTTTTTAATTTTTTTTTCAACGTTTTTTTATTTATTTTTGGGACAGAGAGAGACAGAGCATGAACGGGGGAGGGGCAGAGAGAGAGGGAGACACAGAATCAGAAACAGGCTCCAGGCTCCGAGCCATCAGCCCAGAGCCTGACGCGGGGCTCGAACTCACAGACCGCGAGATCGTGACCTGGCTGAAGTCGGACGCTTAACCGACTGCGCCACCCAGGCACCCCTAGCCATTCATTCTTTAGTAGGGTGTTACTTAACCTTCATGCTTTTGGAAGTTTTTCAGACTTTTTCCTGTGGTTGATTTCAAGTTTCATAGCATTGTAGTCTGAAAGTGTGCATGGTATGATCTCAATTCTTTTAGACTTATGAAGGGCTGTTTTGTGACCCAGTATGTGATCTATCTTGGAGAATGTTCCATGTGCACTCAAGAAAAAAGTATATTCTGTTGTGTTGTTATGCAGAGTTCTAAATATATCTGTCAAGTCCATCTGATCCAATTTATCATTCAGGGCCTTTGTTTGTTCTCTGTCTAGGTGTTCTATGCATTGTTATAAGTGGAATATTAATGTCCCCTGCAATTACCACATTCTTATCAATAAAGTTGTTATGTTTGTGAGTAATTGTTTTATATATTTGGGGGCTCCCATATTTGACACATAGACATTTATAATTGTTAGCTCTTCCTGATGGGTAGACTCTGTAATTATTACATACTGCCCTTCTTCCTATCTTTTACAGCCTTTAATTTAAAGTGTAGTTTGTCTGATATAAGTATGGCTACTCCAGCTTTCTTGTGACTTCCAGTAGCATGACAGATAGTTCTCCATCCCCTCACTTTCAATCTGAAAGTGTCCTCAGGTCTAAAATGAGTCTCTTGTAGACAGCAAATAGATGGGTCTTGTTTTCTAACCATTCTGATACTCTATATCTTTTGGTTGAGCATTTAGTCCATTTACATTCAGTGTTATTATAGAAAGATATGGGTTTAGAGTCATTGTGATGTCTGTAGATTTCATGCTTGTGATGATGCCTCTGGTAGTTTGTGGTCCTTGCATCATTTCTCTCACAGAATCCCTCTTGGGATCTCTTGTAGGGCTGGTTTTGTGGCAATGAATTCCTTCAGTTTTTGTTTGTTTGGAAAAACCTTTATCTCTCCTTCTATCCTGAATGACAGACTTGCTGGAGAAAGGATTCTCAGCTGCATATTTTTTCTGTTCATCAGATTGAAGATTTCCTGCCATTCCTTTCTAGCCTGCCAAATTTCAGTAGATAGGTGTGTTACTACCCTAATATGTATATCTTTGTATGTTAGGACCCATTTATCCATAGCTGCTTTCAGAATTCTCTCTTTATCCTTGTATTGTTCCGGTTTCACTATGATATGTTGTGTAGAACATCAATTCAAGTTACATCTGAAGGGCGTTCTCTGTGCCTCTTGGATTTCAATGCCTGTTTCCTTCCCCAGATCTGGGAAGTTTTCAGCTATGATTTCTTCAAGTACACCTTCAGCCCCTTTTTCTCTCTCTCCTCTCCTCTGGAATTCCTATGATACAGATATTGTTCCATTTGATTGCATCACTTAGTTCTCTAATTCTCCCCTCATACTCCTGGATTTTTTTATCTCTCTTTTTCTCAGCTTCCTCTTTTTCCATAATTTTATCTTCTAATTCACCTATTCTCTCCTCTGCCTCTTCAATCCATCTATGACCACCTCCATTTTATTTTGCACCTCATTTATACCATTTTTTAGTTCCTCATGACTATTTCTTAGTCCCTTGATCTCTGTACAATAGATTCTCTGATGTACTGTCTGCTTTTTTCAAGCCTAGTGATGAATTTTATGACTCTTATTCTAAATTCTTGTTCCATTATATGGCTTAAATCATTTTTGATCAATTTGTTTGCTGTTGCTACTTCCTGGAGTTTCTTTTGAGGAGAATTCTTCCATTTCGTCATTTTGGGTATTCCCTGTGGTAGCTCTAAACTGCAGGGCACTTCCCCTGTGCCTACACACATTCTTTACAGGATTTTAAGTAATCAGAATGGGACTTGACCTCAACTGTAGACCTCTTATTTGGCATGAAATTCACTAATTTCTAGATCCAGACCCAATTGTTGATTTTCTTAGTGAACCATAAACCGAAGTTAAACATAAACTTGTGAACAATTTTTTTTTCAAAATAAAACACAACTCCTATATCTTAATTACAACCAGTAATTAAAAATGGATAAAACTGAAATGCATTCACCTGAGACTTTTAGAGGCCTTACCTCTTGCAAAGAATACAAAGATCGGCAGAAATACAAGCTTAAAAAATGAAGCCACCATCCATGTCACATTTAGTCATCTGTTTGGTCTTGGTTTAGTATAAAACACGTGTCTGGTCTAAAAAAAACCAAGACTATTGTATTTCAAAAGGACAGTTTATAAGAAAATGCTCAAATCTGAATAATATGAGTCAAGTAGTATTATATAGAGAGACAAGAACAAAAGCCAGGTTTTCCCCCAAACGATCTGAAAATGTCTTCGAGAGTCAATGACCTTTCATTTAGCCTTTGAATAGGAAGAGTCATTCTTTAGATAGACAGCTGGCTGGAAATAAATAAAAATGGGATTGCAAGGAAGAACATAGACTAATCTCTTTCCCACATTGCTGAGACTCTGAAACCAAAATATGGTACTAAATTTATACAGGCAATGGCTTGATTGATCTACCCTTTTCAGCTCTTCTCCTGTTGAGGTTTGTTCAAATGGCTTTTAAATTTATTTCTAATGAGGCTACTAGGGTGTACACTATATCATTAATATGTTTTCCCTCCACCTTGAATGCTGTGTCTACCTTAAAGAGTTTATTGTTTCTAGAGGTTCTACTGAAATATCAATGGATGCCTCTACTTGTGGGCATTTATTTACCTGTGAATCTTCTGGGTGCACAATGGCCAAGTGTAAGAGAGAGGATAAAGTAATGGCTTTTAGTTTGGTGAAAGAGATATGAAACAACCTGAAAGTGACACAAAGGCAGCTCTAATCAAGTGCTAAATTATGTGCTAAAGCAAGGGCCAAGTGGGGTAGCAAGGAATAGTAGAAAGAGCATAGGCTTTTTTTTAATTTCCTTCTTTATTTTATTTATTTTTTAATGTGAAATTTATTGTCAAATTTGTTTCCATACAACACCCAGTGCTCATCCCAAAAGGTGCCTTCTTCAATGCTCATCACCCACTTTCGCCTCCCTCCCACCCCCCCCATCAACCCTCAGTTTGTTCTCAGTTTTTAAGAGTCTCTTATGGTTTGCCTCCCTCCCTTTCTACCTTTTTTTTCCCTTCCCCTCCCCCATGGTCTTCTGTTAAGTTTCTCCGGATCCACATAAAAGTAAAAACATATGGTATCTGTCTTTCTCTGTATGACTTATTTCACTTAGCACAACACTCTCCAGTTCCATCCACATTGCTACAAAAGGCCATATTTCATTCTTTCTCATTGCCAGGTAGTATTCCATTGTATATATAAACCACAATTTCTTTCTTCATTCATCAGTTGATGGACATTTAGGCTCTTTCCATAATTTGGTTATTGTTGTGAGTGCTGCTATAAACATTGGGGTACAAGTGCCCCTATTCATCAGCACTCCTTTATCCCTTGGATGCAAAATTCTCAACATGTTACTAGCAAATTGAATTTGGCAGCATATAAAAAGAATTATTCACCAAGATCGAGTGGGATTTATTCCTGGGCTGCAGGGCTGGTTCAACATTTGCAAATCAATCAATGTGATACATCACATTAATAAAAGAAAAGATAAGAACCATGTGATCTTGTTAATCGATGCAGAAAAAGCCTTTGACAAAACTCAGCATCCTTTCTTAATAAAACCCTTGAGAAAGTCGGGTAGAAGGAACATACTTAAACATCATAAAAGCCATTTATGAAAAGCCCACAGCTAAGAGCATTTGGAATCACACAGAGTTGGATTCAAAATCCAACCTTAACATATAATGTCTTGGGGCCTCAGTCTCCTCTGCTGCAAAAAAGTGTTTATATAATGAGACTTTGGTGACAGGATTGGTATATAGATCAAATGAGAAACATGTTAAAGTACTTAGTGCAGTCCCTCGACCTCAATTAATGGTAGGTGCTGTGATTATTACAGACTAAAATTAGGGAGTTGGCCACAGAGCTGTAATTTAGGGGAAAATAAATTATTGGATCTGGACAGAATGTGAATTTATTTTAAATGGTATAAAGGTAGCCACCTTCTCTCTAATGAACATAATGGACCTCAGGAAATCATACCCAATCACCTGCCTGCTGGACACAACATATGTAATATAGTTTAATGACTGTAACTTCAGGCTTCAGCCTAAAACTACTTGGAGGTGATATTGCTTTGTGCTGTAGTTTCAGTGAAGTAGACAGACTAGAGTTCAATATTACAGTCTGACCTCTTGGTCATTACTTAAAGACACAGAGCCATTTTTAATCTTTGTATTTTCCTCTTTGTAAGTAACTTCTAAGACAGACAGTATGTCATGTGCTAACTAAATTTCACATTTTAAAAAGGCATTTAGCTCTATAACTCCAGATGATTAAAAACCCATTTAATGAAGAATGTTCTTTTGCTGTCTGCTTGGTCAATAAATTAAACAGATTAATTAAGTCAGGCTGTCAAGACCAAGGGCTGCCACTAACAATAGTCAGTGAAGCTGACCCATTTATCAGGGATGAGGCTGGAGAAAGGCAGGCTTTGTCTTATAATTCTATAATGAATATAGAGAAATAGCTCATGGTAAGAAAACCATCTAGCCTCTGGCTGTATCTCAAGGTAAAGTAGATGTGGTGGGGGAAAAAAACACTATTGTTATTTTCACTTGCCCAGTTGATTTGTTTTTCTGGTTTCCTACTATTTCTTTAACTGTATTACCTGGGTTTCTAGAAAATCTAGAGTGATTTAGGAAGAAATGCTAAAATACCCTCCTTTGACAAAATGCTAATGCAGGTAAATCAGTGGCTTGTTCAGCATTCTGATAAAGTTTCCAAAAAAGCTTTATAGAAAAATAATTTTAGTTGTCCTTTACAGCACTCAGTTTCATAAGGCTAAGAGTGATCCCTAAACAAGTCTACCTTTTCTTTAATAGCCCAATTATTTATGTGTTCATTAACAAATGTTTGTTGAGTTCCACTGTGTGCCAAGCACATGTGAGCACTGGGGACATAAAACATAAATAAATATTTTCAGTGACCTCAAAGAACCCTGTATAGTAGGAGAGACCTACTAAAAATATAAAATATAATATAATGTGGTAGGTTTTGTCAAACATAGGTACAAGGTAAAGGGTGGTCAGAGAAGAGATGAAGTTTGAGTTGGGTCTACAGGATAAATAAGAGTTTGTTAGACATAGGGAGGGAGGGCATCTCAGGCATAGAACAGCCTACATAAGTGCTGTGCAGCATGAAACAGCAAGGTACAATTTAAAAGTAGTTTGATGAGCTTGAAATTTCATATATGGAGAAGTGGAAGATGTTGCTGGAATGGCTGACATAGACTTGACTATGGAGGCCCTTTTATATTATATTAAAAACCTGTGCTTTATCTTGAGGCATATTGGTGACCTGCAATTTGTTAGCTGCTTACACTAAATTAGTTTTTAGTTACTGTTATGAGCTGAATCATGTCCCTCCACCCTCAAAAATTCATATGTTGAAGTTCTAACCCCCAGTACCACAGATTGTGACTGTAGTTGGAGACAGGGTCTTTAAAGCAATTAAGGTAAAATGAGCTCATTCGGGTAAGGCCCTATTCCAATCTGAACAATGTCTTTATAAGAAGAGAAAGACAGACAGATACAGAGGGAAGACCCTGTGAACACATAGGGAGAGAACTACCATCTCCAGTCTCAACCTCTTACCATTGCATTCATATACCTGATGTTCTTCCTGTGTCTTCACTTTTATTTGGATTTGACAACACCTTGATCTCAAACCTCTATTATCCATAACTATGAGAAAATAAATTTCCGTTGTTCAAGCTACACAGTCTGTGTTACATTATTGTAGCAGTCCTAGGAAACTAATATAGTTATTAATAAGTTTCTAAATTTTATAAATAATTTACTTTTTAAAAGAAAATGAAAATTGTTTTAACTTTATTCCTATAATAATAACATGATCTCATTCACTTACTGTATAATATGCTTTCTTATTTAACATTTCTTTTTTTTTTTTTTAATTTTTTTCAACGTTTTTTATTTATTTTTGGGACAGAGAGAGACAGAGCATGAACGGGGGAGGGGCAGAGAGAGAGAGGGAGACACAGAATCGGAAACAGGCTCCAGGCTCCGAGCCATCAGCCCAGAGCCTGACGCGGGGCTCGAACTCATGGACCGCGAGATCGTGACCTGGCTGAAGTCGGACGCTTAACCGACTGCGCCACCCAGGCGCCCCAATATGCTTTCTTGAGTGTAAGATAGTTAAGCCATCTTAATATTTTGAACAAAGTAGTGACAAGGTCAGATGTGTTTTAAGAAGATTATTCTTGCAGTAGTGTAGAGGGAGGCTTGGAGGACACCATGATGAGAAAGAGAGAAATGAGTTAGGAAAGCGTTTGGGGTCTTTATGGGGCCTAATAAACCCCATAGCACACCTCTTCCCTGTTTGAGTTTTAAACCAATTAATAAATAAAACACAAAGTTGGGAGATGGGAGATGGAGATGGAAGTAACATCTAAATACTATAAAGGCTGGGTGGCTGGAAGATGTAGCTGACTGTAAGAACCAAATAGGTTAGTAAATCTCTGTGCCCCAGGATGAAACTTGGAGCAGCCCAGTCAATGAAACTTGAATCTGTGAAATAGTACACTTGCTCAGATCACTGACACCCATTGGTCTGGGTAGAAAGGAAGTAGAAAGTGAGCAATGTCTGTTCCATTTCTCCCCACCTTGAGTACTTCCAACGTCAAATTATACAACTAAATATTAGGAATAAATTAAGAACCAGAGTAAATGTAGTGATGTGTCAGACCACAATGGTCCTGTGCTCTGTAAAATTGTTTCACTGGCCCAAACATCTCAGCTGTAGTCAAAAGCTCATGGAACCATTGATAATTCCCACGGTATCTGTCTAAGCTGTAAAGAATAATTTCCCTTTTACCTGGCCTAACTAATCAGGAACTGATTTCCAGAACTAAAATGTAGCTTCTATCACAACATATCTGATTAAAATGGTTTAAGCTTAAATACTATTTCAGGGTCATCTTTGTTCCTTCAATAATTTAACTCCTCAGTCAAGGAACAGTACAATTCATACTTCTAGTTGAATAACATTGATGAATTCTAACTCTGAAACTTGAAATGATTATTTTTTTTCAGCCATTTTCTCACACTGGGTGTCAAGCCTTGTCTTAATATGAAAGCCATCCTTCTTGGATAGTATATTATTTTCTGTAGCTTTTGGGTCCCAAAAGGCTCCTACACATGGAAGAAGCTTGATGTAGAGCTGTCATTTGGAACCCTTGTCATAAAAAAGGAACTCTGGTCATAATTCAGAGGGGATGTAAACCAAGCAACCAATTACCTTCCTTGAATTCCGGATGTTGCCCTGCTAACTGGCATTCACTTAGCCTCTAGGCTGTGTTATAAAGAACACATGGATTCCCACATTGTGGTTTTCTTTTCCTCTCAGTTTTATACATTGATCAATTAACTTCAGAGGTTAGGCAGAAAGAGAGTCCCTCACACTAAACATAGTCTTCATTCAGAAAATTATTAGGTCTCACATTCTTTGTTCCTGAGCTCTGAAAACTTCAAGGGGATTCACCATGTTTCTAGAACATATCCTCCTAAGAGAACCATGCAGAAAGGAAGTGGCAGAGAAACTACTTTAAGTTGGGAAAAGATGCAAAGCCAAAACATGCAAAGTGGCTTATTCAGAGTACCTCTGGAATGTTCACTCAATTGGATTCAGAACCTCCACTGGCAGGTAATCTTTCTACAGTGACCAATCAGTCTATTAGTTAATAATATTGCTTTTTCATGTGACACATATTGGCTACTTAATAAATGTGCATTGAATGAATTAATTAATGAAAGAATGAGTATTTGAATGCTAGTTGCTCAAATGTAAAGTTACTTCTGATCTGTGATTTGGACAATGAATAACACAGTGAAATCCATGGGAACAGTGTTTTACAAATTGTAGGTCACAACCCATTAGTGGGTTATATACTCAATTTAGTAAGTTACAATCAGCATTTGAAAGAAATAAAATGGATGGAAACATAAAATATTGGGGTACATTGCACATAGTAAGGATAATTTTTTCTCTTAATTTTTTTTAGCTTTGTGTGTGTGTAAATGTATGGATCATGTGCAAACAATGAGTAAAATGTATTTATTAATGTGAATAAGAGTCAAAATAATTAGAGGTTAGCAAACCATGGCCTAAGAGTTAAACTTGGCATACTACTTCTGTCTTAGCCCATTCAGGCTGCTATAACAGAATTTCATAGACCGAATGACTTATAAACAATGCAAATTTATTTCTCACAATTCTGGAGGTTGGGAAATCCAAAACCAAGGCACTGGCAGATTTGGTGTTTGATGAGAGCCCACTTCTTGGCTCATATATGGCTATTTTCTCACTGTCCTCTCATGTGGAAGGGGCAAAGTTGCTCTCTGGGGTTTCTTTTATAAATGTACTAATCCCATTCATGAAGATTCCACCCTCATGACATAATCACCTCCCAAAGGCCTCACCTCAAAATACCATCACAATGGGGGAATAGGTTTCAACAGACATTCAGTCTAAGGCAGCCCCTCTGTAAATAAAGTTTTATTAGAACATAACTATACTCATTCATTTACATGTTGCCTAGGGCTTCTTTTGTACTACAATGGAAGAGCTAAGTAGTTGTGACAGAAACCTTATGATCCACAAAACCTAAAATATTTGTTCTTTGACCTTTTACAGAAAAAGTTTTATAATTCCTGCATTAGAAGATGCTACAGACATTTAAGTATAGAAAACTTGGTTTTATGGTTTAGAAAAAAACGTGAAGCTGATATAATCAATCTGTCCCTACTTGGGAGTTTATTTTGTTTCTTTGGACTCAGAGCAATTGTTACTAAGGTTTGAATGTAAATGTATTTAAATTGAGCTAATGGAAGATAATGTTAAAATCTGGGCCAAAATGAGTGTGTATTTACTGAGCATGATCATGTTCTTGGATAGTGGGTTGAGGCTAGCTGGTAGTGAAGTTTCTTATCATATGTAAACTTTGCAAACTCTACTCAAGAAGATTCTAGAAGCAATGATATGACCAACTTACAATGGTAGTATATGCTTTCAAAACTGTAGAGCTATG
Organism: Neofelis nebulosa; assembly: GCF_028018385.1. Taxonomy (NCBI): domain Eukaryota; kingdom Metazoa; phylum Chordata; class Mammalia; order Carnivora; family Felidae; genus Neofelis; species Neofelis nebulosa. The sequence continues at coordinate 85,270,703 of NC_080800.1, forward strand.
CATCCAAAAAACCAAATAAAAGCACCATTTAGGGTTGGGGAACTAAGAACCATAGCACAGGGCGGTAGATATGAAGCTAGCTATGTGCAAGGAATAAAATACAGCAAGTAGCAATTTAATTGCCTTTTCTTTTCCCCCAAATCTTGGCTGTTTAAGATTGATTCTTTTTTTTCAATATATGAAGTTTATTGTCAAACTGGTTTCCATACAACACCCACTGCTCATCCCAAAAGGTGCCCTCCTCAATACCCATCACCCACCCTCCCCTCCCTCCACCCCCCATCAACCCTCAGTTCTCAGTTTTTAAGAGTCTCTTATGCTTTGGCTCTCTCCCACTCTAACCTCATTTTTTTCCTTCGCCTTCCCCACGGGTTTTTGTTAAGTTTCTCAGGATCCACATAAGAGTGAAACCATATGGTATCGGTCTTTCTCTGTATGGCTTATTTCACATAGCATAACACTCTCCAGTTCAATCCATGTTGCTACAAAGGGCCATATTTCATTCTTTCTCATTGCCACGTAGTACTCCATTGTGTATATAAACCACAATTTCTTTATCCATTCATCAGTTAATGGACATTTAGACTCTTTCCATAATTTGGCTATTGTTGAGAGTGCTGCTATAAACATTGGGGTACAAGTGCCCCTATGTATCAGTACTCCTGTATCCCTTGGGTAAATTCCTAGAAGTGCTACTGCTGGGTCATAGGGTAGGTCTATTTTTAATTTTTTGAGGAACCTCCACACTGTTTTCCAGAGCGGCTGCACCAATTTGCATTCCCACCAACAGTGCAAGAAGGTTCCCGTTTCTCCACATCCTCGCCAGCATCTATAGTCTCTTGATTTGTTCATTTGGACACTCTGACTGGCGTGAGGTGATATCTGAGTGTGGTTTTGATTTGTGTTTCCCTGATGAGGAGCGACGTTGAGCATCTTTTAATGTGCCTGTTGGCCATCTGGATGTCTTCTTTAGAGAAGTGTCTATTCATGTTTTCTGCCCATTTCTTCACTGGGTTGTTTTTCGGGTGTGGAGTTTGGTGAGCTCATTATAGATTCTGGATACGAGCCCTTTGTCCGATATGTCATTTGCAAATATCTTTTCCCATTCCGTTGGTTGCCTTTTAGTTTTGTTGGTTGTTTCCTTTGCTGTGCAGAAGCTTTTTATCTTCATAAGGTCCCAGTAATTCACTTTTGCTTTTAATTCCCTTGCCTTTGGGGATGTGTCGAGTAAGAGATTGCTACGGCTGAGGTCAGAGAGGTCTTTTCCTGCTTTCTCCTCTAGGGTTTTGATGGTTTCCTGTCTCACATTCAGGTCCTTTATCCATTTTGAGTTTATTTTTGTGAATGGTGTGAGAAAGTGGTCTAGTTTCAATCTTTTGCATGTTGCTGTCCAGTTCTCCCAGCACCAATTTTTAAAGAGACTGTCTTTTTTCCATTGGATATTCTTTCTTGCTTTGTCAAAAATGAGTTGGCCATATGTTTGTGGGTTTAGTTCTGGGGTTTCTATTCTATTCCATTGGTCTATGTGTCTGTTTCTGTGCCAATCCCATGCTGTCTTGATGATGACAGCTTTGTAGTAGAGGCTAAAGTCTGGGATTGTGATGCCTCCTGCTTTGGTCTTCTTCTTCTTCAAAATTACTTTGGTTATTCTGGGCCTTTTGTGGTTCCATATGAATTTGAGGATTGCTTGTTCTAGTTTCGAGAAGAATGCTGGTGCAATTTTGATTGGGATTGCATTGAATGTGTAGATAGCTTTGGGTAGTATTGACATTTTGACAATATTTATTCTTCCAATCCATGAGCACGGAATGTTTTTCCATTTCTTTATATCTTCTTCAATTTCCTTCCTAAGCTTTCTATAGCTTTCAGCATACAGATCTTTTACATCTTTTGTTAGATTTATTCCTAGGTATTTTATGCTTCTTGGTGCAATTGTGAATGGAATCAGTTTCTTTATTTGTCTTTCTGTTACTTCATTGTTAGTGTATAGGAATGCAACTGATTTCTGTACATTGATTTTGTATCCTGCAACTTTGCTGAATTCATGTATCAGTTCTAGCAGACTTTTGGTGGAGTCTATCGGATTTTCCATGTATAATATCATGTCATCTGCAAAAAGCAAAAGCTTGACTTCATCTTTGCCAATTTTGATGCCTTTGATTTCCTTTTGTTGTCTGATTGCTGATGCTAGAACATCCAACACTATGTTAAACAACAGTGGTGAGAGTGGACATCCCTGTCGTGTTCCTGATCTCAGGGAGAAAGCTCTCAGTTTTTCCCCATTGAGGATGATGTTAGCTGTGGGCTTTTCATAAATGGCATTTATGATCTTCAAGTATGTTCCTTCTATCCCGACTTTCTCGAGGGTTTTTATTAGGAAAGGATGCTGAATTTTGTCAAAGGCCTTTTCTGCATCGATTGACAGGATCTTATGGTTCTTATCTTTTCTTTTATTAATGTGATATATCACATTGATTGATTTCCGAATGTTGAACCAGCCCTGCATCCCAGGAATGAATCCCACTTGATCATGGTGAATAATTCTTTTTATATGCTGTTGAATTCGATTTGCTAGTATCTTATTGAGAATTTTGCATCCATATTCATCAATGATATTGGCCTGTTGTTCTCTTTTTTTACTGGGTCTCTGTCTGGTTTAGGAATCAAAGTAATACTGGCTTCCTAGAATGAGTCTGGAAGTTTTCCTTGCCTTTCTATTTTTGGAATAGCTTGAGAAGGATAGGTATTATCTCTGCATTAAACGTCTGGTAGAACTCCCCTGGGAAGCCATCTGGTCCTGGACTCTTATTTGTTGGGAGATTTTTGATGACTGGGTCAATGTCTTCGCTGGTTATGGGTCTGTTCAAGCTTTCTATTTCCTCCTGATTGAGTTTTGGAAGCGTGTGGGTGTTTAGGAATTTGTCCATTTCTTCCAGGTTGTCCAGTTTGTTGGCATATAATTTTTCATAGTATTCCCTGATAATTGCTTGTATCTCTGAGGGATTGGTTGTAATAATTCCATTTTCACTCAGGATTTTATCTATTTGGGTCATCACCCTTTTCTTTTTGAGCAGCCTGGCTAGAAGTTTATCAATTTTTTTTTTTCATATAAAACCAATTCCTGGTTTCATTGATCTGCTCTACAGTTTTTTTTTGGATTCTATATTGTTTATTTCTGCTCTGATCTTTATTATTTATCTTCTTCTGCTGGATTTATGCTGTGTTTGCTGTTCTGCTTCCATTTCCTTTAGGTGTGCTGTTAGATTTTGTATTTGGGATTTTTCTTGTTTCTTGAGATAGGCCTGGATTGCAATGTATTTTCCTCTCAGGACTGCCTTCGCTGCATCCCAAAGCATTTGGATTGTTGTATTTTCATTTTCCTTTGTTTCCATATATTTTTTAATTTCTTCTCTAATTGCCTGGTTGACCCACTCATTCTTTAGTAGGGTGTTCTTTAACCTCCATGCTTTTGGAGGTTTTCCAGACTTTTTCCTGTGGTTGATTTCAAGCTTCGTAGCATTGTGGTCTGAAAGTATGCATGGTATGATTTCAATTCTTGTAAACTTATGAAGGGCTGTTTTGTGATCCAGTATGTGATCTATCTTGGAGAATGTTCCATGTGCACTCGAGAAGAAAGTACATTCTGTTGCTTTGGGATGCAGAGTTCTAAATAGATCTGTCAAGTCCATCTGATCCAATGTATCATTCAGGGCCCTGTTTCTTTATTGACCGTGTGTCTAGATGATCTAGCCATTTCTGTAAGTGGAGTGTTAAAGCCCCCTGCAATTACCACATTCCTATCAATAAAGTTGCTTATGTTTGTGAGTAATTGCTTTATATATTTGGGGGCTCCTGTATTCGGCGCATAGACATTAATAATTGTTAGCTCTTCCTGATGGATAGACCCTGTGATTATTATATAATGCCCTTCTTCATCTCTTGTTACAGCCTTTAATTTAAAGTCTAGTTTTTCTGATATAAGTATGGCTACTCCAGCTTTCTTTTGGCTTCCAGTGGCATGATAAATAGATCTCCATCCCCTCACTCTCAATCTGAAGGTGTCCTCTGGTGTAAAATGAGTCTCTTGTAGACAGCAAATTGATGGGTCTTGTTTTTTTTATCCATTTTGATACCTATGTCTTTTGGTTGGTGCATTTAATCCATTTACATTCAGTGTTATTATAGAAAGATACGGGTTTCGAGTCATTGTGATGTCCGTAGGTTTCATGCTTGTAGCGATGTCTGGTACTTTGTCTCACAGGATCCCCCTTAGGATCTCTTGTAGGGCTGGATTAGTGGTGACGAATTCCTTCAAGTTTGTTTTTGTTTGGGAAGACCTTTATCTCTCCTTCTATTCTAAATGACAGAGTTGCTGGATAAAGGATTCTCGGCTGCATATTTTTTTCTGTTCATCACAAGGAAGGTCTCCTGCCATTCCTTTCTGGTCTGCTAAGTTTCAGTAGAGAGATCAGTCACGAGTCTTATAGGTCTCCCTTTATATGTTACAGCACGTTTATTTCTAGCTGCTTTCAGAATTTTCTCTTTATCCTTGTATTTTGCCAGTTTCACTATGATATGTCGTGCAGAAGATCGATTCAAGTTCCGTCTGAAAGGAGTTCTCTGTGCCTCTTGGATTTCAATGTCCTTTTCCTTTCCCAGATCCGGGAAGTTCTCAGCTATTATTTCTTCAAGTACACCTTCAGCACCTTTCCCTCTGTCTTCCTCCTCTGGAATACCAATTATGCATATATTATTTCTCTTTAGTGCATCACTTAGTTCTCTAATTTTCCCCTCATACTACTGGATTTTTTTATCTCTCTTTTTCTCAGCTTCTTCTTTTTCCATAATTTTATCTTCTAGTTCACTTATTCTCTCCTCTGCCTCTTCAATCCAAGCCGTGGTCGTCTCCATTTTATTTTACAGTTCATTGATAGCATTTTTTAGCTCCTCCTGTCTGTTCCTTGGTCCCTTGATCTCTGTAGCAAGAGATTCTCTGCTGTCCTTTATACTGTTTTCAAGCCCAGCGATTAATTTTATGACTATTATTCTAAATTCACTTTCTATTATATTGTTTAAACCATTTTTGATCAGTTCATTAGCTGTTGTTATTTCCTGGACGTGTTTCTGAGGGGAATTCTTTCGTTTCCTCATGTTGGATTGTCCCTGGAGTGGTGCGGGACTGCGGGGCACTTCCCCTGTGCTGTCTTGAAAAACTTGCGTTGGTGGGCGGGCAGGGCTGCAGTCAGACCTGATGTGTGCCCTCAGCCCACCGCTGGGGCCACAGTCAGACTGGTGTGTGCCTTCTCTTCCCCTCTCCTATGGGCGGGATTCACTGTGTGGTGGCGTGGCTGTCTGGGCTACTTGCACACCGCCAGGCTTGTGGTGCTGGGGATCTGGCGTATTAGCTGGTGCGGATTGGCAAGGTGCACAGGGGTGGGAGGGGCAGGCTCAGGTCGTTTTTCCTTCAGAGATCTGCTTCAGGAGCGGCCCTGTGGCACCGGGAGGGAGTCAGACCCACTGGAGGGATGGATTAGCAGAAGCACAGCATTGGGTGTTTGTGGTGCAAGCAAGTTCCCTGGCAGGAACTGGTTCCCTTTGGGATTTTGGCTGGTGAATGGGCAAGGGAGACGGCGCTGGCAAGCGCCTTTGTTCACCACCAAGCTGAGCTCTGTCGTCCGGGGCTCAACAACTTTCCCTCCCGTTGTCCTCCAGCCCTCCTGTTCTCTGAGCAGAGCTGCTAGCTTATAACCTTCCAGATATCAAGTCCCGCTTGCTGTCGGAACACACTCCGTTAAGCCCGTCTGCTTTTGCAAGCCAGATTTGGGGGCTCTGCTTGGCCGGCGGGCTGCCCCTCTGCCCCGGCTCCCTCCCGCCCGTCCGTGTAGTGCACGCTGCCTCTCCGCCCTTCCTACCCTCTTCCGTGGGCCTCTCATCTACGCTTGGCTCCGGAGACTCTGTTCTGCTAGTCTTCTGGTGGTTTTCTGGGTTATTTAGGCAGGTGTAGGTGGAATCTAAGTGATCAGCAGGATGTGAGGTGAGCCCAGCATCCTCCTATGCCGCCATCTTCCCAGGATCCTATGATTGATTCTTATAATCTTCTGCATTTGTGTAAACATTGTGCCATTTATGTAAAAATTTGGTGGATGCTAACAACTGCAATAATCAGCATGAGGTGATTGGATGTGATGAGGTATGTGGATGTGATAATAAGAGGATGACACTGGAGAGGTTGATAATGCCCATGTGTTGCATGAGAAGCGGCCCTATGAATCAAGCTAAGGAGAGCTTGTCCTTAATTCTGTAGAAAATGAAAAGTCATGGGAGACTTTCAATCAGGGAGGCAGGTAATCATATTTGTGTTCTAGATGCACTCTTTGCAGTATGGCCCATTGATTGGAGGGGTAGAGACTGAAGAAAAAGAGGAGACCAGTTAGAAGGTTATTTTTAGCAATCTAGTTGAGAAGTAATAAGGACCCACAGTGAGTGCAGTGAGCATGAGGACCAACCATGGCTATAGATTTGAAATATATTTAGGATACACGATCACAAAATTTGTGAGGAGGAATGTTAAGAGATCAATCTGGAAGTTAATCCAGGACTTTTAATGGAGGGCAGTATTCCACATTAAGAAATTCAGATTTTATCCTTAAAGGCATTAGGGAACCCCTGATGGAAAAGTACTCTGCTGTAGTGTAAAAAAAAAAAAATAGATTGAAAATAGACAAGCCCAGAAGTAGGGTGACCCATTAGGAGGCTATTTCCAAGAGACTTGGTTAGAAGTCTTGGTACTTTTGAGTGAGACTATGAGTATATTTATCACATTAACTCCCTCCTATCTTCTCCTGCACATGAGAGGAATAATCCAGTTGTAAGAGTATGGTAATTTAAATATATTGTGAAATTGAAAAGATATTCTAGACATACTAGTAGTGGGGTTTTGGATAGCTGTGTTATATAAAGCTTTGAAATTCTGTATTTGAATGTGTATTTGAGAGATACTAACTCTTCTGCTGTGATGGATTATCCTTTTGGGATATGTTTCTCCTTTAGGATATTAAATTACCTGTGTCTGCTCTAAAGAGAACTAGGGAAAACAATAGAGCAACTTCTTCCTTTTCATTTTGTTTGAAATCTAGTACCATAGATATTTGCAACAACAGCAATTACTACAGGAAGGAACTTGATGATTTGTTCCCCAATAGGGCACCTGACATTGTGACATTATCTTGCATATATAATTGTTATTTATTTGATCCCTAAAGAAACATAAGTGCTGTTTCTGTGGCAGTAGAAATTTGCATAATCCAAGATCTCTTGTGATGCTCTACCTTTCCAATTAATTTTTGCAGGGGGAAGGAATTATAGTCATTTGTAAAATACACTGCTAATTAATTTTTACACAAATCAATTTTTGGTGAAATATACAAGTCAGCCTTGCACAGCTTTGAATATTACACATATTCATTCCCTTAAAAGGCCTCCAATCAAATCATGATCTCATTCTTTCTCATACAAGAAAGTAAATTCACTGGGTTCAGACATGTTTCTTTTCCCGTCTGTATTAACTGTGATGACTGAAGGTGACTTAAATGATTTTTCTGTCTTTTTGACCATATGTTTACCATCAAATATTCATTTCTTTTTTCTAATATCAAATATCCTACCTTGTGTCATAATGTTGGCCTCAAGAAAAATATCAACTTTTCTTGAACCCTAATATCATTTTCTGGCCAGTTACTAAAATTGTTTTAATGCAAGTTGTTTGTTTATTTGGGGGAGGGAGGAGTATCTCGTGTATCTTTAGTGTCATTTACCCAAGACTGAGAAACTACTGTAAATACATTTTAGTAAAAGCCTCTTCCTTTTAAAATAAATTTTACCAAAAATTTATATGCTACTTCATGGTTTCTTATAGAATATTTTTGTAGCTGTCTTTCCTACTCTGGAGACAGTTCTAACCAACAAGATATATCATTGAATTAGTGACCAGTTTCACCCAGGAAGAGCTAGAACCAACCTTTATCAATGAAGCTACAGGAATGTCTGTCAAATACAGACATCCAAAGACAGAAAGAGGAAGTAGGTTGTATTTTTGAGGTTTAGTTCCCATCCTTCCAATATCATTTCTTCTTTAAGATCTTTCCCCATCACTACTACCTTGTAACATCTCTGGCAATTGTTGAGAGAAACATTTATTTCATTGAATGTAGTGTGACTACTATTTTTAAATTTATAGCTGTTTAGATGAGATAACTAAATAGAGTCTATAATATGCATACCATAGAGACTTTATGATAACACATACCCCTGGCATGTTGTATCTCTTCCACTATCAATACAATAAGATATTGCACTTGCAGCATTTTATAATTGCTTCCTTGAATAAGACTATAGATCAAATGAAGATGCAACCATCACCAAGTTCTAAGAATAAGAAGAGTGGCTGTTGTTTACTGAGAACTTACAATGTGCTAGGTGCTGTTCTAATTAAGACTAAAGTTTTCAAAGCACTTTATATGTACTATCTCATTTTATTTTCATAACTTCATGAAGGGAGTACTATGAAAACTTTATTTAAAAATATAATAACATTTTAATTACTCATGATTGTGAAGGGATATGGTGGTGGGGTCACTATATGGCTTTGGAATGTATTCTTATATTTAACTTGAATAACAATAATAACAAGAATGTATTGGATGTTTAGTTTGTGCCAGGTGCTATGTTAAGCATATTAACTGGGCTATTACAAATGTTATACTGTAAATTTACAGATGAGAAAACTTAGAATGAGAGAAGTTAAGTAACTGGCTTAAGACTACATCATAAATCAGGTAACAAGGATTCAACCCCTGTTTTCGCTGGCTCTAAAGTCTGCTCTTAATTACTACCTCCCTTTGTTTACTGTTCTACACATATCCCCATCATATCCTGAATTCATTGTAACTTTCTCTTTTCCTATTAAGGAAAATCATCAGGGTGACATTTTTCTCTCTCTGTGATTCTTCTCAGGATGTTTTGTTGGCTTTAATGGAACTATTCTATTCTCTTCTAAGAGAGAAAATTGTCTTCAGTAAAACTTAAGTCTTTTGTATTTTGTTTCTTGTCATTTCTAAATTGTCAGTGTGAGTATGGAAGACATTTGTATGCCTTATGGAGCTCTTCCTATCTCTCTCTGTAAATGACACCATGGTCTTGAATTCTTTGGGAAAATTTCCTGTGAAATTACCCCAATTTTGTAATCAGCCCCTTTGTGAACTTTCTCCTTAGATACTGGACAGCATTTTCACATCCTCCAAAAACACAAGCACATGGCGAAAAAACAAACCAAATAACTACTCATATAGATTCTTAAATGCTGAATATGGAAACAAATATGATTTGAAAAAGTTTCAGAGTATGTTAAAAACCCCTGAAAAAAAGTATGTCCCTATTCATATAGATCTCACTAAATGAGGCTAATAAGTCAAAAAGTTAGTTTAGAAATATTTTCTACTCAAGATATCTACTAAATTTTTTAATAATTCAGTTGCCTTTACATTATTTTAAAATGTAGAAACAAAGCTGTATATAGTTTCTTGCTTTTGTCCAAATTACATATTTTTCTGCTGTCACATTGTAATATAAGTCTGGAACACAAAAGTAGAAATATAGAACCAGATACTGCCATTTAGTCTCTTTTGTCCTTAATTTCTTCATCTATGCAATAAAGGGATTGTCTTGTTGACCTTTAAAATCCTGTCCAACTCTCACATCATTTTTTATCCTTATCATGGGTGATTTGGCTCTAAATAACATTTTCCATTATTTTAAAATTCAAAGTGATTATAGCCCTTCTTTTTTTTTCTGAAAAATGTTATACCTTTTATTAATGTGATATGCCTAATTCTAAACTCCTCTGTGTAAAAGGGACAGGAAGGTCTTGGATAAATTCCAAATAAGATACACAAAGGTGATTAGAATGCAAAATGAGCTGTCTTAGGTGTTAACAAAATATTGGTGTGGGTGATTCCTTCTCTTAGTTCTCATTTTATGTCAGAACTTTCTAACTCTTATGAAAATTACCTCATGAAAGAATACTTATGTACACATTAATTAAATTATTTTTAACTATTTTTTAGAGGTTAGACTTATAGTCTCAATTAAATTACAAGTTTCTTAATGGCAGAGATTATGGTTTTGTCTTATTTTGTATTCTCCACAGTGCCTAACATAAAAAAACGCATTCAGGACTGCCTGGGTTGCTCTATCAGTTGAGTGTCCAGCTTTGGCTTGGGTCATGATCTTGCAGTTCTTGAGTTCGAGCCCGACATTCAGGCTCTCTGTATTAGCACGGAGCCCACTTCAGATTCTCTGTCTCCCTCTCTATGCCCCTCCCCTACTTGCACTTGTGCGCATGCTCTCTCTCTCTGTCTCAAAAATAAACATCAAAAAAAGAGCATTCACACCATTGCTAAAGTGAATCTGTTGCTGAGAGACCCTGCATAATTCAGTGTTGAGTATAAATTCCGGCCAAGATGGTGAACTGAGCAGAAAGGAAATACTCTACCAAAAACAAATAAAATACTTGATAAAATATATTTTTATATATTTAGCCAGACCTAGAAGCGTAAAAAAGGGTATCTCTATATATTGTAAATGAAGACCACAGCTAAAGTAGTGAGCGATAATCAAAGCTGCACAGAATGTGAAGGACAAGTCTCTAAATACACATTACCCTAGGGACTGGGAATAATGTTTTACAGGTTGGGAGCACAGGAATTTCAAGTTTTTTGGGACCTGGAACCCATACAATTTAGAAAGCTCTCCTTAAAATTATCTTACTTTTCAATGTCACCAAAATGCATGATCACATGGGCACATTTCTTGGGCCATTCCTTGGACCATAGAAGCTTTATTAGCTTTATACTAAATCTGCCTCTGTCCTATTATCAAGATCATAAGATCATGAAAGGGCAAGGAGTGGGTATTAGGTTCCCTACATATTACCCAGAGCCAGAAAAACAGTGTGCCATTTATGAATGGTTACTAAAAGTTTCTGCTACCTGGCCTAAGGGCTTGCAGATAATTCACTAATTACCCTAAGCTCTAGGTAACATGAGAGAGACTAGAACCCTATCCTTGAGTTGTAAAGACCTAAAGCTAATAAATGGATGTAAAAACTAGTTTGGAGGGGCGCCTGGATGGCTCAGTTGGTTAAGTGTTCAACTCTTGATTTTAGCTTAGGTCATGATCTCAGGATCATGAGATCAAGCCCCACATTGGGCTCCATGCTTTAGTGTAGAGTCTGCTTGGGATTATCTCTCTCCCTCTCTGCCCCTCCCCCAGTCACACATGTGTGCTTGCTCTTCCTCTCTCTCTCTCTCTCTCTCTTGCAAAATAAATAAACATTAAAAAAAAACTGGTTTGGAAATGGTGAATCTTTTAGTGCCCAGGCAGAAGTATCTACGAAACCATAACAAAGGATGCCATCACAACCATGGTCTATTTGTGTCTTCTGCAGAAATAGGGCTCACACCTCCATGGAATTTGGGCTTAAACATTAACATTATAGAGTGACATCATCAAGATGGTGACATAGGTTTATGACTTTGTTCCCCCTCACAAGAAGAACAACTAACTTTTCAAGAATAAGATACCACTGAGACAATCCTAGAATATAGAAGTGGGGCTGGAGGACCTTTCTGCACCATAAAGACCCAGACAGAAGGGTGAGAAATAGCTGCACATTGACCACATTACCCTTCCCCCAGGCTAGAATAGCACCACATGGACAGTTTTCTCCTGAGCCTCTATTCTCCAATGGTAATTCTCCCAATGGTCAGAAGCAACCTGGGGGAGTGGAGAACCAGCTTCCCCCAGCATTGTGAGTCACATTTCAGGAACCCTTACTCTTATTTCATACCATGGGGGTTGCAGGGGCGTATGTGGGGCTCAATCACTGCAAATCTGACTGTGATGAAGAAGGGTGGAGGGGCTTGCAGCAAACAGCACACAGATCTTGACAGACTGAATTCACACATGCAGTGCCCAAGTACTAATCATAACCAGCAGCTTTGTACATCTACAGTACCAAGTCAGGGGTTTGCTCTGATTAGGAAGCTCAGTGGGGTGTAGATCTACCTGATTTGGATCCTTAAACAAATTTTGCCCATTATAAAGCTTGGTTTGCCCATGCCCAGGCAAGGAACTGAATCACAGCCCCGCCCACTGTGAAGAGTGTCTTTTGGACTCATCTGGCCAGAAGGGCTGATGACAACTCCTGGAAGCAGTGTGGTCCAGAGAAACTTGAGCCAATAGGCAGGCAGAGAGAGCTGATCATCCCCAAAAAAATGTCTGTGCTAGGCTTGGAGCATTCCCATGCTATGCACAGGCAGGAGTTATTAATTCATAGCCAAAGCTGATGGTAGTTAATGGCTTCTCAAAACTGAAGACTCTTTGGGAAATTGAAAGAAACCTTCAGTGGCTTCTTCCCCTCCTGCCTAGACAAGGGAGCAGAGATATAGGCCCATCCTCAGTGGAGAATGTTTTTCTACCCCGTATGACCAAAATGGCTGGAGACAACTCCTAGAAGCAGTGCAGCTGGTGACATTTGAACTAAAAGGTAGACAGCCACAGCCAATAGTTTGCAGAGCAATGTCAGTGGCCCTGTTTGGTCAGGAAACTTGGGGTGAAGGTTGGCTTGAGTTAAGACAAGGAATAAAGAGTATTACAAGCTGTACTCAGGCAGGGAATCTAATTTATAGCTCCACTTATTGCTGAATACAGCCTATGCCTCTCCAATCAGAGAACCTAACCAGAGCACATAAGAAGCTGCATAATCCAACAGGAGTACTGATGCATAGGGGCACTTGTACCCCAATGTTTATAGCAGCACTCTCAACAATAGCCAAATTATGGAAAGAGCCTAAATGTCCATCAACTGATGAATGGATAAAGATATTGTGGTTTATATACACAATGGAGTACTACGTGGCAATGAGAAAGAATGAAATATGGCCCTTTGTAGCAACATGGATGGAACTGGAGAGTGTTATGCTAAGTGAAATAAGCCATACAGAGAAAGACAGATATCATGTTTTCACTCTTATGTGGATCCTGAGAAACTTAACAGAAACCCATGGGGGAGGGGAAGGAAAAAAAAAAGGAGGTTAGAGTGGGACAGAGCCAAAGCATAAGAGACTCTTAAAAACTGAGAACGAACTGAGGGTTGATGGGGGGGTGGGAGGGAGGTGAGGGTGGGTGATGGGTATTGAGGAGGGCACCTTTTGGGATGAGCACTGGGTGTTGTATGGAAACCAATTTGACAATAAACTTCTTATATTGAAAAAAATAATAAAAAATTTAAAAAATTTAAAAAAATAAGATAATAAAAACGAAGCTGCATAATCCAGTCAACAGCAGTCTATATAGTGACACTTGGATGGAGAGCACAGCCTGTGGCTTCCCTCAACTGCAAGGTAAAATTTGTTGCCTCACCTGACCAGGGAAGTCAATGCACACTATGTCCTGATTTGGGTCCTCAAACAATGAACTGTACAGGCCCCTGGGTCCCATTCTAATGTTCTGTCAGTGTATGAAAGCTAATTCATATTTCCATCCAATTAAAATATTGTATCTATTCTCTACCACTTCGTAAGCCTGACCAGAGAATCCAGGGAACTGCAGAGCCTATCCTATATCTCACTTAGGTAAGAATCTAAGCCAGCAGTTCTATCCAAGTATTCTCAGCTAAGGGAACACCCCCCGTTTCTGTCCTCAGAACTTAAACAGTTGTCTCACCCCAAAATAGTCCATAATAGCAGACCACACCTGCCGAAGGACATTACCACCAAACATACCCAGAAACCCACTGAACTGACTGATTAAAAAACAAAAACTGTCTCTGACAAAGCAAACCTACAGAGTCTGAAGAAGAAATATTAATTTCACAGATACCAATGTAAGGAATCATGGATGTTTGTCTCTCTCTCTCTGTCTCTCTCACACACACACAACAGGTAAATATTATACAACCAAAGGAGACTAATAAATCTCCAATAACTGACCCTAAAAAAATAGAGATCTATGAACTTCCAGATAAGGAATTCAGAAAAATCCTATTAAGGAAGTTTAGTGAACTATAAGAAAACATAGACAATCAAGCAAAATTAGGAAAATGATGCATGAACCAAATGAGAACTTCAACAGGGAAATAACAACCATCAGAAGAAAAAAGAAGAAACACCAAACAGAAATCCTAGAGTTGAAAAATGCAATAACTGAACTAACGATTTTAATAGACTTTCAAAAATGACTTGATCAAGCAAAAGAAAGAATCAGCAAGCTGAACGATAAGACACTGGAAATCACCCAGTCAGAGGAACAAAAAGAAAAAAATGCAAAAGAGTGAAGAAAGACTACAGGAATCATAACACAATGAAAAGAAATAATATTTACATCATGGGAATTACAGAAGGAGAAGAGAAAAAAGAGGGGGACAGAAAGTATATTCAAAGCAATAATGTCTTAAAATGTCCCAAACTTGAGAAGTGAAATGGATATTCAGATCCAGGAAGCCAATGGACCCCAAATGGGTTGAACCTGAATAGGGCTACACCAAGATACATTATAATTAAATTATCAGAAGTTAAAGAAAAAAAAGAATTTTAAGAGAAGAGAGAGGTTACATACAAGGAAACCCCCAGAAGACTATTGAAGGATTTCTCAACAGAAATTTTTCAGGTCAGGAGAGGATGAAATGACATATTCAAAATATTGAAAGAAAATAACTGTCAACCAAGAATTCGATACACAGTAAAGCTGTCTTTCAGAAACAAAGGAGAAATACTCTCCCAAGCAAACAAAAGCTGAGGGAGTTCATTACCACCAGACCAGCCTTACAATGTTCTTTAAATGGAAATAAAAGAATGCTAATGAGCATTATCAAAATATAACAAGGTAATATAAATCTCACTATTCATAGTGGTGAATAATTCACTTACAACTCTAGTTATAAAGTTAAAAAAATGGATATAGTAAAAATAACCATAATTACAAAAACCTGTTATTAGTTACATGCTATTTTTTAAAAATGTAATTTATAACCACAGTAACCTAAAACATAAGTTGGAGAAGTAAAAGTGTAAAGTTTACTACTTCTATTGAAGTTAAGTTGTTATTAGTTTATTTTAGGGTGTTTTAAGTTTACTATATTTTATGTAAACTTCATGGTAAAAGTTTACCATATTTTATGTAAACTTCATGGTAATAACAAGGGAAAATCCTGTAGTAATTATACAAAAGAACGTGTTAAAGAAGTCAAACCCTACTGATGCCAAAAGACATCAAAACACAAAAAAGATGGCAGGATAAGAAATAAAGAACAAAGGATCTACAAAACAACAAGAAAACAATAAAATGGCAGTATAAGTTCTTATCAATGAATAATTATTTTAAATGTAAATAAATTCTCCAATTAAAATACATGAAATGGCTGAATAAAGAAAACAAGCTCCTACAATACACCTACAAGAGACTCACTTTAGCTTTAAAGACACACATAGACAGTGAAGGGTTAGAAAAATACATTCAAGCAAATGGCACCCCTCCCCAAAAAAATCAGGGATAGCTATATTTACGTCAGAAAAATATACTTTAAACTAAAAGTGGTAAAAAAAAAAGAGAGACAAAAGTCAAAATATAATTATAATGGGGTCAATACATCAAGAAGATATAATAATTGTAAACATGTGTCTAACATTGAGCACCTAAATATATAAAGCAAAAACTAACAGAGCTAAAAGGAGAAATAAAAAGTAATACAATAACAATTGGGGACTCTAATACCCCACCCTTAACAATTGATAGATCATCTAGACAGAATCAATAAGGAACAGTGGAGTTGAACACTATAGATCAAATGAACCTGACATATGCAGAACATTCCATGCAACGTTGTCAGAATACACATTCTTTCAAGCGTACATAGAACATTTTCTAGGATGGACCACATGTAAGGCCACAAAACAAGTCCTAGCAAGTTCAAGAATATTGAAATCATACCGGGTATCTTCTCTGACCATAATGGAATGAAATTAGAAACAAACAAGACGAAAACTACAAAATTCAGGAATACATGGAAATTAAACAGCATTCTCCTGAACAAATAATGGATCAAAGAAGAAAGTAAAGGGAAAAGAAAAAAGTTCTTGAGCCACACAAAAATGGAAACACAACATGCCAGAACTTGAGGGATATAGCAAAAGCAGGGAAGAAAAAATTTTGTAGTAACAAACATCTACAATAAGAAGAAAGAAGGGGTGCCTGGGTGGCTCATTTGGTTAAGTGTCCAACTCTTTTTTTTTTTAATTTTTTTTCAACGTTTTTTATTTATTTTTGGGACAGAGAGAGACAGAGCATGAACGGGGGAGGGGCAGAGAGAGAGGGAGACACAGAATCGGAAACAGGCTCCAGGCTCCAGGCTCCGAGCCATCAGCCCAGAGCCTGACGCGGGGCTCGAACTCACGGACCGCGAGATCGTGACCTGGCTGAAGTCGGACGCTTAACCGACTGCGCCACCCAGGCGCCCCAAGTATCCAACTCTTGATTTCAACTCAGGTCATGATCTCACAGTTTGTAGGATCAAGCCCATTGTTGGACTCTGTGCTGACAGTGTGGAGCTTGGGATTCTCTGACTCCCTCCCTCTCTCCCTCTTTCTGCCTCTCTCTCTCTCTCTCTCTCTCTCTCAAATAGAAATAAATAAACTTAAAAAAAAAAAACAAGAAAGATCCCCAAGAACCAACCTAAATCTATGCCTTAACTAGAAAAAGAATAAACTGAGCCCAAAGTTTAACAGAAGAAAGGAAATAATAAAGATTAGAGCAGAAATAAATGAAATAGATAACAGAAAAACAATAAAAAAGATTAACCAAACTAAGAGTAGTTTCTTTGAAAAGATAAGATTGACAAACCCTTAGCTAGACTAACCAAGGAAATAAGAAAAAGGGCCCAAATCAACAAAATTACAAATGAAAAGGTGACATTACCACTGATATCATAGAAATTCAAAGAATCATAAGAACTTACTATGAAAAACTATAATATGCCAACAAAGTAGACAACCAAGAAAAAAATAGAAACATTCTTAGAGACATACAACTTACCCAGACTGAATCAGGAAGAAATACAAAATCTGAAGGAACCAATTAATAGTAAGGACATCGACTCAGTAATCAAAAATATCCCAATAAAGAAAAGCCCAGGACCTGATAAGCTTCCCAACTTTAATTTTTTTTAATGTTTACTTATTTTTGAGAGAGAGACAGAGTGCAAGCAGGGGAGGGTCAGAGAGAGAGGGAGACAGAGAATCTGAAGCAGGCTCCAGGCTCCGAGTTGTCAGCACAGAGCCGGACATGGGGCTTGAACTCACAAACTGCGAGATCATGACCTGAGCTGAAGTCGATGCTTAATCAACTAAGCCATCCAGGTCCCCTGAATTTTACCAAACTTTTAAATAATTCTTTAACATCAATTCTTCTCAAACTCTTCCAAGAAATTGAAGAGGAAGGAACACTCCCACACCCATTTTATGCAGGCAGCATTATCCTGGTACCAAACCATGAAATGGATAATACTAGAAAGCAAAACTACAGGCCAATATTTCTGATGAATATAGATGCAAAAATTCTCAATAATTACTAGTGAACCGAATTCAGCAGCACATTAAAAGGATCATTCACCATGATCAAGTGAGATTTATTCCTACGATGCAATGATGGTTAAACATACACAAATGTGATGTATCACATTAATACAATGAAAGAAAAGAATCATATGCATAGGTCAATAGATGCAGAAAAAAGTGACAAAACTCAAATCATAATAAAAAAACTCTTAATAAATTAGTAGAAGGAACATATCTCAATATAATAAAGGACATATGTAGCAAGCCCACAGATAACATCATACTTGATGATGCAAAATTGGAACAAATCAAGAGTGCCCACTCTTACCATTCCTTTTCAACATACTAGAAGTCTTAGCTAGAGCAATCAGGCAAGAAAAAGAAATAAACAATATAATAATTGGGAAAGGAAGAACTGAAATTATCTCTATTTGTAATAACATGATTTTATAGAAAAATCCTAGATGTAACCAAAAAAACTGTTAGATATCATCAATAAATTCATTACACTTGCAGGATGCAAAACTAACATACAAAAATCAGTAGTATTTCTCTACATTTAACAATGAATTTTCTGAAAAAGAAATAAAGAAATCTATCCAATAGCATCAAAATCAATAAAATGCTTAGGAATAAATTTGACTAAGGAGGTGAAAGATCTCTACTCTGAAAACTACAAGACACTAATGAAAGAAATTGAAGATACAAATAAATAAAAAGGTATTCTGTGTCCATGAATTGGAGAAATTAATATTGTTAAAATGTCAATACTACCAAAAGCCATCTATAGATTCAATGCAATTCCTATAAAGACTCCAATGTCATTTTTTACAGAAGTAGAAAAAGCACTCCTAAAATTTATATAGAACCACAAAAAAACCCAAATGGTCAAAGAAATACTGAGAAGAAAGAACAAAGTGGGAGGCATCATACTTCCTGATTTCAACCTATACTATAAAGATATCATCATCAAAATGGTATGGTACTGACATAAAAACAGAGAAATAGACCAATAGAACAGTATCAGGAGCCCAGAAATAAACTCAAACATATACAATCAACCATACAATCAACCAATATTTGACAAATGAGTGAAGAATGCTCAATGGACAAAAGAGAGTCTTTTCAATAAATGTCTGGGCTAAGTGGTTATTCACACATAAGAGGATGAAGCTGAAATTATATCATACACCACCCATGAAAATTCACTTAAAATGGATTAAAGACTTATATGTAAGGCCTGAAACCATGAAATTCTCAGAAGAAAACTTAAGAATGAAGCTCTTTGATATGAGTCTTGGTAATGTTTTTTGGTTATGACACCTAAAGCATAAGCAACAAAATAAGAAATAAACAAGTGAGACTGCATCAAACGTAACAGCTTCTACACAGCAAATGAAACCATCAACAAAGTGAAAAGAAAACCTATAAAATGAGAAAAAAATATATCTAATAGTGGTTTAATATTCAAAATATATAAAGGACCCATGCAAGTCAATAGCAAAATACAAAAAAAACAAATAGCACAATTAAATAAAGGGCAAAGGACCCAAATAGACATTTCTCCAAAGAAGATATAAAAAAGGCCAACAGATATATGAAAAGATGCTCAACATCACTAGTCATTAGGGAAATGCCAATTAAACCCATAAGGAGATATCACCTCATGCCTATTAGAATGGCCATCATCAAAAAGAAAAGAGATAACAATACTGGCCATATTTATTATATATATTATATAATGCATTATTTGCAATAACCAAAAGACCTGGAAACAACCTAAGTGTTCACTGATGGATGAATGGATAAAGAAGTTGTGGTAAATATACACAATGGAATATTATTCAGCCATAAAAAATGAGAAAATTTTATCATTTGTGGCCATATGAATGAATCTTGAAAACATTATACGAAGTCTAATAACTCAGACAGAGAAAGGCAAATACAATATGATATCAGTTATATAGAAGAAAAAAACTCATAAAAATATCAGACTTGTGGTTTCCAGAGGTGTGGCATGGGGGGCGAGAGGGAAGAATTGTAGGCAAGTGGTCAAAAGGTACAAACTTACAGTTATAAGATAAGTAAGTACTAGAGTGTAATGTACAATATGATGACCAAAGCTAACAATGCTGTATGATACATAGGAAAGTTGTTAAGAAAGTAAAGCCTAGGAGTTCTCATCCAAAGAAAAAAAATGTGTTTCCTTTTTTTCTTTCTTTTTAAAAATTGTATCTAAATGAGATGAATGTTAGCTGAACCTATTATGGTAATTATTTCACAATATATGTAAATCAAACCATTGCGCTTTACACCTTAAACATATACAGTGATGTATGTCAATTGTTTCTTAAGAAATCTGGAAAAAATTTTATAAAACATATGAAAAACTTCAACATCAAGAAAGATATACCACAGAACCAACAGATAGGTGAATTCACATTCAAGCAACTAGAGATAGCTGAGCAATGTAAATGGGACTTCAAAGTAAGAAATTGTAAAATGTGTGTGAATATGGTTTTTAATAAAGTCCCATTACTTTTAAGACTATTTTGTCTCATAGGAACTATATTAGTCAATTTTAGTTATGATACGATAATAACCCCAAGATCTCAGTGGCTTATAAAAACAAAGATTGATTCTTCCCTTAGGAGTTTTCTGCAAGTTGACTGCAGCTCTGCTCCATGTTTTCTTTACTCTGGGACCTAGGTGAAAGGAACAGTACCTATCTGGGACATTGATATTTTCATTTCAGAGGGAAAAAAGCAAGATGTTAGTTAGACCACTTGATTGTTCTTAAAAGTCCTGGAAAACAGCATGCATTAATCCACTCATGTTGCACTGGTCAGAAGACAATAGGGTAAAGGTGCATAATATTCTTGTAAGGAGAAACTGAATATTTTGAACAAAGGATACAAAACTTGACACGTAGAAAACTTTTGGCATTAGCAAATGAGTCCTTCTGGTATGCATAATGAAGCTTTAAAATCATTATTTTATGTGGTTTTTCCCTGTAATTTTAGATACTCTTAAAAATTTCTTTATTGATATGATTATATTGTCACTACTCTTTTTTTAATGTTTTTATTTATTTTTGAGACAGAGACAGAGCATGAGTAGCGGAGGGGCAAAGAGAGAGGGAGACACAGAATCTGAAGCAGGCTCCAGGCTCTGAGCTGTCAGCACAGAGCCCGACGTGGGGCTCAAACTCACAGACTGTGAGATCATGACCTGAGCTGAAGCTGGGCGCTTAACTGACTGAGCGACCCAGGCACCCCTCATCATTACTCTTAAATTAGCTCAATCCAAATATAGACATGAATATCATTTCCTCAGTTCCACTTCCAATTCAAAGTTCTTTCCCAATCTTTATTATGTCTATGGGCAAATCTCTAAAGTATGTTTTAATTTTTTTAACTCTTTCTCTGAAATTTAGGATGTACAAAGGATTATGAACAGGCTAAATGGGGTGGAACATGTTTTTCTTTCTTCACCAGAGTAATCTGATTTTCATTTACATTATACCATGAATGCTACAGCAGGATAATTCTAATGGCAACATTAATTCTCTACCCACAAATCAGGTCCACTTCATGGACTGGTTATTGATGCTGCTAAGTATAGAGGAAAGTGAATAAAAAGAAAGGCATGTTAATTTCAAGCTCCATTTAGAAACACGCTAGAAAAATCAATGGATGGTAAATAGAAATTGGCAAAATTGGCAGGAAGAAAATTTATATTCAAGCATAGAAGGGGCCAGAATACAAATCTGCACCCTGATCAGATAATAACCAAATAAAATGATGACAGTACTAGAAAGGCACTTGACAAAGCTCTTTCCTAATTGTTTAGTGTACTGAGGAATGTCCGCCTCTCAGATTCACTGAATCAAGATTCTGTCAGTTTAAATTTTGGAATTAAAGTTTTGATTAAAGTTCCTCATTAGGTTTCTCTAGCCTCACTAATTTTATAGACCTGATGTAGGGAGATACAGGCTCCTGGAAGGGGTGATTAACCAATAACTTTAGTTCTGAAGGGATTTAGAAAGTCTGGATTCTAGTGGGGTATATTCATAGGAGCTCTATTCTTCAGGCTTGAAGTCCATCTTCTATGATGAATTTAATCTCACAGTCACTAACTTTTCAGTGTTATATCTGAGAAATGGGACACTTCTGAGATCTCTCTAGCCTATTATAAAATAAAAGGTTTTCCAGCTTTGTGATGCTTAAGGAGAGAATTAGTTCTCTCATCTCAATTCATACCCATTCCCATCACTAATCTAGTGTATTTTACTCCATGAAGCCTACCATGACAATTCCAGCTCTAGCCTAATTTTCATTTTCTGAACTCCTGGGGAATTTTATAGCTTGAAACACACTATGGCCCTATACTCCTCAGTACTATTTCTTAAACTGATTCATGCTCATTTGTTTATTGAGCACTTACTCCATTGGATACTGTGCTTAACACTGAGGACACAAAAAAATGGATAAACCATGATTCCTGCTTCAAGATGCTCACAGCCTAGTAGGGGAAGATAGAAAAGTAACTGTATAGTTAAAATACAATGTGAAAAACACTAAGAGGTAAGCATGGGATATTGTGAAAACATTTAATTGTATGTATTTTTTTCTACCTAACCAGATAGTAAGTTCCTTCAGGAGAAGAGCCATATCTTCTACTTTTCTCCCAGTCTCCATAGTGCCTGGTCCATAATACTCTTGATCTGGAATCTTTTCTTCCAGATAGCTATATTCTTTGCTTTCTCTATTCCTTCAAGCCTTTGCTCAAAGATGAAGTTCTCAGAGATATTTGATCTATGTTATTCAAAATTGCATCACGCTCCTCTCTCCCCACACACACAGGCACCATTTGGACGTACGTATCTTATTCTCTTGTTTTATTTTCTACTTGGTATGTATCACCATTCGATATACTACATCATTTACTTATTTAATTTTGTTTACTATATATCTTGACTGCCAGAATGTAAACTCTATGAGGACAAAGATTATATCTGTCTTGTCCAATGTTTTATCTCCAGAGAAGCCTATAACAGTGCAAGGCACGTCATAGTAATTCAAAAGATATTTGTTGAATTAATGGATAGATGGCAACAGCACTAGTCAGTACTTAAGAAATACTATTTTTTTAATTGGCTGAATGATTTATCTGTCGTATAATACTAGACAGCTACTACCTCTATTTTTGATTTGGCTCAATATTGAAGGGCCTATTCTGCCATTCTTTGACTTTGAGGAGTCGGTACTCTGGGCAACATATCAGATCCCCCATAACTTTGCAGCAACAAAGTCATAACTGGCTGTCTTAACTAAGCTTGCTTTGACCCTCTGATGGCATTCAATACATGGATCATCCTTTGAGAATTACTGAGATAACTCATGAAACCTTTCTTTTTAAAATTTTGTTTAATAGATATAATATGTTCATGACCATGACAATTTCACCTCATACATTTGTTTTTATTTGGGATCTTCTACAGACTAGGGAAATTTTATATTTAAGAAGTCAGAGATTTATCTTTTTTCATGATCCACTTAAAATAAAAAATTGTGTCTTATTCCTCCTGTCAGTTATTAAAACTCAAATATTTAAAAAATATTTGACACTGTATGATATCACTTAATATGTAAATTCAAAATAGGAAAAATTCAGAGAAACAGAGAGTGAAATGGTAATTATTACAGGGTGGGAGTGGGGAAATGGGAAGATATTGCTCAGAGTAAAAATCTTAAAATTTAAAAACACTTTATATTAGCATAAACCTTCTTGTTCTTTATTTAAAGGGCATATATTTCTATAAATCTAATTATAACAAATATTACTGGGCATTAAAATGAGTGCATTTTATCAGGCCTCTTTTTAAATAAAGAAATTTTGATGTACCTAAGTTTAGAGAATTGTGAAATTGATAAGAAAAACACATTGCCAAGAAATATATGACAGAAGATGTTAAGGACAGAAAACAATCAACTACATCCTGATTTCCTCTTGAGCCAGCACCATAGTTAATAAATGCTTTTTAATGATGTTGTGTATATTAAGAGTTAGTCACAGAGATATAAAAAATATTATACCATCTAGAAAAAAAGTGGAGTTTTTGTAATTCATGTTTTTGTTTGTTTTAGATTTCCTATTTTTATTAAGTTGTGGATAGTTGGTGCAAATAATTGTGCAGCAATCCATTGAGAGGTGGAATTTAGAGTGGGTCATTGTCCTAAGGGCTTGTTACTCCTATTATTGAAAATTCTTAGTCCTATCTTTTTTGAATGCAAAATTGAAAACAAACAAACAAACAAACAAACACACTAATCTATAGAAGAGACCAAGTAGAACCAGTGGAAATAATGCAGGAATGAGAAAAATACAACCTTGTTCCACACAACTGATGGCTCTTCTGCATGCATGTTTTCTTGCAATATTCATGAGAAAATCAAGTATAACATTTGTGCCAGTTGGCAACTTGTTTTACCAAACATAGCAGTTTACATTTCAAGAGTAATACATTGGTTATTTATTGAATTATTGGAGGCTTCCTTTGTTAACTTTATATTTCCTTTGCAATGGGATATACAATGTAAAATTCTTGCCAGAAGCCAATTATTTCCACATACTTCAATCTCCCCAAGTTTGGTGTAAGTTGTGGCATGAATTCTTGTTGGCATGATATATTTCGTATGTGTAGCCATTTGACTTCATTTGCTAAACAGGTATGAGTTTAGCTATCATGAATTCTTTTTTTACAGCATCTTATATTTTTCGTATCATAGCCATATGATTTGTGGGGGTCCTTTTTGGTGAGGTGGGAGGAGAGTAGAGACAGTGAAAAATACTCAAAATTACAAAAGAGTTTATTCAAGACAGACTAAATCTGGACTAAATTACCTAAGGAATGTTTTCCAAGTAGCAGAAAAGAATGGTGAAGTTGAAAATCAGGGTAATGTGAGGCGCCTGGGTGGCTCAGTCGGTTGGGCGTCCGACTTCGGTTCATGTCATGATCTCCCAGTCTATGGGTTCGAGCCCCGCGTCGGGCTCTGTGCTGACAGCTCAGAGCCTGGAGCCTGTTTCAGATTCTGTGTCTCCCTCTTCCTCTGACCCTCCCCTGCTCATGCTCTCTCTCTCTCTCTGTCTCAAAAATAAATAAATGTTAAAAAAAAAAAGAAAATCAGGGTAATGTGAAAACTACAGTAGTGTATAAATGAGTTGATTGCCCAAACTATAGTATATTTCATTTTCCCCTGCTGAGTCCACAAAATCTCTTTTGTAATACTTTTCTTTTCCTCTACTACTCTTTACTTCTCCTTTAAGTAATTGTGGTCACCCACAAATGTGCCGGTTATCTTTTCTGATGATTAGAACTGGATTTCACCTCAAGGAATGCCTGGAACAAATTATGGAAGAAAGCCTTAAAATTGGGGACATATGATCTTAGCCCAATAGGCTGGTCATTTTTTGTCTTGGCAAGCTACTGAATGAAACTTCTGTAGGAGAGACCTGCCAGAGATTGGTATCCTTCCTAATTCCCCAAATTATTGTTGTAGTTGTTGGGGCTTTTTTCTTTTTTCTTTATTTATTTTTTTTAATTTTTATTTTTAAGAGAGAGAGAGAGAAATCACAAGTGGGTGAGGGGCAGATAGAGAGGGAGAAACAGAATCCGAAACAGACTCCAGGCTCTGAGCTGTCAACACAGACCCCGACGCGGGGCTGGAACTCACAAACTGTGATATCGTGACCCAAGCAGAAGTCAGATGCTTACCTGATTAAGCCACCAAGGCGGCCCTTCACCTTGGGGCTTTTTTGAATAAAAAAAGCATAGTTTCATTGAGCATATAGCTTCTGGAATGCTGTGCCATACAAAGACCCTCCAGGAATCAGATAGCATTCATTTTTCCACTCACTTTTTTTCTTTTTCTTTTATATTTTAGTTTAAATTATAGTTAACATATTGTGGTACTGGTTTCAGGAGTAGAATTTAGTGATTTATCACCTACATATAACACCCAGTGTTCGTCCAAGTGCCCTCCTTAATGCCCATCACCCATCACCCCGTCCCTCCACCCACCTCCACTTCAGCAACCCTCAGTTTGTTTTCTGTATTTAAAATTCTCTTATTGTTTGCCTCCCTCTCTGTTTTTATCTTATTTTATTTTTCCTTCCTTTCCCCTATGTTCATCTGTTTTGTTTCTTAAATTCCACATAAGTGAAATTATATGATATTTGTCTTTATCTGACTGATTTCACTTAGCATAGTACACTCTACTTCCATCCACTTTGTTTCAAATGGCAATATTTTATTTGTTGTGATTGCTGAGTCATAGCTATATCTCTGTCTCTCTATATATAGATCAACATCTACATCTATATATCTATCTATATACCCCACATCTTCATTATCTATTCATCAGTGGATGTACATATAAGCTCTATCCATAATTTGGCTATAGTTGATGGCATTGAAATAAACATGGGGGTGTATCTGCCCCTTTGAGTTAGCATTTTTGTATCTTTTGGATAAATACCTAGTAGTGCAGTTGTTGAGTCATAGGGTGAGTGGTTCTATTTTTTATTGTTTGAGGAACCTCCATACTGTGTTCCATAGTGGCTGCACCAGTTTGCATTCCCACCATCAGTGCAAGAGGGTTCCCCTTTCTCTGCATCCTTGCCAACATCTTTTTGTTTCCTGATTTGTTCATTTTAGCCATTCTGACAAGGTGTGAGGTGATATCTCATTGTGGTTTTAATTTGTATTTTTCTGATGATGAGTGATGTTGAGCATCTTTTCATGTGTCTGTTAGCCATCTGGATGTCTTCTTTAGAAAGTGTATATTCATGTCTTCTGCCCCTTTTTTCACTGGTTTATTTGTTTTTTTGGTGTTCAGTTTGAGAAGTTCTTTATAGATTTTGGATACTAACCCTTTATCTGATATGTGATTTGCAAATACCTTCTCCCATTCTGTTGGTTGCCTTTCAGTTTTGTTGATTGTTTCCTTCACTGTGCAAAAGCTTTTTTATCCTGATGAGGTCCCAATTGTTCATTTTTGCTTTTGTTTCCCTTGCCTCTGGAGACATGTCTAGTAAGATGATGCTGCAGCCAAGGTCAAAGAGGACTCTAGAATTTTGATAGTTTCCTGTCTTAAATTTAGCTCTTTCATCCATTTTGAAATTAGTTTTGTGTATGGTGTAAGGAAGTGTTCTGTTCCAATTTCATTCTTCTGCAGGTCACTGCCTAGTTTTCCCAACACCACTTTCTCAAGAGACCGTCTTTTTTCCATTGGATATTCTTTCCTGCTTTGTTGAAGATTAGTTGGCTGTACGTTGGTGGGTCCGTTTCTGTGTTCTCTGTTCTGTTCCATTGATCTATGTGTTTGTTTGTGTGCCAGTACCACAGTGTTTTGATGATTAGAGCTTTGTAGTATAGCTTCAAGTCCAGAATTGTGTTGCCTCCAGCTTTGGTTTTCTTTTTCAGGATTGCTTTGGCTATTTGGGGTCTTTTTTGGATGCATACAAATTTTAGGATTGTTTGTTCTAGTTCTGTGAAGAATGCTGGTATTATTTTGATAGGGATTGCATTGAATGTGTAGATTGCCTTGGGTAGTATAGACATTTTAACAATATTTGTTCTTCCACTCACTTTTTATAACAACTTAGAATACTTTTTCTGGTATAAACCCTGAACAAGTAAGTCTGTTTGCTATATCTGTTATTTTCCAGAAGGATGGTCTTTCCTCCAGATTTCTACTTGTTCATTTCCATTATCTAAGTTCACTACTTAGAATCCTTTCCTAAGCAAGGAGACAGAACTTCATGACACATTTTACAAAGAAGAAACGAATTAATTAGCATATCACAAAAATCATAATTTGCTATAGTTTGGATAGGTCTATGTGATTCTTATTATGTAAACTATTAGAAATAATGCATTTCTATGGAAATGTTGTATCTAACAATTTTAAAATGCCTATCACAAAACTTGTTTTTGTTTCCCAAAGCCCCAATAAAATATGTAATCCTTCAAAAATGCCTTAAACTTCTAGGTCCCGTGATGGGTTCTGTAGGTTATTCATGATTTATATTTCACAATACTCAGTGACATAGACTGATTTTGAGCCTTAAATGTTTCAGTAATGATCTCATCTTACCTAATGGTTATTAATGTGTAGTGTAGTTTAACAGCACCATATCCTCTTAAAAGCAGCTTGAGACTTAGACTTTATACAAAGTCATTCTTGTCTCTTGAACTTTATTCTACATATAGAGATTGTAGTAGAAATGAAGGGTTATCTTCTCATTTTAAGATGGAATTTTACTAATTAAAAGAAAACAATGTTAATTTTGTAGCTATCTTCCTCTTACTCAGAGAGTATTTTAAATGGATGAAAAATGAGATTTATCTTTAGTTATGATTATGTTCTTTGCCAGTGAATATGGGAACCTTCATTTCTCTTCTTAGAAATGCTGCTAGATTTAATTCAGTAAAAAAAGAAGTAATTTCTCATATTTACCTTTAAATTGCATTGAATCTTGTTGTAGTCACATTAGGAAGTAATGATTTATATGCTTTCTAATCATTTATCTGCTTATATAAGCATAGTTCCACTTTAGAAATCTTATTGAATTAATGCTGTAATGCATGGAACAGAGAAAAATAATTTCCAAAGATTAAGCTCTGCTTTTCAGCAATCTGATCTTGTTTTGCATGCTCTGCTCTGTCATATAGGTGTATGGAGGTACCAAACTGGTAATTTATTATAAAATTTAAATAGACCTAGGAAGACCATATAGAAGATGCTTATCTACTAAAAAGTGTCCGTTTTCCTGAATATAAACTCTAAGAGGCTACACCCATGTAGCTAAAGTATAGGTGGAATACTTTCTTAAATGGAAAAATATTCTACTGTGTGTGAACTCCTATTTTACATTCAGGTATATATGCTTCTCTTTGTGGAATACTTTCCTAAAAAATGAACATCTCATTTTGTAATAGAGAGGATATTACTACTTACAATATGTAAATATGCTTATAGAAATGTGCAAAGATAATACCAAATGCTGCAGAAATGCAGAAGAATAATAAAAAGGTGAAGCCTGGTATCAGATATATATATTTAAAGCATTTTAAAAAGAATTTAAAAAATAGAGGGGTCATAAATAAAATAGAGGCGTTATGAGGACTATGAGAAAAATAAATTCATTAGGTGATTTATTCTAAGTATCCATTTTCAATAATCAATCAAGAAAAAATAGTTACCTTTTGTTGGAAACTGTTTGGTTATTTATTGCTGAATAACAAAGGATCCCCAAAACTATGACTTTAATAATTAATTATCTTTTGTTGTTCTACAGATTGATTAGTCTCAGCTGATCAGTTGTTACTTGATCTCATGCTATTACCATCAGAAGTCTGGGATTGGAGTAATCCAAAAACTAGATGCCAACAGAGATTCTTCACACATGTCTCTAAAGCCTAGGTTGGGATAGCAGGAAAGCTGAGGACAGGCTGGGAATTTCTCTTTCTACATGGAATCTCCACATGGTAGCACTGGCTTCATAAAAACATAGTGGTGGTCCCAGGATATTTGGACTTCTCATGTGATAGCTGTTTCCCTCACTACAAGTGCTTCAAGAGACAGGAAATGAAAGTGGCCAATCTTTAAATCTTGGGTTTAGAATGTGGCCCAGTCACTTCTTCATATCCTATAGGCCAAAATACACACAGTCTGACAGAATTCAAAGAGGGAGGACATAGACCTCAGGTTTCAATGGGAGAAGTGTCAAACAATGTTTAGCCATCATTACTATAAAAGTTATGTGTGTTAGGTGAGCAGGATACGTCTTACATTTACTTTGCTAAAATAGCAAATACAAGAAATCAAAACCTCTAGAGAAACCAGCAGATCTACTTCTGCATAGGCTAAGTGAACTGTAAGTGCCTCAAAAGCAATGCCAAGGATCATAGTGCCTGTAACCTTGACATTACAATTATGTTGCCCATGAAAAATACCTAGAAATTACCTTTATAAGTCATATAGTATGTGTGTGTACTGGGTTGCTGGCTACTTAAAATAGAAACTTTTATTAAAATGAAGAAAAATTTAAAGACTTTGAACACACGGAAGAGACAATGGTAAATGTTACTTTATTCTCATTTTCTTGATCCATTAGTGTTTTTTTTAACTTTATTTAGAGAGAGAGAGGGAAGGAATAGGGGAGGGGCAGAGGGGGTACAGGGGTTCCAAAATAAGCTCTGTGCTGACAGTAGAGGGCCTGATGTGGGGCTCGAACTCACAAACCACAAGATCATGATTTGAGTTGAAGTTGGACACTTAATGGACGAGCCACCCAGACACCCAATCCATTAGTGTTTTTTAAAGGCATAGTGAGTTCCTCTTAAGACAATTGAGATAGTCATAAGCTTTGGATATAAGTTCCAGTTCTTGTTCTTGGGATCTGACAGTGATCATGACAGGGGAGAGACTAGCAAATAAAATATCCAGCAGGAAATAGGAGCCCCTAATTTTCAATTAGAGTTCTACTTGGTTTCCATGGAAACTGGTTTGGGTGGTATATCTTATTGGGTGTGTGCTTGTGTACCTCCATTTACTAATCTTTAGGAGAGAATGAAATGATAGTGGGATGGTGTTAATAAAAGTTGGAAAGATCAGAACAAGTTTGGTGGAACTAAAGGGATTCCTTAAGGTATCTGGTGTTGATTTTATGCTACAGGCCCTATGCTGAGCCACATACACCTCATATAACATGCCCAATGAGAGACAAGTATAGGTATACTAGCATTCATAGTTGCAAGTGATACCAAGCTAAACTGAATTTTAAAATGACTTAAAATGTGCATGCTTTTAAATCCTTATTTCAAGTAACAATCAGGAAAAAAATTCTGGGGCTGACTTTTTACTGTGTTGCCTTTCATGTACTTTGGCAGAAGGTTGGGCTTTTGTCCTGAATTAATTTGAAATTTTGATTTAAAATATTGTGCTTCTCCATCCTTCACTTACCCCCTTGTAAATTTTTAAAAGGGAAAAAAGGATTATTTTATATGTTCATGCTTGCATGATTAGAAGGAGTATGAATAGGGGAGGGCTTAACGTATATATATCCAATTACTAAAATGACCTTAATGAAATGACACGAATATAGTAGAAAAACTATCTCAGATATCACCTTTCGTCTATAAAGCCAGAGCCAAAACTAAATGATTTTAATCACACTCTAGATTTTCTCTCCATTATTTTTGTTAAAGACTTATGGCCTGTTGTTGCCTTGGTACTATGATACCAAGGGAAGGGAACAACCAGAAAATAAACAAATGGGATTAGAGTCTGAGATACATCTTTAATGCCAAGTGTTCATTCTCAACTTACTGTCAGACAAATATATCTTTTGTAACTCAGTTTTCAGCGAAAGGTGTTGTTTAAGAGATTTTCCTAGAATTTCAAGTGTGTAGCTATTAGAGTACTTGGCAATCAGATAAAATAAATATGGCAAGGAATTAGAGAAGAATAGATAGCAAATCTGTGTTGTTGTTGTTGTTGTCATTGTTAACCAGTTAACCCTCTCATGAAAAAAGTTAATTCATGGCTTCTCCTTTGATAAATGCAAATGAAAATTTGGCTGCTTGGCCTAAAATGGGAAATTTGTGAAAAGACAATTACATTCTTGGAAATGCAAATGTACTTAATGAACTAATGACTCTAAATGGCATCCTTTCAAAAAAGAACTGAATAGATGCCCATTGCAATAACTTTCCATTGTTTTTTCCTATTTACCCATTGTTAGATGTACCTGCTTCCATCAGAGTTGGAATGAGGTGTCATACTAACAGATATAACCCAAATCAAAAATTAAGTGTAGAGGTGGTGACCTACTAGCCTACAATATCTACAAAGAAAATTCAGTATATATGAGTGGAAACACCCAATTTTATTATTTTGGAGTCATCTTGAAAGGATATACTTTTTCTCCACTTTAAAGTAATATCTGACTCTAAATGCTCTCCTATTAATAATTGTAAAGAAATTAATCTATCGCCAAAGGATAATCCTTCTTTTGGATTAAAAGGGTGACAATAATACCATGTTTTTTCCAGAAGAGTCTTGGTTTATGCCTTTTGTCCCAGCATAATTATTAATAGTATCCCAATTTCCTCTCACAAGTGTCCCGATATGAATGATCAATTACATGGTCACCCTATTTATATACTAATCCCAAAGCATTAAGCCATTGATTAAGCACCTAGCTGTTCATGCTGCTTCATGATACATTAATTATACTAAAAAATAGCATAGAAGGAACCTCTGGCCTCTGGGAATTTATGTCTAAGAGATACAGTATCACTGTGAACACACATATAAGAGATCAAGTGCATTAAAAACAGTAATTCAAAGACCAAAATGTGTATGTCATACTCTGCAGAAACATTTGTTTTCAGGCTGGGAGAAGAAGCTTTGGTTGAGAGAATGTAGGAGTTCCATAAAGGAATGATGTGGATAGTCTGTCAGTCTTTTATTAGTTTATCTGGAATAGCCATCTGAAAAAAGGGCTATTTTCTTCTTTCTTTCTTTCTTTCTTTCTTTCTTTCTTTCTTTCTTTCTTTCTTTTCTTTCTTTCCTTCATTCCTTCCATCTTCCCTTCCATAGTATGGGTTGCCTCCCATGAGTAAGTTAGTTCAATGTCCATTAGACTGTCTTTGTCCACCCACCATACCATGGGAAACTGTCTACAAATCAGGACTGAGCTTGGCTATGTCATGGATATAATTAACAACCATTTTTTTAATGTTTATTTTTGAGACAGAGAGAGACAGAGAATGAACGGGGGAGGGTCAGAGAGAGAGGGAGACACAGAATCTGAAACAGGCTCCAGGCTCTGAGCAGTCAGCACAAAGCCTGATGCGGGGCTCAAACTCACAGACTGTGAGATCATGACCTGAGCCGAAGTCGGACGCTTAACCAACAGAGCCACCCAGGCGCCCCAACAACCATTTTTCCACATTGTTTTTTAGCACTCTCTTACAGTATATCAGTGTGTGAGGTAAAAAGATATAGAGTCAGGAATGATAAACTTCATCTCAAAGGACTACATAAGTGAGATGAGATTGTTTTGAACACATTTTTAAAAAAGATCTTTAGTTAGCCTGATACCTTATGGCATTGACTGAAGAATGAATCATACATTCTTTAGGCCAAGAAAACTCCTAGACTACTAGTGAATTATAGAGTGATTTGGAAAACAGTATTGGCTAAGAGGGTACTGTTCTGCAGTTCTATACACAATTTACCTGTCCCTGACTCTAGAACCATTGGGAGAAGGGGGAAGTGATGGCTCCATATCCCCAACCAGAGAGGGAGAGAGAACTTCAGGGAACAATGGCCCAGGAGGCTTTGAGTGTATGCACATAGGAACAGGTACTGAAGCTAGATTTTGGAAGCATTCCTCAATCTCTATAGGAAGGTCCTATTTATAAACCAGTTGAAGTCCTGTGAGGAAGCTGCCCACCCTCATCTCTGATTATGCTACTCATATAGAAGAAAATCAAAACCTCACCTTAAATTGAAAGGTTATCAATGGCTATGGCTTTGATCTTCAACTAACAAGATCAGGAAGTTGGATGAAGATATTTTATCCTGTTTCTTGTTCTCTTTTGTAAATCAAATTATCTGTGATGCAATGTTGCAAAGATATGATTCTGATATAGTTAAACCTTATTTATAGTTAAACCTTATTTACTGAGAAGTGCCACATATTAGGGTGCTTAGGTTATATTGAATATCTCAAGGTAAATGAAGATTAGGGATAAGCCCAAGACCTACTAATTAGGCATAACTATAATTCCCCCAAAATACCATGACTGGTCATACTTCTGGGATTTTATTTATGTCATTTCCTTCCTATGCTTGAAATTTCTTCTTGTCTGTATGGAGAACCCGTAATCATATTTCAAGACTCAACTCAGGGTTCACTTTGTCTTTGAAGACGATATTGACTTCCTCCCAGTTCACCTCACCTTCATCTCTTAGGTAGATATGATCTCTCTTCTCTTTATTTGTAGAGCTGTCTACCCCACTAGAAGGTAAGTTTCTTGAAGGAAGAGACCTAGCAGAGGCTGGCATATAGTAGGAATCATTAAATAATTAGGTGTGTTAATGAATGAAATAACAAATAAGAAGGGTCCCAAAAGACAAAATCATATGTTGGCGAGGAGGCCACTGGGCCCCTTGAAGACATAGATATCCCTGTAAAATTTCAAGTTTGCTCCAAAAAACGCCTGGCTTGTCCAACATCAGCCTATATTGCTACCTCCTTGTCTAGGCAGAAAAGTTGGTACGTTGTTTAACTCCTAGCAAACTAGACGTGTAGCCAGGACTCCTACTCTCTGACAATTTTGCATAATGACACTATATAATGAAATTTTTAAATAGACCTTTTTCCCCCATGAAGGCCCTTAATGGTCAGACATCTACAAACCTTTTCTTAGATTCCTTGTTTTAATCTTTGAGCTGAATATTTTCTTTTGTTCTTTTTATTTTTCCCTGTAGGCACTCCATTCATGATAACTGTAGGAAATACATTTAAGAAAATGATACTTTTCTATTACCACTGTAGTCAAAGAATCTTTTGTTTCTTTTTCTGCTGTTGATTTATTTTTTGGTGAGCTGTTTTGTGTGATAAAAGATTATTAGTAAGACAATACTTGTTTATTACAAATATTTTGTGTTTTTATTCCATCCAGTGGGAGTATCAACATAAATGCCAAGCAATCTGAATTAAATAGCTTAAGTGGCAGTAATGCTACTCCAATTGCTTGTCATTACACAGGAGATATGGCTGACTATACGGCACTACCTGAGCCATACATTTTACATTCGCAACCAGCCTATTATAGATGAACTGTGAAAATTGGAGAGGGCTTTTTATGATAATTGGAAGTTGTTTTCCTTGAAGTATGTAAAGCCCTTGAGAAAGCTTGAATTACTTGTCTGTAATTTTGTTATAAGCTTTAAAGCTATTTATTTAACTTGAAGTTTATTGCTCCTGAATATATTTTCCTGTGTCTTTCGATTGAGTGACATGCATGCTACAGCCTCAATAGCATTTTCATTTTGAATACAATTATAAATTTTCTTTTGCTTGTTGTTCTCAACTTCAAAGAGTTATCTTCCCTTAGGGCATGATTCTTAGAAAAATGAAGCTAACCTCTGGATTTTAAATTAAGTGTGTGAAAGGAAATACAAAAGACAGTCTCTCTTTGATTCCACCTTGTTCTTTGTGTATTCTGAGTAAAACTAACCCAGTTCAGATATTGACTGAATCTGTAAGAAATGTGTCCAACATTTTCTGTCATACAATTATGTGTTCTTATACTTTTCTTCCTTACCCTTACAATCTTTCTCTCACCTGACTGGTCTTTTCTCTGCTCACTGAATAATTAATGTTCATTACTTGTGTAGGCAATTTTGTCTTCCTAGAATATCTTTCCTCTTCCTCAGAATTTATTCAAATCCCCTAATACCTCCTTTTGACAAGATGGTTCAGCTTATGTTATACTGCCTCTGTGAATATTTACATGATTACTCACCAGTTGAAACTGATCTCGTCATCTGCCTGCTCTTAGCACTTATTTTCTAGACCTCTATGTTGGTCTAACCATATGTAATAGCACCTTGCTTCTCTAGAGATCAGAAGTATGGGAAAGCCCACCTGAAGTAGTGATCACAAAGCTACCGTATTCAGGTGAAAATTTTACTAAGAGCCTTAATACATAATTTAATTCCACTTCTTAGTGAACTTAATTATCTGATTTCTAAGTCCTCCAATGAAAAAGACACAATCAACCAAACTTCATTTTCCTTATCTGCTAGATTGAAATTATAGCTATATTCCATCACATCTAAGATTCCATTGCTTTAAGACACACCACTATTTTATGTACCACTAAGAAAGAAAAGATGCTGCCCAGAAAAATATGTCACAAGGGTTTGCTATTATCTAGAATTCATATTTTATACTTATTAAAAGAACTCTTTTTATCATTACTTAAATATGGTTTTTGGTTATCATATCAACATATATGCTTGGCATGTGGAATGAAATAAAGTAATGCATTTTCAACATTTTTTATTGAATTACAATTGACATACAATGTTATATTAGTTTCATATATACAACATATTAATTAAACAATTCTATACATTCCTCAGGTTTTTTTTAATCTCTGGAAGCTTCTCTTCATGGTCATGCTTCTGCATCATAGTATGATAATACTAGTCAGACCTGGGAACAAACTTCTGTCTGCCAATCACTGGCTTTATAATCTTGAACACATCACTTAAAATTTTGGAGCCTTACTTTCTTTACCTATAAAATGGGGAAAATAATTCCTAGTTCTCATCATTATTTGAAGCAAATGAGATAATAGAAGTGATGTACAAGTGATGTACATGACTCTACACATTTAGCCTCCCATGACTTGGCTCATTTTTTTTAAACCTTAGTTTTCTTTAAAATATCTAATATAGTTGGCTAAAACTGCATGTTTATACATATTGGCTTGTAATTGGAAAATTCATTATGATTCAGTTTTTGTGCTTTAGAAAATTAAATATTCTTCTATTTTATATGATTGTATATGGTTTCAAATTTATTTAAATTTACTCAAACTAAGGAATACTAGCTATCCAATATATTTGTTTATAGTTATAGAGCTCAATAGCATGTCAAGAATACCTCAAGTAAATCACAAGCATCTCTATATGGTACAAGGTGTACTTGTTATGTCTTCTATTTGCCACATTGAATATTACTCAGAATTCTCTGATGACTCCATTAATGTCTGGTAATCCCCCAAATTGTTTCTGTTATTGCTACCAATGTAAAATGTTTGGGATTGCTGTTTTCCTTGAAAACAAATCAGATTAAGAATGTTTGTCTGGAAAATAAGGAAATATGGGTATTTGCTTTTCTAGTAACTGAACTCAAAAAATTTCATGAAGAGCAGCAAAAAATTAATCAATTGTTAAACACAATTCTAACAGAGGACAGCCTTTTAAAGTTACCATCATTATATTTAACTGTAGATGTAATGATTGAACTGGTTCTTTCTCTTTAGGTTTCTCACCTGGCAGTAGCTGGAGGCCAGCTTGGAATTGGAAAAAATAAGAACAGACCAGTTTATGTCTGTGTCTCTTTAAATTTCTCTTCTTACCTATCTCTCTGTCTTCCTTCATCCTGAACTTTCTTCTGTATTTATTGGGTGACTGGAAATACAAAAATAAATAAAACATTTTCCCCTGGAGGAGCTGAATTTTCCCACTTTCCAGAGGCCCAGAGAGGCTAAGTTATTTGTCTAAAGTCAAACAGTTGGAGGTGACGGAGTTCATTTAGCATCCATTTCAGTTTTCTACTAATTAAATTTCATAAATAATAATCAGGCATCTAAGTGCAATGGACTCTGCCAAACCCTACCTTGCTTTGTCCATTTTGTTTTCTTCCTTCCTAGAAAGGAACATAAACCAGAAATGGAGTTTTCTCAGTCATATATCTTGAAATATGTTGCAGTAATGTTCATATAAACATTGTTCATATGGAATGAGGTTGAAGTATCATACTAAATTTTCAGCAACCAAAAACATAGCAGATAGTATTATTTACTATACATCAAGATAAATACTGCACTTTGCCTAGAGGCAGCCTTCGTAATTTAGGTGCCCTGCTTTCAGAGACCCAGGTGTCAAAAATTCAAGCTTACCAAAGAGATAAATAATAAGATAGCTCCCATTACAGAAGGATTCTTCCACTTACAAATGGGTTCACTGTAGGGTTCTCTTAAAGAGATTCTCCCTTCATACTTTTAAATATATGCTTGTTGATTATTGACTACTTGTCAGAAAAAACTGAGGAGGAGACAAATAGCTAACATGTTAGAAATTAATGCCAGGTGACAATCACTGAAACGAAAATTAAACACCTCAAATATTATAATGTAAATTGGTGGGGAAACATAGCATTTGATTTATGTAAAATGGAATTCATAAACTAATTTTCAAAAATATGTGTATAGTATAAAGAAGCACACTGAACTTACATAGTAAAACATTCTAGAGCTGAGGTTCTTTCCATATGTAGACTCTTGAGGGGGAGAAGTTCTGTGAATGGATGTAACGGTCAACTATTGCTGCAATAATGCTGCATTAAAAACAACCCCAAAACTCACTGGCTTAAAAATAACAATTATTTTTTTCTCATTTATATATTTGCAAGTCAGCTGGAGGTTGAATGATCTAAGCTGAACTTAGCTGGGCTGAGCTTCATGCCGCAGGTTGAGCCCAGGTATATTCTATATGTCTCTCATCTTTCTTGGACCAAAAGGTTACATGGAGCATTTTTTTCTCATGGTAATGACAGAAATGCAAGAGGGATGAGCAGAAACATGCAATAGCTCTTAAAGACTAAGATTGAAACAGGCATTATGTCACTTACATTGGCCAAAGCAAATTGTTGGCTAAGGCCAACATCACTGGAGCAAGGAGTATTCTCTGCCTCTAGTGGAGTAGTTACAAATTCCTATGGCAAAGGACATGAGTATAAGGAAAGGAGGATTAGGAGCAATGATGTAGTCTACCACAATGGGCTTCAAGGATACCAAAATCCACTGAAATTGTTTACTAAAATGTTATATCGTATAAGACTATTTTTCTAAGAAACAAAATTCCTACTGTTTTGAGATTCCATTCATTTTCATTTAAGAATCACTTACTCTGGGGTCTTTTGTTATTCATTTGTTAGTTCAGTCAACTATATTAATATACCCCAGTTAATGACCCAGGATTTATTTGAGTGTTTTCTGAATTTTAGGTGATTGAGGAGTTGGTTGTTTTCCATCAGGCTCTGTATTTTGAGAGCCCAACTGATTTGGCAGGGCTCTGTTCAGCACTTGGTAACTGTTCTGTGCCCAAAACTTAGTTGACACTCTCTTGCATAGTGATATGTTAAAAAATTCCTTATGGAAAAACGCAGCTGGAGAGGAGACGTTGAAACAAGAAAGACCTAGTTGCAAATTCTACCAAATTCTAGCTCTGCCATTCACTACCTATATGATAGCTACAGCTCCCCAACAATTCTGGTTCCACCCAAGATAAGAAGTTATTAAAAAAACTTTTGAAGGTAAATCTCCATTAGGCTTTCAATGGAAATGAACTCTGGAAACACTTAGAAATGTAAATACCACAATAAATCCAAAGAACAAACTCCATTAGCAGGTGATTGAGCTAGCTTGTAACCAAGGGAAAATAATGGGTGTCCTCTACAATTCCCCAGAACTTTAAAGTCTGTTATAGTATCCCTATTTTACAGATAATAATAATGGAACACAGAAGGGATAAGTGGTGTCCTGTCATACAACTAGTATCTAAGTCAGGGTTAAAACTGAGAGCATTCTGGCTCTTAACTTTCATCTATAGTTTGGATTGTTGAGTCCAAGGAAAGGAAGATTATTGGGTCAAAAAGGTACTTAAAATTGCCTATGTATTCTTGTATTCTACTTGCAAATGTTCTCTTCATATTTGTGTACTATTCTATCACCAACTAATGGCTATTGTCGACAGTTACTGGGTTAATTGTTCCTCTCTTGACAGCTCTGCACTAAGTTGAAAAGTACTCCTCCTAATGTGTGTGTGTGTGTGTGTGTGTGTGTGTGTGTGTGTGTGTGTTTTAATTCTAGCTGTACACATCCCATCATGTTTCTTATTCCCCCCTTGACTCTAATAGGTTAGAGTGAGATTTGGCTTAGAGAATACTATCCTGGTCCAGTTTCCCATACTATATATAAGTAGTTGAGGAGGTCATAGTAACAGGTACTCTAATGTAGATATAGCCAAAGATCTAGTAGCAATAAAAGTATTTTGGTTCCATTCCACAAATGTATCTTTAGAAACATGTTTTCTTTCTATCATAAAGAGTCTTTCTGATTACTATAGGGTCCACTCTCCCTTTTGATATTGGGGAACTACCAAAGGTGGTAATGCAATGTAATGTTTCTTCATTTAAGTGCCAGTATTCTCATTTCACAGTTGCCCAAGGAACACAGCCATTAGGATGTGTGGTATCTATTTACCTCTAGTTACGTCGTGTCTTATCTCAGATGAATGGTAGTGCTTCTAGATTATAGGTGGTCTAAGAGTGTTCCACATATTAGGGTGCCTGGGTGACTCAGTAGATGAGCGTCTGACTTTCAGTTTCAGTTCAGGTTGTGATCCCAGGGTCACGGGATTGAGCCCTTTGTCGCACTGAGTGTGGAGCCTAGTAAGGAATTGTCTCTCCCTTTGCCCCTCTTCCCTGCTCATATTCTGTCTCTCTCAAATAAAAAAAAGAGTATTCCACATATCAGCCAATCCTAACTGCAACAACTGTCAGTCTCTAGTTTGTGAAACATCTTTTATGCTGTTTTATAGTATTTTTAGTGTTTTCCCAACTTCTTCATGTTGAATCTCCATTGTTATGTTTACTTCTGTCTCACTTATGTTGATTGCTAACCTTATCCATCTGTGTACCCAAAGATGACAAAACTGCCATGGCATGTCTGTTAAATTAAAGTTGCTTGGTTTCAAAATTTATAAAATTGAATGTATTTTAAATACTTGAATTTCCTCTTTGAATGTGGTTGGCATGGCAGACTTGCATTTTTAGAACCTAATAAAATGACATCTTGGGGGTTTTGTCTCTCTCTTTTTCCTAATGTTTTTTTTAATTGTATAACTCCCACTCTCACAGCATCCCATCCTACATACCCCCCCACACATCTAATTTATGAGCCCTCTACACAAGAAGAAACAATAGGTATGACTGGGGGATGTGCTATTAAAATGATACATTTTGAGATCTTCTGTAAATCATTTTCTTTATGGCCTTCTACTTCTAAAACTCTATCATGAGCCTTATTGACATACAGAAAGGGAAAAATGGAGAAAGTCACATACAAGTAAATTAGGAATGAGAATAGCAATATAATGATAGATAAAATGAAGATTTGAAAAAAGCAAAAGAGAATATTATGTAGCAACTTTATGCCAATAAATTGAAAACAAATTAAATGGACATATTAATAGAATACATAGTTTATTGCAGTGCCTGGGTAGCTCAGTTGGTTAAGTATCTGACTTCAGCTCAGGTCATGATCCTGCAGTTCGCAAGTTCAAGCCCTGTGTTGGTCTCTGTGCTGACAGCTCAGAGCCTGAAACCTGCTTCAGATTCTGTGTCTCCCTCTCTCTCTCTGCCCCTCCCCTACTCATTCTCTCTCTCTCTCTCTCTCAAAAATAAGTATTAATTTTTTCTTTATTTTTTTTTAAATTTTATATTGGGAAGAGAGAGAGAGAGAGCATGAGCAGGGGAGGGGCAGAGAGATGGAGACAGAATGTGAAGCAGGCTCCAGGCTCCAACACAGGGCTCAAACTCAGGAGCAGTGAGATCATGACCTGAACCGAAGTCTGACACTTAACTGACTGAGCCACCCAGGAACCCCTAAAAAGTTTTTTTAAAGAATATATAATTTATCAAAATTGACTCAAGAAAAATTAGAAAACTTTCATAAACTAATATGCTTAAACACATTTTGAATTGGTAATAAATATTAATGCCCATCTAAAAATAAAATCTCAGGTCCAGGTGATTAGATAATTTTACTGGCAAATTTCCCCTAACTTTCAAGGATAAAATGATCCAAATCACATTTACAATTTCAAAAAATAAAAAAAATAAAGAAAGGTACTCAACTTACATTATGAGACTAGTATAACTTTGATTAAAAAAAAACAGGAAA
Source organism: Neofelis nebulosa (assembly GCF_028018385.1). Classification (NCBI taxonomy): domain Eukaryota; kingdom Metazoa; phylum Chordata; class Mammalia; order Carnivora; family Felidae; genus Neofelis; species Neofelis nebulosa. The sequence continues at coordinate 85,312,214 of NC_080800.1, forward strand.
GGACAGACTCAACTAAAGAATAATCCAATCTCATCTATGAACATAGTGAAATGTCTGAAACAAGAACCATGAGATAATTATTGTTCAGGTCCAAATGCCAAGAGCCATCTTTAATTCCTCTTTTCCCTTTCATATCCCACATCTAATGAATCAGTTTGAAATTTCTGTTGATTATGCCTTTTAATCAGATTATGTCATTCCTGGATCAAATCTTTCTAAAGACATTCCATGATGCATGGAATAAAATCCAAACCTTTCACCATGATCTACAAGTCCCTGCATGATCCAGCCTCTGTCTACCTCGTCAACCCCATCTCCTAATACTCTCCTTCTGCCTCATTCTACTCTAGAAGTACTGAACTTATTCCTGTTATTTTAAAAGTCCAAGCTTGTTTTCAGCAAAGAGGTTTTACATTTTCTTTTCCTTCTTCTTTCACTTTTCCTCCAGCTGTTTGTACAGTCATCTTTTCATCATTCAAGCCTCTGTTCAAATATCGCCTCAAAGAAGTTTTCCCTAATCTCTTGTCATTTCTTCATTCTCCCTGCCTCTGTATCCCTTTAGCCATCTTCATTTTTCTTCATATCACTTGTCCGTAAGTATCTAAAACTACCATTTTTCTAAATGTTCATTGTCTTTCTCCTTCACTAGAACCTAAGCTCAAGAGGATAGGGATTTTTCTTGTTCTCTGCTCTATTCCTAAGACCTAGAAAAGGGCTTGTAGGCATTAAATATATATGGAGTAAATGAATCTAGTCCAACATTTTTCATTTCACATAAGAGAAAACTAAAGCCCAGGGAAGGAATATGGCTTGTTTAAGGTACTGTCCATCTGAGAATGAAACCCTTTCTTTTGAGTCATAGTCCAGTGCTCTTTCTACTATACCACTTTTCTCTATTTGCTTCCACCCCCATAATTATACTTTAAAAAAGAGAATCCTGTCTTTGCCCTGGCAGACTAGGATAAGTATTAATTTGTGGAAATATTTATGAAGCTTGATACAAGCAAATCAGTATGATGAGACATATATGGATACTCTCATACTTTGTGGCTTTCCAATACTGGTTACATTTCATTTTAGGAGTGCCTTCCTTTCAGAAGTAGGGAAATGCTTATCTTCTGTGTGTGTCTACTAGCAAATATGATAAAGCATTTTAGGGCCAAGCATCAGGGCTGATGATATTAACTTATCCCAACAAGTCCTGAGTCCATTGGCTCTGATAAAGTCCCATTATTCACCACCATGCAAAGTAATTTTAAATAAACTCTATGCCCAATGTGGGGCTCAAACACATGGCCCCAAGATCAAGAATCCCATACTGTACTGACTGAACCCTCCAGGTGCTCCATGCAAAGTAATTTACAGTCTGAAAAAACAGACAAGGTCACAGAGCAAGGGTGTGTATACGTACCTGTGTATGTGGTACAATTTCATTAGTTCATTATGCAAATACCATGTGCCTGTGACTGTGCCAGTGGAGATACAAAAGAAAAGAAGTGGCAGACATAATTCTTACAATTGGAAATCTTAATATACTCTTGAAAGACCAGGAAAATAATTCTGACATATTATATAAGCAATGAAAAACAGTAAGACTGTATCTACCAGGGCTGGTGAAATTCAGAATAAGAGAAAAATCACTATGAGGTTGTCTTCATCTGAAAAAGCAACACAGAGACTATGTGATACAAGACTATGTGTGGCCTTTCTCTCTGCTTTTTGTAGCAAGGCTCAAAGTATATTGATATATCATTAAAAATAGTTTTGTTTTGTTTTGTTTTGTTATGTTTTGCATTCAGGATGAAAGCCACTGACCACAGGAGACAGAGTTTTCTAAGGTTTTAAAATAATTCTTGGAAGATAATAAGGTCTGGTATTAGCCTTTGCTTTTCTAGGCAGATTCACAGTGTTCAAGTATCCTTTGTTTCCTTTCAGAAGTGGGAGCAGGGATGTTATTCTGCCACTGTGGAATATTTCACAAGGTTTCATCAAAGTTTCAGAATATCAGTTTCTTCGTGGCTTATCACTTCAATCCCCTGAACAAACTGGAAGGGATATGTTCTATTTTGTTTGCTCTGGGCAGCCTATATCTCTGGATCATCTACGTTCTGTCAACTGCCACTAGAGAGAGGCTGATTAACTGCATTTGATTTGTGGATAGAATTTTAAGCAACATTAAGAGATTCTAACTGAAACTGCTTAGCCCTTTCAGGCATAATCCTACAAACTCCAACTCTGAGTAATGCCCACTAAAGGTAATGGACACTCTGATGAGAGCATTTCAGTCAACTGAGCAGTCTGTGATGGTGGCTAGAGAGGTTATTCAGACCTTTGCAAATGCCATCCATGTCTGTGGGAAATTAGGCTTTTATATCAGCTGCAAAGTAGAGCCCTCTATTTACAACATGTAAAACACTAACCACATTTCTCTTTAAAAAATGTATTAAAGAAGAAATTATGTATTAGAATATTAGGTTTCTTATAATAAGAACTATAGGGACTTTAAAAATAGATTTTTTCTACTGGGAGTAGAAATTTGGTTAAGAGTGATAAATTTTCTACATTAATTTATTTCGGGGCATTTCCTTGAGAAGTATGTACAGGTAAATGAAAAATACTATTGAATTTATTTTAAATGTGACATAAGGACCAGAGCAGTGTTTCTCAAGATAGGGACTGCCTGCAATAGAATCACTCAGGGAACTTGTTGTAAATGCAGAACCCTAGGCACCACACAAGTCCTGCTGAATCAGACTCTAAAGTTAGAGCCTATGGATCTTCATTAAAAACATACAAACATGCAAAACTGACATGGTATTTCTGATACACTCTAAAGTTTCAAAACACAGCAAGTTAAAGTTGGAGAGTAATTGCTTAGGACTGAGAGTTGCTAGTAAGGGATCACCAGGATCCTGTGTGTAGGGAGTGCTAGTCAAATTTCTGACAGCTTTTTATCTCATTTGCATCCCAATGTCATTTACAAGAATAAAAATGCTAAATGTCCAATAAAAGTAGACTAGAGATATTGGGACATGCCCATACAATACTATATAGCCATTTAAACTGATTTTATAGAATAATACATGAATGCATGGAAAGTTACTCATTCTAGGTTGTTAATTGAGAAAAGCAAGTCACAAAACATTATGTACATTGCAGTTGCCTTAAAAAATACTAGCAAGGAGGGGCGCCTGGGTGGCTCAGTCAGTTAAGCATCTGACTTCAGCTCAGGTCATGATCTCATGGTCCGTGAGTTCGAGCTCTGAGTTGGACTCTGTGCTGACAGCTCAGAGCCTGGAGCCTGCTTCTGATTCTGTGTCTCCCTCTCTATCTGACCCTCCCCCATTCATGCTCTGTCTCTCTCTGTCTCAAAAATAAATTTAAAAAAACATTAAAAAATTAAAAAATACTGGCAAGGAAAATATCTGGACATATAAAATGAATTAATGGTATAAGAGTACAGATAATATTTATAGTATTTTTGTTTATCTCTATTTTCTCGGTTTTCAGTAATGAATATCTACCATAAAAGTAATTATAAAAATTATTTAAAAAGTTGTTATAACAAGAAGAAAGTATCCACTTCCTATGGCATAATATAATTTCTGACATTTTAATTGAAGACATCTCATCAGGTCCATACTAATTAGTACTTCAGAACCTCAGATGCTGCTGTTATTCAAATAAAAGTGGTTATTTGTTATATAGTAACATATTTTTACAAAATATAAATCTATGGAAGAAGTTGTATGTGATTTGCATTTTGGTCATTGAATGCTATTTTTTTTTAATGTTTATTTTTGAGAAAGAGAGAGAGAGTCAGTGCATGAGAGGGGTAGGGGCAGAGAGAGAGGGAGACACAATCTGAAGCAGGCTCCAGACTCTGAGCTGTCACCACAAACCCCAACGTGGGACTCCAACCCATGAACCCTGAGATCATGACCTGAGCTGAAGTCAGACACTTAACGGGCTGAGTCACCCAGGTGCCCCCCCATTGAGTGCTACTTTTAATGGAATGGAGGAAAATATGATTTTTACTTTGGCCTACCTTAACTTCCTTAAAAAGTATCTCTTTCTACCATTGTGTGTGTCTATTTTAAATATTTTTATTGAAGACCAAGATAAATTAAAATCTCTTGCTTTTTTAAAAGCAAAAGATAGAGATCTGGTCTCTATGGCTGTGATATCCAGTATGGTAGTTACTAGCTGCATAGGGCTATTGAACATTTGATACCTGGCTAGTACAATTTCACATGTACTGGAAGTGTAAAATACACAACTTTTTAAAAGACTTGCTAGGAAAAAATGTAAAATGTCTCAATGATATTGAAATTGCTTGCATATTGAAATGGTAATATTTTGTATATAAAGGGTTAAATAAAATATATTATTAAAATTAACTTTACCAGCTTCTTTTTATTTTTTTTAAAATATGATTACTAGACAATTTTAAATTATATATGTGGCTTCCATTAGTTGCCTATTAGAGAATGCTCTTTAAGTCTACACATCATGTTCTTGAAGGAAATCTTATGGATGTCCCACCTTACCTGGGAAACAAATGGTGTTATAGAGACTGGGACCAGATTTGGTTTACACAAGTGCTTCTCAAGGTGTGGTCCCTGGACCAGCAGCATCAGCATGACCTGACAACTGGTTGTAGATGCAAATTATTGGACCCCATGCCAGACCTACTGAGTCAAAAACTTAGGAGCAAGGCCCAGCAATAACAAGCCCCATCTAGGTGATTCTGATGCAAACTAAATTTGAGAAGAGCTAATTTCAATAATCCTGTGGTGAATCTTATTGTAAATGCAAGAATACTTGTGTCTAGTCTGTTTTGAAAAATCTTTTGTTATTTGCTTAAGTAATCACCTATTTGCCTTAAGATAGAGAATAAAATGGTGATGATAATTATTTATGATAATTATTGAGTTATGATATAGTTATCTGTGTTTTAGATTTAGTGTTTTAGATTTAGATTTAGGAAAATATATGAATGATATCTATTCATTATATCATTTCATTAGGAAAATATATGAATGATATCTATTTGCAACTCCCTCGGGGGTTTAAATGTGTATTAAATAAAAATAACATCTGTATGTTTATTATTTCTCCTGATTGCACATAAAGGGTAAGGCCTGGTGAGAAAAGGAAGAAGAGGAATTTGTTCTATTCATTCATCCAGTCATTCATTCATTCATTCATTCACTAAACAAATATCTATTGAACATCAATAGAAAGAGATACCTCTTGATTCTGATTTAGGATCCTTTTTCCTGCCTCTGCATGTGCAGTTCCACTAGGGAGTTAACAGAATCTAGTAATACTCTAGATTAACAGAATTAGTTAATCCAGAGAATTAGGTACTGCAAGCTAGAGTAGCTCAGGAAAGATGAGGAAATAGCATTCCTCACAGCCAAGGAGTGATCTCAGGATTCTCACAATGCAGGTGTGGATTTATTAAGAAGGAAATAATTTTCAGCATCAGATTTATATAATAATCATAATAATAACATATTTTTACAATGAGCATCTTTTGTAACTGTTTTTAAAAAGTCATGAATGTCCATAGTGAGTGTATTTTTCTTTTGAAATGTGATGTGGCTTTTAAAAGCAAATGGAATATTTTTAGATGTCATCCTCTGCCAATAAATGAACCTCACAGCATCTACTATATATATTGTAGTTGATGTTTAGAAGCCTTTAGTTTACACTGGAATGTTGTTATAATAATATTCACTTCTGAGCATTTGACGTAAAGTAGATGTCTTTCATCTAAAAGGAGCTCCATTTAAAAATATTGTTTCCAAGTTGTGCCAGGTTCTAAAGTAAAAGGGAAAAGTAAAAGCGTTTAGTTTTTAGGAACTCACATTTACAGTCAGCTCTGGTTGTACTTAAGAATCACCTACAGAGCTTTTGAGAAAATATCAGAGTTCAGGCCCCATCCAATTCAATAAAAGTTGTTAGGATTAGGAAGTGAGTATAGAGTTAACTACTGGTAGAGCTGCTGATACAGATTACAAACAGAGCTAAGCTAAAGTATAAATAAAATAGTATAAGAATACAACTAAATTTTTCAGGGAGAAGTTGTCAATGTTTAGAGATTTTACCAATAAAGTAATCAGATAGGAATCAGTAAGTTATCACCACTGGTTGGCCTGATTTTTCTCAGATGTCTGTTTTCTCTTCTACTTTCTAGGATCAATGGTAGTTAGTGCTTTTTTCTAGATTCCTAGGTGGATTTCTTCTGTTGAGTTCTTTCCTCCCCACTACATATATTTAATGATTTTGGAGAATTCTTTTCTGAGGAACTTTTGGTGAACCAGAGAGATCCATTTTGTTTGTTTGCATTGCAATGAGAATTACTTGCATTCCAAGTTGTTACTTTCTTTGGTTTTGCTGCACTCCTGTATAGCCCATTGATTTCTCTTCAGATTGCTTTGAAGTGGATAGATATCCCCTGGGTCATTAAATTCATTTTTTTAATTCAGGGGTTTTAAATTATTTCTCAAATTTATTACTTCTTCCTGTTTTGTCCAAATATTTTATTGTGGTAAATGGAATACATTCTCTCCCCAACACTGCTGCAGTATAGTCAATGAGGCCCTTACTCTGGTTTACCAGTGTGAAGTCTCATTAAATTTCACACAATTTTCCCTATCTGGAATATCCAATTAAAGATTAAAGGAGGGAATGGGGTTCATCTAGAACAGTTTTTTTATAGACTTTCCACCAATCATCTTTTTGACACCCCCCCCCCAAAACTTAGCTTCAGAGGTAGCTGATGTCTTCAGTATCTGTGTTTCAAGACTTGTGTGGGAAGAATAGGCTTGTTTCTTTTTGTTTCCTGACATGGTTTAAGTTTTCACTTTATTCAGTATGCTAAGTTAGTTACTACTCATTTATTCGTTTTCTAGCTTCCAAAATTTTGTTGACATTTTTTTGTTTGCTATTATTTCCTATTGTGCATGTTTATTTACTTAATGTCAATTTTGTAGGGTTTTGGAAAGGAGATGAGGGAAAATGTGTGTGTTCAATCTGTCATGGTTATTGAGAAGTATCTATTTGCATTTAATAAGTATGTTTCAATTTCATATCAGTGAGCCAAGTTTATCAATTCTTTCATATACTAATGACCAAAACATAAATCATGCCTTAAATCACCATATAAGCTACACATGTATAAAAGTATTCTGTGAATGTGTTCATTGTTGCTCTGTCATAATGCACATTCTGGCCTAAGACTGTCCCCTTGAACTCAAAATTCGCAAGTTGGTGCAAATGTTTACAGAAAAGCTGTATAAATGTTTGGGAGTGGTTAAGGAATCCAAAGAATAATTTATTTGCTATTCTAGGACTTTTATCCTTTTCAACTCTCTTTCCCATTTCCTATGATAAATTCCTCAGAAGGTTAATCAAGATGTTTATGTCATCTCCAAGAAACAGACTAAAGAATTAAAAGATTCAGTAGAATAGATCATACTAGCCTGACTGAGCACTTAAAATTTTTGATCTATAGTTCTCAGTTAAATTCTAAAGAAATAAAATGGAAATTTGTCTTTTTTGATCTTTTGACTTTTTCCTAGCTCAATTAGTGAAACAGGGTTGAAAAAGGAAATACACAATTGTAGGATTTCCCTAATGTCATTTTGTGAATGCTTGATATTTAAACAAGTTGCTTTTAAATCAACTGCTTTGAAGCCACTTAAATGCCCTCTCAGTGAAAGAGGACTGCAAGAGAAGATATCTCTTGTTGGTGAAGACTTATCAAGGACTTAAAGAATATGAATATGAAGAGCTAGGAGAACAAATTTTGGTCTGTAACCTTTTATTGTTAGGAATTACCTAATTTTTGAAGATACAAAATCTAATTGGAACAGCTAGGAAACATGTGAACAAGAAGACAAGATCTTTTTAGAAAGAAAAGCCAAAGGCTGAAAGACAGAGACAGAGAGATAGAGAATATGATTATACATAAAATTATGAAGGAGGTAGAGTAGAAGATTATAGATTTTCCCCCAAATCTATTGATCCCACTCCCAGTCCGAAATGTATACTCTCAAATCTCAAAAGCATACATTTTCAACAAATGGCAAATCAAATATGGTACTATATTGAGGAAGGAGCTAGCTATAAATCGTCAAGAAGAATCAATGCAATAACCAAATGTAAATCCATTAATTTAACAAACTTTTATTGAGTCTCTAATACAGTTAGGCATTAAATTAGGCCAGGTTGGTAATATAAAAATGGATTATATCCGTTGACCTTATGGAATGGATAAATGAGTAAGGTGTGTAAGGAGCTGAGTGGAATACAGTATGGTAGGTGGTAGGGAAGTGTTAAAAAATATCTTTAGTGGTGGCACAAAGGATGTCAAATGGGTCATGAAGTCTTAATAACAGAGTAGAAGCTTGAGCTGTATAATAAAGTATGAGCGTAACTTTTACAGACGAACAAAATTAAGGAAGAATATTTAATGGAAAAGGAACAATATTTATAAACATATGAGTATGTAAAATAGCATATCAAGGCCAGAGCACTACTAGTACTTTTCATTGGCTAGTACATGGTGTTTGAGGCAACAAGTGGTATATTAGTTTTCTATTGCTGCATATGAAAATGGCACAGGGGCGCCTGGGTGGCGCAGTCGGTTAAGCGTCCGACTTCAGCCAGGTCACGATCTCGCGGTCCGTGAGTTTGAGCCCCGCGTCAGGCTTTGGGCTGATGGCTCGGAGCCTGGAGCCTGTTTCTGATTCTGTGTCTCCCTCTCTCTGCCCCTCCCCCGTTCATGTTCTGTCTGTCTCTCTCTGTCCCAAAAATAAATAAAAACCGTTGGGAAAAAAAAAAATTTAAAAAAAAAAAAAAAAAGAAAATGGCACAAAGTTAGCAGCTTAAAACAATGTGAATTTAGTAAATCACAGCTTCTGGAGGGCAGAAGTCTAAGCATAGCCTGACTGGGTTCTCTGCTCAGGGTCTCACAAAACTATAATCAAGTTGTTGACCAGATGCATTCTCATGTGGATCTCAGATTGTTGGCAGAGTTAATTCCCTTGTGGGTGTAGAATTTATGGTAACTTGATTTTTCAAAGCCATCAACAAGGAATCACAGCTGCTTCAAGTCTCTTACTTTAGGGAAGGCTTACATCTTCTTTCAACAGTCCCACCTGATTAAGCCAGGCTCTTTCAGGATAGGTACTCTCTTTTGAGTAACTCAAGGCCAGCTGATTAGGGGCCTTAATTATATATCTGCAAAATTCCTTCACTTTGGCCATACAATGTAACATAGTCATGGCAGTGGTATCTCTCATCTTTGCTATATTATATTTGTGAGAAGCAGGTTGCACGTTCTACCTACAGTCAAGGGGAAGAGATTACAGGGAGGAGATTTCACAAGTGCTTGACTCATTAGAGATTATTGTAGGGTGTGTCTGTCAGAAGTGGGAAGACCAAAGAGTAGAGGTTATGTTTATCATGCTAAAGAGGTTGACATTTTTTTTTTAACCAGATGCCTATGAGAAGGCACTGGAGTTCTTTTTAATTGAAGTATAATTACCATATAATGTTTTATTAGTTTCAGGTTTACAACATATTGATTTAACAATTCTATACATTACTCATTGATCACTATAAGTGTAGTCATCCATTACCATATAACACTATTATATTATTATTGATTATATTCTTATGCTAAACTTTTCATCTTTGTAACTTATTTATTTTATAAACGGAGGTTTATACCTCTTAATCCCCTTTATCTATTCCACCCATTCCCCCATCCATCTCCCCTCTAGCAGCCACCAGCTCTCTGTATTAAAGAGTCTGATTTTTTGTTGTTTCTTTGTTTCTTTGCTTGTTCATTTGTGGGGTTTTTTGATGCTATTTATAAGTGAAGCCATACAGCATTAGTCTTTCTCTGACTTATTTCACTTAGTATAATACTCTGTAGGTCCATCCATGTAGTTACAAATGGCAAGATCTCATTCTTTTTTATAGCTGAGTAATACTCCATCACACACAGATACCATATCTCATTATCCACTCATCTATCAATGGACACTGGGTTTCTTCCACATCTTGGCTATTGTAAATAATGCTGCAATAAACATAGGAGTGCCTATATTGTTTTGAATTAGTGTTTTTGTTTTCCTTGGGTAAATAGCCAGTAGTGGGATTATTGGATCATATGGTGGTTTAATTTTTAATTTTTTGAAGAACTTCCATACTTCCATAGTGGTTTACCAACTTACATTCCCACCAACAGTGCACGAGGATTCCCTTTTCTCCATATTCTTGCTAACACTTGATATTTTTTGTCTTTTTGATACTAGCCATTCTGAGAGGTGTGAGGTGATATCTCATTGTAGTTTTTACTTGCATTTCCCTGATGTTGAGAATTTTTAATGTGTCTGTTGGCCATCTGGATGTCTTCTTTGGAAAAATGTCTATTCAGGTCCTCTGCCCACTTTTAATTAGATTTTGGGGGGTGTTGAGTTGTGTAAGTCCTTTATATATTCTATATATTAACCCTGTATTGGCTATATGATTTGCAAATATCTTCCCACTCCATGGATTGCCTTTTTGTTTTGTTGATAGTTTACTTTGCTGTGCAAAACCTTTGGTATAGTCCTAATAGTTTAATTTTGCTTTTGTTTCCCTTGTCTGAGGAGACATATTCCTAAATATGTTCCTAAGAGCTATGTCCAAGAGATTACTGCCTATGTTTTCTTCTGGAAGTTTTATGGTTTCAGGTCTCACATTTAGATATTTAATCCATGTTGAGTTTGTTTTTGTGTATGGTATAAGAAAGAGTTTTTCTATTAGTATTTAACCAGTAGTAGGAGTATTTGAACTGAGGAAATTACATTATCCCTACATACAGGTAGTTTATGACTTAGGAAATACCTCAAGGAGAAATTGAGTACAGAATTTCTGGCTTACTTCTTTCTTGGATCATGGCTGCCACTTTGGCAGCCCCAAACTCCATCTTCTATCTTCTTATTACAGTGAGACTATGATGAGGCCCAGACTGATGCTTCTGCTCTCTCTTCTTTACATTGTTAGTAGGTGAATGCCCCAGGGATAAAAGAAGAGATGAAAGTGTAGCTTACCTCAGTGTAATTCCCTTACATCCAGAATCGTGGACCCTTTGAATAATGGTTTCCTTGGTTGGTATTTGATACCTTCAAATCATATATAATCATATATTTAAAAAAATTTTATACAGCTTTTATAGTTGATCTCATTCTGAGGTAAGCTACTCCATCATGGCCAGAAGTAAAAAGCAGTCTTGAAATTTTTAGTTTGTTGGTGAACCAATTGTTTTAAACCAATATCTTATCTTGGTTTCTTATCTTGACTTTTTTTCTCAGGATTATGAACAAAAGATCCACCCTTGTTCTCAGGGAGATATTTATTGGTCTCCCAGCTCTGAAAAATCTGGTAGGCCATTATTACATACTCTCCGGAAGAGGCAGCATGGTTTCAATGACAGAAAACACAACTCTAACTACTTACAGTGTTCTGAGTTGTCTGTAGGAGAGAATCATCTATATACTTTTACAATGCCAGACCAAAAACCATAATGTCATAGGGTTCTCCTAAATGTCTCCTAAATGTCATAGGGTTCTCCTAAAATAAGGTGCAAGCCTTTCATCTGCAGTAGGTAGCTCAGAATAACTTCACTCCCACCACAGGTGTGGCAATAGCCTTCTGACAGTGGCCCAGTGGCATTCTCTTTGTACATGAAAGCTAACAGCTTACTAAGAAGAAACAAGGCAAAGGCCAGATATTAAGAATTTTGATAGAAACTTGGCACAAAATCAGCAATATAAATAGCTTCCTATTTGATTGTTGACCCACTCATGTGTTCCACTGAGAGATTTCAAAGACAATTTGCAACTAGACTTTTGGCATACTTTTCATTTCAAATCTTGTAGTATTTGTTTCTTTGTTTGCCACATTGAATAATTACATTTCAAGGCTTGGTTAGTCTGGAAATCTTCTAGTTGGGTTTTAACCTTGAATACTCTGCCATGCAACAATGTAGTAATATTTTCTTTATGCTAATATGTGTGTATTCATGAGAGTTTATAAATAAAATGTGTTTTTCAAAGACTAAATATGACTAGTTCACTTCATTCATTCAGAATGTATTTTTGAAAGAAGCAAAACTAATAATCGCTGCTATCAACACTTGCAGTATGTAACCAAAAAGATGCACAAATCACATTTTGCTGGTTTACCTTATTTGATTTACACCTTTCCTTTTTATCTGCTATAATTAGAAATGTTCACTTAATAAACTTTAAATTTTTCTCTCTCAAATAATTGCTTCCTGACTAAAAAAAAATTATTCAGTTAGTTAAATTGAACAAAGCTATGCAACACTCTGGGATTTAGGAGTTCTTTTGCCCATAAATTGAAAATAAATTCAACAAAACTTAAACTTATTTTCTAATCTCTCTTCCTCCTTCCCTCATTTCCTTCTTTCTTTTTCTTCTTTTCTTTCTTTTGTTGTACTAATTTCAAAGGCCACTGCAGAAAACATGACTAGACTGGCCCATAATCTCTTGACAAATTCAGAGTCAGTTGGATCCTATTTGAGAATTGATTATATATAGAACATTGTTGCAAATTGTGTGACGTCAATTGACAGTTATCACCTGCTTGCTGAAGGCAACCAACTGGAGCACATTGAAAGCAAAGTACTGAAATAATAAGTGAACTTGTTCAAATGTATGAGGAACACATGAATAGACTGGGCCTGTCTATTCTGGAGAAAATACTGAAAGGGAAGAAAGAATATGATAGTTATATTTAAATGTTTTAAGAGTTGTCACATGGAAGAGAGATTAAACTCACTATAGAAGGTCACAAATAGTAGAAATAGGATGAACCATAAGAAGCTAAAGGAAGAAAGATTTCAGCTTAAATATAAGGATAAACTTGATAATATCCCTAAAAAAATAGCAATATGTTTTCAATTTAAGAGAAAATGTTTTCATACATCTCCAAGTGTTCCTTAGTTTTTTTTTCTGTTGTTAGCTACATAAATAAAATTCCTATATAAAAACAATTATTTGAGAACTAATTATTGAAAGTCATTAAGTGATATCTTTAATTTTTTTAATCTTTATTTATTTTTGAGAGAGAGAGAGAGAGAGAGAGCAAGCAAGCGGGGGAACAGAGAGAGAAGGAGACACAGGATCCAAAACAGGCTCCAGGCTCTGAGCTGTCAGCACAGAGCCCGATGCAGGGCTTGAACTCACGATCTGTGAGTTCATGACCTAAGCCACAGTTGGACGCTCAACTGACTGAGCCACGCAGGTGCCCCAGAAAATCATTAAGTGACATCTTTAAAGTACTGAAAGAAAATAGGATTTAACCTAGAATTATTTACTCAGTGAGAACATCCTCCATAAAAGCAGGCAAATTACATTTCAGTAAGTTTATTTTTAAAAAGAGGTGAAATAAACACATTTCAGACAAACAAAATATATAAGACTTTGGCACCTTCTTACCTACACTGAAAGAAATGAAGGGGAGTTACTTAGGCAGGAGGAAAATAATCCAAGATGGAAGGATAGGAAGGCAGAAGGAATGAAGAGCACAAGGAAATATAAATATGTGAGGGAATATGAAGGGATATTATAAAAGAATATTGCTTGTTTTAAATAATAACATCTTGTGAGGTTTAAAAATATGTACAGAATAAAATTCATATCAAAAATAGTATAAATTAAAGGAAAATAAGAAGGATTAAAGTATTTGAAGACCTTTGCAATGTCTGGGAAGTGGTAAAAATGTTATAGGAGAATATAATAGGTCAAGTGTGCATGCTATACTTTCCAGGGTGATCACTGAAAAATATTAACTACAAAGGTAAAAAAAATGAATAATCACAATTTAAGAGTTGGAGGAAATGAAATAATAAATAAAAATGAAAAACACTCAACTGTTCCAGAAGAAAGAAGAGAGAAAGATAAAAATTAAAAAAAAAAAAAAACAGGACAAGCAGAAAGGAGATTTAAACCAAAATATATCATAATTGCATTAAATGTAAGTAGACTACTCCAAATAAATTCAAAAAGATTATCAAACCATATTTTAAAAACCTATATACTGTTTACAAGAGACACAACTTAAATAAAAGAGAGAAAGATGGAAAGTAAAGGTCCAGCAAAAAAATACCATGAAAATACCAGCAAAAGAAAGCTAGTAAAATTATACTAATATAAGACCAAGTCAACTCTAAGCTCTTTTACTATGAAACATAATGGGATATTTCATAAGGATAGAAAAAGAAGTCAACCTAGTAGGAAGAACAAAGAAACTATCTTAAATTTAGTTATCCCAATATCCTCAATAGGTGTAAAGCAAAAACTGGCAGAAGTATAACCACAATCATAGTTTATTTTATAGATAAAACAATATACTTTATTTTATTTTTTATATAATTTATTGTCAAATTGGTTTCCATACAACACCCAGTGCTCATCCCAACAAGTACCCTCCTCAATGCCCATCACCAACTTTCCCATCTCCCCCCATCTGCCATCTACCCTTGCTTTGTTCTCAGTCCTTAAGAGGCTCTTTTGGTTTGCTTCCTTCCCTCTCTGTAACTTTTTTCCCCCCTTCCTCTCCCCATGGTTTTATGCTACATTTCTCAAGATCCACATATGAGTGAAAACATATGGTATCTGTCTTTCTCTGCCTGACTTATTTCACCTAGGATAATACCCTCCAGTTCCATCCATGTTGCCACAAAAGGCTGTATTTCATTCTAATTGCCACATAGTATTCCATTGTATAAATACCACATCTTCTTTATTCATCAGTTGATGGACATTTAGACTCTTTCCATAATTTGGCTATTGTTGAAAGTGCTGCTATAAACATTGGGGTACATGTGACCCTATGCATCAGTACTCCTGTAGCCTTTGGGTAAATTCCTAGCAGTGCTATTTCTGGGTCATAGGGTAGTTCTATTTTTGATTTTTTGAGGAACCTCCACACTGTTTTCCAGAGGGTCTGCACCAGTTTACATTCCCACCAGCAGCATAAGAGGGTTCCCGTTTCTCCACATCCTCTCCAGCATCTATAGTCTCCTGATTTGTTCATTTTAGCCCCTCAGACCTGCGTGAGGTGATATCTCATTGTAGTTTTGATTTGTATTTCTCTGATGATGAGTGACATTGAGCATCTTTTCATGTGTCTGTCGGCCATCTAGATGTCTTCTTTAGAAAAGTGTCTATTCATGTCTTCTGCCCATTTCTTCACTGGATTATTTTTTTTTTCAGGTATGGAGTTTGGTGAGCTCTTTATAGATTTTGGATACTAGCCCTTTGTCCGATATGTCATTTGCAAATATCTTTTCCCATTCTGTCGGATGCCTTTTAGTTTTGTTGATTGTTTCCTTTGCAGGGCAGAAGCTTTTTATCTTCATAAGGTCCCAATAGTTCATTTTTGCTTTTAATTCCCTTGCTTTTGGAGATATGTCAAGTAGAAAATTGTTGCAGCTGAGAAAAAACAGGTTTTTTCCTGCCTTCTCCTCTAGGGTTTTGATGGTTTCCTGTCTCACATTCAGGTCCTTCATCCATTTTGAATTTATTTTTATGTATGGTGTAAGAAAGTGGTCTAATTCCATTTTTCTGCATGTTGCTGTCCAGTTCTCCCAGCATCATTTGCTAAAGAGACTGTCTTTTTTCCATTGGATACTCTTTCCTGCTTTGTCAAAAATTAGTTGGCCATACTTTTGTGGGTCCAATTCTAGGGTCTCTATTCTATTCCATTGGTCTATGTGTCTGTTCTTGTGCCAATACCATACTGTCTTGATGATTATAGTTTCATAGTAGAGGCTAAAGTCTGGGATTATGATGCCTCCCGCTTTGGTTTTCTTTTTCTATTCGGGGTCTTTCGTGGTTCCATACAAATTTTAGGATTGCTCATTCTAGCTTCGAGATGAATGCTGATGCAATTTTGATTGGGAATGCATTGAATGTGTAGATAACTTTGGGTAGTATTGACATTTTAACAATATTTATTCTTGCAGTCCATGAGCATGGAATGTTTTTCCATTTCTTTGTATCTTCTTCAATTTCCTTCATAAGCTTTCTATAGTTTTCAGCATACAGATCTTTTACATCTTTGGTTAGGTTTATTCCTAGGGTTTTTATGGTTCTCGGTTCAATTGTGAATGGGATCAGTTGCCTTCTTTCTCTTTCTGTTGCTTCACTATTGGTGTATAAAAATGCAACCGATTTCTGTACATTAATTTTGTACGCTGCGATTTTGCTGAATCCACGTATCAGTTCTAGCAGACTTTTGGTGGAGTCTATTGGGTTTTCCATGTAGATTATCATGTCATCTGCGAAAAGTGAAAGTTTGCCTTCATCTTTGCCAATTTTGATGCCTTTGATTTCCTTTTGTTGTCTGATTGCTGATGCTAGAATTTCCAATACTATGTTAAACAATGGTGGTGAGAGTGGACATCCCTGTTGTGTTCCTGATCTCAGGGGGAAAGCTCTCAGTTTTCCCCATTGAGGATAATATTAGCTGTGGGTTTTTCATAAATGGCTTCTATGATGTTTAAGTATGTTCTACTTACATGTCCCTACATTCTCGACGGTTTTTATTAAGAAAGGATGCTGAATTATGTCAAATGCTTTTTCTGCATTTATTGACAGGACCATATGGTTCTTATCTTTTCTTTTATTAATGTGATGCATCACACTGATTGATTTGCAAATATTGAACCAGCCCTGCAGCCCAGGAATGAATCCCACTTGATCATGCTGAATAATACTTTTTATATGCTGGTGAACTCAACTCGCTAGTATCTTGTTGAGAATTGTTGCATTCATATTCATCAGGGATATTGTCCTGTACTTCTTTTTTTGTTGTTGGATCTCTGTCTGGTTTTGGAATAAAAGTAATGCTGGTTTCATAGAACCATACCAGAAGTTTTCCTTCCATTTCTATTTTTTTGGAAGAGCTTGAGAAGAATAGGTATTAACTCTGCTTTAAATGTCTGGTAGAATTCCCCAGTGAGGCCATATGGTCCAGGACTCTTATTTGTTGGGAGATTTTTGATGACTGATTCAAATTCTTCACTTTGGTAGTGTGTGGGTATTTAGGCACTTGTCCACTTCTTCCAGATTGTCCAGTTTGTTGTCATATAATTTTTCATTGTATTCCCTGATAATTGCTTTTATTTCTGAGGGATTGGTTGTGATAAATCCATTTTCATTCATGATTTTATCTATTTGGGTCCTGTCCCTTTTCTTTTTGAGAAGCCTGGCTAGAGATTTATCAATTTTGTTTATTTTTTCTAAAAACCAACTCTTGGATTCATTGATCAATTCTACTGTTTTTTTGGATTCTATATTGTTTATTTCTGCTCTGATCTTTATTATCTATCTTCTTGTGCTGGGTTTGGGGTGTCTTTGCTGTTCTGCTTCTATTTCCTTTAGGTGTGCTGTTAGAGTTTGTATTTGGGATTTTTCTTGTTTCTTGAGATAGGCCTGGATTGCGATGTATTTTCCTCTTAGGACTGTCTTTGCTGCATCCCAAAGGGTTTGGATTGTTATATTTTCATTTTCTTTTGTTTCCATATATTTTTTAATTTCTTCTCTAATTGCCTGGTTGACTCACTCATTCTTTAGTAGGGTGTTCTTTAACCTCCGTGCTTTTGGATGTTTTCCAGAATTTTTCCTCTGGTTGATTTAAAGTTTCATAGCATTGTGATATCAAAGTGTGCATGGAATGATCTCAATTCTTTTACATTTATTTAGGGCTGTTTTGTGATCCAGTATGTGATCTATCTTGGAGAATGTTCCATGTGCACTTGAGAAGAAAGTGTATTCTGCTGCTTTGGGATGTAGAGTTCTAAATACATTTGTCAAGTCCATCTGTCCAATGTATCATTCAGGGCCATCGTTTCTTTACTGATTCTGTGTCTAGATGATTTGTCCATTGCTGTAAGTGAAATATTAAAGTCCCCTGCAATTATCACATTCTTGTCAATAAGATTTCTTATGTTTGTCAATAATTGTTTTAAATATTTGGATCCCTCCGAATTTGGTGCATGGACATTTATAATTGTTAGCCCTTCCTGATGGATATACCCTGTAATTATCATATAATGCTGTTCTTTATCCCTTGTTACAACCTTTAATTTAAAGCCTTGTTTGTGTGATATAAATATGGCTACTCCACCTTTCTTTTGTCTTCCAGTAGCATGATATATAGTTCTTCATACCCTCACTTTCAATCTGAAAGTGCTCTCTGGTCTGAAGTGAGCTCTTGTAGACAGGAAATAGATGGGTCTTTTTTTTTTAAATCCATTCTGATACCCTATGTCTTTTGATTGGAGAATTTAGTCCATTTAGATTCAGTGTTATTATGGAAAGAGATGGGTTTAGAGTCGTTGTGATGTCTGTAGGTTTCATGTTTGTAGTGATGTCTCTGGTACTTTGTGGTCCCTGCAACATTTCACTCACAGAATCCCCCTTAGGATCTCTTGTAGGGCTGGTGATGAATTCCTTCAGTTTTTGTTTGTTTGGGAAAACCTTTATCTCTCCTTCTATTCTGAATGACAGACTTGCTGGATAAAGGATTCTTGGCTGCATATTTTTTCTGTTCATCAGATTGAAGATTTCCTGCCATTCCTTTCTGGCCTGCCAAGCTTCAGTAGGTAGGTCTGCCACTACTCTTATGGGTCTCCCTTTGTAAATTAGAGCCTGTTTATCCCTAGCTGCTTTCAGAATTTTCTCTTTATCCTTCTATTTTGCCAGTTTCACTATATGTCATGCGGAAGATTGATTCAAGTTATGTCTGAAGGGAGTTCTCTGGGCCTCTTGGATTTAAATGCCTTTTTCCTTCCCCAGATCAGGGAAGTTCTCAGCTGTGCTTTGTTCAAGTACACCTTCAGCCCCTTTCTCTCTCTTCTTCCTCTTCTGAAATCCCCATTATATGGATATTGTTACATTTGGTTGCATCACTTAGTTCTCTAATTGTCCCCTCATACTCCTGGATTTTTTTATCTCTCTTTTTCTCCACTTCCTCTTTTTCCATAATTTTATCTTCTAATTCACCTATTCTCCCCTCTGCCTCTTCAGCCATTGCTGTGGCTGCCTCCATTTAATTTTGCACCTCATTTATAGCATTTTTTAATTAATCATGACTATTTTTTAGTTCCTTGATATCTGCAGTAATAGATTCTCTGTTGTCTTCTATGCCTTTTTCACACCTAGCTATTAATTTTATGACTATTATTCTAAATTTTTGTTCAGTTATATTGCTTATGTCTATTTTGATCAATTCTTTAGCTGTCACATCTTCTTGGAATTTCTTTTGAGGGGAATTCTTCCATTTTGCCATTTTGGCTAATTTTTTGTCCCTTATGCATTTTAAAAGTTTGTTATGTGATCTGCACCTCAAGCACTGCTATATTAAATGGGGGTCATACAATGTCCAAGTCCTAGCCCTTCAGGAGGTGTTTTTTGGAGAGTGTTACTTGCTCTCTGTTGTTGTGACTTTGGTTACTTTATTTGTCTACTTGTAGTGATGTTTTGGACCCTCCACGAGATGTGCTTTGATTTGTTCCTTGATGTAGCCCCAGAACAAAAAACAAACAAACAAACAAACAAACAGGAAAAAAGACATGCAAACACATATACAATTAAAACAAACAAACAAACAAAAGGACAGTGCACACACACACACACACACACACAGACACACACACACACACACATACAAACAAACAAACAAAAACAGTCCAAAAGTAAAAAAAAAAAACAAAACAGAAATACCAGCTACAGGTAAAGAACAGGGTGTAAGCAGTGCTGATGGAAGAGTACATACGAAGAGAAATTACAGGGGCAGGGACAAAGAGAAAATAAACTGGGCAGAGAGACTAAATGGCTTAATCCAGAGAGAGAGGGGGGAAAATAAAGAAGGAGGCGGGGGGATGGGGGGAATGAAGATAACGTTACCCAGACAGAGAAAATATATGGCATGATTATTCCAGAGAGAGATAAAGGAAGGTGCAGAAGGAGATGTAGAACATGTATGAAGGGGATGGATTAAATATGTCTGCTTAAACAAACCAACAACCAGAGTAACCAGCCTAGAGGAGGGAAGAGATAGGAAGGGAGAATATATCTAAATAACAAGAATTGTCCTGGAATTAATCTAGGCTATCCAGCATCACTTCTCTGGATGATGGAGCCATCTGGTTGCATAGCATCTATCCAGCTCCAGTAGATACACTGTTACCTGGCACGGAGGGTCATGGTTTGGTGTAGACTGGTCCCACCTTCACTATGGACCATGGGACTGATCCCTGAGGCCCCACCTTGGTGGTGGTGGGGGGAGTGCTGATCCCCCAGTCTCCTCTCCATGACCTGGTGGACTCCTTTTGAGTCATCCTCACCATCATGGGCTCAGATAGGGTGGTCCTTCTCGCTCCACCGACTCCGCTTGCATGGTGCTTGTCTGGGATTCAAAGTCCTGCTCCATGTGCTCTGGCACTGGAAAGTGCCTCTCTGTGCAGCTCGATATGTGGTCCTGGCTGGCTTTGTCTGTGCTGTTGCACTTCAGGGAGGACCACCTTTTCTTGCTGTGGACTATGTCGCAGACCTTGCCACGGAGCCTGTGGGTAGCAGATGCAGGCAGGCTTTGTCTTTTCCCACAGCACTCCAGGGAGTGGACCACTTTCTCCTACTGCAGACTGTGCCCTCAACCCAACCACTGAGCCCAGTGGTGGTGGATTCAGGAAGGCTTTGTTCTGTCCCACAGCACTACAAGGAGGGGGCCACTTTCTCCTACTGTGGACTGCACCCTGGACCCTGCCACTGAGCCTGGGGATGGCGGACACAGGTAGGCTTTGTCCTATGGTGCAGCCCTCCAGGGAGGGACCGCTTTCTCCTACTGCTGACTGTGCCCCTGTTCTACCACAGAACCCAAGGCTGGCTCCCCTTGTCCCCAGGTGCATGATCAGGTAGCCAGCCCCAGTCCAAAGAAAACCCTGCGGTTAGAGATAGGATCGCTCTCAGTCCCAGACTGAGATTTTTCTCTTCTCCAGATACAGTCCTACACTTCCCCATCCACTCTTTCTCTTCCCTTTGTCTCTCCACAGATGGGGATCCCTCCCCTCCATGCGTACACAGCCTGTTTTATCTCCCCCAGTGCACTACCACCCACCTATGGCTTCTTAAGTTGTCTCATTTTCTTCCTGGTAGATTCAGTCTCTTTTCCTCCCAGACTCTTAGGGTTCAAAGTCCTTTGGCTTTACCCCTTTTTGTTTGAGATATGCGGGAAGTAAGGATCCCCTTACTTCTCAGCCATGTTGGTCCACCTCCCCCACAATCATAGTTTAGAGCTTTGAGAGACTTCTCAAAAATAAAAAAAATTAAAAATTAAAAATTAAAAAAAATTAAAAAAAAAACCTCATTAAGTATATAGAGCATCTGAGTAAAAATGGCTGCTAGAATTGACACATATAGTAAACTACACCTAACAAGTACAAGATGCATCACCTTTTTATCAAATGCACATTAACATTTACCAAAATAGATCTTATAGCTGGGACATAAAGAAAAATCTAATGAATTTCTAAGGACTAAAATCATAATCATGTTCTTTTTTTAAAGCAGTAGAATTAAGCTAGAATTCCCTAAATGTTTGGAAATTAAGTGAAATATTTTAAAATAAAATATAGATTAAAATATGATATTTTAAACCTTTAAAATAAGGGTAATGTAGTATTTAGAAGGAAATGTATAGCCTTAAAAATCCATCTATTAGCAAAGAAGAAATAATAAAATAAATGCACTAATTATCTATCTCAAGGTGCTCAAAGAAGAGTAGAAATAAGAAAATTTATACAATATTAGCATTGAAGTAAATGAAATAGAAAATCATAAAATAAAGAAAACCAATAAAGCTAAAAGTTGATTATCTGAAAAGATTAATTAAATGGATAAACCTCTACCAAGGGTGATAAAAAAGAAAAGGAAATAGAAATGACCAATCAAAAATAATATGCCATATAATTAAAAACATCATTAAAATGTTATGACCTTATGCCCAAGATTTTGAATATTTAGATGAAATGTAAAAATTATTTGAAAAGCACAACCCAATAAAACTGTCCTAAGAAGAAATTTCAAAATTGAATTTTCATATATTTATTTTAAAATAATTAACCATAATTTAAAACCTTACTTAAAAAACAAACAAACAAACAATGAAAAGAACAGGTGCAGAAGGTAACTAGGGAATCTTTTAAGCATTTAAGGACGGAATATCACTCATACAAACTCAGAAAACTGAAAAGGAAGGAACATTTCCTGATTTTTTTCATAATGTTAGCATAATCTTGACGTGGAAACCTGACAACACTATAAAAGAATAATAAAAGGCATTTATATCATAAGCATAAATAAGCAAAGTAATAGCAAAGTAAAAAATTAATAAGCAAAGTAATAGAAAATTCTAGTAATATATATATTGTATATTATATATATAGGGTAATATATATATTGTATATATTATATATATATATAGGATAATAAATCACAAAAAATAGGTTTATTTCAAGAATGTATAATTAGCTTACAATTAAAGTAGAAAACCTCAGTGATTTGAATAATTGCAAAAAAAATCAATACAGATTCATGATAATTTTAGCAAACTAAGAATTGAAGAGATTCTTAATCTAATAAAGGACAGGTGCAACAAACTACAGTAAATACCGTTAATAGTCAAATATGAATTATTTCCTCCTGTGATTGGGAATGAGATAAAGATGTCCAGTTTTCCTTTCCTTATTATACTGCTAAATTTCCTGATAAATTTGACACTATTTTGCAAG
The DNA here is from genome assembly GCF_028018385.1 of Neofelis nebulosa. Taxonomy (NCBI): domain Eukaryota; kingdom Metazoa; phylum Chordata; class Mammalia; order Carnivora; family Felidae; genus Neofelis; species Neofelis nebulosa. The sequence continues at coordinate 85,335,102 of NC_080800.1, forward strand.
TCTTGGTCAGTAAAATAAAGCAAATAAAATAAAAATTATAAAAGTCAGAAAGGAATATGGTGTGCTTGGGTGGCTCAGTCAGTTGAGCAGCAGACTTCAGCTCAGGTCATGATCTCACGCTACGGTGTTTTCGGGCCCACATCAGGCTCTGTGCTGACAGCTCAGAGCCTGGAGCCTGGTTTGGATTCTGTGTCGCCCTCTATCTCTCTCTTTCCCTTGCTCATGCTCTCTCTGTCTCTTTCAAAAATGAATAAACATTTAAAAAAATTTAAGTTAGAAAGGGATAAATAGCATGTTACTATTTGGAGGCAACATGGTTGCATACACAGAATATTTTCTAGATCTATAGATAAAATATTAGAATTAAGAAGTTAATTTGGCATGATTATTGATTACAAAGTGAAGCTACAAAATGCAATTGTATCTTAATGTACTAACAACAAATAATTAGAAAATGAAATTTTAAGGGGTGCCTGGGTGGTTCAGTTGGCTAAGCATCTGACTTGATTTTGGCTCGGGTCATGATTTCATAGCTGTGAAATTGAGCCTCACATCAGACTCTGTGCTGGATGTGGACCCTGCTTAAGATTCTCTGTCTCCCTCTGCCCCTCCTTTGCTTGCACTCATGCTTGTGCGCTCTCTCTCTCTCTCTCTCTCTCAAAAAAAAAAGAAATTTTAAGAAACAATAAGACTTACAGTTGTATCAAAACCCATCACATACTTATTTAAAACAACTTTTAAAATTACCTCTAGATAGAAAACTACAGAGCATTATTGAGGGTAATTACAGATCTAAATAAATTAAGGGATATAACACATTTATGATTTGGAAATCTCAATGTTAAAATCCTCAAAAGAAGTTGGGACACTTTACAGTAAAAAAAATAGGAATATTGGGGTGATTGCGTGGCTCAGTCAGTTAAGTGTCCAACTTTGGCTTAGGTCGTGATCTCATGGTTCATGGGTTCAAGCCCTGCATTGTGCTCTGTGCTGACAACTCAGAGCCTGGAGCCTGCTTCAGAATCTGTGACTCCCTATCTCTCTGCCCCTTTCTCGCTCATGCTCTGAATCTCTTTCTCTCTCTAAAAAAATAAATATTAAATTTTTTAACGGGATATTTATTATAAAGGTGATTAAAACATTGAGGTGTTGGTACAAAGATAGACAAAGAGATGAATTAAACAGAAGGAGCATAGAATTACACTCAAACATGTAAGGTCACCTTATTTTATTTATGATAAAGTTGGCACTAAAATGCAGAGGGGGAAGAGATGGTCTTTTTAATAAATGGATCTGTGTCAATTGACTATCCATGCTAAAAACAAATGTGTTTTGATCCCTACCTCACATTACATGCAAAAATCAATTCCAAATGGATTTTAAATTTAAATTTGAATGACAAAAATAGAGTTTTAGAAGATAATAAATTACAGGTGAATATTTTCTTGATCTTGATAAGGTCAAAGATTGCTTAAGAAGGACACAGAAAGAACTAATGATAAAATGAAATATCACAAGTTATACTTCATTAAATTTTAAAACTTTTATTTATCAGAAAACATTATTGAGTCAAAAGGCAAGCCACTGAGTAGGAAAAGATATTTGCAAATGCATGTATCTGACAAAGGACTTTTAGCATTATATGTAAAGGATATGTAACAGATTTTCTCATATCAATAAGAGAAAGAGAAAGTTCAGTTTTTAAAAGTTAGGTGAAAAAATTTGAGCACATACAAAAAATGATTTCACATAACCAATAAGTTAAAAGATGTTCAATATTAGTAGTTATTGAGGAAATGCAATTTAAAACCACAACAAACCAGAATAGATATAATTTAAAAGACTGATAACACCAAGAATTTGCAAAAATGTCGGAGAGCTTGAACTCCTGTATACTGCCAGTGGAAGTATAAATTAGCATAAACAATTTAGAAAAGCTGGTTGGCACAATTTTTGAATGCCAGTCATTCATGTATCCCATGACCCAGTGGTATTACTCCTAGCCAAGATAAATAAGTCCATATCTGCATCAAAATCAGGAACATGAAGTGGCAAGGTGGCTCAGTCGGTTAAGCATCCAACTCTTGATTTCAGCTCAGGTCACGAACTCACAGTTCATGACTTTGAGATCCTCATCAGGCCCCATCCTGACAGTGCAGAGCCTGCTTGGGATTTTCTCTCTCCCTCTCTGTTTCTCCCCTACTCATTATCTCTCTCTTTCTCTCAAGATGAATAAATAAACTTAAAAAAGTCAAGAACATAAATGCCAATAGCATCTTTGTTCATAATAGCCAAAACTTGGCTCAACAAATACTGGATAAATTGCAGTTGACCCAATGGAATACTATACAACAAATGAAAAAGAATAAACTACTTACTATTTACACACAACAACATGGATGAATCTCACAAGCATGAAATATAGAGCAAAAGAAGCAAGATAAAAAAAGAGTGTATCTTGTATGATTATATGAAGTTCAAAACAGATAAAATTAATCTTGGTAATAGAAGTCAAGATATTGGATATTTGTAGGGATAATGGCTTAAAAGGAGCACAATGGAGCTCTCTACAATGCTAGTAATATTATGTATTTTCTTTGGGGTGGTAGTTATATACATCAATTTTGATATCTGTGTACCTGTTTTCTATCTGTACATTTAAGATTAGTGTACTTTTTTGAATATAGATTCTACTTCGACAAAGTGTTTACCAAAACCCCAACAGGACTCAAAAAATAGAATGAAGAGAGAAGTTCTGACAAAGATATGAAGATATAGAAAAGAAATGGGAACATTTGTCTGGATGTGTATATTCACATGGCTAGAATAAATGCTTTTTAAAATTTTTTTAATGTTTATTTATTTTTGAGAGACAGAGACAGAGCATGAGTGGGGGAGGAGCAGAGAGAGATGGAAACACAAAATCTGAAACATGCTCCAGACTCTGAGCTGTCAGCACAGAGCCTGACACAGGGCTTGAACTCATGAACCATAAGATAATGACCTGAGCTGAAGTCGAACACTTAACCAACTGAGCCACCCAGGCACCCCTAGAATAAATGCCTTTTTAAATGAAGAATGGAATCCTGCAGACTGTTACTAGTAGAGAATGAAAACTGTCTTTGGGTTAACTGGGAATTTGGTGACTTTATCTATGAACAGAATCTGGCTTCACATTTTAGAGTGACATAATTGAAAACACTTTATCTCTATAATGTGGGAAACTACTGCCCTTCTGTTATTTGTTACCTTCAACGTATGCTTATCATCTTTGCTTCTTTTAAAAGAAACTTTCTTGGTTTTAAGATGGTGATGTAAGTAACCTTTTCCCTCCTCTTGGCCTGCATCACCCTATTTCTCCATTCTAATCTCTTTCCCCAGTAATCTTTCAGCTTTGTATTAATAACAAGATTCTGTCATCTGACATCCTGAACCCTGAGAGTAGATGCAGATCCTCTAAATCACATATAAAGATTTCTCCACTTTTTTTATGTCAAATATTCTGGAATTGTCAGCAAGAGTGCAAAAGTCTGCAGTGTATTTGAAGCAAGTCATAGTAAATAAAAATGTCTCAACTGTATTATTTACTATAGAATATTGAAATTGCAGTTAAAGAGAATGAAATTGACACCTTTTATTTTTTTTTACCTTTGGGATCTAAAATGTGCTTTGTTATTATTATATAGGAAAGAACCAGGATATCTGATAAAGCAAACCAAGAAACTGTCCCTGATAAAAATAAGTCATTATTTCCTAGTTTATGGAAAGAAAGAGAAAGAGAAGAAGAGGAGTATAAAAATCTCAAGACCTCTTATATTATTCAGATATCAGGAAAAACTGTTACTTTCTCATTAGATTTCTGATGTCATAATATTCAAGAGGAGCAAGCTAACTTATTGCAAAAGAAAATCCCTTAGGTCAGATGTGATTCTGGGTGAAAATGAAGTTAGGAACTCTTTCATTTGATTATTGCCCACAATTTGTTTTTAATCTTAGGGAAGTTCCCAAATTGGCGGTGGATTTTAAAGTGAGGTCTTTGTCAAGCCAACTCACCAACAGGCAAGAGTAAAGTAATTTCACAAGGTGGACCAGGCAAATGCAGGCCTCTCCAGTTCCCAGACCTAGAATAGGTTATCTCATTGCCCCCGGAGAAAATGCCTAATTACCCTGTGGAGCAGTCTAACTGTATTTGCAAAGTAAGAATTTAAACACCAGAATTTGCAAATGAGTGTGCCCAGTTGAGCTGAGTCAGCAGCTAAAAATTGCTTGAAAGGAAAACTGGCGTAAAGTGTTGCCTAGAAACAATTAATAGGAACCTGGATATTAAGAGTTTGTGAGTGAATTGTATATAAGATAAAGCAAGCTGCTTCTTCATTCAGAAGTGTAAGAAAGATCTATAACTGTTTAGAAAGTACCTTCTCTTTCCATGATTTATTTTAATTTGCAGTAGCAGTGACTTTTGATTTCACTTTACCAGATATATTGTTACTGCCCTAGGTAGTAATACCAGAGAAGATCATTTAGGAGTCCAAAAGACAGCTTGTGTAACAATTGTTAAAATCTAGTAATTAGGAAATTAGCAAGTTACACATTAACTACAGAATTTTCCATAGTCCAATGCTGACTATTTCTCTAAACTGAAAATTTGAGAAGATATAACATACTAATCACTGTCAACTAATCTTTTGTGTCTGGCTGACCACCATGACAGAATAGAGCATATTCTTAATCAGGCCAAGAATCTAGATTTGGCTTCCTATAATAGTAACCTTGGCTTTGTTCTACGACCATAGATTACAACCCAGCCACATAAAAAGTTCATAAAAGGAAATGAAAAAAATATGTCTGCTCTATGTAACCTTATTCATACAACAAATAATGATTAAATGCATACCATAGTCATGACATATTGCCTGAAAATACAAAAGAAAAATAAGGGGAAGATCATTGAAAAACTATATTCTGTTTATGATGGAACAATAGGATTATATTAACATTATATTAACGTTCATTTATTTAATACTTGGAGGGTAGCATGGCAAAGGATATAGATTTTTATACAGGATATTTGCGTAGATCCCATGCCTTAGCATTTGACTTCCACTACTTATGATAATCACTTCTGTTGGCAATAACTAACTCAGACATTACTGTTTAAAATATATGAAAGAGATAACTGGGAGAGAGGCATGGGAAGATGGTAGAGTAGGAGGACCCTATGCTCAGTTCATCCCATGTTTACAACTAGATATCACTCACATCCAAGTAAATAAACTGGAGAGTGATCCAAAGACTGGTAGAACAAGCTCCACAACTAAACATAGAGAAGAAGACACATAGGAGAGGTTAGGAAAGGCAAAAAACAGGAACTGCTCACGGGAAGGAGTAGCAGGCACAAAGAGGGAAAAACACCAGAGAGTCCACCTGGGGAAAACAATCCCCATAATATCTGGCCTTGAAAACCAAAGGGACTGAATTCCATGCGTTTGTGTAACCTGCCAGATGTGGATCTTGGATCTTTAGAATTCAGCTGACTTAGGACTGGGCAAGACATAGCCAGGTCCCTGCCCTTAAAGAGACAACAGCCTGCAAAAAGACTGCAAAGAAACAAGGGCTTACACAATGAGAGAGAGAGATCTGTTTATACTGATTTCAAAGCATGTTGGAGGGACTTCTCTCTGGAAACAAAGGAACTGGCAGGTGCCATTTTCCTTCCCCATCCAGCAGCATAAACACAGAGCCACTTTCAGGAGGCAGCTCTGCACAGACAATTGCTATGGAACCTGTTATAAATGTGCCCCACCCATGAGTTCTCTGGATGACTGGCTCACTCCAAACCTGCTGGCCTGGGCCCCGAGCTCCATGCAAATTTTGCTAATTCTGCTGCCCCACCCTGGAGCCCTTCTGCAGTCACACTCCCTCAGAACCTGCCTGCCTAGATCTCACTAACATCACAGAGAACAAGCACACCCAATGGCAGGCAGAGAGTCAGTGAAGATGACTGGACTGAAAGGAAAAGTAACTCAGACACAATAGCAGGACACAAGCAACAACACATATAGGAGACCTCCCTGAAGTGCCAGGTTCTGGTGAACAGGGGGCACTGCACTGCAGGACACTACAGGATTTCATCTTCATAAAGCCACTTCTTTCAAGAGCAGAGAACATACCCAATTTTCCTAACACAGAAACAGACACAGAGAGGTAGAAAAAAATGAATACAAAGAGAAATATGTCCCAACTAAGAAAACAGGACAAAATCAGAGCAGAAGACTTAAGCAAAACAGAAATAAGTAATATACCTGATATGGAATTTAAAGTAATGATTATAAAGATACTCCCTGGATATCAGAAATGTGTGGAGGACCTCAGTGAGACCCTTGACACAGAGATAAAAAATCACATATCAGAGATGAAGAATTCAACAATGAAATTAAAAATACAATAGTTGGGGGGCGCCTGGGTGGCGCAGTCGGTTGAGCGTCCGACTTCAGCCAGGTCACGATCTCGCGGTCTGTGAGTTCGAGCCCCGCGTCAGGCTCTGGGCTGATGGCTCGGAGCCTGGAGCCTGTTTCCGATTCTGTGTCTCCCTCTTTCTCTGCCCCTCCCCCGTTCATGCTCTGTCTCTCTCTGTCCCAAAAATAAATTGAAAAAAAAAAAATACAATAGTTGGAAGAAATGCTAGGCTCCAGGAAGCAGAGGAACCTATCAGTGACCTGGTGGATAGAGTAATGGAAAACAATCAAGCTGAACAAGTGAGAGACAAATACTGCATAATGAAAACAGACTTAGGGAACTCAGTGACACCATCAAGCACAATAACATTTGCATTGTAGGGATTCCAGAAGGAGAAGAGAAAGAAAAGGGAGTAGAAGATGTATTTGAAGAAATAATTGTGAAAACTTGCCAAATCTGGGGAGGGAAACAGAGAGCAGGATTCAGGAGACACAGAGATCCCCCAACAAATTCAACCCAAGGAGGTCCACACCAAGACACATAGTAATTAAATTGGCAAATAATAGTGGTAAATAATTTTAAAGGTTGCAAAAGAAGACAGTTACATACAAAGGAAACACCAGGCTCTCAGCTGACTTTTTCAACAGAAACTTTGCAGGTCAGGAGGGAGTGGCATGATGTACCCAAAGTGCTAAGAGGGAGAAACCTGCAGCCAAGAATACTCTAACTGGCAAGGCTATCACTCAGAATAAAAGGAGAGATAAATAGTTTCCTAGACAAACAAAAGTTAAAAGAATTCATCAGCAATAAACCAGCCGTATAAGAAATGTCAAGGGGGACTCTTTGAGTGGAAAACAAAAACCATAAGTGAGAGTAAGAAAAATAGGAAGCACAAATGCAAAAAAAGAAAAGTATATCTGTGAAAATCAGTCAAGAGAAGCACAAAATAAAAGGATGCAAAATATAATAGCAAATATCTGAAACATGGAGAAGAGAGGATCAAAGAATGAGTTCAACATTAAGTGACCATCAGTGTAATATAGACTGCTATGTTCAGAAGATGTTATACATAAAACGAATGGTAACCACAAATCAAAAAGTAATAGATATGCAAAAAATAAATAAGAAGAAATCCAAATATATTACTAAAGAAAACCATCAAACAATGAAAACGTTTTTCTTTTCTTTCAAAAGAGCCGGAGTAGCCATACTTATATCAGACAAACTAGAATTTAAAACAAAGACTGAAATAAGAGATAAAAAGGGGCATTATATCATAATTAAAGGGTCTATCCATCAAGAAGAGCTAACAATTGTAAATATTTAGGCCCCAAACATGAAAGTTCCCAAATATATAATCAATTAATCACAAACATAAAAAAACTCATTGATAATAACACCATTATTGTAGGAGAATTTAATATTCCATTTAAGCAATGGACAAACATCTAAGCAGAAAATCAAGGACACAAAAGGTCTGAATGACACACTGACCATATAGACTTAACAGATATATTCAGAACATTCCATCCTAAAGCAGCAGAATACACATTCTTCTTGAGTGCACATGGAACATTATCCAAAATAGGTCACATATTGGGTCACAAATCAGTCTTCAACAGGTACAAAAAGATTGAGATCATACCACGCATATTTTGAGATAACAATGCTATGAAACTTGAAATCAAACACAAGAAAAAAATTGGAAAGCCTTCAAATACATGGAAGTTAAAGAATACCTTACTAAAGAATGAATAGGTTCCATAGGAAATTAAAGAAGAAATAAAAAAAATACATGGACACCAATGACAATGAAAACATGACAGCCCAAAACCTTTGGGATGCAGCAAAGGCAGCCCTAAGAAGAAAATACATTGTAATTCAGGCCTATCTCAAGAAACAAGAAAAGTCCCAAATACAACACCTAATTTTACACCTAAAGAAACTGGAAAAGGAGCAGCAAATGAAGCCCAAAGCCAGCAGAAGAGAGGAAATAATAAAGATTAGAGCAGAAATAAATGATATAGAATTTTTAAAAAGTAGAAGAATAGATCAATGAAACTAAGGGCTGTTTTTTTTAAAAGAAAAGCAAAATTGATAACCCCCTAGCCAGACTTCTCAAAAAGAAAATAGGGAGGACCCAAATAGAATGAAAGAGGAACAATCACAATCAACACCACAGAAATACAAACAATTATAAAAGGATGCTTTGAAAAATTATATGACAACAAACAAGACAATCTGGAAGAAATGAACAAATTCCTAGACACCCACCCACTACCAAAACTGAAACAGGGAGAAGTAGAAATTTGAACACATCCAAAACCAGCAAAGAAATTGAATAAGTTATCAAAATTCCCACCCTCCCAAAATAAGAGTCCTGGGCCAGATGGCTTCCCAGGGGAATTCTACCAGACATTTAAAGAAGAGTAAACACCTATTCTCCTCAAACTGTTCCAAAAAATAGAGATGGAAGAAAATCTTCCAAACTTATTCTATAAAGCCAGTATTAGACTGATTCCAAAACCAGACAAAGCCCACAACAAAAAGGAGAATTACAGTCCAATATCCCTGAGGAATCTGGATGCAAAAAATCTCAACAGGATACTAGCAAATAGAATTCAACAGTACACTAGAAGAATTATTCAACATGATTAAGTGAAATTTATTCCTGGGCTGCAGGGCTGGTTCAATATTCACTAATCAATCAACCTTGTACACAACATTAATAAAAGAAAGGATAAGAACCATATGATCCTTTCAATAGATGGAGAAAAAGCATTTGACAAATACAGCCTCCTTTCTTCATAAAAAACCCTCAAGAAAGTAGGGATAGAAGGAACATACCTTAACATCACAAAAGCCATATATGAACGGCCCACAGCTGATATCATCTTCAAAGGGGAAAAACAGAGAGATTTCCCCTTGAGATCAGGAACACGACAGGGATGTCCAGTCTCACCAATGTTGTTCAACATAGTACTGGAAGCCTTTGTCTCAACAATCAGACAACAAAAATAAATGAAATTTATCCAAATAGACAAGGAAGAAGTCAAACTTTCACTATTTCACATATGAAATATTACTCTACATAGAAAACCCAAAAGAGGGGCGCCTGGGTGGCTCAGTTGGATAAGCATCCGACTTCGGGTCAGGTCATGATGTCACATTTCGTAGGTTCAAACCCCACGTCGGGCTCTGTGCTGACAGCTCAGAACCTGGATCCTGCTTCTGTTTCTGTGTATCTCACTCTCTCTGCTCCTCTCCTGCTCATAATCTCTCTCTATATCTCTCAAAAATAAATAAACATTACAAAAAAAGAAAACCCAAAAGACTCCACCAAAAATATATCCAAAACAGTTGCAGGATATAAAATCAATGTACAGAAATTGGTTGCATTTTTATACACCAATAATGAAGCAACAGTAAGAGATAACAAGAAATTGATCCCATTTACAATTGCATCAAATACCATAAGATACCTAGAAATAAATCTAACCAAAGATGTAAAAGACCTGTACACTGAAAACTATAGAAAGCTTATGAAAGAAATTGAGGAAGACAAAAGAAATGGAAAAACATTCCACATTCATGGCTTGGAAGAACAAATTTTATTAAAATGTCTATACTACCCAAAGCAATCTATACATTCAATGCAATCCCTATCAAAATAACAACAGCATTCTTCACAGAGCTAGAACAACAATCTATACATTCAATGCAATCTCTATCAAAATAACAATAGCATTTTTCACAGAGCTAGAACAAACAATACTAAAATTTATGTGGAACCAGAAAAGACCATGAATAGCCAAAGCAATGTCGGAAAAAAAACAAAAACAAAAACAAAAAAAACTAAAGCTGGAGGCATCACAATTCCATACTTCAAGATGTATTACAAAGTTGTCATCATCAAGACACAATGGTACTGGAACAAAAACAGACACATAAATCAATGGAATAGAATAGAGAATCCAGATATGAACCCACAAATGTATAGCCAACTAAACTTTGACAAAGCTGGAAAGAATATCCAATGGGAAAAAAGACAGTCTCTTCAGCAAATGGTGCTGGGAAAACTGGATAGTGACATGCAGAAGAATGAAACTGGACCACTTTCTTACACTGTACACAAAAATAAATTCAACATTGATGAAAGACATAAATGTGAGATAGTAAGCCATCAAAACCATACAGGAGAAAGCAGGATGCAACCTCTTTGACCTCAGCCACAGCAACTAATTACTTGACATGTTTCTGGAGGCAAGTGAAATAAAAGCAAAAACGGACTATTGCAACCTCATCAAGATAAAAAAAGGTTCTGCACAGCAAAGGAAACAACAAAACTAAAAGGCAACTGACAGAATACCATAAGATATTTCAAAATGACATATCAGATAAAGGGTTAGTATCCAAACTTGGGTTATTTACCAAACTCAACACTCAAAAAACAAATAATCTAATGAAGAAATGGGCAGAAAAAATGAATAGACATTTTTCCAAAGAAGACATCTTGATGGTTAACAAACACATGAAAGTATGCTTGGCATCACTCATTATCAGAGAAATACAAATTAAAACCACGATGAGATGCTACCTCATACCTGGCTAAAATGAACAACTCAGGAAACAACAGATGTTGGTGAGGATGCAGAGAAAGAGGGACCCTTTTGCACTGTTGGTGGGATTGCAAACTGGTGCAGCCACTCTGGAAAACAGTATGGAGGTTCCTCAAAAAGGTTTGAGTAAACTCAAAAATAGAACTACCCTATGACCCAGTAATTGCACTAATAGGTATTAATCCAAAGGATACAAAAATGCTGATTTGAAGGGTCACATGCACCCCCATGTTTATAGTAGTGCTATCAACAATATCCAAATTATGGAAGGAGCCCAAATACCAATTGACTGATGAATGGATAAAGGTATGATATACATATATACATACATACATACATACATACATACATACACACAATGGAATATTACACAGCAGTGAAAAAGAATGAATCTTGCCATTTTGTGGGTTGCCTGGGAGACTCGGTTAAGTGTCTGATTTCAGCTCAGATCATAATTTTGCAGTTTGTGGGTTCAAGCCCCACATCGGGCTCTATGCTGACAGCTCAGAGCCTGGAGCCTGCTTCAGATTCTTTGTCTCCATCTCTCTGCCCCTACCCCACTTGCATTATGTCTCTCTCTCTCTCTCTCTCTCTCTCTCTCTCTCTCTGTGTGTCTCAAAAAAGAAACATTATAAAAATAAATCTTACCATTTTGCAACAACATGGATGGAACTAGAGGGTATTATGGCAAGCAAAGTAAGTCAGTCAGAGAAATACAAATATCATATGATTTCACTCATATGTGGAATTTGAAAAACACAACAGGGGGCGCCTGGGTGGCTTAGTCGGTTAAGCGGCCGACTTCAGCTCAGGTCACGATCTCACGGTCTGTGAGTCCATGAGTTCGAGCCCCGCGTCGGGCTCTGGGCTGATGGCTCAGAGCCTGGAGCCTGCTTCCGATTCTGTGTCTCCCTCTCTCTCTGCCCCTCCCCCGTTCGTGCTCTGTCTCTCTCTGTCTCAAAAATAAATAAACGTTTAAAAAAATTAAAAAAAAAAAGAAAAAAAGAAAAACACAACAGATGAACATAGGGCATGGAAAGGAAAATAAGATAAAAACATGGAGGAAAACCATAAGAAACTCTTAAATACACAGAACAAACTGAGGGTTGCTGGAGGGAAGGTGGGGCAGATGGGTTAAATAAGTGATGGGCATTAAGGAGGGCTCTTTGGGGGATGACTATTGAATGTCATAGGAACAAATGAATCACTGGCTTCTATTCCTGAAGCCAAGACTACACTGTATGTTAACTACCTTGAATTTAAATTAAAAAATAATTAAAATTAAAATTAAAATTAAAGAAAAAACTGGATAGGGCACCTGGGTGGTTTGTTGGTTAAGTGTTAAACTCTTAATTTTGGCTCAGGTCATGATCTCACAGTTCATGTGATCAAACCAGGCATCAAGCTTAGCACTGAAGGCACAAAGCCTGCTTGGGATTCCCTCTCTCCCTCTCTCTCTCTCTGCCCCTGCCCTGCTCTCTTGTTCTCTCTCTCTCTCAAGATAAATAAACTTAATATAAGGAATCTGGTGTAGTAATACTTATTTTGGGCAAAACAGACTTTTAAACAAAGTCTTAAAAGAGATAAAAAAAAAGAGCAGTATATAATAATAAAGGGGACAATCCAACAAGAAGATATAACAATTGTAAATGTGTATGCACCCAACATGAGAACACCCAAATACATAAAACAGTTAATAACAAATATAAAGGAAGTAACTTATAGTAATACAATAATAGTAAAAGACTCTAACACATCACTTACATCAATGGACAGATCATCCAAACAGAAAATCAGCAAAGAAACAGTGGTTTTGAATGACACACTGGACTGGATTAATTTAATAGCTATATTTAGAATACTTCATCCTAAAAGAGTAGGATACATATTCTTTTCTTTTTTTTAATTTTTTAATGTTTATTTATTTTTGAGAGAGAGACAGATTGCAAGCAGGGGAGGGGCAGAGAGAGAGGGAGACACAGAATCTGAAGCAGGTTGCAGGCTCCGAGCTGTCAGCACAGAGCCTGATGCGGAGCTTGAACTCCTGAACTGTGAGATCATGGCCCGAGCGGAGGTAGGACGATTAACCAACTGAGCCACCCAGGCACCCCTGGACACACATTCTTTTCAAGTGCACAGGAAACATTCTCCATAGTAGATCACCTATTATGACACGAAGGAAATCTCAACATTTAAAAAAGTTCAAAGTCATACCCTACATCTTTTCTGACCATAACAATATGAAACTAGAAATCAACCACAGGAAAAAATCTGGAAAAACCACAAAAATGTGCACGTTAAGTAACATGCTACTAAACAACGACTGAGTCAACCAAGAAATCAAACATGAAATCAGAATGTACATAGAAACAAATTAAAATGAAAACATAATGGTCCAAAAGCTTTGGGATGCACCAAAAGTGGTTCTAAGATGGAAGTTTTTTTTTCTAATTAAAAAAAAATAATGTTTATTTTTGAGACAGAGAGAGAGAGAGAGAGAGAGAGAGATACAGAATGTGAGTAGAGAAAGGAAAACACAGAATCTGAAGCAGGCTCAAGGCTATGAGTTGTCAGCACAGAGCCCGACATGGGGCTTGAACTCACAAGCCATGAGATCATGACCTGAGCCAAAGTTGGACACCCATCCAACTGAGCTACCCAGGCGCCCCCTAAGAGGGATGAACATAATTGCAAAAATTGTCAACAAAATACTAATAAAGTGAATTCAATAATACATTTAAAAAAATCATTCACCACAATCAAGCGAGATTTATACCTGGGTTGCAATGTGGTTCAATATTTATAAATCAATCAACATAATACATCACATCAATAAGAGAAAGGATAAGAAGCATATGATCATTTCAATAGATGCAGAAAAAGCCTTTGACAAAGTATAACATCTATGTATGATAACAACAATCCTCAACAAAGTAAGTTTAGAGGGAATATATCTCAACATAATAAACGCCATATATGAAAACCCCACAGTTAACATCGTCCTTAATGGAGAAAATCTGAGAGCTTTTCCCCTAAGGTCAGGAACAAGACAAGGATGTCCACTCTCACCACTTTTACTCACCATAGTACTGGAAGTCCTAGCCACAGCCATCAGACAAACAAAAGAAATAAAAAGAATCCAAATCGGTAAGGAAGAAGTAAAATTTTCACTATTTGCAAATGACATGATACTATATACAGAAAATTCAAATACTCTACCAAAAAACTGCTAGAACTGATAATTTATAAAGTCACAGGATACAAAATCAATGTACAGAAATCTGCTGCATTTCTCTACACCAATAATGAAGCAACAGAAAGAGAAATTAAGAAAACAATCCCATTTCCAATTGCACCCCAAATCATAAGATACCTAGGAATAAATCTAAACAAAGACGTGAAAGACCTGTACTCTGAAAAGTATAAAACACTGATCAAAGAAATTGAAGATACAAAGAAATGGAAAAACATTCCATGCTTATGTAGTGAAGGAACAGATATTGTTAAAATATCTATACTACTTAAAACAATCTACACATTTAATGCAATCCCTATTAAAATACCAACAGTATATTTCACAGAACTAGAATATTAGATGACCCTTATGGCACACTTCAGATGCTCTCTGCCTCACAAATCTCTGGAGCTCTTTGGCACTTTTTCTGCCCAAGCCAACCTTCTAATGACTAATTTTGTTTGGGCTCACATCGACTTTAGAAGGATACAATTTTGCTTTATGTCTGTGCTGTGTGACTCATATCTCCCACCTTGAGGTCTCCCTATTGCACTGAAGCATGAGATGCTATGGGGCTCACTCAGCACCCTTGTCTACATAACTCAGAAGTGTGAGGAAAGTTATGCTCTGTGGGGAGACTTTGGCCAATGGAGATTGTTGCTGGCAAATAATTTCTACTCCTCCCCACAACCCAGATTTACTATCCTGAGTCACAGTAGCTGATCTCAGTAAGTGCTCTCTAGAAATCAAGCAATCAGTTGTACTTTAAACCAAGTAGTGGCCAACTCAGCATCACACTCTCCTACCTCTTTTCTACTTTCTCCTTCACTTTCCTTTTCCCTTACTTCTGCTGCCCTGGGATTGCATTACCAATAGTAGTAGCAGCACGTACAATTTTGCCTCAGGCTGTGCTTTCTAGGGATACCAAACAAAGACAGAAAGCATTTATATATATTTGAAAAACACTTACACTCATCAGTAATAAAAGTATAAAAACATGCACGGTGCAATTAACAATAGTGTCAGAAAAGTGGGTACCTCTGGGAAAGAAGGGATTGGGCAATTCTTTATATAAACTCTTTAAAGAATTTATACATTTTCATATAAATATAAATCTATATTTATAGAATATAAATGTTCTATTTATATACAGGGAAAGAGAGAAATCTGAAGTAAATACAGCAAAACATTTGCAAAATCTGAGCGGTAGACACATCCCTTACTTTCATCCATATATATAATATATATTACCTAAAAAGGGAAGAATGTTAAAATTGATATATAATATACATATCACTGGGGCGCCTGGGTGGCTCAGTCGGTTGAGCGTCCGACTTCGGCTCAGGTCATGATCTCACGGCTGGTGAGTTTGAGCCCCGCATCCGGCTCCGTGCTGACAGTTCAGAGCCTGGAGCCTGTTTTGGATTCTGTGTATCCTTCTCTCTCTGCCCCTCCCCCACTTGTGCTCTGTCTCTATCTATCAAAAAATAAATAATGTAAAAAAGTTAATAATATACATATCATAAAATTCACTTTTTAACATGTATAATTTAATGGCTTTTGATATATTTATAATGTGTAATCATCACCACTTTGTAATTCCATGATATTTTCATTACCTCAAAAACAAACAAACCTATTAGTTGTCATTCTCCATACCTAGCTCCCACTTCCCCCACTCCTACACCTGGCCCCTGGAAACCACTAGTCTACTCTTTCTCTGTGAATTTGTCTATTCTGGGTATTCCAAATAAATGGAATCGTGTGAGATATGGGCTTTTCTGACTGCTTTTTTTCACTTAGTACAATATTTTCAAGATTTATCCATGTTGTACCATGTATCAGTGCATCATTTATTCAAGGCTGAATAATATTATTTCATATGGATATGTAACATTTTTCATATCTACTTATGAGTTGATGGACACTTGGATTGTGTCTACTTCTTGGCTATCATGAATAATGCTGCCATGAACTTTCTTGTATATTTTTTTAATGTTTAATTTTGAGAGAGAGAGAGACAGAGTGTGAGCGGGGGATGGGCAGAGAGGGAGACACAGAATCCAAAGCAGGCTCCAGGCTCCAAGCTTCCAGCACAGAGCCCAATGCGGGGCTTGAACTCACAAACTGCGAGATCATGACCTGAGCCAAAATCGGACACTTAACCGACTGAGCCACCCAGGCGCCCCTTGTATATGTTTTTATATGGGCTTATGTTTTCATTTCTCTTGGGTATATACCTAGGAGTGGAATTGCTAAATCATATGGTAAGTCTATGTTTAACCATATGAGGAAATGCTAAGCTATTTTTTAATTGGCTGTGCCATTTTACATTTCTCTCAGGGATGTGTGAGTGTCCTAATTTTTCCAATGTGTTTGGTAACACAATAACAGTTTCTTGATTACAGCCAAGCTAGTGGGTTTGAAGTGATATCTCATTGTGGTTTTTATTTGCATTTCCCTGATGACTAATGATGAACATATTTTCATGTATTTATTAGAGTGATATCTGCTCAGATCCTTGGCCCATTTTAAAATTAGTTTGTTATTGCTGAATTCTTAAGAGTTCTTTATTCTGGATACATATCTCATCAGATAAATGATTTGCATTTTTTTTCCATTATGTGAGCTTTTTCACTTTCCTGGTAGTATCTTTTGAAGCACAAAATATTTTAATATTGATTATGTGCAATTTATTTTTACTTTGGTTGCTTATGCTTTTTAGAGTCATATCTAATAAACCATTGCTTAATCAAAGATCATGAGAATTTACCCCTATGGTTTCCTTTTATTGTTTTAGCTCTCACATAGAGGTTTCAGATCCATTTCAAGTTAATATTTTTGTACACGGTGTGAAGTAGTGGACAAAATTCATTCTCTTGCATGTGGATATTGAGTTATCACAGGCCCATTTGTTAGAAATGTTTAATTT
Source organism: Neofelis nebulosa (assembly GCF_028018385.1). Lineage (NCBI taxonomy): Eukaryota > Metazoa > Chordata > Mammalia > Carnivora > Felidae > Neofelis > Neofelis nebulosa. Next base: position 85,352,344 of record NC_080800.1, read on the forward strand.
CTCTATTAAATGATCTTGATACCCTTGTCTGAAAGCTATTGACCCTGCCAGCAACTCCCAACGATATCTTGTTTTTCATCCAACTATTGTATTTATTGTCATTACTGCACTCAATCTTCTCTATCACTTTGTATTGCCATTTAACTTTAGCACTTTTGAGGCCAGGAATGATGAGTTATAAACATTTATATTTCCCAAACACACTGTCCAATATTTTTTTCTAGATTTGTTGAATTAATGTTGAATGGATGGATGAAGATAGTTTAAAATACCTTCTAACACTATTGTCCTAAATTCACATTCAAACTGTGACTGAATTGTTCCCACATTTCTTCCATAACAAAAACACATAATTTTGGAAACATTTAAAGAAATATAAAATAAAATTTGGAGTTTAGCTTAAACATGAACTCCTTCCTTTCTACTTTCCAAATTTTTTCTGCTCCATGAAGTCAATAATGCTTCCTTTTTAACTTAAGTGCCCTGCCATAGAAATATTTTTTCTATATATATTCTATAGAATACAGCATTATTTAATCATAACATTATTTTATTTTACTTTCTTCAGAAGCGTGACAAATGACATTGTCACCACTCAAGGGAGTGTTGACTTGCAAGCACCAGAGTCATTTCTCTGGTATTTGGTGAAAACAGATTGTAGCATTCCAATCACAAAGTGTATTTCCAGTCTACAGATGTGGACAGAAGCAAAGTACAACTCAACATTTAGCAACATTTGATTAGATTCATTATAGATATTAACCCAGTTTATCACAGTGCCTTGAATATTTGCCAACAAGTGTCTTGTCAATTCTTTATTCTCTTTCTTAGCTTGCAAAGAGAGTGTGCTGGAACATAGTGATTAGCAACTCAAAGTTCATCTGGCCCAGGAGACATGGAGAAACCTTTCAGATTTAGTCATGCCAAGGGAACTGTGTTGTTTCTCTATCAGGTTGGGAGTGTGCCACACATAGAGAAATTAATTATTCCAACAAAATGCTTTTTTTTCTCTTTCTTTTTCTGTGCCAGAATGAGACTCCAGGGAATAAGAAAAGTTGATGTTGCTTAAAGAAATTTCATTTCCCAACTCCCAGAGCTTAAGTATCCATGCAAATAAGCACTGGCTAAAAATGTACTTGGGCTGTACAGGAATTGGGAACCACTTGAGGAAAGGGAGCACAAATATGTGCTATGTGATATTACTCTCTAGAATTGGAAAGACTTATGTTGATTTGATGTTTTAAGAAATAAGAGAAAAGAATTTGGGCTCCTTTGTATGGGTTTGTAAGGTCGGTAATGATGGTGGTGAGAGGAATGTGTTGGCTTTGCTATACCAAGGCAGGATTTGTGGTGATCGTACAGATTGCATATATTTCTGGTCAAGGATTTTTTGAAAATAAACTTGTTTTAGATTCACTCACATTTAATTTGCTTAAGGAATTAATAACCTTTCTCATTGGGATGTCAGAAAAAGATAAATTATTTGCTCTTCCTAATATTTTATTAGAAAACAAAAAGTTTGCTATGCTACCAAATTGGCTTATATAGAAAAGCAAGGTTATCAAAAATTAATGCAACTTGTCCCGTGACCTCTTAGTCATGATATGGGGTTTCACACCGTCATAAATAGACTTAGCAAATGAAACATTAGCATAATTCCTGGAATTAATGCCATTTTTCTTTATACTTATGACCATATGAGCCCTATCAATAAAAATCCTTATTTAGTCTTTCATTTTTTCATGAGCCAACTTCTCTTAACCCAAGAGACTCAGCCTCATGTTAAGTGCCATGCTCAAGAAGACTCTGCAAACACAGTGCAGGGGGCCACTTTCTATGCCACCTGATACCATTTATTTTTTTTTTTTATTTTTTATTTTTATTTTATTTTTTTTTATTTATTTTTTAATATATGAAATTTACTGTCAAATTGGTTTCCATACAACACCCAGTGCTCATCCCAAAAGGTGCCCTCCTCAATACCCATCACCCACCCTGCCCTCCCTCCCACCCCCCATCAACCCTCACAATGGAATACCATTTATATTCCATACCATTAGTGTTCACTGGCCCATTTGGACCCTCTCTAGCAACAGTAGCTCCAAGAGCTTGGCTTGCCAGTGTCAGCATGCATTCTCAGTTCCAGAATTCTGGAATTCACACTAGTGTCATTTTTGTAGTCCAGACTTTCTTATTGCAGTGTTTATTTCTGCTACTGCTTCATCATTTTTTAATTTATCTAACTCGGCTCCAGTAGCTTTTTTGAATGTCTGGCAGGTCGTTAACCAGCATGTGTGTTTGGGGCAGCAATTCATTCATCCATTTTGACATCCACACACAACATCTTCATTAATGCTCAGCACAAATTTCTCAAATTCAAGATCTGTTTCATGTCTACATATTCCTTCTCTATACAACTATTTGCCACAAAATATATTTCATGTAAATGTCACTTTTTTTCAAATGTTTCACATGTTCTACAGTGGAACCATATGCCTTATAGAAATGATGTCTTTTCAAGTTTGTATCCAAACATAGCTTGTCACTAACATCTCACAAATTCTAAGTCAACTTGTAAGCTTTCACACTTTTTCTAAAATGTTTTCTTTAGGGCTTATAAACTTCTTCCCATGTTATTGCCTATATTATGTACTCCTGTGTTCTTTTATCACATCAACTACAACCACATTACCACCTTTTGATTGCTCTTTCAATTAATCATAGTCAGCTGAGCTGCTACCTCACGAGAATATTTCCTGTTTATTGAGTTTGGGGCTATCTCTGTCACAGAAGTTCTTCTACTTGGGACTTTCTTTGTATGACTGCTTGCTAAGCTCTTAAACAATCAGTGACATTCAGTTCCCAGAAAACCTACATTGAGGAAGAAATAGTGTTGTTACTTTTAAGGAATTAATTTATGATTTATGGTCAGGTAGTATGAGTTGCTTACTGAAAGATGAGAACCCCGGGAAAGCCACATTGACAGGTAAGTAGGTTGTGCCTGGTCTGTAAATGCGACTGGAGAGCTGTTGGATTTCCTTGTTTACATAATTGTCACCATTGTTGCCAAATTTTTAACATTGAGTGTTCACCATGTACTAGATACTCTGCTAAGGGCTTTATGTGAAGTATTTCATTCAGTAATCACAGTAGCCCTTCAAAGTAGGTTCTCTTATTATATCTGTTTTATAGATGAGGAAATAGAGAGTCAGGTGGATAAGTCACTAGTTTAGGGACATACAACCAGGAAGTGGTAGATTAGGTATTTGAACCTATGTAATAGAACCTCAAAATCCATATCTCTCTTAACCTTCACATTGTACAGCCTTCTTATAATGATGCCTAATATCTTTTGTACACTTATAATGATATAGGCACACAGAATTGTTAGCCTCCATGTACTGATTAGCTTATTGAATCACTCATCAGCCCTTCAAGACAGGTGGCACCATTGTTTTTTTCTTTTACAGGTGAAGAAAACGAGGCTTAGAGGAAATAAGTAGTGTCTCCAAAATGATACAGCTAGTAAGTATCAGAGACAGGATTTGAACTCATATCTGCAAACAGTATGCTATACTGTACCAGTAAAGGATTAAAAACCAACAAACAGAAAAGTTGATCTATAGGTTCCTACAGCAAAAAGTGAAAATCATACCTTTAGCGTTGCTGCCTACAGAGCCTATTAAATGGAAGATGTTGGGATATGTAATCAATATCAATAATTTATATGTAGTTATTCCTGATATTAAAAATGATAAGATTTCCCAAGGAACATGGAATCAATATCTTTCTTCATTAAGAAATTTGACTTAGCAAGGAATTCCAGAACGAACTTGTCAGAAGTAGCACTAAGGACAGGTGAAGTAGAATGTGATGTGTACCTCTAGGAAAAGTGAATATATATATATATATATATATATATATATATATATATATATATATATCTGTTCTGTGGAAACAGAAACATAGCAAAGAAAGCATGAATCAGAGTATTGTGCTCTTATAATAACCCCCTTCCTCCAAAAACTACCTTCCTGTGAACTGCTAGGATCTATATTTAACTGTCTGTTTGGCATGAGAGTTTAGCACATGGAAGAAAGAGGATATTTGACTGGAGAAGGTAGGAAAGATGATTTAGGAATATGAACTGCAGCCTAAGGAAGACAGGCCAGCATAGACTTCCACAGTGGGAGGGATGAAAGCCCTGGGTAATAGGGGAATGTGTGTGGTAGAAGCCCATTGAAAATTTAGAAACATACTCAGAGACATATTTCATCTACATCAGACCTTTGATCATGGCTAACCTTAATTTTAGGTATTATATTTTTCTACTTCTGAGAATCTTAAAATTATCTGAGAGAAATTTAAAGACTTTTTTTATTCTAGAGTTTGGGTTGGGAAATTTCCACTTCCTAACATACTGAGGTTAGCAGGGATTTAGAATTTGCTGCCAGCCTTCTCTTGGAATGTTTTCCCCCGGCATAGCCCAAGAAATGTTAACTTTGAAAAATGGCATCTGGCTAGCAGCCCCTAACTCAGCCACTCTTGAATTTCCACTAAAGTGTATATGAAGACATAGAAAATGATGAGAACTCAAAACAATGCTGATAATTTGGACTGACAGTCAAATTATCACCAGAACTAGTGAGAAATTTTCATTAGGTAAACATATGAAATAAATGGATTGAAAAGTGCAATCAGTGAACAATTCATACTATGCAGTTAGAAATTTGGTAAGCTAATACACTGAGACTAGGTAGAAAAAATTGTTTCACTCCTATACGGTCTAAATACTGGTTCCAAAATACAAATTTTATATTCAGAAAAAACAGGATAGTTTTATTGCATGGAAGGTACTATTTTAGAAGGCAGGCCACCACCCCTAAAACATTGTCATTCTTCCTATATATACTTGGGAACTGAAACTCCCAGAAAACAAGTAGAGAGGAAGGCAAAGGATGATAAATACTTTGGCTTTGGGAATTTGAGTATGAAGCAGTGATGAATCACATTCTTAAGAATTAGTCCACACAAACAAATTTCTGTAAGTAGGAACAGAGAAAAGAAGAATCTTGATTGGAGTGTCTTCCAGGAATTGTAGTATTTTATATATTCTATCAGTTCAGATTATCAACAAGGCAGGCAGTTGGGTAAAAATAAGATCCAATATTTTGGAAGAAGATACATTAGATGAAATCAAGTTAGACACAGTTAGACACAGAGAACAGACAGTTGAGAATAGGAGATGTCTATATCACCCTATTATCCAGTTGTATATCTGATAAAGGAATTTCTCTAACACTCAGTTTGAGCACAGCTTATGAAACATTATTGTGTCCTAACTATTGGCAAATATAGGGCCAAGATTGATTGCAACTACTTTGAAAATAAGAAATAAAATAAAAAACAATATGAAACATGAAAAAATGCAAAGAGGCTAAAAGACAAAATTATTCTGCTGACTTGAGGAACACTTTTCTGAAAATGAGTTTTTAAAGGAGTCAAAAAATATTAGAAAATATTATGCTATTTTAATTAAAATGCAAGATGACAACTTCTACAAAGAAAAGGCAAAGTATAAAATGGCGGGTGTTCAAAATCTTTCATGGACTACTTTGAAAATCTGATGAAAATTTTAGATTTTCCCTCCATATAAAACAAATTTATAAATATAGTCACATTTTTTTTTCCATTCAGTTTCTGGAGTTTCATATATCCTCTGAAGTCCTTTTATAAAGCTGAGTTTAAGAACCCCTGCCACAAAGAAAATATGAAGATAACAGAATAAACCTATTAAAATGGGATATAAGATAAAGAAAGATTACAAGTAATTACAACTCAGCCACAGATTTATATTGTCAATAAAGTCTTGTAGAAAGCAGAATTGACTATGTTGACAAATCAGTGAAAATGTCATACTTACTTGAAAAACATTCTCAGAAAGCAATGAAAAAGACAAAGATGAGACTAACCTATTCCAGATGATAAACTTGAAGAATGGATAACTAGTCTAATAATTTTAAGTATTCCTATGGAAAAAAAAAACAACTAAAACAATAATGAGATGTATGTAGAAAAAAAGAAAACTTTCCTGAGAAATGTAGGCCCATCACTGTCTAGGCAAAATTAGTGAAAAGAGGAAAAAGAAGACAGCCACACTTTATAAAGTTTCTTTTTTAAATCATAGGCTGCTTGGCATACAAATATAGATAGCCAAGAGGGAGTATAAATAATAATAAAAACAAAAAAATATATAGTGCAGTGCTTAAGACCTTGTGCTGTGGAGCCAGGACAATTCTACCACTTAGCACTTATATGAATTTCGATGAGGTAAGTAACTCTTCTGAATATGTTTTCACATCTCTGAAACAAAATTATTCATAGTTACTTCACAGAATTATTGTGAAAATTAAATGATATAATTTATATGAATTGCTAAAATATTAATTAATAAAAAGTCTGGCATTCAGGAGGCACTGCCTATCTGTGACTAATCATATTTCTGCTATCATCATCTTCATCATCATTATCATTATCATTGTCATCATATTGTGGATGGTAGGATTGTAGATAATTTTTAGTTTATTTTTTTAATATTTTTTTCTAATTTTATACATAGGCATATATTACTTTTGTAATCAGAAAACTATGTTATTTAAAAATTAGTATACACAAATTGATATATGGAGTCCAGGACCAATATAAAGGCATAACAGGGCCACAGAAAATATATAAATGCAAATTTTTGACTTCATTTTTCTAATTTTGGTAACAAGCATGTATTGGTTTTATAATAAAACTTTATTTTTTTAATTATTAAATTTTATTTTATTTATTTTTTTTTTAATTTTTTTTAACGTTTATTTATTTTTGAGACAGAGAGAGACAGAGCATGAACAGGGGAGGGGCAGAGAGAGAGGGAGACACAGAATTGGAAGCAGGCTCCATTCTCTGAGCCATCAGCCCAGAGCCCAACGTGGGGCTCGAACTCACAGACCGCGAGATCGTGACCTGAGCTGAAGTCGGACGCTTAACCGACTGCGCCACCCAGGCGCCCCTTATTTTATTTTTTAAATTTACATGCAAGTTAGTTAGCATATAGTGCAATAATCATTTCAGGAGTAGATTCCTTAATGCCCCTTACCCATTTAGCCCATCCCCCCTCCAACAACCCCTCCAATAATGCTCTGTTTGTTCTGCATACTTAAGAGTTTCTTATGTTTTGTCCCCCTCCCTGTTTTTATATTTTTGCTTCCCTTCCCTTGTGTTCATCTGTTCTGTGTCCTAAAGTACTCATATGAGTGAAGTCATATGATATTTTTCTTTCTCTGACTGACTAATTTCACTTAGAATAATACCCTCTAGTCCCATCCATGTATTTGCAAATGGCAAGATTTCATTCTTTTTGATTGCCGAGTAATACTCCATTGTATATATATACACCACATTTTCTTTATCCATTCATCCATCAATGGACATTTGGGCTCTTTCCATACTTTGGCTATTGTTGATAATGCTGCTATAAACATTGGGGTGCATGTACCCTTTTGAAACAGCATACCTGTATCCTTTGGATAAATACCTAGTGTTGCAGTTGCTGGGTCATAGGGTACTTCCATTTTTAATTTTTTGAGGAATGTCCATACTGTTTTCAAGAGTGGCTGCACCAGTTTGTATTCTCACCAGCTGTGAAAAAGACATCCTCTTTCTCAGCGTCCTCGCCAACATCTGTTGTTGCCTGAGTTGTTAATGTCAGCCATTGTGACAGGTGTGAGGTGATATTTCATTGTAGTTTTGATTTGCATTTCCCTGATGATGACTGATGTTGAACATTTTATCATGTGTTGGTTCTCCATCTGGATGTCTTCCTTGGAGAAGTGTCTATTCATGTCTTTTGCCCATTTCTTCACTGGATTATTTGTTTTTTGGCTGTTGAGTTTGATAAGTTCTTTATAGATTTTGGATACTAACCATTTATCTGATATGTGATTTTCAAATATCTTCGCCTCTTCTGTCAGTTGCCTTTTAGTTTTGCTGATTGTTTCCTTCGCTGTGCGGAAGCTTTGTATTTTGATGAGGTCCCAATAGTTCACTTTTGCTTTTGTTTCCCTTGCCTCTGGACACGTGTTCAGGAAGAAGTTGCTGCAGCCAAGATCAAAGAGGTTTTTGCCTGCTTTTTCCTCGAGGATTTTGATGGCTTCCTGTCTCACATTTAGGTCTTTCATCCATTTTGAGTTTATTTTTGTGTATGGTGTAAGAAAGTGGTCCAGGGTAATTTTTCTGCATATTGCTGTCCAGTTTTCACAGCACCACTTGCTGAAGAGACTATCTTTATTCCATTGGATATTCTTTCCTGCTTTGTCAAAGTTTAGTTGACCATACATTTGTGGGTCCATATCTGGTTTCTGTATTATGTTCCATTGATCTGAGTGTCTGTTTATGTGCCAATACCATACTGTCTTGATGATTACAGCTTTGTAATACAGCTTCAAGTCCGTGATTGTGATGTCTCCTGCTTTGGTTTTCTTTTTCAAGATTGCTTTGGCTATTCAGCATCTTTTCCAGTTCATACAAATTTGGGATTATTTTTTGTAGCTCTGTGAAGAATTCTGGTATTATTTTGATAAGGATTGCAATGAATATGTAGATTGCTTTGGGTAGTATTGACATTTTAACAATATTTGTTCTTCCTATCCAGGAGCATGGAATATTTTTCCATTTTTTGTGTCTTCTCCAATTCCTTTAATAAGCTTTCTATATTTTTGAGTGTATAGATTTTTCATCTCTTTGGTTAGATTTATTCCTAGGTATTTTATGGGTTTTGGTGCAATTGTAAATGGGATCAATTCCTTGATTGCTCTTTCTGTAGCTTCATTACTGGTATATAGGAATGCAACCGATTTCTGTGCATTGATTTATATCCTGACACTTTTCTGAATTCATAAATCAGTTCTAGAAGTTTTATGCTGGAATCTTTTGGGTTTTCCATATACAGTATCAAGTCATCTGGGAAAAGTGAAAGTTTGACCTCGTCCTGGCTGATTTGGATGCCTTTTATTCCTTTGTGTTGTCTGATTGCTGAGGCTAAGACTTCCATTACTGTGTTGAATAACAGTGGCAGGAGTGGTTGTCTTTGTCTTGCACCTGACCTTAGGGGAAATCTCTCAGGTTTTCCCCACTGAGGATGATATTAGCATTGCTTCTTTCACATATGACTTTTATGATCTCGAGGTATGATCCGTCTATCCCTACTTTCTTGAGGGTTTTTATCAAGAAAGGATGTGTATTTTTTCAAATGCTTTCTCTGCATCTATTGAGAGGATCATGTGGTTCTTGTTCTTTCTTTTATTGATGTGATGAATCACATTGATTTTTGTGTGGATATTGACCCAGCCCAGCATTCCAGGTATAAATCCCACTAGGTCATTGTGAATAATTTTTTTAATGTATTGTTGGATCCAGTTGGCTAGTGTCTTGAGGATTTTTGCATCCATGTTCATCAGGGATATTGGTCTATAGTTCTCCTTTTTTAGTGGGGTCTTTGTCTGGTTTTGGAATCAAGGTAATGCTGGCTTCCTAGAAGGAGTTTGGAAGTTTTCCTTCCATTTCTAATTTTTTGGAACAGCTTCAAGAGAATAGGTGTTATCTCTTCTTTAAATGTTTGGTAGAATTCTCCTGGAAAGCCATCTGGCCATGGATTCTTGTTTTGGGGGGAGATTTTTTTATTACTAATTTGATTTCCTTACTGGTTGTGGGTCTGTTCAAATTTTCCATTTTTTCCTGTTTCAGTTTTGGTAGTGTATATATTTTTAGGAATTTGTCCATTTCTTCCAGATTGCCCATTTCATTGGCATATAATTCCTCATAATATTCTCTTATTATTGTTTTTATTTCTGCTGTGTTGGTTTTGATCTCTCCTCTTTCATTCTTTATTTTATTTATTTGCGTCATTTCCTTTTTCTTTTTGATCAAATTAGCTAGTGGTTTATCATTTTTTTTTAATTCTTTCAAAGAACCAGCTTCTGGTTTCATTGATCTGTTCCACTGTTTTTTTTGATCTAAATAGCATTAATTTCTGCTCTAATCTTTATTATTTCTTGTCTTCTGCTGGTTTTGGGTTTTATTTGCTGTTCTTTTTCTAGCTCTTTAAAGTGTAAGCTTAGGTTGTGTACTGAGACCTTTCTTCCTTCTTTAGGAAGGCCTGGATTGCTATACACTTTCCTCTTATGACCGCCTTTGCTGCATCCAAGAGGTTTTAGGCTGTGGTGTTATCATTTTCACTGGCTTCCATGTACTTTTTAATTTCCTGTTTAACTTCTTGGTTAGCCCATTCATTTTTTAGTCAGGTGTTCTTTACTCTCCAAGCATTTGTTCCCTTACCAAATGTTTTCTTGTGGTTGATTTAGAATTTCATAGCGTTATGATCTGAAAATATGCTTGGTATGATCTCAATCTTTTTGTACTTGCTGAGGGCTGATTTATGTGCTAGTATGTGATCTATTCTGGGGAACGTTTCATGTGCACTGGAGATGAATGTATATTCTGCTGCCTTAGGATGAAATGTTCTGAATATATCTGTTAAGTCTATCTGGTCCAGTGTGTCATTCAAAGCCATTGTTTCCCTGTTGATTTTCTGATTAGATGATCTGTCTATTGCTGTAAGTGGGGTGTTGAAGTCCCCAACTGTTACGGTATTGTTATAAACAAGTTTCTTTATGTTTGTGATTGATTTATATATTTGGGTTCTTCAAAATTTGGAGCATAAATGTTTATAACTGTTAGGTCTTCTTGGTGGATAGACCCCTTGATTATGATATAATGCCCTTCTTCATCTCTTGTTACAGTCTTTATTTTAAAGTCTAGATTGTCTAAGTATGGCTACTCAGGCTTTCTTTTGTCAACCATTACCATGATAGAGAGTTCTCCATCTCCTTACTTTCAATCTGAAGGTGTCTTTAGGTCTAAAGTGGGTATTTTGTAAACAGCACATAGATGGATCTTGTTTTCTTATCCATTCTGTTACCCTATGTCTTTCGATTGGAGCATTTAGTCCATTGACATTAGAGTGAGTACTGAAAGATATGAATTTATTGCCATTATGTTGCTTGTAGAGTTGGAGCTTCTGGTGGTGTTCTCTGGTCCTTTCTAGTCTTTCTTGCTCTTGGTATTTATTCATTTATTTATTGATTGATTGTCTTTTCTCCCCTTAGAGAGTCCGTCTTAAAATATCTTGTAGGGCTGGTTTGGTGTTCATGAATTCCGTTAATTTTTGTTTGTCTGGGAAACTTAATCTCTCCTATTTTGAATGACAGCCTTGCTGGATACAGAATTCTTGGCTTTACAATTTTCTGATTCAGCATACTGAACATATCTTGCCACTCCTTTCTGGCCTGCCAAGTTTCTGTGGATAGGTCTGCTGCAAACCTGTTCCATCTTCCCTTGTAGGTTAAGGACATTTTTCCCTTGCTCCTTTCATGATTCTTTCCTTGCCTGAGTATTTTGTGAATTTGACTATGATATGCCTTGTTGATGGTTGGTTTTTGTTGAATCTGATAGAAGTCCTCTGTGCTTCCTGGATTTTGATGTCTGTGTCTTTCCCCAGGTTAGGAAAGTTTTCCGCTATGATTTGCTCCCATAAAGCTTCTACCGCTTTTTCTCTCTCTTCCTTTTCTAGGACCCCTATGATTCTGATGTTGTTCCTTTTTAATGAGTCTCTGATTTCTCTAATTCTTAAATCGTGCTCTTTTGCCTTAGTCTCCTTTTTTCCTGCTTCATTATCCTCCATACGTTTGTCCTCTATATCCCTGATTCTCTGCTCTGCCTCATCTATCCTTGCCGCCATGGCATCCATTAGAGATTGCAGCTCAGTTATAACGTTTTTTTATTTCATCCTGACTAGCTTTTACTTCTTTTATCTCCGCAGAAAGGTATTCTATTCTATTTTCTACTGTGGCTAGTATTCTTATTACTGTGATTCTAAATTCTGGTTCAGACATCTTGCTTGTATCTGTGTTGGTTAAGTCCCTGGCTGTCGTTTCTTCCTGCTCTTTCTTTTGGGGTGAATTTCTTCATTTCATCATTTTGAAGGAAAAAAAGAATTGAGTTAAAAAAATTAAAATTAAAAAAATTAAAAACAACACACACAAATAAAACAAATGCAATAAATGATGCTAGATCCTAGATGTGTTTTGGTCTGGGTGTTGAAAGGAGCTTGATAGATTAGAGAAAAAAGGGTAAAGGAAAAAAAAAAGGAAATCATTTGAAATTTTGAAAAAAATGAATACCCTGAAATAGAATAAAATGAAATGATGGAAGTAAAATAAAATTTGAGAAAATTTACAAAAAAAAATTTAAAAAATATAGTAGAAAAAATTTTAAAAATATTTTTAATAAAAATTGAAAATAAAAATATTTTTTATCTTTCTGCTAAATTCTGTGGTTAAGGTTGTGCAGATTGTTGTGTTAATCCTAAAATCAGTTTTCTAGGTGTGCAGGATGTTTTAATGTTGATTTGGTTGTATGTCATGGATATGAGACACAAAAAATCTTCCATACTGTTCTGCCATCTTGGCTCCTCCTACCCTAAAACTTTATTTTATTTTATAAGTTTATTTTATTTAAAAGGTATATGAGGGCGCCTGGGTGGCGCAGTCGGTTAAGCGTCTGACTTCAGCCAGGTCACGATCTCGCGGTCCGTGAGTTCGAGCCCCGCGTCAGGCTCTGGGCTGATGGCTCGGAGCCTGGAGCCTGTTTCCGATTCTGTGTCTCCCTCTCTCTCTGCCCCTCCCCCGTTCATGCTCTGTCTCTCTCTGTCCCAAAAATAAATAAAAAATGTTGAAAAAAAAATTAAAAAAAAAAAAAAAGGTATATGAGCTACATATAATCACTGTAGAGCATTTGGAACCTGCAGAAGAGCACAATAGTTTGTTTACCAAGAAATGAACATTGCAGATTTTGGTGTGTACATTTGTGTATATTTTTGGTGTGTATTTCCATTTATATGTTTATTGCACTCCTGAGATAATACCAAACATGTAGTTCCATATCCTTCTGTGTCTAACCTACTATTGTACTGGGCCAATTTACCCATGCAATTGAAATTTCTATAGACATCATTTTTAATGGTTGCTCAGATAATTCAGCTATTCTGCAATTGTGGTATATCTAGATTTTTCATGATTTTCTGTTGCGGTGTTTGATACTCTAACAAACATATGTATATGACTCTTATCCTGAATTTCTGATCGTTTCCTTAAAATTGATTCTTAGAACTAGAGATACTAGGCCAAAAATGATATATATTTCTAAGACTCTTAATGAATCTTGATGCTTCCCAGAAAAGTTGTAACAATTTGTACTCCTCTTCCACGTACTGTCTTAACACTCTAGTTTCATCATGTCTTTAGTAACATTATTTCAAAGTTTAAATATGTATCAATTTCCTAAGCAAAACATCAGTTTTAGTTGCTTTAGCTTTCATTACTTTGCTTACATATTAACTTGAACATTTATTTTCTTATGTTTATTGGCCAGTTGTAGTTCATCCTTTATGAACTATTCCTGTGTGACTTTTCTCATTTTTTTTTGTTTTGTAGTCTTAGTAATTTCTTTGTGCCTTGTAATAACCCTATCTATTCTAAAGATATACTTGCACATTAAAAAACAAAAAGAGGGGCACCTGGGTGGCTCCGTTGGTTAAGCCTCTGACTTCAGCTCAGGTCATGATCTAATGGTCTGTGAGTTCAAGCCTCACGTCAGGCTCTGTGCTGACATCTCAGAACCTGGAACCTGCTTCAGATTCTGTGTCTCCCTCTCTCTCTGCCCCTCCTATGCTCATGCTTTGTCTCTGTCTCTTTCAAAGATAAATAAACATTAAAAACATTTCTAAAAAATGAGCCAAAATCTTAATAGACACTTCACCAAATAAGATATACAGATGGTTGGGGCACCTGGGTGGCTCAGTCAGTTAAGCGTCCAACTTTGGCTCAGGTCATGATCTCATGGTTCGTGAGTTCAAACCCCTTGTCAGGCTCTGTGCTGACAGCTCAGAGCCTGGAGCCTGCTTTCAATTCTGTTTTTCCCTCTCTCTCTCTCTGCCCCTCCCCTGCTTGAAGTCTGCTTCTTTCTATCCCAAAAAGTAAACATTAAAAAAATTTTAAAAAAGAAGATATACAATAGGCTTATGCAATAAGCCTATGAAAAGATTTTCCATATTATATGTACCAGGGAAATGCAAATTAAAACAAGTTAAAATGGCCAAAATCCATAACACTGAAATTCCAAATACTAGCATGAATATGGAGCAACAGGAACTCTCATTCATTTCAGGTGGAAATGCAAAATATTACAGCCACTTTGGAAGACTGGTGGTTTCTTAGAAAACTAAACATACTCTTAGCATATAATGTAGTAATTGCATTCCTTGACATCTATTCAAGGAGTGGAAAATTTATGTTCATGTAAAAACCTGCTTACAGATGTTTATAGCAGTTTTCCTCATAATTTCCCAAACCTGGAAACAACCAAGATGTCCTTCAAAAGGTGAATGGATAAACTGTGGTAATTCTTACAATGAAATATTATTCAGTTCCAAAAAAGAAATGACCTATCAAGCCATGAAAAGACATGGAAAAAATCTTAAATGCAGGTTGCTAAGTGAAAGATGCCCATGTCACAAAGCTACAAACTATATGATTCTAACTATATAACTTTCTGGAAAAGATAAAAGCACAGAGGCAGTAAAAAGATCAGTAATTTCCAGGGGTTGGGAGAAGAGAGAGTAATGAATACAATTTTTAATATAATGATGGACACATGCCATTATACATTTGTCCAAACCCATAGAATATACAACACCAAGAGTAAACTCTAACGTAAACTATGGATGTAAACTTTGGATGATTATGATGTTCCAATGTAGGCTTGTCAATTGCAACAAAATACCACTTTGGTAGGGGATAGTAGTAATTAGGGAAGCTATGCATATTGTAGCAATAAGGGGTATATGGGAAATCTTTGTACCTTCCCCTCAATTTTGCTGTGAAACTAAAATTGCTCTCAAAAAATAAGATTAATAAAAAAGAAAACTTTTTTTTATAAAGTGTTAATGTTTGCAACATTTTTGACCACTGTGACCAAAGACCATAATTTTTATGGCAAAAAGAAAATGGAAAGAGTTTCATATAGTGACATATAAATGTTCCTCTGGAAAGAATTTATGACTTCTAGCCAAGGCTTTCCTTTTTAGCATGTGAAAATTAGCATATCATCTGTTTTAATCCATAAATATACTCTTCAGCAATCATTTTCACTTGAAGAGTGTGCCACACTTACAAAGCTGAAAGGTTTTTTTTTTTTTTCATTTCTTCTGTTCTTCTTAGTAGTTACAAAATGGACTGAACACTTTCCAAGGCTGAAATTAAATATGATCTTATAGGATCTCAGATCTTGGAAATTTTGTGAATGTGTATGTAATTATTATGACAGGGCAAGAATGTAGTATAATAAGAGCATAAAATTCTCAATTATGATGTCCCTGGCCCTTTTTTCTCAAGTTTTTTCAACATCTCTCCCTATTCAGAGCTGAAATGTCTGGCAATACTCTTACCTGGGCAACATGTTTCTGCTCTTCCACAGTTGGACTTCCCCAAACTCTATGGCTTCTGCTATAAACAGACCCCAAACTTTCCTGTTGACAATATATTCTACATTGAGCATAGCTGATTACATACTATACATCTGTTGATATTATGTTTTCTTTCTTCCCTTTTCACAGTATCATAATTTCTTCTCCTTCCCACCTTTAACTACTTTATAATAACTTTCTACATTTCATTCCTTGTTTGAATTTATATCCCTTCTCCCATTCCAAAAGATAAAGTCAAATACCAATCAGAAAGGTCCATCCAAGAATGTTTCCCAAACAGCATATTATGACCCATTAGTGTACGTGAATTCATTTTAGTGGGTTGCAAATAGCACTTTAAAAGTGAAAACAAATAGAAACTATCAGAATATATCCAATATAGTAAGGCAACTACCTTTTCATGAAACAAACTTAGAAGGCTACTGTGTCCAATATAGAATGTATTTTGTACTGTGGGTCAAAGTAAAAAAAAAAAAAATGTTTGAGAAACACTGCTATAAAGCACAATTTAGGATGAAAACCAGATTTAAAGCCAGGTTAAGCGGTCTATCAGCTGGGCAACTTCCCTGCTATACTTCCCAATCTATACAAGCAAAACATTTCACAGGTAACATAAACAGAGAAAACTACATTTACCAGGACTCTTCAATACAAAAGCAGTATATGTGAGTAACGTAGATGAGTTTGTAGATAGAATTGTATTGCTTAGAGCAGCAGGCAGATACTGAGTCCTTTCTTCTGTGTTTTGCCCCCGTATCTATAGAGTTCGATCTGTCATTTCAGTAAACATTGAACAAATATTTAAAGTAATTTGATTTGAAGGGGTACCAAATTATTCGCCTGCTGAATTTGCTCATGTTTTGACTCAAATCTGTGTATACCTTAAATTCAGAGAAAAAAAAATGCTGTTGTAAAAAATGTATTTCTTAGGATAGTGATAGCTTCTGTAAAAAGTAAAACTCAAAATTTCAGTGACAGCACGATAGAAGATTTATTTTTATTCATGTAATTCACATTGTAGATGTGGGCAAGTGAGTAGCGTTTCTCCAAATGGGGATTCAGGAAATCAGATTTATTCCAAACTGTGGAATCCTCTCCCATAGGGCTTTCAGAGTCTTCTGCATCCATCCCAAACATAGATAAAGAAAGAGTGGAAAAAGACAGACCCACTTACTAAAAACTCCCACCTGTAAGTGATAGCCATCACTTCTATTCACAATCCATTGGCAAGAACTGGTTACTTGGCTATGCCTGGATCCAAGGAGGAACTATGAAATGTAGTCCCAGATCAGGCAACTGCCTCTCAGCAACATCAGTACACAATGAAGAGGAGTATGCATTTTTGGTGAACAGCTAGATAGCTTTTTCAGTCAAGGTACATTACAGCACTCATCAAAGTGTCTTCAGAAATTTCCAACACAGGTTTTTAGGATACATTCATTGCTCATCTTTTTACCATCGCTATACTCTCCTGCTGTGTGACAGGGCTGTATTGATCATTGGTGCTTATACTTTTTTGGATAAAAATAGGCTGTTTCATTTCTATGTTACTAAGGTAGTGATTTCAGTATTTTCACATTTAGCTGCATATTACTTTTATTTTAAATGAATGTAGTTAGCAAGAATGAGGTGCATAAGATAGTAAGTAAATACTAAATTGTAGACAGCCACCTCATTTATCCAGCTGCTGATTTGCATTTGGTTGACCAGACAGAACACTTTGCATTCTCTGTGATATTTGCATGCAGTAGAATAGATTTAATTTTTGATTAAACAGAAAGATTGAAAAGGTTTAAAAGGTTAAGTCAGTAATATTGAAAACATTACAATCTGGTTTAAACAATCATCTGAGGGGCACCTGGGTGACCCAGTTGGTTAAGCGTCTGACTTCGGCTCAGGTCATGTTCTCACAGTCCGTGAGTTCGAGCCCCGCGTCGGGCTCTGTCCTGACAACTCAGAGCCTGGAGCCTGCTTCAGATTCTGTGTCTCCCTCTCTCTCTGACCCTTCCCCGTTCATGCTCTGTCTCTCTCTGTCTCAAAAATAAATAAACATTAAAAAAATAAAATAAACAATCATCTGAGTGAATTGGATATAAACATATTTATTTGGGGCAGAAAGCACTTCTTTAAAATTTGCTCTCAGAATATGATTTTTATGTATTCTCTGAATATCAAAATAGTTCATAATTATGAATAACAATTATTGGAAAAATGCATTATTTGCTTTATTAGAATTTGTGACCAATACCTGTATGGTACTATTTGATTATCAATTTATTTTTCTTTTCTGATAATTAGAACAAAATATTGAAATTTGGGATTTTCTAATAGCAGCTAGAGTTTTCCTCAAAATACCTGTCTATAGTGTGACTATGGAAAATTGTGTAGCCTATGTCTGAAATGCAATGTGCAAATTTCTTCAAAATAATGAACGCAATAGATTTTTTGAATTACTACTGATAAAATGATTTGCCTTCAGGAAATGTTTCCAACTCTAAATTTATGTAATGAATCACTCTCTCTTCTTCCCTTTTTGTTTCCTGCTCAGGTTAATTAAGTGCTAATATTAAATTTGCTGGAGTATACAAAAAAGGACTAACGTCCACACTGTTGATTAAATGGCAAGGTAGAAGGCTGGCCATGACGTTTAATTAGAAACATGGGAGTTGTTGGTTTCTTTGTGTAATCTGGCCATCTGAATGTCGAATCTCTTCTAACAAATGACCAGGGAAAAGACGAAAATGGTGACATGGGGAAAATAGTATTTTCTCATTTCAAAAAAAATTGATAAATAACAATGATGATCTTAGTCATTACACCAGTGTTTTGCAATGTGTGTTCCATTGAAATATTAGTCTTGTGAAACAGTCCACAAAAAAGGGTTCTAGGAGAAAATAAGTTAGGAAAACACTGAATCCTCTCTCACAGGTAATCACAATTCATGTTAGCATTTTATTTTTAAAATTTATATATTTAAATTCAAGTTAGTTAACCACAGTGTACTATTGGTTTCAAGAGTAGAACCCAGTAATTCATCACTTACCTATAATACCCAGTGCTCATCCCAAGTGCCCTCCTTAATGCTGATCATCCATTTAACCCATCCCCCACCCAACTCCCCTCCAGTAACCCTGTTTGTTCTCTGTATTTTAGAGTCTCTTAAGGTTTGCCGCCCTCCATTTTTATCTTATTTTTCTTCCCTTCCCCTATGTTCATCTGTTTGGTTTCTTAAATTCAACATATCAGTGAAATCATATGATAATTGTCTTTCTCTGATTGGATTATTTCTATTAGCATAATATACTCCAGTTCCAACCACATTCTTGCAAAAGGGAAGATATCATTCTTTTTCATCACTGAGTAATATTCCAGTGTGTGTGTGTGTGTGTGTGTGTGTGTGTGTAGTTTTTATTTAGTAAGCATTAACACTAATCTTTGGATCTTTGCCCAACCCTTTTTTCTTATAAGAAAGAAGTGAAAAATAATGCTCATAGGTGTTAAAAAGCAGACATATTTTTTGTTATTTCAAGGTAAGGTATATACACCAAAGAAATGAAAACAGGTTTTCAAAAAAACCTGTACACAAGTGTTCCTAGCAGTTCTATTCTCAATAGATAAAAGGAGGAAACAACTCAAATTTCCATCAATAGATTAATGGATAAAGAAATGAGTTATATCCATGTAATGGAATATTATTTGGCCATAAAAGGAAATAAAGTATTGATATATACTACAACATAGATGAACTTTGAAAACATGCTAAGAAAAAGAGGCCAGTCACATAAGACTAAATATTATATAATTTCATTTATATGAAATGTTCAGAAGAGGCAAATCTATATATAAAGAAAGCAGATTAGTGCGTGATTGCTTAGGGCTGAAGAGATGTGGGGTAGGGGAATGACAGCTAAAGGGTATAGGCTATCTCTTTGTTATGAAGAAAATGTTGTAAAATAGAGTATCTCTTTGTTATGATGAAAATGTTGTAAAAATGACCATGGTGATGGTCACACATATCTGTGAATATACTAAAAACCATTGAATTGCACACATAAAATGAAATGTATGAAATATGAATTATATCTCAGTATGACTATTAAAAAACAAATTATAATCATTGTTTAGTAAATTTTAAATGCCATGGCTCCTCCTTTTAAATATAAGGGACAGTTTTTTAAATGGTGTTATCTTTAAAAAGGTGCTCACCATTTTCTGTTTTTTATTTATTTTTGAGAGAGACACAGAGAGAGAGAGCATGCAGGAGGAGCAGAGAGAGAGGGAGAGAGAGAATCCCAAGCAGGCTCCGCACTGTTAGCACAGAGCCCGACACGGGGATCGAACTCACTAACCGTGAGATCATGACTGGAGCAGACACCAAGAGTCAGATGCTTAACCGACTGAGCCATCCAGGCACCCTGAAACAAGATTGCTGTTTTTCTCATGAAGATCACTTATGTTTTTTCTCTATAAGCTTCTTCTTACCACCACCTGTAAGGAAGATATCGCCTCTTGATGTACTTAGGGTGGTATCCAAAGCCGTTAGTTTCTGGTCCAGAGTGGGCAAACGACCAACTGGAGAAGCTGCCAGAAGGCCCATGAGCACTGGGTACTGAAAGCCTTCTGTTGGACCACCCATTAACCCTTAAGCTGTGGGCTACGTGGAGAGTCCAAGGGTTGCAGGGGAGGGGCAGGAGCGGTAGCAGCTGCAGGGCATACTTGGGGAAGCCCAAGACAGCAACAACTTACCCGGTGGCAAGGACATATTTCAATGCTCGTGAACTGTGATATTATGACCCGAGCCGAAACCAAGAGTTGGACGTTTAACCAACTGACCTACTCAGGTGTCCTTGATTTTTTATTTAAATAATTAATATCAATATTATACACTTCAAAACATACATACATACATATATGTATGTATAATAGATATATATTAACATATATATCATATAAACATGTATATTTTTCATATATATACACATATATGTATAAACATACGTATACATATACATGTATATGTATATGTATATAAATAACCTAGATTGGAGTATATTACCATATATGTATATGTATATATGTATTACATACTGGAATATGTATATGTACATATATTATCAACATACCTTTAAAAAGGTCTAATAGAAATGTAAAGTAATGTAAATATGTTATCCTTGACCTGTGGCAATTAAAAGAAATTAACAACCCAATAGAAGACATTTGGGAGAATTCAGGCCTCACGATTTTATTGTTAATGTTAAAAAACTATCAATTTAGTATTTTAGGGTTTGCTTATTCTAGTTCTGATCTCACTATCTCTTCTATCTCAGTCTCTTTTGCTGGTTTCTCTTCTTTTTTTTTTATTTCTTAACATTAGAGTGCCTCAGGCCTCAGTCCTTGGACCTGTTCGTTTCTTTATCTGCACTGATTCCCCTGGTCATCTCATCCAGTTTCACAGCTTTAGATATCCTTATGTTGAGAACTCCACAATTTCTCCAAACCAGACTTCTTACCTAAACTCAACTTGAGCACCTAACTTGCCCATTTCATCTCCATTTGGATGTCTAATAGATATTTCACATTTAAAATGTCCCCAGCTTAACTGATCTTTTTCTAAATCCTGCTCCATCCAATCTTCATTTCACAGTTAATGACTAATCCATTTTTCCTGTTTCTCAGGTTAAAACCTTTGGGTCACCTTGATTGATCTCTTATACTTCAGTCATGCTGCCCCTATAAAACCTTTGCACCGTTTTCTCTAGGTGGAATGTTCTTTCCCTGACATCCATATGTTTGGGTCCCTTTCTTCCTTCAATCCTTTGATCATATGTTACCTTCTTTCTTTAATGAGGACCACACAAATCACACCACTTAAAATTGCAAATACTCAGCACCACTGGTTCCCTGCCTACCCTGTTTCTTCTCCATCTAACATGATATACAATTTACTTATCCTGCTAATGTTTAGCTGTCTAGCCCCAGTAGAATGTAAACTCCATGAGGGAAGAGATTTTTTGTCTATTTTGTTTACTTCCTGTATCCACAGTACCAGAAACTGTAATGGACACATGGTAGCACTCAAAGAATACTTGTTCAATGAATAAATGATACTATGTTGCATACAGTCTCTGTTATTTTTAATGATCCTAAACGTGGTTCTTAATGTTTGGCAATGACTGATACCGATTTTCCAAAACCAATGTTAACACTTCCTTTCATAGGACACATGATGTATGTTTTCTGACTGAAACAACATGTACTATTTATATCATTCAACAAGCAGCTATTCTTTAACCACATGCCCTCTCCACCCACAACCATCTCCAATTCAAATTAAATTTCAAGTTGTGATCTTTATCAGCTACTGAAAATATTTCCAATTTTTGTAATTTTCCACTAGAAAGCTAGCAAGAGCTTTGATTTCTGAATTTTCCATTTTTCTTTTCTAAGCATCTCCCCTATACAGCTTCAAAAGTCAAACCAAGTATATTTTATGTGAAAGTTTTTATTATGATAACATCTAATTATCATTCATATTTCACACTGAATGTGGTTTTTTTTAATTTCTCAAGGCTTTCTTCATTTACCAACATTAACTTGTCTCTAAAAGCAGGTAGTTTACAGCCTAGCAAAGAAAGCAAGAGTATATGTGTGCAATTAGCACATATGATATGCTTTAATTTCAGACTTGGGGACTTAAATGATGCTTTTTAAAAAATTAACTAATTAATTTATTTTTAAATTTACGTCCAAGTTACCATATAGTGCAACAATGATTTCAACAGCAGATACCTTAATGCCACTTACCCATTTAGTCCATCTCCTCTCCCACAACCTCTCCAGCAACCCTCTGTTTGTTCTCTATGTTTAAGAATCTCTTATGTCTTGTTCCCCTCCTTGTTTTTATATTATTTTGCTTTCCTTCCCTCATGTTCATCTGTCTTGTATCTTAAATTTCTCCTATAACTAAAGTCATATGATATTTTTTTCTCTGACTAATTTCACTTAGAATAATACCCTCTAGTTCCATCCACGTAGTTGTAAATGGCAAGATTTCATTCTTTTTGATTGCTGAGTAATGCTCCATTGTGTGTATATACCACATACATACCACATCTTCTTTATCCATTCATCCATCGATGGACATTTTGGCTCTTTCCATACTTTGGTTGTCAATAGCACTGCTATAAACATTGGGGTACATGTGTCCCGTCAAAACAGCACACCTGTATCCCTTGGATAAAGTACCTAGTGGTGCAATTACTTTGTCGTAGGGTAGTTCTATTTTTAATTTTTTGAGGAACCTCCATACTGTTTTCAAGAGTGGCTGCACCAATTTGCATTCTCACCAGCAGTGAAAAAGACATCCTCTTTCTCTGCATCCTCGCCAACATCTGTTGTTGCCTAGGTTGTTAATGTTAGCCATTCTGACAGGTGTGAAGTGGTATCACATTGTAGTTTTGATTTGTATTTCCCTGATAATGAGTGATGTTGAATATTTTATCATGTGTTGGTTGGCCATCTGGATGTCTTCCTTGGAGAAGTGTCTATTCATGTCTTTTGCCCATTTCTTCACTGGATTATTTGTTTTTTGGCTGTTGAGTTTGATAAGTTCATGATAGATTTTGGATACTAACCCTTTATCTTATATGTCATTTGCAAATATCTTCTCCCACTCCATTGGTTGCCTTTTAGTTTTGCTGATTGTTTCCTTCGCTGTGCAGAAGATTTTCATTTTTATGAGGTCCCAATAGTTCACTTTTGCTTTTGTTTCCCTTGATTCCAGAGACGTATTGAGTAAAAAGTTGCTGTGGCCGAGGTCAAAGAGGTTTTTGCCTGCTTTCTCCTCCAGGATTTTGATGACTTCCTATCTTGTGTTTAGGTCTTTCATCCATTTTGAGTTTATTTTTGTGTATGGTGTAAGAAAGTGATCCAGGTTAATTTTCCTGCATATTGCTGTCCAATTTTCCCAGCACCTTTTCTGAAGAGACTGTCTATTTCATTGGATATTCCTTCCTGCTTTGTCAAATGTTAGCTGGCCATACATTTGTGGGTCCATTTCCAGGTTCTCTATTCTGTTCCATTGATCTGAGTGTCTGTTTTTGCTCCAGTACCATACTGTCTTGATGAAAACAACTTTGTAATTACCTCAAGGTCATAAAAGCCATATATGAAAGACCCACCACTATTTTCATCCTCAATGGGGAAAAACTGAGAGCTTTCCCCCTAAGGTCAGGAACAAGACAGGGATGTCCTCTCTCACCATTCTGATTCAACATAGTATTGGAAGTCTTAGCCTCTGCAATCAGACAACACAAAGAAATAAAAAGCATCCAAATCAGCCAGGAGGAGGTCAAACTTTCACTCTTCACAGATGAAATGATACACTGTATGGAAAACCCCAAAGATTCCACCAAAAACTGCTATAACTGATCCATGAATTCAGCAAAGTCTCAGGATATAAAATCAACGCACAGAAATCGGTTGCATTCCTATACACCAATAATGAAGCTACAGAAAGAGAAATCAAGGACTCGATCCCATTTACAATTGCACCAAAAAACATAAAATACCTAGGAATAAACCTTACCAAAGAAGTGAAAACCCTATACACTGAAAAGTATAGAAAAATTATGAAATGAAGAAGATACAAAAAAAATGGAAAAATATTCCATGCTCCTGGATAGGAAGAACAAATATTGTTAAAATGTCGATAGTACCCAAAGCAATCTACATATTCAATACAATTCCTATCAAAATACCACCAGCATTCTCCACAGAGCTAGAATAAACAGTCTTAAAATTTATATGGAACCAGAAAAGACTCCAAATACCCAAAGAAATTTGAAAAAGAAAACCAAAGCAGGAGGCATCACAATCCCGGACTTTAAGCTGTATTACAAAGCTGTTATCATAAATGATTCCTATATTTAAGTTGTCAACCTCAGAGTCTCATTAGTCTAAATTTTACATTTAATTTATGAGGACTGTTCTGCCTTCTTAGAACCGGCACATATATTTTATGTTACATGATGTCCAGTAGAAAATACTGCTTTAGGATTCCTTTTCCTAGGTCTTAGTTCCAGCACGTTCATTAACTTATTATATGATTTCAGACTAGTTTTCTAACCTTTCTGTGCCCTGGGTTTTTTAAAATATAAGAATTCAGAGATGTATTCTGCTCTACATGTCTTGGAGAAAGAGACATTGATGTGTGCTGAACAGAGCATAGGTTTTGGAGTCATAAAGACCTGTATTCAAATCCTTACCTCAGACACTAACTAGCTTTGTGGCTTTAAGGAAGTTGGTATCACCGATCCTTATTTCTGTCATCTCCAAAATGATGATCTCACAAGATTGTGAGAACTAGGTAAGTAATGTGAAAAGTACCTAGCATAGTGGTCAGCATGAATCTCACTTTTCCTCCTCTTATTTCTTCTTCACCTGCCTCTGTCCTAACCATAAAATGAAATTTTGAACATTAAAATTTTTTTTAATTTTTTTAACGTTTTATTTATTTTTGAGACAGAGAGAGACAGAGCATGAACAGGGGAGGGTCAGAGATGAGGGAGACACAGAATCTGAAACAGGCTCCAGGCTCTGAGCTGTCAGCACAGAGCCTGACACGGGGCTCGAACTCACGGACCGCAAGATCATGACCTGAGCCGAAGTCGGCCGCCCAACCGACTGAGCCACCCAGGCGCCCCTTGAGCATTAAATTTTATATGTGACTATCATGTAGAAGGTGCTTAATAAATGTTCATTCTTTTGGATGTGCTATAAAGTAATTAAAGTTACTAAATAAGGGTGAATATTATTATCTTTACTTTTTTAATGTTTATTCATTTTTATAGAGAGAAAGAGAGAAATAGCATGAGCAAGGGAGGGTCACAGAGAGAGGGAGAGAGAGGATCCCAAGCAAGCTTCTTGCCATCAGCACAGAGCCGGATTTGGGGCTCAATCTCATGAACTGTGAGATCATGACCTGAGCCAAAATCAATAGTTGAATGCTTGACTGAGCCACCCAGGTGCCCCATGGAGGGGTAAATAATGTAATAGTGGGAAGAAGAAGATAAATAATTAAAATTTTAAAGGAAAACATTATAACTTAGTAAA
Source organism: Neofelis nebulosa (assembly GCF_028018385.1). Taxonomy (NCBI): domain Eukaryota; kingdom Metazoa; phylum Chordata; class Mammalia; order Carnivora; family Felidae; genus Neofelis; species Neofelis nebulosa. The sequence continues at coordinate 85,378,103 of NC_080800.1, forward strand.
TTTAATAATTATTCTATTTAAAATAACAATTTCTCATTGTTTTGAGAGTGCTCATCTTCCCAAATGTCTAAAATATCCCCAAAATAAAGTCTCTGCTGGAAAGATGAGCCTGTTAGGTGAGCCCTATATTTTTGCAAAGATTTCATAAGATATGTAATATAGATTCATAACTAAAAAAATTTAAATTATCAAATTCATCACTTTGCTCAATATGTTTAACAATCAGAGCATTATCTGCTGCTAATTAGAATCGGGTGTACAATACACAGGGAAAGAAGTATCTTTGGAAATAAGTATCTTAGGGGAATGTGTGTACCCTTATAAAAGGTTACCAGTTAATTTTAACAACTTCATATATGCCTTTTTTTATATGCTTCAAATGTGAAATGTACAATGCATGGGAATACTGAAGATGATGTTTTCTAAGGTCTTGAAAAGGCCATATATAAGTTCATTGATTATGGTCCTATTACAATGAGTATTTGTATCACATCTTGCCTTGATTTAATTCACTATTAGTCATACATAAATATTAATGTGCTCCAATCTATATAGACCTTTTCTGATTTTCATTCAATTTACTTTCTCTTCTTTTTCAGCTTATTTTAGAATCAAATGGGTAAATACTTTTATTCTCTTATTGGATCACAAGAGTAGTACTACTCCTCTGGGCTTTTAAAAAGAGGTATAAGTATGTCTTAATAGTAAAAAAAAAGCTGATTTTATTATTTTAACTATATTTAAAAGTATGATGTGTAATTACATAGCATTTGCTATAATTCCAGATATGGAGGTACAGAAAAGTACAACTCACTTATGGTGAATATAGTCATTTATATTCAACCATCTGAGCTGAAGTTACCAAAAGAGAATAAAAATACCAATTTTTTTGGCTCTTAATGAAAAATTATAAACAAAACTTAGTTCATGAAAAGGACTTTAACTTTTTGATGTTCAGCCTAACAGTTCAGTTCAACAAACATTTACCCTGTGCAGTCTACCACAGTGCTGAAGAGCATGGGCTTTGCAATCAAATGACCTGGGCTTAGTTTCCCATATCACACAGTTTATTCTCTGACTCTGAGAAAGTTATTCAACTGCTAATTGTCATAGTTTCTTCAACTGTATAATTGGGCTCTCATACCTACTTTGCAAGAATATAGTGAGGATTCAACAGGAAAGTATGTATGTGTGCCTGGCTATAGAAGGCACTCAATAAATGGTAACTGCTAATACAACTACGTGCCAGACTCTATACATTGGTTATGCAAAGGTAAATAAGACATTATCTGGTATTGAACTTATAGTAAACTATAAACAGAATATATATTAAGATACAACTATAATACATATATGGCTTGCAAATAACATGTACCAATCAGCCACACTAGCTCTCTATATTGTACATATTATAGCAAATATATACTATACAAGCAATGCTGAATGAGCTCTGTGTGTGTGTAAAAGTTGGAGAATATCTGAGTTCTCAAAACCTAATATAAAATTCCTAGTGGGGCCTAAATTGTCTATGGTTTTACAATATAAAATATACTAGTTATAAAATGCATTTTGTGGAAATTTATTATACCCTTAACATATGTAGAGTGGGATAAACATTTAAGAAAAGCAAAGTTTGCTTTGCTCTAAAGTGACTAATTTAAAGATAAAATTGACATTTTGGAAAATAGATATTGTGTTGTTGTTGCTCAGAAGCTTCACATGAAAAACTTCTAAGGTATCCAAAAAAGCATGCTTCAGCTATCTATAAGTTTGTTGGTCAATTTCTCTAGATTGCTTTATACTTAAAAGACGGAGCACTCCAGAATGCAGTGAAAATTAATAAAACCATAAGAACACGACATAATTTACCTTCATGCAAAGATAACATTTATTTTAACAAAGGAAACATCAACACACAAAACAATGTTTTAATTATCATATTGATAGTTATGTAGTAATTTCTCAGAAGGGAAGAACTTTGGGGTGTGTCCTAGGCACTGATCATTCACCAATTAAAGGTACCTATATAGTAGATTTGTGATAAATGACTAAAAGATAGGTGTTTCCCACATCATCTACTCCCGTCCCTATATTCATCAGCTAATAGAGCTACAAGAGTATTATTAGAATGATGCCCAATTCTTCTGATGTCCGATTTACAAAATTCAGTTTTTTAATTAATTTAGCATTTTATTTAGAAGGAGTTCTCTGTCAACTAGCAATCCATACTTGTCAAATTCTGATCAGAGGTCACAATGATGACTCCCAAAGCCCAGCATCAGAAAAAGAGATTCATTTTTGTGCAGCATAATATTTATATATGGACTATATTTTGAAGCATCCTTTAGCAATTCATTATTCCTAGATAGTGTATCAGGTGTGATCATAAGTAATGTAACTTCTTTTTAGGGGGGGGTGGTTTGTAAATGGCTTCTGAAGGCAATTGCAAAAGAAGAGTTAAATAATGCCTTCAACAACTCCAATATATGAATATGTAGTTCCCACAGCTAGCATAATGAAAAGTCACTTTCTTTATGTACTCTGTGCATGGTTGAGAGGTTACAGAGATGAGGAAGTCTTGGCCCTGTTCTCAAGGATATCGTTGGCTAGTTGAGGAGACTAACAGGTCAATAGGCATTTATATTGCAGTATGGTTATGTGCTACTATAGGCAAAAACACAGGTTCTGTAGGAGCCCTGAGGAGGAGCAGATAACCAAGTTAGGAAAGCCCATGTAAATTGGAATGAAAACATACAATTTTCATACAATTGAAAATTTAGATATTTTATATGTCATATTTTGGCATTTTCTTTAGTGGCAAAATCCTTAGCAAAACACTCCACATGAAAAAGAATTACATAATTGTTTTATCTCCTCTATTACAAGGAATTCATGTACCTAGGCTCAGAAAAAAGGCTGAGAAACTTTATTCAGCTTCTTTGTTTTGCTACTCTGTAACTAAACTAACTGGCTTAGTATAAGATGAACAATGAATCCAAAAAGTAAGGTTACATTTCTAAATGGAACAGAAGTATTCATCAATATGAGTATAAATTTTTATTTTTCTACCATAAACTGTATCAATAGTATGTATTTTAATGTGTTTCTGATTTTCCCATTTTCCTGGTAATGTGAATCAGATTCACTTACCCCCAATCAACAGTCAAGCATGCCGATCTGGACACTAGCACATCCGGATTATGTTTTCTTAGCATAGCTCATAATTTAATTTCTTTTCCCTATTTCTCTTCTTTGCACTTTCTATAAAATTACCGTTTTTGTTGAACAGTGAATTGAGCAAGAGTGAGGAGGATGGGAATTAGGTCGTGTTCCAAACTGATAAAATTAGGCTGTGGAAATCAAAAGGTGTCCAGGGACAGTTACATTGAAGAAAGAGTTGAGGGGATAGTCTTCCTCTCTGCCCTGGGCCAATAGGTCAAACTGAATTAATTCAACTGGCAACCTATTAAAAAAATGCTGTATGTATAAAATAGATTCACAGAGAAATAGTGTTACCTCTAAAGCACTCTGTAGATAAGCACGTGTTTCACATAGCAGACATTGACTCTAGAGAAGAGGAAAACCACAGTGATTTTCAATCATTAATAATAAGTCTTCAACTCATAAGTAAGCAGCATAAAGAAGTAATTTTTCCCTTCTTGCCATCATGATCCATAAAACCATAGATGTTTTGAATCATAGATTCAATTTAATTCAATACATATTTCTTGAAGACTTGCTAGGTACTATGTGCTTGAGATGTGGTGATACACAAGACAGACGTAGTTCCTGTCCTCATGGAGTTTCCAGTCTGGCAGACAAAACAGATATTTTACAAGTAGTTATGTGTATTATGACTGTTATGAAAGAAAAGTTGATGAGGTTGGGGGTATGAAAGAGGGCTTTACTTCTCCTTGCAGCAGGTGGATATGGTCAAGTCTTACCTACACTATAGCTTGGATATGGGAAAGGCAGAGGAAAGAATAGTCACCCTCTATTATTTGTATCTTAAATATGCTTAAAATCACTGGGACACTTTCTTCAGGGGACTCGAGTGTGGGACAGTCTCTCCCTGGTTCACATGCTTTCTTATACAGGTATTCCCTCTCTATAATGGAGTGCCTGTGATTCTTTATACACACGCCCCCCCAAGATAATGGAGTCATTTCTTAAGTGCTAAACTTTCCATGCTCTGTAGCTTTTCTAGAAGGGTTACCCTTACCGATCATTTAGAAACTGTTTTAGGTGTGTTCTCCAATAATTCTATGTCATTCTAAGACCTAGAACAGTGACTTTGACCTTCTAACATTTGGCTTCAGAACCTTGTCTCCTGGTAGGAAATATAAGGAGTTAAATTTGGTTTTAGCCACTCCTATTTTTCATTCATTGAGAGTCTTCTCTGCCAAAGAGTGTACTGTGAGTAGGAGTCAGTTTTCTCTATTAGTGAAAAGCTACCAGAGGGCAAAAAAAAAATTAATAAAGTGGAAAGGCACTGTGAAATCTAACAGTATTTGTTCTTGTGCTTATTTAAAGTGATTCAAAGTTGCTTTCTGGGGCAAAAGGAAGGGTATACAAAGGAGTTGGGAATCAGTACTTTTTTCTGTGTGCCACAGTATTCTACAGAAAGCATGGTAAATTGTCTTTCTGCAGGTCTGTCCTGTTGTGGGCCATAGAGGAGGGCATAGAGGAGAGAGTGCAGCTGTTTTTTCACATCCAGCTCTGGTTCATTTGGTAGATAAAAGGTACTCCTGGAATATACTGAATTGGGAGGAAAATCTGGGTTCTAATGGCCTCCCCAGTGCTACTGACTGACACTAACCCTGGGTAACTCATTTCCCTTCTCTGGGACTCAGTTTCATCATCTGTAAAAAATAATAAGGTTTTAACCATAATTCTGTGGCTTTCTTCATAGCCTTAGGCATTCAGCAGAGACAACATTAGAAGGAATTCTGGTGGCCAAGAGTTTATCACTCACATACAGCCCCAACCCTTTGTTTTCAACAAGAGCAGTTCAACTTTTATCTTCTTTCACGTTTTCATCCTACATACAATTCCATTTGACCAAAGAAGTCTATATGTTTTTACAAAAATTATAAACCATTGTATCAGATAATTTATAAGAAGTATTATTTTTTATTGCTTTAGGTATCCTGCTTCAAAAGGCCTTCATGCTACTGGATAATTCATAAAGCTAGCTAGGAGGATATAGCTGAGATAGAAAGTGCTTAAAATCCCCGAAGGTCTAAAGGAAAATAATTTATTTTTCTTGCATGTATATTTGCTGTTGCTGAGTTAGGATATGACAAAAGTAGAAGGTGGACTCTTCCTCTGAGTGTAGATAGGTAGCTAGAGGGGTTCACTTGAATGAGGTGGGTGAAGCTAATAATAGTCCAAACCAGAAAGATGTAGGTTAAAAGATAGATGCTCCTAAGGTGTCAATTACCAGTATCCTGTAGTTCTTCAGTGAACTAGGAAGGTACTCAGGTCTGGAATTTCTTCTGAGTGAAAAGGCTCTTCGAGTAAGTGAGGAACAAGCTTTGAAATCTTTTAGTTTGTATAATTGTCACATGTGTTTAGATGGGACCAAGTGGGGAAGGAGAGACCAGTTCCAAAGAACTATCTAGGCAGGATGATGCCTAGGGGTCATAGAACTGAGAGGTGATCTGGGATATGGAGGGTGGGAAGCATACAATGCTTCTCTATGAACCTATTCTCCCTAATCAAAATGTGATCATTGCTATGGACTAAATATTTGCATTCCCACAAAATTCATATATTGAAATCTTAACTCCCAATATGAGATATTAGGTGTTGGGACCTTGGAAGGTAATTATGATATGATGGTGGAGCCCTCATTAATGGCATTAGTGCTCTTATGAAATAAAACCCAGAGAGCTCTCTCACCCTCTTTCTGCCAATTTAGGATAAAATAAGAAGAAAAAAATCTACAGAATTCTCAGAAGGCTCTAACCAGAACCTAACCATACCTGCACCCTGATCTCAGACTTCCAATTTCCAGACGTGTGACAAATTGGTTTATAAGCCACCCAGTCTATGGCACTTTGTTATAACAGCCTGAGGTGGCTAAGACAATCATCTTAAGGGACTTTGAGATCTAAGGAAACACACACATTGCTTTTATTTGAGATTTTTACAATCAGAAACACACTTTAGAAATTTAACTTTACATTACTTTTATTGTAATTATTTCACTTATTTCCCCTTAATTTTGCTAAAGTTGCTTTTGGAAATGTCATGCCTTAATTATGTTCTAAAGGAAATTTATTTCTTTAGGAACATTCTTGGCAGGGCTGGCATCATGGTCATGTGACCTGTGCAGTTGCTTTGTTTACTGCTCTGTTGATTTCTTGAAATTCTTAATAACTTTGAACAACAGATCCTGCATTTTCATTTTGTACCAGGTCCCACAAATTATGTATTGTTGGTATCTATCTTAACCTAATTTCACTAAGTTATATGGTCCATGGGTGGTGGTAGGGAAGAGAGTGGACAGAAAAGGAGTATGATTTGTTGCAGACCCCAGACATCCATAGTTTGTCATCAAGCCTATCAGGTTGAACTGGTTAGAAACTGAGATGGCCCTGACTTTTGAGATTGGGAGGTGAAGTGTGAAGTTCTATGAGGTCTGGGTATAGTCATTTCTGTGTTGCTACTTAGGTAATTCACATCCATCACATATGAGTCATTTTTAAGGTGTTTTGCGTGAACTCTTTTGTAAACTTGGCTACAGAGACAAGACAGAGTGCTGCATTAGTATTTATTGCTGCCATAGATAAGAAAAAAAGGGACCTGCTAATAGCTGCCTACCACTCTAAAACACTGTATACAGTACAGATTAATTAGTGAATGGTAGCACATGCCTTGGGTGCTCCCACAGGAGGGGCGTTGAGGCATTATTGAGACTACTTATTGTTACTGTTTATAGCATTCTCATGAAGCTGTCAGGATGAGTCCAAATATGATGGTTAACAATACAGAGCTGTAGGCATCATACAGAAGAAATGTATCTCAAGCTTAGCAACCTGAAGGTAAGCTCCAATAAACATGACAGATTAAAAACCTATTTCACTTGGATATAATGGTACCAATAGAGTTGTTAGTTACTGACCCGCAATCATTAGGATGCATACTCTGAGGGGTTCTTCATGAGAAATATTGAGCCTCCTTTTTTTCATATGATCTTCTTGGAATTAGCAACAGAGATGTGCTGGATATGTGGGGGCAGACTGTGGCTGTACGGTTTTAAGAAAAATTAGTTTGCTAGCCAATAACTGGAGCATTGCTGGTACCTCTTCTGAACAGGTAAAGAATCATCTCTCTCTTTTTGGTTTGTTAAAAAAAAAATCTGAAGAACTCATGCATACCCTAACTTCTCTTATGTTAGGGAAAGACCTTTAAGAAGAGTACATCAGACTAATAAGACTTATTTGTATTAGCCTTTGTCATTTGCATCTTACATCCCCTCATCTGGAAGTAGGCTATCCCGTGTCTCCTCATTTTCAAGCTAGTGCTTACATTTAAGCACAGTTGTATGTGGGTCTTTTACCAGCACGTTCTCCTGGTACTCAGGGACTTATAGTGGTCCCTTGAAGTTCCTGAAATCAATTTTGTTCTGACATGGAGCCACTCATTTTGTAGCTTCTCCCTCTTAAAGTCATTTAGAGTTATTGATTTGCACTGAAAGAAATGAAAATTGGAGCACATTTTTTTAATAGACTTCTTTCTAAAGACTGCCAGGAAGATTGGCCTCTTTGCCAATATGATGTAGACTTGTTTGACTTAGTGCCTCATTCTTGAGGTGTTCTCTGGCACTTGAGGGTACAAACTGAGGCATCAACTGTGCCCCATGGGCACAACTAACTACCTGTGTGGGTACAGCCAGTAACTATCCACATCAAAGGACATAACTCTTCTGCTTAAGATTTTATTCCCTCTGGCCTGCTAAAATGTTGGAAGGCCCATATTATGCCTTTCCTTTACCTCTATTGCTTTCCTTGACCAGAAGGCTTTCCATTGTTCTTTCTACCTGCCCAAACCCAAACTTCATCACTCATGTGCCACCATCTTCATAAAGTCTTTTCTAAGTACTTCATCAAAAATCTATCATCCTGCCCTTGAAATTCAGATGGTACTTAAGCTCTTTGCCATAATATTGTATAGTTAGATATCCTATACATTAAGTTTCCTTTTTATTTTTTACTGTTTTAGGTCTCTTTAGCCATATAGTTCCTACAGGGCATATACTTATTTATTTGTTATACTGCAGAGCACCTGCACCATTTAATAAATACATGATTGATTATTAAGTCAGTGGAAGAGTTAAATCATTGATGGCTTTATTAAGACTGCAAATATTTTATGAAAAGAGCAGCCTTCACACAAACTAGCTTGTTAGGTTAACCTAGGATACGAGGCTGGAAAATCTATTGGAGGGGGAAAAAAAGAAAGGAAGAGTACTTCAGGCATTACTTAGAATAATCAACAAAGGGAACCTTTGGTTTAATATCTGAATCTTGATTTTAGCTCAGGTCTTGGGGTCTTGGGATCCAGTCCCATGTCAGAGTTCTGCGCTGAGCATGGAGCCTACTTAAGATTTTCTCTCTCCCTTTCCCTCTGCTCACTCCCCTCCTCTAAAAAAAAAGAATAATTAGGGGCGCCTGGGTGGCGCAGTCGGTTGAGCGTCCGACTTCAGCCAGGTCACGATCTCGCGGTCCGTGAGTTCGAGCCCCGCGTCAGGCTCTGGGCTGATGGCTCGGAGCCTGGAGCCTGTTTCCGATTCTGTGTCTCCCTCTCTCTCTGCCCCTCCCCCGTTCATGCTCTGTCTCTCTCTGTCCAAAAATAAATAAAAAACGTTGAAAAAAAAATTTAAAAAAAAATAAAATAAAATAAAAAAAAGAATAATTATCAAAAAAGAGATTATTCACATTTTAAGATAAGGAAAGCTAGGCATAAGGATGTTAATTGAGTTGCCTAAGAATTACATATCTAGTGACAGGACCAAAACTTCAACCCCAATGCTCTGACTAAATGCTATGCCCTTCCCAAGTGTAAAACATGATATCCTGGCAACAGTGGGTAAACGAGAGTCCTTCTCTTTCTCTGTGTCTTTCTTAAAACATAGCACTCAGGGAAGTATGTGTGAGTATGGGAAAGGGGAGTAGGGGGGAAAGAATGGCTATCTACTCACTTCTTTGAATTTTGAGTGCCAGCTAATTGCAATATGTGAATCAAAACTTTAATGTTAATCTCTTTTCATCTTCACCCTCATTCTTGTAACAATTCATCCCCTCCCCCATTTCACTCCACTTTGTATTCCATCTTCCTCCACCTCCCCCCTCCCATATCTAATTACAGTTTTGCAAGAAAAAATTACAGACTACATACTGCTATAGTCACACCTGGAAGGTACATTGATTTTACTGAATTAAGCTCTGCCACTTTGTGTTGCATTCCCATAGCAACACCAGATAGAATGGAAGAAAGAAAAAAAGTGAAAGTTCACCAACTACAGCTTCTAGATCTTGTGCATTTTTAACTTTGCTCTTCCTCGACAAGTTTCTTATTTTCCTTTGTTTTTTAAAAATTTGTTTTTAATGTTTACTTATTTTTGAGGCAATGAGAGAGACAGAGTGCAATCAGCGGAGGGGCAGACAGGGAGACACAGAATCTGAAGTGGGCTCCAGGCTCTGAGCTGTCAGCCCAGAGCCAGATGCCGGGCTTGAACTCACAAACTGTGAGACCATGACCTGAGCAGAAGTTGGACACTTAACTGACTGAGCCACTCAGTTACCCCATAACTTTGTTTTTTTTTAAAAGGAGACACAAATTAGAATGATACCACTTTATATTTTGATTACTTTGTATTTGGAAAATGCATAGAAGGGTATTGCTCTATAGTAACATAAATTAATGGTTTTTGTTTGACAAGGGACAGAGGAGAAGGTGTAAAAAACCTTGTAAAACATGTTGAGAACTCTAATCTCTCTGACCTACTATAATAATAATCAGAGGGCCTCTGGCACATCCTTCTATGTACAGTGGCCCTGCATGTGCCTAAATGTAGGCTCAGTGTCACTTGTGCTCAAAAGAAAAAAATATTAAAAATAAAAATCAAAAGAAGCTGCTTGAGTAGGAAAAAAAATGAACAAACTAACATAGAATAGGAGCATTAAATGCCAGACTAAGGAACTTTGATTTTAGCCTTAAAACAATTGAGAACTATTACAAGTATGTCAGGAAGAGATTAAACAAAGTGTCTATTCTCTAATGACTAATTGATGTCTGAGTGAGAGCTAAACTCAAAGTCCTTTACTCCAATTCCTATGTATTGTGTTGCTTTGCTAAGTAGCAGCATTTGGGGTAGAAATATAAAAGCGCTATGGTTAAGATTGGGCTCTAGACTCAGATGTTTCTGTTCACATTTGAATTCCACCACCATGTAACTATATGAACTTGGATCCCAATTTGCACATCTGTACAAGGGGAATAATAACAGTACTCATATCATTGGATTGTTTTAAAAGATTAAATGAGATAATGTATAAAGATTTAGCACAATGTCTCTGGCACATAGTAAGTGCTTAATAAATGGTTGTTGACAAAAAAGAGAAAAAGGAAGGGAAGAGAGGAGAAGAAAAAAGAAAACAACAAAGAAAAGTGAAGGGAAGAGAAACAAAAAATTAAAAACAGCCAAAGATCAAATATTGCTGCCTTGGATTCAGATCAAATCTGGGGACGTGAACTAACCTGGATCCTGATTCCTTGCCTGATTTTTAATGTCTTGTTGGATCAAAAGTCTGAATTTTCCTTTCAGCTTTGCTTCAGTTGCTGAGTTTCTTGTCTCCATCCACCCTGTGAAATTATGTCTGTTTTGCTACTATCTGTATCCTGATGCTACAGGGTACTACCGTTACCATGACTTGGCCCCCCTCACCATGGGTAATATTTTTTCAAGCCTTCTTCCAGTCTCAGCTCAATCATCACCTCATCTGAAAATTCTTCCTTGACCCACTTATATAAATTAGCAACCCCTACCCCTTTCAGAAATACTCAATCCCATTATTTTAATTTTTCCATAAAATATAGTATTAACTCAGATTACATAATATATTTATTTATTTATTTATTGCGTGATCTTATCCACAGAAATGTAAGCTACTTAAGGGCAGAGGCCCTGTCTGTCTTATGTTCAGCACTTTTTCTCAAGCTCTCGGTACATTACCTGGACCAGAGTTGGTACTCAGTAACTCTTTGCTGGAGGAAGGAAGGAAGGAAGGAAGGAAGGAAGGAAGGAAGGAAGGAATTTGGCTTATTGAACAGTTATTATGTACTTTAAGCCTCACTGCCTGTTTCAGAGTATAGACACAGCTGGCTTCTGGAGAGTTTAGCAACAGAAATGCCAGATTCTAAAAAGGTTGATATATACTGCGTTTCTCATTTACTGTCACTGTGGCTTTCATAGCAGCAGTAGTTCAGGAACTGTTTCAAGCTACATGAGCAAAGATATTTTTTTAATTTAAGTTAATTTAATTTAATTTAATTCAATTTAATTTAATTTTTATTTTTATTTTTTAAAATTTACATCCAAATTAGTTAGCATATAGTGAAACAATGATTTCAGGAGTAGATTCCTTAATGTCCCATGCCCATCCCCCCTCCCACTACCCCTCGAAGTAACCCTGTTTGTTCTCCATATTTATGAGTCTCTTCTGTTTTGTCCCCCTCCCTGTTTTTATATTATTTTTGTTTCCTTTCCTTTATGTTCATCTGTTTTGTTTCTTAAAATCTTCATATGAGTGAAGTCATATGATTTTTGTCTTTCTCTGACTGACTAATTTCACTTAGCATAATACCCTCCAGTTCTATCCACGTAGTAGCAAATGGCAATATTTCAGTCTTTAATTGCCGAGTAATACTCCATTGTGTATATATATACCACATTTTCTTTATCCATTCATCCATCGATGGACATTTGGGCTCTTTCCATACTTTGGCTATTGTTGATAGTGCTGCTATAAACATGGGGGTGCATGTGTCCCTTCAAAACTGCACACCTGTATCCTGTGGCTAAATGCATAGTAGTGCAATTGCTGGGTCGTAGGGTAGTTCTATTTTTAGTTTTTTGAGGAACCTCCATACTGTTTTCCAGAGTGGCTGCACCAATTTTCATTGCCACCAACAATGCAAAAGAGATCCTATTTCTCCACATCCTCACCAATATCTGTTCTTGCCTGAGTTGTTAATGTTAGCCATTCTGACAGGTGTGAGGTGGAATCTCATTGTGGTTTTGATTTGTATTTCCCTGATGAGTGATGTTGAGCATTTTTTCATGTGTCGGTTGGCCATCTGGATGTCTTCCTTGGAGAAGTGTCTGTTCATGTCTTTTGCCCATTTCTTCACTGGATTCTTTGTTTTTTGGGTGTTGGGTTTGGTAAGTTCTTTATAAATTTTGGATACTAACCTTTATCTGATATGTCATTTGCAAATATCTTCTCCCATTCTGTCGGTTGCCTTTTAGTTTTTCTGTTTCTTTTGCTGTGCAGAAGCTTTTAATTTTGATGAGGTCCCAGTAGTTCAGTTTTGCTTTTGTTTCCCTTGCCTCCAGAGACGTGTTAAGTAAGAAGGTGCTGAAGCCAAGATCAAAGAGGTTTTTGCCTGCTTTCTCCTCGAGGATTTTGATGGCTTCCTGTCTCACATTTAGGTCTTTCATCCATTTTGAGTTTATTTTTGTGTATGGTGTAAGAAAGTGGTCCAGGCTCATTCTTCTGCATGTCGCTGTCCAATTTTTCCCAGAACAACTTGCTGAAGAGACTGTCTTTATTTCATTGGATATTCTTTCCTGCTTTGTCAAAGATTAGTTGGCCATACGTTTGTGGGTCCATTTCTGGGTTCTCTATTCTCTTCCATTGATCTGAGTGTTCTTGTGCCAGTACCATACTGTCTTGATGATTACAGCTTTGTAATATAGCTTGAAGTCTGGGATTGTGATGCCTCCTGCTTTGGTTTTCTTTTTCAAGATTGCTTTGGCTATTCGGGGTCTTTTCTGGTTCCATACAAATTTTGGGATTATTTGTTCTAGCTCTGTGAAGAATGCTGGTGTTACTTTGACAGGGATTACATTTTATATGTAGATTGCTTTGGGTAGTATGACATTTTAACAATATTTGTTCTTCCTATCCAGGAGCATGGAATCTTTTTCCGTTTTTTTGTGTCTTCTTCAATTTATTTCATAAGCTTTCTTTTTTTTATTATTATTATTTTTTATTTTATTTTATTTTATTTTTTAATATATGAAATTTACTGTCAAATTGGTTTCCATACAACACCCAGTGCTCATCCCAAAAGGTGCCCTCCTCAATACCTATCACCCACCCTGCCCTCCCTCCCACCCCCCATCAACCCTCAGTTTGTTCTCAGTTTTTAACAGTCTCTTATGCTTTGGCTCTCTCCCACTCTAACCTCTTTTTTTTTCCTTCCCCTCCCCCATGGGTTCCTGTTAAGTTTCTCAGGATCCACATAAGAGTGAAACCATATGGTATCTGTCTTTCTCTGTATGGCTTATTTCAGAATAAATATTGTCAAAATGTCAATACTACCCAAAGCTATCTACACATTCAATGCAATCCCAATCAAAATTGCACCAGCATTCTTCTCGAAACTAGAACAAGCAATCCTAAAATTCATATGGAACCACAAAAGGCCCCGCATAGCCAAAGTCATTTTGAAGAAGAAGATCAAAGCAGGAGGCATCACAATTCCAGACTTTAGCCTCTACTACAAAGCTGTAATCATCAAGACAGCATGGTATTGGCACAAAAACAGACACATAGACCAATGGAATAGAATAGAAACCCCAGAACTAGACCCACAAACGTATGGCCAACTCATCTTTGTCAAAGCAGGAAAGAACATCCAATGGAAAAAAGACAGTCTCTTTAACAAATGGTGCTGGGAGGACTGGACAGCAACATGCAGAAGGTTGAAACTAGACCACTTTCTCACACCATTCACAAAAATTAACTCAAAATGGATAAAGGGCCTGAATGTGAGACAGGAAACCATCAAAACCCTAGAGGAGAAAGCAGGAAAAGACCTCTCTGACCTCAGCCGTAGCAATCTCTTGCTCGACACATCCCCAAAGGCAAGGGAATTAAAAGCAAAAATGAATTACTGGGACCTTATGAAGATAAAAAGCTTCTGCACAGCAAAGGAAACAACCAACAAAACTAAAAGGCAACCAACGGAATGGGAAAAGATATTTGCTAATGACATATCGGACAAAGGGTTAATATCCAAAATCTGTAAAGAGCTCACCAAACTCCACACCCGAAAAACAAATAACCCAGTGAAGAAATGGGCAGAAAACATGAATAGACACTTCTCTAAAGAAGACATCCGGATGGCCAACAGGCACATGAAAAGATGCTCAACGTCGCTCCTTATCAGGGAAATACAAATCAAAACCACACTCAGATATCACCTCACGCCAGTCAGAGTGGCCAAAATGAACAAATCAGGAGACTATAGATGCTGGAGAGGATGTGGAGAAACGGGTACCCTCTTGCACTGTTGGTGGGAATGCAAATTGGTGCAGCCGCTCTGGAAAGCAGTGTGGAGGTTCCTCAGAAAATTAAAAATAGACCTACCCTATGACCCAGCAATAGCACTGCTAGGAATTTACCCAAGGGATACAGGAGTACTGATGCATAGGGGCACTTGTACCCCAATGTTTCTAGCAGCACTCTCAACAATAGCCAAATTATGGAAAGAGCCTAAATGTCCATCAACTGATGAATGGATAAAGATATTGTGGTTTATATACACAATGGAGTACTACATGGCAATGAGAAAGAACGAAATATTGCTCTTTGTAGCAAGGTGGATGGAACTGGAGAGTGTGATGCTATGTGAAATAAGCCATACAGAGAAAGACAGATACCATATGTTTGCACTCTTATGTGGATCCTGAGAAACTTAACAGAAACCCATGGGGGAGGGGAAGGAAAAAAAAAGAGGTTAGAGTGGGAGAGAGCCAAAGCATAAGAGACTCTAAAAAACTGATAACCAACTGAGGGTTGATGGGTGGTGGGAGGGAGGGGAGGGTGGGTGATGAGTATTGAGGAGGGCACCTTTTGGGATGAGCACTGGGTGTTGTATGGAAACCATTTTGGCAATAAATTTCATATATTGAAAAAAAAAGAATACACAGGGTATCTGCAAATAACAAGACATAAAGGTAAGTAACTTTCAAATACATAGGATTCAATTTCTACATATATCATAACGGTAGGGTGTATGTGTGCATGTGTGTTTGTGTGTGTGTGTGTGTGCGCGTGTGTGCAATTATGCAATCAGATACTATTCTTCATGAATCTATGATAGATTAACAGGTATTTTCAGTGATCTGTGAAATTTGATAGTGTGTGTTTTTCAAAATTCATTTATCATTCCAGGTTGGGTTTTAAAACTGTCAAATAACTGGGGCGCCTGGGTGGCGCAGTCGGTTAAGCGTCCGACTTCAGCCAGGTCACGATCTCGCGGTCTGTGAGTTCGAGCCCCGCGTCAGGCTTTGGGCTGATGGCTCGGAGCCTGGAGCCTGTTTCCGATTCTGTGTCTCCCTCTCTCTCTGCCCCTCCCCCGTTCATGCTCTGTCTCTCTCTGTCCCCCCCCCCCAAAAAAAAAAAGTTGGAAAAAAAACTGTCAAATAACTGCTTTACAGAACCAATATTATTTGTATTCATTCATTTCAGCCAATTCCTAAACAAAAGCTTCAGAGAAAACAATTTACTTTGGCTTCGCTTAAGAATTAAGCCTAATGGTTGACTTGTCATTTTACATTGCATTACCTACCTTTATCATGGTACTACAACATACAAGAGATTAATTTCTTATATATACAAGAAAAAGAAGAAATAATTCTCTATGCCTCTCTCTACTTAAATCAACATCAAATGCATGCAGATATGATTCAGGAATATTAGTCAGTTTGGACAATATGGCAAACTAGATATCCTTGGAATCAAGTAGGGTCCTTTAAAGAAAAAACCCTCATGCATGGACCCCAACCTAGGGATTCCATTTAAATGACATATTATGGGCCTCTAGTATGAGTGTTTTTAAAATTGCCCCCCACACAAGGTACAGAACCATTCCTTTAGGTCATAGTTGGTAGACATTTTCTATAAAGGAAAATGTAGTAAATATTTTAGGTTTTGCAGGCCAGTCAGTGTATGTTGCAACTATGCAATTTCCCACTGTAGCTTGAAGGCATAATTATTCCAAAGGGCATATAAAATATGAAAATAAACATGTGAGGATAAGTAGGAAAATTATTAGAAGTAGGAGTAATAAATAAGGATTAACTTTATAATATATATTATAAACCATAGTAATTTAGGTATAGGAATTGGAAGACATATCAAATGAACAGATTTTTTATCCCACAAATAGACCAAATGCTAATATAATTAAAGAGTCATAGTAAAATAGAAAATTTTATTGAAATTGACTACCCATTTAAGGAGGAAAATGTAAATAAAAACTCCATATCTCATTTTGTATACCAGAACTAATTTCAGAAAGATCATAGATTTGAAAATGAAATAAATAAAATTGTAAAAGTATTAGAAGTAAACACTGGCTATGGATGAGAGTAGGTGTCTTAAAATATGAAAGGTCTAAGAAACAAAATATAGAAACTCTAGTAGT
Source organism: Neofelis nebulosa (assembly GCF_028018385.1). Taxonomy (NCBI): domain Eukaryota; kingdom Metazoa; phylum Chordata; class Mammalia; order Carnivora; family Felidae; genus Neofelis; species Neofelis nebulosa. Next base: position 85,394,831 of record NC_080800.1, read on the forward strand.
AAATATTAGTAAATGTTACTATATAAAATTTTAAATTCTGCACAGAAAAAAATAAAAATAAAGTTCTGCACAGAAAAAATATAGTGATCAAAGGCAAAAGCTGAAGAATATTTTGCAACACATATGACAGATAAAACGCTATTAATTTGTATTGTTATGAATCAAAGAATATTGCCATTCTATACAAAAGAAAGCAGATAACCAATAATTCAATGAAAAAGAATCACAAATGGCTTATACACTTATGAAAAAACCTTCAGTTTCACTCATGAATAAATGCAAAGTAACATGAGTAATAAGTATTACATTTTGATAACATGTAGTGTTGGAAAGTGAATGTATAACATAGTTAGAAGCAAATCCATTACTAGAAATTTGTCCTATTGATTGGTAATATTCAACTTGGGGTGACTTGGCCCCAAGGGGGCATTTGGCAACGTGTGGAGACACTTTTGATTGTCGTAAAAGTGCAGGGGGTGCTACTAGAATCTAGTGGATGGAGGCCAGAGATATTACTAAACATCCTACAATATATAGAACACTCTACAACAGAAATTATCTAACCAAAAGTATCAATTGTGCTGAAGTTGAGAAATCCTGCTATAGATATACATCTGTGCACAGATGTATGTTCAAGGATGTTATTTGCAGCATTGTTTGTAAAAACAAAAGACTGAAAGTAAGCTAAATGTTCATCAACAAGAATCTGATCAAATAAAATATGAACATGCAGAGAGTGCTATTATGTAGTCTATAAGAAGACTAAAGTAGATTTCTGCTGATAAGAAAATATTTACAAGATATGCTAAGTAAAGAAAATATCAAAATACAGAACAGTGTATACAATATATCCCCACTTGTGAAGAAAAGAATACATATATATAATATAGAGTGCATATATATTATGCATGCATGTATATATATATATATATATATGCATTTGTATGTGAAAATTTGAAAAATGCACAATAAATGATTGAAAATGATAAATGTCACTCTTGGGTAACAGATCTAGCATAGGAGGTCACTTTTTATCGTGTTCTCTTTTGTGCCATTTGAAATTTTACTTTATGATAGTGTTATCTTCATATTTTTTTTTAAGAAATTCAGGCTATTATTCTATCTTACCTTCCCAAGTCTCTCTCTCATTTTCTCCCTAAACAGAACCTACTCTCCAAAGAATATGGACCAAAGTATTCATTCATTCATTCAGTCAGTCAGTCATTCTGTACCCTATATTAAATTCTTCTCCCAATTCCCATTTTTTTGCCTTTTAAAATCTCTTAAGGAAAGTCCATCTCAAAGACCACTGACTGCCTATACCCAGTCTTTTCCCAGTCTCAGTCACTTGGGATCACTCTTCATTTATACACACATACCACTTTTTATATTTTTGAAGGAAATGCATACCATGTGTTGTAATTTATGAAAGTGTCTGATTTTCTTCTTGCCTCCACCCCAAGAACTCATGTTAGACTATGAGTTTTTCAAGCATAAAACTATATAGTATTCATCTTTGAACTAGTTATTGTATGCAACATAGTGCTAAAGGCATTACCACAGGTCAATAAATATTTGCTAGGTTGAATTGAATTGAATGAAGGTTTACAATATATAGAGAAATATAAACAAGTAAAAATGAAACCAAAAGCAAATAGAAAAAAAATAAGTTTCTTCAGTTTGTTAGCAGCCAAAACTCTGGTATTTTTTAGTAATTTTTGCCTTAACAGTTAAGTATATATTGCATTTTCTGACCAGAAACAAACCTGTATACTGTAATATACCTAGATAATGTTTTTGTATTCTATTTCCTTTAATAAAACCTTTTCAATTCTTATAGCAATTCCACTGAAATTGTAATTGCTACTTTTAAGTGTCAGTTATTTTTCATATGTCTTACTGGGGCAAGTGCTATTTGTTTCTGTTTTACACATGATGGATCAATTGTACAAGTGAATAAGACACTTCTTTTATCAGTTCTAACTTCTATGTTTCCTGTTTGTTAAATGATGCTGCTGAAAATCAATATTTCAGATATTCATGAGGCTGAAATTTGTCCATCATCATCACACCCCCAATTTCTTTAGGAACAACATGATACATAGTAGAAAAACTCATAGTTTCTTGAGGCATGCTTCATCATCTACTTTATACATCCCATAATAAGGTCAAATTATGGTGCTAATTTTATTATAAAATTAGGAGTTCTTGATCTTTTGAACCATTATGTATTCTCCAAAAACTCTTTTAAACTTTTAAACTTTTATATTTTTTAATTATAGTTTACATATAATATATTAGTTTCAGGTGTACAACACTGTGATTTGACAATTATATACATTACATAAGTGTAGTTACCATCTGTCACCATACAAAGTTATAATATCACAATGCTGGAAACAGAGGAGTTTAAATTAGTGTCCAAAAACTCTGTTTTTTTAAAGTCAGATCTGGGCTTGGTTGGAGGTCTTGTCATTATCCTAGTATTTCTGGGTAGCTTAATAAACTTCCTATACATAAGTGTATTTCATAAGTGTTTCCAAGTCAGAATTTGATATACTTATCACTATAGCTCTGATTTCTCTAGGAGAAGGGAAAAGTATTCTGCAGTGTCTAATATCCTATGTATATACCATTGTTTCTTCTTGACACAATTCTAATATCTAATACAACTGGGCCATGGTTTTCGTTCCCCTTTAAATCAGTATTATAATCATTGACCACCCACTTAACAATGGTTACTGTATTTCAAAGTGTGTACCATTACTTAAATGCAACCTCATTACTCAGTGATGCACACCACAATTGCACAGTGAGCTCACTTTGTATTGAAAGTATTCTAGCTATATGGCAATTTCAGTTGTTTTCTAATTTAAAATCACATCCTGTTAGCAAGGGTAGATGTAGAATTTTAGGAATATCTGTCTTTCTATAGATATCTCCCTTGGCAATGGACCAAATAAGTTAACCATTTAATAACCTATATTTTGGGAGCACATTAATAAAAGGTACACAAACAAACATCTAGAACTGACTTTTAGCTTTTCAGAAGGCAAAATATTACAACCATGTGTTGCTGTTATTATCTTTATTGTTTTAGGCAGATGTACTATTTATTTGATTTCAAATTTAAAGAAGCAAAGGGAAGATATTTACTTTGTATTTTATTTTTTTTACTTTGTATTTTAAAAACATAAAGCCAATATAAGAAACTCTGCCATAACTAATTATAGTGCCTAGACTAAGAACTTTCAATCTCTTCCAGAATAATTTATGAGAACAGAGTTAATGACCTATGTGGGATTTTCAAAATATTTAATTAATAAAAAATATGAAAAGCACTTTTGAGAAAACATGGTTCCACAACAATTCCATTACCCCCACTCTCAAATTTCCCCACTGACTGCTACTTTACTTATCTGTTCCTATCTGTAACCTTGCTAGATGCCATGTGAGGGGGCCACAAAAGTAGAATAAGACTTGATATTTGCCTTAAAGCTAACTGTAGAGACAGTAATTGATATGGAAACAAGCACTGCCTTGGATTATACAGACAAGTATGATGGGAGCATAGAATTTCAAATGAACTGGAGTAATCAGAGCAGATCATATGGTATAGGTAGCCCTTGAAGATTGAATACATTACTATTTCAAAATTATTAGTATTGATGGAACAGATGAACACAAGGGAAGTGAAGCAAAAATAATATAAAAACAGGGAGGGGGACAAAACATAAGAGACTCAAATATAAAGAACAGAGGGTTGCTGGAGCGGTGGTGAGAGGGGACATGCGCTAAATGGGTAAGGGGCACTAAGGAATCTACTCCTGAAATCATTGTTGCACTATATGCTAATTAATTTGGATGTAAATTTTTAAAAAATTAAAAATATATTTAAAAGCATGTACAAGTGGTCATAGTTTACATGAGAGTGATAAATTCAGTTTGTAAATAAATTGCTAATTGTAAATGGAAAACTAAAAAAAAACGTATGTGGCATATGTTCTCCAATTAAAAATATGCCTAAAAATATTACTAGTGTAGATTAATGCTGGTTATAGGTTAATGATTCCATCCTACCTTAAGGTCAAAGAAATATTCTCAGATAACAAAATATGTTTTAAAAGAGTGCCTTAAAACAGATACATTTGAAAGTGTGTTTATTGTTTTGTTGTTGGAAAGCAGCAGAAAGGAAAGATGTCTTACTATTTTTGACTTGTGGTTAAGGACTAAATAGAAAGAAAATGACTAAAACTGACTGCAAGTAATAGGAATAAAAATAATAAAAGCATTGCAAATGGTATTTAAGAGAAAATTGTTGAAAATTTGTATTGATTGAAGCATATAAAAATCAAATTTGCCTCATTTTCCTTTCTTTATATTTACCTAAGATTGGATAAAATGCCCTTTCAGCTTGAAAACCTGTAAATTTATTAAAGTATTCATTTATTTTTTTTTAAATGCGTATTTATTTTTTTTTTAAGAGAGAGAGTGTGAGCAAGCAGGGGAGGGGCAGAGAGAGGGAGAGAGAAAATCCCAAAAAAGTTCCATGCTGTCGGTGCAGAGCCTAATGTAGCACTCAATCTCATGAACCATGAGATTATGACCTGTGTTGAAATCAACAGTCGGATGATTAACCAACTAAGCCTCCCAAGTGCCTCAGTGTTCATTTCTTTCTGGAATAGATTTGAGTGTTTTCAGATAAGAGTGATCAAATAGCAGCATCCATCATATCAAAAATTTTTAATTACAACAATAAACATTAAAAACATCTCATTGATGTTTCACAGCTACGTGGAATGAGTGCATGACTGATAGCAGAGATATTATATATGCTAGGGATGGGTAAGGTGTTTTATTGAAACCAGTAACTACCCTCACAGATGTCATCTTGTAATTACTGCCTCTTGCCAAAATGATCCTACCCACATGGATTTCTCAGAATTTAAAAAAGAGTGTCAGAATTGAGAAAGTGAAGGAATGTTTGGCTTGGTGATAAAAAGACAGGTAATATATATGGTTTTTTTTTCCTTAAAAAATACTTCTCAGCATAAAGAAGCATTTAATGAATGTCTTCGGAGCTATCAAATATTTGTCTTTTATTGAGATCCAGCTGCATCACGTTTACAAACTACCCCATTTTGTGTACCTGTATTTCAGTGTTGGCATTTTATCTTAGAAACCCATGATATACAAAAGGAGATGAAAAGCTAGCAGTAGACCCCCTATGCCAGTCTTATAAATTCAAACCAATCCATTAATTTTATATTAGTCAATGTCACTCATTTGCCTTTGGCATCTTTGCTCACAATATTTTTCTTCCTTGCAATTTTTCTTTAGAATTTTGCTCAAATCCCAAGCTTTCCCTGACTGTTTATCTCCATATTCTTCTTCCCCTTCTCTGAATGTCTCTGTAGTACTGAGGGCTTAATAATACATGATCTTAAATTTGTCTCTAGATTCGTATTCTGATGTGCCTCACCATAATGCCTGCTCTTCTAGGACTTGACACTTCTCTGAACCAGTTTCTGTATGTATACAATGGGGATGATAATATAGCCATTTTAAAGGCTTATTTGGATGATTAAATGAGATAATCCATGTTAACTGTATAGCACAGTCTTACACACAGTAAGCATCAAATAAACTGTAACGGTTATTATGGACTCTATAAGTGCTTAGTAATTGACAGCTTGATTAAGTTTCAAGTCCTCATTCTACAAGAACATAATTATTTGTCTGATATAAATAGCCTCAGACTGTGTCTACAGAAGCAAAACAACTAGTTAAAAATTGAAAATATTATCAACTAGTTGTTTCCTCTATATACCACTAATAACTGGTTTAGCTGAATTATCTGAATGAAATAATTGTCTGTTGGGTGTCTTGGCATGGCAATGTGCATAATACATTTATTCCACAAAAATCATTCCTAAGAAAAATAAGATGAAGAACAAAGTCATGCCTATGAGGCATTTAGATAGACTTGCCACTTAACTCAGTAAAACAACCATTTGGCAGGCATTTTTAAAAATTTTTCTGACATCAGTTTAATCTCTAACTTGATTAAGTTGTCCAGGATTTTGTGTGTAGAAACAGCTTCAGTCTCTTTTAGTCCTGTCCTGATTTCTTTTAAGTTCCAAGTATATGGACCAATAATCTCCTTATTATTCCTCTGCAGGGAATTTTCCAGTTGCAACAAAGCATTAAGAAATAGCATGAAATTCATGTGCAGCATCTGTCTGCCTCACAGGCACTATGTTATTAATATGATGTGTTATTCTTGGCAAAACAGCACTGCATAATAGGGACCTTGTTACCCATACTTTTCCACATAGTGGTCTGTTCTGTATTCTCATCTCTTCACATTCTGGTAGTAAGAAATACATTCCATTTTGAAATGGACTTCACTGACTATCCAGATAATAAGCATACAATTATCCCATCCTATGTACAAATATCTTACTCAGCAGTCAGGACTATGCAGGGGAATGACCCTTTCAGCACAGCAGATAGTGCTCCAGGTACATGAGTCAATCAATGCAGCCTCTGAAAAGGCCAATGGATAGCACAATGCTGTTTGAGATCATGACTCAGCATGATATACACTTCTGGCAAATACACAAGGTAGTGTCAATAACTTATTTGGGATTTATACCCTGATTTCTTTCAGAAGACTTTGAGGTAGTTTATAAATTGATCGTAATGCAGAAAAATGAAACAATGAGGGATTAAAACAGAATACAAATTATATTGTTATTGAGTACAGCTTTGCCACTCCAAACTATGGAATATACTATTTTTATTTAATCAGTGAGGGCTTTTTTCTTGCACTGTGCCCTATATCAAATTAGGCCCTAAATGAAAATTTTTAGGTACCCTTCACTGTTGGCTAGATCTCAGGTGGTCTCAGATTTTTGGCCTCCTCCTTTCCTACAGCTCAGAAATATTGCCCTTAAACGTGCTCCACACTGTAGCTTCATCAGGAACAGAGTGCCTGGAGACCAAGTCGGCCCCCACTGAATTACACAGAGCATCTCTCAGCTGCTTTGTGACAGCAAGTACAAATGGGTATGATTTGGAGGTGTGCTTCTCAGTGAATCATTCATTACCTGGATGATGTATCTCCCCCTGGGCAATAGGCATAATAGGGAAGCCCTTGCAGTAAAGCATGCCTGATAAATTTTATAGACAGTTAGTGGAAAGTTTCAGTGTTTTTCTTTCTAAATGCTTTAGTTTATCTTGCTAATCCAAGGCATAGTGTAAACACCTTTGCCAACATCATTGAGGCTGTAAGACCAAGCTCTACTTTTAAAGGTTTGGGAAAGTGATGTGTATTAAGTCTTTAGTCTTCCAGAGTGAAGAGTTAAAGTTTCCAGAGTTCTGGCTTTAATGGTTTTTCTCTGACCACTAGCCATCTGTTGTGGTGCAGAGACATTTCCTACAGGGATACATGCTTTAGAAAATTTTTGTCACCACTGTCATATCAGCTCAACATTTTCTTGTCATCCCAATCCTTATAAACTGCTTATGAATTGACAGCTGTCACCAACATGCTTAGGTAGCAATTTAGAGGTTGGCTTAATTGACCAAGGTTAAATTTTCTACTTGCTCACTAACCACTAAGAAATTGGGAGTGATTTATACCTAGGAACTAATGCCTGATTATATATAATTTTATAAATGAATTATGGGACCTTGTCATTTCTATGTATCCTTAATAGTAATTGTTCATACAGAACTGGATGCAGTATTTTGGTTTTATATGCATCAAAGATTGAATTCACAGATATTCTACAGCTCATTTTATTAGTTTTATTGATATAAATGGGTAGGTTCTGCCATCTTTTGTTAGCACATGATATCTAATCAAATTCTAGTTAAGCCTTGAGTGAGAAGATACTGTGACAATATTACCGCTTGAAATATTTTGGTTTTACTTTTTATTGTTTTTATTGAAGGCTATTTTTTTAAATTTAAAAACATGCACTCCACACATACTAAAAAGTTTTTGAGAAGATATGTTTTAAAAACTGTGTATTTTCAAATTCACTGATTAAGGAAATCTCCCCTTTCTCCTCAGGTATGCAGTTTTTCAGTGAATATGTACATGTACTTTTCTGATATACAAAGGTACAAACTACATGGTGATAAGGAAACTGCTAACACTATTTGCATTACACCTAAGATAATAAAGAGGCTTATCCAGGGCTGACCACAAAGTGAATTTTTATAAAGTGAATTATATTTCTCCCATTTTATTACTTAATTCTTCTTCTTTCCCCATCTGGCTGGAAAGGCAAGTGTCAACTATGGATATGTTGTCAGAGCCACAGTGATGTACTGAGCAGTTTGTGGACAAATTGTATATATACTTCCTCAGACAATCCTGGTGACCTTCTGGAAATGCTGGGTAGAAGAAATGTATTTGCTATTTCACTCATTCCCTTGTGGTTACTTTCACTGAAGGCATACTGGGGTGCACATGTTCAGACCTGATGGTAAATAAGGATAGTGTTGGTGGGATATGTGTTTTTAAAATGATGACATTCTTCATGACACATAGTGAGGGACTTCAAAATAACATTAAAACAGTCCTGCATCCATGCTTCTTCTTTTTTGTTACAAGGCATCTGAAAGGAAAAAAATATCAGTAATGTGCAAATCTCCACAGCAAATCATGAGATACAGTGGATCGTGCAAAAGAATATAGAAATTAGAATATAGAAATTTAGAATTATAAAAATATAATAGGTATTGAATACTCTTCAAAAGCATAAAAACATCAATGGCCCAAGAGAGAAAGAAGACCCTTAAAGCATATTACAGATTATTATTCAATAAGACATGTGTATGATTTGATACCTTCTTTGGGGTCAGTCCAGTTGAAAGACCTGTGTTAACAAAATTATAGTTAAATGTCAACACCTGTTTTATTCCAGATGTATCCTACTCCTGAAGCTATTTAAACACATATTTTTTTTTTTGAAATTGTGATTACTGTAGGAATGCTGGCTTATTCCTAGAGGATGTTAAGGATCTATAAAAGAAGAAACACTTTAGTAGGAATATTTGGCATTGTTAACCTAGTGAAGCCTGGTGGAAAAAGCCATAAGGTTCCCGAATATGAGAACTAGCCTAAAATTTAGTTTACTGGTAGGCGACATTAGAAAAGAAATTTTCCTTACAGATTTAAGGAAATGCTTATTTTGGGGGGAGCAATGAGTAATGAAAATGCTTGCTACTCCTATGTTCTCATACTCCCTTCTCCTAAGACATTGAGAATTTACGACTCCAGACCTACTAATTTTGGCTCTATTCCGTGTCTCACTGTTTGTTTTTTTAAACAAAATGTTATTACATTAGTACATTTAAGTTGTTAAGCAACCTAGGCAAAGGAAGAGTTCATGCTACACATGCCTGGAGAATAGTCACCAAGGTAACAGACAAGTTACTTGAGTTGGTCAAAGGGAGAGAGGTGAGGTCCACAGAATGGTCAGAGGAAGGACAAGAGTCTTGGAGTCAGACCTCAACGAGAAATTGAGATGGTAAGCAGAACATGGACAAGAGATCAGAAATCCTTTCAAAAAATTGACAATGCCAGAGGACTGCCTTCCAATTTGCAGGAGACCCACAGGGCTGTGCAGAGAGTCACAGATGATAACAAATTGGTCCCAAAGGTTTCACCTTGGTTACAGATCAAGACTGTGTCTATTAAGAATTCAAAAAGTAAGTGCATCAATTCTAATTTCAAAAGCTTTTCCCTCCCTTTGTTTCATTAAGCCAACATTTATCGAACATGATAGAGAGGCTGTAAAGAATACAGAAATTTATAAAATAGTGTCCTTGCCTACCACAAGCTCACAGTGTAGTGGGAAGGACTTCTGAGAAAATCCACAATTATGAAAGCATTAAGTGTTATGATAATATTAGTAGGAGCTAAGGGAGAGCAATGGAGAGACACCTGAATTTTAGGGAGGTTTGAATTTTGGGCCATATGTGAACAAAACCAAAAATGATCTTAGAAGAAAATGTCTCCAGCGTTGAATCTTTGTAAATAAGGAGAATTGGCCGGGTGGTTAGGGGCCATGAAAATTAGTAGGAAAGATATATGCTAAGGCATTGAGAGACGCAAGTATGGCTTCTTGGGGGAGCTGTAAGTAGGCCAGTTTGGCTAAAACAGGGGATTGAAGGGAAAATATGGCAGGAGATAATGCTAGAAAGATAAACAAGGGCCAGATCATGGAAGGCCTTTGTAAGCCAAAGTAAAGAGTTTGGATGTTACCTTGGAAACAGTAGGAAACCACTGAATACTACTAAGCAGGGAATAACATAATCAGATTTTCATTTTAGAAAAAAAAATCAAACTGGCAGCTGTGTGATTAGTACTATAATAGAGGTAAACAAGGGAATTAAAGGAGTACAGGGGAGGTACACAGAAGGGTGCACTTAATTAAGTTAATAACTGACAGATTAAATAGGCCCATAAAACTGGTATAAGCATTGTGGATTGTGGAGCTTTTTCATTTGAACTCCTTTTTTTTCTCCAGAATTTTTAGTGCTTGTTAGTTTACAACAGTTTAGGACAATTGCTAGGGTGTAATGGTTGAAGGACAGTGATTTCCAACATGTCTATAGATTACAGCTGCATAATGTAGTTAGAGGGCTACCAAGATGCAGGGGACAATTTTTCTATTCCTTTGATGAAGACAGCAAATAAGATACCAGCTTACAACATGGTCCTCATGGCTTTGTTAGAGGCAGAATCCTGACTTCTCATATCATCAGCGATATCATTAGAGAAAATCAGGAATTTGATGTTTCACTTTGGGCTTTCTGTACTCAATCTGAGGGTTTGAGATTTGGGTTTTTTTTTTTTTTTCCATTCAAGGAATGGAAAAGGGCACAAAAGCCAAACAACTTTTTTTTAACGTTTATTTTTGAGACAGAGAGAGACAGAGCATGAACGGGGGAGGGGCAGAGAGAGAGGGAGACACAGAATCGGAAGCAGGCTCCAGGCTCTGAGCCATCAGCCCAGAGCCCTACGCGGGGCTCGAACTCCCAGATCGTGAGATCGTGACCTAAGCCGAAGTCGGACGCTCAACCGACTGAGCCACCCAGGCGCCCCAAAGCCAAACAACTTTTAAATGTCCCTTTAAAATAAATTTAAGGTGACACCAACAGCACGGCCACACCTAGCTCAAGCAATATTGTTCAATGATTGGGCTTGAGGAAAAATAGGAGAAACTTAATTTTAGATTTTAGATTTTCAGTTTCTCTTGGGTTAGAGTCCACAGCTATATCAATGATTAGATTTTCCTCTGGAAGTGAAATCAAAGGTCATTATCACCTGTTTTGAATCATGGCCCTGGAATTTGCTGCAATTATGAAATCAAACACCTGGGAGTCTTGACATTGCAAACTGAGCAAAATTGTTTGAAAGTTCCCCCGATATTTGCACATTGGTGTTTTCATTGCCTAATGCAAGCTGACCAAAACTATTCAGCAGAGGGAGTTGGAAACTGATTTTATGGAAACATAACTGCTATGTTATCCATAACAATGGATAAGTAAAGCATATATAAATTCATAATTGCCAAGTCATAAAATGTTTCTTATGGTTTAGGCATCTTTATGCATGAATCTGGCACTAATTGTCTATAATGATGTTGAATTGATCTGGCTATTAATATTTTGCAAGTTCAGCTGTTGTTATTGTCACCTCCTGTGAATGTCAACAGTGTACTCACAAGGAAGTAAGAATATATTATTAGGCTTATGTATACAAGGAACTACAAGGAAATACAATGTTGCTGAAGACAAAGTTTGTCTGAAGAGTAAAGGTAAACAACTAATCAATATTTGGTTGTACATTATTATTTAAGGGGATCCTTTAACTTAATTTTGTTTCCTATTAACTCAGAGTTTAGTCTTTTACTGTGATTTATTTGCAAACATTTTTTTAATTTTTTTTTTTTTAATTTACATCCAAGTTAGTTAGCATATAGTGCAACATGATTTCAGGAGTAGATTCCTTAATGCCCTTTACCCATTAGCCCATCCCCCCTCCCACACCCCTTCCAGGAACCCTCTGTTTGTTCTCCATATTTATGAGTCTTCTGTTTTGTCCCCCTCCCTGTTTTTATATTATTTTTGTTTCCCTTCCCTTATGCTCATCTGTTTTGTCTCTTAAAGTCCTCATATGAGTGAAGTCATATGATTTTTGTCTTTCTCTGACTGACTAATTTCACTTAGCATAATACCCTCCAGTTCCATCCACGTTGTTGCAAATGGCAAGATTTTATTCTTTTTGATTGCCGAGTAATACTCCATTGTGTGTGTATGTATGTGTCTGTGTGTGTGTGTGTATATATATATATATATATACACACACACACATATATATATATGAATGTGTGTATATGTATATGCATACCACATCTTCTTTATCCATTCATCCATCTATGGACATTTGAGCTTTTTCCATACTTTGGCTATTGTTGATAGTGCTGCTATAAACACGGGGGTGCATGTGTCCCTTCAAAACAGCATACCTGTATCCCTTGGATAAATACCTAGTAGTGCAATTGCTGGATGGTAGGGTACTTCTATTTTTAATTTTTTGAGGAACCTCCATACTGTTTTCCAGAGTGGCTGCACCAGTTTGCATTCCCACCAGCAGTGAAAAAGAGATCCTCTTTCTACACATCCTTGTCAACATCTGTTGTTGCCTGAGTTGTCAGCCATTGTTACAGGTGTAAGGTGGTATCTCATTGTGGTTTTGATTTGTATTTCCCTGATGATGAGTGATGAGCATTTTTTCACGTGTCACTTGGCCATCTGGATGTCATCTTTGGAGAAGTGTCTATTCATGTCTTTGGCCCATTTCCTCACTGGACTATTTGTTTTTTGGGTGTTGAGTTTGATAAATTCATGATAGATTTTGGATAATAACCCTTTATCCGATATGTCGTTTGCAAATATCTTCTCCCATTCCATCAGTTGCCTTTTAGTTTTGCTGATTGTTTCCTTTGCTGTGAAGAAGCCTTTTATTTTGATGAGGTCCCAATTTAACTGCAAACATTTTAACGTATGATTGCCTTTTATTTTGATTTTATATTCACTGAAGCTTTCAGGAATGTGCAGGTAGGACTTACGTCCCTCCAATCCCCAAGTCAACGTTTATTGAAACTTATGAAATGTGCAGGACTGTACTACTTTTGTAAAGAATATCTCATTGAATCCTCAATACACAACTCTGTGAGACAAGTATATTTTACATATAAGGAATCCAAAGTCCAGGGTCATTACATAATATGCCCAAAGTCTCTCAACTTTTAAGTAATGGAGCCAAGATATGAACTTAAGCAGAGTCCAGATACCCTGCTTATTATTTTCATGTTTATTTTATTTTTGAGAGAGAGAGCGAGTGGGGGAGAGCCAGAGAGAGGGAGACACAGAATCCAAAGCAGGTTCCGGACTCTGAACTGTCAGCACAGAGTCCTATGTGGGGCTTGAACTCATGAACTACGAGACCATAATCTGAACCAAAACCAAGAGTCAGACACTTAACCGACTGAGCCACCCAGATGCCCCTGGATACCTTACTCATGACCACTATGCTATTGTCTCAATACAGTGTTTTTATCAGCCAGAGTCAAGACTGTCATCACCTATAAGAGGGTTCATACCATTACCAATGGATCATCTGACTTCAGAGCCAAAATTTTATATACATTAAAATTCTTAGTCCTTTTATACCCTATGATCCAAATTCCAGTCCTAGATAATTACTCCAGAGAAACAAAAAGATGTCCACAGAACGATTTTTTCACAATTTTTTATAGCTGCTTTGTTCATAATAGCAAAAATTGTAAACAATCCAAATTTCTATCAATAGGTGAATTCATTTGGTATATTGATACAATAGAATATCACTTAACAATGAAAAGAAATGAATTTCTAATACACACAACATGGATGAATTTCATATACATAATGATGAATAAAAGAAGCCAGAACAGGAGAGTACATACTGTATAATTCCATTTATGTAAAGTTCAAGAATAGGAAAAACTAAGGTATGGTGAAAAAATGGAACAGTGTTTACCTCTGGAGAGGGATTGACTGAAAAGTGTGCAAAGAAACGTTCTGAGGTGATGAAAAGATCATTTAACTTAAATGAGATGTGGGATACACAGATTTATGCATTTGAAAAAACTCATTGATCTGCTCATTTCACTCCTTAGAAGTTATACTCCTCTAAAAAATATAAATTATGCAAACAAGAGAAAAAATTAACCCTTAAAACAGCTGTCACGCAGTCCGAATGGTTGGAGTATATCCATTACCAGGCCAAGGATCCAGAATCAAGGCATCTACTCTGAGGAGACTGAGATTGAGTTTCTAAGATGACTGGAATTGATGGAATATGCATAGCCAGGTGGTTCTAAGAATTTTGGCGAGAAGGATATTAAAAAAGGGTATCAGAGCCCAAGGCTCTCCCCAGAGAAATGACTGTGATCTCCTTGAGGGGAAGACCCATGGATTTTTATCTCTGTAATTCCAGTTCTTAATACACTAGGACAAGGATAGAGTGAGCATAACCCAGTCAGGTGGTTGGGATGCCAGGTAACTTTCTTCTGGGTACCTTGTATAGAGAGGGGCAGCAAAAATCTGGGTATTTCAGACTTCTCAGGCAGAAGAGGGCTTCATAAGCGGGCTGGAAGACCCCCAAAATACTACTGAAAATTCTCTTTAAAGCATTCAAGGTGCTATTGAAAACTGTCCTAAAGCATTCAAGACTTTAGCTTTGACCAAAATATCAATAGAAAAGCTTCTGTTTCTTATGTCTAAAACACCCTGCCCCAGCTATTCCTCAGCTTGCTTCTCCATTGTATTCAGGTCTCTGTTCAAATGACACTTCTTCAGGCAGACCTTCCTTGACCATCTTATGGTCAAGCATAATGACCCCTATGCTTACCATCACTCTCTGTTTTCTTCATAGCCTTTATATTATGTTACATAATTGTTGGTTTATCTAGTTACTATTTGTCTCTATCCACTAGAATATAAGTTCCCTGAGGGCTGGGGCTTTATCCTTTTTGCTCACTACTGTATCCTCATTTTCTAGAAAAGTATATGGCACATAGGTAATCAATAAGTAGTTGTTAAAAGTAACATATTAATGATAAAACTTTCTGGTCAAAATAAAATAGTAAAGGCTTACCCCAGTGAGAGTACAAGCTATTTATTATGTGGCATAGGAGTACCTGTGCCTCAGGTTAGTGTATTATACTCAGAAACATTTGTCTGTTTCATAAAAAGTCCTTACTATAACTAATAAATCAGCCAATGATCAAGAAAAGATAAGTAAAGGCCTGAATATCATGCTGCATTGAGTTGCCTTCTAGTTGTAGTTTCTGCCACCTGGGTCATAGAGTCCAAATAGTCTCAAGAGCTAAGGCATTTGCTCTAATTTAACTTTATGGTAGAAGCAGAAAGTGCTACTTTTCTATGTGTTGACATCTATCAGAGTTAGCCTCCTTTCATACTGAAAGAGATCAATCCTTCATGTGATAGAGAATTATCCTCTTTGCCACCTATAAGCTGGCTTTGATCCCTCTTATCTCTTTTCCTGAAAGGATGTCACCATTTTACCATTTCTCTAGCAACCTTTAGAGTTCTAAACAAGGTACTATTTTAAGTAGAGACAGATCTACCAACTGCTCACATATATGGCTATTTTAGTGGCTTAAACTTTCTCAGATTTTCTGAAATGAAATGTCTGATCATCAGATTTTTAATTTAGGTTAATAAAAGAACGGGAAGTTATGCTACCAGAGCAATGCATAGTCTTACATATTTTCATTTTTCTTTCATATCATAGTCATTCCACAAACATGACAGTTTAAGATTCTTTCAAAATCAGAACTTAGGTTCACTCAATAAGCAAGTTTATATTCAGGTTCAGACTTCAAAGTTAGCATCAAAGTTTATTTGAGCCAGTTTAGTTTAAGTCAATCCAGAAAGCATTTAATAAACTCTTACTCCATGCTAGACACCATACTAGATAAAGACATAAAAAGACCAATACAACCTCTGCCCTCATGGAGAATATAGTCCATGAGTATTAAACAAATAATTAAAGGCAGGGGTGGCTTCCTGGCTCAGTTGGAAGAGCCTGTGACTCTTGGTCTCAGGATTGTGAGTTCAAGCCCCACATTGGGTATAGAGATTACTAAAAAAATAAATAAACTTAAAAAATAATAATTGAACGTATGATGAATAATATAAAACAAGATATGCTGGGTAGATGAGTACAAGCAGTGTGGGGAAACTAATCTATAAAATCAGGAAACCCTTCCCTGAGGAGGCAATACTTAAGCTGAAACTTAAAAGGTAAGTGGAAATTGGCCATGGATAGACTGAAAATGGTTACTTTTTTTCACATTAAGTGACCACTTCTTTGATTCTAGCATACATGTTAGCAGGTAGTCACGCCAAAGCCCATTGTCTTGTTTCTTAAGTAGATAACATAGGATTTGATATATAGAGAATGCTATGCCTTGAGTGAATTTATTTAATCATTCAACAAACGTTTATCGAGTACCTAGGATGTGCCAGACACTGTTCTAGGCCCTAGGAAGATGATAGCAAATAAGACAGACAATGTTTTGTGATCAAGGATAGATTTATATCTAGTGTGAGGAGGACAACAAAATCATAAGTGAGGAAATGCCATGTTCTAATAAATGTTAAAGATTAAATAGACTGGGAAGTTTACTTTTCATTAGATAGGAGGTAACATTTGAGCTGAAGCATGACTATAAGAAGAAGGCAGTCAAGTAAGGATTGGAGGGGGAACATTCCAGGAAGATATAATATCAAAAGTAAGAGACCTAAGACTGGAAAAAACTTGGCAAACTGGAGAGACAGTTTAGGGCACTGTGGCTAGATTATAGTGAACAAGGAGAAAGAGTAGATAGAAATGAGGTAGACAGGAGTCAATTCATTTGTAGTTTTGGAAACTCAGAGAATTCTGGATTTTACTCTAAGTGTGAAGGAAATCCCCTAGAACTTTACCATCCAATAGGGTAGGCACTATTCATATGTGGCTACTGAGCACTTGAAATATGTGGCTAGTTCAAATTGAGATGCACTAAGGGTAAATTACACATTAGATTTCTGGGCCTTAGTGTGAAAAACAGTGTGTAAAATTATCTCATTAATAGGGGTGCCGGGTTGCTCAGTTGGTGGAGCATCTGACTCTTGACTTTGGCTCAGGTCATGATCTCACAGTCATGAGATCGAGCCCCACATCAGGCATCATGCTGAGCATGGGGCCTGCTTCGGATTCTCTCTCTCCCTCTCTCTCTTCCTCTCCCATGCTTGTGCTGTCTCTTTCTCTCAAAATAAATAATCATAAAAAAATAAAAAACTATGTTACTAATAATCTTATATGGACTACATGTTGAAAGGATAATATTTTGGATATGTTGGGTTAAACAAAATATATGAATTTCACATATTTCTCTATAATTTTAAAAATGTAGTGACGTTACATATATGTCTCATATTTGTGTAATATTATATTTCTACTGGACAATACTGACCTAGAACGTTTTAAGCAAAATAGTGATATGATATTATTTCTGGCTTTCTGAAATCACTGTGGCTGTTTATGGAGAAAGTATTGGAGAAAGACAATAGTGGAAACAGGATAATTAATTTTAAAATTCTAGCAACAATTAGAAAAAGATAATGGTGACTTAAACTAGGGTGATACCAGTGGAGGTAGCAGGAAAGAGTAAGATTTATTAAATTTTTGGTAGATAGAGTTGATTTTATTTTCTTACAGATTGGATTCAGAGAATGAGGGGACAATGATTCTGAAAAATGATGTTTTGTGTTTTTAGCTTATGCAAGTGTGTGTTTGGTGGTGCCATTTAATGAGATGAAGATGGAAAAGAGGGACAGTTTTTGGTCGGGTGTAGAAATTCAGCATTCTGTGTTGAAGATATTAAATTTGAGATATTTGTTATATACTCAAGTTGATGTGTTAAGTAGGAAATTGAACAGAAGACTGAATTGTGGGGAGAAATCAGAGCAAGAGATACAAATTTAGGATTCATAATCATATAGATATAACACCATCTGTGGGAATAGAGGACATTACCCAGGGATAGTTTATAGACAAAATAATAGAGTTCCAAGGGCAGAGTCCTAGGTCATAACATCATAAACAGGTTAAGCAAAAAAAGGAGAACCCAGCCAAAAAGATAAAGCAGGAATGTCTGGTGAATTAGAAGGGAAAAAAGGAGGGGAAACACAGAAGATAAAATATAGAAAACGTTCTATAGCAGAAGGAGGGAATGGTCACCTGCATTATATGCTGATAAGAAACCAAATAAAATGAAGACTGAGAAGTGATTGTTCTACTTGGTAACATAGAGGTCATTGGTTACCTTGACTTAAGGACTTGGTAAAGTGGTGGTGGCAGAAGCCCCACTGGATTGGGATGAGGGGAGAATATGGGTGAAGAAGTAGAGACAGTGAATATGACAACACTTTCAAGATTTGCCATCAGTAGAAACAAAGAAATGAGATAGTAGCTGGAGAAAGATATGGTAATAAAGGGAAATTTGCTTGTGTGTTTGTTTTATTAAACTAGGAGATACAAGAATATTTTAAATGCCAATGGGAATGATCCCATAAAAAGGGAAGGATTAATAATACAGGAGAGAAAAGGGACAATTGCAGGGTATGTTTTGAGAAATCTAGATGGAACTTTTTAATAGGAATGGGGACACATTATCCATTGTAACAGTAAAAGACTGAGAATGTGACAAGATCAGAAACTGCAATTATATGTATTTGAGGTGGGAAAGTATGGAGTGGTGAGGGGAAGAAAAATGAGCTATTGGTTCTGATTTTGAAGAGAGTGGAAAGGTGTGAAGTATTTTTTTTTACTGTTGTATTTTTTTTTTACTTTATTTATGTTAACTTTTTTTAATTTAATTTTTTTAAATTTGCATCCAAATTAGTTAGCATATAGTGCAACAATGATTCAGAGATAGGTTTCTTAGTGCTCCTTACCCATTTAGCCCATCCCCCCTCCCACACACCTTCCAGGAACCCTCTGTTTGTTCTCCATATTTATGAGTCTCTTATGTTTTGTCCCCCTCTCTGTTTTTATAATATTTTTGTTTCCATTCCCTTATGTTCATCTGTTTTGTCTCTTAAATTTCTCAGATGAGTGAAGTCATATATTAGTCTTTCTCTAAGTTCACTTACCATAATACCCTCCAGGTCCATCCACATAGCTGCAAATGGCAAGATTTCATTCTTTTTGATTGCCAAGTAATACTCCATTGTGTGTGTGTGTGTGTGTGTGTGTGTGTGTGTGTGTGTGGACATTTGGGCTTTTTCCATACTTTGGCTATTGTTGATAGTGCTGCTATAAACATCGGGGTGCATGTGCCCCTTCAAAAAAGCATAAATGTATCCCTTGCATAAATACCTAGTAGTAAAATTGCTGGGTCGTGGGGTAATTCCATTTTGAATTTTTTGAGGAACCTCCATGCTGTTTTCCAGAGTGGCTGCACCAGTTTGCATTCCCATGAGCAGTGAAAAAGAGATCCTCTTTCTCCACATCCTCACCAACATCTGTTGTGGCCTGAGTTCTTAATGTCAGCCATTGTGACAGGTGTGAGGTGGTATCTCATTGTGGTTATGATTTGTATTTCCCTGATGATGAGTTATGTTCAGCATTTTATCATCTGTTGGTTGGCCATCTGGATGTCATCTTTGGAGAAGTGTCTATTCATGTCTTTGGCCCATTTCTTCACTGGGTTATTTGTTTTTTGGCTGTTGAGTTTGATAAGTTCTTTATAGATTTTGGATACTAACCCTTTATCTGATATGTCATTTGCAAATATCTTCTCCCATTCTGTCAGTTGCCTGTTAGTTTTGCTGATTGTTTCCTTTGCTCTGCAGGAGCTTTTTATTTTGATGAGATCCCAATAGTTCATTTTTGCTTTTGTTTCCCTTGCTTCCAGAGATGTGTTGAGTAAGAAGTTGCTGCGGCCAAGATCAAAGAGGTTTTTGCCTGCTTTCTCCTCGAGGATTTTGATGGCTTGCTGTCTCACATTTAGGTCTTTAATCCATTTTGAGTTTATTTCTGTGCACGGTGTAAGAAAGTGGTCCAGGTTCATTCTTCTTCATGTCGCTGTCCAGTATTCCCAGCACGACTTGCTGAAGAGACTGTCTTTATTCCATTAGATATTCTTTCCTGTTTTGTCAAAGATTAGTTGGCCATACATTTGTGGGTCCATTTCTGGCTTCTCTATTCTGTTCCACTGATTTGAGTGTCTGCTCTTGTGCCTTTACCATACTGTCTTGATGATTACAGCTTTGTAATATAGCTTGAAGTCTGGGATTGTGATGCGCCCTGCTTTGGTTTTCTTTTTCGGGGTCTTTTCTGGTTCCATAGAAATTTTGGGATTATTTGTTCTAGCTCTGTGAAGAATGTTGCTATTATTTTCATAGGGATTACATTCAATATGGAGATTGCTTTGGATACTTTGACATTTTAACAATATTTGTTCTTCCTGTCCAGGAGCATGGAATCTTTTTCCATTTTTTTGTGTCTTCTTTAATTTATTTCATAAGCTTTCTATAGTTTTGAGTGTATAGATTTTTCACCTTTTTGGTTAGATTTATTCCTAGGTATTTTATGGTTTTCGATGTGATTGTAAATGAGATTGAGTCCTTGATTTCTCTTTCTGTTGCTTCATTGTTGGTGTATAGGAATGCAACCGAATTCTATGCATTGATTCTATATCCTGCAACTTTGTTGAATTCGTGAATCAATTCTAGCAGTTTTTTGGTGGAATCTTTTGGGTTTTCCACATAGAGTATCATGTCATCTGTGAAGAGTGAAAGTTTGACCTCCTCCTGGACAACTTGGATGCCTTATTTGTTTGTGTTGTCTGATTGCAGAGGCTAAGACTTCCAATACTATGTTGAATACAGTGGCGAGAGTGGACATCCCTGTCTTGTTCCTGACCTTAGGGGGAAAGCTCTCAGTTTTTCCCATTGAGGATGATATTAGCGTTGGGTCATTCATATATGGCTTTTATGATCTTGAGGTATGATCCTTCTATCCCTACTTTCTTGAGGGTTTTTATCAAGAAAGGATGAGGTATTTATTTTGTCAAATGTTTTCTCTGCATCTATTGAGAGGATTATATGGTTCTTGTCCTTTCTTTTGTGGATGTAATGAATCATGTTAATTGTTTTGCAGATACTGAACCAGCCCTGCATCCCAGGTATAAATCCCACTGGGTCGTGGTGAATAATTTTTTAAATGTATTTTTGGATCCGGTTGAGGATCCAACCGGATCCTAATATCTTGTTGAGGATTTTTGCATCCATGTTCATCAGAGTAATTGGTCTATAGTTCTTCTTTTTGGTGTGGTCTCTGTCTGGTTTTGGAATCAAGGTAATGCTGACTTCATAAATGGAGTTTGGAAGTTTTCCTTCCATTTCTAATTTTTGGAACAGCTTCAGGAGAATAAGTGTTGACTCTTCCATAAATGTTTGGTAGAATTCCCCTGGAAAGCCATCTGGCCCTGGACTCTTGTTTTTTGGCAGATTTTTAATTACTAATTTGATTTCCTTACCAGTTATGGGTCTGTTCAAATTTTCTATTTCTTCCTGTTTCAGTTTTGGTAGTGTATTTGTTTCTAGGAATTTGTCCATTTCTTCCAGATTGCCCATTTTATTGTCATATAATTGCTCATAATATTTTCTTATTGTTTTTATTTCTGCTGTGTTGGTTGTGATCTCTCCTCTTTCATTCTTGATTTTATTTATTTGGGTCCTTTCCTTTTCCTTTTTGATCAAACTGGCTAGTGGTTTATTAATTTTGTTAATTCTTTCAAAGAACCAGCTTCTGGTTTCATTGATCTGTTCTACTGTTTTTTGTTTTCTTTTGTTTTGTTTTGATAGCATTAATTTCTGCTCTAATCTTTATTATTTCCTGTCTTCTGCTGGTTTGGGGTTTTATTTGCTGTTCTTTTTCCAGATCTTTAAGACGTAAGGTTAGGTTGTGTATCCGAGATCCTTTTTCCTTCTTTAAAAGGCCTGGATTGCTACATACTTTCCTCTTATGACTGCCTTTGCTGTGTCCTAGAGGTTTAGGGTTGTGGTGTTATCATTTTCATTGGCTTCCATATACTTTTTAATTTCCTCTTTAACTGCTTGGTTAGCCCATTCATTCTTTAGTAGGATGTTCTTCAGTCTCCAAGTGTTTGTTACCTTTCCAAACTTTTTCTTGTGGTTGATTTCAAATTTCATAGCGTTGTGGTCTGAAAATATGCTTGGTATGATCTCGATGTTTTTGTACTTGCTGAGGGCTGATTTGTGTCCCAGCATATGGTCCATTCTGGAGAAAGTTCCATGTGCACTGGAGAAAAATGTATATACTGCTGCTTTAGGATGAAATGTTCTCAAAATATCTAAGTCCATCTGGTCCAGTGTGTCATTCAAAGCCATTTTTTTCACTGTTGATTTTCTCATTAGATGATCTGTCAATTGTTGTAAGTGGGGTGTTGAAGTCCCCAACTATTATGGTGTTGTTATCAACAAGTTTCTTTATGTTTGTGATTAATTGATTTATATATTTGGGTGCTCTCGCATTTGGCGCATAAATGTTTACAATTGTTAGGTCTTCTGGGTGGATAGACACCTTGATTATGATATAATGCCCTTCTTCATCTCTTGTTACAGTCTTTATTTTAATGTCTAGATTGTCTGATATAAGTATGGCTACTCCAGCTTTCTTTTGTTGACCATTAGCATGATGCATGATTCTCCGTCCTCTTACTGTCAATCTGAAGGTGTCTTTAGGTCTAAATGGGTCTCTTTTAAAGAGTATATAGATGGTTATTGTTCTCTTTTCCATTCTGTTACCCTATGTCTTTTGATTGGAGCATTGAGTCCATTGACGTTTAGAGTGAGTACTAAAAGATATGAACTTATTGCCATTATATTTCTTGTAGAGTTGGAGTTTCTGATGGTGTTCTCTGGTCATTTCTAATCCTTGTTGCTTTCAGTATTTATTTTTATTTATTTATTTATTTATTTATTTATTTATTTATATTTTTGTCTTTTCTCCTTTCATAGAGTCCCCCTTAAGTTTTTTGCAGAGCTGCTTTAGTGGTCACAAACTCCTTTAATTTTTGTTTGTCTAGGAAACTTTTTATCTCTCCTTGTATTTTGAATGACAGCCTTGCTGGATAAATAATTCTTGGCTGCATAGTTTTTCTGATTCAGCACATTGAATATATCCTGCCACTCCTTTCTGGCCTGCCAAGTTTCTGTGGATAGGTCTGCTGCAAATCTGATCTGTCTTCCTTTGTAGGTTAAGAACTTTTTTTTCCCTTGTTGCTTTCATGATTCTCTCCTTGCCTGAGTATTTTGTGAATTTGACTATGATATGCCTTACTGATGGTCGGTTTTTGTTGAATCTAATGGGAGTCCTCTGTGCTTCCTGGATTTTGATGTCTGTGTCTTTCCCCAGGTTAGTAAAGTTTTCTGCTATGATTTGCTCCCATAACCCTTCTACCCTTATTTCTCCCTCTTCCTTTTCTGGGACCCCTATGATTCTGATGTTGTTCCTTTTTATTTATTTTTATTTATTTATTTATTTATTTATTTTTTAATATATGAAATTTACTGTCAAATTGGTTTCCATACAACACCCAGTGCTCATCCCAAAAGGTGCCCTCCTCAATACCCATCACCCACCCTGCCCTCCCTCCCACCCCCCATCAACCCTCAGTTTGTTCTCAGTTTTTAACAGTCTCTTATGCTTTGGCTCTCTCCCACTCTAACCTCTTTTTTTTTTTTTTCCCTTCCCCTCCCCCATGGGTTTCTGTTACGTTTCTCAGGATCCACATAAGAGTGAAACCATATGGTATCTGTCTTTCTCTGTATGGCTTATTTCACTTAGCATCATACTCTCCAGTTCCATCCACGTTGCTACAAAAGGCCATATTTCATTCTTTCTCATTGCCACGTAGTATTCCATTGTGTATATAAACCACAATTTCTTTATCCATTCATCAGTTGATGGACATTTAGGCTCTTTCCATAATTTGGCGATTGTTGGGATGTTGTTCCTTTTTAATGAGTCACTGATTTTCTAATTCTTAAATCATGCTCTTTTGCCTTAGTCTCCCTCTTTTTTTCTGCTTCATTATTCTCCATACGTTTGTCCTCTATATCGCTGATTCTCTGCTCTGCTTTATCCATTCTTGCTGCCATGGCATCCATTAGAGATTGCAGCTCAGTTATAGCGTTTTTTTTTTTATTTCATCCTAACTACCTTTTACTTCTTTTATCTCCACAAAAAGGAATTCTAATCTATTTTTTACTCCAGCTAGTATTCTTATTATCGTGATTCTAAATTCTGGTTCAGACATTTTTCTTGTGTCTGTGTTAGTTAAATCCCTGGCTGTTGTTTCTTCATGTTTTTTATTTTGGGGTGAATTCCTCTGTTTTGTCATTTTGAATGGAGAAAAGAAATTAATTTGGTAGAAAAATTAAAAGTAAAATTAAAAATGTTAAAATTAAAAAATTAAACACACACACACACACACACACACACACAAAATCAAATAAATGATGCTAGATCCTAGGTGTGTTTTGGTCTAGGTGTTGAAAGTGGCTTGATACCCTGTGTCGGGCTCTGTGCTGACAGCTCAGAGCCTGGAGCCTGTTTCAGATTCTGTGTCTCCCTCTCTCTGACCCTCTCCCATTCATGCTCTGTCTCTCTCTGTCTCAAAAATAAATAAATGTTAAAAAAAATTTAAAAAAAAAGAAAGTAGCTTGATAGACTAGAGAAAAAAGGGGGGAGAGAAAAATTAAAAATAAAAAGTAATCATTTGAAAATTTGAAAAAAATGAATACAGTTTAGAAAACTAAAATGAAATGATTGAAGTAAAATACAATTTGAAAAAATTTACACAAAAGTAAAGAATATAGTAGAAAAAAATTAAAGAAAAATATTTTAATAGAAATTAAAAATAAAAATCAATGTTTTCTCTTTGTGTATTCAAGAAAAATAAAAGAAACGAAAAAGAGGAAAACTAAAAAGAAAAAAAAAGGAAATCATTTGAAAACTTGAAAAAGTGAATATACTGAAGTAGACCAAAATAAAATTATGGAAGAAAATAGAATTTGAAAAAATGTACACAAAAGTAAAAAATATAGTAAAAAAAATTAAAGAAAATATTTTTAATAAAAATTGAAAATAAAAATAATTTTTTTTCTTTCTGTATTAAAGATAAATATGGAGAACAAACTGAGGGTTACTGGAGGGGTTGTGGGAGGGGGGATGGGATAAATGGGTAAGGAACATTAAGGAATCTACTCCTGAAATCATTGTTGCACTATAAGCTAACTAATTTGGATGTAAATTTTAAAAAATAAAAAAAATTAAAAAAAAATAAATAAAAATTAAAAAAAGAAAAAGAAAAGAAGTGAAAAACAGAAAAAAACAAAGAAAGAAAATTCAATAGATGGACCTGCTAACAGATTGAAATACGAATGAAATTAGTTCGTTTTCCCCTAGAAGTCAGACTATGAAGTGCTTTATACTCCATAAACTAAGCAGGCAGAGATACCTGTGTTCTTGAAGAGTGGGGTTGGTCTAGTTGGTCAGGGATTAGTGTAATGGCTCTGTTCCCCATTATATGGCGCTGCTAGCCTACTGAGGTGGATTGTTGTGGTGCTCGTAGGTGTTTATGTGCATGCGTGGAAGTGATGAAAATGGAGTCACCCAGCCACCCAGTCTCTAGTATTGGAACTCTGTTCTCCCCAATCAGCAATCACGTACCTGTCCTTTGTCTTCAGCTTTCATCCACTCCCTGCTTTTACACTATCCGTGACCAAGCCCCAGGTAGTACCTCTCTCCCGAGTTTTGTCTCAGTTGCAGCTGTTTTCCATGGTTCTTTACTTCTTAGAGACTGTGGCTTTGACCCATTATGCCTCTCTGCAGAGGGTCTCACTGAGAAATGGCTGAATGCCAGCTGCACCCAGAACGCTTGCGGGACCGTGCTGCTGCGGGTGCCCAGATACCAGGTGCCAGGCTGTCCCAGAAAAAGTTTGCAAGATAGTGTAGCAGCAGCATTTCAGAGATTATGGAAAATCACAACACACATCTGGCAGCAGGCTTCACGCTTAACGACCTTGTTCTGGCAGCAGGCTTCATCCTTAACAACCTTGTTCCAGCTCCAGCGAATGTGGTTGTTCTCTGGGGTCTGCTGGGACCAGATGGCCTCAACAGTCTCTACCAAATGTCCCGTCGGCAGTGGAATCGCTTTTCCCCTTGTGGCCTGAGAACCTCCCAGACCCCACTCTGCTCCTGGGGATTCGCCCTTCTCACCAGAGCACTGCCAGGTATTGAGCTGTGGAGTTGCAGCCTTTGCGCTCCCCTTGTTTACAGTCTTAATGGAATTTAAACTCTTTCCTTTCTCCTTTCTCCCTTTTTAGTTTAGTCCATGTGGCTGTTTCCAATTTTCCACTTTTTCTCCAGATGCATTTGGGGAGAATTTTCCTCTGTTCCCCCCCATCTCTGTTCTCTCTCTGCCCACAAAAGTGGCTCCCTGCCCTCCACAGCTTCTCTCTCCCCAAGTTCACCTCTCTATGCCATGTACCTGCTGAATTCCATTGTTCAGGTTGTGCAGATTGTTGTGTTAACCTTCAGATCAGTTTTCTAAGTGTGCAGGATGGTTTAGTGTTGGTCTGGCTGTATTTCATGGATGCAAGACACATGAAAACTTCCATGCTATTCCGCCATCTTGACTCCCTGCCCCCAGGTGTGAAGTATTTTTTTAAGTACAAAAGTAAACCTACTAGGGAAGTGTAGGACTGTCTCTGGGCAATAATGCATGCCATTTGAGATGTGTGGCAATGATGTTAAAGTGAGGTCAATCCACACACAGTTGTATAGTTTTCTTCAACAATATTCTGGAAATGAGGGGTGCCTGGATGGCTCACTGAAATCCGACTCTTGATTTCAACTCAGATCATGACCTCATGGTCCTGAAATGGAACCCCACTTCTGGCTCTGAGGTAGACATGGAGCCTGCTTAAGATTCTCTCTTTCCCACTCCTTCTGCCACTCCCCACCTCTCAAAAACAAACAAACAAAACTAGTATTCTGGAAATAAAGGAAGGAACTTAAAGAAGATGTTCCTAATGAATTCTATAGCTAAGGTCATAGAAACTTATTTATTGCTTGCTTTTTTAAAATGTTGCCTGATGTTTACTTAGTCTGGCCTGAAAAATTTCCCCCAAGCTTGACTTAATTCTAGTATACATCTGGCCTTGATTGTGAGAATACCAAATGATATTTTTTCCCTCTGTATAAGGCAAACATTGAATTTCATGTCCATTGTTTCCAATCCTACTTAGTTTTCTGACATTTAATCTTCCATTTCAACATTATCCCCCTTACTCACACCATTTCTTTTTCCTTTCCCCACACTACTTGGTCATGTCTCTCAGTTGTCTCTCATTTCTTTAAGTATCTCTGTTATTTTATAACTCTTCCATCCTTCCTCAGTATCTTTTTCCTGTTTCATGTCCTTCTCAAAACGTCTTATAGGTTCACTCCCTACCACATTACAAATTGTTATATTTTGTTGTGCTATCCTTTTCATACAGAATATATTATCTTAGGAAAGTCCTTATTAATATTTCTTAAAATTTCCTCTCTACAGATTATTTTCTTAACCCAGCATAAGTTCCAAAAAAGAACAGCTGTTGTTACTATGGAACTACAATAAAAAGTCCACTTTTCATTTATAGCTATAATTTTTTTTGATCACTTGATATCAGTACTTCAACTGAAAATAGCTACTATTAGAAACTTCACACAGCATAAAAATAGGTACAAGCTGGAGATTTTTCATGGGTGGCACTCAGAGCTTGAGGAATGTTTGCCCTCTGCTAAGATTATAGGTGTCAGAATCCTTACCTGAGACTGTTCTGGGAATCTAAAAGCAATGATCATAGCATCATCAGTCTCCAGTCTTATTGTTGGTATAAATGTTCTTAAATTTTTAATGTTTAAAAATGGTATAATGATTTCTTTATTAGCCCTGGCTCTTTTCTAAAGAAACATTATCGGGGTGCCTGGGTGGCTCAGTCGGTTAAGCGTCCGACTTCAGCTCAGGTCACGATCTCACGGTCTGTGAGTTCGAGCCCCGCGTCGGGTTCTGGGCTGATGGCTCAGAGCCTGGAGCCTGCTTCCGATTCTGTGTCTCCCTCTCTATCTGCCCCTCCCCCGTTCATGCTCTGTCTCTCTCTGTCTCAAAAATAAATAAACGTTAAAAAATTTTTGAAAAAAAATTATCACTTAATCAATAACTATATCTACTAAATTACAAAATAAAATTAAATTTGAATTAAGAAAGCTTTTATAATGGTTTCCAAAAAGCCCAATCTCTAGTATTTTTAAACACTCTACATATTACATATTACATTAAAATGGCACCTGTTGCTGACAGCAATTAGATTAGTCCCAGTATGCTATACAAAGTCCAAAGAACTACAGGTTAATTATAATCAATCTTTAGTTATTAATCACAAGAATCTGTCAGTACTGAACTCCAGGTATAATGACAAGCCTGGCTTGCTGCCTCCCTGCCTTCAGCCTCAAGGCTGTGTCATTTTAATCACCAGCATTGCTCTAACACCTAACGATAATCTGGTCCCTAATCAGAGGCAATATAAAGATCTATTGGATTCCTTAGCCCAGCAGCAAGTATGCCTTCATCTACTTTTGCTTTCTCCCTGTGATCAAATCCTTGCCTGATATCCAAGTTTAAGTAATTGCATGCCCATCTTTTGTCCCTTACCATTTGTATTACCTGCTGCTCCCAAATTAGCCTAATAATTGGCCCCACCCACCTGTTAAGATGTCCTATGTTTACCTAACATTGGGTCTTCCTGGTGTCAACTGCTTATCTGGTTAAACTTCCTAACATTTCCTTCTGCTGTGATCTGAACAGAATACCTGTACTACTCAGGTAAGTATATCTAGTCTCCAGAATTCTGGTCTACTCTATAGACAGTCATTCTCTTTAGGCCCTTTAGAATAGTTACTCGATGTAATCATTTGCAAAGAAACCAAGTTCTTTACTCACTAAACAATAAACAGATCTAGATGAGAAAGTTGGCCTTCAGGGGGCTTATCCTGTTTCATCATTAAAGTATGATTGTCTTATCTTTTTCTGAGACTTTCTAGACAAATTATTCTAACCTGAACAGTGAAGATGAAACTTGATCAAAGCTCAAATTAAATAGACTCAAGAGCACTTAGGTAACTGCTTCTGAAGAGGAAAAAACAAAACAAAGTCATTTGAAGAGTGTTGATTCTTAATAGCATGAACTTCATGATAAAATTGGGCATCTTTTAAAGTTAAGTTTCAAAATAATAGTTCTAAACATGGAATCTTAATAAATGGATACAGCAAACAATGTGACAAAGGCATGGTAAAGTGCTTTCTTATTACACAGTAGGTAAACTCAGGAGAAAGAAAGTAGAAGCAATTCATAGGCTCAGGTTTGCATATCAAAAGAGTGAAAGATGATGTGAAAAAAAGATTACATGAAAAGTAGCAGTACTCCTGAAGTGAACAGAAATCAGGTTGGTAATTGGGACCAAAGTGAAAGCAAAGGGGTAAAAATAAAAGTGATGAGTTTCTGCAGAACAAATTTGGAAAGATTGCAGCAAAAGCTGTGTGAAATTGAATGAGTGCAAGCAGGAAACAACACAGAATAGAAATGAAAACCATTAAAAGTCCTTCAATAGGGTCCTAAGAGTTCTGCCTGCCATCCACCAATAGCAATAATAGGAGCTAAAGAGGCCTTCTGTGTCTGAACTACTATATGCAAAAAGCATGGCAGGACAAAGGGAGGTCTATTCACGAATAAAACATCAGGTTTACAGGGAGACAAGAAAATATCACAAGTTTGACTGTAAAATAAAGACAAGCCTGACAAAGGAAGAGAATGAAAAGAAGAGCTAACCTACATAAGATGCCTCAAAAGCCCATCCATTTCACAATTTTCGTTTTCTGAATGATAGGCAGACACAAACTCTACCTAGAAGTTTGTGATCTAGAAGTTGTGCCTTCCATATTTTGAAATTTCTCCTTGATTTGGGAAATGAAGTCTTTGAATCCTATTTGAAGTTCCAGGAACTAAATGTTTTAAATCTTGTAAATGATGGTCCATTAACTCTCTAGGAAAGAAAACCTTAAAATTTATTCTGATAATTGTGACATTTGTATTGTTTACATATAATATTTACCTTCCTACAGAGAAAAATAGCAGTAGCCATCACCCCAACACCTGTAACACACCCACACACACCAAAGTCATTATGTATCAATACTACAGGAAAGGAAAATATTTCTGAAGAGTTTCTATGAATTAAGGCCTTTTAAAATTGAGTGTTCTTCATTCAGTGCAATCCCAATCAAAATTGCACCAGCATTCTTCTCGAAACTAGAACAAGCAATCCTAAAATTCATATAGAACCACAAAAGGCCCCGAATAGCCAGTCATTTTGAAGAAGAAGACCAAAGCAGGAGGCATCCCAATCCCAGACTTTAGCCTCTACTACAAAGCTGTCATCATCAAGACAGCATGGTATTGGCACAAAAACAGACACATAGACCAATGGATTAGAATAGAAACCCCAGAACTAGACCCACAAACGTATGGCCAACTCATCTTTGACAAAGCAGGAAAGAACATCCAATGGAAAAAAGACAGTCTCTTTAACAAATGGTGCTGGCAGAACTGGACAGCAACATGCAGAAGGTTGAAACTAGACCACTTTCTCACACCATTCACAAAAATAAACTCAAAATGGATAAAGGGCCTGAATGTGAGACAGGAAACCATCAAAACCCTAGAGGAGAAAGCAGGAAAAGACCTCTCTGACCTCAGCCGTAGCAATCTCTTACTCGACACATCCCCAAAGGCAAGGGAATTAAAAGCAAAATGAATTACTGGGACCTTATGAAGATAAAAAGCTTCTGCACAGCAAAGGAAACAACCAACAAAACTAAAAGGCAACCAACGGAATGGGAAAAGATATTTGCTAATGACATATCGGACAAAGGGCTAGTATCCAAAATCTATAAAGAGCTCACCAAACTCCACACCCGAAAAACAAATAACCCAGTGAAGAAATGGGCAGAAAACATGAATAGATACTTCTCTAAAGAAGATATCCGGATGGCCAACAGGCACATGAAAAGATGCTCAACGTCGCTCCTTATCAGGGAAATACAAATCAAAACCACACTCAGATATCACCTCACGCCAGTCAGAGTGGCCAAAATGAACAAATCAGGAGACTATAGATGCTGGAGAGGATGTGGAGAAACGGGAACCCTCTTGCACTGTTGGTGGGAATGCAAATTGGTGCAGCCGCTCTGGAAAGCAGTGTGGAGGTTCCTCAGAAAATTAAAAATAGACCTATGACCCTGCAATAGCACTGCTAGGGATTTACCCAAGGGATAGAGGAGTACTGATGCATAGGGGCACTTGTACCCCAATGTTTCTAGCAGCACTCTCAACAATAGCCAAATTATGGAAAGAGCCTAAATGTCTATCAACTGATGAATGGATAAATAAATTGTGGTTTATATACACAATGGAGCACTACATGGCAATGAGAAGAATGAAATATGGCTCTTTGTAGCAACATGGATGGAACTAGAGAGTGTGATGCTAAGTGAAATTAGCCATACAGAGAAAGACAGATACCATATGGTTTCACTCTTATGTGGATCCTGAGAAACTTAACAGAAACCCATTGGGGAGGGGAAGGAAAAAAAGAGGTTAGAGTGGGAGAGAGCCAAAGCATAAGAGACTCTTAAAAACTGAGAACAAATTGAGGGTTGATGGTGGGAGGGAGGGAAGGGTGGGAGGGTGGGTGATGGGTATTGAGGAGGACACCTTTTGGGATGAGCACTGGGTGTTGTATGGAAACCAATTTGACAATAAACTTCATATATTGAAAAAAAAGTGGTCAGAAGATTTACATAGACATTTTTCCTCAGAAGACATACAGATGGCCAACAGGCACATGAAAAGATGTTCAACATCACTAATTATTAGGAAAGTGCAAATCAAAACCACAATGAGATATCACCTCATAGCTGCTAGAATGGCTATTATCAAAGAAAAAAAATAGTGTTTGAAGGGATGTGGGGAAAAAAGAGTTCTTGTACACTGTTGGTAGGAGTTTAAATTGGTGGAGCCACTATGGAAAACAATATGGATATTCCTCAAATATTAGGAATGAGTCCGATGAGTAGATAAAGATATCACATCTTTGTGTATATGTGTATATAATGGAATATTATTCAGCCATTAAAAATAATGAAATCTGGCTACTTGAAACAACATGAATGGATCATGGACCATCAGGGTATTGTGCTAAGTAAAATAAGTCAGAGAATAACAAATACTGTATGATTTCATTTATGTATGGAATCTTAAAGAAAAGTACAGAAAACAATATAAAAACAAACTCCGATACAGAAAACAGATTGATGGTTAACAGAGGGAAGGGGAAAGGGGTTTGGGTTGAGAGATTAACAAAATGGGTGAAAAGGGTCAATTTTATGCAAAATGGTAGTAACTGGACTTCTGGGGGTGGTCACTTTGTAGTATATAGAGTCAAATTACAGTGTTGTATGCCTGAAACTTATATAATATTCTATACCAATTTTATTTTAATAAAAGAGAGACTTTTAGAATTTTAGATCATCTATCTATCACCAGAAAAGACTGCCATTCACTACTCCACTTAGATATCTTGAAATCTCTTGTCAGTATACACATCTCTCCTGGTGAAGTGATTTTAATGCCAAATCATCAGACAAGGAGAGCCATCTGGATTTCCAAGAATTAATAATTTCCAAGAATTAAACATCATGAAGAGTGGGTCAAAATAATGCGCTTGGACAGGGAGAGGTTGAAGCTGGCAGCTTCATCTTGAAGACATAGTAAAGAGGCTGATGTCACAAACATGGAAGAGACTTATTTCTTAGTGAAATGAGAACAGGTCAAATATGTGATAAAATTTGGTGTTGCTCTCAGAGTTCAGCAATATAATTTCATTTTTATTGAAATTCCACCTAGCTTCAACATTGAAATTTATGCTAAGGATGAAAATGTTGAGAAGTATGTACCTTTTAGTGTTCAAGAATATAATTTGATTTTCATCAAATTATGCTTACATGTAATGTTAAAAATTCATTGAAGGACGAAAATATTGAGAAGACCCTAATCCTATTTCTACCTATTTTTAATAAGTATCTTATGGTACCTCAAGATCCAGGATATGACTACAACTGTATTAAAATTGTGCTCACCATATCCCTCCTTTATATGGTGTAAAGCTTTATCTGCAGTATGTGAGATGATATTATCTAAACTCAATTCACGCATTTGGTTCAAGGTTAAAATGTCCCTGGCCTTCAAAGAGGAAGGGGAGGAAATGCTTTGTTCAATGTTAATGGAAAAATTTCACCTATGAGATAGCCTCACACTGTGAAATAAATCCCCTATATAGTTCTATGTTCACTCCTTCAGTTTCCTGCCTCTAGCCCAAGGATGCTCTCTTTGGATTCCCCCAAGAAGTATTTACAGAGGGTAAATCAAGAGATCTGGGCATGAAGGATCATTTTTGTGACCTTGGGGAAAACTTCTTTTTAGTATTGCCTCTCCAACTAAATTCTAAAAGGAGTAAGAAGAGGGACAGAGGTTTGCTTTCATGTAGACTCCTATAATGCCTCACAGGGAATGTGCTTAATAAAGGTTTAATGATTTTGATCTGAAACAACCAGTGTACTTGACCAGTAACACCCAAATTATTCAACAACTTGGTTGTCTATGTCCATGGTATGGACCATGAGTCAACAACAAGAGCATCACCTGGGAGATCACAAGAAATGCAGACTCTCAGGCTCTACCTCAGACTTACCTATTCACAATGTGTTGGAACAAGATCACCATATAATTTGTATGCACATTAATGTCTGTGAAGCACCGTTCTATCGCATTCAGGGCTGCACATTACTAATCCTATCATAAACACCGTTTTTTTTAATCTTATATTCTGCTTTGAACACTTCATAAAAAATAACATCTAATCATCTCTGCTTCCTCAGTTAGGTTTGTTAAAATTATATGAACTTAGATAACAGAAGGGATCATTTTTAGCCTTTTTAGCCTTAGGTCTCCTAGGACAGTTACCTGTATTTCTCTCAAAAATCATGGGTAACAATATTATTCCCTTTAATTAATGAGCAGCATTTGGTAGGAGCACAGTTTCCCCACAGGGAATGATTTCTGATTCTCATAGCTATGGAATCTTTCTTACATTTTGTATAGACAAGGGGTGAAGCAACTATAAGAAATTTATTCTGAGAATTCAAGCACATAAGGGATTTTTTATCTTTACCTAAAGTGGAATTTTGCTGTGTTTTGTCTCTCTAAAAGCCATGGTGCTTCAAAATTTAATGAGATTATGTGATGTATTATCATCGTTTGCAAATGCAATTATCAGCTGTGATTAATCCTGCTCCTTCCGAGAAGCGGTATTGGGTGTTTTTTTTCCCTCCTGGTGGGTATTTGTGTCACTCTTACTTTATGAACTTTGACCAGAACTACTGCAGAAGGGAGAGGCAAGAAAACAGAATGTTTTGAATGAAGCTTTTTATGACTGAATTTATGTGGGCCTTTATGAGAGCCCGGAAAGAAATATCTCACAGGAATTCACATCATCTGAAAAGGAAACAATTTAAATCTTCATATTCTGACATAACATATATTACTAATTTGTGGAAGAAAAATAATACTGGATACTTCCTGCTGAACTAAAGCATATGTTAAATTAAAGCAATATCAGCTCCTTGTGTGTGACTTTCTTGGGACACCTGTGTAGGCCTTACAGGAAGATATAAATGATTAGCCCTAGAGTTCTGAGATCTATTGAATAAATTAAATGGTAAGTCTCAGGAGATTCCTCTATGCATTTAAGCAACAATTTTTTTATACCCATAAGATTCCATACCAGTTCATTAATTATTAAGCAATTAAGCTCACCTGGAATCCTGAGACCTACTGTCTCCAAGAATGAACCAAGAACACATTTTGAGATTGTGTCACTATTCGATCCTAGTAGTGTTATCTCAATACCACCATTATTTTTACCACCACATAGGCAGGATAACTGAAACCCTTGTTAGTTCCTTTCTCAGAGGAAGAGGATAGATTTGTAGAGCCTGGAGTGAATAGCTTAGATCAGGACTCACAAGTATTAATTTTCAATCTACCAGTGGTTCTAAAAGCTTTACATGGTCTTTCTGAGGCGTCTCTATACTGTTTTCTAGAGTGGCTGCACTAGTTTGGATTCCCACAAACAGTGCAAGAGTGTTCCCTTTTCTCCACATCTTTGCCAACACCTGTTGTTTCTTGTGTTGTTGATTTTAGCCGTTTTGACTGATGTCAGGTGATATCTCATTGTAATTTTGATTTGTATTTCCCCGATATGGAGTGATGTTGAGCATCTTTTCATGTGTCTGTGGGCCATCTGGATGTATTCTTTGGAAAAATATCTATTCATGCCTTCTGCCCATTTTTGAACTGGACTGTTTATTTTGGGGGTGTTGAGTTTTATAAGTGCTTTTTAGATTTTGGATACTAACCCTTTATCAGATATGTCATTTGCAAATATATTTTCCCATTCTATAGGTTGTCTTTTAGTTTTGTTGATCATTTCCTTCACTGTGCAGAAACTTTTTATTTTGATGAAGTCCCAATAGTATATTTTTGCTTTTGTTTCCCTTGCCTCAGAAGACAAACTTCTAGTAAGAAGTTTCCATGGCCAGTGTCAAAGAGGTTACTGCCTGTGTTCTCCTCTAGGATTATATTGGTTTCCTGTCTCACATTTAGGTCTTCAATCAATTTTTATTTTTGTGTGTTGTATAAGAAAGTAGTCCAGTTCCATTCTTTTGTATTTTGCCGTCCAGTGTTTCCCAATACCATTTGTTGAAGATACTGTCTTTTTCCCATTCTTTCCTGCTCTGTTGAAGATTAATGGACCATATAGTTGTAGGTTCACTTCTAGGATTTCTATTTTGTTACATAGATCTAAGTGTATTTTTGCACCAGTACCATACTGTTTTGATCGCTACAGCTTTGTAATATAACTCGAAGTCCGGGATTATGCTGCCTCCAGCTTTGTTTTTGTTTTTCAAGGTTGCTTTGGATATTGAAAGTCATTTGTGGTTCCATACAAATTTTAGGGTTGTTTGTTCTAGCTCTGTGAAA
The DNA here is from genome assembly GCF_028018385.1 of Neofelis nebulosa. NCBI lineage: Eukaryota > Metazoa > Chordata > Mammalia > Carnivora > Felidae > Neofelis > Neofelis nebulosa. Next base: position 85,431,269 of record NC_080800.1, read on the forward strand.
AGTTCTGTTGGTATTTTTTTGGTTTGCATTAAATGTATAGATTACTCCAAAAGTTAAAAATAGAACTACCTTACAATCTAGAAATTGCACTTCTATGTATTTACCCAAAGGATACAAAAATACTAGTTCAAAAGAATACATGCACCCCAATGTTTATAGCAGCATTATCTACAATGGCCAAATTATGGATACAGCCCAACTGTTCATTAACTGATGAATGGATAAAGAAGATGTGGTGTATACACACACACACACACACACATACACACACACACACACACACACACACACACAATGGAATATTATTCATCCATAAAAAAGAATGAAATCTTTCCATTTGCAATGATATGGATGGAGTTAGTATTATGCTAAGTGAAATAAGTCAAAGACAAATACTGTATGATCTCACTCATATGTGGAATTTAAGAAACAAAACAAATGATAATTGGAGGAAAAGAGAGAGGCAGACCAAGAAAACAGACTCTTAACTATAGAGAGCAAACTGATGGTTACCAGAAGGGAGAGGAGTGGGAGGATGGGTGATAAAGGTGATGGGAATTAAAGAGGGCATTTGTTGTGATGAGCACCAGGTGTTATATGGAAAGATGGAAGCATTCAATTGTACACCTAAAACTAATATTATACTGTATTTTAACTAAGTGCAATTTAAGTAAAAACTTAAAAAATATAAAAGCCTTACCTGGTCAATTTTAAAAACAGAATTATTGCCATTATAAGCCTTTTCCCAAGGGGGCTCTCTGCCAAGAAAAACAATCTAGCTGGCAGTTGTCTTTCTTATTCCCCATCTGTGTTTCCCTCTTATAACTGTCTTTTACTTCCGCCAGCAACTTATATCCTCAACTCTCCTATCAGTGAAAGGCTTGGCTAGATGCTGAAACAGGTACAAAGATGGATGATGGGGACACTGAAACTGAAAGAAGTGAAGTGACTTGTTTTCACTTGCAAAAGATAATGGCAGAACTGACTTAATGAGAGGTACTCAGTTATTTATTGAACTATTCTTAAAACATTGGGAAAAATTAAAAAGAATAGAAACAATTTTGGAATGCTTATAGACAGTCCTACAACTTAATTTTATAGATGTAGAAATTGTAGCCCAGACAGTGTGATTCATCCAGAACTAAACTAAACCTAGGTCATCTTACACAGGCCAATACTGCTTCTCCAGCATGATGTTTGATTAGTATTCCATAGGCCAACTATATTTACCACTATTTAAATCTTGTAATATACCTACTGTTTGTGCTTAATAATGAAATTTTGTCCTAATTTAAATTTTAGTAACATATAACAGAATTTAAGATTTAAACTGGGTGGCAGTAGAGACTGGCAATCTGTAAAGCTTCTACCAATGCTAAAATTTCTAATCACAATATCCACCAGTGCCAAAGGCAAAAATGATTCATACTAAGCACAGTCACACTAGAGCTCTGCTCCTCCCTTTTAAGGAAGATAGAACATTCAATTACTACATAATCATTTTTTCCTTGAAATTTACTTTTTAATAAGGGTAATTGTGTTAGAGTCTCAGTGGGAATGTGAGCTGATAGTGTAGATATGATGCAAAGATTCAGTGATGAGATCAGAAATAATCTAAACACCTGGAGTAAATGAGAAGAGAAATGCCAATAAGAGAAAAGTCCATGAAAAGAAACTACAAAGGCAAAGCAGAAAAAGTCAGAAATACCATAAACATTATACTTTGGTGACTAATAACTCACTAATGGCAAACTGATTAATAAGGGCAATGTTACTCTTTCAAAATGACAATTACACTTTTTAATAAAACAAACATCTTTCTTGTTTCCACACAGATTTTAGGGTATTGTTTATCAATGTATAAAAATTATAATGTTATTCCTTTTATATTGAACTATCATGCCATTTCAGACCATTCTCTCTAGGTTTGGTGCTCATTTACATTGAGCAAGACACATTTTCTCTTCTGGGGTTTTTTTTACCAACACATAGTATGCATCTGAAGATGGTCATGGAATAGGTGCACAGTTTATGGTCATGAAATAAAGGGATATTAAGTGAACTAAACAGGGCTTGAAAGTTTGATTTTGGCTTAGGGAACATCATCCTCATCCAGAATATACAGAATTGATAACCCATATACGGTACAATTTCAAGGTATCAGAAATGGTCAACATTTACTCTCCTCCCCGCACTCATACCTATTTCAACTAGCACATAAAATTCTACTGTCTGAACATTATTTTGCTAACTTAAGGCCTTAGTCTCTGGTACAATCATTCCATACCACTCATCAAGTTGTCATGAATCATTGGAAGCTTAGTGTGAATGGAGTGTCTGAGTCCATATTTTTAAAGGAAAGAAGAGGAACAATAATGAGGGTCCTAAGCCTCTAATCCAGGTAAAGGGCCCACAGCATGGATGCTGGTTAGGGACAGGAAAATAGCTTACTAAACAATTTTGTCTCAGATGGGCCTGTCCTAGAGGCAAGTAACAACATTTATCAGGCAAGTGAATCAATAATGCTGATCCCATTAATTGGGTTTAGGAAGTGAAGTTTGGTAAAGATAGCACAGAGATGCAGAAGGCATTGTCATAGACTTTCAAAACTAGAAGGACCTTCAGCAGGTGCAACCAACAGTGAAAGAGATAAAGCAACTTGTCTAAGATTACAAAAGAAAGTGATAGAGCTCTAATGAGAAAGCACTTGATGTTTGGCTTATGACGTTTTCAATTAGAGAACTAATGTGATAAAAATAGTGTTTTTATCTTTTTGTAATACTGTTTTGCTATGTGTAATTTTTCAACACTATGCTTTTAATGGAATGTTTCCCTCTGAGCATGTACCATTCTCTTGCATGTAATCTCTACCTGCTACCTAAATAAGCTTAGCCTTGAGATCTACACACTCTGGAAATAAACTGTGCATAATTTTTAAATTATATTTTTATTTTACCTTTTAAATTAATTGTGCATAATATCTTAATTATTTATCTTTTGTGTACAAAGGACTTGTATTATTTTGCAATGTGATTCTTGTCATCTTTTCTGTAGAGATAATCTTGGTTTAAATTTTGTTTTTTAGTCACACTGTTTTAAGAACTGGTGGGTCTCAAGAGTAAATAATGAATTGCATATTTGAATGGCTTCTGTGAAAGTTAGGGTACATTCTGTTAACCCACAAATGGCAGTCTGATGTAGTGCCAGTAGAGGTTTTTTCCAAAATAGCACCTGGCCACTTGGCAGTGTGTACATTTCAACCTGTTCTATCACTTACTGTGGTGCAAGAGTTTTACTCTCACTCTGGGATGGACTTTGTTTCATTTGCATGCCTGCTATGGTGATAACAGACTATAATTTTTTTAAAAAAAATACAGTTTTACTTTTATCATCATTTGTTTTTCTTTTACCACACTTTTAAGTTTGTCAGTGAGACCCACAAGGGAACTATCTGCTGTCTTTTAATGCTTATATTAGAAGGTTTAAAGGAAGAGAAAGAATGTCACTGTGGTAATTGGCCATCTCCCCCACTTTAATAGCATTCCAGAACAAAGTTTCTTTAGATAGTAATGCTCAGCAAAAGGTATTTGTGTTGCCTCATCTTTTATTCCATTCTTATGTTTCCATGAATATTTTGAGGGTCTTAGACAAATGGGCCTACCAGACTCTACTCCTGCTGTTTGGCATTTGCTGCAAGGCCTGGGCCAGAGGAAGGGTGAACCAAAAAGGAATTAACAAAACAATTAGAGAATTTTCTGGAATGGTGGAAAATGCAGAATTAACAAGTGTTTATGTTATTAGGTAAGTCCCAGCTCCAAAGCAGTTTCTGATGATAGAACTTAAATTACTTTTTAAAAATCTCTCAAATCATTTACAACCCAATAGTAAAAGTAAGGAGAGTCTGAGGATAAGTCACTTTCCTGCTGAGATGAGTAAAACATTGGCAAGGGAGGGGACTAGGGAGGTGGCAATCATAGGAACTTGAAGGGAGAGTCTTGAATTAGAGTTAAGAGTAATAAATTTACTTTAAAGTCACAGGATATGGCTAAGGACTTGAGCTTTGTCTCCAAATCCTGGTTCTTCCCTTTACTAGTTGTGTGACTTTGGATAATTAAACTCTATAAGCCTGCCTCCTCATATGTGAAGGTGGTACTATAATTCAACTTCATATTGTTTCCGTTAAATTCAAAGGAGATAATACATGTAAAGGGATTAGTGAAGTGCCCAGCACCATAGTAAGTGTTCACTAAATGGAAAATGGCATTAACATTTTATTTAATCTCATTGTTTATTATGGCTCCCCCCAGGATTCTCCTTTTATTGAAGTATCTCTGAAAAGCACTGTTTCCACTTTTCCCCTTGATTCTTAAATTGCTTTTCTAAAAAAAAATAAATTTACTGAGGTATAACTTGCACACCATAAAAATCACCTATTTTAATTGCACATTTAAATAATTTTAGTAAATTTAAGAACTTTTGTAACTGTCATCTTAATTCAATTTAGAACATTTTCATCATAAACCATCTCCAGGCAACAACTACTCTACTTTCTGTCTCTATGAATTTGACTATTCTGGACAATTCATATAAATGGTATCATATAAAATGTAGTCTTTTGTGACCAGCTTTTTTCATTTATCAAGATGATTTTTCAAGATTCATGTTGAAACATCTGTGTTGTAGCAAGAATCAGTACTTCATCTCTTTTTATGGCTGAATAATATTCCATTGTGTAGATATGCTACATTTTTATCCATTCATCAGTTGATGGGCATATGAGTTTGTTTCTACTTTTCAGCTATTATGAATAATACTGTTATGAACGTTTGTGTTCAAATCTTTGTGTGGACATATGTTTTCTTATCTCTTGGGAAGACAACTAGAACTGGAATTATGGTAGCAATACTATTATTATTAGCAGTAGTATTTACTACTATATCATAATCCACTTGTCAGTGAGGTACATTAATTCTTATGGCAAAACAAAGTAACTTCAGATGCCCCTTAAAGAAGTATACCTAAAAACAAAACAAAGAAAAAACAAAATAGTTGTTTAATCAATAAAAATGGAAATATTTCTGTGGGAAACCCAGTTTAAACACAGGATGGATCATTTGAAAACATTCGCATTGCCTTTAGGAGAATTCTAAAGACAATGTTTTAGTTTTTTAACATCTCAAGTTTTGTCTTGTCTATACTTTTGTAAGATAACCATCTGAATGTCTGTAGGACATATGATGCCTCAGGATGGCACAGACTTTTCAGTGATTAATAAAGGATATAAATAATGGTGTTTGAATCTGGGCATCAAAGTAAGGAAAATAAATCTTGTGAGAACCCTGCCTTTTTTTTTTCCTGGGATGCACAAATCATCCCTTAAAAGAAATGGTAGAAAATAGGAATGTTTTCACACCAGTCAGTGAAATAAAATTCAATTATATGGCAGAGAAGTCTACACAATTATTTGCCCACAATGACAGCATATGGGCTTTCTAGGTCCCCAGCCAAGGGGTTATACTCATATGTTCCTCATTTAAAGCATTAAGCGAGTTCCTAAAAAGTAACTGATGCTCATCTTGTGGGTCTACTGATGGTATTTCAGTGCCAACTGTGTGCCCAGCTTGTAGAAATAGTCCTTTAGGCAGGGAAGCAAGGTTAGTTTTTGCATGTATGTGTGCAAATACACACACACTCACACATACTCCAATAGTGAATGGACAAAATGCAATATCAAGTTTTAATTTATATGGTTCCATAGAATATCAACAAAGTCAATTTAGTTTGAAGTATTCATATTAAACAATAACATAATTTTTAAAAAATTTTTTCATTGCAGTTTTTTGGCTCCTCGTCCTTGCCCTACTTCAAATCTTTTATAAGAAGAAAACGGGTTCCTTTGATTTGAACTCTGATAGAAAAACCCATTGAGCAATGTTTCAAGTCAAAAGAATTCAGTCAGTTTAGATGACTGTGGAGCAGTTTCTAAAGTGTGGTCCAGGGAACTTCTTTCATCCAAACAACTTAGAGCACCTGCTAAAAATGCATGGAAGTAGGCCCAGAAATATTCATTTTGATTATGTTCTCCAAGTGATTGTGATGCACACTGGTTTGAGGACACCTAAGTGGAGATCTAGATATTATATTTGTTTTATCTACATCAATTACCCAAATGTAACTTGATGGGAAAGAATTCAATGGGATATTATTTGTAAACTATAACTGAAAAAAGAGGAGATAGAATATGTGTGAAGATGCGTGTGGCTTCTTTCAGAGTCTCAAATAACTCCATGACCTCAGGAAACATTAAGAACCACTGTTACTAGAGACCTTGAGTGAAATCTCTGGCTTTAGTCCCATTCTTTTTGTGTTCTTAGCTAGGCCAGCAGAACAGCAGCATCAAAGAGTTGCACCATTAGTGCTGATTATTGCAGTGGGATGGAACAATGGTTCTGTTACAGGTCCCTGAACATTAGGGAAGGGTGTAAAGGACACACATTGAAAAAGCCTTTGATGGTATTGAAGAGGGCATCTTTTGGGATGAGCACTGGATGTTGTATGGAAACCAATTTAAAAAAAGAAAAGAAAAGAAAAGAAAAAAGAAAAGGCCTTTGAGAAATACGGACAGTCTTCTTCCACCCAGTAAGTTCTCCATACTTCCTACCTACCACAGACAGAGGCAAATCAATTGGAATTTAGAGTAGTAAAATCTTAGATTGTAGAGGGAGAACGTGAATCCTCCTTTGCTGGTGGGGTGAGGAAATTAGAGGCTTCTGGAGAGTGGCAATCCAGCTGTCTGCTATGATGACTCTCCCTCTATGTGAGAAAATCACCTACTTTTTCATTTCCTCCCTTTAGAGGACTGATATTCTTATCCTTATGTCTACCAAAACTATCCATAATTCAAGCCTAGTTCAAGCTTTATCTCCTCCACAATTTCTTCCAGGGTAACTCTTCTACCACAGTGATCTTTCTTCCATTACCTCTTATGGCACACAATTGATGTCTCAAGTAGATTTTGCTTGCTTGCTTGCTTTATTTATTTATTTATTTATTATATTCAAGTTAGTTAATATATGGTGTTGTCTTGGTTTCAGGAGTAGAATGCAGTGATTCATCTCTTACATATGACACCCAATGCTCATCCTCATAACCAATTTAGCCCATCCCCACACCCACTGCCCCTCCAGCACCCCTCAGTTTGTTCTCTGTATTTAAGATACTCTTATGGTTTGCCTCCCTCTGTGTTTCCCTTATTTTCCTTTCCATTCCCCTGTGTTCATCTGGTATGTTTCTTTTGTTTTAATATTTATTTTTGAGAGAGAGAGACAGCATGAGTGAGGGAGGGGAAGAGAGAGAGGAGGCAGAGGATCGAGAGCAGGCTCTGTGCTGACAGCAAACAGCCCAATGCAGGGCTTGAACTCTGGAACCATGAGATCATGACCTGAGCTGAAGTCTGATGCTTAACCAACTGAGGCACCCAGGTGCCCCCATCTGTTGTGTTTCTTAAATTCCACATGAGTGAAATCATATTATATTTATCTTTTTCTGCCTGGCTTACTTCGTTTATCATAATATCCTCTAGTTCCATCCACACTGTTACAAATGGCAAGATTTCATTCTTTTTCATTGGCAAGTAGAATTCCATTGTATATATACATCACAACTTCTTTATCCATTCATCAGTCAATGGACATTTGGGCTCTTTCCATAATTTGGCTATTGTTGATAGCACTGCTATAAACAAAGGAGTACATGCGCTCCTTCGAATGAGCATTTTGTATCCTTTGGATAAATACCTAGTGGTGCAATTGCTGAGTTATGGGGTAGTTCTATTTTTAACTTTTTGAGGAACCTCCATACTGTGTTCCAGAGTGGCTGCACCAGTGTGCATTTCCACCAGCAGTGCAAAAGAGTTCCTCTTTCTCCACATCCTTGTCAACATCTGTTGTTTGCTGAGCTGTTAATTTTAGCTATTCTGACAGGTGTGAAATGATATCTCATTGTGGTTTTGATTTGTATTTCCCTGATGATGAGTGATGTTGAGGCTCTTTTCATGTGTCTTTGAAAAGGCTTTGAAAAGCCTCTTTTCATGGATGTCTTCTCTGGAAAGTGTCTATTCATGTATTCTGCCTATTTCCTCACTGGATTATTTATTTTTTTGGTGTTGAGTTTGATAAGTTATTTATAGAGTTTTGGATACTAACCCTTTATCCGATATGTTATTTGCAAATATCTTCTCCCATTCTGTTGTTTGCCTGTTAGGTTTGTTGATTGCTTCCTTCTATGTGCAGAAGCTTTTTATCTTAATGAGGTCCCAATAGTTCAGTTTTGCACTTTTTTCCTTTGCCTACAAAGACATGTCAAGTAAGAAGTTGCTGTGGCTGAAGTCAACAAGGTTGCTGCCTGTGTTCTCCTCTAGGATTTTGATGGTTTTCTGTCTCCTATTTAGGTCTTTTATCCATTTTGAATTTATTTTTGTGTGTGGTGTAAGAAAGTGGTCTAGTTTCATTCTTATGCATGTCACTGTCCAGTATTCCCAGAACCATTTGTTGAAGAGACTGTCTTTTCCATTGGGTGCTCTTTCTGGCGTTGTCGAAGATGAGTTGACCATATAGTTATGAGTCCATTTCTGGGTTTACTATTCTGTTCCATTGATCTGTGTGTGTGTTTTTGTGCCACTACCATACTGTCTTGGTTATTACAGCTTTGTAATACAGCTTAAAGTCCAGAATTGTGATGACTTCAGCTTTGGTTTTCTTTTACAACATTACTTTAGCTACTCAGAGTCTTTTGTGGTCCCATAGAAATTGTAGGATTGTTTGTTCTAGTTCTGTGAAAAATGCTGTTGATACTTTGTTAGGGATTGCATTAAATGTGTAGATTGTTTTGGGTAGTATAGACATTTTAACAATATTTGTTCTTCTAATCCAGGAGCATGGAATGTCTTTCTATTTCTTTGTGCCATTTTCAATTTCTTTCATCAAACTTTTATAGTTTTCAGAGTACAGGTCTTTCACCTCTTAAGTTTACTCCTATATATTTTATTATTGCTGGTGTAATTGTAAATGGAATTGTTTTCTTAATTTCTATTTGTGCTACTTCATTATTAGCCTATATAAATGCAACAGATTTCTGTATGCTGTGTCTTTACCGAATGCATTTATTCTAGTAGTTTTTCATGGAGTTTTTAGTGTTTTTTATGTATGGTGTCATGTCATCTCCAAATAATGAAAATTTTACTTCTTCCTTACTTATTTGGATTTATTTATTTATTTATTTATTTATTTATTTATTTATTTTGGTTGTCTGACTGCTGTGGCTAGAACTTCCAGTACTATGTTGAATAAAAGTAGTGAGAGTGGACATCCTTGTCTTCTTCCTGACGTTGGTAGAAAACCTCTAGATTTTCCCCATTAAGTATGATGTTTGCTGTGGATTTTTCATATTCGCCTTTATTATGTTGGGATATGTTCCCTCTAACCCTACTTTTATCTTAGCATTTTTATCACGAATGGATGAATTGAATATTGAACCATTGTTGTATCCCAGGAATAAACAGGCTTGATCATGATGAATGATATTTTTTAATGTATTTTTTGGATTCAGTTTACTAGTATTTCGTTTAGGACATTTGCATCTATGTTCATCAGAGATAATGGCCTGTAGTTAGTTCTCTTTTTTAGTGGCATCTTTATCTGGTTTTGGTATCAGGGTAATGCTGGCCTCATAGAATGAAATGGAAGTTTTCCTTTCTTTTTCAATCTTTCTGGAATAGTTTGAGAATAGGTATTAACTCTTCTTTAAATATGGAAATTTAAATTTGGTGGAGTTTATCTGTGAAGCCATTCAGTCCTGGACTTTTCTTTGTTGGGAGTTTTTGGACTACTGATTCAATTTAATTTAATTGCTGGCAATCGGTCTGTTGAAATTTTCTATTTTTCCTGCTTCAGTTTTGGTATATGTTTCTTTAATATTTTTTTAATTTTTTTCCATTTTTGAGAGACACACAGAGACAGAGCACAAGCAGGAGAGGGGCAGAGAGAAGGAGACAAAGATTTGAAGCAGGCTCTAGGCTCTGAGCTGTCAGCACAGAACCTGCTGTGGGGCTCAAACCCACAAACTGTGAGATCATGACCTAAGCTGAAGTTGGATGCCCAACCAACTGAGACACCCAGGCACCCCAGTAGATTATATGTTTCTAGGAATTTATCCATTTCTTCTTGGCTGTCCAATTTGTTGGCATATAATTTTTCAAATATTCTCTTAGAATTGTTTGTATTTCTGTGGTGTTGGCCTTTTTTCTCCTCTTTCATTTGTGATTTTGTTCATTTGGGTTCTCTCTTTCTCTCCTTCCCTCCCTCCCTATTTTCCCCCCTCTCTCTCTACCTTTTTTTTTTTTTTTAATTAGCCTGGCTAGAGGTTTATCAGTTTGGTTGATCTCTTCAAAGAACCAGTTCCTGGTGCCATCAACCTTTTCTATTTTTTTTTCATTTCTATATAATTTATTTCTGTTCTAATATTTATTACTTCCTTCCTTCTGCTCGTTTTAGGTTTTTTTGTTGTTCTTTTTCTATCTCCTTTAGGTGTAAGGTTAGGTTTTTTTATTTGAGATTTTTCTTTTTTATGTCGGCCTGTATTGTTATAAACTTCCCTCTTAGGAAGTTTTTTGCATCTGAAATATTTTGCTGCATCTGAAATATTTTGGACTGTTGTGTTTACATTTTTATTTGTTTCCAAGTACATTTTAATTTATTTTTTGATTTCTTGGTTGATCCACTCATTATTTAGTAGCATGCTATTTAACCTCAATATATGTGTAGTCTTTCTAGATTTTTTCTTGTGGTTGATTTCTAACTTATAAAATTGTAGTCAGAAAAGATGTATGGTAAGACTTTGATCCTTTTGAAGTTTTTGAGACTTGTTTTGTGGCCTAATATGTGATCTATTCTAGAAGATGTTCCATGAGCACTTGACAAGAATGTGTATTCTGCTGTTTTAGGTTGGAATGCTCTAAATATATCTGTTAAGTCCCTGTGTTCCAATGAATCATTCAAAGCCACTGTTTCCTTGTTGATTTTGGATGTTATTGATTTTGTTTGAATGATCTGTCCATTTATGTAAGTATGGTGTTAAAGTCCACTGTTATTATTGTATTACCATTGATTAGTTCCTATCTGTTGTTCACTGTTTTATGTATTTGGGTACTTCCATATTGGGTGCAGAAATACAATTGTTAGGTCTTCTTGTTGGATTGACCCCTTTATTATTCTATAGTGCCTTCTTTGTCTCTTGACACATTCTTGTTTTAAAGTCGATTTTGTCCAATATAAGTATTGCTAATCCAGTTTTTTACCTCCATTTGCATGATAAATATTTCTCTATCTTCTCATTTTCAATCATCAGGTATCTTTAAGTCTGAAATGAGCCTCTAGTAGGCTGTGTATAGATGGGTCATATTTTTTTTATCCACTCTATTACCTTATATCTTTTGTTTGGAACATTTAATTCGTTTACATTCAGAGTAATTATTGATAGATATGTACTTATTGCCATTTTGTTAGTTGTTTTGTGGTTGTTTTTGTAGTTTTGTTTTGATCCTTTTTTCTCTTGCTCTCTTTCATGATTTGCTGGCTTTCTTTACTGATATACTTGGATTCCTTTCTCTTTATTCTTCACCCATCTATTACTGGTTTTAGGTTTGTGGTTACGATTACATTTGTATATGACATCTACAGTATATGACAAATATGTGAACTCGATGCTCATTTACGTTTGAATCCATTCTTTATTTCTCTCCCTCTTCCTAAGTCTTAAGTATGTGGTGTCATATTTTACATTCTTTTATTTTGTGAATCTCTTGATTGATTTTTACAGAAATACTTATTTTTACTGCTTTTGTATTTTCTACTTTTCATACTCTCACTTATAGTCTTTCCACTCAAAGAGTCACTTTTAATATTTCTTATAAGGTTGATTTAGTGGTAATGAAGTCCTTTAGTTTTTTTTTTTATGCTTATTTATTTTTGGGAGGGACAGAGTATGAGTGAAGGAGGTTCATAGAAAGAGGAAGACACAGAATCCGAAGTAGGCTTCAGGCTCTGAGCCGTCAGCATAGAGCCCCACACAGGGCTCGAATCCATGAACCGTGAGATCATGACCTGAGCCCAAGTCAGACGCTTAACCAACTGAGCCACCCAGGTGCCTCAGAAGTCTTTTAGTTTTTGTTTGTCTGAGGAACTCTATCTCTTCTTCTATTTTGAAAGATAGCCTTCCTGGATAGAGTATTCTTGTCTGCAGATTTTTCCCTTTCAACATTTTGAATATACCATGCCACTCCCTTCTGACCTGCAAAGTATCTGCTGAAAAATCCACTGATAGCCTTATCAGGTTTTTCCTTGTATATAACTATCTTCCTTTCCCTTGATGCGTTAATTTTTTTTTCCTTATTACTACTTATTGCCATTTTAATTACTATGTGTCTTAGTGTAGATCTCCTTTGTTTGATTTTGTTGGTGAATCTCTGTGCTTCCTGGATCTGGATATCTGTTTCCTTCCCCAGATGACAGAAATTTTAAACTATTATTTTTTTGAAGTAACTTTTCTTCCCTCTTTTCTCTTTCTTCTTCTGAGATCCCTATAATGTGAATGTAATTACACTTGATGGAGTCATTGAATTCCCTAAGTTTATTTTCAATGTGTACAATTTTTTTTTCTCTCACTTAGCTTGATTGCTTTTCATTACTCTGTATTACAGGTCATTAACCTGCCATTTATTCTATCAAATGTATTTTTCATTTCATTTATTGTGTTCTTCATCTCTGCTTCCTTTTTCATCTCTTTGTTGAGTGTCTCACTGATGTCCTCCATTCTTTCCTCAAGTACTATGAGTGTCTCTATGATCATTACTTTAAATTATCTGTCAGACCTATTACTTATATCCATTTCATTTAGGTCTCTTGCTGTGTTTTTTTTTCCTTCATTTGAGACATATTCTTCTATCTCCTCATTTTGTGTAGCTCTCTGTGTCTTTTTCTGTGTGTTAGGAAAGTCAGCTAAGTCTTTTTCTCTTGAAGGTAATGGCCTTAAGAATAGGTCCTGTAATGCCCTGCAGTGCATTATCCCCTGTTCCCCAGGACCTGGAGCTTCAGGGAGTGACTCCTATGTGTGTTGCTTATGCCCTGCTGTTGTGTCATGACCGCCTTTTCCTTCAGTCCAGTTGTCTGCAGAAGTTCTCTTTTCCTGTTGTGGGCAGTATTTGGTCCTGGCTGAGGTTGGGCATGTTTTAACAAGCTGTGCTCTAGTCTGCTTGCAAAATGAGACATGCCACCACCACCACCAGAAACGAGGCACTGCAAAATGTGTGGGTAGGGAGAAGTGGTGCTGGCGAAGTTTGTGCTGGGCTTCTGTGGAAGGGAACCCACAGTGCTGGGACTGAGGCAAGTGTGACTGAGAAGAGTGGATCCACTGAAGTGCAAGGGAATCACCCTTAGTGTAAGCAAGTTAGGTAGCAAATCTTGATTCTGTGCTGGTTACTACAGGTGGCCGTGTATTTGTGGTGAGGGGTAAAGGAGGTAAATGATGCCTCCTTGCTCCTTTGTTCCTGAAGAGGTCTTCCTGTGATCCCTGCCTCTCTGGGACACACTCTGAGATGAGTAAATCACTCTCTTTTCCATATATCCCAGGTGTTTTTCAAATACTGCTTCTACAGCATGTGATATTTGTCTGTCGTCTCTTTAAGAGTAGAGACTCAGCTTCCTAATACCCTCCAGCCTCTCCCAGAGCCAAGCCCTCTGGTTTTTAAAATTCCAGGCTTTAAATCCCTCTGGTTGTAAGAACTCATGAAATTTGTCTCCTCTAGCTTTCAAAGTCAGATGTTATCGGGATTCATCTTCCCTGTGTGGGCTCTCTGGTGTGATAGTCTGTTTCTCACCCTTTTCCACACCATCAGCACCTTCTTGGCCACTGACCACAATGGTCTGTCTTATTCCCCAACCATGTCTCTACTCTTCCTACCTTTTTTGATGTGGCCTCTTCTCTACCTTTATTTATGGAGTTTGTTCTGCCTGCCAGTCTTCAGGTCATTTTCTAGTTTATTTACACTGATACGGGTGTTATCTAGTTGTATCTGTGGGAAAAAGTGAACTTAGGGTCTTCCTTCTCAGCCATCTTCCCAGACTCCCTAGAAGAGCATTCTTATCACTGAAGACTGAAAGTCAATGCCAAAGTGGATCTGCACAAATAAACCTACTGAAATAAGCCTATTATTTATTAGGTTAACCTATTTGTTTCCTACTCACCATCCCATAATTTATTGCTGCTAGTTCAAGCTCCTTTTTCTTGTCATATCCCCACAACTTATTGTTTCAAAAAGTATATAAACTTTTGGGCCTAATGTCTTCTTTGGGTCATCATTTTTCTTCTGAATATTCCCTCATGCATGTAAAAATATTAAATACAATTTCTATTATTTTCTCCTATTAACCTGTTTTCTGCCAGTTTAATTCTTAGGCCCATCCAGAGGACTAGGATGGTAAAAGTAATTTTTTTCTTCCATACAATTATTTATAATTATATCCCTACAAGTATATGTCCTCAAAGTTAAGATTCTATAGAGGATGTAGAAAGATGCTGGGAAAGAAATGGGAAAATCACATCAGAAGAAAGCCACTTTTATTAGGTGAGAAATAACTATAGTTTAAATAGTTTAAAATGTTTGGAAGTAAGTCAGATTTCGTTTATAAGGGAGAGATCCTTCAAAACAAAAGGAAAATAATTGAGCACTTGGATCACACTTTTAAGTGTCTGAATTTGTCTTTGAAAGTGAATAGCTTTTAAAAACATCATGGAGGTTCCGGAAGATGGCGGCGTAGGAGGACGCTGGGCTCACCGCGCGTCCTGCTAATCACTTAGATTCCACCTACACCGGCCTAAAGAACCCAGAAAACCGCCAGAGGATTAGCAGAACGGAGTCTCCGGAGCCAAGCGCAGACGAGAGGCCCACGGAAGAGGGTAGGAAGGGCGGCGAGGCGGTGCGCGCTCCACGGACTGGCGGGAGGGAGCCGGGGCGGAGGGGCGGCTCGCCGGCCAAGCGGAGCCCCTGAGTCGGGCTGGCAAAAGCGGAGGGGCCGGACGGACTGTGTTCTGACAGCAAGCTTGACTTAGCCTCTGGGAGGTCATAAGTTAACAGCTCTGCTCAGAAAGCGGGAAGGCTGGAGGACAAAGGGAGGGAGAGCTGCTGAGCCCCCGGACGGACGGCAGAGCTCAGCTTGGCAGGGAACAAAGGCGCTCGCCAGCGCCATCTCCCCCGCCCATCCCCCAGCCAAAATCCCAAAGAGAACCAGTTCCTGCCAGGGAACTTGCTCGCTCCGCGCAAACACCCAACTCTGTGCTTCTGCGGAGCCAAACCTCCGGCAGCGGATCTGACTCCCTCCCGCTGCCACAGGGCCCCTCCTGAAGTGGATCACCTAAGGAGAAGCGAGCTAAGCCTGCCCCTCCCGCCCCAGTGCACCTTGCCTACCCACCCCAGCTAATCCGCCAGATCCCCAGCACCACAAGCCTGGCAGTGTGCAAGTAGCCCAGACGGGCCACGCCACCCCACAGTGAATCCCGCCCCTAGGAGAGGGGAAGAGAAGGCACTCACCAGTCTGACTGTGGCCCCAGCGGTGGGCTGGGGGCAGACATCAGGTCGGACTGCGGCCCTGCCCACCAACTCCAGTTATACACCACAGCACAGGGGAAGTGCCCTGCAGGTCCTCACCACTCCAGGGACTATCCAAAATGACCAAACGGAAGAATTCCCCTCAGAAGAATCTCCAGGAAATAACAACAGCTAATGAACTGATCAAAAAGGATTTAAATAATATAACAGAAAGTGAATTTAGAATAATAGTCATAAAATTAATCGCTGGGCTTGAAAACAGTATACAGGACAGCAGAGAATCTCTTGCTACAGAGATCAAGGGACTAAGGAACAGTCACGAGGAGCTGAAAAACGGTTTAAACGAAATGCAAAACAAAATGGAAACCACCACGGCTCGGATTGAAGAGGCAGAGGAGAGAATAGGTGAACTAGAAGATAAAGTTATGGAGAAAGAGGAAGCTGAAAGAAAGAGAGTTAAAAAAATCCAGGAGTATGAGGGGAAAATTAGAGAACTAAGTGATACACTAAAAAGAAATAATATACGCATAATTGGTATCCCAGAGGAGGAAGAGAGAGGGAAAGGTGCTGAAGGGGTACTTGAAGAAATTATAGCTGAGAACTTCCCTGAACTGGGGAAGGAAAAAGGCATTGAAATCCAAGAGGCACAGAGAACTCCCTTCAAACGTAACTTGAATCGATCTTCTGCACGACATATCATAGTGAAACTGGCAAAATACAAGGATAAAGAGAAAATTCTGAAAGCAGCAAGGGATAAACGTGCCCTCACATATAAAGGGAGACCTATAAGACTCGTGACTGATCTCTCCTTTGAAACTTGGCAGGCCAGAAAGGCTTGGCACGATATCTTCAGTGTGCTAAACAGAAAAAATATGCAGCCGAGAATCCTATATCCAGCAAGTCTGTCATTTAGAATAGAAGGAGAGATAAAGGTCTTCCCAAACAAACAAAAACTGAAGGAATTTGTCACCACGAAACCAGCCCTACAAGAGATCCTAAGGGGGATCCTGTGAGACAAAGTACCAGAGACATCACTACAAGCATAAAACATACAGACATCACAATGACTCTAAACCCGTATCTTTCTATAATAACACTGAATGTAAATGGATTAAATGCGCCAACCAAAAGACATAGGGTATCAGAATGGATAAAAAAACAAGACCCATCTATTTGCTGTCTACAAGAGACTCATTTGAGATCTGAGGACACCTTTAGATTGAGAGTGAGGGGATGGAGAACTATTTATCATGCTACTGGAAGCCAAAAGAAAGCTGGAGTAGCCATACTTATATCAGACAACCTAGACTTTAAATTAAAGGCTGTAACAAGAGATGAAGAAGGACATTATATAATATTCACAGTGTCTATCCATCAGGAAGAGCTAACAATTATAAATGTCTATGCGCCAAATACCGGAGCCCCCAGATATATAAATCAGTTACTCATAAACATAAGCAACCTTATTGATAAGAATGTGGTCATTGCAGGGGACTTTAACACCCCACTTACAGAAATGGATAGATCATCTAGACACACAGTCAATAAAGAAACAAGGGCCCTGAATGATACATTGGATCAGATGGACTTGACAGATATATTTAGAACTCTGCATCCCAAAGCAACAGAATATACTTTCTTCTCGAGTGCACATGGAACATTCTCCAAGATAGATCATATACTGGGTCACAAAACAGCCCTTCATAAGTTTACAAGAATTGAAATTATACCATGCATACTTTCAGACCACAATGCTATGAAGCTTGAAATCAACCACAGGAAAAAGTCTGGAAAACCTCCAAAAGCATGGAGGTTAAAGAACACCCTACTAACGAATGAGTGGGTCAACCAGGCAATTAGAGAAGAAATTAAAAAATATATGGAAACAAACGAAAATGAAAATACAACAATCCAAACTCTTTGGGACGCAGCGAAGGCAGTCCTGAGAGGAAAATACATTGCAATCCAGGCCTATCTCAAGAAACAAGAAAAATCCCAAATACAAAATCTAACAGCACACCTAAAGGAAATAGAGGCAGAACAGCAAAGGCAGCCTAAACCCAGCAGAAGAAGAGAAATCATAAAGATCAGAGCAGAAATAAACAATATAGAATCTAAAAAAACGGTAGAGCAGATCAACGAAACCAAGAGTTGGTTTTTTGAAAAAATAAACAAAATTGACAAACCTCTAGCCAGGCTTCTCAAAAAGAAAAGGGAGATGACCCAAATAGATAAAATCATGAATGAAAATGGAATTATTACAACCAATCCCTCAGAGATACAAACAATTATCAGGGAATACTATGAAAAATTATATGCCAACAAATTGGACAACCTTGAAGAAATGGACAAATTCCTAAACACCCACACTCTTCCAAAACTCAATCAGGAGGAAATAGAAAGCTTGAACAGACCCATAACCAGTGAAGAAATTGAATCGGTTATCAAAAATCTCCCAACAAATAAGAGTCCAGGACCAGATGGCTTCCCAGGGGAGTTCTACCAGACGTTTAAAGCAGAGATAATACCTATCCTTCTCAAGCTATTCCAAGAAATAGAAAGGGAAGGAAAACTTCCAGACTCATTCTAGGAAGCCAGTATTACTTTGATTCCTAAACCAGACAGAGACCCAGTAAAAAAAGAGAACTACAGGCCAATATCCCTGATGAATATGGATGCAAAAATTCTCAATAAGATACTAGCAAATCGAATTCAACAGCATATAAAAAGAATTATTCACCATGATCAAGTGGGATTCATTCCTGGGATGCAGGGCTGGTTCAACATTCGCAAATCGATCAACATGATACATCACATTAACAAAAAAAAAAGAGAAGAACCATATGATCCTGTCAATCGATGCAGAAAAGGCCTTTGACAAAATCCAGCACCCTTTCTTAATAAAAACCCTTGAGAAAGTCGGGATAGAAGGAACATACTTAAAGATCATAAAAGCCATTTATGAAAAGCCCACAGCTAACATCATCCTCAATGGGGAAAAACTGAGAGCTTTTTCCCTGAGATCAGGAACACGACAGGGATGCCCACTCTCACCGCTGCTGTTTAATATAGTGCTGGAAGTTCTAGCATCAGCAATCAGACAACAAAAGGAAATCAAAGGCATCAAAATTGGCAAAGATGAAGTCAAGCTTTCGCTTTTTGCAGATGACATGATATTATACATGGAAAATCCGATAGACTCCACCAAAAGTCTGCTAGAACTGATACATGAATTCAGCAAAGTTGCAGGATACAAAATCAATGTACAGAAATCAGTTGCATTCTTATACACTAACAATGAAGCAACAGAAAGACAAATAAAGAAACTGATCCCATTCACAATTGCACCAAGAAGCATAAAATACCTAGGAATAAATCTAACCAAAGATGTAAAAGATCTGTATGCTGAAAACTATAGAAAGCTTATGCAGGTAATTGAAGAAGATATAAAGAAATGGAAAGACATTCCCTGCTCATGGATTGGAAGAATAAATATTGTCAAAATGTCAATACTACCCAAAGCTATCTACACATTCAATGCAATCCCAATCAAAATTGCACCAGCATTCTTCTTGAAACTAGAACAAGCAATCCTAAAATTCATATGGAACCACAAAAGGCCCCGAATAGCCAAAGTAATTTTGAAGAAGAAGACCAAAGCAGGAGGCATCACAATCCCAGACTTTAGCCTCTACTACAAAGCTGTCATCATCAAGACAGCATGGTATTGGCATAAAAACAGACACATAGACCAATGGAATCGAATAGAAACCCCAGAACTAGACCCACAAACGTATGGCCAACTCATTTTTGACAAAGCAGGAAAGAACATCCAATGGAAAAAAGACAGTCTCTTTAACAAATGGTGCTGGGAGAACTGGACAGCAACATGCAGAAGGTTGAAACTAGACCACTTTCTCACACCATTCACAAAAATAAACTCAAAATGGATAAAGGACCTGAATGTGAGACAGGAAACCATCAAAACCTTAGAGGAGAAAGCAGGAAAAGACCTCTCTGACCTCAGCCGTAGCAATCTCTTACTCGGCACATCCCCAAAGGCAAGGGAATTAAAAGCAAAAGTGAATTACTGGGACCTTATGAAGATAAAAAGCTTCTGCACAGCAAAGGAAACAACCAACAAAACTAAAAGGCAACCAACGGAATGGGAAAAGATATTTGCAAATGACCCATCGGACAAAGGGCTAGTATCCAAAATCTATAAAGAGCTCATCAAACTCCACACCCGAAAAACAAATAACCCAGTGAAGAAATGGGCAGAAAACATGAATAGACACTTCTCTAAAGAAGACATCCGGATGGCCAACAGGCACATGAAAAGATGTTCAACGTCGCTCCTCATCAGGGAAATACAAATCAAAACCACACTCAGATACCACCTCACGCCAGTCAGAGTGGCCAAAATGAAGAAATCAGGAGACTATAGATGCTGGAGAGGATGTGGAGAGACGGGAACCCTCTTGCACTGTTGGTGGGAATGCAAATTGGTGCAGCCGCTCTGGAAAGCAGTGTGGAGGTTCCTCAGAAAATTAAAAATAGACCTACCCTATGACCCAGCAATAGCACTGCTAGGAATTTATCCAAGGGATACAGGAGTACTGATGCATAGAGGCACTTGTACCCCAATGTTTATAGCAGCACTCTCAACAATAGCCAAATTATGGAAAGAGCCTAAATGTCCATCAACTGATGAATGGATAAAGAAATTGTGGTTTATATACACAATGGAATACTACATGGCAATGAGAAAAAATGAAATATGGCCTTTTGTAGCAACGTGGATGGAACTGGAGAGTGTGATGCTAAGTGAAATAAGCCATACAGAGAAAGACAGATACCATATGGTTTCACTCTTATGTGGATCCTGAGAAACTTAACAGAAACCCATGGGGGAGGGGAAGGGAAAAAAAAAAAAAAAAGAGGTTAGAGTGGGAGAGAGCCAAAGCATAAGAGACTGTTAAAAACTGAGAACAAACTGAGGGTTGATGGGGGGTGGGAGGGAGGGCAGGGTGGGTGATGGGTATTGAGGAGGGCACCTTTTGGGATGAGCACTGGGTGTTGTATGGAAACCAATTTGACAGTAAATTTCATATATTAAAAAATAAATAAATAAATAAATAAATAAGTGAAAAAAAAAAATAAAAAAAAAATAAAATAAAATAAAATAAAAACATCATGGACTGTAGCTCTTAAGAACCAAACAACGCATGCGTGCACGTGCTCACACACACACACACACACACACACACACACAAGACTTCAGTATGTAATTAAAGTATTACTAAAAAAGAAGAAACTAAAGAGGTGGTTTTAATAGCATAATAGAGATTGGAGAGGAGGTAAGAGCTAAGTGAATAGAATAGAACTGGCAGGGGAGAGACAATGGGGAAGGGAGCAGAGACATGTCTAGCAATGAAAATAAAAGGAAAAAATAGATGAAACAGAAAGGGGATGTAAAAGGAAAACAGTTTATAGCAGTAGGAAGCTTAGGAGAAAGTGACTAAGAGAGAAAACATGGCTGAAACCTGAGCATGTCATATGTTCCTGTTTAAAAAATGACACTGAAGAATGCAAGTGAGAAAGCTGACCCTTATCTGCTGTTAGGTAAGCTACTGAGAGCAACATGAAAGGTTACCAGAAGCCTCTTAGCCAAAGGTAACAACCCTCCTTCATGAGGAGTGTGAAATCACCACCATTAAACTCTTTCTTTGGGTTGTGGCTTTGCGTTTCTCAGCATAATTCCGTAAAAAAAAATAATTTAAATTGATTGGAAGGGTTAAAATAACATTTAACTTTGATGGGTACACGGACCCTTAATGAAAATTAATCTTTCAGATTACTTTTAAATGTGCACACTACCCAAGAGGAATAAAGCACTTCATGATTTCACCTGTCCAGCCTCATCTCTTCCTAATCCCTACCCTTTTGCTTGTTACACTCCAGCCATAAACGAATACACCATATTCTTTTGTGTTTCCGTGCCTTTGTATGTGGCTTTCTCTCTGTTGAGAAGGCCCTCCTCTTACCTTTCCCCCAACCTCAGTTCAAAAATATCTTCTGTGAAGCTTTCCTTTTTTTGCCTTCTTTTGTACTTCCACTGCAATTTGCATATGCCTTCTTTTGAGCAATATTGTTGATGTATTGTAATTAGTGGTTTCACTATCTATGTTTCTCTCTAGACCACAGTTTCATGCTTCTAAATTAACTGATGTTTATTTCATAATCACATATATCACATGGTAGAGGCAGCACTGTTTAAAATCTGGGCACTGGAGTCAGAAACACTTGAATTAGAATCTCCACTCTGATATTCTCTGGCTGTGTGACCTTGGATAAGTTACATAACCTCTGAGCCTCAGTTTTGTCATGTAAAAACCAAGAATAACCACCACCACAACAACAATATTTAATAATATTATGGAAAGATTTATTAACTTGTTTTATTTATTTTTTATTTTTTTATTTACATCCAAATTAGTTAGCATATAGTGCAACAATGATTTCAGGAGTAGATTCCTTAGTGCCCCTTACCCATTTAGCCCATTCCCCCTCCCATAACTCCTCCATTAACTATTGGAAAGATTTAAATAAAATCATGCACGCAAAAGTCCTCTGGCTGCTCAGATGTTTTAAGCTTCTATCTATGGAAAAATACAAAAGAAATTGGACTAGGAGTCAACAATATTGAGTGCTATTTTGAGTTTCTACACTGACTCACTTTTTATTCCCAGTAACTTACTCAAGTCCTCTGTTTTTCCTATTTCCAAAGAAACATCATCAAGATATTGGTCTCCTGCATGCCCTATGTGACCGACCATTGAATTTAAACAAAGGGAGTAACCTGAAAGGAAATTGGAGCTTCTCAGAGTGAGGTAGTCAAGAAATGCCAGGTGTTGCTCTGTCCATGTGAGAAATAGCCAGTCATCTTAATCACAAGTGTTACCATCTCTTAAGGGCTTATTTATAATAATGTGCCCAGGCACTAAGCCAAGCACTTTATTTATAGTTCTCTGTTTTTAGTTATGCTAAAGCCAAGGCTGGTTGGTCACCAGGTAGGCATGCAATGAGAGTATTCAAATATGGAATTGGGTAGCCTGGGAACATATGACTTCATTCTTCAATAGCATCTTTTACTTTCTTGTAGAATTATTTTTTTTTCTTTTCTTTCCTTCCCTTACTGTCCCTCCAGATGTATTTCCTTTGTTCAAAGAAATATGAAGAGAACTACGCCTTCACCCAATATGTGAAGTCCTATGTCACATCTGGAAGCTAGTTCATGAGGAAAGCTATAAAAGTTGAAACACCAGCTCTATAAAAACAGCGATAAGTGCCGTCTTGCTGGAGTGAGCTTACTGTTAAGGTATAATTAGTAGTAACACATATATTAGCAATTAGAAAGTCAGGGGAATCTAGACATGAACAAAAGACCATCTGTTATGAGAGAAATATCCAACCCTCAAAATCAGTAGGTAATAGATGTTCTCATCTTGAAGCATAATAAATAGTTAAAGAATAACAAAGGAATGTCTTATTGCTTGTTAAAAATACTCTTGGGATTTCTCCCAAAAGAGCTACATGATAATAGTAAAAGTTCTGATGTTTTAAAACTTGAACTAGAAAAAGAACTGGAAACAATTTTCCTCTGACCTTATTCTGATGTTCAGGGATTTCCTCAAAAGTAATTGTAGATCTCAACCATTAATTGTTAGGAAAGCAACTTTTGGTTATGATTAAAACAGGCTTTGAATTTAAAAATCACTTTAACTCATATATGAAAATCACATAAATGGTATTTAGTTAACTTCCTGAATGTAGTAGACCTTGAGGAATCGCGAGAGACCCCGGAGAGTAGGGGACAAAAGCCCAGATTGTAGAGCCAGAGAAACCTGTGTTTCTAAAATTCTGCCTTCCCCTGAGCAATTTGGGACCTTTGGCAATTTCTTAACTTTGTTAAATCTCAGTTTACTTCCCCATAAAATGTAAATAATATCTCCTAACTCATAGTGTTACTGTGAGGTTTAAAAGAAATAATAAAATCAAGCATTTAGCCCAGTGCTGAGGCGGCTGCTGCTGCTGCTGCTGCTATTGTTGTTGTTGCTGCTGCTGCTGCTTTTATCCCTGTGGCAGAATTCTGGGCAGCATGGACCAGGGAGTTATCTTGAGTGACAGTCTAATGTCTTTACCTCATGATGGAAGTTTGATCTGGGATCTAAAAAATGAGTATTAATAATATTAGTACTCACTATATAGGGCTATGAGATTGCAAGGAGATGATGCAGGTAAAATAGCACAGTACCCGGAAGGCAGTATAGACCCCATAAATATTTACTACTACTATTCTTATTCTTCTTCTTATTATTATTATTTAGCACAGTATCTGCACATAGGCTCTCATTAGGTATTAGGTATTGTTACTCCTAGGAATTCCCCTTTCACCAAATAATTCCAAGAGGGCAGAGATGCACCAGTATTGGCTGGTGTTTGGGAAAACCCTACATTGCTGGTAAACTTGAGCGGTGATTCAGTGAGGTGGACAGAGAAGAGACAAAAGGAATGATACTGCTTGTATAAAGTATATTTGACAATGGGGACTTTATGCTAAATTAAAGTGACTAGGCATTCTTTTAAAGATGTTCCATCCCTGTCTTAGTATATTCATTTTTTTTCACATTATTTATCATGGTTATTGGGACAGTGTCAGCAAGTTTCTGAGATAAAGCCACACTGTAAAAATAGTTGATGTCCTGTTTCCCTTCAGTTTTAATTTGATTGTCAGATTGGAGAGGCAAACCTGATTATTTCCAGATAACCTACGTGTACATTCCACAAATTTCTTGAGATGTACTAGAGTTAAAGTACTGGTTTGCATTCAATTGTAATGCAAAGTCAGGGTCTCTAACACAGCTGTCATTTCAATCCTTTAGAGCTTATTTCCTCTGCAGTACTGTGGGTGTTAATTCTAGGGTGCTGTGGCTCCAGGGCCATCTAGGAGACTATGTGTGCTAGGGAAAAAAACTACACTGAAAAAGTGCCCTTAACATTTTTATCCTCATAAAATCAAATTAAAAGAAGAATCAAAAGCAATCTGAGAATGGAGGGAAAGTCTGTTCTTGGTTATAATGCTGGGAGTGTATGTTGGCTGTGGGACTTACATACATATAAACTAGCTAGGGAACTGAGGACCTCTCCTCTGTTTCCCTAGGTCACTGCTCAGTCCATTTGTAGCATAGGACTTTCCAAAACACCAGCTGTGGCTAGGGGCATCTTTGCCACTGGTACTTACTTAGTAGACAGGAGGATATTCAGGAAATTGTTTTGGGAGGCTCAGATATTTAAGACAGACTCCATCTATTTTCACTTGCCACAACTCACATTCTGTTAGGTTTACTTATTCTTTGGATGATTGTGGTCATGATTAGGACTGGACTGCCCAAGACAGTAAGTACGCATTTGTCTGTGATAAGCTAACCTGAGCCTCTTACTTCCCACAATTCCTTCCTTCCCATTTATTCAAGTACTAAATAATACTTGAGTATATCTATCATATGACAGACAGAGTGTAGAGCTAGAGATACATAACAGCAATCAAAACATGCATGGCTCTTGACCTTGGTTAGTCAGTAGAGTTTGGATGTGAGCATTAATATCAGTTATACAATTGTACAAAGTGACAAGTGAATGGAGGTACTCTGTAATGCACATTTTTAAACATTCTAATGTCAGTTACTCTTCTCCTTCACAAGATTTATGTCAGTTTTCTTTTCTCATAAGGAACTTATATATATATATATATATATATGTATGTATATACATATATGTATATATGTGTATATATATGTATATATGTATATATATACATATATATGTATATATGTATACACATATATACATATACTTATATATATATATATGTATGTATATACATATATGTATATATGTGTGTATATATGTATATATGTATATATATACATATATATGTATATATGTATACACATATACATATATATGTATATGTGTATACATATATATATATAAGTTCCTTATGAGAAAAGAAAACTGACATAAATCTTGTGAAGATTTATATATACAAAATATGTGGAATTTAGGAAACAAAACAAATGAATTAAGAAAAAAAGAGAGAAACAAAAAACAGACTTAAGTACAGATCGCAAACTGGTGGTTGCCAGAAGAGAGGTGGGTGGGGGATAGATAAAATAGGTGAAAGGGATTAAGAGTGCACATATCATGATGAGCACTGAGTAATGTACAGAATTGTTGAATCACTACATTGTACACCTGAAACTAATATAACACTATATATATATATATATATATATATATATATATATATATAATGTTAATATAACATATAACACTATATATATATATTATGTTAATTATACTGGAATTAATATAACACTGTATACATTATGTTAATTATAGTGAAATTATAAATTAATTAGTAATAAATGTTTATATAGCATATATATAATGGCATTATAATATCATTATAATATATATATGTAATATCATATGGTATATATAATACCATTATATATATGTGTGTGTGTGTTTGTACACATACACACACATATTTAATGTAGAGATTTGAAATATATATAGTCCAAGGTTACTGAAACTCTTGGAAAGATAAAGACCCAGTACATGGAGGAATGAAGGAATTTAAGAAATATGATTGCTTCTAAGCAGTTTACTTTTTCTCACTGTGATACAAGATTAAATAAAAACTAGATTATAATCTTTAATTTCTGAAGATACTATTGTTTTACTTTTTATGTGCCTCTTTTTTAAAGAGTTCACAGTAATTTGTGCTAAATTATTTATACATATATCCTTCCTCTATCTTAATGAAGAGCTTGACCAAGAAGCAGAAGAAAATTGGAAGTTAAGTAATATCCCCCTTCACACTCCAGGTTACTGGGGAAATAAGAAGGGCCTTCTTATGGATAGCCCAAACTACTTGGCTTTCAGCTCTGTGATCATTAATAGGTGCTAACCCCACAGGTAGATGGCATAAGAGACAGTTAAATAGGATGTGAGAGACACTGAAAGCTTTAACCACCAGACTCCTGAGAAGTAGAAACCTCCTCTCCCATTTCAGTGACTCCTTTGGGTTTTATGAAAGTCTATATCTGAAAGTCAGATATCTGCTTTGAGAGGGCAGCACCACACAGTTCCATCCCGAGGAGATGGCTAGTGGGATAGTGGATTTTCCCCTGTGGAGAAGGATTCAGAAAAGGTCTAAAATGTAAAAATGTCTTTGGGTAGATTTCTACAATTTAAGATTAGTGGATGCTCGATCTCGCGGTCCGTGAGTTCGAGCCCCGCGTCAGGCTCTGGGCTGATGGCTCGGAGCCTGGAGCCTGTTTCCGATTCTGTGTCTCCCTCTCTCTCTGCCCCTCCCCCGTTCATGCTCTGTCTCTCTCTGTCCCAAAAATAAATAAAAAACATTAAAAAAAATTAAAAAAAAAAAAGATTAGTGGATGCTAAGACCACTGAACACCTCTTGACACCATCTGCAAGCTGAGGTATATGTACATGAAAATTAAAAAAAAGCATTAAATGACAGAAAAATAGATATTGAAAGGAGATAGAATGTGTGTGACCTAAGACAACCTTTCCCTATTTTATAATTTTGTTAGACTGACAGTGCCCTTCTTTATAGAGCTAATCCAATATAAGCACTAATCTTCAAACTCTATGTCTAGCTGCTCCACTCAACTGTAAGCCCTTTGAATTTAGAAAACTGGATTTTAGTTGTTTTTTTATCACTTGCCTCTAGGACTGACTTGATACATGATAAAAGCTTAGTAAATGCTGGGTGAAAAAAATGAATGTCATTTCACGTTTCTGAAACTATTGAATCTTCTCTCACATTCTTTATTCTGGTCAAATGTCTTCTTATTGGATATCTTCCATGACCATCCTATCTAAAATTGCACTTTCATGCTCCAGCACCTTAACTTGCTTTATTTTCCTCTATAGCAATTATCACTACCTTAAATCATATCATACAATTAATTCTTATTCTGTTTACTGTCTGTCTCCTCTGCTAGAATCTAACTGTTATAATAGCAGGGATCTTGTTTGCTTGTTCACAGCTGAATCTCCATTATATGGAACAGTGTCCAATACAAAATAGCATCTCAATAAATATTTGTTGAAGAATGTACCAGCGGCTCTAGGAATGGTCTTCTATTTTACTTTACTCTATTAATTTACTTTACTCTATTAATTTTTGTTAAAATTTGGAGTCTGAAGAACATCAGATAAATTTGGGAGATAATACTAAATACAGACCCTTAGAGAAAAATTTCTTCTAATTCTAGGTTTCATTGCTCCAAATAGTCAATAAAATGGTAAGAAGTGGGGCGCCTGGGTGGCTCAGTCGGTTGAGCGTCCGACTTCGGCTCAGGTCACGATCTCACGGTCTGTGAGTTCGAGCCCCGCGTCGGGCTCTGGGCTGATGGCTCAGAGCCTGGAGCCTGCTTCCGATTTTGTGTCTCCCTCTCTCTCTGCCGCTCCCCCGTTCATGCTCTGTCTCTCTCTGTCTCAAAAATAAATAAATGTTAAAAAAAAATTTAAAAAAATAAAAATAAAAAATAAATAAATAAAATGGTAAGAAGAATAAAAAAGTAGAACAGCATTAATAAGAAGTCTTGGCAACTTCAGTGTTTTCATCTTATCAGGGGCAGCTGGTTTTTGTAAGTACTTGTTTATTTCAAAAGGGCAGTATTGTTTGAATTAATTTACCAGTTACAATCGTCAGTGCCTAAAAGTGATTTTTGCCATCTCAATGATCATTTTCTGAAATATTTTCAAGGACATTGGCTTCATGCTGAAAATAGAAAACATACTTGAAGAGCTGTATGTGGCTCACGATTAACTAAAACTGTACAATCAATATCCGCATATTTCACAATTATTATACTTCTTTAAAATAAGATTCAGATACAGGAAGAATATTTTACAAAAGAATATTTCACAAAATATTTTACTCTCCAAAAAGAGAGTATTTTCCTTGTTTTATTAAATGTCCTGCTTCTAACATTTCAGTTAATGAAAGCAGTCCCTTGTGTCAAATCAAATTCTCATTTAGCACTTCTCCCAAGCAAATAGCTTTCTACCCATCATATAATTTTCCCTTGAAGCATATTGACAATGGGTAATATATAGAGACTTGGAGTCAAATTCCACTTTTAATCTGGAACTAGAAATACTCCTTTCATCTTCCAGGTTTATCTTTTGATGATATATATGTGACACATTCTTTTTCAGACGGTCATCCCCTGGATTTAGTTATGAACACTATCAGTAGACAGAGATAAGCTTTTACACTATTTAAAGTAACACAAGAGAAGATAGCAATGTATGACCATGATGTGAACAGAAATAGTAGCACAAAATTCTGTATGTAAAATAGCGCATGATTAAATAAAGAAAAAATTATGTTGTTAGAATCAAATTATGGTTTAGAGGCTCTTTTGTTAGGGGTTCAGAAGCAGGTGAAGAGTGAGTGGTAATAACAAAGACTGAAAACTAGATGTCGCTACTTTTGTTGTTTGGGGCAAATGGTGGTTTCTGAAAGATTCACTGGTTGAGCAGAAGAGGTGTAATTCTACAAGCAAAAGAAAAACGAGGAATAATTACCATTAACTTCAAGCTTTTAAAACTCTCTGTCCAATTTCCCTATAATATATAGCTGCTGGGAGGTGTGTTGGGTGGTGTTCAGTAAAAGAAGACAGCATATTGATGTTGACAGAGATGGAGCAGTTATAAATTTGGCAAGGGATTCTCATTAGTTGTCTTTTGTTAATTTCTTTCCAACTTATGATTTGTGAGTGGAGTTGCTATGTTGTTTTTCACACTTTTCCTTTGCTTTTCTTAAGTAGCAGTGATATATATATACATATATATATATGTGTATATATATATATACACACACACATATATATATATATATATATATATATATATATATATATATATAGGATGGAAATGCATTTTCTATGCCTACTGATATCAAGTCAGGCTTTTTCTTTTCCAATCATTTCCCCCCAATGTGGTGAATGAACTTGCAATGTTTTCCACTGTGTATTATAGGAGGATTGTAGACAAAAACTCTTTTGCAATATCCTGTTTTGTTCCTGCTTAGAGCTATTATCAGTTTCACATACTCTTTAGTTTTCTTGTCTTTAAGAAGGATTGAGGAAGAAAAAAGAGAAAGAGCCTCAAAACATATTTTCTTACTTACTTAAAACAAGTAAATCCTTTAATATGATTTTATTTGAAAACTTATAACTCTTAATTATTTCTCAACAATGTTGTCAGGACCACTTTTTTTGCTGTTTATTTTTTTAAAAGCATCTGAAGTGGAAATCATTTCCTCTGTACTCTAAGTAGCCAGGCTGCTATACTTTCCTTAAGCAATAAGCTGACCAGACTTTAATTTTGACTTCAGCATATTTCTGGTTTTCTCTTAAATGCCAAATTAGTCTTAAAAGCCCATAGGATTAATGTTAAAAATTATTCCACTTTTTCTTCATGTTAGTTCAGCAATACTGCAATATACCACTATCCTTTTCCTCTTTTTGATCATAGGGGCTATAAACTTGATTTGATTTCTTAAAGCACCAAAGAATCACCTTGAGGACACCATTAAACTTATTAGATTATGTTACTTCAAAGAAAATAATAAAAACATTCCATAAGGGTGTTCATAAGTTATTGACAAGGCAAAGTCATTCATAAATAATTCTCAATATTTCTTGTAGTCCCTCCCCTTTTACTTTCACAGGAATCCATTAATAGACACAATATTCTGTAATATTTGGCAAAGGTATTTTATGAAAGAAAAGAGTTTTGTTTACATAACTGCAGCTATTTTTGTAGTCAAAGTGAGAAGAAGAAAGCCAGCTGTTTTATTTGGGGAGAAGCATTAATGTACCTTTTGGTCATAAAAGAAAGACCCTGAGCTTAGCGTAGAGGTTGAAACAAATAGGAGCTAAATTGCTCTTCTCAGTAAGGAAATAGCATTTTTAATTTTCTACCAGGCAGGCAAAGAGACAAGAGTAAAGAACAGGAATCTGAAAAGAGTTGTTGGCAAAATGTGCTCCAAAATCCTGGCAGCTGGCCAGTAATGAAACATAACTATGGCAGGAACTGATGTTTGATGGTCTATCTTTCCAAGTTGTTACCTATTCTGAGCAGTAATGCCCTCTGTTAGGCTAACTTTAGTAAAAGTCTATTACATGCAAAGCACTGTGTTAGTGGTACCTTAAGGAGTCGTGCCCAGTGGTTTATATCTACACATGGAGTGAATCAGTGCAGAGATAGAAGAGTTATCAGTAATAATAATGCCAAGATGGCCAAAGTAGATCAAGAATTGAGCTAGTAGCTGGAACTCAGAATTAAAGGAAATAACAATGACTAGGAGATACAGGAGAATATTAAGAAGAATGCTGGGCTCCCTGCAATTATATAAAATAGAGACTCTAATTCTTTTTATTAGACACTTAAGGAAAGATTTAGCCCATAAATCCAGAAAACTAGGGGATATTCCATTTAAATTTGTGAGAGAGAACTTATTTTTTTTTAATATTTGAAATTTACTGTCAAATTGGTTTCCATACAACACCCAGTGCTCATCCCAAAAGGTGCCCTCCTCAATACCCATCACCCACCCTGCCCTCCCTCCCACCACCCATCAACCCTCAGTTTGTTCTCAGTTTTTAACAGTCTCTTATGCTTTGGCTCTCTCCCACTCTAACCTCTTTTTTTTTTTCCTTCCCCTCCCCCATGGGTTTCTGTTACGTTTCTCAGGATCCACATAAGAGTGCAAACATATGGTATCTGTCTTTCTCTATATGGCTTATTTCACTTAGCATCACACTCTCCAGTTCCATCCACGTTGCTACAAAAGGCTATATTTCATTTTTTCTCATTGCCACGTAGTATTCCATTGTGTATATAAACCACAATTTCTTTATCCATTCATCAGTTGATGGACATTTAGGCTCTTTCCATAATTTGGCTATTGTTGAGAGTGCTGCTAGAAACATTGGGGTACAAGTGCCCCTATGCATCAGTACTCCTGTATCCCTTGGATAAATTCCTAGCAGTGCTATTGCTGGGTCATAGGGTAGGTCTATTTTTAATTTTCTGAGGAACCTCCACACTGCTTTCCAGAGCAGCTGAACCAATTTGCATTCCCACCAACAGTGCAAGAGGGTTCCCGTTTCTCCACATCCTCTCCAGCATCTATAGTCTCCTGATTTGTTCATTTTGGCCACTCTGACTGGCGTGAGGTGATATCTGAGTGTGGTTTTGATTTGTATTTCCCTGATAAGGAGCGACGTTGAACATCTTTTCATGTGCCTGTTGGCCATCCGGATGTCTTCTTTAGAGAAGTGTCTATTCATGTTTTCTGCCCATTTCTTCACTGGGATATTTGTTTTTTGGGTGTGGAGTTTGGTGAGCTCTTCATAGATTTTGGATACTAGCCCTTTGTCCGATATGTCATTTGTGAATATCTTTTCCCATTCCGTTGGTTGCCTTTTAGTTTTGTTGGTTGTTTCCTTTGCTGTGCAGAAGCTTTTTATCTTCATAAGGTCCCAGTAATTCACTTTTGCTTTTAATTCCCTTGCCTTTGGAGATGTGCCGAGTAAGAGATTGCTACGGCTGAGGTCAGAGAGGTCTTTTCCTGCTTTCTCCTCTAAGGTTTTGATGGGTTCCTGTCTCACATTCAGGTCCTTTATCCATTTTGAGTTTATTTTTGTGAATGGTGTGAGAAAGTGGTCTAGTTTCAACCTTCTGCATGTTGCTGTCCAGTTCTCCCAGCACCATTTGTTAAAGAGACTGTCTTTTTTCCATTGGATGTTCTTTCCTGCTTTGTCAAAGATGAGTTGGCCATACGTTTGTAGGTCTAGTTCTGGGGTTTCTATTCTATTCCATTGGTCTATGTGTCTGTTTTTGTGCCAATACCATGCTGTCTTGATGATGACAGCTTTGTAGTAGAGGCTAAAGTCTGGGATTGTGATGCCTCCTGCTTTGGTCTTCTTCCTCAAAATGACTTTGGCTATTCGGGGCCATTTGTGGTTCCATATGAATTTTAGGATTGCTTGTTCTAGTTTCGAGAAGAATGCTGGTGCAATTTTGATTGGGATTGCATTGAATGTGTAGATAGCTTTGGGTAGTATTGACATTTTGACAATATTTATTCTTCCAAACCATGAGCAGGGAATGTCTTTCCATTTCTTTATATCTTCTTCAATTACCTGCGTAAGCTTTCTATAGTTTTCAGCATACAGATCTTTTACATCTTTGGTTAGATTTATTCCTAGGTATTTTATGCTTCTTGATGCAATTGTGAATGGGATCAATTTCTTTGTCTTTCTGTTGCTTCATTGTTAGTGTATAAGAATGCAACTGATTTCTGTACATTGATTTTGTATCCTGCAACTTTGCTGAATTCATGTATCAGTTCTAGCAGACTTTTGGTGGAGTCTATCGGATTTTCCATGTATAATACCATGTCATCTGCAAAAAGTGAAAGCTTGACTTCATCTTTGCCAATTTTGATGCCTTTGATTTCCTTTTGTTGTCTGATTGCTGATGCTAGAACTTCCAGCACTATGTTAAACAACAGCGATGAGAGTGGGCATCCCTGTCGTGTTCCTGATCTCAGGGAAAAAGCTCTCAGTTTTTGCCCGTTGAGGATGATGTTAGCTGTGGGCTTTTCATAAATGGCTTTTATGATCTTTAAGTATGTTCCTTCTATCCCGACTTTCTCAAGGGTTTTTATTAAGAAAGGGTGCTGGATTTTGTCAAAGGCCTTTTCTGCATCGATTGACAGGATCATATGGTTCTTCTCTTTTTTTTTGTTAATGTGATGTATCACGTTGATTGATTTGCGAATGTTGAACCAGCCCTGCATCCCAGGAATGAATCCCACTTGATCGTGGTGAATAATTCTTTTTATATGCTGTTGAATTCGATTTGCTAGTATCTTATTGAGAATTTTTGCATCCATATTCATCAGGGATATTGGCCTGTAGTTCTCTTTTTTACTGGGTCTCTGTCTGGTTTAGGAATCAAAGTAATACTGGCTTCATAGAATGAGTCTGGAAGTTTTCCTTCCCTTTCTATTTCTTGGAATAGCTTGAGAAGGATAGGTATTATCTCTGCTTTAAACGTCTGGTAGAACTCCCCTGGGAAGCCATCTGGTCCTGGACTCTTATTTGTTGGGAGATTTTTGATAACCGATTCAATTTCTTCGCTGGTTATGGGTCTGTTCAAGCTTTCTATTTCCTCCTGATTGAGTTTTGGAAGAATGTGGGTTTTTAGGAATTTGTCCATTTCTTCCAGGTTGTCCAGTTTGTTGGCATATAATTTTTCATAGTATTCCCTGATAATTGTTTGTATCTCTGAGGGATTGGTTGTAATAATTCCATTATCATTCATGATTGTATCTATTTGGGTCATCTCCCTTTTCTTTTTTTATTTATTTATTTATTTATTTATTTATTTATTTATTTTTTAATATATGAAATTTACTGTCAAATTGGTTTCCATACAACACCCAGTGCTCATCCCAAAAGGTGCCCTCCTCAATACCCATCACCCACCCTGCCCTCCCTCCCACCACCCATCAACCCTCAGTTTGTTCTCAGTTTTTAACAGTCTCTTATGCTTTGGCTCTCTCCCACTCTAACCTCTTTTTTTTTTTTTTTTCCCTTCCCCTCCCCCATGGGTTTCTGTTACGTTTCTCAGGATCCACATAAGAGTGAAACCATATGGTATCTGTCTTTCTCTGTATGGCTTATTTCACTTAGAATCACACTCTCCAGTTCCATCCACGTTGCTACAAAAGGCCATATTTCATTCTTTCTCATTGCCACGTAGTATTCCATTGTGTATATAAACCACAATTTCTTTATCCATTCATCAGTTGATGGACATTTAGGCTCTTTCCATAATTTGGCTATTGTTGAGAGTGCTGCTATAAACATTGGGGTACAAGTGCCCCTATGCATCAGTACTCCTGTATCCCTTGGATAAATTCCTAGCAGTGCTATTGCTGGGTCATAGGGTAGGTCTATTTTTAATTTTCTGAGGAACCTCCACACTGCTTTCCAGAGCGGCTGCACCAATTTGCATTCCCACCAACAGTGCAAGAGGGTTCCCATCTCTCCACATCCTCTCCAGCATCTATAGTCTCCTGATTTCTTCATTTTGGCCACTCTGACTGGCGTGATGTGGTATCTGAGTGTGGTTTTGATTTGTATTTCCCTGATGAGGAGCGACGTTGAACATCTTTTCATGTGCCTGTTGGCCATCCGGATGTCTTCTTTAGAGAAGTGTCTATTCATGTTTTCTGCCCATTTCTTCACTGGGTTATTTGTTTTTTGGGTGTGGAGTTTGATGAGCTCTTTATAGATTTTGGATACTAGCCCTTTGTCCGATGTGTCATTTGCAAATATCTTTTCCCATTCCGTTGGTTGCCTTTTAGTTTTGTTGGTTGTTTCCTTTGCTGTGCAGAAGCTTTTTATCTTCATAAGGTCCCAGTAATTCACTTTTGCTTTTAATTCCCTTGCCTTTGGGGATGTGCCGAGTAAGAGATTGCTACGGCCGAGGTCAGAGAGGTCTTTTCCTGCTTTCTCCTCTAAGGTTTTGATGGGTTCCTGTCTCACATTCAGGTCCTTTATCCATTTTGAGTTTATTTTTGTGAATGGTGTGAGAAAGTGGTCTAGTTTCAACCTTCTGCATGTTGTTGTCCAGTTCTCCCAGCACCATTTGTTAAAGAGACTGTCTTTTTTCCATTGGATGTTCTTTCCTGCTTTGTCAAAAATGAGTTGGCCATACGTTTGTGGGTCTAGTTCTGGGGTTTCTATTCGATTCCATTGGTCTATGTGTCTGTTTTTGTGCCAATACCATGCTGTCTTGATGATGACAGCTTTGTAGTAGAGGCTAAAGTCTGGGATTGTGATGCCTCCTGCTTTGGTCTTCTTCCTCAAAATGACTTTGGCTATTCGGGGCCTTTTGTGGTTCCATATGAATTTTAGGATTGCTTGTTCTAGTTTCGAGAAGAATGCTGGTGCAATTTTGATTGGGATTGCATTGAATGTGTAGATAGCTTTGGGTAGTATTGACATTTTGACAATATTTATTCTTCCAATCCATGAGCAGGGAATGTCTTTCCATTTCTTTATATCTTCTTCAATTACCTGCATAAGCTTTCTATAGTTTTCAGCATACAGATCTTTTACATCTTTGGTTATTTATTCCTAGGTATTTTATGCTTCTTGGTGCAATTGTGAATGGGATCAGTTTCTTTATTTGTCTTTCTGTTGCTTCATTGTTAGTGTATAAGAATGCAACTGATTTCTGTACATTGATTTTGTATCCAGCAACTTTGCTGAATTCATGTATCAGTTCTAGCAGACTTTTGGTGGAGTCTATCGGATTTTCCATGTATAATATCATGTCATCTGCAAAAAGCGAAAGCTTGACTTCATCTTTGCCAATTTTGATGCCTTTGATTTCCTTTTGTTGTCTGATTGCTGATGCTAGAACTTCCAGCACTATGTTAAACAACAGCGATGAGAGTGGGCATCCCTGTCGTGTTCCTGATCTCAGGGAAAAAGCTCTCAGTTTTTGCCCGTTGAGGATGATGTTAGCTGTGGGCTTTTCATAAATGGCTTTTATGATCTTTAAGTATGTTCCTTCTATCCCGACTTTCTCAAGGGTTTTTATTAAGAAAGGGTGCTGGATTTTGTCAAAGGCCTTTTCTGCATCGATTGACAGGATCATATGGTTCTTCTCTTTTTTTTTGTTAATGTGATGTATCACGTTGATCGATTTGCGAATGTTGAACCAGCCCTGCATCCCAGGAATGAATCCCACTTGATCATGGTGAATAATTCTTTTTATATGCTGTTGAATTCGATTTGCTAGTATCTTATTGAGAATTTTTGCATCCATATTCATCAGGGATATTGGCCTGTAGTTCTCTTTTTTTACTGGGTCTCTGTCTGGTTTAGGAATCAAAGTAATACTGGCTTCATAGAATGAGTCTGGAAGTTTTCCTTCCCTTTCTATTTCTTGGAATAGCTTGAGAAGGATAGGTATTATCTCTGCTTTAAACGTCTGGTAGAACTCCCCTGGGAAGCCATCTGGTCCTGGACTCTTATTTGTTGGGAGATTTTTGATAACCGATTCAATTTCTTCGCTGGTTATGGGTCTGTTCAAGCTTTCTATTTCCTCCTGATTGAGTTTTGGAAGAGTGTGGGTGTTTAGGAATTTGTCCATTTCTTCAAGGTTGTCCAATTTGTTGGCATATAATTTTTCATAGTATTCCCTGATAATTGTTTGTATCTCTGAGGGATTGGTTGTAATCATTCCATTTTCATTCATGATTTTATCTATTTGGGTCATCTCCCTTTTCTTTTTGAGAAGCCTGGCTAGAGGTTTGTCAATTTTGTTTATTTTTTCAAAAAACCAACTCTTGGTTTCGTTGATCTGCTCTACAGTTTTTTTTAGATTCTATATTGCTTATTTCTGCTCTGATCTTTATGATTTCTCTTCTTCTGCTGGGTTTGGGGTGTCTTTGCTGTTCTGCTTCTATTTCCTTTAGGTGTGCTGTTAGATTTTGTATTTGGGATTTTTCTTGTTTCTTGAGATAGGCCTCGATTGCAATGTATTTTCCTCTCAGGACTGCCTTCGCTGCGTCCCAAAGCGTTTGGATTGTTGTATTTTCATTTTCGTTTGTTTCCATATATTTTTTAATTTCTTCTCTAATTGCCTGGTTGACCCACTCATTCTTTAGTAGGGTGTTCTTTAACCTCCATGCTTTTGGAGGTTTTCCAGACTTTTTCCTGTGGTTGATTTCAAGCTTCATAGTATTGTGGTCTGAAAGTATGCATGGTATAATTTCCATTCTTGTAAACTTATGAAGGGCTGTTTTGTGACCCAGTATATGATCTATCTTGGAGAATGTTGCATGTGCACTCGAGAAGAAAGTATATTCTGTTGCTTTGGGATGCAGAGTTCTAAATATATCTGTCAAGTCCATCTGATCCAATGTATCATTCAGGGCCCTTGTTTCTTTATTGACCGTGTGTCTAGATGATCTATCCATTTCTGTAAGTGGAGTGTTAAAGTCCCCTGCAATGACCACATTCTTATCAATAAGGTTGCTCATGTTTATGAGTAATTGTTTTATATATCTGGGGGCTCCGGTATTCGGCGCATAGACATTTATAATTGTTAGCTCTTCCTGATGGATAGACCCTGTAATTATTATATAATGCTCTTCTTCATCTCTTGTTACAGTCTTTAATTTAAAGTCTAGTTTGTCTGTTATAAGTATGGCTACTCCAGCTTTCTTTTGGCTTCCAGTAGCATGATAAATAGTTCTCCATCCCCTCACTCTCAATCTAAAGGTGTCCTCAGATCTAAAATGAGTCTCTTGTAGACAGCAAATAGATGGGTCTTGTTTTTTTTTTATCCATTCTGATAACCTATGTCTTTTGGTTGGCGCATTTAATCCATTTACATTCAGTGTTATTATAGAAAGATACAGGTTTAGAGTCATTGTGATGTCTGTATGTTTTATGCTTGTAGCGATGTCTCTGGTACTTTGTCTCACAGGATACCCCTTAGGATCTATTGTAGGGCTGGTTTAGTGGTGATGAATTCCTTCAGTTTTTGTTTGTTTGGGAAGACCTTTATCTCTCCTTCTATTCTAAATGACAGACTTGCTGGATAAAGGATTCTCAGCTGCATATTTTTTCTGTTTAGCACTCTGAAGATATTGTGCCAATCCTTTCTGGCCTGCCAAGTTTCAAAGGAGAGATCAGTCACGAGTCTTATAGGTCTCCCTTTATATGTGAGGGCACGTTTATCCCTTGCTGCTTTCAGAATTTTCTCTTTATCCTTGTATTTTGCCAGTTTCACTATGATATGTCGTGCAGAAGATCGATTCAAGTTACGTCTGAAGGGAGTTCTCTGTGCCTCTTGGTTTTCAATGCCTTTTTCCTCCCCCAGTTCAGGGATGTTCTCAGCTATAATTTCTTCAAGTACCCCTT
Organism: Neofelis nebulosa; assembly: GCF_028018385.1. Lineage (NCBI taxonomy): Eukaryota > Metazoa > Chordata > Mammalia > Carnivora > Felidae > Neofelis > Neofelis nebulosa. The sequence goes on from NC_080800.1 coordinate 85,470,056, forward strand.
CAGCACCTTTCCCTCTCTCTTCCTCCTCTGGGATACCGATTATGCGTATATTATTTCTTTTTAGTGTATCACTTAGTTCTCTAATTTTTCCCTCATACTCCTGGATTTTTTTATCTCTCTTTCTCTCAGCTTCCTCTTTTTCCATAACTTTATCTTCTAGTTCACCTTTTCTCTCCTCTGACTCTTCAATCTGAGCTGTCGTCGTTTCCATTTTGTTTTGCATTTCGTTTAAAGCGCTTTTCAGCTCCTCGTGACTGTTCCTTAGTCCCTTGATCTCTGTGGCAAGAGATTCTCTGCTGTCCTCTCTACTGTTTTCAAGCCCAGCGATTAATTTTATGACTATTATTCTAAATTCATTTTCTGTTATATTATTTAAATCCTTTTTGATCAGTTCATTAGCTGTTGTTATTTCCTGGAGATTCTTCTGAGGGGAATTCTTCCGTTTGGTCATTTTGGATAGTCCCTGGAGTGGTGTGGACCTGCAGGGCACTTCCCCTGTGCTGTGGTGTATAACTGGAGTTGGTGGGCGGGGCCGCAGTCAGACCTGATGTCTGCCCCCAGCCCACCGCTGGGGCCACAGTCAGACTGGTGTGTGCCTTCTCTTCCCCTCTCCTAGGGGCAGGATTCACTGTGGGGTGGGGTGGCCCATCTGGGCTACTTGCACACTGCCAGGCTTGTGGTGCTGGGGATCTGGCGGATTAGCTGGGGTGGGTAGGCAAGGTGCACGGGGGCAGGAGGGGCAGGCTTAGCTCGCTTCTCCTTAGGTGATCCACTTCAGGAGGGGCCCTGTGGCAGCTGGAGGGAGTCAGATCCGCTGCCGGAGGTTTGGCTCCACAGAATCACAGAGTTGGGTGTTTGTGCGGAGCGAGCAAGTTCCCTGGCAGGAACTGGTTCTCTTTGGGATTTTGGCTGGGGGATGGGCGGGGGAGATGGCGCTGAGGAGCGCCTTTGTTCCCCGCCAAGCTGAGCTCTGCCATCTGGGGGCTCAGCAGCTCTCCCTCCCTTTGTCCTCCAGCCTTCCCGCTTTCTGAGCAGAGCTGTTAACTTATGACCTCCCAGACGGTAAGTCGCGCTTGCTGTCGGAACACAGTCTGTCCGGTCCCTCCGCTTTTGCCAGCCAGACTCGGGGGCTCTGCTTGGCAGGCGAGCCACCCCTCCGCCCCGGCTCCCTCCCGCCAGTCCATGGAGCGCGCACCGCCTCGCCGCCCTTCCTACCCTCTTCCGTGGGCCTCTCGTCTGCGCTTGGCTCCGGAGACTCCGTTCTGCTAATCCTCTGGCGGTTTTCTGGGTTCTCTAGGCAGGTGTAGGTGGAATCTAAGTGATCAGCAGGACGCGCGGTGAGCCCAGCGTCCTCCTACACCGCCATCTTCTGTGAGAGAGAACTTAAACACACACCTCCCGAGGTATGGTAAGTGTATGGATATTCATGTATTCAGATTTTACATATTTTTTTTCTTTATTGTACTTGGTCAGATTTGCTGTCTTTAAAGTTGTTCTAGATCTACTTGCAATACCTTTGTATTTTACTTGAGTTTGTATTTTAGATTTATGAAGTCTGCCATTCTATGTTTTTGCTAAAGCCCTGGACATAATTTATTATAGTGTTTTTTTTTAAATCTGAATTTTCAAGTTAATAATTATAAAACTACCATAATGATAAGTTCCTTATTAAAAACTGCACTCCCTAGAATGTTCTGTAGCACACCTAATTCTCTTCAGAAAGGGAATCATGTTAAAACAAACTTGGGAAACACTAAACCAGAATCTGCCAAGAATAGATTCTGAATTACACCAGCAAAGTAACAGCTCTAAAAGGTATCATCAGGGGGAAAAACTACTTAATGTAATTTGCAATAGCATTATTTGACTATTGAACTCACTTTCTACCTAATACTTATTTACATCCCGTGGACCTAATGTTCATTAGAACAAAAGAATCCAAAGTGTTTTTATATTATCTCATTTATTTTCACAAATATAATATAAAAGAGGATTTAGTGGTCAAAGGGAAAAATCATATAACTCCATTTGTGTTTAATGCATCTGTATATATAGAGAGATTATGCTACAAACAATTTATGTTTCTTATTTCATGAGAAAATTGAATTCAATCTGACTTCTTCTATCTTATACTCTACTTACATTTACTGTTTAATTCTCACTTCATTCTCTTTAATACAAGTATTAAAGGATGCTAGGATGTATTACTAGGATGTAATACTAGGAAGTATTACTAGGGTGCTTTAATATAGGTAATGCAGTCTCCTTTTTTTGTATATGAGCCCCTCATTTCTTAATCCAGCTTTTCATATAGTTTATATGGCTCCCTCCACCAACCACAGCCTCCATGGAAGATCATGAAGCATCGTTATGATTCTTTTGACAATAAGGCAAAACCAAAATAGTTAAAAGGAATTTGTCTAACATCTATGAGAAAGACAGTTTATTTGAATTTAGGGCTTTGTAATTCCAAACCTCTGGTTAGCTCAATGCCCTCTTCAATTCACAGCAGCCCACTAGACAGGTCCCTAAAATTCCCTGGGGCATGGAGAACTATGGATCCAAACCAAATTCCCTCACTAAGATTTCAAGAAATTAGAGCACAGAAAGTTTAAGCTAACTGGCCAAGATCACACAGCTAGTTAGCAGCAAGGTAGAAACAATAAGTTACTCAACTCATCCCTGGTTTATCTTTCTTATAGAAATATCCAGGTTTTTTAAGTTTCTAAAACCAGCAATTACTATCCATAGCATACACATATACACACAAGCCAAAGAAATACCACATTTGAAAAAACATCAGTGAGATATTTTACTGGGCCATTTACTAAATTAAAAGAAAAATGCCAAAAACATTTTCTTTTGGAAAGCTAACTAAGAGTTTTTATTTTTATATAAGGTTTATTGGGAACATTTGCCTATCTGTCCAGCACATGCCTTGACATCATAGTCCAACTGAAGTGTTGATTGGCATCAAGAACCCACATGTTGAAGGATTTCTAAACTCTCATTACTGTGACACAATAATACTTTTATGGCATGAATTTGAAATTAATATTTATTTATAAAAATTGGCCATGATAGTACTTTTGGAGATATTACATCTGAACATGATAATAATATACAATATAAAGGAGGGGAAATGAAGGACCATGGATGTCTAAATGATGAGAACTTTTATTCAGAATTACTATATTTTATTTATTTATTTATTTATTTACTTATTTCTTTAATTATTTTTATTATTACTATTTTTAATATGAAATTTATTGTCAAATTGGTTTCCATACAACACCCAGTGCTCATCCCAACAGGTGCCCTCCTCAATGCCCATCACCCACTTTCCCCTCCCCCTCACCCCTATCAACCCTCAGTTTATTCTCAGTTTTTAAGAGTTTCTTATGGTTTGGCTCCCTCCCTCTCTGTAACTTTTTTTTCCCCCTTCCCCTCCCCCTTGGTCTTCTGTTAAGTTTCTCAGGATCCACATAAGAGTCAAAACATATGGTATTTGTCTTTATCTGTAGGACTTATTTCACTTAGCATAACACTCTCCAGTTCCATCCATGTTGCTACAAAAGGCCATATTTCACTCTTTCTCATTGCCAAGTAGTATCCCATTGTATATATAAACCACAATTTCTTGATCCATTCATCGGGTGATGGACATTTAGGCTCTTTCCATAATTTGGCTATTGTTGAAATTGCTGCTATAAACATTGGGGTACAAGTGCCCCTATGCATCAGCACTCCTGTATCCCTTGGGTCAATTCCTAGCAGTGCTATTGCTGGGTCATAGGGGAGACTATAGATGCTGGAGAGGATGTGGAGAAACGGGAACCCTCTTGCACTATTGGTGGAAATGCAAACTGGTGCAGCTACTCTGGAAAACAGTGAGTAGGTTCCTGAAAACTTAAAAATAGATCTACCCTATGACCAGCAATAGCACTGCTAGGAATTTACCCAACAGAATTACTATATTTTAAATGGCCAACAAGTACGTGGAAAGGTAATCAGCATCACTAATCATCAATGAACAGCAAATCAAAATCACAGTGAGATATCCCTTACACCTTATAGAATGGCTATTGTCAAAAAGACATAAGATAGCAAATGTTGAAAAGGATGTGGAAAAAAGGGAACACTTCCATTTCTTGGTATATATCTAAAGAAAGTGAAATCACTGGATATATATGTAAAGAAAATGAAATCACTAATCACTATCTCAGAGATACCTACACTCCCATATTCATTGTAACATTATTCACTATAAAGAAAACATAGAAAAAACCTAAATGTCCATAAAAGAGTCAGTGGATCGAGTAAATGTGGTATATATGTCTTTTATATGTATATGTATATATGTATACACACACACACACACACACAAATAGATACAATAGAATATTATTCTGCCATAAAAAATGAAATCTTGCCATTTGTGACAACATGGATTGGCCTTGAGGACATTATTCTAACTGGCAGAGACAGAAAAATACAGTATGATCTCACTTATATGTGGACTCTAAAAACATCAACTTCATAGAAACAGAGGATAGAATGGTGGTTGCTAGGAGCTGAGGTGGGGGGAAAGGGGGCAATGTTGGGTGCAAACTTTAAGTTATAAGATGAATTAGTTCCAGGGATCTAAGGTGCAGAATGGATACTATAGTTAATAATATTGTGCTATAAGCTTAAATTTCCTATGAGTGTAGAGCTTCAATGTTGTCACCATAACAACAAGAAAATGGTAATTATGAGAGATTAAGGATATGTTAGCTAACCTTATTGTGGTAAGCATTTCACAATATATACATGTATCAAATATTCATATCGTATGCCTTAAACTTATACAATGTTACATGTGAATTACGTCTCAACAAAGCTGGGGGAAAAAGATTACTATATTTTGTCTTCACCATAGAGACTTGTCAGAGATAAGGGAGAAACTCTATCTTAAGTCATAGGTTAACTTTGTATATGGTTCTGTGAAACACAGAAATCTAGAAAATGGAGTCATTCTTTTGTGAATATTAATATGCACAAATTTACCTATGTATATTGTTTTATAATCCCATAGAAGGCAAAAGGAGTAGGAAAAGTTAGCAAGTGGAATAGGAAATGCATAAGTATAACCTAAGAATGCTGAGTGGGAACTTTATGGGATGATGCTTATTACCTGAATGTCAAAATTGATTGTTGGATTGGAAGGGAAAAGAGGGAAATGGCAGTAAAGATAGTGATGTTACTTGAGAAACGTTATAGGAATTTGAAATTGAAACACTGTGTAATAGTGATTTGTGGGGAAGGAATGAGGAAGATGTGTAGGGCTGATGGGGTAGGGGTAATGGACCTCAATAGAATGGAGGATTCTTGTCAGTGAAGAGAGAGAGGAAAGGTTACATAGTTACAGTGGGCCAATGATGCTAGACTGGAGAGTGTGGACTGGATATAAGAGTGTCAGATCGCAGGATGAACAGTGGACAGGGAAAGCAATATTCATCAAACACCTTCCATGTGCCAGTTAATAGGCCAGGAGCTTCACATTTATTATCTCACTGAAATGTGCCTAGCACCTTTCTAAGATATATTTACCTTTGAATCAATATTCATGCTCTGCTTTCCCTTATATTACAATGGGTGAAGAGTTCAAGCCCTTATCAAAGGGTAGCCTGGCCTTATGTGTTCTAGATCCCATTGCCTCAATTCTCTTTTTACTGGAACATATGCATTGTCATTCAAACATGCTCTACTCTCTACTGTCTTAAATAAAGAAGCAAATGAAACTCTTCAACCTCCACTTCTTCCTTAGCTACTGCCCCATTTCTCTACTCCCTTTCATGAAATAACTTGAGTTTTTCACCCTCATTGATTCCATTTCCACACCTCTAATTGGCTTTTGAATATAAATAGGGGTAGAGCAAGGGGAACACTCCTCCCCCTTAAGTCCAATTATCCAAAAGTGTTATGCAGTCACAATGTTTGTTAAGAATATAATAAAAAAAAAAACTATTAAAATAAGCTGTGGGAAAGCATAACCATGAGACAGAGAAATTAGTCACAGGTTTTCCATCTTTATAAATGTACTTTATCCCTCACCAATTGCCCAAACACTGCTCCTCTGGCCTGGATACACCCACAACCTCATGCTATTTAATCAATTCCAATCTGGTTTCTGTCCATCCCAGTCAACTGAAACAGCTCTTGTTGAAGTCATCAGTGACCACCATGTTGCAAAGTACAATGGTAATTTCTCTGTCTTCATATTATTCAATGTCTCAGTAGTGTCTGATCCAGTTAATATGTCTTCTTGAACCACTATTTCTCCTGGATAACTTGACATTAAAACTCTCCTCGGTTTTTTCTGAGCTTGCTGTCCATTCATTCTCACTCATCTTTACTTGTTCTCCCTTTTCACTCTGACCTTTAATTTTTGAACTGCAGGGCACTGGGGCAGAAGAAGCATGCATGGTGTTTGGTATCTCCTCATACCACTTTGGTGGAAGAGTACAGGGGCTATATAATCTCTTTCTATATACGTGAATAGTGACTGAAACTCCAGTGCCCCATCTCCTGGTCCTGCTTGAAAATTAAGTATCTACACTTTGCATTAATTTCTAGCTCCTTCTTTATACCTCTGCCTTCTATCTGTATTTTGTGTCCCTGCAGGATTATGTTCTTTGAGATGTGTCCTTCTAAATCTACTTCTTACTTAACTAAACTAGTATATTAAAGGAGACAGAAAGGGATATTAAATTAGGATCAATGCCTATAACCTATGATGTCATATCAAGGAAAAAATGTTATATTTCAATAGTATGAGGAAATGGGCTTTCCTTTGTTTAAGGACTGAGAGGAGATAATCTATAGTGATTATTAAAGGAACAAAATACATATAATGTGGCTTAAGGGGAGATGTAAAAATCTGCAAATATCTCCAATTATGCAAACATTAGCAGGAGAAAATATTGATTTTTGTTAATAAATGGTACAAAGAAGCTGTAACTAACAATAATGAAGTTACACATAAAGAAACCAGTGAAGGGGCATCTGGGTGGCTCAGTCGGTTGAGCGTCCAACTTCGGCTCAGGTCATGATCTCGCAGCGTGTGAGTTCAAGCCCCGCATCGGGCTCTGTGCTGACAGCTCGGAGCCTGGAGCCTGCTTCAGATTCTGTGTCTCCCCCTCTCTCTTCCCCTCCCCTGCTCATGCTCTGTCTATCTCCGTCTCAAAAATAAATAAAAACATTTAAAAAATTAAAAAAAAAGAAACTAGTGAAGATGCAATGGAAAAATTAGAACAAATGTATGGAGTGAACTGTGGAAAGTCCTTTAAAGCGAATTTTTACTAATAAAAGGAAACCAACTCTATACGATGAAAAAAATGACAATTAGGCAAAATCAGTGACATCCTCAACTGCAAGTTTGCACAGTAGCAAAGAACACTAGTACTCTAGTGTGTCTTTAATGAGGGTGACAGTTCATGTGCTTCCCAACATACCTATAAATGGGTTACAGGTCAACTTCTGCCTATAGTCATTCCCTGATCTTTTTTTTTTTTTTCAGTGTCTCAAAATTTTATTCAAGAATCTTTGCTCTGGGGAAAAAACAATTTTCAATATACCTTTAAATGTCTGAGTAAATATGCATTTCTTATAAATGAAAACTTTTATTCTATTCTTGAAAATGATAGACCCAAAAGTAAGCCTATATAGTAAGAATAAAAAAGACTTGCAAAATGATATAGCCCACTCAAGGTGAACTGTAGGATCAGAGGATACTTGAACATCTAGGAAGCTGGACATATTTTTAGGTCACTCTAGAGCAGAATTTGCTATGGTTCAAGGATAGAATACTGGCAATGTGACATCAAGTCTACAGAGTTAGCTTTGAACAATGGAGAGGTGAAATCCTAAGCATTTTTGCTTCAGTGAAACCACCTCTAATGAGATTATAGACAAGTTTCAGTAAAGTAATAAAGCATTTTGAATTGTGTGTAGCTTTCAGATCTGAACTAATTTTCATGGCTACTGTTTATCCATCCTTCTTCCTTCTAAGCACATCCACTGATCTTTTAAAAACAATGATTACCAACTTGTTTTCACATCAGAGCACATATAAAAAAAGAAAATATGTGTGTGGCTCACTGGATATCAGAGAAGACTGGCCACAAATTGGCTGCTTCAGACTCTGCTCAACCATCCCAAGAATGGAGGGGAATCCATTGTTGTCAAGCCAGTGTTCTTCAAAACACTGGTTGGGGAGCACTGTCATAAAACCTTTTGTTTAGGCAAGGAAGACAACTAGTCTCCAACTCTCAATGCCTTCTTCCATTTTCCCTCTTTTACCACCTTCTTTTTTAAAGATTTTATTTTAAATATATTCTACACCTAACATGGGCTTAAACTTACAACCCCAAGATCAAGAGTTGCATGATCTACTGACTGAGACAGCCAGGCACCCCTCTTTTACTACCTTCTTATGGCTGCAGTGAAATAATTCTTTTACCTTCCACCATTCCCTTTTCTACCCAGTTATTGCTTTGATACCATAGCCCCAACAATTTCTCCCAATATTCTTATAATGTGGAAACAAAGCCATCATCAGTATACCCTCAGGAAAATGTTAGGCGTTTTCTAGTTTTTTTGGAGACATCTGAGTTTACCAGTACATTGTACAAGTTCCAGTAGAAGGGAAGCAATTGCCATGAATTTCTTAAACTGACCAATGGGAGTTCACCTGCTTTATATTTAGATTGTCCTTTTTATCCTGAAGATAGCCACAGTTTACCAACCACCAGCAAAGAGTTATAATCTCTTTGAAGTTACCAGGTCTAAGTAGTAACGACAACTAAGATTCTGGAGTTATTGAGTCTAATTTTATGAATATCAACTACAGTATTTTAATTATATATTCCTCAACAGACCTAAGGCTGAGTACTGTCTCAAAATTGGCAAAAGAAACCACTCTTCAAGAAATAAGCCAACCTACATGACCCTAAATACATTAAACCTAGTAATCAGAATACTTGATAGAAAGTCTAAACACTTATTAGAATGACAAAAAATAGAAAATAGTAGTCTTTGCATCTGAGGGAGTCAATGGAATAAGTGGAAAGTGTACAGAACCAAGACTTAGGAGTTCTAGGTTCTCTCTAGACCTGGGCCTGTCATTTGAAAATATTGTGTACTTAGATCTACTGGATCCTCCCGGGTCTTAATAACTTCATATTTTAAAATGAACGAGCTTATCACACATAGTGAATGGGATGGGATGGGTTGTTTCTCCATTCTATCTTCCAACTTCATTAAAATGATGTTAAAGATATAAAAAGGTATAATTTACCAAAGGAAACAAAAAACTCCAATTGGCTATAAAATCACAGCACAGTAGAGAAGGCAACAAAAATTTAGAAATTGGAAAGCAGTTACACTGACTCAATAGACCTTGGATAAGTGAAACTTAAGCCTGCGGATGAGGGGAGTGGGTAAGCAAGAAGAAATACCATTCTTAAAAAACTAAAAACACTAAATACTTCTTCAGGCAGGGCAGTAGGGTGAGACTAAAAACATGTGACCAGATTAAATGTCTTTAAAGCAAGGATTTAGACCCCTGCTGCAGATCCCTTTCCCATCCTGTCCTTCCAGACAACTGCTACTGCTACTCCCAAGCCTGAAGGTTTACTTTCTGGAGGGGCTTAAGTACTCAGGCTTTGCCCTGAGACCAAATTGAGGACCCAATAGAGATGCCTCTATATTAAAAACAGGGGAAATAAGAGAAACTCTGCATATTGAACAGTAAAAGCTCCAATTCCCTTTCCATACTCAGCTCCAAGAAACTGATAACCAGGTTTCTACTTCAAAGTATACATTGGAGCAGGACCAAGAGTTCTATAAGAGGTATCTCCAAGAAGAACGTAAGACTGATAGTGTACTGATATCTTTGTGTCTTCAGAGGAGGTTTTTGATTCTTTAGAGAATTTGGGGATGAATTATTAGTACATAGAACACTATGCAAATGGAAAAAATGAGCTAATTAATGAGCTCCAGAAAATAAAAAAGTCATACAAGAAAGGAAAGATAATCATAATAAACTGGGTACCTCACCTATAAATAATATTATAGTGTCATAGTAATGTAAACACTGAACTGATTTAACTAAATGTGGTATATTGCATTGGGCAAAGGGGGGCACTTAGAAAAGCTGAATTTTCAGCTTCTAATAGGAAGTCAGAAGATACTATTTAAAACTGAAAAAAAAAGTTAAAATAATGGTGTAAGTGTATAATTTAGATATGTATAGGCTAACACCAGAAGAAATGGAGCAAAGAATTGAACGTTTGCTTTTGGAGAGGATGGTGCAGGGAACTGTTATTTTCATTACACACCCAGTACTACTAGTTGATTTTTTTAAAGTATGTGCATTTATTACTTAGATTAAAAAATTAATTTTTTAGAAAAGTTACTAAATTTGACTAAATAACCTTTGATGTCTTCTACTTTGAAAGTTCAATGACTATGAAAAACTTTAATACTTTTTTCAAGAGCTTTACTCCTTCATTAAATTAGATACTACTTAAGAAGCTACAATAAGACTTCCCGGCCCCTAAAGACTCCCTAGTATATGACATGCTCAAATTACTCGTGTGAGTAGTTTACCACTGTTGTTAAAATTTGGATAGGTAAATGTACTGCTACATTTGCATAGCTATTTTACTTTAGTCATTGCATGACCTTCATATATGTGCCTCTTCTGAAAAACACATGGAGAATATATATGTCTTGAGACAACCAAGATTTGAAAGCTACCATTAATAGTACTAGTCTGATCAAGTAGGGAATTTTTTATGTCCTGCAACTGACCCTCACCCCATCTCTGAGGATGTTCTGATACTTGATCTCTCCTTGAATTACAACTTTTATGTCCTTCTATTTACTTGGTTCTCAGTATTTACTTAAAAACTCCAGTTTTCAGTTCTTATATGTATCACTAGCAGTAACTATAAAATTCCAGACTGAATCCATTTCTTGCCTCTTGGTGAATTCAAGTGCTGATTCTTCTCTGTTTCTCATCCCTGTCTTTGTGCAATCCCTGCATTGTATCTAGTGTATTCCAACAACAAATAAACTATACTTGACTTACTAAGAGCCTCTGTTATAATTTTATAGTTGGTGACTATCAAAATGTCATGTAGGTCTTATTTATTGGTGGATTTGGGCACAATGTTATTTCTTTTTTATGTTTATTTATTTATTTATGAGGGAGAGAGAGAGAGAGAGAGAGAGAGAGAGCGCACAAGCAGGGGAAGGGCATAGAGAGATGGAAACACAGAATCCGAAGCAGACTCCAGGATCTAAGCTGTCAGCACAGAGCCCAACACAGGGCTCAAACCCATGAACTGTGAGATCATGACCTGAGACAAAGTCAGATGCTTCACCAACTGAGCCACCCAGATGCTCCAATGTTATTTCTTTTTGTATTCTTATTAATTGCTTCTCTATTAGATGTCATCAGTCTTTCATTGTCCATTCTCTATACTGCTTCATTTACCCTCATAAGAATTAAGATTTTTTTTTTTAGTGCCAGACCTAGTTTAAGGGCCAACATAAGCAATTTGTCTCTGGAGGATTTCTTCATCTCCCTTACTCTTGTCCCTTCCTCCCATTTATCACATCAAATCCTTTCAAATGATCATAATTCTCATCCTGTCTTCTCCCTTCACTCATGAATATCTAGAGATTCCCAGTATGGTCCCTTTCATATGTTAAGTAGTATCCTAACTTTTCACATGTTAGGCAATATCCAGGCCTATATTGCCCTCCCATATCTGACAAAACATAACTGTCTAGAGGGCGGTCTAAGATTGTGGAATTAGGAAGATCCTGTACTCATCCCCTCCAACAGATACACTGAATCTATAACTATATATGGAATGATTCCCTCTAAAAAAGACCTTAAAACTGGCTGAATAGCTCCTTCACAACAAACAGTAAAAGGTCCACATGGAATTGGGTAGTTTGGTACGTGAGGCAAAGGCACAGTCTCACCAAATACACACCCCCAACCCAGTGTGGCAACACACAATTGGAGGAATTTCAGAAACCCAGAGCTTTTCCCTGATAAACAAGGAATTTGTGTTCCACATCAGGCATTCAACCCCTGGTACCTATAATGGAGAGATAAGCCCCCAAAATATCTGGCTTTGAAAACAAACAGAGCTCTTGTCCAGGAGAGTGAAGGGACTGTAAGATATTGAGATATTTCCCTTAAAGGGCTCATGCACAGACTTACTTCCCCAGAGACTAGTGTAAAAGCAGAAGTTTAAAAAGAGCCTGGACTCTATGTGAAGATTGTTTTGCCAATCTTAAAGCATTTGAAAGAGGGGTAAAGGCCTGTTGTGACTCTCCCTGGGGCCAGAGATATTGGCTGTTCCAGTTTTGCACTCTCCTTCTACCTTCATAACACCAGTAAGCACACTCCATCCCTGCACTCTCCCTTGGCCCTGCTAAAGCAGTTGGGAGCACACAGTCTACAAAAGGGATTATCCTTGATCACATGATTCTAGTGGCCAGTGGGGATTGCGCTTCTGGGTTCCCCAGGAATGTAAATATTCGATAGACAGTTCTTGGCAGACTACAACCCACAGGGGACTACACAGATGGTAGACTGAAACACACCCCGGTCTTTCTCTGAAAAAGGCATATTTACTTGTCCCAGAGCTTCAGTCTGAAGGGCAATCTTCAGGTTTGTCACACACCTAGAGGCTGTGGAGGTACTATCAGGGAATATAGACCGGGGGATGCTATCTTTGCATTGTCCCTTGGCCTTTCTACAGCTCACTGGTAACTTCCAGAAAGGAGCTTATTCACACTTGTGTGAAGTCCTGATTTTTATGACTGTCGTGCAGGGGACAGTTCCAGATCATCTGGTCTGGAGAGCAGCAGTGTTTGTTATTGTGGTCTAAGACAACTGTATACATCAGCATACTTTAAAAGCTTCTAGTGCCGCCTGGGTTGCTCAGTTGGTTAAGTACACGACTTTGGCTCAGGCCATGATCTTGTGGTTCAAGAGTTCAAGTCCCATGTCAGGGTCTGTGCTGACAGCTTGGAGCCTGGAGCCTGCTTCGGATTCTGTGTCTCCCTCTTTCTCCCCCCCCCCCCCACCTCCTCACACTCTGTCTCTCCCTCTCTCAAAAACAAAGAATCATTAAAATTTTATTTTTTTATTTATTTTTTTTTAAATTAACGTTTATTTATTTTGAGACAGAGAGAGACAGAACGTGAACGGGGGTTGGGTCAGAGAGAAAGGGAGACACAGAATCTGAAACAGGCGCCAGGTTCTGAGCTGTCAGCATAGAACCTGACGCAGGGCTCGAACTCACAGACAGGGAGATCATGACCTGAGCCGAAGTGGGACGCTTAACCAACTAAGTCACCCAGGCGTGCCCCAAAAACATTTTTTTAAAAAGCTGCTGCCTGGGGGTCTGGCTTCCAGCCTAAAACTAGGTGCTGGGTGAGATCCTTCCCATTGGAGCACTGACAGGTCTTGGCATACCCTCAACAATTGAAACCTACCAATAATAAATCAGGCTGCTTAGACAATCACAAAGGTTTGATAGACAACTAAGAGCCAGAACAACGTTGAAAGATAAATTTCATCTCTTACACAAGACCGCAACTTCCAGACTGGTAAAGGTAGTTGTTTTGCCTAATACATAGAAAGAAATACAGAGTCAAGCAAAATGAGGAAACAGAGGAGTATATTCCAAACAAAACAGCAAGATAAAATCTCAGGGTTAAAAAAAAAAACACCTAATGAAATGCAGATAAATAATTTACCTAATAGAGTTCAAAGTAATAGTCATGAAGATGCTCACCAAACTTGGGAGAAGAATGCATGAACACAGTGAGAACTTAAAGAAAATTAAAAATTTTTAAATTGAAAATTAAATTAAAACTGTCTAGATTTCTCTCCAGCTTGGGATATATTCTCTGTTAGGGAATTGGAACTGAAAACATAATTCATATGGTAAGGGTTGAAATTTCTTTAATGTAGTTTTCCTCCTAGGTAATAGCTGTACCTTAATAGGTTCCTTCATTCTACATTATTTAAAGAGGGTACAGGTTTGTGTATGTGTGTGTGCACATGTGTGTGAGGAAATGGCAGCTAATAGATAGCAGGGGAGCATGGAGTTTGGGAGGTGTTTCTGGTGACTTTCACTTCTCACATGTGCAGGGAGTTACATATCCCTCTGTATACAGAGATTTTTTTTTGAAGGTAGAACTTCATTTGAATATTTTAATTTGGGATTAGAAGATGACACATATTTAATAGACACCATTTATTATTATATCAACATATTATCACAGTTTTGGTAAATTACATTTCCTTTAGACTTCCTTTTTCTTTCAGACCTCCAATAATTTTAGACCCTCTATGTATATTTGGTATGCCATTTTACTCTGTGTAAAATCAGTATGCTGTTTCAGCCAATAAAACAGAAAATCACTTTTATTTTGTTTTGAGTAATTAATCTCTTTATTCATTTATTTTTGGGAAGAAGGAGAATTCACTTCCTGAGATATTTCCATTTGGTTGATAATTCTTGATATTATTTTGGGTGTTATGGTTTTCAGTCCAGCTGCAAATGATGTAGGATTCCTATGCTCTAGAGAGAAGGTTTTAGAAGTAATTAAGTGTAAATGCCTCCTCATCTGCTTGTCTTCTAACAAGAGCTTTTCTTATTTAAAAGTTCCAGTTTTAGCCTAATATTTTTCAGAGTGAGTGCTATAGAATTTAGGAGCAGGCCATGTATTCTCCTCTGATTCAGTCATCATACTTTGGAAAAAGAGACAACATGATAGAAAATGAGAATGTTAACTGGAAAACAACTGTCAGTTTCTATCACCAAGAAAGTTGCATAGGAATCATAGATAATCTGGGGTGTTGACTCATGCCTAAAATATGGTTAATCAGAGAAAAACAAATTATCTTTGTAGGAGTCAATAGATTGAAGGAAAAGCAAAGAGAAAAAGAGATGGCAGGTATATAGCAAACCTAATGAAAGAATGGTGATTCAACAGCCAGAAGGATCTGCTTTAGGAACAACTCAACAGACCACTAAGACCAATGCTAATGCAAAAATTAGGAGGTAAGGAGACATCGAAGCAGAAGAAGGGGGAATGGAGACAGCACACCAGTAAGTGTGTCCATTATGACAGTCTAGGCAAAGGAAGAAGAGGAACCATAGCTGTGAGGTGACAAGTTAGTTCCCTAAAATATTAATGGGGTTTTCATGACATGTGTCATAAAGCATGAGGTAAGGAAAGAATTCATTTAACAATGGAGTAATCAAAGAATTGCAAAATTTTGCAGTGCTACTTCAGTGCTTTTTTGTTTCTTTGCTTGTTTTGTTTTTTTGGGTTTTTTTAATTGATGATATGTTATCATGCTTAATGAACTAAATCATTGGCCTGATTTGTTTAGAGAAGCTATGTCCAGAAATAAAATGTAAGTTACATATGTAATTAAAAGTTTTCTAATAGCCAAATTTAAAAAAAATAAGAAAAAAAACAGGTAAAATTAAACTTAATAAAACAATATATTATTAAAAATCTAACTTTACCAGGTAAGCAGTATAAAATATTATTGATGAGACATAGTTATATTCTTCTTTTTTACACTAATATTTAGAAGCCTAGTATGTATTTTGTACTTATAGTGTATCTTAATTTGGACTAGGTCCATTTCATGTTCAATAGCCACATGTGGCTAATGGCTGCCATATTGAACAGTATAAGTTTAGAGGAACCCATCTTTGCATCATCACCTATGAAGTAGTCTTGAAGATAAAGCAAATTAAAATTTGATCAAGCTGCTAAATCTTCACTGGCTAATATAGTAATCACTAGCAACATGTGGCAATTTAATAAAAATAAATTAAAATTAAGAATGTGGTAACTTGGTTACACTAGCCACATTTCAAGTTCAAAATAACCACTTGTTATTAGGCTAATGACTACCCTATTAGGCACCACAGGTTTAGAGACATAGTGCCTCTTTTATCCAAACTGAAAACTAGAGAATAATGTCTAAATAACAGGGAATTTGTATTACCCTTGATGAAACTAAACATTTCTCCTTTCACATTTTATTCCAAAATTCTCTTTTACACTGTGAACTGCCCCCTCCTTTCAATAAAATCTTACCATGTTCTTGCCTACAAGATGCAACATTGTCCAAGAATCCTAAAAAAATAAATTTTGTAGATACCCCTTCTCTCTCAGTAATTTCACTTTTTTCACGTTTTATAAATGTGTGGTATCTTTTGTTTGTAATATGTGGCACATCTGGAAAAGAGTTGTTAGGAATGAATTTCTGAACATGCTGACATACCTTCCAAAACATTGTAATTTTAGCTGGCACTCTGACAATTGTAGGATGTAGAGTTAGGAAATTTAAAAGAAAGAAAGATGCAAACATATACCAATATTCTTTTCTCCCCCATTCTCCTGTATTTTAGGCATTTTTTCTTTTAACGTTTTTTTTTTTATTTATTTTTGAGACAGAGAGAGACAGAGCGTGAACAGGGGAGGGGCAGAGAGAGAGGGAGACACAGAATCTGAAACAGGCTCCAGGCTCTGAGCTGTCAGCACAGAGCCTGACGTGGGGCTCGAACTCACAGACCTTGAGATCATGACCTGAGCCAAAGTCGGCCGCTTAACCGACTGAGCCACCCAGGCGCTCCTAGGCATTTTTTTTTTATTGTCTGTGCTCTAGGCAGTGTTCTAACTTGATATTTGCAAGTCAATGACAAGGCCTGCTCAGCACCCAGGGAATTAGCTAGTCACAGACAATTAGTCTTTTAAAAGGTCTGCTGCTTGGAAATTTGCCACTAAACTCTGTATAGCCTCAGCACATAATGTAAATTTTTAATGATTATAACTTTTCTAAATTCAGCCTTTAACAAATCTTATAGTAGTGTTTTGAAACTTTTAGATCAAACATAACCCAATTAGGTTGGTATTTGATTAAACTGAACTGCCACTTCACTGAAGTGTTTAAATAAATCAACATTAATATGCTTTTACTACAGTAAATAAAGTTACGTGTATATAGTTGAAATGTCAATATCCACACATAGCTCTTGAAAATTAAGTACTCCATGCATTCTGAATAATGAATCCAGTATTAATTTGGGGAAAATTGTTGATTTCTTTTTATAGGCCTATGGAAGTACTTTACCCCAAAATTATAAAAGTTCTTAATTCTTAAAAATAATAAACCAATGGGGCGCCTGGGTGGCGCAGTCGGTTAAGCGTCCGACTTCAGCCAGGTCATGATCTCACAGTCCGTGAGTTCGAGCCCCGCGTCAGGCTCTGGGCTGATGGCTCGGAGCCTGGAGCCTGTTTCCGATTCTGTGTCTCCCTCTCTCTCTGCCCCTCCCCCGTTCATGCTCTGTCTCTCTCTGTCCCAAAAATAAATAAAAAACGTTGAAAAAAATTTAAAAAAAAAAAAAAAAAAAAAAAAAAAAAAAAAAAAGAAAAAAAAAAATAATAAACCAAATAGTTGTTGAGTTCTAAAACCACTGAGTTGTCCTAATAATGTCCTAATAATTAATGAACTTTTCCTCCCTAAAATGCAATACTGATTGATCCTTTAAAGAATACTTATAAGGAATCTTTTTCATTCTAATAGGATAAATTTGGTAGGAGACCTTTGGCTGCTTTGCTTTCCCACTCTACCAACAAGTACTTGCATTGTTTGCCCAGTAACAGATTTTCTATAGCAGATAGTCTTCATCAAAGGTTAACTAGCATCAAGTGGCAGGGAAAAAATCCTGTTTCTTCCCATAGGTACAGCATGATGAATGTAAATATCTCATCTAAGGATGAAAGAAGCTTTTTAGAAGTTTAAGTATGCTGGAAAATGTAGCTTTCCACTTTCCATTTCTATTGTTGTCCAACAGATAGATGCTATAAGATGGTGCTACAGGGGCGCCTGGGTGGCGCAGTCGGTTAAGCGTCCGACTTCAGCCAGGTCACGATCTCGCTGTCCGTGAGTTCGAGCCCCGCGTCAGGCTCTGGGCTGATGGCTCAGAGCCTGGATCCTGTTTCCGATTCTGTGTCTCCCTCTCTCTCTGCCCCTCCCCCGTTCATGCTATGTCTCTCTCTGTCCCAAAAATAAATTAAAAATGTTGAAAAAATTTAAAAAAAAAAAAAAAAAAAAAAGATGGTGCTACATTTTCCATGACATTCACAGTTCTGCATTTTATTGATAAGCCATCTTTATGTGTCCTTTAGCAGCCTATTTGATTTTTGACTAGTTCTCTTAATCCTGTATGGGATGAGTTTCAAAGTACACTAAATTCTTATTTGAGTACCTTCTGTCATTATTCCCTTCACTTAAAAAAAGGTAAACCTGAAGCAAGTCTGCCTTGGAACTCTTGTGCATTGGAAAGAGATGTTTATACGGTCTATGCTGGAACACCTATGATTAGTTAGAATTAAGTTTGGGTGCAAGTGACAGAAAACCTAAATAAGAGTGGCTTAAACAAGATAGGTTTTTTTTTTCTTTGATGCATTCAAGGGCAGAGGTACATAATACGACTGGTATGGTCTAATCCTTTGATCTTACAGCTCTTCCATGCCTGGCTTCCATTCTGAAAGTTACCTTGTGGTCAAAGAGGGCTTCCTCTAGCCATCATGTCTGCATTCTAACCAATAAGGAAAGGGATGTGAAGGACAAACTCCTCCCTTTAAGGACACTTCCCAGAATTGGCACACTCTTCCTCCACTTATATCCCATTGACTGGGACTTAGTCTCCCTGCCACAAGTAGGTGCAAGGATGACTGGAAAATAGTCTCTATGCTGGATGACCATAAGCTTAGCTAAAAATTTGTAATTTTGTTATCTTGAAACAAAGATATATTGGGGAAAACTAGATGTCTGTGCCATACTGTTCTCTGGTATGGAACTCTTGGTTAGCAAAAGACCATTTCATTAACCTGGCAGCTGCTGCTAGAAAAATAAAGGAAGTGACTAAGTTTCTGGTAGAGATTCCTGAAAGAATTACTTATAAGGCCTTTTTTCTCCTGGCTTGCTATATTTTCAGAGCCCTTCAAACCACAGCATATGAAAACTCCTGCTTGTCTCAGAGGTCTTAAAATGCCTTTGATTTCAACTGTGTATCAAAACTTCCTTTAGAGCTGTGATAAGAAGTTACTTTCCAATTTTCCACTCTGGCATAATATATCAGGGGGAGAAAAAAATTATTTTCTTATGTGCCTGAACTTTTATTCTTTTCCAGTTTTGTCATTTTTAGTCACCACACATTGAAACACCTCTACTGACATTTAACCTATCTATATAAACCCAAATTAATTGAAGTTTTATAGTTGATTAAATAATAACAACCACTGTGTTTTGAGTGCTTACTCTATGCCAAGCATTGTGCTATGAATTTCACCTACATTATTTCATTAAATCTCCAGAACAAGGTAGGACTATTATTATTGCCTGTAGTTTCTAAACAGGGGAAACTAAAACTCAGAGAGTTTGCATAATTTGCCCAAATCCCCACAGTTAGTGAGTAATGGAGTTCAGGATTCATACCTAGGAAAACTGAATCCAGATTCCAACCAATTCTCTTACCTGGCCTTAATCACAATATGTCCTGATTGGTTGACCTTATTCTATATGAAAAAATCCAAATCTGTGCTGTTCAATATGGTAGTCACTAGCCACATATGGCAATTTACATTTAAATTTGAATTCATCAGAACAAAATTGAAATCTCAGTTCTTGAATCATGCTAGACACATATCATATGCTCATTAGACACATGTGGTGGTTATCATATTGAACAGTGCAGATATGGAACATGCCCATCATCATGGAGTCTCTTGGAGAGTACTTACTGATCTAGATAACTCAGGTCCTAACCTGGATATCTTTCTGGCATGAATTATCTGTCTGTCTATGTGGATATTGGCCAAAGAGAAACATGCACAATATCTTAAAGAAGGTAATTGGCTGAATTTATCAAATTTCCTCATAAATTCCACATTTATAAACAAACATTTGAGTGAAAATGTGAATATTCCTTGAATACTATCTCTGAAATAATCACCAATCTATTATCATATCTTTATTATAACCCTATTGTTATATAAATGTGAATATTTTAGTTGTGAAATCATTCAGACATACAAAATCAATTCTATATAGTCAATGTCTGATATAACACAGCTTGATCTATATAGCATACATGGCATCTGTTAGTCCTTTCAGTGTTATAATAGGGTAACTTTGGTTCTTATTATTTTCAGCATTGTGCAGTGAATATTTTGACAATGGTAAAAAGAAAATAAGAAATGCAAAGATACATATCTGTGTGTATCAGCTAAGCACAATTGCTTCTAACCTTGTCCATTGCTATTTTATAAACATAGACTAAAGACTAAAAGGTGGATGCTTAAGAAAGAAACTTAACAGAAGACCATGGGGAAGGGGAAGGGAAAAAAAAGTTAGAGAGGGAGGGAGGGAGGCAAACCATAAGAGACTCTTAAAAACTGAGAATAAATAGGGTTGATGGGGGTGGGAGGGAGGGGAAAGTGGGTGATGGGCATTGAGGAGGGCACCTGTTGGGCTGAGCACTGGGTGTTGTACGGAAACCAATTTGACAATAAATATCACATTAAAAAAACTAATCAATTTATAAGATTAAAATTCTTTCCTATTAGTTTCATAAGAAAAAAAGAAAGAAAGAAACTGGATTCATGTGTGAATTTAGTATACAGTCAAATGCAACTTCCTATCCTTTAGAAATGCCGGTAGTTACAACTTCAAAACCTTTGTGGTAAAAGTACACAGTCTCACTAAATCATGCCACCTTTTACAAAAAAATCCCAGCGGGTTTACCTATTTGAAAATGCTATATTAAAAGAGTACTCTGGTAGTTGGCCAGGCAAAGAGCAACCAAAATGCCTTAATACACTGCTGTATTCAATTAGGCCCACTTTTCTTTTTTCAAAGGTGAAAGGGGAAACTGTTAACTTTAAAAAGCTACATTTTCCTGTAATTTAAATATATATTCTTTGTGTGCCAAAGAAAACATATTCAGAAGATAAATTAGCAAACACCTCAGTTATTTTAGTTTTGAAAAAAAAATGACAGGTTTCTTCCTGAGCATCACAGCCAAATCATTAATTTCCCTGCCTGTATTATTTGTAAATTAAGGAACTCCAACTAAAAATAATAAAATGTCATAGCAAGGAAGCATGTATTCTCATCTCCATATACTGGAGGGTTTTTTTGTTTTGTTTTGTTTTGTTTTGTTTTGTTTTTAGCACTAATAGGTATTCTAGGAAAAAAAAATAGACTTGCATTTCTTTTTTTTTTTTAGACTTGCATTTCAATGAAAGAACATCAGCCATGGGACAGAGCAGTGATGGTCTTTAAAGTTCCATTTAAAAAAATAATAAAATAAAATGTAGTATTGAGGATAAAAAAATAAAGTTCCGTTTTAATGCACTTATGAGATAGAAGGGGGCTTTCTGACAATTTTTAGCACCCTGTGTTGCATTGTCTAATTTGAGGTACTATGTAAAATCCAAAAATACACTTTGTTATTATAAAACCCACACCTCTGAACTGGTTAAAAAAACAAGTTTTTTAAAGCAGGGATAATAATTGCAGTCTTGATTTGAATAAATCAAGAAATCTAGGATTAGGAGACACATATAAGATCATCAAGACTAAACCTTTTTTTTTTTTTTGAAAGAAAAGAAAACATAGCCCCAGATAACTTATCATTAGCAGTGGGTCTATAGATCACTTGAATTCTAAAAGAGGAAATCTGAATATGTCTCAGCTCTTAAGATTTATTGTGGGACTTTGGCTAAGTCACTTTCACTTTCCCTAGACCTCTTTCCTCCTCTGTGAAAAAAAAAAAAAGAACCAGTTAAACTCCTTTTAGATCTTAGGGTCTATGTATAATTTCTTGTTTTATGCCAACGGTTAAGAAGCTAGTTAGTATTTTAGCAGATTCTAAAATACTAAATTAGCCAGAATACATTATGATGGTGATGGTGATGATGATGACAATTCATTTAATTTGGGGAAGAGGCTAAACCCAAGCAAGCTATTATCAGGAGTTCATTTTAAAAATGGCTTCTACGAAGTATTTTTAAATATTTAATTAAATATCTCAAACCATAGTCTTAGACATTCTAATTTTCTATCCCCTACTCTAAAGAGTGAGGTCTTATGCACAGTGATAGCCATAAAGTCCTGAATGATCATGATTGCCAGTAAACATTCAACTCTTTGAATTAAATTTCACTCACTCAAGCTTAAAATTTGTCTTGAGAGTTTAAAAATGTTTTTCAACAAGGGTTAAAAACCACAAAAATACTTTCTTCTCAACTTTTGGTTAGACAGTTCAATTACTTACAATAGCCTATTCACTAAGCATACCAGTTAATGAAGGTTTTACTATATATTCTCCAAGCTAGCTAGTAAATTAATTAAGTGGAACAAGTAAATTTTTTGGCCTGGCTGAATGTCTACACTGATGTGATTGCTTGGATTTAATGTACTGTTTAGGAAAGGGTAAATTGCATGATGAGTGACATAGGTAGGTATGGCTAAGGCAAAGATACTTTATATATGATGAGCATAGTCAGGTTTTATTAGACATAGTTGAAATTGTTGCTACCATGATTACACAGCTTTCCAGCCAACTCAGTAAATGATACTGACACCTCTCTCCTACTTTGTGGATTAATTGTTAGTCAATTCTCTTCTCTGTCCTATTTCCTATGCCAAGTCATAATCTAGCTACCTTCATCTAGTAGCTTTCCCTTGCAGTGAATCATAGGATCTTTCTATCGTGAGGAAGAACTGGGGCTTTTCATCATTGCATCTCTAGCACAAAACACAGCACCTATTACATAGTAGATGCTTCATAAATGACTAATGAACTAAACAGTGGAACAGGAAGCAGGAGTTATTTTTGATTAATAGGTTGCTCTTTCAGGGCCAGTTTTGTGGTTATCTTAAATTGGATCCCTTAAATTTTAGCCAAGATGAAACAGCATATTATCTGAATGCATTTAGAAATTTACTTCTCCCGGGGTGCCTGGGTGGCTCAGTGGGTTAAACATCCAACTTGAGCTCAGGTCATGATCTCAGGGTTGGTGGGTTCCAGCCCAGAGGCAGGCTCTGTGCTGACAGCTCAGAGCCTGGAGGCTGCTACGGATTCTGTGTTTCCCTCTCTCTCTGCCCCTCCCCCACTCGTGCTGTGTCTCTCTCCATCTCTCAGAAATGAATAAAGGTTAAAAAAAATTTTTTTAAGAAATTTACTTCTCCCTTTTCCTGCCTTTGCTGTCATTGAGAGAAAATTGGCCAAATATTTTATTAAAAATTTCATAGTTAGACACATATAGTAGAATAAATTTAATAACTGAATATATTGGAAACAAAGGAAGCTTCCAAAACAAAGGTAGAATCATTTTGCAGACTTGTTTCCCTTTGCTCCAGGAAAAAAGAAATATATATATACATGTATATATATATATATATATATATATATATACATGTATATATATACATATACACATATACATATATACATATATACATATATATGTGTGTGTACATATATATATATATATATATAAAACTTAGAATTAACTCAATTTAGATGATGACATTGACAAAGTGAAGAAGGTAAGAGAACTCTTCCCACAGAAGGGAAGAGTTGACACATTAAACAAATACTTTCTTCTTAAGTATAAACATAACTCAGCACCAAGTGAGGGAGCTGCCATGTCAGTTTCCATGATGAAAGCCAAATATTTTAATGAGGGTAATCACAGATACAGTTTTCTGCCTAATTACTTCAAAGCTTAAAAATGCAGGAGTAGGATCAAGTCCATTTTATCTCTAAGTGAAATCCTGACAACCAAGAGCAAAAATGTTTGTAAACTGTTGGCAGATAATTATCAACAGTTGTCTGCTTTAGAGGTAAATACAAATATGCGTGCTAGGGACATGCTTCATGACTGTTGATTGACCAAAAACCGAGGTACAGGAAGGATTCTTCATGTTGGAAGAGTTTGGTTTCTGCTTTATCACTGATTAAAGGAGAAGAATAGGGTTTAACACCAGCTGTAATGTTGATAATGCACCCCACACTAAACAATGATAATAGGCTCTTGCTTCTATCAGCAGCATGCAAGCTAGGCATTTTTGCCAGCAAAATTAAGGGCTAGTCTTTGAGGAATTCATGTTTCCATCTTTGATCTTTGTGCCAAAGCATCTAATCAAAGATATGGCTACATTTATCTTCATTATATACTTACCAAGGCCAGTGCAACTAAATGCTAGGAGACCTTCAATTTATTTCATGGAAAGTATTGAACATTGTTCTGCTTCAACCCTCCTGACAAAGGTTTGGAGCCACTTGGTCTAATAACTACCAATTAGGTGGGAATTGTGCCTGTCAGTCACCTGTCAGCCAGTTACCTTTGTGTCAGGGGGAAAGCAAAACTGTTGAGTTTCTAAAATCTACTGGCCGTGTGAAGAAAGCATTTTGAAATAATTTGGAGGATTGCATGTTGTATTCTATAGAGTTTTCTGGAAACAAAACTATGAAGATGAAACAAGAAGTTCAATATAGTAATTACATTTGAGTGTCAAAAATAAAACCAAAACACGATGGTAATGGAATGTCTAGCCCTTGATGAGTGTCAGGTCCAATTTAAATAATTACATCAACCAGAAAGGTAAGGATTTGAGAGGTCATATAATACACAAACAGAGACAATACTCTGATTTCTATTTTGACATGTAATAATGCTTCTGTAATGGAGTTTGATGAAAACTAGTGGTTATAAAAAGTTTCCCTGGGTGGTTTGAGACCTAATCTCCTATTTAGGTGATTATTTACATTAATTTATTTCTTTCAGACTCATATAAATATCTCTTATTGACATCTCATCCTAAAAAGCACTAGTTTCAAACTTTGGTTAGGCATCCCTTTTTGTTTGCTGCCAGGGTAAGAAGTGGGCAAGGTTTGGAGGAGCAGAGAGTCAGGACTACAACTATTTTCAGAAAAATCAAACACTGGTAATATGGTCTCAAGAGAGTAACATACTGTCGGTCTTGGAGAAGAGCTAGAACTGATGAATATGAAGAACACTGCAAAACATGAATAACTCTCAGTGTTCAAATACATAAAATCTATCCTTTTATGTAAAATGCTGGCAGTGAAGTGCTGCCATAGTTCAAAGAAATGTGTGTGTGTTTTACTGTACTTTGTTTTAATTTAATTATTGTTTTATAAGTTGCAGTGATTAAGACCTACTGCATAGAAGATGTTACCTTAGGCATGAATTTTATTACATTTTGTAATACATGATAGGATATCTGGCTGTTTTGGGGTTTATCTGTGTTTGTGTCGTTTTCTCTTGCCCCCATTCCTTGCTTTCCAACTCTGGAGGGAAGTTCCCTGAGGTGGTTTTCAGATTAGCACTGCTTTTACACACTGTGTAAAAGGGAGGTTGGAATTAGCTGAACATTGCAAATTACTGGTGGTGGGAGAGGCTGGGAATACAGCTGAAGGGAGGTATGAAGACTTTGAATGGGAGGCAGGCTGAAATGCATCGGCACAGAAACCTGAAAGGCATTCTGTTTTGAAACACTGATGCCAATTCTCAGAATTCTATCTCTTTTTGCTTCTCCTTAGTACTTCAGTGTGGCAGTTGCCTTTGTTCTTGTACCAGAACATGTCTTCATCAGTTTCCCTTGTGACCCTGCCTTCTTAGCACATCTAACCCTCATTGCCTATTAATTTTTAACAAATTTATATCAAAAATTATACTTGCTTTCCTAACAGTTTTCTGAAGCAAAACCTACTAGCATCAACTGTGATACTGACTTAACCCAAATGTGTCCTCAGAGCAGCTGTTGACATTTTGACTAACAAATATGGTCGTAAGGGACAGAGCAAGTGAATTTTGTCAGTTACATAAATGCCTAGACTACCTAGCCCCGTGGAAATATATTTCTGACTGGTGTCTCAGGGTTGTAAAACTCAATAAGGACCATGTTTTTAATAAATACCAATGTGGCTTATGAGAAGAGCTTGTGAACTCTCAAGTCTGTATACTCAAATAATTGGTGTTTTGATGGTGGATAGCCTTTCATTTGTTACCAAGATTCTTTTTTCCTCTCAACACACATTTTAAATTTGCTTTTATTATAAATATGTCTCAGTACAAATAAGGCAAATTAGGACAGGGTATAAAAAGTAGCAGCACGAATATCACAGCAAACTTTGCTTTAAAACTAAGGCAGAGAAGGCAATATAGATTTCTAAATGACATAACTCTTTCTTCCCCAATTCCTCTTTGAAATGCTGAGTTAATGTGCCATCTCTTTAAATATAGAACATATTTAAAGTATATTCTGGACTAGAAGTCATATAAGGAAAGTGCTTCAAGGATTTTCCACTTGGAGGGGCACCTGGGTGGCTTAGTCGGCTAGACCTCCAACTCGATTTTGGCTCAGGTCATTAGTGAGGTTGTAGGGCTCTGTGCTGACAGTGCAGAGCCTGCTTGGGATTCTCTCTCCCTCTTTCGCTGCCCCTTTCCTGTGCATGTGCACACATGCTCACATTCTGTCTCTCTCTCTCAAAATAAATAAATAAACATTTTTAAAAAAGAATTTTGCATTTGGAATAAGTAAGAAGGATTTGGTTGGTGCTGATGAATTAAAAAGGAGTGTCAGTTATGAGTTCAGATTTCAGCTTTTAGGAATTAGAAATTGCCTCACATAGTCACCAGTGACTAGGCCAATGAGGGGTATCTATGAAACTTTAAACACAGAAACACACACATACACACACATGCACACATACACAAACATGCAGAAACTTCACCCAAATTTTCTCTCCATTGGGACTTCAGATTCAGTAGATCTGGAGTAGGGTCTGTGCATCTGCATTTTTAAATGTTCCATAGGACATTCTGATGTAAAACCAACATTGAAAAATCCCTGCCCCAGATATTTAAATTTGGTCTGGAGTTTGATGCCATGTAGGTGCTTTATTATATAACAGATTTATTTAACAAATATTATTTGCCAAGGTCTGTTCCAAGTACTTTAACATATTAATTCACTCAATATTTTACTATCAATCTTATGGGGTAGGTGCTATTATCACCATCCCCATTTTGAAGATAAAGGCAAGTAGAGGTGCTTAGCTTGTTCAAAATCATACCAATAATCTTTTATCATATCTAAAAAATATTAAAATGATATCCCATATAAATATATTTATTATTCTTAAGTTAAATGTATTTCAAACTCCCATAAACATTGTGAAAATAACTATGATGGTAATTTATGACATTAATCAGAGTGAGAGAAGATACCTGGATCTCATTTATGAATATTAAGGAGTATATGAAACAACGTTACTCTCTAAATCTCCTAAAACAAAATGAATAGCTGAAGAATAGGCTCTCCAGTGAAATTTTATTCTGGGGGAAGCAGAGAGCAAAATAAGACACAAGTGGGGCGCCTGGGTGGCGCAGTCGGTTAAGCGTCCGACTTCAGCCAGGTCACGATCTCGCGGTCTGTGAGTTCGAGCCCCGCGTCAGGCTCTGGGCTGATGGCTCGGAGCCTGGAGCCTGTTTCCAATTCTGTGTGTCTCCCTCTCTCTCTGCCCCTTCCCCGTTCATGCTCTGTCTCTCTCTGTCCCAAAAAAAATAAATAAAAAACGTTGAAAAAAAAAATTTAAAAAAAAAAAAAATAAGACACAAGTGTATTTTAGTATTTTAGTATGTGAAAGGTTGAACTATCATTAAAGCTTATGATTATAGTCTTTCCTCCTTGCATTTTTACAAATAATAATAATAATAATAATAATAATAATAAACAACTCTGGTCTTCTTGATGACCTTAAATTTGACTCAAAAAAATACCAATGGTATGACCTGTTACTACCAAATTCAGCAACCAGAACTTCAGAATCGAGTCCATAAATTCACTGTTCTGTGTTTGTTAATCCATAGTACTGTGCTGATCTTTCAAAACAGTCTTTTATTACTAAGATAGAACTGAGAGTAATAAAGAGACCTGGGTTTCTAATTTCTAGTTCTGAGACTAATGGTTTCTATATTCTTTGCCATCTCAAAGCCTCAATTTCTTCATCTGTAAAATGGATGAGTTTGCTTTGGATGATCTCTCCAAGATCTCTACCAGTATTAACATTCTCTTAGGAGCCACTGTGACAGGTAGCCCATGGCTTTTATTTCTTCAAACTAATTATTTGTTCTTACCTCCCTCCTGGGATCTATGAGTAAGCATCAGTTAGAAAGAATGTAGTGCTCTGTGATGGACAGCTGACTTCTCTTTCCTAGCAGAAATGAACCTGTCAGCTTTCATTAGGTCTTGTCAGGTAACATCTTGCTCAGTGATGTTTTGAGACTGAAGTAGTGTTAGGCTAACATTCAGTTATACCATGGTTCTAAAGAGGCAGTGCATTATATTCTTTTTTATTTTTAATCCTTTTTCAGTTTTATTGAGATGTAATTGATATATCCAAATGTTTTTTGAGTAAACTCTACACTCAACGTGGGCTTGAACTCATGACTCTGAGATCAGAAATTGCATGCTGTACTGGCTGAGCCAGCCAGGCACCCCTATATTCTTTAAATTCCAAAGGCAAAACACGTAACATGGTTAATGGCATGCAAGAAATTTTCCCTATACATTTTAATGCTTTAATTTTGATATTGTTGATGTTGCATTTGGTTTTGCCATCTTTTAAAATCTGTCAAGATCAGAAGAAAAGTTTTCTGGAAAATCTCATTCTGGTGATCACTACTGAACCTTTTTGCTTTTAGCCAAGTTGCTTCTTTGCCTGTCCCCCCAAGATAGTAGAAGGTGAAAAGAACTTCTTCCTAAGGAAAATGGCCCAAGAATGATCAAGATGGGGGTGGTGGTTAGGAAATGAGAGAGGATTAAGGGCTGTGGAGTAATCTTTTTTTTTTTTTTCCAACAGGATTTGAATTGTCAGGGCCCCTTCATTATCAACATTTCTCCTTTAATCTAACAGAAGCTGTTCTTACTGGGATTAATTTTCTCTTTCTTGCTTTACTTCATCAAACTTTCTGGTGAGGAGCCATGGAATAATTTATGACATTCTTTCTAAGGTATCAACAAGTCAGCATGGCTAGACCCTGCTCCTTGGCCCCTTGCCTGGGTGAGAAAGGGCTTTCTATATCTTCTTTTGCTGGACATAGGATGGCTTGGGATTTTCGTGATGTGCTTGCTGCCTGATATTTCAAGAGTTGCTCTAAATTTAGCTTGGGAATCTCTCACACTGGGCAAGGCCAGGCTAAAAGGGGCTGTTGTGCTCCTTGGAGAAGAGTAGCTCATACAGGCTCCTTATTATATGGGGAAAAGAAAAAATCCACTCCTCTTCCTCTGGCCCCAACAGAGCCTCTTTTTTTTTTCTAATTAATACTTAATTTGGCAACAGTGTTTGCTATGTGCCAGATACCAAGGAAATAGTTCTTAGGTAATATCCTCTACCAGGAAGTGCATTGGAAAGATTGTAAAAGATTGAAAACAATCTTTTTTCCCAAAATTATTGTATTTTTTAAAGAAGTATTGCATTTTCTTAGATTTCAAAAGGAACCTTATATTCACCTTTCAAACAATGTGAAAGCATACAGAACAAAACATGAAGGTCCTCCTTAATCCCTGTCCCAACCTCAGTGTCTTCATTTGCATTTTTCCAGGTCCCTTTCTATGTATTTATATACACATGTATATATAAAACTATGTGATTTTTTTCTTTGTGTCCAATAAAACTTTCTACAATGTGAAAAAATGTTCTAAATCTTTCCTAATCGATATGGTAACTGTTAGCTACATGTGGATATTGAATACTTGAAATGTGACTAAAGTGAGTGAAGAACTGAGTTTTTAATTTTAAATAATTTTAGTTAAAATTTTAATTTTTAATAGCTGCATGTGGCCATTGAGTATTATATTGGACAGTGTAAACCCAAATAGATGGAATCAGGAACTCATACAAGAAAATAGCAACAAGAGCACCTGGGTGGCTCGGTTGGTTTGGCATCCAACTTCAGCTCAGGTCATGATCTCATGGTCTATGAGTTTGAGCCTCTCGTTGGGCTCTGTGCTGACAGCTCAGAGCCTGGAGACTGCTTCAGATTCTGTGTCTCCCTGTCTCTCTGCCCTGCCCCTGCTTGCTCACTCTCTTTTTCTCTCTCTCAAAAATAAACATTAAAAAAATAATAAGAAAAGAAAAGAAAAAGAAAATAGCAACAGTGTGAGAAATACACCTATGTGACCTTGGGTACCAGAGTTTTCCTGGAGATGCATCATCTCACTTAATCTTCACTTCTTTTATCTGTTAATTATAGAACCTATCAACAGCAGCAACTGCAATAGCTCAATCATCACCACCACCAATGAGGGAATGCAGATGTTGGTGACTTAGGGTCTGATCTTAACTCTGCAATACCCTCAGAGACAGAGGGCAGTTCCCCAAACCCTGTGTGCTTCAGGTGTTTACTTTGTCCAAACAAGATAATAACAATTCTTCCTATAGGGTTCCTGTGATAATTAATTAGAAACACCTACTAAATCTCTTGTATACTTAAGATATATATATCCACCCAACTGAAAGTGTTTTTTTTAGAGTCACCCACAAAGGAGACAGTTTCTTTTATCTACTGGGATTGTCCTGACTTTAGTGTAGATTTCATGAGATATCTAATTTTTCTTTTTACTGGGATGTCTCTTCTACTTAACATAACCCCCAAATACATGTTGTCATGTAACATTTGAGGTAAGAAAATATTGCAAGTTTATCTCCTTGAGATTCAGCTGGGGCTGCTTTTATATTCTTGATCCTCCCTTCATATTCTTAGTTCTGAGAGAAACGTAGGCACTTTTGACTATGTGGTTTGTGAACCTTGTCACAGTTTGATTGGAATAATGTATTTTTGAAACACATTTGAAATGTATGCCTGTGACATACTCCACTGCATGATTGTTTCTCTAAGATCTACTGGAAATGTCAGACTGTTTAAAGGGAGTTGTTAAATGTTAATATAAGACTGTTTATGAACTCTTCCAGAAAAGGATACTCTGTAAATCATAACATCAATCTAAATGGTTAATAATTAGCTACTGTTAAGTCAGGCTAATTGTGGGAGCAACCAGTCTGAACTGGCGGTGAAACCTAAACAGTAGAATATGTGAAAAGGTGTGCTTGGTAGTTGGTGATGAATAAGAATCATGCTGGGCCTGCTTTAATGAAAAATAAGATTCATTTGTAATTGTAATCACTGTAATAATGGAATGAAATTAAAGTATTTGAAAGCACAGTTTGGTCTATTAAGTAGTTTGAATATTACTCCAGCATTCCTATTTATACTTTAATTTGCTTAGCAAAGCTTTCTTCATTGATAATGCAAGGTCAGTTTAAACCTAGCCTGCGTTCAAATGATCTCCAAACTTGAGTTTTCATGAAGTCCACATTAATGAGGACTTATTACAGTAATAAATCTGGAAAGACCAAAACCTAGAGAAGGCTATAGGTTATGCTGTCTTTAATTTTACTTAATTGCTTTGGTTTTTTTCCTACTATAAATTTCACCTTTAGTGTCATGCTACATATGATGTTGGGAGTAGAAATCTTCTGAAAATAGCAGAACTAAATGTGTATTTTTAAATAGAGACTAACTTAGTGTCAGTTAATGTTCAATGAGTGTAACATCAGTAATGAAGTAGATAATACAAAAATGTTAATTTTTATTACTAATCTTAAATTGTGCTTTAGGGTGAAGAAAAATCTTAATATTATGGCTCAAGAGTCAAGTCAACCTAGATTAGCATTGTTGTACATTAATAATGAAAATAGTTGAGCCTGATTGGTGTCACTTAAAGTTTTTGTGAATCAGGGATATGGCCTTACAAATTAAATAGTTTGAATACCAGATAAAGTGTCTAGAGAAATAATTCTTATTAAAAAGTTAAAACCTTCACTTTTCCTCTAGAGGAAAATTTATCATTGGTATAGAATTACATACCATGCACTCTGCAGCATGAAAAAGATGGAACTTTGCAGACTATAAAAGTGTAATAAAGGAGGCACTAAAACTGATTTTCATTTAAGTAGATTACCAGTGTTTTCTTCCTTAAATGGAAGAAGTGTTCTGTACTCCTCCAACCTATTCTCAGCCATGATGATACTCTTTCTACATGCATGATTTGACACCACTCCATTTGAGGATGCTTAAATGCCCCTTGTTACTTCCATCCTCAACTCCAAAACCTTTTTCAGTTTAGCAAGAAAAGAGCAAAACTATAAAAATGAATGTGCAAAAATCTCCATCAAGTGTAAAGATAAGCCAAATTGTAAGGTAAGTGAAGAGGGTCCCCATTGCAATGCACCAGACAAACCTGAACTCCCCTTCACCACCTCTTTCTCCATCCTAGACTGATTCCGCAAAGCTTACTTGTTCTGAGGGATTTTATCAGACCCCTGCTGTCAAGTGTTATTATTAGTAGTAATAGCAGTAAGAGGAATCATAATGTAACAATGAAAACAATAGCCAGTGTTGAGTACAATGTTTTATTGTGCTCCAGGCACTCTTCAAGAATTTTACATCCAGTGCTTCATTTAATCCTCACTTTTACTGATGATGATATTGATTAATGACTTGTCTAAGGTACCACAGTGAGTTAAGAGGACTCACTCTTATTTAATTACAAGGGTCCAATCTCCTAACCACTGTGAGTGTATACTGCCTTCTAAGTTTTAGGAAAAGCAATAAAATTAATATCCCAGAAAGTGTCTTGAAAAAGTCATTAATGGTTGTTATCTCTTAGCAGTTTACAGTTCATTATCAGACTTTGCTGCATTATGTCTTATTAAAAAATGGAGGAAAGAGGGTAAGGTGAGGTGAGGAAAAGAAGATGAGAAGGAAAAAGAGGAATAATCAACTCTCAGCCTTGAGAGGACAGTTTGCTTTAGTTGAGCACATAAACAGTTAACCTCTATACCTCTTGTTCTCCTTGGTGAAGTGCAGGCCACCGAATGCTGAGTTCATACAGTGAAAATGGCATAAATATTTCCCATCTCCCTTCTCTGTCCATGTACAAATTCCTTGTCCAATCACTTGTGGCCAGGGTAGAAGGATTGGTTTTACTCAACACAAGTGGTAGAAAGTGATGGGAGAAGGAACTCCTTCAGGGCACTTTCCTTAAAGGGTCTATAAATGCAAGCATGACAGGCTCCTGAGATTACCCCAACTTCTCCTAGAGCTTAGCAAGTACAAATCTGTATGATTTTCCTAGGTCTAAATCAATTGCTGGACAGTATAAAAACTGGGGACAACCTCCAGATGAAAAGAATTGGCCTTGTCTCAGTTATGAGAGTTCTTCCAACTCCAAAACTATGCCCTGAAATATTTGCTGCTACACTTTTGCTTCTACCCTGCTTCTAAAACCGCTCCTCTCTCCTGGGTATACTCTGGAATCTTACTGGTTTCAAATCCCATTCCTAATTAGCCATGCATGATTCTGACTCTCTGAGTATAAAAATCCTTTTGTTTTCTTTAATATGACCCATAAGAGCTCTGTATCCAGCTGGCCTTAGATACTTAGGGGAACGGTTGAGCTCTGTTTTTAGTGGTAATTGCCTTTACTAGTTGAAAGGTCTGTTTTGCTCCCCAACTGTGTTTGTGTGTTACTTATATAAATGAGCTACTTTTGGAACTGCAGGTGATTTTAAGATAAAAACTTTTACTTTGGTAAAAACATAAGTAAGAGCCATACCTTCCAAAACTAACCTGAAGTGTATACTCTTGCATTTGTTTCCTGACCCGATTCTAGCTTTCTTCAACTGGAGCAGCCATTCACCAGAGATTTCCTGTAACTCATTGCAAAGAAAGCATGCTCTCAAAGGTGCCTCTGGCAGTGATTCTCCCTTGAGTGGACTTTGATGTTGACAATTTCTGGGTCATCTACCTTTTGATCCTTTTCTGTTACTAATTCACTAGGCATGATCTCTGACAAACTCTACGCATACAGGAATTGGCCTCAGAATAGAAAAAACAAAGTTATTCAACACTAGATATTAGGGTGACCAATTATTCTGTTTTGCTTAGGATTGTTCCAGGTTTAGCACTGAAAATCCTATGTCAAGGGAAACTCTGTAGTCCAAAAAAATCAAAGATTGTTGGTCATTCCACTTGACCTATCTTAGGCCATATAGTACATTAGAACACTAGTCTTTAAAGTTTTCTTAACATTTATTCATTTTTTGAGAGACAGAGAGAGACAGAGCGTGAGTGGGTGAGGGGCAGAGAGAAAGGGAGACACAGAATCCAAAGCAAGCTCCAGGCTCTGAACTGACAGCACAGAGCCAACACAGGGCTCAAACCCACATATCGTGAGATCATGACCTGAGCTGAAGTCAGATGCTTAACCAACTGAGCCACCCAGGTGCCCCAAGAACACTAGTCTTTAAAAATCCAAGCTCAAGTCCTACAGTATTACTTATTATATTTAACCATATATTCTTCTGTTTCTCCATAATGATTTAAACACTTTTAATTCTATATTTTGACTGTTATTTGTTTAATGTTTGCCTCTCTCACTATAGAGTAAACACCATGAGTGCTAGTGTCATATTTTCTTAATTCCCCATTACACCTCTAACACTTAGCATAATGCCCACATGAAGTAAGCACTCAACACATCCCTATTGCATGAATGAATAAAGCCACTTAATTATGCTAACTCTCTATTTTCTCACCCATAATAAAGATATTAATTACTTATTTCCAAGAATTATTGTGAAGATTTAAGACTGTATATGTGTGAAAGAGGCAAAATACATATTTCATAAGCCATACAAAAAGCTTATTGATGATATGATTATGATATGTGCTTGGCAATAGTACTTGCTTTTTATTGAAGAATGTACTGAATTATAGGACATTTTAATGTTTTATTTTGTTTCATCCTTATAATTAGTCTTCGAATAGTTAATTAGATATTATCCCCATTTTATACATGAGTAAACTAAGGTTGCAAAGAATAGGGGTCAACTACAAAGCTATAGGGCACACCCTTCAAGACTACCCTCACTTTTGACACCAACTACAAATTTGAATGACTCCTGAAACCACCTTCATGTAAGATGATTCACTATAAGGACTCACAAAATTTACTGAAAGCTATTGCATTCACAATTATGGTTTATTACAAAGAAAGTGTACAAATTCAAATCAGTCAAGGGAGAAGCACATAGGGTGGAATCCAGGAGAAGTACAAAATGTGGAATTTCTATTATCTCCCTGTGGAGTCAGGATACATTACCCTCCTAGCATGGATGTATGACAGTATGCATGGAGTATTGTCAACCTGGGAAGCTCATCCAAGCCTCAGTGTTTGGTACATATTGAGACTCTACCTAAATAGACATGACTGATCAATTGCCCACATGACTGATTTCAGTTTCCAGGTCAGCTGATACTATGTGACCCAGAGCCCTTACTCTAATTACATTGTTACAATCCGGCTAGCCCAAAGCCCTCAAACAAAGATTATCTTCTAGGGGCTGATGAGAAATGCCAGACCACTGTTTTAATCAAATTTTAATTCTTTACTATGCAGAGGTGCAGAGAAGTCAATCAACTTGCCAGAAGTTGTACAGCTAGTACATATAAACTCTAGTCAAACTTCCTCTAGTACCCATGCTTTTATTTTCCATTGTTTAACCTGTGTATCTGATAAATGAATACACTTTTAATGTACTATAAAATGATACATGCTCTCATATGTATATTAAAGAAGGAATTCACTGGAGGTAAAAAAAAAAAAAAGTCAGAACCTATAACCCTCAAACATTAACCTTTCTTTATGCCTTGAAACCAGACCTAGGCCCACACTGGGAAAAATAAAAAGTGGCCAAAGGTGCATAGTTTGTCCATTCCTCTATTCCACTAACCTACTCTTTTTTGCACTAGGGCTTATAAACACAATCTCATGCAAATACACACATCTTTACTAACAGTGGACTTTATTCTACATGGTCTATTCAAGAAATTCATTTTATTTTATTTTTTAATGTTTATTTATATTTTGAGAGAGAGAAAAACAGAGATCAAGTTGGGGAGGGCAGAGAGAGAGGGAGACATAGAATCTGAAGCAGGATCCAGTCTCTGAGCTGTCAGCACAGAACCCGTTGTGGGGCCCAAACCCACTACCTATGAGATCATGACTTGAGCCAAAGTCAGATGCTAAACTGACTGAGCCACCGAGGTGCCCCAAGAAGTTCCATTTTAAATGTTAAATAAGAGTTGACAATTCTTCCTGGGGTCATTTGCTTTTAAAATTAGTCTCTTCAGTGTGCAGATGGCCAACATATCCATGAAAAGGTACTCAACATCACTCATCATCAGGAAAATGCAAATCGAATCTACACAATATAGTTTTAGCTAAAACATAAGAAAAGAAATGTTGGGGAGCACGTGGAGAAAAAGGAATCTTCATGTACTATTGGTGGAAATGCAAACTGGTGGGGCCACTGTGGAAAACAGTATGGAGGTTCCTCAAAAAGTTAAAATAGAACTACACACTATTCCAGTAATTGCCCTACTGGGTATTTACCCAAAAAATACAAAAAAAACCCCCACTAAATCAAAGGGATACATGCACCCTATATTTATAGCAGCATTATTTACAATAGCCAAATTATGGAAGCATCTGAGTTTTCATCAATAGATAAATGGAAAAAGAAGAAATGATGATAGATAGATAGATGATAGACGATAGGTAGATAGAGGTAGAGATAGATATGCATATATATATATATATATATATATACATATATATATATATATATAATGGACTATTATTCAACCATAAAAAGAATGAAATCTTGCTATTTGCAATGACATAGATGGAGCTAGAGTGTATAATGCTAAGTTAAATAACTTAAATAAGTCAGAGAAAGATAAATGCCATATGATTTCACTCATATGTGTAAGTTAAGAAATGAACAAAAAAAGCAAAGGAAAAAAAGACAAACCAAGAAACAGACTTAATTATAGAGAACAAATTGATTGTTACTAGAGAGGAGGTTGGTGGAATGATGGGTAAAAATAGGTGATGTGGATTAAGGAGTGTACTTGATGTGATGAGCACTGGGTGATCTATGAAAACGTTGAATTATTATATTGTACACCTAAAATTAATATAACACTATATGTTAATGGAATTTAAAATTAAATTAAATTAATAAATAAAAATAGAACTACCTATGATCCAGTTATCGCACACTGGGTATTTACAAAAATACAAAAACGCTAATTAATTCCAAAGGCTATATGTGCCCCTATGTTTTTTGCAGCATTATTTACAATAATCAGACTATGGAAGCAGCCCAAATGTCTATCAATAGTGAAAGGATAAAGATGTGATATATATATATATATATATATATATATATATATGCAATGAAATATTATTCAGTCATAAAAGAATGAAATCTTACCATTTGCAATGACATGGATAGAGCTATAGAGGAAAACCAGGAAGGAAGGCAGGAGGGACACTCTAAAGTTCTGAAGTAATATGCGCATGTTCAGAAAAGGGAAAACAGAACTCAAAGGCCCACATCACACAGAAGAGCATCCAAAGCTTAAATAAACCAGAGAAAACTTTGGGAAGACTTAACAAAAGGAAGGTAAAGAATTTGAAATATCCATTATTTTTTCTTCCAAGATTTTATTTAATTAAATTTAAGTTAGTTAACATACAGTATAGTACTGGTTTCAGGAATAGAATTTAGTGATTCATCACTTACATATAAAAGCCAGTGCAAAGCACAATACCTTCCCTCCTTAATTTCCATCACCCATTTAGCCCATCCCCCGGCTCACCTCCTCTCCAGCAATCCTGTTTGTTCTCTATAGTTAAGAGTTTACCTCCCTCTGTTTTTTTAAGTTAATTTATTTATTTTAAGAGAGAGAGAGAGAGAGAGAGAGAGAGAGCGAGCAGGGTAGGAGTACAGAGAGAGGGAGAGAGAAAATCCCAATCAGGCTCCACAATGTCAGTACAGAGCCTGATGTGGGACTCGAATTCATAAACCCTGAGATCATGACCTGAGCCAAAATCAAGAACCAGACATTTAACCGACTGAGCCAACAAAGTGCCCCTCAATCTGTTTTTATCTTATTTTATTTTTCCTTCCCTTACCTGATATTCATCTGTTTTGTTTTTAAATTCCACATATGAATGAAATCATATGGCATTTGTCTTTGACTGACTTATTTCACTTATCATACATCATACACTCTAGTTCCAGTCATATCATTGCAAATGGCAATATTTCATTCCTTTTGATAGCTATTATTCCATAGTATATGTCATATTGGACTTTTTCCATAATTTGGCTATTGTTGATAGTGATACTATAAACATTGGGGTGCATGTGACCCTTCAAATAATATTTTTGTATCCTTTGGATAAATACCTGGTAGTGCAATTGCTGAGTCATAGGGTAGCCCTATCTTTAACTTTCTGAAGAAACTCCACACTGTTTTCCAGAGTAGTTGCTCCAGTTTGCATTCCCACCAACAGTGTAAGAGGTTTCCCTTTTCTGTGCATCCTCACCAGCATCTGTTGTTTCCTGAGTTATTAATTTTAGCTATTCTGACAGGTGTGAGGTGGTATCTGATTGTGGTTTTGATTTCTATTTCACTGATGATGATGATGTTGAGCATTGTTTCATGACTGTGTTAGCTATTTGTATGG
The DNA here is from genome assembly GCF_028018385.1 of Neofelis nebulosa. Taxonomy (NCBI): domain Eukaryota; kingdom Metazoa; phylum Chordata; class Mammalia; order Carnivora; family Felidae; genus Neofelis; species Neofelis nebulosa. The sequence continues at coordinate 85,508,934 of NC_080800.1, forward strand.
CTTCTTCTGTTCATGTCTTCTGCCCATTTCTTAACTGAATTATTTATTTGTTGGGTGTTAAGTTTGATTAAGTTCTTTATAGATTTTGGATACTAGCCCTTTATCCAAATTTGCAAATATGTTTTCCCATTCCATCAGTTGCCTTTTAGTTTTGCGGACTATTCCCTTTGCTGTGAAGAAGACTTTTATCTTTATAAAGTCCCAGTAGTTCATTTGTGCTTTTGTTTTCCTTACCTCCAGGGAGACAGGTCTACTAAGTTGCTAAGGCCAAGGTTAAAGAGGTTGCTGCCTGTGTTCTCCTCTAGGATTTTGATAATTTTCTGTCTCATATTTAGTTCTTTAATCCTTTTTGAATTTATTTTTGTGTATGGTATAAGAAAGTGGTCCAGGTTCATTCTTCTGCATATCACTGTCCAGTTTTCACAACACCGTTTTCTTAAAGATACTTTTTCCCATTGGATATTCTTTCCTGTTTTGTCCAAGATTAGTTGGCCATAGAGTTGTGGGTCCATTTATGGGTCCTCTATCTGTTTCATTGATATATGTGTCTGTATTTTGTGCCAGTGCCATACTATCTTGATGACTACAGCTTTATAATACCGTTTGAAGTCCAGAATTGTGATGTATCCCACTTTGCTTTTCTTTTTCATCATTACTTTGGCTATTTAAGGTCTTTTCTGGTTCCATACAAATTTTAGAGTTGTTTGTTCTGGCTGTATGAAAAATGCTGGTATTATTTTTATAGGGATTCCACTGAATATGTAGATTGCTTTGGGTAGTATAGACATTTTAACAATATTTGTTCTTCCAATCCATTAGCATGGAATGTTTTTCTATTTCTTTGTGTTATCTTCAATTTCTTTCATAAGTGTTTTACAGTTTTCAGAATACAGATCTTTTACCACTTGGGTTAGGTTTATTCCTGGGTATTTGATGGTTTTGGGTGCAATTGTAAATGGGATCAATTCCGTGATCTCTCTTTCTGCTGCTTCATTATTGGTGTATAGAAATGAAACAGATTTCTGTATGTTGATTTTATATCCTGCAACTTTACTGAATTCATATATAAGTTCTAGCAATTTTTTGTGGAGTCTTTCAGGTTTTCCACCTAAGTATCATGTCATCTCTGAAGAGTGAATGTTTGACTTCTTCCTTGCTGATTTGGATGACTTTTATTTCCTTTTGTTGTCTGATTGCTGAAGTTAAGACTTCAGTACTGTGTTTAACAACAGTGGTAAGAATGGATATCCCTGTCATGTTCCTGACATTAGGAAAAAAACATTCAGTTTTTACCCATTGAGGATATTAGCTGTGGGACTTTTATATATGGCCTCATGTGTTTGAGGTATCTTCCTTCTATCCCTACTTTCTTTAGGGTTTTTATCAAGAAGCCATGCTGTATTTTGTCAAATGCTTTTTCTGCATCTACTGAGGGAATCATATGCTTCTTTTATTTTATTAATATGTTTGTATCATGTTGATTGATTTGCAGATAGTGAACCACCCCTGCAGTCTAGAAATACCTGATCATGGTGAATAATTCTTTTAATGTACTGTTGGATTTGATTTGCTAGTATCTTGTTGAGGATTTTTACATCGATGTTCATCAGGGACATTGGTCAGTAATTCTCCTTTTAGTAGGGACTTTGGTTTGGAATCAAGGTAATGCTGGCCTCATAAAATGAGTTTGGAAGTTTTACCTTCATTTCTATTTTATGTAATAGTGTCAAAAGAATAGGTATTAATTCTTCTTTAAATGTTTAGAATTCCCTGGGAAGCCATCTGGCTTTGAACTCTGGTTTATTGGGAGATTTTTGATTACTGATTTAATTTCCTTTGTGGCTATCTGTCTGTTCAAATTTTCTATTTCTTCCCCTTTTGGTTTTGTAGTTTATGTTTCTAGTAATTTATTCACTTCTTCCAGATTGCCCAATTTGTTGGCATGCAATTGCTCATAATATTCTCTTATAATTGTTTGTATTTCTTCAATGTTGGTTGTGATATCTCCTCTTTCATTCATGATTTTATTTATTTGGGTCCTTTCTCTTTTCTTTTTGATAAGTCTGACTATGGTTTTATCAATTTTGTTAATTCTTCCAAAGAACGAGCTGCTAGTTTTGTTCATATGTTACTGTTTTTCTAATTTCTGTATTATTTATTTCTTCTTTAATCTTTATTATTTCCTTTCTTCTCCTGGGTTTGGGCTTTATTTGCTGTTCTTTTTCCAGCTCCTTTAGGTGTAAGATTAGTTTGTGTATTTGAGACCTTTCTTGCATCTTGAGAAAGGCCTGTATTACTTCCCTCTGAAGACCACTTTTACTGTACATCAGAGGTTTTGGACTGTTGTGTTTTCATTTTCGTTGTCTTCCATGTAGTTTTTATTTCTTCTTCAATTTCCTGGTTAACCCATTTATTCTTTAGTAGGATGTTCTTTAATTTCCATGTATTTGTGGTCTTTACAAATTGTTTCTTCTGGTTGATTTCAAGTTTCAGAGTGTTGTGGTTGGAAAATATGTGTAGTATGATCTCATTTTTTTTTGTATTGATTGAGGTATGATTTCTGACCCAGTATGTGATCTATTCTGATGAATGTTCCACGTGCACTTGAAAAGAATGTGTATTCTGCTCCTTTAGAGTGAAATACTCTAAATATATGTTAAGGACATCTGGTCCAGTGTCATTCAAAGCCATTGTTTGCATGTTGATCTTCTGCTTAGACAATCTGTCCATTACTGAAAGTGGGGTGTTGAAGTCCCCTACTATTATGGTATTATTATCAATACATTTATTTCAGTTTGTTAATAATAGATTTATGTATTTGGCTTGTCGCAAGGGCATAAATATTTACAATTGTTAGATCTTCTTATTGGATAACCTCCTTTTAATATGATATAGTGCTCATCTTCATCTCTCATTACAGTCTTTGGCTTAAAATCAACTTTGTCTGATATATGTATGCCTGCTCTAGCTTTCTTTTGATGTCCATTAGCATGATAAATGGTTCCCTTTCACCTCACTTTCAATCTGGAGGTGAATTTGGGTATAAAATGGGTCTCTTGTAAGCAGCATATCGATGGGTACTGTTTTTTTCTTTAATCCATTCTGATATCCTATGCCTTTGGATTGGAGTATTTAGTCCATTTACATTCTGAGTGATTATCAATAGATATGAATTTATTACCATTGTATTTATCACTGTAATGTCACTGTTCCTATAGATTGTCTCTGTTCATTTCTAGTATTTGTTGCTTTTGGTCTCTCTTTCCTGCTCAGAGGGTCCCCTTCAATAATTCTTGAAGAGCTGGTTTAGTGTTTACAAACCCCTTTAAATTTTGCTTGTCTTAGAAACTCTTTTGTCTTTCCTTCTATTCTGAATGACAGCCTTTTTGGATAAAGTATTCTTGGCTTAATATTTTTCCCATTTAATACATCAAATATATCATGCCACTACCTTCTGGCCTGCCATGTTTCTGTGGACAATTCTACTGCTAACCGTATGTCTACCCCCGTAGGTTAAAGACCTTTTGTCCCTAGCTGCTTTCAGAATTCTCTCTTTATCTTTGTACTTTGCAAGTTTCACTATGCTATGTGTTGGTGTTAACCTGTTTTTGTTGATTTTTAGGGGACTTCTCTGTGCCTCCTAGACTTCAATGCCTGTTGCCTTCTCCAGATTTGTGAAGTTCTCAGCTATAATTTGTTCTAATAAAGCTTCTATCCCTTTTACTCACTCTTCTTCTGGGACTTCTATGATATAGATTTTATTGCATTTCATGGAATCGCTGAGTTCCCTAAGTCTATATCATGACCTAATAGTTTTCGTTCCCTCTTCTTTTCAGCTGTATTATTTTCCATAATTTTATCTTCTCTATCACCTTTTCAATCATCTGCTTCTTCCTTTCTCATTGTGATTACAGCCAGTTGGTTCTGTGTCTCAGTTATAGCCTTTTTTTAAACTTCAGCCTGACTGTTTTTTAGGTCTTTGATTTCTGCAGCATGAGATTCTCTGATGTCTTGTATGATTTTCTTCAAGCCCAGCTAGTATTCTTATGACTGTTCTTCTAAATTCTTGTTCAGATATATTACTTATATCTGTTTGGAGCAAATCCCTGGCTGTGGTTTCTTCCTGATCTTTCTTTGGAGCAGAATTCCTTCATCTTGTCATTTTGTCTAGGTTTCTGTCTTTTGTGTTTTATGAAAGCTTATTATGTTTCCTGTTCCTGAGAGTAATACTGTATTAAGAAGGGGTTATACACTCTCCAGAGACTGGTGCTTCAGGAAGTAATTCTGGTGTATGCCATGTGCCCTCTTCTATTGTGATTTGGCTGCTTTTTCCCCAGGTCAGTTCTCTTCAGAGTTCCTCCCTGCTTTCAGTGGTGAGTGTTTGGACCTTTATCTGTGTGTACTTTGATTTGTTTGTTAAAATAAGCCTGATTTTAAAAAGGCCTGATCAAAAAAAAAAAAAAAAGAGAGAAAAAAGGAAAAGGAACAGAAAAACAAACAAAAAACTATAATCCTGGTTCCATAGAAAAAGAAAGTGAAGAAGACAACGACTGCAATGATGGCAATGGAGGTGGAGGAAGAGGAGGGAGAGGATTAAAAAATGAGAAAGGGAAATGAAACAAACAAACAAAAGACTATAAGCCTGATTCAAAAGGGGAAAAAAAAGAAAAAAAGAAAAATCCTGGTCCTATGTCCACCAGAACTGAAGCTGACACTTTGGAGTATTCTATGATCAGTATACTTAGTGCATGTGGGGTAGCCTATGTAGGTCCTCTGGGTGAGAGGCCTGCTGTGCTGGCACATAGTCAGACCTACGTTAGTAAAGATGCCCCTATAGGGCATGGGATTTAGTGTAAGTGGCTCCAGCCTTGACTGAGGGTGCTGTGTTGCTTACTGAAGTCCAACCATGCTCATAGGTAGGGGAAGATGGCATCAGTACATTCTCTTCCCTGGGTAGGGGAGCTGGGGCTCACTGCTCTTCAGGTAGCCCTCACAGACAAGCAGACAATCTCCCCTCCTGTGTTCCAGACTTCTGTCATATCACTGCCCTCAACCTTTCTGTGTCCAGGCCTTTTAGATGCCCAGTGCTGCAGCTCTCCTGTGTTTTATCTCTGGCACATGACTGGATTCAAACTCCAAATATTAAAGGACCTGGCAAAGCTTGGACCTACTCCCCTCTTCTAGAGGAAAGCCTCACAGTATTGTGGCTGGTGTCATTCTGTCACAGAAAAGCAGTTGCAAGGCCACACAGGCACATGGAACTTAAGGTTAAACACAGCAAAAAGCTGTGACCACATTATCCACCCTCTGTATATGCCACTGTCCCTGCTGTTGAACAGCTGGTCAAAGGCTCCAGTGTGGTCTTTTGTCCTTGGAGAGGTAATGTAACCTCTTCCAAATGTACTCAGGGAAGGATAACTTTCTCTCCCAGTGCAACCCAGGGGATCCCCATACCATGCTGTCCATTGTCTGTTCCCAGGCTTCCCCTTCTCCTCCAGGAACCCTTCTGCCCACCCAGATCTACTCCAGTAAATGGCACAGACTTCCAAAAACTCAGAACTTCAGCTACACTGTTTGCAAAAACTTGCAATAATCAGTTCTTCATGATTCCCCCATCAGTGGTTTTGGGGTACTGCTTTTCTTGTGCGAACCTGACATGCTGCTCTCCCCTGTCCTTTCTCCTCTCCACGAAAAGGGCTCCCACCCTTATGCAGCACTGTGGTTTTTCTGTCCCCCAATTCCCCTCTCTGCACTGCATACCTGCCATGTTCTTGTCCTCAAATTATGCAGATTGTTCTCTTAATACTCAGATCAACTTCCTAGGTATTCAATATGATTTGATTTTGATCTAGCTGTGTTCAAGGGAGGAGACAAGCCCAAGGTCCCCCAACTACTCTGAGATCTTAACTCCTTCTCAGCCCAATTTTTTATCTCTCCAATGGAAGGGGAGAAAGATGCAAAATTGTGGCTAATCTATTGCAGAGGCTAGCAGTGGATAGCATTTGCTTGGAGTCAGGTACACTGAAGTTTAAATCCCAACTCCATTGTGTGACCACATGAAATTTATTTACCTTTAATTTCCTCACCCTTACAACTAGTGCTAATAATAGAATGAAGTCTCATGAGATATTCACTGTAATTAAATAAGATAATGAACGTGAGATATTTAGCATAGTGTCTGGCACAAGGTACAATGTAAACATTCAATAAACACCATAATAATGATGATGATATGATGATAAGTACTGTTTTCGTCTGTAAAATAGAGATTACACTCCTGGTTATCTCACGGGGTTAAGCCAGTAATTGTTGCTATATTGAATGTGATAATGCCTTCCAAAAGGTGCATTACCATGTCTTTGAGATCAGTGTTGCCTGTAATTCTTATTTGGCAATGAGCAATAGTGCATGAAAGTCTGTTGATGAGTATGTGCTAAGCCATTCCCTCAGGTGTGATAAAAAATTAATAAAGTCTTATTATCCTGCTTGGCACAATGGAAATATCTTGCATAATGATGTCATACATCCAGGTTTAAATTCAGGATATGCCACTTTCAGGCTGTGTAAACTACACACTGTCTTATAAGAAAATGCTTGGCTTTTTTGAGACTCAGTATTCTTATCTATAAAACAGGGGTAATAGCATATATCTTGAAACTAATGTAAAGAACGTCTCACAATGTATCATTTTCTTTTGCTGCTCAGCGTTTCCAAAGACTTAAGAGTGAGCATTTTTAAACATTTTTTTTTTAATTTTGGTTTGTTTCACTCACGAATTTTGCCAATCAACACATTTTTTTAAGTAAGTTTTGGGCCCAATGTGGGGCTTGAACTCATGACCCTGAGATCAAGAGTGGCATACTCTATCAACTCAGCCAGCCACACACCCCAAGAATGAGCATCTTGGTAAACTGATAGACCCAGTAATATATTTTTTGTACAAATCATTTGTCACATACACAGACAATATGTGAGTATATATACATATAAAATATACATACATACATACATTGTAAAGATTATTTTTCTCCATTGAATGACAATGACACCCTAGTTAAAATCAACTGACAATAGATGTATGTTTTTCTTTTCCTGGATTCTTAATTCTATTCCATTGATCTATATGTCTATCCTTATACCAGAATCACAATGTTTTAACTACTGTAGATTTGTAGTAAAGTTTTGAAATCAAAAGATGTGATTCCTCCAACTTTGTTCATCCATTTCAAAATTATTCTGGTAATTCAGAATCCCTGGTAATTCCATATGAATTTATTTTATTTTATTTTTATTTTATTTTTTTTCAATATATGAAATTTATTGTCAAATTGGTTTCCATAAAACACCCAGTGCTCATCCCAAAAGGTGCCCTCCTCAATACCCATCACACAGCATCCCCTCCCTCCCACCCCCCAACAGCCCTCAGTTTGTTCTCAGCTTTCAAGAGTCTCTTATGCTTTGGCTCTCTATCACTCTAACCTCTTTTTTTTTCCTTCCCCTCCCCCATGGGTTTCTGTTAAGTTTCTCAGGAACCACGTAAGAGTGAAAACATATAGTATCTGTCCTTCTCTGTATGGCTTATTTCACTTAGCAACACACTCTCCAGTTCCATCCATGTTGCTACAAAGGGCCATATTTCCTTCTTTCTCATTGCCATGTAGTACTCCATTGTGTATATAAACCACAATTTCTTTATTCATTCATCAGTTGATGGACATTTAGGCTCTTTCCATAATTTGGCTACTGTTGAGAGTGCTGCTATAAACATTGGGGTACAAGTGCCCCTATGCATCAGTACTCCTGTATCCCTTGGATAAATTCCTAGCAGTGCTATTGCTGGGTCATAGGGTAGGTCTATTTTTAATTTTCTGAGGAACCTCCACACTGTTTTCCAGAGCGGCTGCACCAATTTGCATTCCCACCAACAGTGCAAGAGGGTTCCCGTTTCTGCACATCCTCTCCAGCATCTATAGTCTCCTGATTTGTTCATTTTGGCCACTCTGACTGGCGTGAGGTGATATCTGAGTGTGGTTTTGATTTGTATTTCCCTGATAAGGAGCGATGTTGAGCATCTTTTCATGTGCCTGTTGGCCATCCGGATGTCTTCTTTAGAGAAGTGTCTATTCATGTTTTCTGCCCATTTCTTCACTGGGTTATTTGTTTTTCGGGTGTGGAGTTTGGTGAGCTCTGTATAGATTTTGGATACTAGCCCTTTGTCCGATATGTCATTTGCAAATATCTTTTCCCATTCCATTGGTTGCCTTTTAGTTTTGTTGGTTGTTTCCTTTGCTGTGTAGAAGATTTTTATCTTCATAAGGTCCCAGTAATTCATTTTTGCTTTTAATTCCCTTGCCTTTGGGGATGTGTCGAGTAAGAGATTGCTACGGCTGAGATCAGAGAGGTCTTTTCCTGCTTTCTCCTCTAGGGTTTTGATGGTTTCCTGTCTCACATTCAGGCCCTTTATCCATTTTGAGTTTATTTTTGTGAATGGTGTGAGAAAGAGGTCTAGTTTCAACCTTCTGCATGTTGCTGTCCAGTTCTGCCAGCACCATTTGTTAAAGAGACTGTCTTTTTTCCATTGGATGTTCTTTCCTGCTTTGTCAAAGATGAGTTGGCCATACATTTGTGGGTCTAGTGCTGGGGTTTCTATTCTATTCCATTGGTCTATGTGTCTGTTTTTGTGCCAATACCATGCTGTCTTGATGATGACAGCTTTGTAGTAGAGGCTAAAGTCTGGGATTGTGATGCCTCCTGCTTTGGTCTTCTTCTTCAAAATGACTTTGGCTATTCGGGGCCTTTTGTGGTTCCATATGAATTTTAGGATTGCTTGTTCTAGTTTCGAGAAGAATGTTGGTGCAATTTTGATTGGGATTGCATTGAATGTGTAGATAGCTTTGGGTAGTGTTGACATTTTGACAATATTTATTCTTCCTATCCATGAGCAGGGAATGTCTTTCCATTTCTTTATATCTTCTTCAATTACCTTCATAAGCTTTCTATAGTTTTCAGCATACAGATCTTTTACATCTTCGGTTAGATTTATTCCTAGGTATTTTATGATTCTTGGTGCAATTGTGAATGGGATCAGTTTCTTTATTTGTCTTTCTGTTGCTTCATCGTTAGTGTATAGGAATGCAACTGATTTCTGTACATTGATTTTGTATCCTGCAACTTTGCTGAATGCATGTATCAGTTCTAGCAGACTTTTGGTGGAGTCTATCGGATTTTCCATGTATAATATCATGTCATCTGCAAAAAGCGAAAGCTTGACTTCATCTTTGCCAATTTTGATGCTTTTGATTTCCTTTTGTTGTCTGATTGCTGACGCTAGAACTTCCAACACTATGTTAAACAGCAACGGTGAAAGTGGGCATCCCTGTCGTGTTCCTGATCTCAGGGAAAAAGCTCTGTTTTTCCCCATTGAAGATGCTGTTAGCTGTGGGCTTTTCATAAATGGCTTTTATGATGTGTAAGTATGTTCCTTCTATCCTGACTTTCTCAAGGGTTTTTATTAAGAAGGGGTGCTGGATTTTGTCAAAGGCCTTTTCTGCATGAATTGACAGGATCATATGATTTTTCTCTTTTTTTTTTTTTTATTAATGTGATGTATCACGTTGATTGATTTGTGAATGTTGAACCAGCCCTGCATCCCAGGAATGAATCCCACCTGATCATGGTGAGTAATTCTTTTTATATGCTGTTGAATTCGATTTGCTAGTATCTTATTGAGAATTTTTGCATCCATATTCATCAGGGATATTGGCCTGTAGTTCTCTTTTTTACTGGGTCTCTGTCTGGTTTAGGAATCAAAGTAATACTGGCTTCCTAGAATGAGTCTGGAAGTTTTCCTTCCCTTTCTATTTCTTGGAATAGCTTAAGAAGGGTAAGTATTATCTCTACTTTAAACGTCTGGTAGAACTCCCCTGGGAAGCCATCTGGTCCTGGACTCTTATTTGTTGGGAGATTTTTGATAACCGATTCAATTTCTTCGCTGGTTATGGGTCTGTTCAAGCTTTCTATTTCCTCCTGATTGAGTTTTGGAAGAGTGTGGGTGCTTAGGAATTTGTCCATTTCTTTCAGGTTGTCCAATTTGTTGGCATACATTTTTTTCATAGTATTCCCTGATAATTGTTTGTATCTCTGAGGGAATGCTTGTAATAATTCCACTTTCATTCATGATTTTATCTACTTGGGTCATCTCCCTTTTCTTTTTGAGAAGCCTGGCTAGAGGTTTGTCAATTTTGGTTATTTTTTCAAAAAACCAACTCTTGGTTTTGTTGATCTGCTCTACAGTTTTTTTAGATTCTATATTGTTTATTTCTGCTCTGACCTTTATTATTTCTCTTCTTCTGCTGGGTTTAGGCTGCCTTTGCTGTTCTGCTTCTATTTCCTTTAGGTGTGCTGTTAGATTTTGTATTTGGGATTTTTCTTGTTTCTTGAGATAGGCCTGGATTGCAATGTATTTTCCTCTCAGGACTGCCTTCGCTGCATCCCAGAGCATTTGGATTGTTGTATTTTCATTTTCGTTTGTTTCCATATATTTTTTAATTTCTTCTCTAATTGCCTGGTTGACCCACTCATTCTTTAGTAGGGTGTTCTTTAACCTCCATGCTTTTGGAGGTTTTCCAGACTTTTTCCTGTGGTTGATTTCAAGCTTCATAGCATTGTGGTCTGAAAGTATGCATGGTATAATTTCCATTCTTGTATACTTATGAAGGGCTGTTTTGTGACCCAGTATATGAACTATCTTGGAGAATGTTGCATGTGCACTCGAGAAGAAAGTATATTCTGTTGCTTTGGGATGCAGAGTTCTAAATATATCTGTCAAGTCCATCTGATCCAATGTATCACGCAGGGCCCTTGTTTCTTTATTGACCGTGTGTCTAGATGATCTATCCATTTCTGTAAGTGGGGTGTTAAAGTCCCCTGCAATGACCACATTCTTATCAATAAGGTTGCTTATGTTTGTGAGTAATTGTTTTACATATTTGGGGGCTCCGGTATTCGGCGCATAGACATTTATAATTGTTAGCTCTTCCTGATGGATAGACCCTGTAATTATTATATAATGCCCTTCTTCATCTCTTATTACAGCCTTTAATTTAAAGTCTAGTTTGTCTGATATAAGTATGGCTACTCCAGCTTTCTTTTGGCTTCCAGTAGCATGATAAATAGTTCTCCATCCTCTCACTCTCAATCTAAAGGTGTCCTCAGATCTAAAATGAGTCTCTTGTAGACAGCAAATAGATGGGTCTTCTTTTTTTATCCATTCTGATACCCTATGTCTTTTGGTTGGCGCATTTAATCCATTTACATTCAGTGTTATTATAGAAAGGTACGGGTTCAGCGTCATTGTGATGTCTCTATGTTTTATGCTTGTAGAGATGTGTCTGGTACTTTGTCTCACAGGATCGCCTTAGGATCTCTTGTAGGGTTGGTTTAGTGGTGACACATTTCCACAGTTTTTGTTTGTTTGGAAAGACCTTTATCTCTCCTTCTCTTCTAAATGACAGACTTGCTGGATAAAGGATCCTTGGCTGCATATTTTTTCTGTTTAGCACACTGAAGATCTCGTGCCAATCCTTTCTGGCCTGCCAAGTTTCAAAAGAGAGATCAGTCACGAGTCTTGTAGGTCTCCCTTTATATGTGAGGGCACGTTTATCCCTTGCTGCTTTCAGAATTTTCTCTTTATCCTTGTATTTTGCCAGTTTCACTATGATATGTCGTGCAGAAGATCGATTCAAGTTACGTCTGAAGGGAGTTCTCTGTGCCTCTTGGATTTCAATGCCTTTTTCCTTCCCCAGTTCAGGGAAGTTCTCAGCTATAATTTCTTCAAGTACCCCTTCAGCACCTTTCCCTCTCTCTTCCTCCTCTGGGATACGAATTATGCGTATATTATTTCTTTTTAGTGTATCACTTAGTTCTCTAATTTTCCCCTCATGCTCCTGGATTTTTTTATCTCTCTTTTTCTCAGCTTCCTCTTTTTCCATAACATTATCTTCTAGTTCACCTATTTTCTCCTCTGCCCATTCAATCTGAGCCATCATCATTTCCATTTTATTTTGCATCTTGTTTAAAGCATTTTTCAGCTCCTCGTGACTGTTCCTTAGTCCCTTGATCTCTGTAGCAAGAGATTCTCTGCTGTCCTCTCTACTGTTTTCAAGCCCAGCGATTAATTTTATGACTATTATTCTAAATTCACTTTCTGTTATATTATTTAAATCCTTTTTGATCAGTTCATTAGCTGTTGTTATTTCCTGGAGATTCTTCTGAGGGGAATTCTTCCGTTTGGTCATTTTGGATAGTCCCTGGAGTGGTGAGGACCTGCAGGGCACTTCCCCTGTGCTGTGGTGTATAACTGGAGTTGGTGGGCGGGCCGCAGTCAAACCTGAATCTGCCCCCAGCCCACCGCTGGGGCCACAGTCAGACTGGTGTTTGCCTTCTCTTCCCCTCTCCTAGGGGTGGGATTCACTGTGGAGTGGGGTGGCCCGTCTGGGCTACTTGCACACTGCCAGGCTTGGGGTGCTGGGGATCGGGTGTATTACCTGGGGTGGGTAGGCAAGGTGCACGGGGGCAGGAGGGGCAGGCTTAGCTCGCTTCTCCTTAGGTGATCCACTTTAGGAGGAGCTCTGTGGCAGCGGGAGGGAGTCAGACCCGCTGCTGGAGGGGTGGCTCCGTAGAAGCACAGCGTTGGGTGTTTGCACGGAGCAAGCAAGTTCCCTGGCAGGAACTGGTTCCCTTTGGGATTTTGACTGGGGAATGAGCGAGGTAGATGGTGCTGGCTAGCACCTTTTTTCCCCAACAAACTGAACTCTGTGGTCCGTGGGCTCAACAACTCTCCCTCCCTTTGTCCTCCAGCCTTCCCGCTTTCCCGAGCAGAGCTGTTCACTTATGACCTCCCAGATGCTAAGTCCTGCTTGCTGTCAGAACACACTCTGTCTGGCCCCTCCGCTTTTGCAAGCCAGACTTGGGGGCTCTGCTTGGCTGCGGGCCGCCCCTCCACCCCGGCTCCCTCTGGCAAGTCCGTGTGGTGTCCACCGCCTCTCAGCCCTTCCTACCCTCTTCCGTGGGTCTCTCGTCTGAGCTTGGCTCCGGAGACTACATTCTGCTAGTCTTCTGGTGGTTTTCTGGGTTAGTTAGGCAGGTTTATGTGGAATCTAAGTGATCAGCAGGATGCGCGGTGAGCCCAGCATCCTCCTATGCTGCCATCTTCCTCTGGCACCTCCATATGAATTTTTATTTTTTTATTTTTTAATTTTTTTAACGTTTATTTATTTTTGAGACAGAGAGAGACAGAGCATGAACGGGGGAGGGCCAGAGAGAGAGGGAGACACTGAATCCGAAACAGGCTCCAGGTCCTGAGCCATCAGCCCAGAGCCCGACGCGGGGCTCGAACCCACAGACCGCAAGATCATGACCTGAGCCGAAGTCGGATGCTTAACTGACTGAGCCACCCAGGTGCCCATATGAATTTTTAAATTAGCCTATCCATTTCTGAAAAAAGAAAAAGGGAGTTGTAATTGTGTTGGTGCATTGAATCTGCAGATCACACTGGGGAGTATTGTCATCTTAACAACGTTAAGTCTTTCAATCCATAAATGGAAACAGTATTTGTTTCCAGGAAACAGTATGTGTTTCCATTTATTTAGATCTTCTTTAATTTATTTAAGTAATGTTTTATTGTATTCAATGCATAAGTCTTGCAATTCCTTGCTTAAATTTATTCTTTTTCATGCTATTATCATTGGCATTGTTTTCTTAATTTCATTTTCAGATCATTCATTTTTGTTATATATTTTTGTATATTGATCTTGTATCTTGAAACCTTGCTTAATTCATTTGTTATACCAAATAGATTTTTAATATATTCCTAAGAGGTTTCTATATATAAGATTATATCATCTAGAAATAGTTTTATTTCTTTTTGAATTTGTATTCTTTATATTTCTTTTTTTGCCAAATTGCCCTGCCTATAACCTTGTACTTTCAGTACAATGTTTAATAGAAGTAAAAAGAGTAGACGTTCTTTTTTTATTAATTTTTAAATGTTTATTTATTTTGAGAGAGAGACAGAGTGCAAGCAGGGAAGGAGCAGAGAGAGAGGGAGACACAGAATCTGAAGCAGGCTCCAGGCTCTGAGCTGTCTGCACAAAGCCCAACACTGGGCTCGAACTCATGAATCATGAGATCATCACCTGAGACAAAGTCAGATGCCTAATGGACTGAGTCACCTAGGTGCCCCAGAAAGAGCAGACATTTTTGTCTTTTTCCAGGTCTTCAGGGAAAACCTTTCAGTCTTTCATCACAAAGTATCCTTCTAACTCTGGGTTTTTCATAGATTACCTTTATCAGGTTGAGGAACTTTATATTCGTATTTTGGGGGATGTTTTGTCATGAAAGCTTATTGGGTTTTGTCAAATACTTTTTTCTGTATCTATTGGTATGATCATGTATTCCCCTCTTTTATTTTTATTTTATTAATATGACAAAGCTACAGTAAACAGGATAATGTGGTACTGGATAGATATAAAGGTCAATGGAATAGAATTCAAAATCCAGAAGAAACCCCATACACCTATGGTCAATTGATTTTTGAAAAGGATGCCAAAACTGTTCAATGGTGAATTAACAATCTTTTCAACAAATGGTGCTAGAAAAACTGTATATCCACATCTGAAAGAATGATCTCAGACCCTACCTCACATCATCTACAAAAAAATCTAAATCAAAATTGATTGCAGTCATGTACACATATATATGAGCTGAAACTATAAACCTCTTAGAAGAAAACATAAATCCTTGTGACTTTAGATTAGGCAAAAGTTTCTTAGAAATGATACCTAAAAAAGAAGTAACCGAAGAAAAACTAGGTAAATTAGATTTCATCAAAATGAACTTTTGTGTATCAAAGAACATTGTCAAGAAAATGAAATGAAAACCCATATAATGGGAGAAAAATTTTAGGAATCATATATCTAGAATACATCAAGAACTCTTCAAATCAACAATAAAAAGATAAAGAATACAATTTTCGAAGGGCAAAATATTTGAATAGACATTTCTCCATAAAGGATATACAAATCGCCAATAAGCATATGAAAAGACACTTAATATTAACAATCATTAGGGAAATGCAAATCAAAACCACTATGGGACAGTACTTCACATCACTTAGAATGGCCATAATTTACAAATAAAAAGAAATAAAAATGAATGTTGGTGAGGATATAGAGAAACTAGAAACCTTATATACTGTAGATGGGAATGTAAAATGGTACAGGTATTATGGAAAATATTTTGGCAGTTCCTAAAAAAAATATACTTAGAGTTTTCATAGAATCCAGTAATTACACTCCTAGATATATACTCAAGAGAAATGCTAACATATGTCCATGCAAACATTCATACATGAAAGTTCATGGCAGCATTATTCATAACAGTCAAAATTTGGGAATAATCCAAATGTCCATCAACTGAAGAATGGAGGATAACATGTTAAATCAGCACAATTGAGTGTTATTGAGCCATAAAAAGGAATAAAATACCTCACACACGCTATGACATGGATGAACCTGAAAATATGCTAAGTGAAAGAAGTGAGGCACAAAAGGCCACACATTGTGTGATTCCTTTCATATTATATGTCCAGAATAGTCGAATATATAGAAACAAAATACATTAGTAGTTGCCAGTGGTTGAGAAGGAATGGAGAATAGGGCATCACTGCTTTTTGGGGTGATAAAAATATTCTGGAATTGAGTGCTGTACAGCCTTTCGAATATACTAAAACTCTGAATCTTACATTTTAAAATGGTAATTTTTATAGTTTGTTAATTATATATCAATAAAAAGTGATCTTTTAATCCTAAAAGCTGTTTTAGAAAAAAATTAAAACATGTTGAGTAAGAAAAAAACAAATATATAAACAATACAAAGATCTGTCACCTGTCCTAACTCTGTCAGGTGTTTCCATGATACTTTAAGCTGTCCATCTAGTCATTCACAAGCTGTAACAACTTAAAGGTGCCAAAGTCCCCTCAGGACATTGGCCTGGTCCAGACTAATACAGACCATGTGGACCTTTCTTCCTTCATGACAGAAAGAAAGAATATTGCATTTCTGGGAGGGGCAGTAGGGTGCAGAATAGAGTTGTTATATACTTCTAAGGTCAACTGAGATGAAACATCAGCCTCAAGGTAAAGCAACATTCAATTTCATCTGGAATTGCATAACTGTTTACCTACATATTCTAAAATTCCTCCACTTAAGATGACACAAAAGCCTAGTCATTCAGTTGCACACACCATTAGAGTTTGAAAGTTTGACATGCATGTGCTGTTTGTTATGTAGCAGTAATTAACTGTAATCAGAAAGTATTTTATGGTTCTCTGAATTGTCAATGATTTTTCCTCTCCCTCCTTCCTCTCCTCCAACTCGAACCACTTAACCACAGCTTTATTATTCCCCTGCCCACCACACAAACTGCCTTGATAGAAATATAAGCAATTTAAGTAAATTCTCCAGAATTTTCTACAGAAAATTCTACAGAATTTTAACATTGGTAATTCTCCTACAAAATCTCCTAGTCTAAGCTATCTTTGAAATATGTGACTTTGTGCCTGAAACTGTGGGGAACAGAGCCAGTAAATGTACCCATCATATAGAGAAAAGGAGTTCTAGTATCTTCATTTTGTCCCTCTCACTTTCTCTAAGAATGGAACACAAATATCATTCTAGAAAGATGAGTGAAAACTACTTCTCAAATAGCATGTGGTAGGGGTATCTACACTTTCACTGGGGCACTGAGAGGCTAAATGTCCTTTTTAATGCTGGACAATTATGAATTTTAACATTATTTCCTTCCTCATTGTATGATGCTCCCACATATCTCCTATAGAATTTTTGTCCTTTACTAGCCCCTTTAATTTCCTCCTTCTGTCTCCTGCCCTCAATCCTTATTTTCAGTTTTTCTCTCTTTTTTATTCTCTGTTTCCTTGATGCAACACAGCTTATACCTTCACTCATTTTTGCTTTCGTAGAAGAATTTTTATAACTATGTCTGCCTACTTAATCAGTCTCCTGTTTTCTAGCCTCATGCATCTCCTCTCTGGTTCTACTCATAATTCTTGGCTGGATTCCCCACCTGACCCTACTACTGGTCATAACCTATCAGAAAAATTCCCATTAGGGTATCTTTCACTTTGTGTTGTTTGTCTTTCCTCAGAATCACAGAAATTTGGTCATATAAGTAAGGGAAATATATTTTCAAGTACTTAGCAGGGTGTCCACCTGGGCACAATTTGAAACAACTCTTAGGAAAATCTCTGGGTTTTGTTCTCAAATATTTAGATATATTTTGATCTGCAAGCCTTCCTTATGCTGTCTACACTTTGAAAAAAAAGCATGGTTCATAAAGCATCAGACTGAATACAAGAAAATCAATAAGTAATCTGTGTGATAACTAATTAAGGTGCCAGAATGAATGACTGTTTATTCCCCTCCTGATTTGGGTCAGAGTTGTGTTTGATTTGAGAAGTTGTCCATTTTCAATTATGGTGTGTTCTGTATTCTTTTTTTTATTTTTTAATTAAAAAAATTTTTTAAATTATTTTATTATTTATTTATTTTTTAAAATTTACATCCAAATTAGTTAGCATATAGTGCAACAATGATTTCAGGAGTAGATTCCTTAGTGCCCCTTACCCATTTAGCCCATCCCTCCTCCCACAACCCCTCCTATAACCCTCAGTTTGTTCTCCATATTTATGAGTCTCTTCTGTTTTGTCCCCCTCCCTGTTTTTATATTGTTTTTGTTTCCCTTCCCTTATGTTCATCTGTTTTGTCTCTTAAAGTCTTCACATGAGTGAAGTCATATGATTTTTGTCTTTCTCTGACTGCACTTAGCATAATACCCTCCAGTTCCATCCACGTAGTTGCAAATGGCAAGATTTCATTCTTTTTGATCACTGAATAATACTCCATTGTGTATATATGTATATATATATATACACACACACACACACCACATCTTCTTTAACCATTGATCCATCGATGGACATTTGGGCTCTTTCCATATTTTGACTATTGTCAATAGTGCTGCTATAAACATTGGGGTGCATGTGTCCCTTGGAAACAGCACAACTGTATCCCTTGGATAAATGCCTAGTAGTGCAATTGCTGGGTTGTAGGGTAGTTATATTTTTAGGTTTTTTACATTTTTTTAATCTTTATTTTTGAGAGAGAGAGACAGAGTGTGAGTGGGGGAGGGGCAAAGACAGAGGGAGACACAGAATCCCAAGCAGGCTCCAGGCTCTGAGCTGTCAGCACAGAGCCTGACATGGGGCTCAAACTCACGAACTGTAAGATCATGACCTGAACTGAAGTCAGATGGCCAGCCAACTATGTCACCAGGCACCCCAATTTTTAGTTTTTTGAGGAACCTCCATACTGTTTTCCAGAGTGGCTGCACCAGCTTGCATTCCCTGTTCTGTGTTCTTTTGATGTGACTAGAATGAATGATTTGAAAAAATTATGTTATGGCAGAAAACTATGGGATAAGTTTAGCATGGTGAAAGCATGGTTTACAACCAAGTTAATTCCAAGACAATTGCTAATATCAGGGCAAGGTAGTGTGGGAAAAAAAAATTCTCTCTTTACATCCGTAGACGAGACTATGATGAAGTCAACTTTGTTCCCTGTGCATAGCTATCAGTTTTTGTATATTCAGCAAACATTTAGTGAGCAAATCTCTATGCCAGGCATTGTCCAATACACTAGGCTTGCGGCCATGTACAAGAACATTGTAGCCCTCAGTAGTATAATGCAGCTTGTTAAAGGGGGGTGATGACAGACCCAATTCTCTGGCAGAGAGGTATTCCTAATAGAAAGGACTTCTGGATAGCCTAGTCTTAAAAAATGTATCAGAAATATTGAAAAATGGAGGCTAGAGAACTTCAACAAGTGAATAGGTTTATATTTATTCTGGATGGTATAGGAATCAACAGCTGGAAGGCAGGGGACCTGGAGCAGATCTTTTCAAATATAGGATTACTTGCTGAAGCACTAGCACTCCGAGAAGAATAGCTGAATGCCAACTTCAGTTTCCTTAAATGCGCATTTAAAGAGCATTTACTAGTACCAATTTATTCTTAGCTCTGTGGGTCTTCCTATGTATATGTCACAGAGACAGGGACATTACTTATATTTGATACAATGATCCCAGCCTAAATATGCTCACAGTTTTCATAACTTGATTTAGTGTAATTATACTCAACTTAGGGAATGAGTAACTACCCCTTTCTTTCCCCTATGGGCATGTGATTAATTGGCTTCATAGTAAAAATGCCTTCAATACAGACCTAAGCTTCAGTGGGCTCCCAGAGGGTTAAGTTTTAAATCTAGACCAAGTTTACTTGGCATTACCTCATTAAACTTAGATAAGTCAAGTTTAAAAACCAAGGCCTTTTCACATCAGCAAGGGCAGGAAAAGCCTAAAGTAATCACAAGAGTTTACCTAGCATCTATGTCAGACAGATTCCAAATGCTAGTTGACTAGCACACCTTTATGCCTGAGGATGCTGCATTTTAATGATTAGTCCCAGTTTATAAGTGGCATGTAGAATTTTTCTGGTATTTTTTAGGATAATATTGCGGGGGGGGGGGGGGGTAGGGTCATTCCTAAACCATTTGCATATTAGACTTTCACCAGTATCTACTTCTTTTACTTGTGATATTAAACATCTATGATCTTAGGTATATTCAGATATTTGTATAATCAATATACTGCATATGTAAATGTATTTGTGGTCATAGGAGCACAAATATGTGTGGCGATAGTTGTCTTTCCCTCCAGCTCTGGCAATGAATGTGCCATTCCAACAGACTTAGTAATTTTATTATTTTTTTTAAATGAAATTTATTGTCAAATTGGTTTCCATACAACACCCAGTGCTCTTCCCAACAGGTGCCCTCCTCAATGCCCATCACCCACCGTCCCCTCCCTCCCACCCCTCATCAACCCTCAGTTTATTCTCAGTTTTTAAAAGTCTCTTATGGTTTGGCTCCCTCCCTCTCTTTTTTTCCTTCCCCTCCTGCATGGTCTTCTGTTAAATTTCTCAGGATCCACATAAGAGTGAAAACATATGATATCTGTCTTTCTCTGTATGACTTATTTCACTTCGCATAACACTCTCCAGTTCCATCCATGTTGCTACAAAAGGCCATATTTCATTCTTTCTCATTGCCATGTAGTATTCCATTGTGTATATAAACCACATCTTCTTTATCCATTCATCAGTTGATGGACATTTGGGCTCTTTCCATTATTTGGCTATTGTTGATAGTGCTGTATAAACATTGGGGTTCAAGTGTCCCTATGCATCAGCACTCCTGTATCACTTGGGCAAATTCCTAGCAGTGCTATTGCTGGGTCATAGGGTAGATCTGTTTTAAATTTTTCGAGGAACCTCCACACTATTTTCCAGAGTGGCTGCACCAGTTTGCGTTGCCACCAACAGTGCAAGAGGGTTCCCATTTCTCCACATCCTCTGTAGCATCTATACAGACTTAGTAATTTTAATTTTTTATCTAGTCCACCTAAAGAGAATTAGGCACTATTGCATAAGTAGTATGATTAAGGTAGGGCAGGTGGATGATTCAAAGGACCTAAGCATGTTCTTTTTCTACTCTGTGAGACAGTGAACTATGGTTGTTAGGAACACAGGCTCTGGAGTCACATGGCCTGGGTTTTAATCATGGAACCACAGGTTACTAAACCTCTCTGTGTTTCTGTATCCAAATATATAAAATGGAGATAATGACAGTATCAATCTCATAGGGTAGTTTTGAGGATTTGGTAAATTAATCCATATAAAATGCCTAAAGCAGCACCTGAAACATAAGCATCATTCAGTGAATGTTAGTTCTTCTTATTATCCCCCAAATAAAGCCCAATTTCCTTCTATACTTTAACTCTCTTCATCACTACTATAATCCAAGTCACTTTTAACTTTTGACCAAATTCATTGTCACCAGTATAGCAAGTGTAATCTTAAAACATAAATCCTACCAAGTATTCTCTTATTTAAAAGCTTCCAGTGGCTCCCCTTCACACTAAGACTGTAACCCAAGTTTCTTTTCCTGATCTACAGATCCTTATAAGATCTCACCCATCCTCCCTCTTGACTGAGTATCCTACCACTCCTCCCACCCTTTTCTCACTCAACTCCAGCTGTGCTTGCCTGCTTGCTGTTACTGAAATCACACAAATGTGTCCTGCCTTACAACCTTTGCATAAGGTATTTTCTCTGCCTGGAATAGTCTTCTCTCTGATCTTTACATAGCTTGATTCCTTGTCATTTTGCCTCACTGGAAAGGCTTTCTGGGCCACCAACTCTGAAAGGACCACCTACACATCGATCTGTTTAAATTCTTTACATAGAAATTATCACTCTTATAGGTCTTAGTTTATTTATGGTCTGTCTCCCCTTGCCAGAATATAATGTTCATGACAGAAGGATCCTTGTTCATTACTTCATTCATTAAGTAAATATTTATTGAGAGCTTACTATGTGCCAGGCACCGTTCTAGTGTCCCTGGAGATATTACATTGTATAATACAGATAAAAATTACTGCCCTCTAAAAGACATGAATAGACACTTCTCCAAAGAAGACATACAGATGGACAACTGACACATGAAAAAATGCTCAACATCACTCATCATCAGGGAAATACAAATCAAAACCACAATGAGATATCACCTCACACCTGTCAGAATGGCTAACATTAACAACTCTGGCAACAACAGATGTTGGTAAGGATGCAGAGAAAGAGGAACTCTTTTGCATTGTTGGTGTGAAAGAAAACTGGAGCAGCCACTCTGGAAGACAGTATGGAGGTTTCTCAGAAAACTAAAAATAAGGGCGCCTAGGTGGCTTGGTCGGTTAAGCGTCCGACTTCCGCTCAGGTCATGATCTCACGGTCCGTGAGTTTGAGCCCCGCATCGTGCTCTGTGCTGACAGCTCAGAGCCTGGAGCCTGTTTCAGATTCTGTGTCTCCCTCTCTCTCTGCTCCTCCCCTGTACATGCTCTGTCTTTCTCTGTCTCAAAAATAAGTAAACGTTAAAAAAAATTAGAAAAAAAACCTAAAAATAGAATTACCCTACAACCCAGCAATTGCACTACTAGGCATTTATCCAAGGGATACAGGTGTGCTGTTTTGAAGGGACACATGCACCTCCATTTTTATAGCAGCACTATCAACAATAGCCAAAGTATGGAAAGAGCCCAAATGTCCATTGATGGATGAATGGATAAAGAAGATGTGGTATATATATACAATGGAATATTACTTGGCCATCAAAAATAATGAAATCGTGCCATTTGCAACTACGTGGATGGAACTGGAGGGTATTATGCTAAATGCAATTAGTCAGAGAAAGACAAAAATCATATGACTTCACTCATATGAAGACTTTAAGAGACAAAACAGATGAACATAAGGGAAGGGAAACAAATTAATATAAAAACAGGGAGGGGGACAAAACAGAAGAGACTCATAAATATGGAGAACAAACTGAGGGTTATGGGAGGGGTTATGGGAGGGGGGATGGGCTAAATGGGTAAGGGGCACTAAGGAATCTACTCCTGAAATCATTGTTGCACTATATACTAACTAATTTGGATGTAAATTTTTAAAAAATTAAAAAAAGAAAACAAGTTTTAAAAAAAGGCAAAAAAAATCATTGCCCTCTTAAAGCTTATTTTCTACTAGGCTTGGAGGGACAATAAGAAAATAAATAGTAAACTATCATATATCAGATGATTAAAAGCAGGAAGGGAGGGTAATGAATGCATTATGGTGGCAGTGGTGGTGGTTGTAGATATGTGTGTGTTGCAATTTTAAATAAGAGTGTCAGGAAAATCCTTATTGCCAAGGGGACATTTGAGTAAAGACATGAGGGTGGAACCATCTGCATTTTGGAGAGAAGATCAAGTACAAATGCCCAGATATAAGGCAAGCATAATATATTCAAAGAACAAGAAACCAGTGTGGCTCGAATGGAGTGAGTGAGTGCAGTGGAGTGAGGCTGGGAGTAGAAGGAGGTGAGTTCAGAGTGGGTAATTTGGGATGGGGTGGCCAGATCATCTAGGGGATAGTCATGGTAAGGCCTGGGGATTTTTTTCTGAGTTATATGGAGTGCAAGTGTTTTAATTTAAATACAGGGGTGATATGACTTATATGTTTTAGAAGCAACAATTTAACTTTTCTGGATGGAGAATAGACAGTAGGAGGGCAAGGGTAGGGGAGAGATTAATTAATAGGCTATTGCAATAATACAGAATAGAATATGATAAAGATGTATTTCTGCTGGTAGTAGTGGAGATGGTGATAAAAGGTCAGAGTAGGGTGTCCATATATAAAATGTTTATTTATTGAGAGAGAAAGAGAGAGAATGAGTGGGTAGGGACAGAGATAGAGGAAGAGAGAAAATCCCAAGCAGGCTCTGTGCTGTCAGCATGGAGTCTGATGTGGGGCTCAATCCCACAAACCATGAGATCATGACCTGAGCCAAAATCAAGAGTCAGACACTTAAACAACTGAGCCACCCAGGTGTCCCATGAGTGCCATTTTAAACACATTCGGTTCTATACCTTTTAGACATAATTTTAAGATACAAATCAGATGTTTTTGGTGCCCAGAACAGTGCCAAGCACAGAGTTGGCATTCAACAGATATTTTTAACTGAATGAATCAATGCCTTTTAAGTTTCCTCTACCTCCTCTCAGCTACAACCACATCAGCTTACCAAATCAGTCTACTCCTTCTTTATGCTGTATTCTTACATTTGATGTCAAGTGAGCTTTTAAAAAATTGATAATTTTTAAAATATTTTTAATGTTTATTTATTTTTGAGAGAGAGAGACAGAGACAGAGCATGAAAGGGAAGGGAAGAGAGAGAGGGAGACACAGAATCCAAAGTAGGCTTCAGGCTCTGAGCTATCAGCACAGAGCCCGACACAGGGCTCGAACTCACAAACTATGAGATCGTGACCTAAGCCAAAGTCGGATGCTCAACTGACTGAGCCACCCAGGTGGCCCTGAAAATTGATAATTTTTTTTAAATCTTTTTTTTTTCTAAGGCATGTTTACTTAGTCTCGGATATTTTCTGTTTCCTGGGGGTATAAAGAAAGCCCTGTTTGCTCTGCTTTTCCATCTGTTGGAAAGAAAAGCAGCTAGGAAGCCTGTTATTAATCTTGCATCAATACTTACATTGTAACCCTATGCCATCAGTATGCAAGTGTTCATTTAATGAGATAATCTTCTCAACTTTCCCCTGCAGTTGTTCAAATACCTCTCCAATCCATATTTTATAGAAAAGCCAGAAAATTCCAGAAAATCCCCACAGTTAACAAATGTTAATAAAGTATATGTGTGTACATGTGTGGGCTTATGGGTTATGGGTACATAAATATGTACAACTGGATGCATACATCCATATTTATGACTTGGTGCTCAAAAAAGTAGAACAGGGTGCTGGGATCCAGAAAAGCCTTTAATGAGAATATCTCCTAAGATTATATGACAGAGATTCCTAAACCAGAACCAGCAGAGACAAGTCATTAGAACCTGTGGGAGGGCAAAGTGACCCAAGAAGATTTCTGCCAACCTGAGAGTGAACTGGAAGATTAAGAAAGTGACTGTTTAATAAAAGACAAATGATTAGTTCTTCTGTGTGGGGCAGTTTTCAAATGCCTAGGTAAAAGTCTGCTGTGGTGACTTCTTTCCTGAAGGGACAACCTTAATCACTAGAAGTTACATAGCAGCTCCAGTAACTGGTGATTTTAGTGAGAAGTTGGCAAACAATATTTCTGTCAGAGAAGAGTCTGAGCTTCAGGGCCTCTCCCTTCATTGGGAGGTTCTTGTGCAGCTGAGAGTTGCAGTCTGAGCAGACTGTAAACTCCCTTTGAGACCTGCTTGGTAGCACCCAACTATAAACCCAGAAAAGGTACTTGTATCATCAAAGATGAGTCATTGGTTGTAACTCTTTTATCTCTACAAAGAGGAATAATTAAGGGTCATCATCTTTTACTGAATATGACACTCTGTTTTGGAGAAAAGTTAAAAAAAAAACAGTGAGGGAGCTTTATAGCAGATGTTGGTGTGTGTGTGTGTGTGTGTGTGTGTGTGTGTGTGTAGGGGCAGGAGTAGTATCTAAAAATTAAATTAAAAGAAGATATGAATTGGGAAATAAAGAGCAAATTTATTTTGAAACTGGTAATTATAGCTAGATGGACAGTGGACACACATGTGAATAATTTGTCATGGCCAAAAAAGGGCTAGATACTTTAGTTGGACTCTGGAGCATTCCGGGGACAACAAGAACTCACTGGTCCCTGGACAATGACCAATGGTGCTAAGGGACCAAAACAGGAAGATTTACTCATCCATTCATTATTCAGTCAACAAACTTTGTCTTCTAACTGCTTTTTTCTTTTGCATGACTAAAGTTTTATTTTGCCTTGTGCTTGATTGAATATAGTTCTAGGTTGAAAATAATTTTCCTCATGCAAATTAAGGTATTGCTGGGGCGCCTGGGTGGCGCAGTCGGTTAAGCGTCCGACTTCAGCCAGGTCACGATCTCGCGGTCTGTGAGTTCGAGCCCCGCGTCAGGCTCTGGGCTGATGGCTCGGAGCCTGGAGCCTGTTTCCGATTCTGTGTCTCCCTCTCTCTGCCCCTCCCCCGTTCATGCTCTGTCTCTCTCTGTCCCAAAAATAAATAAAAAACGTTGAAAAAAAAAAAAATTAAGGTATTGCTATATCTCATTACTGTCTTTCTTATTTAGCAAAAATTTTAAACTACAGCAATATACAATATTTATTTCATGTAAATAACAATCTAAATGTTGATGAATAACATTTACCTGATATGAGATTCCCATTATGTATGACTTGGTATTTATTTTATAGCAGATTCTTCATGTATTATTATAGTAATCCATTGTTGTTAATGAGTTTGACACCTATATCATTCTCACATCTTTGTAAATAATTTTGGCTTCTTGGAAGTTTGTTGGATCTTGCCTTATTCTTTGAGTTCTAAAATTTCACCATGTAATTTTGAGTTATGAGCATGCACCTACATATATGCATTTGTGTGTGTGAATGCATGTGAGACTGTGTGTACACATTTGCACATGCACACATGCATGTGTGTTCAACATTTACTGATGAATCCCTTTTGGACTGTATTTAGTTTGCACTGGTGAATCAAACAGGCATGATCCATTCTTCTGGAATTCACATCTCAGTGGCTGAGGTGGAGACAAATATGCAAGGAAATAAATACAATAAAAATTGTGATAAATGCTATTGAGTGTTGCTCATGCTACAGACACTGTACAAAATGATTAACTTTTCTTATTCAAGGCAGGAATGGATCCTGCCACTCTTTAGCACTTTTCACTGCTTGATATGATCATAATTGGTCATTTATATACTTATTTGTTGTTTCCCCTAACTGTATTAAAAGTTCATGAAAGCAAATATTTTGCCTGTCTTGTTCACAGCTACATTTGCAGGGTGTTGCACAGTGTTCAGTAATTATTTGTTAGGTTATTGAATGGATGAGTTTTATATTATCTTCATGTCAGCCATGCTGGATGGGAAGTACAGAAATTATCCTACCCATCTTATAAATAAGGATATGAGGCTCCAAAATGGATGTAGACTTAGAAATCAGAATCAAAGAAAGATACTACTAATGATAATAATTATAATAATGCTTTATTGAGTGCTTACTGTGTATAATACAGTTTGCTAGATTCCCTATATGGATTGTATTGTTGAATTTTTACAACAATTTTGTGAGGTAGGGATTATTATTATTCCCTTTTTATATATGAGGAGGCTGAGTATCAGAGAGATGAAGCAACTCATTCAAGATCTTACAGCCTGGAGGTGACAGAGTGTGTACTTAATTCCCATGTTTGTTTTCAAAGCCTAGGCTCTCCCCACTCCACTGAGGTGCTTGCCTTGGGCTGTGAGGACTGCTTTGGCTTTATCTATGCTATAGGAGAATGCCACATAGTGTATTTCTGACTCACTTCGCTGCCATTTGGCTCATTAATTTAGTTTGAGTACAGAGGAAGAAACTAGAATCAGAAAGGGAAAGTTATTTGCTCAAGGTTACAGTTTCTAGTGACAGAGCTAAGGCCAGAACTAGTGCTCCTGACTTCCAGTTCAGTTTTCTTTGACACAACCATGCTATGTTTTCCACCCTTGTCTCAGTGGCTTTCAAATGTAACCCCTCTTATGAAGGTTTACTTTCCAAATGGGGCTACAAATATTAAAGGCTCATTGTACTTCCAGAACCTTGAAACTAATGGTACCTACACGGAAATTGCATATATTCAGGTAGACTCCAACTATATACTTCCAATTAGGGAGGAGGGAAATGGCCTGAGAAAGCAGAATCCAAGGTTTCTTCAGTCTGAAAATCTACCTTCAGCTTTATAGTCCTCCAAATAAGTTCATAGCACATTTGGGGAAAAGAAGTGGCCAAAAAGACCCAAAATAAAGACAGCTAGGCAGAATGAGTTCACTGCAGTTTGTCCAGTGCAGATATAATGAGTAAGCACTCTCCTTTTTGTGGATTTCAGGGACCTCAAAGCATGAAAGCACCATCATTTCCTCTTTAAAAATATTTGCATATAACTTTTATTAAATTTGGAAATATAAGATTACCTAGAATAAGGGAATATAAAAAGTTAATGGCACCATTTGTCATTAGTTCATTTATCAGTATAGCTGTTGTGTAGAAAAGCATAAGGAATGTGATAGAAGAGCAAGTTCATATGACAGAAAGAATTCATGGTTAAGACATTATCCTCTGGAATCATTATACTTGCATTTGAAGCCTGGCTCTTTCAATTGCTAGTGTTACAGCCATGGAGGAGTCTCTTTGTGAGCTTCAGTTGCCTTGTCTATAAAATGGGGCCAATAATAATGCCTACAAACTAGGGATTTTGTAAATACTAAATGAGATCATATGAATAAATGGCTTAGAATGGTGTCTGGCATAATAGTAAATGGTAATAGTTGTTATTATATGGAGAGAAGATCAGAAAATTAAAACTTGTTTCCTTATACTATAATATGTAATTTAGTAAACATTTATCATGCCCTGCCTGTGGACCAAGCACTGTGCTAGGCACAGAAGAGATGCATGAGATGCATCCCCTGCCCTCAAAGAGTGTTCATTCTAAGAGGATACAAAGTGTAATGCCATTTCTTTTCTCAGTAAGCATTTCCAACCACAGGCATTATTTGCCACCATTTACCTCCTCTTTATCACTTAGCTATTCAGCATACAGAATGTTAAAGGCCAGATGGTGTTCAGCTGCCTATTTTAGGACTAGTTGTAAAAGTTCATTCTTTATCTTACATTTAACACAGTATCTTAATAAGAAAACTGTTCACAAAGCATTTATGGAGTACTTACTCTTAGTGGGTACCTTGAGAAGGATAGAAAAAGGAATACAGCTATGGGGCTTTGGGAAAGCACATGACTTAAAGTCAGAAAATTTGGGTTTGAGTCAGGGCTTTGCTATTGACCAGCTGAGTGACCTTGGATGAATCATTTAACTGTGTTGATAGGAATATCAAATGAACTAGAAAATGGGAAAGCAGCTGGCTTAAAAAATTATCCAGTTATTCAGTCTTTCATTAATTCAACAGAAGACACAAAGGTCTCTGCTTTTAAAAGGTGAAATAACTCTTTTTGAGAATATTTAGAAAGACAAAAGGCCATAAGTGGCTTCCCATTCTCTGATCCCCTACCATCTCACTTAACTCTTGTTGTGCTAAGTTTATCATTGACTTTATTGTCAGTAATTCCAATGGTCACTTCTAGATCCTCATTTTAAGTAACTTTTGTCAGTTTTCTCCATAGTTGACATTAATACAATTAAAACATTAATACAATGTTTTCCTTGAGTTTCTGTGACACACTCCCGATTTCCTCCATAGAGGCTCTTTCTCAATCTTGTTTTTGAAACCTTCCTCTACTATAGAAAAATTTTATGTACTCAAGCCTCAGTCTATACCCTCTTTTCGTCTTACCAGTCTCCCCTCCCTAGGTTTTAATTACTATCTATACATAAATGCGACCCAGATCTATTCATCTTTAGCCCAGCTCTCCTAGGCTTTAGACCCACATAGCTAATTACCTTGTCAATATCTGCATCTGGATATCCATATTCTATAAACATCTTTTTTAATGCTTATTTTTTTAAAGTTTTTAATGTTTACTTATTTTTGAGAGAGACACAACATGAGTGGGGGAGGGGCAGAGAGAGGGAGACACAGAATTCCAAGCATGCTCCAGGCTCTGAGCTGTCAGCACAGAACCTAATGCAGGGCTTGAACTCACTAACCTTTAGATCATGACCTGAGCCAAAGTCGAACACTTAACTGACTGAGCCACCCAGGTGCCCCTTCTATAAGCATCTTAAATTCAATCCGTCACAAGATGAATTCATCAACTAACCTTTTTCTGCAACCTATTCTGCTACTCCTCCATTTCTCCCTATTTCAATAAAAAGTAAGGCTATTTACCCATTTGTTTAAGCCAGAAACTTAGACATCATCCCTGACAGAACTCTTCTCCATTCCTTCCCAGTCCAATCCATCAGTAAGTTCTATTAGTTTTTACACCAAATTATATGTCGTCTATGTCTATAACATACAACATATATGTCTATATGTTAGACAACAATATATGTTGTCTAAGTCTCTTCATATTCTCTGCCACAACCCTAGTCTCAGCCTCAACTGTGTCTATGCTAGAACTCTGAAACATTCTCTTAACAAAAACCAGCACATTTACTCTTCCCCCTGACTCCAAGTCCATTTGCCTCAATGACCTTTCACAAATATAAATTATATTATTCCATGTCCTTGTTTAGAAATCCTTAATACATCCACATTGCCCTTGGAAAAATGTTCCCCAATCATTACCATACTCTGTAAGGTCCATCATGACCTGACCTATGTCCATTTCTCCAACTTTATCTTGTACCTTTCTCCCTTTCCTCTTCTCTCCTCACTCTACAAACATAGTGGGCTTCCCATCTTGGTGCCTTCATGCATGCTCTTTCTCTTTCCCCTTTTCACATATCAGCTTTGAGTTTATTTTATTTATTTTTTTAATTTTTTTTAACGTTTATTTATTTTTGAGACAGAGAGAGAGCATGAAAGGGGGGGAGGCAGAGAGAGAGGGAGACACAGAATTGGAAGCAGGCTCCAGGCTCTGAGCCATCAGCCCAGAGCCCGACGTGGGGCTCGAACTCATGGACCGTGAGATGGTGACCTGAGCTGAAGTTGGACGCTTAACCAACTGAGCCACCCAGGCACCCCTCAGCTTTGAGTTTAAATATCACTTCCACTAGGAAGACTTCCCTGACTAACCCTTTGCCCTGAGCCTGAGTTAGACCACCTATTTTGTATTCCATAGAATCCTGCACTTTACCCTTTTTGTACTCAGCACCCATTTCCTTACTGTTTTCAGTGTGTTTCTTCCACATTGGACTCTAATTTCTATAAGAGCAGGAAATGTGTCTCTCTTGTTCATCAAGCACTATACCTGGCATATAAGTAGATACCTGTTAAAATACATCTTACATGAATGTTCATAGCAGCAGTATTCACAATAGCTAAAAGGTAGAAACTAACCACATGTCTGTCATCTGATGGCTTCATAAACAAATGCAGTATATCCATACCATGAAATATTTAGGCATAAAGAAAGAATAAATTATTGATTCACACTACAGTATAAGTGAACTTGGAAAACATTATAATAAATGAAAGAAGCCAGTCACAAAAGATCACACATTGTATGATTCTATTTAATGAGAAATGTCCAAAAAAGGTAAAATAATCCATAGCGACAAAAAGTAGATTAGTGTTTGGCAGAGTCTGGGAAAAGGAAGGAATGGGGAGTGACTGCTAACAGGTATGGGGGTACTTTTTGGGGTAATGAAAGTATTCTTTTTTTTTTTTTAATTTTTTTTCAACGTTTTTAATTTATTTTTGGGACAGAGAGAGACAGAGCATGAACGGGGGAGGGGCAGAGAGAGAGGGAGACACAGAATCGGAAACAGTCTCCAGGCTCCGAGCCATCAGCCCAGAGCCTGACGCGGGGCTCGAACTCACGGACCGCGAGATTGTGACCTGGCTGAAGTCGGACGCTTAACCGACTGCGCCACCCAGGCGCCCCTAAAGTATTCTAAAATTAGATAGTGGTGGTAGATGCACAAGCCTGTGAATACAGGCATACCTGGGACATATTGTGGGTTCAGTTCCAGACCACCAAAGTGAATATTGCAATAGAGCAAGTCAAATGACTTTTTTGCTTTCCCATTGCATATAAAAGTTTTGTTTACACTATATTGTAGTATATTAAGTGTGCAATAACATTATGTCTAAAAAACAACGTTACATACACTTTAATTAAAAACACTTTATTGCTGAAAAGTGCTATCACCTAAGCTTTCAGCAAATTTTAATCACTAACCACAGATCACTATAACAAACATAATAATAATGAAAAAGTTTGAAATATCGCAAGAATTACCAAAATGTGACACAGAGATACAAAATGAGCAAATGCTGTTAGAAAAATGGCACTGATAGACTTCCCCCATGCAGGGTTGCCACAAACCTTCAATTTATTAAAAACAAAAACAAAAACAAAAACAAAAAACAATGCAATGTCTAAGAAGCTCAACAAAGCAGAGTGCAATAAGAGGTATGTCTATATAATAAAAAAGCACTGGGGTGCCTGGGTGGCTCAGTCAGTTAAGCTTCTGACTCTTGATTTTGGCTCAGGTCATGATCTCACAGTTTGTGAGTTCAAGCCCCGCATCAGGCTCTGCACTGACAGCCAGGAGCATGCTTGGGATTCTTTCTCTCTCCCTCTCTCTCTGCCCTCCTCTGCTCATACTCTCCCTCTCAAAAGAAATGCACTAAATCTTTCATGTTAAGTGAGTAGATTTATGGTATGTAAATTATATCTCAATAAAACTATTATAAGCAAATGTATATACTGTAAGCTATATATCAGTGTAAAACTATAATCACTATAAACTAATACTGAGTGATTTTTAATTTACTGGAGGGTAAAGAAATAAGAAATAGTAAAGCTTAATCTTATGAATTACACACTCCTATTTCATGCCTCTGTTTTTACTTCCTAGGGACTTGGCAATTGGGAGAAGAATCATAGAGTCCTAAATTTGGAAAGGACCTCAGAGACTATGTAATTCAACTGTCTCATTCTACATATAAGAAAATGGAGCAGGCAGAGGGAAAGTGACTCACCAAATTCACATAGCAAATTAGTAACCAAATCTATACTAAATCCCTTATCTCCTGAGTCTCGTTTCAGGGTTCTTTCCATTATACCCAGCCAAGTCAGCCTCCTCAAGAGCTTTCCCAGAAACTCTTCACAACAACTTCTGCTTACAAATTATGTGCGCTCCTATCTGCAAGGGAAGCTGAGAAATGTAGTTTCTGTTAATAAGGAAGAAAGGGGTAATGGATTTGGGGGAGGCAACTAGTCATTTCTGCCACAAATTCTTCTGACAAATTGGATAGGCCAGTATTAAGATCCGGAAGAACCCATTGTTTTCTGAGATTACTTCTGAAGTCAGCATCTACATTTCCAGTAGAGTGTGAATACAGTAGTCCACACTGAACCCCTTTCATGATAAACATCTTTAATCCCAGTCCACAGACTCAGCAGTTTCTGAGTAAATTGCATTTGGCAGGGATTGGCTGCAAGGCACCACTGCTTCAAATGAATGCATCGTTGCTTTAGAAAGAAATCAAGGCAACACCCACTATCCTGACATAAAGAAACAGAATGTGAAAGACCCTCTTTGAATGCAAATTACAACCTGGAAGGTAAAAGTGCTGGGTGACTTTTTGTCTTTTGAAAAAAAAAAGGCTCAAAATGTTTTCTTACATGTTCCTCTTTGCTACATCTAACTGCAGCAATTTAAGAGAAAGGGTTGACAAGAATGACTAATATTTATATTTAAAGTTATTCTACAGTATAACAAAAATTGCAGAAATTTAAATATTTTTAATCATCCACTTTGCTCTTGACCATAGTAATAGTTTTAATAAGAAGTTATTGACAACATTTTACACATTTTTTGTCTATTTGTTTGCTCTATTTGTTGGAAACAACCTCTCTAAATTAGAATTGTATCAGGGAAGTACATGCAGATGGTATAGTGGCCTCTTTTCTCTTGTAGTTAGCAACAGCTTTCCCCCAAGGAAATCAATGTTAATAGCACTTAAAATACCTGGAAGCTTGAAGTCTAGAGGACAAAAAGGAAAGGGTGGCTAGTTCTTGCCTAGATACTGTGTCCTGATTAAGAAACCAGGTCTGCAGAATCTCTTACTTTTTGACTTAGTTTCATATCAACCCCAAGAGTCATGTAGTATTGTCCATTTGCAGGAAGGAGCGTGCAATGACAACAATTCCTCCAGATAAGTTAATTATCTGCCTTGAAGAAGGCTTCAAGAGCCTTGATCTACTAATGATATTAGATAGCACAGGTTGTTGTGAGACATTTTAATGAGTACCCATGCAGCAATGACAGTCTTCAGGAATGTATTTCTGACTTCTAATTAACTTATAAAGTTTTCTTGGGCATATTTTTTTGCTTGTTGTTTTGAAACTGAGAATGCAGGAAGGAAATTATATGGTAGGTAGCTAGTGCATTCTTCTGAATTTCTCTCTAGGTGACACAACTTAATGGCTGGTCTCATTTTTCATGTTCCTATGCTTGAAAAGAAAGAAATCAAGACAGTGATGCTATTTAACTATTACAGGAAGAATTCATTTTTGATCAAAATTATCTAGAGCTTTCCAGCTCTGGCATCTATATACTTTACTGAGCCACCTCCTGGGCCAATGAACCAACTCTGGATCTGCCAAATAACACTGTTTAAATTTTAGTGATTCTGGACCCAAATCTTACTGTATCCACTGCATTGAGAGGACACCCTTTTTCTGAAGCATAAAAATTCTATTCCCCAGCAGCTTGCGACAAGTTAAATTAGTCTGTAGACAATTTAACTACAGGAGCACTTGCCTGTAGGAAAACCATTAATTTTGTTTAAAGTGACTATATTCCTGTCATTGGGGACTTTCCAAATTTCTTTGTTGCCACAGAGCCTTGCTTAAAGAGAAGAATGTTGAGTAAATGTTATTCTTTTTGCTCCTTTTTCTGCCAAAAGATTACACATAAAAATAGACAAAAATGTACAGATATCAAGCTAAATTTTGATTGAGCTTTCATGGGTTTTCTGGACAATTAAAGTAGGGATTTTATAGGTCAAAAAGAGAAAGATGACTCTAGAACTGGATTTATACTGTGCCCTGCACTAATTAAAATGCCTCACATAAAGACATTATATTAGAAAAGTGAACAGAAAGGTATTTGGATGCTACATTTTGAGAAATGTGAGGTGTGTAATCTATTAGTCAAAAGCACAAGCTGACTGAATATATATCAACTCACCTTTCTAAATTTATGTATCAGCCTACATGTTTGTGACTGTGAAACCCTCAAAGCAACACAAGTCTGTGTGGGTCAATTCCCATATGCTTACTCTACACCATTGCAGATGCAGGAATCCTCTGCATAAAAAGTTACTACAAAGTTACTGCAAATAGATTGCTAAAAGAGATTAATTCTGCTTGTAGTTTTCTAGATGCTCTTAAAGGTAGCAAGTTATTCTTTGAGGGAATTATGCATGTTCCCCTAAGGGATTATGTTATCAGTAAAGGGCCCTATTGGTCTCAGGCCTACCTTAGAAGTGGCTCTTAAAAGATTGCTAGGCATGTCTAACAGGTAAATAAAAGAAAAAGACAGTGTGCACAGATCTCACCTTTGGTAACCAAAGGCAAGCATCTTGGCAGAATACCTTGCATCTGTTGCAACTGATACAAGGGCAAATGGCTGTAGTTATATGGGGATGACACCAAATCTTTACATAGAGCCCAGAACTCTATTAGCAGCACATTCTCCAGGGTCTGACTGCCAGCAAACAGGAAATAAGCCTATTTACTTTGAAGGAGTACAAGCTATTTCCCTGGGGAGTTACATTAAGGATAGTAGTGATGCTGTTGACTCTCCTCTGTGTAGGTCATGCTAAGTGGGAATGACATTATTCTCCTAGCCTCTCTCCTCACTTCCTCTACCATAAATAATTGCATTATGAGGTCTTGGGTATTCTTCTACAGCTATAGGACCAAGTGTTCGTGTGTGTGTGTGTGTGTGTGTGTGTGTGTGTGTGTGTGCGTGTTGGGTAAAAAAAGAGATTTGGAGGTGGGCGAATCTGGCCAAATTCATAAATATGTTAAACAAGAGCTCATGTGTAGAAAAATGAGGTTCTCTGTGTTGCCAGTTTTCCAGAAATATATTCTCGTTTGCTTGGCCTTACTGAAGCCCTTCTCACAATGGAACATTGTGCCTCCACTGATCAGCATCATGCTCTGAATTCTAGCTATGCTTTTATATCCCTACGACTTCTCTTTCCACCTGCATCTACCTTCCCTGAATCCTCTCTGACACTCAGGTTATTGTAGCTTACATACGAAAATCAAAACTAACCAATCTTTTTTTCATTTATTATTGTTGCTTGTTGTTTCCTTCTTCATATACGGATTTCAGATTTAAGGAATGGTTAAAACTCTTAATTATTCATAATAATTGTAGGGCACATGGATGCAATTAATTCAAAGTACAATGTGGGAAAAGTGAGTGCTTTAGAATGAAAGAGACCTAGATTCAAGACCTATCCCTACCATTTATTAGTTACTTCTGGAGCACATTACTTAACTTCTCTTAGCTGCTTCCTCCAGAAAATGGGATTAATAAGAGTATCTACTGTTGGGGTTTTAGGATTGGAAACCATTCCCCTTTCCATATTCTGAGTTCCATATTCTATATTCCACTCTTTGAGTTAACCAAATGGAGGTCAAAATGTCAACCTCATTATTAATAAAGTTGAAATAAATCTGATAATAATTATTAGAATACTTTCTTATACCTATACCTTGAATTAAACTTACCCAACAAGGCAATGACGGGCAGAACTGGACAGCCACAGCCCTTACTCTTAAGGGTAAACCCTTCCTCATAACTTTCCTAATGAATGGTTGATCTGGGAATGAGGAAAGACTGGAAACTCTGAAGTGATTGATTCATACTTGCCCAGTCCCTTCTTTTAATCTTGCCAAGTAGATATGTCCTTTCTCCCTTAGGCAGCAGTGGTGACAGATGGAGAAAGGCTCCAATTGTTCCTTCTCTAGTTCTTGTCCTAGGAAATATAATTCCTCTCTACAGAAATTTGAGCAGTGAACCATTTCTTTTTATTATTGTGAGGATTAAATGGGATAATTCATGTCAAGTATCTTACACAGTGCCTGGCACACAATAGGAATTCAGATAGACAAAACGAGGATCAAAATCCAGCTCTACTCACTCACCAGGTGGTCTTGGGCAAGCTATCAAATCTTTCTGAACTTCCAATTTTTAATCTTTAAGATAAAGATAGTAATAACAAGCTTAAACATTTGTTGAAATTAAAGCAAATATATATGAAGAGTCTGTCCCATGTGGGCACTTAGTAAATGACACCTAAGATCATTATGTAGTTATATAAATTTATTTGTAGAATGTGTCCCACAATTTTTTCCACAGCATATTGATTCTTCTGGATATAGTTGGCATTGGCTTATATGGCCTGGCAGCCACAGCAATCATACTAACCAAAGAAACGAGTCAAGGGGTGAATTGGTATGAAAGAAGCTGAGAAATAAGTCCAGGAATCAAGAAAAGAATGCTGGGAATGGAAGAATTTCTGTAGCTTCTTCACAGAGCATCTAACCTACATATAAATACTTCAGGTGACTGAAGTATAAAGTGTCCTTTTTTAATTCAAGTATACTTTGGAAGATTGAAAAAAAATTGCCAAAAAGCATTTTTTTCCAATATAGAACTAATTATTTTTGGTAGGAATGTATTTATTTATTTATTTATTTATTTATTTATTTATTTATTTCAATATATGAAGTTTATTGTCAAAATGGTTTCCATACAACACCCAGTGCTCATCCCAAAAGGTGCCCTCCTCAATACCCATCACCCACCCTCTCCTCCCTCCCACCCCCCATCAACCCTCAGTTTGTTCTCAGTTTTTAACAGTCTCTTATGCTTTGGCTCTCTCCCACTCTAACCTCTTTTTTTTTTTTTCCTTCCCCTCCCCCATGGGTTTCTGTTACGTTTCTCAGGATCCACATAAGAGTGAAACCATATGGTATCTGTCTTTCTCTGTATGGCTTATTTCACTTAGCATCACACTC
Organism: Neofelis nebulosa; assembly: GCF_028018385.1. Classification (NCBI taxonomy): domain Eukaryota; kingdom Metazoa; phylum Chordata; class Mammalia; order Carnivora; family Felidae; genus Neofelis; species Neofelis nebulosa. The sequence goes on from NC_080800.1 coordinate 85,546,383, forward strand.
TCCACTTCCATCCATGTTGCTACAAAGGGCCATATTTCGTTCTTTCTCATTGCCATGTAGTACTCCATTGTGTATATAAACCACAATTTCTTTATCCATTCATCAGTTGATGGACATTTAGGCTCTTTCCATAATTTGGCTATTGTTGAGATTGCTGCTATAAACATTGGGGTACAAGTGCCCCTATGCATCAGTACTCCTGTATCCCTTGGGTAAATTCCTAGCAGTGCTACTGCTGGGTCATAGGTTAGGTCTATTTTTAATTTTCTGAGGAACCTCCACACTGTTTTCCGGAGCGGCTGCACCAATTTGCATTCCCACCAACAGTGCAAGAGGGTTCCCATTTCTCCACATCCTCTCCAGCATGTGTAGTCTCCTGCTTTGTTCATTTTGGCCACTCTGACTGGCGTGAGGTGATATCTGAGTGTGGTTTTGATTTGTATTTCCCTGATGAGGAGCGACGTTGAGCATCTTTTCATGTGCCTGTTGGCCATCTGGATGTCTTCTTTAGAGAAGTGTCTATTCATGTTTTCTGCCCATTTCTTCACTGGGTTATTTGTTTTTCGGGTGTGGAGTTTGGTGAGCTCTGTATAGATTTTGGATACTAGCCCTTTGTCCGATATGTCATTTGCAAATATCTTTTCCCATTCCGTTGGTTGCCTTTTAGTTTTGTTGGTTGTTTCCTTTGCTGTGCAGAAGCTTTTTATCTTCATAAGGTCCCAGTAATTCACTTTTGCTTTTAATTCCCTTGCCTTTGGGGATGTGCCGAGTAAGAGATTGCTACGGCTGAGGTCAGAGAGGTCTTTTCCTGCTTTCTCCTCTAGGGTTTTGATGGTTTCCTGTCTCACATTCAGGTCCTTTATCCATTTTGAGTTTATTTTTGTGAATGGTGTGAGAAAGTGGTCTAGTTTCAACCTTCTGCATTTTGCTGTCTAGTTCTGCCAGCACCATTTGTTAAAGAGACTGTCTTTTTTCCATTGGATGTTCTTTCCTGCTTTGACAAAGATGAGTTGGCCATACATTTGTGGGTCTAGTGCTGGGGTTTCTATTCTATTCCATTCGACTATGTGTCTGTTTTTGTGCCAATACCATGCTGTCTTGATGATGACAGCTTTGTAGTAGAGGCTAAAGTCTGGGATTGTGATGCCTCCTGCTTTGGTCTTCTTCTTCAAAATGACTTTGGCTATTCGGGGCCTTTTGTGGTTCCATATGAATTTGAGGATTGCTTGTTCTAGTTTCGAGAAGAATGCTGGTGCAATTTTGATTGGGATTGCATTGAATGTGTAGATAGCTTTGGGTAGTATTGACATTTTGACAATATTTATTCTTCCAAACCATGAGCAGGGAATGTCTTTCCATTTCTTTATATCTTCTTCAATTACCTTCATAAGCTTTCTATAGTTTTCAGCATACAGATCTTTTACATCTTTGGTTAGATTTATACGTAGGTATTTTATGCTTCTTGGTGCAATTGTGAATGGGATCAATTTCTTTGTCTTTCTGTTGCTTCATCGTTAGTGTATAAGAATGCAACTGAGTTCTATACATTGATTTTGTATCCTGCAACGTTGCTGAATTCATATATCAGTTCTAGCAGACTTTTGGTGGAGTCTATCGGATTTTCCATGTATAATATCATGTCATCTGCAAAAAGCGAACGCTTGATTTCATCTTTGCCAATTTTGATGCCTTTGATTTCCTTTTGTTGTCTGATTGCTGATGCTAGAACTTCCAACACTATGTTCAACAACAACGGTGAGAGTGGGCATCCCTGTCGTGTTCCTGATCTCAGGGAAAAAGCTCTCAGTTTTTCCCCATTGAGGATGATGTTAGCTGTGGGCTTTTCATAAATGGCTTTTATGATGTGTAAGTATGTTCCTTCTATCCCGACTTTCTCAAGGGTTTTTATTAAGAAAGGGTGCTGGATTTTGTCAAAGGCTTTTTCTGCATCAATAGACAGGATCATATGGTTCTTCTCTTTTTTTTTTTTTATTAATGTGATGTATCACGTTGATTGATTTGTGAATGTTGAACCAGCCCTGCATCCCAGGAATGAATCTCACTTGATCATGGTGAATAATTCTTTTATATGCTGTTGAATTCGATTTGCTAGTATCTTATTGAGAAGTTTTGCATCCATATTCATCAGGGATATTGGCCTGTAGTTCTCTTTTTTTACTGGGTCTCTGTCTGGTTTAGGAATCAAAGTAATACTGGCTTCCTAGAATGAGTCTGGAAGTTTTCCTTCCCTTTCTATTTCTTGGAATAGCTTGAGAAGGATAAGTATTATCTCTACTTTAAACGTCTGGTAGAACTCCCCTGGGAAGCCATCTGGTCCTGGACTCTTATTTGTTGGGAGATTTTTGATAGCCGATTCAATTTCTTCGCTGGTTATGGGTCTGTTCAAGCTTTCTATTTCCTCCTGATTGAGTTTTGGAAGAGTGTGGGTGTTTAGGAATTTATCCATTTCTTTCAGGTTGTCCAATTTGTTGGCATATAATTTTTCATAGTATTCCCTGATAATTGTTTGTATCTCTGAGGGATTGCTTGTAATAATTCCATTTCATTCCTGATTTTATCTATTTGGGTCATCTCCCTTTTCTTTTTGAGAAGCCTGGCTAGAGGTTTGTCAATTTTGTTTATTTTTTCAAAAAACCAACTCTTGGTTTTGTTGATCTGCTCTACAGTTTTTTTAGATTCTATATTGTTTATTTCTGCTCTTATCTTTATTATTTCTCTTCTTCTGCTGGGTTTAGGCTGCCTTTGCTGTTCTGCTTCTATTTCCTTTAGGTGTGCTGTTAGATTTTGTATTTGGGATTTTTCTTGTTTCTTGAGATAGGCCTGGATTGCAATGTATTTTCCTCTCAGGACTGCCTTCGCTGCATCCCAGAGCATTTGGATTGTTGTATTTTCATTTTCATTTGTTTCCATATATTTTTTAATTTCTTCTCTAATTGCCTGGTTGACCCACTCATTCTTTAGTAGGGTGTTCTTTAACCTCCATGCTTTTGGAGGTTTTCCAGACTTTTTCCTGTGGTTGATTTCAAGCTTCATAGTATTGTGGTCTGAAAGTATGCATGGTATAATTTCCATTCTTGTAAACTTATGAAGGGCTGTTTTGTGACCCAGTATATGATCTATCTTGGAGAATGTTGCATGTGCACTCGAGAAGAAAGTATATTCTGTTGCTTTGGGATGCAGAGTTCTAAATATATCTGTCAAGTCCATCTGATCCAATGTATCACGCAGGGCCCTTGTTTCTTTATTGACCGTGTGTCTAGATGATCTATCCATTTCTGTAAGTGGAGTGTTAAAGTCCCCTGCAATTACCACATTCTTATCAATAAGGTTGCTTATGTTTGTGAGTAATTGTTTTACATATTTGGGGGCTCTGGTATTCGGCGCATAGACCTTTATAATTGTTAGCTCTTCCTGATGGATAGACCCTGTAATTATTATATAATGCCCTTCTTCCTCTCTTGTTACAGCCTTTAATTTAAAGTCTAGTTTGTCTGATATAAGTGTCGCTACTCCAGCTTTCTTTTGGCTTCCAGTAGCATGATAAATAGTTCTCCATCCCCTCACTCTCAATCTGAAGGTGTCCTCAGATCTAAAATGAATCTCTTGTAGACAGCAAATAGATGGGTCTTGTTTTTTTATCCATTCTGATACCCTATGTCTTTTGGTTGGCGCATTTAATCCATTTACATTCAGTGTTATTATAGAAAGATACGGGTTTAGAGTCATCTTGATGTCTGTATATTTTATGCTTGTAGCGATGTCTCTGGTACTTTGTCTCACAGGATACCCCTTAGGATCTCTTGTAGGGCTGGTTTAGTGGTGACGAATTCCTTCAGGTTTTGTTTGTTTGGGAAGACCTTTATCTCTCCTTCTATTCTGAATGACAGACTTGCTGGATAAAGGATTCTTGGCTGCATATTTTTTTCTGTTTAGCACACTGAAGATCTCGTGCCAATACTTTCTGGCCTGCCAAGTTTCAAAAGAGAGATCAGTCACGAGTCTTGTAGGTCTCCCTTTATATGTGAGGGCACGTTTATCCCTTGCTGCTTTCAGAATTTTCTCTTTATCCTTGTATTTTGCCAGTTTCACTATGATATGTCGTGCAGAAGATCGATTCAAGTTACGTCTGAAGGGAGTTCTCTGTGCCTCTTGGATTTCAATGCCTTTTTCCTTCCCCAGTTCAGGGAAGTTCTCAGCTATAATTTCTTCAAGTACCCCTTCAGCACCTTTCCCTCTCTCTTCCTCCTCTGGGATACCAATTATGCGTATATTATTTCTTTTTAGTGTATCACTTAGTTCTCTAATTTTTCCCTCATACTCCTGGATTTTTTTATCTCTCTTTCTCTCAGCTTCCTCTTTTTCCATAACTTTATCTTCTAATTCACCTATTCTCTCCTCTGCCTCTTCAATCTGAGCTGTCGTCGTTTCCATTTTGTTTTGCATTTCCTTTAAAGCGTTTTTCAGCTCCTCGTGACTGTTCCTTAGTCCCTTGATCTCTGTAGCAAGAGATTCTCTGCTGTCCTGTATACTGTTTTCAAGCCCAGCGATTAATTTTATGACTATTATTCTAAATTCACTTTCTGTTATATCATTTAAATCCTTTTTGATCAGTTCATTAGCTGTTGTTATTTCCTGGAGATTCTTCTGAGGGGAATTCTTCCGTTTGGTCATTTTGGATAGTCCCTGGAGTGGTGAGGACCTGCAGGGCACTTCCCCTGTGCTGTGGTGTATAACTGGAGTTGGTGGGCGGGGCCGCAGTCCGACCTGATGTCTGCCCCCAGCCCACCGCTGGGGCCACAGTCAGACTGGTGTGTGCCTTCTCTTCCCCTCTCCTAGGGGCAGGATTCACTGTGGGGTGGGGTGGCCCGTCTGGGCTACTTGCACACTGTCAGGCTTGTGGTGCTGGGGATCTGGCTTATTAGCTGGGGTGGGTAGGCAAGGTGCACAGGGGCGGGAGGGGCAGGCTTAGCTCGCTTCTCCTTAGGTGATCCACTTCAGGAGGGGCCCTGTGGCAGCGGGAGGGAGTCAGATCCGCTGCCGGAGGTTTGGCTCCGCAGAAGCACAGAGTTGGGTGTTTGCGTGGAGTGAGCAAGTTCCCTGGCAGGAACTGGTTCTCTTTGGGATTTTGGCTGGGGGATGGGCGAGGGAGATGGCGTTGCCGAGCACCGTTGTTCCCTGCCAAACTGAGCTCTGTTGTCTGGGCGCTCAGCAGCTCTCCCTCCCTTTGTCCTCCAGCCTTCCCGCTTTCTGAGCAGAGCTGTTCACTTATGACCTCCCAGACGCTAAGTCGCGCTTGCTGCTGGACCACACTTCGTCCGGCCCCTCCACTTTTGCCAGCCAGACTCGGGGGCTCTGCGTGTCCAGCAGGCTGCCCCTCCGCCCCGGCTCCCTCCCGCTAGGCCAGTCCGTGGAGCGCGCACTGCCTCGCCGCCCTTCCTACCCTCTTCCTTGGGCCTCTCGTCTGCGCTTGGCTCAGGAGACTCTGTTCTGCTAATCCTCTGGTGGTTTTCTGGGTTATTTAGGCAGGTGTAGGTGGAATCTAAGTGATCAGCAGGACGTGCGGTGAGCCCAGCGTCCTCCTATGCCGCCATCTTCCCCATTCCCTATTTTTGGTAGGAATTTAGAGTTGTAGAGCAAGGGCTTCAACACCTTTTACTCTTTCTCAGGGTCATAAAGTATCTTTAATCTAAGGACCTGGCTCTTCTTGGATGACTTAACATTGTTGACAAATGTGCCTGTCGGACAATTTAAGTTTCACCTAGGTCTAGAAAATAATTGCCAAGATATTTCAAAAAACTCCTTTTAAAAAATTAAGTTTTTCCTTAGAGAGTGATCTAGTACAATGGCATCTTCTTAAAACAATCACTTGCAGGGGCACCTGGGTGGCTCAGTTGGTTGAGTGTCTGACTTTGGCTCAGGTCATGATCCCACGGCTCATGGGTTTGAGCCCTGCATCAGGCTCTGTGATGACAGCTCAGAGCCTGGAGCCTGCTTTAGATTCTGTGTCTCCATCTCTCTCTGCCCCTATCCCACTCTCATTCTGTCTCTGTCTCTCTCAAAAATAAATAAACATTAAAAAAATTTTTAAATTAAAAAAACGATCACTTGCAACTATTTTAGACCTTCCAGATTGTTGAATTTATTACTGTCATGCTTCATTTCTGTGTATCTTTGGTGTTCCTTACACATCAAAACCACTATTTAAAACATTTTGTGATTTGAAAGTATAAGATTATTTTTTAAAGAATATGGCACTTTTTCTTATAAATTAAGTGTAAATGTAAAGATTTAGTATCTGAGTGTCAAGACCAAATTGTCCAGTTATTTGCAGGAAATCAGTGGGTTTGATTAGGGGTAGGGTGGAGAAATTGATATAGAATAATGCAATATTTTGTTTTGGGGTTTGGGTTGTTTGTTTTTTGTTTTTTGTTTTTTTACAGGAGAGTCTCTAGAATTTGTTTTCCTAACATGTTGATTATAATGGATTTAACACTTAAAATGAAAAAGTTACCTTCCCAGAGTTGACACAGTTAAGCTGTCAACACATGACTAAATGGCCTCTGGGCTTGAGATTGTACCATTCATTCCAACCAGTTTACACTGCTCAGGAGAGGGACTGACCTAGAGTAACCCAGACAAAGTACTAGATAAACAAGCTAAACTTTTTTTCTTGAGATTATTAACATAATTTAGGCACATGAAGTGGCCCACTTTATACCTTGCAGAACTGCGCAGAGTATAGATAGAAATAAACTCTACTTTTAAACTGTCTGTCAGTTGTTGCCTGACAGCCTAAAAGTTAATATTTTACCCTTAAACCTCAGTAAATATTCAAATGGAAATTCCAAATTAGTTGTTGAAAGTAACTAAGTTCTCACACCACTGTAGAGGACTAAATAGTCTATCTATGCATATAGTGACTGATTTGATAAAATACTTGAATTATTTGAGGTGGCATTATCCAACAACTTAAATGAGGCCTTTGGTGATCCAGAAACAAAAAGTCACCAAATGAGGTATTATTGTGTGTTATCAACAAAGGGCAGGGCCATCAACCCCTGTAACTGAAGGAAAGCAATGGTGCAAAATACCTCTGGTACTGGGACTGGTGAGATGATAGGAGAGGACAGCCCTAGGCAGCTACTGTCCTGTTTCCTTTTTTTTTTTTTTTTTTTTTTTTTTTTTTTTTTTTTTTTTTTTGCTACTGTCCTGTTTTCTTGTCTCATAGGCAGCTGGTAAAGCCAGCTAACACAATTCCATTCACAAATGTGCAAGTAAATTGAAACCAATTTATTTTAGGAGTAAATTTACTCCAATAAGGTGGTTCACTTGAATGGTCTGACCAGACCAGCCTTTTAGCTACTATAGCTCTGTGAGTTAGTTTAGGAATGCCAAGTTAACTATAGAAAGAAAAGAGGAAAAAAAAGAAAAAGAAAAACACACTAACAGAAGCCTAAAATCTCTGTGGACTTATATGCAATTTCTGTTGTTCTTCTGAAATATATTGCTTTTCATTTCTTCAGATTTGGCATTGAAATGATGGCTGAATATTCCTGTTTGGGGAAGCTCATACACAGATAGCTATTCCTCTGTGAGCAGAAATGTGTGAGCATATTACAAAATGTCCATCATGTATAATAGTTCAAAAAATTACTGTGGGGCAGTCCAATCAGATGGGGGGCACCAAATGTGTAGCGTCCCAGTTGGATGGAATCTGGTGGTGCAGGGATGAAAGAATTCACCCAAGGAAGAATGAAAGAGAAGTTTATTGAATACACTGCAAGTGAGCACCTGGCAGGACAGCAAAGGAAACACTGTCTGAAAGGAGGTGGTGGTGAAGGGGCCACAATTATAGGGTGGAGTGAGGGAGTATGGGGATGTATGGAATTTTCCCAATTTTTGGTAATCTTGAGAACTGTGCCTGGTTGTAATCGGTCAGTTAGGGCCTATGGCTGTGTCCAGGTTTATCACTTAATGAACCTGTTTGCATTCAGTTCCGTGGCCCTTATGAGCTCTTTTGGCTTGCTCAAATTTCCATTGCTCAAGTTTGTTGCCTAAAAGTGGCCTCTACAAATATGGCACAGAACCCTGATAAAAAAACGAGATGTAAAAACTAAAATGGGTGGTATTTCTGCTTTCAAGACTTTTCCAAGCGACAGGCAAGCAACAAGCAACTGTCCTTGCAGACAGTGTTTGCTTTGTTATCTATAACTATGTAAATTTAAAATTCATGCTTTTATACATGAGTTATTGTTAGCCAAGCCCGTTTCTTGGGGACAGGCCTTATGGGTGTCAGTCTTGCAGAGAAACCAAGCTCAGTGCAGTTGTTATAGTTGTTACATTTCATAGAACCCACCATAACCTGTGATCTGGCCAAGTATTTAGATACAAGCTCTGTCATAACAGGGTTCTTTTGGGTTTTACACAGTTCAGTAAATCAACTTGAACACCTATGTCTCATATTTCAAGGAACTTAAGCCAGGTTTAAAAGAGATTACGAAGCAAGCAAGAAGAATTTGAATACAAACTGAAGTATATCATTCTGTGTCTTAGATGTTATTTGATTGCAAGAAACAGAAACCCTTACAAACTCGGCTGAGTAAATAAAAATGCATTTTAAGGGTAAAGGAATGCTCATGGAACCTCACCTCACAGGAAATTAGAAATTGTCAGGCAGCTCATCTATCCATCTCTTGTTCTCTATAGCCACACAATCTGTCATCTCTGCTTCTTTCAGCCATCCTGCCTTCTGCATAATGGCTTCCTCCATCTGGTTCTTAATTTAGACTTCCCCATACCTCCAGCTCACCTGGGGCTTTACGTTGTTGTTGCACCTATTGTGCCTTCAAATGTTTTTGACCTTATATTTCCAGTGCCGGATAACTTCTGACCTATTTAGTCTTTGTTTCTTTTTGTTCAAATTCTTAAGAAAATTGGATTGGCTTTTGCCAGCCAATAAATTAAGCATGTGTGTTCAACTATGCCATGTTGGGGGAGGGGGAAGGTGGTGACAAAGAATGTACAGGTATGAGCAATGCAGCTTAAGCTGAGTCCAGTGGGCACTGCAGACAAATTGACTAATGTATCAGATATGGCCATTACTGTAATGATAATGATAATGATGATTACAGTAAATTAAATTACTATAGTAATTAAAACAGCTACACTTATGGAGCTCTTGTCAAGTATATTACATACACTGTTATTTAACCCTCACAACAACTCTGTAAAGAAGATTTTATTATTCCAGGTTTTATTGACAGGAAAATTTAGGCACAAAGAAGTTAAGTGATATATGCAAGGTCACATGGCTAGTAAGTGGTTGGGCAAGACTCACACCCTGACAGTCTGACACCAGAGGCTCTGCTCTTAACTGCTATGCCCTTAACTACTTAACTCATGATTCTGAAATGGTCATCATTAATTTGTAAAATATGGGCTGCAAAGAAGCTTCTTTGTGATGAAACAGTCAAGTTCATTTTAACTATCGAAGTCTTTATAATATGTAATATATATATCAATCTATCTATAAATAGATAAATAGATAGATAGATAGATAGATATAGATATCAAGTCCTGACATAGGGAGAAAGGCATTATGGCCTCAAGAAATATTTTTGTCTATGTAGTTGAAACAGAAGAAATACTCTCTCATTCGAGTTATTCTAGTGCTTTCAGATAAATGAAATAACCTTTAAATATTCGTGATCAGAGCATTACCTATTTGTCTCTTTGCCTTAATATTTATTTGAATTCAAATTAAATCTGCCTTTTAGCAAGGACCGAGAGTCAGATCCAGCACTTTGGAGTGAAAGCTGAAGCTGCTGTATGTGATGTTACTGCCCTCTTCTCAAGCTACCATTTTATTACTCTTCTGGGAATCCAGTTAAATTACAGCTGCTGATATATTGTGGACTATGGATCTAAATTCTGGCTTTGACCAAGTCAAGGGCTGATTTCTTTGGGCAGTATTTCACCTCCTGTTTTATCTGTGCTGTCACCTAAATTTAGCACTTAGACTATACTCCCTTATGTCTGCAGAAGTTTTAAATTATTTTCCAGTGATGCATACCATGTCCATGCAGAGTTGCGTTTGACAGATTTGCAGTAAAATCTCAGAGCTCTCCAACTTCTTTTTTAATAAATTAGATCAGTAGCTCCCACGGATTTGACTTCGGGATGGATTGTAAGGTGATGGGTTTCCCACAAAAATGATTGAGTTCTCTTCAGGTTTTTTTTTTTTTTTCCCTGCTGTGCATTTTACCATCTGGTAGACCAATCAGCTTCTTGAAAGAAAAAGATAGGTGCCCTCTCCTGGATCTTAAGAGGTGTCAAATACCTGGTGCATTAAGACCCTTCCCCCCAATTGCAGGGATGAAGGCTGTATACAGGGCTGCAATAGTGTTCTAAACAGAGGGATTTTGAATAAGACATAAATCCAAATTCCACACCTTTTTTATATGGGCTTCAACAAGCATCAGCTGTAATTGGTGGAACAGCCTGGCATATTAATCCATAGATAAAAATGATTCGATTAAAGTGAAATATAAATATTGAAGGTAACGTAAAACCAAATGAGGCACATCACATAATTTATGTGCAAATAAATTCACTGAATAAAAATTATCCAGTACATACAAAGTCCATATGCTGTCTTGGTAATGCTATAATTAAGTCAGAGAGTCATTTTATACTGGCCTTTTCCATCTGCTCTGTGATCTGTTAAGGGACCCATTCAAACAGATGACAGCTGACCTCAAAATGATACATTCTGCTAATGCCCATTTTAATAGGGCTGTTGGTTATGCACATTTTGTCTTCATTTGTACTGGGCTGTGAGTGGTTTTCCATCAAGTAAAATGGAGCATCTGCTTTTCTATTAAATGGCTTATTTAAACTGCTATTTTATTTTCTGAATAAATTATTTTTTCAGTTTTCACAAGCAACAGATTGTATTGGAGGAATTTTAAAAATTGGCTCTATGAATTCAAGTGGCAGTAGAAAGAGACAGTGATTAACAAAATAGAGGCACTCATCTCTTTTTCTTCCTAATTATTATCTGATCAGAGCAAGGTGGTTAATATATTTGGAGCCTCAAATGTTGTATCTATGCAATTGACATGAAAGACATGTGAATGAGGGAGCAATATTTATAATACTAATTGATTTCATTTATTTTGCTTCTCTTGTGCATGCCTCACTGTCATTCTTGCCATTATCTTAATGTTGTTGTTTCTAATAACACTCAGAAAAGTTATTTTAAAGTCAGGGGATCTGGAACACAGATGTGTCAAGTGTAAAGGCTCTCGTCCTCAGAGACATTCAAATTGGCTAAAGGAAACCCCGTTGAATGGTGCAGCTGAAGATCCAGCATTTGTCCATCTGTTTGTATCCAGTTTACCTTGTAATAGTCTATTTAATTTCTGGTCCCTGGAGTGTCTCTATTTAATCAGTACATGTATTTTTTTTATAGTAACTGCACAAGGAGAGAGTTGGTAACCCTTGAAACCAGGGTGACCTTTAGAATATTTCATTTTTTGTTTTGTTTTGAACAAATAATGCAAGTTCTAACAAGACTGTTTGCTATAGTCAAAGTCTCAACTTATCGGAGGGGATTTTTAAATGTCTCCCCTTTGGATTTGGAGGGAAAAAAAGAAGAAAGAAATGACACTAAACTGATACAATAGAGAGTTCCTGGAAAACCGAGGTTTAAAATATACATCAGTTTAAAAACTTTTTAAATAAAATAGCCACAAGCAGGGACAGGCAGTATCCATTGAGTGAATCAGGCTAACTCATATAAGAGGCTGGAGAATTACAAAAATATAAAAATCAGTCAAATTCCCATTGCTCTCTGGGGAAGTGTGACCTTGGCATAGTAGTTTCTGAATCAAATCAGAGAACCTAATTTGCCAATGTGAAAAATATCACATTATACACGTGATATCATTTATAAATACAAACCCAAATGGAATTTTCTTTTTTTTTTTTTTTAACATTTTTAATTTTTTTATTTTTGGGACAGAGAGAGACAGAGCATGAACGGGGGAGGGGCAGAGAGAGAGGGAGACACAGAATCAGAAACAGGCTCCAGGCTCCGAGCCATCAGCCCAGAGCCTGACGCGGGGCTCGAACTCACGGACCGCGAGATCGTGACCTGGCTGAAGTCGGACGCTTAACCGACTGCGCCACCCAGGCGCCCCCCAAATGGAATTTTCTAGAAAATGTATTTGAGTGTGTCTACAAGAAGCAGGAATCACATTCATTCATTTTTGCCAAGTATCTATTAGGTTCCTGGCATTGTTTTAGGTTCAGGGGATATGTTAGTGACAAAAACCAAAGTCTGTGTTCTCATAAAGCTAACATTCCAGTTGGGAGAAGGCAGACAATAAACAAGTAAACCTGTTATCTGTTCTGTACAATGCAAAGGACCCACCAATTAGTCTTGAATTTGCATGTTGGTCCAAATAAAAATATTTATGATGCTTTCTTGAAATTCCAAACTTTATATCTAAAAGAATCCTGATGAGCAAAATGAAATGGAACATACATGCTCAGATCAATGAAATAATTTTCGTGTTAGCTATTCACTTTGAAAATTTTCCTTTTGTTTTGCCCAAGTCCATATACTACTTGATTACAGTGCTGCGAGAAGAAAGCAGGATCAGATTCTGCCAAGACAATTTTACCTAAGGTACTTACATCCTGGTGGAGAAAAATAATGATTTCTAAAATACAAGATACGGGGGCACCTGGGGTGGATCAGTCGGTTAAGTGTCTGACCTGGGATCAGGTCATGATCTCACCGTCTGTGAGATTGAGCCCCGCCTCGGGCTCTGTGCTGACAGCTCAGAGCCTGGAGCCTGCTTCGGATTCTGTCTCCCTCTATCTTTGACCCTCCCTACTCACCCTCTGTCTCTGTCTCTCTCTCATAAATAAATAATAAACATTAAAAAAATTTTAATAAAAAATAAAAATAAATAAAATACAAGATAGGTGTAAAAATAAGAGACTGAACCAGAGAAAGAAAGATGGGGACAGGGGTTTGAGAAAACTTTATTCTTGTGATATTTAAGCATTTATTTTTACATTGGGACAATATCCAAGTAGCTTAATTTAGTTGGTGGGAACCCCATGATATGATGGCATTATAAAGATTCAGTTTTTGTTTGAACCAGTTAGCTCAGATCTATCCCATATTCTTACCCCAATCAGTCATCAAATGCAAGCCACAAATTACAAGCAGGTGCACATATTCTCCACAACTGGAAAAAATATGGATAAAACATATCCTGTTTCTGTGTGATCAGTGATGCATGAGAATAATTGGTAGATAGATTATCTGAGATTTAGTTGGTGAATTAGAACGATGAATTCTGCCAGACCTTTCAGAACAAAGAGAATACTAAATGGAATTTCTTTGTGGGTGGTAATGGCTATAGTAGTATGGAGGAAGATGGACTATTATTTATTTATTTAATTTGAGTATGGAAGAGGATTATTTAAATATATATTCAAACATTCAAAGCTATATATGCAGATATGTAAGTGAACTAGGATTTTTATTTCTTTGAGTGACCTTGAGATAGGGCTACATTTATCAAAGCTCTCATTTTATCCCCCTCTACAGTCCTCTTTAAAACCTACAGGCTTTTAAACAAGGACTCTCTGTAACTAATCAAACGTATCTATTCCTGGGCCTACCCAGGATGATTTAGAGATAAGTAACCTCAAACCTGGCTTGGTTCAGTGCTATAATCATTTACAGTTCCTTTTTGAGGTAGCAAATTCTCATTGACTTTGCTCCTATTAATCATGTATCTAAATGTAGTATCATCAGGACAATTTCAAATTTTTTTAAGGCAAAACCTGGACTTCCCGTCATTTGTAAACTGGCTCATAACATCTCTGACACTCTGCTTAAGTGCTTAACCAGTCATTATTCCTTCCTTTATGCTGCCAATAGCCCATCCTGTCTTTCTGGTGTCTCTCACCATATTACCTTTAAAACAGTGATTTCTTAACTTTGTAGTGAGTGGGTGTGGGAGGTGGAGTGGGTTACAGGCCATTTTCTGAGAATCTGGAGAAAATTATGAAATCTCTCCTCAGGAAAAAAAATTCACATGCACAATGGTTTTACATACATTTTCAGGGGATTTATAGACTTGTGAAATCCATTCATAGACCTCAAATTACAAGGTCCCACTGTCAAGATTATATGATTCACAAATTTATTTATTTGAAGTAAATATTCCCTATGCCTATTTTTATTTATGTTATACTTTAAAAACTACTTTATTAAAGAAAGTGTATCTATTTCTGTTTTTCTTTTTGAATTTCTCTTTGAATTTTTTCACCTGTTTCAAAAGACTTATTTATTTAGTCTCAGTGACAAGTATATAAAATTTGAATAAAATGTTTATAGTATATTTTTGTGATCCCTAAATGTATCATTTTGCTTTATTTTTTATTTATTTTCTTAATTTTACTTAAAGAAGGTATTTTTAATGTTACTGTGTCTTACACAGCTATGTATTTATCTGTAGGCAGTCTGAACATTTTTTGTTTCAATGACATACAGCTTAAGTCAATTTCTTTTCCAGCTCTTGTTGTTGATTTCTAGGCCTTTAGAAGAGGGGATACTGTTTGTAAATACAAATACATTTCTTCACTAAAGTTACATTGGGTGATGTCATAAATTCTAAGAAATGAGGGGTTGTATCTGTTTTGTTTTCCTTTGTATCTATCCCCAGGACTTAGCACAGTGCCTGGCAGACAGAAGATACTCGAGAAATGTGTGTGGAATGTATGATGAGGCACTAACGCTTGCTAATTTAGAAAAGCTCAATGTTTTAAAAAGTAATTTAATCATTCTAATTCTGCCAATTTTTCAGTGTTCATCCATTTTTCTCGAAGTCATGTGCTAACTCTGCTAATTCTAGCTCAATGATGATTATAGTGACAGGTATCCCATGGGATGAAACCTCATCAAAACAACAAAACACCTTTGAATGAATGCATTTTTATTTTACTCAGGTACAGAAGTTCCAACTAAACAAACAAAAACTGCTTCCAAGCAGATGTTGTTTGATTGCATTAAATAAATAGGTAGGGGCACCTGGGTGGCTCAGTCAGTTAATCGTCTGACTGGCTCAGGTCATGATCTCACAGTTCCTGAGTTTGAGCCCCACATTGGGCTCTGTGATGACAGTTCAGAACCTGGAGCCAGCTTCTGATTGTCTCTCTCTCTCTCTCTCTCTCTCTCTCTCTCTCCCCCGCTCTACCACTCATGCTCTGTCTCTCTCTCTCTCTCTCTCAAAAATAAATAAAAATTTTTAAAAATAGAAAGAAAGAAGTAATAATAATTTATTACTTTTTCTGGTAGGTTTTTACAAAGTACTTAAAATTAGTTCTCTCAAGAAGGGTAAACATAGCCCTATAAAATATAATTTCAGAATTAGAAGGGACCTTAGAAACTATGTAGTTCAAACTTCAATCCAATATAAGAAATCCTGTGACAATACCCCCACCTGCAGTGATAGAAAGCATGCTATTTTTGTGGGTGGTCTATTCCATTGTTCAAAAGTTCTTCCTTAATAAATTGACTCAATTACCACCTCCCCATAATTGTCCTAGTTGAACCTCTATAGCCACACAGAAAAAGTTTACTTCCTCTTCCACATGAAAATACTTCACATATCTTATGACATCAAGTCAGGCTGACAGATTCACCTATTGACCTAGCATGTAACTCTAAAACAATATGTACTAGCTGGTATCTGAGAAATATTAAGCAAGGAATCAGTTGGAAGAAGCCATTTGGAGAATAGAGATTATATCCACAATTTCCTCCCTAATCTGTGCCCTCTCTATAGGGAATCAGCTGTCAAGACTCACTGATCATGAGAATGTGGATATGGCATCATGTTGGGAAACATTCCTGCATAGTTGACACTGGATGTAAGCTTATGACTACCATTCATTTGTTTAATATTAAGTTCCTTTTCTCTCTTCACATATATTGAAAAACAAACTTCATCAAGGTTCCTTTCTGAATTATAGCTCCAAGCTAGTGCTGTGTATGTAGTATATTGTAATGACTTTTTTCTAAATATAAGGATTAAATACACTCCTCATTTGGCCATTTGTTAAAGAAGTGAAATTATTTTTCTTAGTGATTGAAGTTAAGTATAGTAGGTGCACCAAAGTCAATTAATATGCCTCTAAAATGCCTCTGATTTGGGCCAGAAATTTTCATTGTGGAAACCATTCTCTTTATCTTAGTTCTCATTATAGATGACTAGGCAGGAAAGGTTTATGTCATGATGTAGGTGTCAACTGTATGAATATTCTCTGAATGCCAGCAGGATGTTTCCTTAATGACAAATACAGCAAGGCAATACACCAGAAGTTCAGTATTTTTCCCAAGTTGATCAGGTATTGCTGCAAGGTTCTGTCAGAATAGCATCACCACATATAATAATGAGGATAGCCCTCCTCTCTATGACCTTTGATATTTTACCCAGAAAAGTTGTTGAGAGTTGGAAATTAATTACAGCATAGCAAAAGCTATAAGCATTAGCTAAAGTTTCATCTTTGCCTCTGTTTTTCTTTCTGGAAAATTGAGTCCAGTGATTTTTCTCTAGTTTTTACATGTGTGCTATAGAGACTCCCAAAAGAGCAAGCAAGGAAAGAAATTTAGTTGCTAGTTGCATTTAAGTAGATCTCCGATAAGGACAGGGTAATCAATGAAGGTATAAAGCAGTAAGAAAACAATAACTTTTTTTCCAATCAATTGTTTTGATATTTGAAAGACTGATAGCTTTGCAGGCAATTTTTTTTCTTCCTGGCAAAGGAAGAACTGTATTGCTAACTACTTCCCCAAAGGCTGTCAACCAAATATTTATTCAATATATTTATCATGGTGGGTGCCTGGATGGCTCAGTCAGTTAAGCGTTTGACTTCAGCTCAGGTAATGATCTCACAGTCCGTGAGTTCAAGCCCCATGTCCAGCTTTGTGTTGACATTTTAGAGCCTGGAGCATGCTTCAGATTCTGTGTCTCCCTCTCTGTCTCTGCCCCTTTCCTGCTCATGCTCTGTCTCTCTCTCTCAAAAATAAATAAACATTAAAAAATATATTTATCATGGCTCTTAATTTTATGTGTAGGTATCTATACTATATCCTGAATAACTCACATGACTAAGGCCCGTCAGTGTCTAGTTTGAGCATGAGTGTAAGTTGTATAGTGATTTTGTCTACAAATAGATTTTTAGATTTAAAAGAAACAGATCTTGTGAGCTTCCTGTCAGATTAGACTAGGACAGTGATACACTTAGAGGAATAGGGTGACTTGTCCAAAGTAACATAGCTGGGTCCTGGGAAACAGTGGTATAAATTTTTATGTGACTTTATAAATTCCTTATACAAAAATTTGGAAAAAAAAAGTAAACAAAGCAATCCCTTCCGGTTTCTTTTTTTTAATTTGAGTATAGTTCACACATAATATTATATTAGTTTCAGATATACAACATAGTGATTCAACACCTCTATTCATGATGCTATGCTAGCCACAAGTGTAGCTAACATCAGTTACCATACAATGCTATTACAATACCATTGACTATATTACCTATGTTGTACCTTTTGTCCCTATGACTTATTATTCATTCCATTACTGGAAGCCTGTATTTTCTACTCCCCTTCACCCATTTTTCCCATCCCTTCACCACACTCCCCCCTGGCAACCATCAGTTTGTTCTCTGTATTTATAGATCTGATTCTGCTTTTTGTTTGTTATCCATTTGTTTTTTTTTTAGATTCTACATATAAGTGAAAATCATGTAATATTTATCTTTATCTGTCTGACTTATTTTACTCAGCAGAATACCCTCTATATCCATTCATGTTGTCACAAATGCCGGACCTCATCCTTTTTATGGCTGAGTAATATTCCATTGTGTGTGTATGTGTGTGTGTATGTATATCATATATCTTCTTTATCCATTCATCTATCAGTGGACATTTAGGTTGCCTTCATATCTTGGCAACTGTAAATAATGCTTCAATAAACATAGGGGTGTGTATACCTTTTTGAATTACTGTTTTCATTTTCTTTGTGTAAGTACCTAGTAGCGGTAGAATATATTACTGGATATATTATATAAGGGGTTTATATCCAAAATATTTAAAGAACTTACACAACTAAACACCAAATTATAGTAATAATAATAATAATCCCATTAAAAGATGGGCAGAGGACCTGAATAGACATTTTTCAAAGAAGACATACAGATGGCCAAAAGACACATGATAAGATGCTCAAAATCACTAATCATCAGGGAAATGCAAATCAAAACTACAAAGAGGTACCACCTTACACCTGTCAGAATGTCTAGAATAAAAAAAAAACAATAAATAATAAGTGTTGGCGAGGATGTGGAGTAAAAGAAACCCTCATGAACTGTTGGTTGGTATGTAAATTGGTACAAGCACTGTGGAAAACAGGATGAATCCCTTCAGGTTTTTATAACAAATTTCAGCCTTGCCAAATAATTTGTATTCAACCAAAGACTTTGTATGAAGGACATTCTTTGGTACTTTAATAGCTGTGCTCATTTTTAGGTCCTGAGGATACCACAAGGAAAGCTCAAAGAAAGATGCTTCACTCAAGACAAACAAATAAAAACAAATTTTTATTGAAAAATTTAAAATAAACAACAAATGTAAATAGAAAACAGCCAATTTCCACAGTGTACTGCTTCCAAATATATTCAGTTGAATCTCCTAGACTTTATTCCATTTAGAGATATGGGAAATTTTATAACATATATATTATAAAAACATATTTTTATGAAAATGCATTATACATTGGTGTGCATATTTCCATACAACTAAATCAAAATACTATTCCAAGGAGTCTGCTATCCATCTCCATTTCTTTCTGCTTAAGGAACTTGTATTAAGCATTAAATAGTGGCTAAAAGAAGGATATAATAATATTCTTGATCCACCTTTTTGTGTCCTTGGACACATATCACCTCTTTGCTTCAAGACCATCATCGCTCACCACTTAGTTTCTTTTTTTTTAAAGCACTTGCTCAAAAAGTGGACTGTAAATGTTGTCTTTTTCTTATTCTTTCCTCTTCCTATTACCCTTTATTACCCTCCTTTACCAGAACCACCTATGTACCACTACCCTCAAACTAATATTAACAACCTGGTGTATGTTTTTATGTAACTTTCAATACATATAAGCAACACACACACGGGAGGTTTTGTGTGTTTTATGTAAGTGAGATTGTGCTATATATGCTTATCTGCATTATCATTTATGTCTTGGAAATCCCTTCAAGTAAGCTGGCATGATACATTTAACTCATTAGTTTCTAATTTACTTTATTGTGTTATAAGGTGTGAATATATCATAATTTACCTAACCATTCCTACAGTGTTTCCTGCTTCCATACATTTGATAATGTTGTTGACCCACCCTGTTTTTACTTCTGCTTCAAATTCTGTAGGTTTTCGAAGTTCCACTTCTCTTGCTGCTATTGCCCTAACTCACCTCTTCTCACACTTGCTTCTAGTCTGTCTTCCATTGCCCTCTAGTGATTTCTTGTACTTAGGTCTGTAAACGAATTGTAAGCTCCTTAAGGACATACATGGATTTTGTCTAATATTAACCACAGTAAAAAAAAAAAAAGTGTGTTCACAGAATAACAGTGTCAGTTTGATAATTTGGCAATGATGGAGAAGTGTTAGAGCTGTGAGTCTAGGCAAGGGAAGGATAGAAGAATCTAAGAACCTTTAAGTTTTCTTCTACCTTAAAGTGTATCTCTTCCATGAAGCTGCTTAGTCCTATGCATTTTTTGTCTTCATTAAGTTACAACTTCCTCCTAGACCTTTGATTTTTTTTTCATCCCTTTGCTCCCAGCCGGTGTGACTGATTTATTGACAGAATAGGATTTTAGATCCAGGGGTTATTCCAAATCTCAGGTAACTCTGCAATTGCTGAGGAGGTATCTCTGAGTTACCAAGATGTGTCTTCAAGCCCCAGATCAACTGTTATCTAATCTACATATTGAGGAGGTCTAGGATTAGAGTTCTTTGTATGCAACCCAATATCATAAGCCTATTTAAAACTAGGTAATCCTTTAATCTATTTTCCTTCACCATCCACCAAGGCCAAATTCACTGAAGCTTGAGTAACTCCCCTGTTTGAAACACTTCAATGGTACTCCAATATGTGCAGATTGAATTACAAATTAATTAGTATAAAAACAAGGTCCCACATGATCTCTTCTCACCCCACCTACATATTGAGCTTAACTTTTCACTGCTCCTGCTGCTGCTGCTGTTGATAGTGGTGTTGGTGTTGGTAATGATGACAATTGCTGATGATTATTGAGTGCATACTATATGCTAGACACATTAATTCTCTATTTGAGTCCTCAAAAAACCCTATAAGGTAGAAATTTTTGTTTATCCTATTTTACAGATGACAAAATTGAGTCTCAAATTGGTTAAGGAATGTGATATTCCTTAACTATTGTATGAGAGAACTAGGAATGGTCCTCTAAAAAAAAAAAATCAGGTTCTTAACCACAGCTCCAGTGCTCCTCAAATAATAACCTGGAGTGCTTTTTTAAAAACCCTGATTTTTAGACCTCACACAAAAGATGCAGATTCAATAGGTCTAGAGTCAGGGTAAGCAATATGCATGTTTACTTAGCAGCCCCAGATGATTCTGATGTATAACAGCCCACTGTTTGGGAAGTACTGTCCTACACCAGTGCTTCTCAAACTTTAATATGTATAGGAATCACCTGGGGATTTTGTGAAACTATAGATGCTGATTCAGTATGTCTTGGGTGGGGCCTGATTTTTGGCATTTCTAATAAGCTCCCAGAGAGTACAAATATTGCTGGTTCACAGACCACACTTGAGGCAGAAAAGTCCTACACAACGGTATACCTTTATTCCATAGACCAAGATAGAATG
This sequence comes from Neofelis nebulosa, assembly GCF_028018385.1. NCBI lineage: Eukaryota > Metazoa > Chordata > Mammalia > Carnivora > Felidae > Neofelis > Neofelis nebulosa. The sequence goes on from NC_080800.1 coordinate 85,567,405, forward strand.
TGAGTTTAGCATAAACATGGGGTTAATTGTAGTTGAATTATACAATAGATATATTCCAGAAAAGCCATGTGCAAATCTAACTTCTTTTACTTAAATTTCATTTTCACATTGACTTTTATGATCACTACAGAGTTACTGCCATCATTTTTTTCTGATATATCTCTTATAGCTGACTACTTCAATTTTGTTTATTAGTCAAGTACTTGGTAAGGAATGACCTGTTACACAAAAACTCAAGTACCATAGAAGGAAGAGTTTAACTAGATACAGAAACCCCTTGGTGACTCCTTTAGTAAAGTGGATGACCTTTTGTTATATAAATAAGAAATTAAAAAAGAAGAAAATCTTAGATTCCTAGATTTGGAAAAGATGAGACAAAACATTTTATTCAAACTTTAGTTTTAAAGATATGAAAAGAAAGGCAAGAAAGGGAAGGTAGTGTGACTAAATTTACACAGAGAATTAGTGGCAGAGCTGAACTCAAACTCTATTCTGGTTGGAGTTTTTATTTGTTCTTATTGTTTGGTTGTTTTCATTTTCAAAAAGTATCCTCAATCATATCCTGACCAGACTGTTTGAAAGCTGTATTTTTACTGTATTATGTAAGAAGAAAGAACTCAACACTTATAACTGTTTTCCTCTTATTAAATATGACTCTAGACCGGACTCAGGAATCATTTATTCTGTAAAGAGCCAGGTAGTAAATATTTTAGGTATTGTGGACCTATCACAACTATTCAACTGCTATTTTAGCATGGAAACTGCCATATATAATATATAATATACACATAACACATAACATATATATATATATATAACCCAATGACCATGGCTATGGACACAGCATTTTGAATTTTCACATGAAATATTATTACTATTTTGATTTTAAAAATCATTTTAAATTAAACTGTAAAAATCATTCCTAGTTTATAAGCCAAGAAAGCCAAATTTGTCCCAAGGGCCATAATTTGCTGACCTCTCCTATAAATTAGTTTTGTTTTTCCAATCAAATGATAATACAATCTTTCCTCAGGTTTAGCAGGTAGTTATTTCTTGACCATCACATGAAAAAAAAAAAAGCCTTTCAAAGTACACTTGTAGGGTTAGTGGTGTTGCATGAGTTTTGTTCATTCATTCATTCATTCATTCATTTTAGTTTCAGGAGTAGGAAAAAGAAAGCTAACAGTCAGAAAGAGGTACATGGTAGCTTATGAGTGGACATCTCTGCTTTGCTAAATTATTTCTAATCTCCCAGGGGAACAAAGGAAAACCCAGGTAGGTAGGCATTCTAAAAAGCAATTTGCTTTACCATAGCCATAGTAGTCTTTGTTACCAAAAGGACATTGTATTTCTTTTAAAGCAGTCTATGGTCTGTGTTACTCACTGGTTAGGGGATGAGGAAATCGCTGAAGTTTTAATGCAGCCTATCCCTTTAATTCATGGCAAGGCATCATAAAATGACAATAGTTTGCAAACAAATGATTACATATATATATATATATATATATATATATATATATATATATACATACACATATATATAGGTGGCACCTGGTCAAATACCAAAGGTTTCAAGGAAAGTACTCTTGGTTCACTGTCAGATCACACCAAAGTACCAAGGAAAATGTCATATTAGCATAGTTGTTTTGCAAGTGTCAGTTTTAACAATGCTCAGGTGACAAAGTTGGTGCTCCAACATTTATTTATTTGTTTTAATCAAAGGAAAATCACAGTTGGAAATCCAACCAAAATGCTGTCAAATGTCATTAGCCTTTTTAAGCTTTATTCAAAATGGTGGGTTTATATACACAATGGAGTACTACGTGGCAATGGGAAAGAATGAAATAGGGCCCTTTGTAGCAACGTGGATGGAACTGGAGAGTGTGATGCTAAGTGAAATAAGCCATACAGAGAAAGACAGATACCATATAGTTTCACTCTTATGTGGATCCTGAGAAACGTAACAGAAACCCATGGGGGAGGGGAAGGAAAAAAAAAAAGAAGTTAGAGTGGGAGAAAGCCAAAGCATAAGAGACTGTTAAAAACTGAGAACAAACTGAGGGTTGATGGGTGGTGGGAGGGAGGGGAGGGTGGGTGATGGGCATTGAAGAGGGCATATTTTTGGATGAGCACTGGGTGTTGTATGGAAACTAATTTGACAATAAATTTCATATATTAAAAAAACAAAACAAAAAAACCCAAAATGGTGGGTAGATTGCCTTTTCTCAAAAAGGTTAATTTAAGATAATCTCCAGCATTTAAAAGTGTTAAGTGTCTTCATAATAATAACAATCAATGTAAAGTTCAGGGTTCTTTAAAAAAATTGGCTTCCAGGGAGAAAACACAAGCACAAATTTAACCATTCCAGCTTGATATTTTTGCAGATCCCCCAGCCTTCGGATAACCATCTGCAATAGGAAAATGACCAAGAAAAGAGGACGATGTGCCTGGCTGGCTTCCCACCCTATTTTCTTTCCCAAACCAATGACTTTCCTCAAAAAAAAGTTATCCCATAAGGAAACCTAGAAAAGGATTCTTGCTAAGGATATACGTGAAAGAAAGAATTAAACTCTCCAAATATATACTAAGAAGAGGTCATACTGTTTCTTGTATTCCCTGCTTTGTGATTAAAACAGAGAAAATACATTTTGGGCAAACTCACTAGGGGGAGAAGAGCACAATTTGAAGTTTCTTGGGTTCTCAGAGGTGAAACTTAATTGAAATCAATATGGGAAAAAGCAAAGAGTAAAAAGTGCTGCTCTGAGCGGAGGAAAGTTGAGTCAGCTAAAAGCTTGGTATGTGTGGAGTTCTTTATGGGGTTGAACTTGTTCAATAACAATGTTTCTATGAAGTTACATTGCCCTCCCTATTTCACTGGCAACAGTTGAGACTCAGAATCACCACCATCATTTCTTTTCTTTTATATATCCACATGTATATATCTGAAGATATCTGTAATTACCTAAAGATCTATCAAAATTTAAAGTAGAGGTAGACTTCATTTTCTCTGGCAAACACATTACTAGAAATATTGTGTGTAAATAGAATATCTGAATCAAATTCTATTTTCCCACTGATTTTCATGCTTTTGGAGAGACATTTAATGTTATTTTTATTGATCTTTAATAGATCATGGTTCCTAACACTTTAGCACTGTTTCTTTTCCCTCCTGTTCTTAACTTTTGTCAAATAGCAAAATGTACTTGTAACTCAAGATAATTCAACTTTAATATTTTCTGAATAGTGAAAACAATGTTTATACAAATAGCCATCTCAATGTATCTGCTCTTAATTTTAGGATTTTAAATAATGGTTTCTACGTGTGTGTGTGTGTGTGTGTGTGTGAGAGAGAGAGAGAGAGAGAGAGAGAGAGAGAGAGAGAGAGTGTGTGTGTGTGTGTATACCCCAAGAGCCTTTCATATAAATTTTCACTCAGGACCAATAATCAAATAATTCCAAATTATATTATTTATTTATACTACACCATCACAGAAAGACCTGTTGGTGTGGTTTTTTTTTAATCAGAAATCACACATTCTACCACTTTTCTATTTCTTTAAGATATATTAGAGCTTAGTGTTTATAAAATTATCTTGCTCATCTTGGGCTTTATTTAATTCCATTTTCTGACTGACTTCTTCAGCTTGGGTGATTTCTGATGCTACAGATGCCTTTTATTAACTGTAAACATTTATCTGTGATTCCAGAATAATCTAATGTGGATTCAGTCTTATTAGTTAATTACCTGATCAATCCAGTGAGCAAATTCAATTCAACTGCTTTTTTGATAGAATTGGCCAATAGCTTGAATGAAATTTCTGGTCAATTAAATCAAAATTTTAGAAAAAGTAGTTTCATGTAGACACAGCTGTGCTATGGGCTTTCATCCCCCACTCCATGTCATTGAACTAGTGTAATATGTTGTAACTGATTCATTCAACATTTGTTGAATTTATTCAACATTTATTAATTGCTTGTTATGTTATGACCCTGGGCTATGTTCTAGAGATATAATGAGAAATAAGATAGTGTTCCTCTCTTCAGTATGCTTAGAAACAGAATTATTAAGTGGCAGGTGCTTTACTTCATTTTTCCCACCTGTGTTATCAATATTGTAATTCTAATAGCCAAGTAGGGTTCACTAGATCAAATATTTATTTTTTTTTTAATTTTTTTTTTCAACGTTTTTTATTTATTTTTGGGACAGAGAGAGACAGAGCATGAGCGGGGGAGGGGCAGAGAGAGAGGGAGACACAGAATCGGAAACAGGCTCCAGGCTCCGAGCCATCAGCCCAGAGCCTGACGCGGGGCTGGAACTCACGCACCGCGAGATCGTGACCTGGCTGAAGTCGGACGCTTAACCGACTGCGCCACCCAGGCGCCCCTGAAATATTTAATACTACCTACAGGGGCTCTTTATCTGAGGGCCAGGAGAGAATTTGTGATCAATGAAATAAAGAGTTGATAATTATGAGGACCCTCAGTCTGTAATGAGAACTATATATATTTTACAAGACTATACAATGAATTCTAATATCAGCCTCCATTTATTCTTCAGAAAGGATTAGTGCTTGTCATAGCCAAGTATGGATATTCTTATATGTGCCCTATATTTGTACCTATCCCACTAAGTCTGATCTATGCCTTTTTTTCTTGTAAGAGTCTTCATTCTAAGACTTAATCTTTGGTCCGTTACTCTAGAAATTACTGTGACATTGCTATACCCCATGCATCTCTAACTGGAGTTCGTTTTCTCTTAAGTCTCTCTACCAGAGTTGTTCTTTTGGTTGGGACCCAGATGGGGCAGAAAAATAGAAGAGTGATACTTTGGAAAAGTCACCTCTTGCTTGGATTCAGAGTTCAAAAAATAGAACCCCCCACTTGGTACTATTGGTGCTATTTGTTCATGCCATCTTCTGGGTAACACAAACATCTCCAGGTAATGGTAGTTACTATATAATATATATATATTTTTTTAATTTTTTTTTCCCAACGTTTTTTATTTATTTTTGGGACAGAGAGAGACAGAGCATGAACGGGGGAGGGTCAGAGAGAGAGGGAGACACAGAATCGGAAACAGGCTCCAGGCTCCGAGCCATCAGCCCAGAGCCCGACGCGGGGCTCGAACTCACGGACCGCGAGATCGTGACCTGGCTGAAGTCGGATGCTCAACCGACTGCGCCACCCAGGCGCCCCATATAATATATTTAATAAATATGCCTTACCACATCCTGTGGGGTACACTAGCATGAGAAAACTTCTGGTGCTTTTATTTCAGTAGTTCTGTTTAACTGCTGTAGTTGGTGACTGGTGGTTTAGTAGTAGGGCAGCTATTAAATTATTTGTTGTGTTTGTAGAATTCTCCTGTAAACACATATGTTACTTTTAGTGAGTTTCTTTTTTTTCAAGGCTGGTAAAACACCGAATTAGTTGGTTGTTTATCTAGATTAAAATAAAAGTAGAATTTCAAAAGCAAATCTTCATGCCATCCAAGGTTTTCATTATCCATTTGCAGACTGCATGATATGGAAAGCCTCATTTTGCAATAGTACAGGTAACTGCTAAATAAATGTTTTTGGCATTACTAATAGTGAGTTGAGAATTAAATTCTAAGGTCCTTGGAGATATGAGCTGTATGTTACATCATAATTTTAATCCTTAGTTACTATACAGTGATGGGCACAAAAATGCTCAAAAATTATTCGATGATTTTATAGTATCAAATAATTAAGTTGCTAATTTGTTAATGTTCTAGCTTAGGGATTTCAGAGAAAGCACAAGAAATATTTACCTTTCATAATCTTCCACAAGGAAATATTTTATGCAGCTGGCCAGATCCTTCTAAAGACTACTTTCTCTGCACACTATGTCATAAGGGGTTTAGGGTTTTTAATTACTGGTTGTTGTTCTGCTCTACTGAAATGTTAAGCATAAAAATTCAAGCTGTGGATTTGGAACTAAATCCACACTTTAGCACTTTCTTGGGTTGTCACCACAGTGAAGCCTGGGAGCGAAGAGTTCCACAGACGGCCTAAAAGGTGGTATCATCAGCTTTAATGGAATCAGCTACATGTATGTCAAATAAAGCATAGGATTAAGAATAACCAGGAACATTAGGGAGGATAGTGTTTTGTGACTTCATGTATTATTGAATGTATTCAAATGTTAACCAGATGATTATTCATTGCACCTGAATATGCATCCAGGTTAATGTTTTCTCACTGAAAGGAGATTTTATTAGGATAGGGTTTATTCACATTGATACAGCTGACATCAGAAGGTGGTATAGATTTTTCTATGGCCAACAACTGTTATAAGGTTCACACTTACATTAGATTTTACCTGGTACTCATTTAGCTCACTTTGAACTTTATAGTCTGTTTCTTCTAAAGCTTCCTTTCTGGGTAGTTGCAAATGGGTGCAGTAAATATCCTCCACATAGGCATGTGCAAACGTGTCCTGTATTTCCTGTCACCTTCTGCTACATGCCGTGTACAAATGCTATGGAATAAATGAACACTTGAATGACTGTAGTGAGTCACACAGTTAAGGAGGCTGTGCTTAAATATGGTGTTTATTTACATTCACTAATTGACTCTAAAGAGTGTTATCATAATTTGTTCATGGTGTATGTATTCAGGTCCTTGGAAGAACTGAAGCCATCATCAGAAAATTACAGTATTATCTCAATATTTTAGTTGACAGTAGGTTGTTTAACAACAAACTCCCATTTTTTTTCTAAATCCCTCCCTTGCATCACTGCCTTTGTGTGTAGCATACTAAAATAGATTAGCAGAAGATTAGTGGAGTAGGAATAGAGAATAGGCAGGATAAATGGGACATCTTCTGGAGGAGTCAAGTTCTAAGTTAGCTTTGTAAGATAGGAGGGCTATGTGGGAGGGGGCAGTAGAGCCAAATTAAAATGTCCTGTTAGGTTTTCTTATGCTCTGGCTTTGAGAGATCCTGGGCAGAGATAAATCTATATAAATACATATTGGATAGAGTTGTCCCCCTACTGGGAACCCTCTCCTACCCTGCCAAGTAAGCCAGAGTAGGAATGTGATATCTTAGTCATTGTGTGCTTTCTAGTGAAAGAATGAAGACTTAAAATAGTAGAATTTGATGAATGGAGAAGGAGAAATATAAGAGGCAGGTGGAGAGAGTAGACAGTATTGTAAGAAAGTCTTGTGTCTCCACACACTCTAGAGTTGTGCCATCCAGTGCAATAGTCACTAAACACATGGGTCTATTTAAATTTAAATTAGTTAAAATTCAATTAAAAATTCAGTTCCTTAGTCACATTAGCTATATTTCAAGTGCTCAGGAGCCACATGTGGCTAACCACTACTCTATTAGATGGCTGAGATACACAATATTTCCACCACCACAGGAAGTTCTATTGGGCTGCACTGTTCTAAAACAATGATCAGGAATAACTATTTGACACATTAGGTGGTAGGAGACCCCTACAGAGCTGTGAGTGACAGAGTGACCACAAAATGTTTTTGTGCAAGTGAAAACACTAGTGATACTAAGTGATAAAGCAAGAAACAAAAGCACAAATAGGTATATATTTAATGCTCCTGGTAATTTCAAATGTACCTCTGTGACGGTTTTCATTGGAAGATAAACCTGTCCATATATTTCAATCAAGGTGATTAAAAGTTTGATCTTCTAGTTTTAGTTTAGGTTGATTGGTCTGATATTTTTAAGTCTGTTTATTTAGGGAGACAGAGCATGAGCAGGGGAAGGGTAGAGAGAGAGAGGGAGAGAGAGAGAAGCCCAGGCAGGCTTAGGACTGTAAGCACAGAGCCCAACATGGGGCTTGAACTCATGAACTATGAGATCATGCCCTGAGCCAAAATCAAGTCAGACACAACCAACTGAGCCACCCAGCTGCCTCTTGATTAGTCTGATATTTTTAACTAAAGGTATCTGGTTATCCTATCTTAGTCTTGTTTAGGCCCAAATCCTAATTTGTATGGATCCACTGTTTTGATGTCAAGGTATTATAAAACTGTTACTGCATACAGTTCTAGTATAAAAACAGCAGTAAAGGGATGCTACATTCTGTGAAAGGATACTTATTTGTGTTTTCTCTACTGTACAGACTGTTATAGATTTCAAGGAGCTAGGGGATGAGAAAGTTTTTTGATAGTCATGAAGTAATAATCAAATATAAAATTCTATAGTTATACTGCCCATAATAATTAAAGGGCTACACACATTTTGATATTGAAAAGATGTTTGCTTGCATTGTTTTCTGTGATTTTTTATGTGAAACCGGTGTTTGTACTTCTTTAAAAATACAATCTCCTCATGGGAAAGGATAATTGATGCAGTTGTTCCCAGTAAGTGCCTATGGAATTAAAGGGTGACTACCTGTGCAGGTGACAGCCACTAATATTAAGTCTTCCCTTGCATCCGTTCAAAGTGCTTCCACTGAACAGCAACAAAATTCATTTAGATGGCTGTTAAGGCATTGGTTTCTCTCTTTCTCTCTCCTTTATTTTTTCTTTCTTTCATTAAACAATGGATCTTTGATCTTTTTAAAGATCCATTAAACAATGGATCTACCATCTTTGAGGCACAATTAGCAGGCATTGTAAAGTTTGTGAGGTTAAATTAGGCACTCCCTCCCCTTGAGGTGTTTATAATAAAATAAAAGATAACTACAAAAAAGGAAAATGAGTATCACCAAAAGAGAAATATAGCAAGGTGCTATGAAAAGTTAAAGAAATTGGAAGGGTGGCTGTTATTTATTGAGTACCTACTATATGCCAGGTTTTTAACCTACGTCACCCTATTGTTATGCACCACCATGCCTAAAAGGCACATTCTGTTTTAGAAATAATACATTTTCAGTAGTAGCTAAATATGAATACCCTTAAACTCTACAGGACAGTATACAGCATATCTTGACTTTGTGGCCCATAGAAAGTTAGCCTCAAATTAGCACTTGAAAATTACCTCTTTCCCTTTCCACAACTCCATCCTTTCCCCAGAGTCCTGGCTCCATCATGCTAGAGGCCCATATGGCAGGAGCCTGTAAGACTATCTTCCTGGATTTATGCTGGTTCTTTTAGACTTCTAGAGAGATATGGTTAAATGTTATTTAGATTCTTGATATTGGAGCAGTATAAAGACAAATTTCTTTCTTGCTAATATAATAATTTATTGTGCAAAACCTTGCTTGCAGTGCTAAAAAGAACACTTACTATACACAAGGGGTGAAGTTGGAAAGGAACTATAGGGGCATAACACTTCATCCTGTCCCTTTTCCCAGTACTCATACTACTTTGTCTCATCTAATCATAAAGGATTTTACAGAAGACATTGAAGAATTTGGATATTGACTATGGTAAGAGGACCCAAGTGCCGGGGTGTTGTTCTTGTTGCCACTGCTTATTTGTTTCTTTGCTGTTCAATTGAACATATTACACAAAATAATTACCATATAGATTGAATTCAGAACAGTGAGATGTTCAGTTTGAGAAAGGGAATGGAATATGGAAGGGAGCAGTGGGATATAAAGCTGGAGAGTTTGATAGAGAGAGAGTAGGTTGGGGGGGGGTCTCAAATGCCAAGTAAGTGGTTGAAATTTATTTGGTAGAAAAAAAGGAGCTTAATCACCATCTAATGTGAATCCAGGTGTTTAAAGTTGATACATATTGCTTTGCTCTTTTATGAACTAAACTCACATTCACACAAATGTCATCTAGCTAAGTGGTAGAAAAGAACATGTGGTAGAACTGCTTACTTGGTTTGTTCAATTACCATCAGACATGGAATGGTACAAGTATGCTAATGGGCGGAGGAAGACACAAAAGAAATAAAATTATTTAATGACCTCTGACTTCAGAGAATTTATAATTTAACTAGGGAATAGATTGTGGTCAGATTTAACATGACTGAAGAACACTATTGCAGAAAATGCTACTAAAATCTCAGTAATGGGGCGCCTGGGTGGCTCGGTCGGTTAAGCGTCCGACTTCAGCTCAGGTCATGATCTCACAGTCCGTGAGTTCGAGCCCCGCATCCGGCTCTGTGCTGACAGCTCAGAGTCTGGAGCCTGCTTCTGATTCTGTGTCTCCCTCTCTCTCTGCTCCTTCCCCGCTCATGCTCTGTCTCTCTCTGTCTCAAAAATAAATAAACGTTAAAAAAAAAAAAAAATTAAAATCTCAGTAGTGATTCTCCTTTGTACATTGCTCCAGAACACCAATTTTGTTGTTGGCAGCAACCTGCCTTTTCGGATTCACCTGCGACTTTGGTGGTTATGTGATAAAATTATGCCAAATGGTACTTATGCTGAGATTAGGCACTACCTCTTCCTACTTTCCTTCCCTTCTTGACTACAATGCAGACATTATTAGGCTGGAGGTGAAGCAGCCATCCTGGACCATGGAGTGGCAAGCACAAGGATACAAATCAAATGTCAAGGGTAAAATATAAGGATACAATGAACTTGGAATATTGATGACATTGGCAAGGAGCTGTACCAGCCCTAGGATGCTTATTTCTGGCCTTTTCATTATGTAAGAGAATTAATACAATTAATACAATACTCAGAGTAGCCTATCCCAAAGTGCAAATAAATATGTACATGGTAACACCCTAAAAAGGCTTTATGGAAGAGTTTTTAAGCTTAGGTGTAGCTTTGAAGATTAAACTTTGAAGGATCAAAGGAACCTTCAGATGTTCAACAGCAAATGCTAATATGGAGTTGTAATGTACAATTAAGTTCATGAGAGGGAAGAATTTAAAGAAAGCCAATTGTGGAATAAATTAACATTAGTTGTGTAAGAAGTGGATGTGGCTATGTGGAGGAGACAAGGTGCAAGTGGCATGGAGAGGCATCAGAAATCAAGGGTCCAAACAGTAAATAGAAAAGCCTCCAATCTAACAGGCCCTCAAAATGGTTGCAGGGGAGTGATCCAGCCAGAATGTAAAGCCATTTCCCTGGGATCCATGTCTTCATTTACTTTTATAAATGAATCTATGATGTATCTCCAGTCAAGCCTAAATGAATGCCATTCTTTTTCATTAGTAAGTTCTTTAAAATCAATAATGTTTTCTTTAAGGGAAAGCTTTAGCTGTTACTAACTTATATCCCATTAACTTTTTACTTTGTTCCAGGGTTCAATCTAACGTATATCTTTCGTTTAGATTTTAAGCTACAGACTATATGTAATTCTATTGAAATACCCTAGATAGACAGGAATGGGGATTTGAAACTCATAGGCAAATATTACTTTAGAAGGATTTGAGTATTGTAAGGCTTTGAATGAGGTTTATCTTTATAGGTCACTTGTGGGGTATCAAGTAGGAATAAACGGTAGTGTCATAGGTTATGGGGGTGGTGTATCCTTTTCCCATCTTAAGTTTAAACTCAAGCCAAATTGGGTTGTAATTTTCTATGTATAATATGTTAGGCAGGTTGCTATGTCTGAGAGAAAGGAAATTTCAGATCTCATCACTTAAGATACCTTATTTCAGGATATTTGGGCTTAAATAATACCCCAAAATGACATTATAAAAAGTTATGTAGCCTAAGTCGGGCTGTCATAGAGACTAAAAATCCAGTACAGTTTTCCCCCAAAAGTAGTTGGCTGAAAGTATAACATCAGTACCCTATTATTTTCCTTGCATAAAATTAACACGTCACAACCAATGGTTATTTTCAATTATGTGGCATCAAATGAGTCTTAACATTATGTGGCATCAAATGAGTCTTAAAAGAGATTAGAGCAAGATTTGTGGTAGTTTTGGAAAATTCCAGCAATTGACAGTTTGATATAGCATGGTTTCAGAGTATGTCAAATCCTACAAAAGCATGTGTAACCTGCTTGGGAGGAGGGATTATTTTCAATCCCACCTTGTTGGAAATATTTGCTACGAAGTAATAATAATGCCTTTAATATGCAAATGATTATAATTGCATTTATTACACTGTCAAATGCAAGCTAAAATACCGGTTCTTTGTTTTACAACCCAACACATCACACAAAATAAGATAAATGACTGCTTTCATTATTGAGTTTATAAGAGGAAGAACAAATTCTTTTCTCCCTGAAGTTGCTTTCTTTTTCTCTTAAGATGTGCTCTTTCCCCCAACCTTGAAAAAAATAAGAATTTAGCTGATCTCTGAAAACTTTTGAGATTCAGATTTTCTCCTTAGCCTTCATCTGTATCCCAATAGTCCTATATGTGCACAACACTTTTGATAACACAAATTGCACCTTGGAAGGGGACTTTGAAGTAAAGTACCCATATAACTACCTTTATTCTTGACTACTATTTTATTTTACTCTTTTTTTTTTATTTCCCATGTGTCTCATTGTTTCCTTATTACTTAAAAAAGAGTAATGTTTTGTCCTGCTCATATTTCCAGCAAGCTCTACTTCATTCACCCGGGCTCATTTTATCTTCTACTCCTGGCTGAAGAGGCATTTCCTAGATGCTGTGTTTTTCCCATAATTAGGCACATGTGTGAGTAGAAGGGGAAGAAAGTCCCTCTGCACCTTCAATGAAGGTTGTTTAAATCTGACTTTCAGATGATGTTCCCCAGTATGTGAGACTTCTATATTTTCTCACACAGAGATCCTTTTATTCAGAACATTAAATGCTTAGTTCTCTTGCTATATCTCCTAGACACAGAAGATTACAGCCAGAGTCTTCTCTCCACAGATGGATGTGGAGGGTATTTGAGTCTATTGTCTTCCCTCCATTTCTTTGCTTCCCCTATTTACTCCTGCCAACTTTTCCTGTGCCTATGGCTTCTTTTTCTTCTCCCCTTCATGAAAGCAACCACTTACACCAATGCTTTATCAGTAGCAACACTATTTCTTTGGGTTATTTTTTCACTTGTCTATGTTCTTCCTTCCAACTACCTATGAGAAGTAAATGAAACGATTTGCCATCAATATTGGAAAATTCTAGACTGCGACAGATTTATCATCAATATCGGGAGATTTTTTTTCTTTCTTTTCCCTCCTTTGAATCACAGACAGTTAAAACTCTTACTTCAAATACAAATCTTAGGAAGGTTGTGCATTAAACCAGTGTTAGCCATTAACTCCTGTAAGCTAATTAGGTTGTTAGAGATTAGCTTCACTATCAGTCAGGCCCTCGGGTGGGGCATGAAATAGATAAATTGGGGTGCGAAGGGGGAAGGAAAGAGCCAGTGCATAGGGTCTTCGCATGAAGGGTATGGTCTATCTCCTCATGCCACTGTCCTTATGCAAGTTCCTTTTCCAGCAGCTTTCCCAGTGTCTATCCCTCAAATTCATCATCTGCTCTTGTAGCCAGGGTGGTCTTTGTAAAACTCACATGCCCTATGAAAACTTCAGTGGCTCCCACTGTTTACAGGATATTTTGGCTCCTTTTATAGTTAAGATCCTTTAGGACTTGGGCCTAGCACCTATTTTCTATCTCTCACTATCATTCACTTTTCTGGTCCTGCAGAGTTGTTTCTAGTTTTCCCATGCACCCTAAGTGGTTTGGTGAAGTCCCTGTTTGTTCACAATGTTTCCTATAACGAGAACATTCCTTTTCTCATCCTTTGGATAACTACCTATTGTCAGCCCCTACCACAGAGCCTGGTAGACAGCAGCTGCTAATATTGTATTGAATGAATGATTTCTATACATCTCTCAAGACTTTGTTTAGGGATTCTTTCACTGACTACATCCATATACCCTGTGCACCAGTGCAAGCTAGGCAGAAACTTCTTCTTGATTCCAAGGTATGCTATACTCCCCCCCTCCCCATCATAACACTTTCCATAGAGTAAGGATGTGAGCTTCTCTAAATGCAAGGGGCATATTTTATTCTGCATTTTGTCCCCAACACCTGAAAAAGGATCCGGCTGAGAAGGGGTGTTTAGTCAGTGTTTTTTCAACCCAACTGTTATTTTAGAGAATAAGGATCAGCAAATCATTGGTCAAGTGAAACCTAATTTTTTGTTCTTCCCATACCAATCTAACCCCCCGAAGACAGAATATCTCTTAAATCCTTATAATAGTGGTCAGTATTTTAGATATTAAACTAATAGTGCATATTAAGTTGCATTATGAACCTTAAAGTGTTATACTGGTGAAATACATTATTATCTATTTTGTACATATCAAATGAAAGAAATTATTTAGACCACTTTCAAAGGCAGAGCTCTGCACTTTCCTACTTCACCCTTCCTCTGTTCCCTTTGGTCCCTAAAACCCCTCAAATTTTCCTGCAATAGTTCAATACACATAAAGCTTGTTAGTGAGGAACCGTCAGAGTGGTGATTATTTACAGAGAAGGATAGCATTAGCTGGGGTCTACCTTTCTTAGATTCAAAATCACCCAGCCCCTGAGATAGCTTTGCAGACTTGGATTTCAAAGTAATACTAGACAGATTCACCAGGTACTTCCAGCACAGTTGCCTCCTTTTAATCTGCTTCTCAGTTTTTGAAAGGTATAGGGTGTCCCTCTCTTTGTCCCTCCGGAAGTCTGTCATTTCTTTTGTGGGCCCAGGCAGGTCATAGTGATCCAGCCTGCACTGATGTCACAGTCATCTCCTTTGCTACTAAGACTATATATATATAGTACCTCTCACTCCTAAGAAATCCATTCTGGGCTGTGTGCAAAATTAACCCTGTTTTGCCACTTTCTGCAAAGTAGATATATACTGTTCTGCCCTTAATCTGGGCTAGTTCAAAGGGTTCTGTTTCCTTTCATATTAATCTTATGCCATATTCTTCTGGCTCTGAATTTGCACACTAGGCCTTCACAGGACCCCTTCCTCCTATTCCTGCTCTGCTAAGAAAGTCTTGGAAACTCTGAGAAAGTATCCTACAGCCCTGGTCTATGAGAGGGTGGGACAAAATTCCCAGCCCCACCCATTCCTTCTATCTGAGCAGCCTAGAGTTTTCCAAATTCAATTATTTGGCTCATATAAATCTTGCATTTGTATTTTACATTTCAGAAACTACCCTTCCTGACTTCTACTGAACTAACTTATTTAAAAAAAATAACAGCTTTATTGAGATATACTTCACATAACACACAATACCCATTTAAAGTGTACAATTCAGTGGTCTTTTGTGTATTCACAGAGTTGTGCAAACATTACTACAATCAATTTTAGAACAGTTTTGCCACACCTTCCCCGCCCCCAAAAGAATTCCCCAGACCCTCTAACAGCCATACCCTAGCGCAACTCAGCCAACTAGCCCCTAGCATACCCTAATCTACTTTCTGTTTCTGTGCCTATGCTGGACATCTCATATATATGGAATCATATATATGGATTTTTATGCCTTCTTTAATTTAACATAATATTTTCAAAGGTCTTCCATGTTGTAGCATGTATCAGAACTTTATTCCTTCTGGGGTGCCTGGGTGGCTCAGTTGGTTAAGTGTCTGACTCTTGATTTCAGCTCAGGTCATGATCTCAGCTTGTGAGATAGGGTCCCACATTGGGCTCTTGGAGCCTGCTTGGGATTCTCCCTCTCCCTCTCTCTCTCTGCTCCTCACTTGATTTCTCTCTCTCTCTCAAAACAAATAAACATTTAGAAAAAAATAACTTTATTCCTTCTTATGGTTGATAATATTACATTGTATGGCTATATTACATTTTGTTTATCCATTTGTCTGTTTATGGACATGTTGGTTGTTTCCACTTTTTGGCTATCATGAATAATGCTGCTATGAACATTCATGTACAAGTTCTTGTGTTCACATATGTTTTTCTTTATCTTGGGCATTGTTAAAAAATAAAATTCAACTGAATAAATTTAAGATCTAATTGGCTTTATTCAACAATTCATGAATTGGGCATCATTCCATCTAGCAAATAGAAAGGAACTCTGAGGAGCTTTACAAAATGGAAGACTTTTGTAGACAGAAAGAGGCAGGAAAAGGAAGTTATTCTAGTGAAGAGTGGATTATTTCTGGCAAGGTCAACCTTCCTTTGGGGGAAGGTGGAAGAAGTGGGGGGAGCAGGCAGATTACCTCATTAGTGATAACCAGGTAATTCCAGATTGACTGGTTAATGGTTAAATTCCTGGGAGAGGCTGAAACTGCACTTGAGTTAGGTTTTAAGGCTTGATTTGCTGATGTGGAGCTTAGCATAGTGACTCCATTTTGGAGCTGTTGTGTCTTTCTTTCTTTTCTTTTTTTTTTTTTAACATTTTTTAAAACAGTATATACCTGTGAGTGGAATTGCTAATTCACTTTTAATATTAAGACTTAAGACTTTTACAGAAACACTAATATTTACTCTGTTCTCTTATGAGGATGGGAGGATGAAGGCATTGCTACTCTTGCCCTCTAATCCAGTAGAGTAAACAAACCTAATTATTAAAGGAAGTTGCCTTTTTCCTGTCTTCAAAGTAATCAAAACAGAGTCTTACTGTGTTCACTAACCCCATGTAATGAGGTAATTGTTTTATTTTTTCCCCTTATCAAAAGTCAGTGATAAATTGACATTTGCATTACTAACCACCATATTTCAAAATAATAAAACACCCTTTTTCCAGGAAAATATTTTTTTCTCTATATATGGCTGAAGCTAATTAGCAAACAGACCTATAGGCTATAACACATATTCTATATTCTCAGGAATCTGTACAAATTACAATTCTTATGGCCAATATAATATCCTAATTTTTATTTTATACCTGAACAGTAGCAGTGGGTTGACAGTATTCAAATGAATTTATTTGAAAATCTACTATTTGCATTTTATGAATAGTATGCTATGAATAGGTCATCTGATAAAACTTATCTTTTCTTGTTAAATTTACTTAGCATTTTATTGGAATCTAGGAAACATGTTTTGATGCAAAGGAAGTAGAGGTACAATCTATCAGAGGCACATGTGAGGGTGGGGAAGATAGTGATTTATATCTGTTAAAGGGGAAGATAGTGATTTATATCTGTTAAAGGGAGTTCTAAGTTGCCATTTTACATCCACTAATAAGTTCAAGTTTGTCCTGGATCTAAGACATTCTCAGAAGAAAGTTTATGTGTTAGCAAGGAAATTCTTATAGTTCACCAAATTTGCATGCTCTTTGGCTCTTTTTTCAGGCAGAAAAACAAAACAAAACAAAACAAAACAAAACAAAACCAAAAAAAACAAAGCAGCGCATTCATGAGAGATGAGAAAATGACAGCAGCAGAAGCCAATTTCTTACAGACTGAGACTGAAACTTTTACAGACTGCAAACCATGCTGCTGTTTTAGTCTGAAGCCTTTAGCTTTAATTTTTTTGTAGGGAGAATCTCTGGAATCTCTTTTTAAATGCCAAACATGTATTTTAAAGACAACAAGCCAAGCTGCTGTTTTACTCTGAGGCATGTATCTTTGTTTTTTGTTTTTGTTTTTGTTTTGATGTGGAGAATTTCTGGCATCTTCTTTTTAAGTGCCAAATATGTATTTAAAGTATATCTATATGCATGATCTACATAGACTGAAATTTCAGTTGAGTAGCCTGAAGGCTAAGAAAAAGGAAATAATGAAATAATAATGAAAGCCCTTAAGTGAAAGATCTGCAAACACTGTGGAAAGAAGCAGAAGTGAGGGAGAAAGGGCAGTGGACTTAACATTTGGTTGAAGTACTACCTCTCCCACTCACTAGGTACATGACCATGAGTACATTGCTTAACTATTCTGTGCCATAGTTTCCTCATCTGTAAAACGAGGATGAAGAGTGATTAATACCTACTTCATAATGTTGTGGAGATCAAATGAGAACATGAATATGACAGCATTTTGCAAATAGTAAATCATAATACAAATATGCGCTGAAGTAGCTATTTTTTTAAATCAATTCCAACTTAAATTAATAATGATAATAACACATTGCTCTTCATAGAATGGCAATCCAATGGTATCTGGATGAAGTAAAAGGGGACCAGATGTACATGAATTTAAATATTCATCAGTTAACACATGTTCCTTTCAAAATCTAGGCTTTTGTACTCCTCCCCTTTACTTCTTCACAGTAAAATATATGAAATGAAGACACTCAGGTATCAGATTCATTCAACATCAATATAGAATAATCAGCCAAGTAGGGAAATAACATCAAAACACAATTAAACCAAACACTACATAATTAACTGAGCACTAAAATATCAAAATATTGTTATCAAAAGACACACTGTACAATCAGGACTTGATTCCAGGTACTCTTTTTGGTAATTGGGTCATAGTTCAACATTTAATTTTGTCTGCCAGTATGGGAGAATGATAAGGTGGAGCAATCTCTAACTCCAGGGTACTGAGGTCCCAGCTTGGTATATTTCCACTAGGCCACTGAGGGTTAAAAATCCATTTGTTCAAATATTTCACTGGAGCTAGAAACTGCTTGTTTAACTGGTGCCCAGTTGTCTTTATTTCTCAGTTCATTCTTTTTGACGTTTCTTCCCAATCTTTTAAAACATCTTCATTAATGAACAGCTGCCTCAGTAGAAAGGAGATCTACTGTCTGTCTTAGACTAGACCAGGCTGACAGTTTTTTCAGGCTGCTTCAGCCTTAAAGGACAGATCTAAGTGGTTTGTCTTTCATGGAGGGTACTAAGCTCTTCTATTGTTGGTTGGTTCATCTATAACTGCTCAGGCTTTGGCGCTCAATCTGTCATGGATCTTAATAAATTACCCTGTTGGTTATGCACTTAGAACACTTGTATTACTAATATAGCCACCAAATGTCGAGGTAAATCACCACAGGTGGCAAACAGAGCTTAAACCATTTGCCCCACTATTTCCTTGACCTGCCTTGAAAAGTGAGGAAAAGGAAAAAGAATGGAATGTCCTGCATTTGTGGAGAAATAGAGAAAATTGTTGTGTTTTTGTGCAGAAAAATATATAGCAACTGTATTTCTAAAGAGATTGCTTCAATTATGTGTCACCATCTCAAAGTTTGCTTTAGATTTCAAATTATTAGAAAATCTTTCTAAATTGTGTCTTTCTTGTATTAATAAAAGGTTGGTCAAATTTAAATAAACGTTTCTATAATGATGGGAACACTTGTAGTGTCCTTGTGTAACTATGGTCCCCAGTGTCTCTGGACCATTTCTTTGACCATCAGTGAACAATGTTCATAGTTATATATGAAAATGTAGGTGGTATAGGAGATTGAGCTGAATTGCACTGAGCTCTACATTCATTCCTTAGAAATATTTTTAACAAAATTACTGTTACCATTTTTTCCTCCATGTGACTTGCCATTCCCTTTTTTTAAAGTTTATTTATTTATTGAGAGACAGAGATAGAGAGACAGAAACAGACAGAGAATTCCAAGCAGGCTCCATGCTGTCAGTGTGGAACCTGACTCAGGGCTTGATCCCACAACCTGTCAGATCATGACCTAAGCTGAAACCGAGAATCTGTGATTCAACCCACAGAGACACCCAGGTGCTCCTTGCCATTCCCTTTTCTAAGTAGAGTATTTAAGTCATGAGTTGAGAGTTCTCTCAATTGTTGTATAATTGTGATCTGGCTAATCAAGACTTTATTCTAGTAGAATAATTAGCAGGGAGAGAGACAGAGAGAATGAGGGGGAGAGGGAGGGAAGCAAGGACAGAGAGAGTGGAGAAAGAGAGATCACAATAATCAAAATGGTGCCCATTCTATGGGTACATTTGTGATGTAGAAGGTTTTTAAAGATCTGCAAATTTATCACAGTGAACAGGAGAGAATTCAACTAGAAGCAAAATTCTACTTCCTCTGTTTAACTGACTGTTGGAGGTTGGGGTAAGAAGATAAATGTAAATAATAAATTTGGAATAATACCCAGAACCTATGTTATTTCAACATATTAGAAAATGAGCTATATGATTACATGTCAAAATTTTACTCCTATAAAAGTTATTTTTTTCAGGTATATATTGCTGACTATGAGTGCATACAATTCATCTTGTAAAATAATTTTCAACTGGTTGACTATCATCCTATTCCTAGTTTACTGAATGTGCTCTATGGTCCATAAAAACAAGGAAAATTTTTATTATGTGATGCAGCATTATTCTAAGGAGCCACTGCATAGCAACAACTACTTCCTTTGTTGTTTACGAAATCCTCTAATTAAAATAAATGAGGCATTTTATGTACCCTGTAATTCATTTAAACCAGCATACATGTTGGAGGTTATATGCAAAATTCTAACTATTCATAGGATGCTTACATGGAACCCATACAAGGGCATTTTAAAGCATAGATAGAAAACTTTTCAGTTTCTGAACATCACAAATAAAATTTAATCAGCTAATTATTTTCTTTATTTAGCTCAGCTGAAATCTGAGACAACTTGACATGTATATATTAGTACCCTTTCAACATACATTAACACCAAGGGTTGATTTTGAATAATTCTTCAACCTTGAGTCTTTTTTGGGCAAATGTGCAGGTGTCTATATGTTTGAAAGGGCCAAAATATGAACTGGATCATGTACTAATGATAAACACCATCATAATATAGCTAACATTTGTTGAACATGTTTTTAATTCCAATCACATGACCTGGATTAATTTACTATATTAACTTATTTAATTCTGATAACAAGCCAATCAAGTAGATAGTATTTTCATAATCCCCAATTTATATATGAGGAAAGTGAATCACAAGGGGGTTAAATACATTGCCCAATTTTGCATGGGTTCAAAGTGGCAGACCTAGGATACAAACTTAGCCAGCCTAAACGTAATATCTATACTCTTAATCAGTAAACCACTCAACTCAGCGATGTCTGCACATGATATGGTAGAGCCCCATTGCACCAAAATTATTGGTTCATCCTTCTGTGCCCTTTAGCTTCTGTCCCATGTTTTTTCC
Organism: Neofelis nebulosa; assembly: GCF_028018385.1. Lineage (NCBI taxonomy): Eukaryota > Metazoa > Chordata > Mammalia > Carnivora > Felidae > Neofelis > Neofelis nebulosa. Next base: position 85,588,223 of record NC_080800.1, read on the forward strand.
TTTCTTAATCTCAGTGCCAAACACCTACTGCCTCCATTCCCTTAAAACTCAGGGCACCCTACCTCTTATGCTGGTGGGTTTGGTTCCTAAATTTGGCATCTTTGAGATCAGAATAAAGGTTGTTGAAGTTTTTCTTTTGTTTTGTTTTCTACCTTATTGTGTTTAAGCTCTTTGTTTTTTTAACTCTTTCTATTAGTCCTGTATCTCTTTCATTGTATCCTCTTCTCTTGCTCCTCCATCTTTTCTCATCCTTCCTTCATTTTTTTTCTTTACAAATGCATTTATAATCATGGATCTAATTACTTTTTCTACATAGTTTTCTCTCAAACCTGCATCACCAGCTCTAATCATTTTTACAAGCTCTTTTCTCTCTAACCACCTACTATACCTTTTGTGAGCTCAATAAGTCTAAGAAAAAACTCATTACCTTTTTTCCAAACCCGTTTGACTCTCCCTTTTTAATTTTAATGGTATGATTTAGCCTCAAAACTCATTTGTTATTCATTCTTCTGATTCCTTTATCTCCTCAATCATCAAATCCTGTTGATCCTTCTTTTGTAATGTATTTCACCATTAATTATTTTGTATTCCCAGGCCCTGAATATTTTTCAGACGTCATTATCTCTTGCTTGTAAGAGTACAATAACCTTCTAACTGGTCTCCTGGCTTCCATGGTGCTTACCCCCTTGTGTCTTTTACAATTTCACATCCTGATCGCCTGTTTGCTGAGGTTAGGGAAGAGGAATACACCCATAATAAACTAGAGTTAAAATAAGTGCCAATGGAATAGTTTGAAGCCAGAGGAGTAAGCTTTTATTGTTGGTCAGGGTTCTCAGGAAAAACTTTATGAATGAGATGGAATTTGGAATTTATATCTGTAAAAAAGACTAGGGAGGCATTTAAGATTGGGAAAACTGAATAGAAGCTGGAAATGGAAATGTAAAAAATAAGTTTGGTGACACTAGACTTGGCTGAACTAGAATATTATTGTAGGAAAAATGAAGTTGGAGATGTAGACTGAGCTCTGATTGTACAGAGACTTGAATACCAGGAAGAGAAATAAAATGTATCCTGTACAAAATGGATAGAGACATGAACAAAATTGGCATTTCAGGAAGATGAATATGGCAACTGTGTGCAGGGTAGATTAGTGGGAGGAGAGACTGGAGAGAGGTGGCCTGGTTAGGAGGTTGTAATAGAGTTCAAACGTGAGTTAATGAAGGCTTTCAATAGGATGGCAGTGGGAACAGAACTGATGAGATGGATGCTGATGTGAGAAGGATTATGGCACAAAATTTGATAACATTTTTTTTGAAAGGCTGAATTTGCCCCCTTGGGGGCTGGGACAGGAGGAAGTGTGAGGGTTAGAGTCCAGATAACCAGGAGAGTATCTATCAAAATGTTCCTATCCTTCAAGCTTCAGTGCTTCCTTCCATAAGAAGATTTGTCTTGAAAGAGCACTGGGAGAAAGGCACCTTGCCCTTAATAGATGCTCAAGCAGGATTAAGTAAAAGCCCACTCCAGCTGGCCATGACTTTGTATGCTCTGAAGTCCTAGAGACCTAATGACTGTACTTTTAGTAAACATTTAGCATAAACTGCATGCCTTCTATTAAATTGGCTTTTAATTTGAGGATGTATTACCTCTGCAGTGAGAGAGATCAAGAGACTCTTGAGGATTTGACCTGCAGCCTATCTAATCCAGTTCTAGACCCATAGTAATTGTTAAAAACAATTTACTTGATTGTTTCCTTTTATTCTCCCAGGGGACTTGGATCAGTCATCTTACAGGCATATTTCACTGTTCATTATGCTGATGAAAGTTACAGCTTAACTATATTACCATATCTGAACCTCAGGTACTTACAGAGAGTATTTTTTTTTAAGTTTATTATTTATTTTGAGAGAGATGTGTGTGTGAGAGAGAGAGAGAGCAGGGGAGGGGCAGAGAGAGAGGGAGAGAGAGAATACTAAGCAGGTTCTATGCTGTCAGTGTGGAGCCCAACTTGGGGCTCAACCCGTGAGATCATGATCTGAGCTGAAATCAAGAGTTGGAGGCTTAACTGACTGAGCCACCCAGGTTCCCCAACAGAGACTTTTAATATCTCTTCTTCCATAGTCTCTTTTCTTCTTCTAATGGTGTTTACTGAATTAGATCACATATTCTATGTTTCTGTAGGTGCTTGGTAAATGTTGGTTGATTTTATTTTAACATTTCTGGCTGTGGTACAGGCTCTGCATCATAGCTAACATAGTTTTAACTCCATTTGCATACTTTAGCAACACTCTAGAAAATGAATGTATTTGCACAAGTGACAGATTTTGTTGCTTTAATTTGTAAACTGTTTAAAATTTGGTTCATTTCTTGTCATTTTCAAAATATTTTTTATTCAAGGGAACTACATGACTACTCATCTCTGAAGAGATGTGCTATTGCCTGAAAAATAGATTGTTCTATGATCTTAATGTTATAAAGCAACCAGGTAATGGAATATCTCTATAAACAAAATATAAATTTGACCTTTTCCCAAATATCTTTCCCTCATACACTGATGCCAATTTCTACAAACATACATATAAATGTTACCTTAAATTGACAATTGATGCAATTTATATTGAAAAGATTTAATGTATTTGACAGTACTTCCAATTAGAGGAAATTGTTACAGGAATTTCTCTGTTATGGCTAAAATTTTAGAGCCCTGTATTCTAATGCCAGGTCTGACTCTCAAGTGTTGTGGGAACTTTGGCAAGGCACTTAACTTTCCTGGGTCTCTTTTTCTCTATCTATGAAACCAGTGTTAAACTATATCATCTTCTCTCTTAGCTTTATTTTTGGCTTCAAGTAAGCTCACGGGGAAAAAGCCCTTTTTAAAGCATACAACATGGGAATTTCAGAAACATGTAAGACTCTAAAAACATGTTCTGCCCCAGCACACCAGACCTCATAGAAATTGGAAGGGTAACAGGAAAGCCATCAGAATTAGAGGTTACTTTCTCTCTGGATCTGGCTAATTATAAAGCTGGTTCATTCTCTCTCCCTCCCTCTTTCTTTGTGTACTTCTCTTTACTTATCTGCAGTATTCTTCTGTGTCACTGGCTTCCTTGTGGCTTTGGCTTATGTATGGCCCACCAAGCTTCTAGACTTAAGTCTCCCATGACCTTCTAACTCAGCCTGCACAATTATTAGGCTCATCCTCTCAATTTCCAACTATAAAATTTGAGAGGGAAGTGATTGAACCAGCTCATCTTTTTAAGCCTGACTTCATAAGTCATACATTGCTGGCCAGCCTATGGAATGATGCATTTGTGTTAAGGGTTCACAGTGATCCAATTAGTTGTGGCTTTTTGGGGTGGGAGGTTGGTTCATATGGAATTAAAAGGGGAGTTAAGGACCACAGAAAATATATTCCAGCAAAGTGTGTGGACAAGTACACAAGTATCCTGAACTTTACCAAATACATCTTCCACACTGAACTGCTACAATCAAAAAGCATTATTTCTTATTGAACAACAAATAAGTGCTTTAATGGGTGGCATTTTATGAATTAACCCAGCAAGTGGGAGAGATTTTGTTGTTATTGTTAAAATATTCATTTTGTTGTAAGATATACTTCAATCTATTTTTATTTATCTTTAAGGTGGATGAGTTTTAGCTTCCTTCTTAAAAAAAAAAAACAGGTTTTTTGAGAGGTGAGGATATGGACCCTTTGGGGGCTATTACCAAATAGTTTAAAAAGGAGTAGAACCATGGCAGTACTGATGGGGTTTCATGTACGGTTAGGCCCCCTTTTACATCTTACTCTTGAAGTCTAGGCAAGGCCCTTAATAATGCATCTCAGTCATAACATATCCAAAATTGAATTCTTGATCCTCATCTTACCCTCATGTGCTCCTCATCACTTCTTTTCTCTCGATAAATGGCAATCCCAATCATTTTGACTCAGGCACAAAACGTATTCTTGGCTCCTCTATTTCTACTGTACTGCACATCCAATCCATTACCCAATTCTTCAAAATATATTCCAAATTCCATCATCTTCTCCATTGCTACCTTAAGAGTCAAAGCTATCATCATCTGTTGCTCAGATGACTGCAAAAGGCTGTATTATTACCTGCCTTTGGCTATATAATGAAATAGGAAGGTGACATGAATAAGAAAAATAACTCTAGAATGAGAGTCAGAAAATATGGGCTCTAGTTCCATCTCTTTCATTAACTGGCTGTGTAAACTATGGCAACTCATTTCACCTTTCTGTAACACAAAGGGTTTCCTTCTCAGCATTGTGTTTCCCCATCATACTTGCCCTTATCACCTTGATTTTGAATCCTCTAGGGTGCTATCCACTGGCTATCTGGAGGAATTCTTTCTTCACAGAACCCAAATGCTCTAGTCTGGTGGTTGTGCAAGAAGGGGTTGTACTATTTACAGCACTTACTATGTACCAGGAACTATCCTAGGCACTTTACACATATTACCTTGTTTGAATCTCTTCACAGCTCTATGAAGTGGGTATTATTTAATTCTCATTTTGGAAATGAAACTAAGCTCTAAAGACATTAAACCACTTACCCAAGTTATAAAGGTAATAAGAGTTAGACTAAGCTTTTCCAGGCTGTCAGGAAGAGGGAATATCTTTCCATTCTCTAGAGACTGAAGATTAGTGGAATGTTTTGACTGTAAGGGTCTAAAGTGGATGTGGAGAAAATGTCAAGTGCTGCCATTATTCCCTTTCAGACTGAGAAACTGAGCACAGTAGCACAATCTCTTACCAAAGATTCCTACTAGAGGTCTTTTTCTGCCTCTACTACCAAAAGAGAGAAAAATGGAAAGATGAAAGGAAGTGACAAAATGAGAGAAAGAGGGCAGTAGTTAGGCTTGCCCTGTACCAAATCCCTTCCAGAACCTTCTTTTTCTTTAGTAATAAGTGAATCTGTACTAACTTGGTGGTAATAGGCTGAAAGGTTCTGCATCTCATAAATTTCCAAATGGGCCTTCTGGAAACATATTGATTTTGCACAAAGACATTACTATAATAGGAGGGGAATTTTATGTTCCAAGGTTGGGCAGTAGAAGAGCCATTTGGGGACAGACATGTGAAGTACTTTGGGCAAATTTCTGCCCTTAATTCCACATAGGTAGCTGTTTACTCTATTTTCTGTAAGCCTTGCTATGATCTCTGACATTAACCCAATACACAAGGACAGATGATTATTTTGCTTTCATCATAAAATCATAGATGTTGAATTAGAGGAGACTTTAAAGTTCATATACCCCAAGACCCTCATTTTTCATGAATGGAAACACACTGCTTGGGTTAAGTGACTTGCTTAAAGGTTATTCAGTTAATGATTACATATACCTGCTATAAAGAGCCAACATACTTGTTGTTTGTAATGAAAATGTTTACTTTCAGAACACAATCTGTTAGTCCTGACCTAGTAACTCAACCTGAGGCCCATGCTGCTTTGAACATTTGCTATTATCTAAAGTCCAAAGAAAGCCTTAACCAACTCCTGTCACCTGTGTTCCTCCTTTCCCACAAAATTGGCACTGAGGATCCATAGAGCTGTTAAACTTTCTTTGCAGTCCATTTGAAAATATATGATAAATTTCTAAGTTTCTCATGGATAAGTCTGACTGAGCTTGTTGTTTTAATGTCTCATTGGTCCCTGCATTCACTCCACAGCCAATACAAGCAGATATGAAAATTGTCCTGGCATCCTGGATACATTCTATCACATTAATTTTGTCATACAACATGATAAAATTTTATGTGCTTACACCACATCCAGGGATGACTCATAATTTAGAGGCAGTGCTACCACTTAAGAGTAAAATGTGAAAATGGACTTAGAATGATATATATTTTAATTGTTGCTTATACCTTTAGGGTATTTCCCAATTTTAAAAGTGCTCTGAAAAGTTTCTCTGAATATATTAAATATTCAATTTTTTTTCAGACTAGTATATCCTTCTGCCCTTCATTTGATCCTCCCAAATATGATTCATCTGGAATTTAAAACAAGTTAGTCATAGGGGCACCTGGATGGCTCAGTCGGTTGAGTGTCTGACTTCAGCTCAGGTCATGATCTCACAGTTTGTGAGTTCGAGCCTCATGTTGGGCTTTATCCTGTCAGTTCAGAGCCTGGAGCCTGCTTCGGATTCTGTGTCTCCTTCTCTCTCTGCTCCTCCCCCACTTGTGCTCTCTCTCTTCCTCTATCTCTCAAAAATAAATAAATGCAAAAAAAAAAACTTAAAACAAGTGAGTCATAAATCTAGGAGAGAAGGATGGATGGATGGAGGGACAGAGAAGGATGGAGGGACAGAGAAGGAGTGTGCTGATTTAGATGGATTGATTTATTTCAATATATCTGAGATGAACAAAAAGGCATCTGGGTTTCCAAATTGTTTTGCTTTCAAACTGAAGAAGTCTACACAGTTAATTCATCCACGTATAGGAAAGGGAATTCAACAGAATATCTTACGGAAAGTTTGTCTTCCTGGTCCAAGACATGAAAGTATTTGAAATGATCCACCTAGGTTGTAAACTCTAGATGTCACCTGATAGGTATAGCATGCTTCCTTTGAACTGGGCATGGTTAAAATAAGTTGCTACTTAAGTCACTAGCTTGTTTTAGAAAGTACATCAACAAATTACTGTGTTTTTTCTCATTTACTTGAATTTAAAATTGGATTTTGGGTAACAAGATATGAGACAAATGGGTATAACAAGTGTACTATATAAGTTGTTCCAGGTGACAATGCCATCGCAAAATTATTATAGGCAGATTCAAGATGTAAATATTATTTGACAGAAAGCAGAAAAACAAATTACTCAGAGACTATGTACATGTGCTTCTATAATTGCTCATAAATTATTATGGTTCATGCTAAAATTCACCCAATTTGTGTATACCACGTGGTTTCATTTTAAATAAGAAAAATGCAAATTGTTGGGAATTGGAAAATGTAATCTGTATGATAAAATGAATTACTAAGTTTGGAAAATAGCAGTTTGTGTGCAACTTTTTCATTTCTTATCACTTATCTGTCAAAATCTTTATTTCATGACAGCTTTTAAGATTATGTTACTTGTAAACCCACAACAGAAAAATCTGACACTGAATCTCACTAAAATCTTATTTGCTATAAATGAGAGTTCATTATAAGGTGGGTATGTCTTGGATCCTCTCCAAGGGGATTTAGTGTCTGGATGGCATAAGGTACTTTCTCTTATAATATGGCTTTCCTGGCTCTGATCCTAAAAATTGTGTTACAGGAGGCTTCAGCAGGCTTATCTCTGCATAGCTTCTTGAACTGAGTTTTATGATTAGAATAAACTTCCTGAGCTCAGGAATAAATGCCTCTTTATGCAACCCAGTCTATGTCCATTCACCATTGTTAGATGATACTGTAAATCAAGAGTTATATATAATAATATAAAATATGTAATTGTCTTACTTATGCTACAGTGGCAAAAGCACTAGCCATGGATTCAATAATAGGGCTGTAACTTATTGTGTGACATGAGTAAGTTGCATAGCTTCTCTAGGACTCTTTCTTATGTAACTTGGAATAACCATGTGTCTTGTCTACCACTCATGATTTGTAAGAAATGCAAATTTTGGGGGAAATACTTTATAAATGTAGAATGGAAGGCATTGATTTTGTTGAAATGAAGATTAATTGCTTCACGATATTATTCAGAATGGGTGTGGCCAGGAACAACTTTGGAATTTTAGGAAGCATGCAGATCAGGCACAGAATTATTCTAGGGTGTGTCATATATACAATGGCCATAATTGTCTGAAGAGAAAATAAACACAAGTCTTCTGAAACAACTATTTCTGTGCTTCAAATGATATTAGATTAAATATATTTCATCCATTATTTCATGTAACTGAATTGTGTTTTAAAAAATACTTAATGAAGGAAACTTAAGAAGTGTTCTTTTCCACATATGCAAGCTCACACTTATGAAAATATGGAAACTGTGCATAATGCTGTACATGGCAGTAGAGTTAGGCAATTGCCTTAGAGTTCCTCCAACCTTTCGACTAGGTGTAGGAAAACTATGACCAAGGGGCCAAACCTGGCTTACTGCTTGTTTTTATAAGGTTCTATTGGAACACAGCCATGCTTGTTTGTAAACCATCTATGACTGTTTTCTCATCAAGGTGGTGGACTTGAGTGTTTCTGTAGGAAGTATGGCCTACAAAGTTGAAAATAATAATAATTATTATTAGGCCCTTTACAGAGAAAGTTGGCTGGCTCCTGCTCTATACATTGCAGAAAAGAATGCTCAAAAAGTACCCCCTACACTTGTCCCATAAAACACACTCTTTACTATGAGATGTACCAGGTTTTTAGAGACATATTTTTGCCAGATGAAAGAAGCTACAAGGATCAAATGACATGGCTCTTGCTTCTGCTTTTGGTTACTTCAAATTGTCTTTCCAACTTTCCCTGTATAGCCAATAAGGATGCTAATTGGAAACCAATTTGACAATAAATTTCATATTAAAAAGAAAAGAATACTAATTGGAGTTCCCTGACAAGCTCATAAGATTTTGTTTTTGATACAAATATTATAGGGAGGTAAACCATATTTTATAGAAACTTTGATATATCTCTGCTAATATATCATGCATATTTCACATTGAATTAGCAGAATCTGCAAGTGTGAACACAATAAATACCCTCTATACTTTCTACCCTGATCTCTGGGAGCTCCTTTCATTTCTGGATCCCTAGATCTTGCAGGTACAAATAATTCCTAAGAAGGTGGCCATTTCAGGCTCAGGAAAGGGAGGAATGGCTCACAGTCAGGTATGGCCCAAGGTAAGAAGGGACTGGTCCAAGGTCCTTTCCTATTTGCATTTATCCATCACATCACTGGGATCTGTTTAAGGCCCTGTCATTGTATTAAGAATCCTGACACCTCAACTCTGTTCTAAAGATGAGAATTAAAAGAATTCTTCCAAAAGTATCAAACTCTATACAAGGTATCTGGAAAGCTGATGAATTAGACATTTGTTGTGGGCCACCTGGGTGGCTCAGTCAGTTAAGCATCTGACTCGATTTGGGGTCAGGGCATGATCTCACTGTTCGTGAGTTGGAGTCAGGCATCAGGCTCCATCTGACAGTGCAGAGCTTGCTTGGGATCCTCTCTCTCCTTCTTTCCCTGCCCTTCCCCATGCACACGTGCTCTATGTCTCTCTCAAAATAAATAAATAAACTTAAAAAAATAACATTTGTTGTAATAAGTTAAGGACATTCACGTGTTCCTCTAAACAGCTGAAGCTGGTGAAGAATAACATAAAACAAAAAACAAAACAGAAATCTTGTATTATGTTGGAATTCACTAATCATGAGCTGATAGCAGATTGCCCAGTAATTGGGCTGTGCCTTAGAAGCAATGATTGATCAAGTTCTTATATCCTTCTTTGATCTCCAAGCATTTGTGGTCTTTCCAAAATTTTTCTTGTGGTTGATTTCAAGTTTCATAGCATTAGAGTTTGAAAATATGCATGGTATGATCTTGAACTTTTTGTACTTGTTGAGGGCTTGTGACCCAGTATGTGATCTGTTCTGAAGAATGTTATATGTGCACTGAAGAAGAATGTGTATTCTGATATTTTAGGATGAAATGTTCTGAATATATCTGTTAAGTCCATCCAGTCCAAGGTGTCATTCAATGCCATTGTTTACTTGTTGATTTTCTGTTTAGATTATCTGTCCATTGCTGTAAGTGGGGTGTTGAAGTCCCCTACTATTATGGTAATATTATCAATGAGTTTGTTTATGTTTGTGATTAATTGATTTATATATTTGGGTGCTCCCAAGTTGGTGACATGAATACTATAATGGTTAGAAGTTCTTGGTGGAAAGACACCTTAATTATGATGCAATTCCCTTCTTCATCTCTGGTTACAGTCTTTGTTTTAAAATATAGTTTGACTGAGGGGCACTTGGGTGGCTCAGTTGACTGGATTTCCAAATCTTGATTTTGGCTTGGGTCATGATATCAGTTTGTGGGTTTGAGCGCCACATTGGGCTCTGTTGTGGCAGCACAAAGCCTGCTTGTGAATCTTTGTCTCCCTCTCTCTCTGCCCCTCCCCTGCTCTCTCTCTCTCTCTCTCTCTCAAAATAAATAAATAAATAAATAAATAAATAAATAAATAAACAATTTAAAAAATAAAATCTAGTTTGTCTGATATAAGTATGGCTATTTTGGCTTTCTTTTGATGTCCATTAGCATGATAGGTGGTTCTCCATCCCTTCACTTTCAATCTTCAGGTGTTTAGAGACTCTAAAATGAGTCTCCTGTAGGCAGCGTATAGGTGAGTCTTGTTTTATTCATTTTTTAATCTATTCTGAAACCCTATGTCTTTTCAATGGAACATTTAGTCCATTTATATTTAGAGTGATTATTGAAAGATATGAATTTAGTTGTATTGCCTGTAGAATTTGTGTTTCTGGTGATGTTCTCTGGTCCTTTCTATTCTTTGTTGCTTTTGGTCTTTTTTTGTTTGTTTGTTTTTGTTTGTTTTGCTTTTTTGTTTTCTCCACTCAAAGAGTCCCCCTTAAAATTTCTTGTATGTCTGGTTTAGTGGTCATGAACTCTTTAGTTTTTGTTTGTCTGGGAAACTCTTTATCTCTCCTTCTATTCTGAATAACAGCCTTGCTGGATAAAGAATTATTGGCTGCATATTTTTCTGATTCAGCATGTTGAAAATATCTTTCCACTCCTTTCTGGTGTGCCAAGTTTCTGTGGACAGATCTGATGTGAACCTGATCTGTCTTCCCTTGTAGGTTAAGAACTTTTTTCCCTTGCTGCATTCATGATTCTTTCCTTGTCTGTGTATTATTTGTATTTCATTATGATATGCCTTAGTGATGGTCAGTTTTTGTTGAATCTATTGGGAGATCTATGTGCTTGTTGGATTCTGATGTCTGTGTCCTTCCCCAGATTAGGAAAGTTTTCAGCTATAATTTTCTCACATAAACCTTCTATCCCTTTTTCTCTCTCTTCATTTTTTGGGACTCCTAATACAAATGTTATTCTTCTTTAATAAGTTGCTGAGTTCTCTAAATCTTGTACCATGATCTTTTGCCTCTGTTTCCCCCCTTTTTTTCTGTTTCACTATTTTCCATAACTTTATCGTCTATATCACTGATTCGCTGCTCTGCTTCATCCATCCTTGGCGTCACAGCATTCATTTGAAATTGCATCTCAGCTATAGCATTTTTAATTTCTGCCTGATTAGATTTTAGTTTGTTTATCTCTGCAGAGAGGGATTCTCTGGTGTCTTTTATGCTTTTATTCAATTCTAGCTAGTATTCTTATAATTGTGCTTTTAAATTCCATTTCAGATATCTTCCTTATATCTGTGTTGGTTAAATCCATGGCCATAATTTCTTCCTGTTCTCTCTTTTGCAGTGAATTCCTATATCTTGTCATTTTGGAGGAAAAAAAAGTAATAAAATAAAAAATTGAAATTAAAAACAAAACGAAATCAAATAAAGGAAGCTAGATTCTAGGTGTGTTTCAGTCTGCTTGTTGAGAGAAGCATGATAGAAAAGAAAAAAAAGAGAAAGGGAAAAAATTAAAATTTAAAGTTAAAAAATTAAATAATAAAATAGAACAAAGAAAATAGAACAAAAATAAAATAATAAAATAATTTGCTCTTTCTGTATGCAAGAAAGATAAATGAAAGAAAGAAAAAAGAAAACAATTTAAGCAAAAACAGAAGCAAAGAAAATGAGCAAATAAATGAATCAGCAAACAGAATAAAACCTGAATGAAGTTACATACAGTTTCCCTTACAACTGAAACTTTGAAGCACACTATAGTCCATAGACTAAGCAGGTGGAAGGAATTTGTGCTGGTCTTCCAGGAGATGTGTCTGGAAGGTGCAGGTTAGGTCTTGGTATAATGTCTCTATTCTCCACTTGGTGGTGCTGCTTAGCTCACTGGGGTCAATTCCTGTGTGCCTGCATGTGTGCGTACCAACATCCCAGAGATGAACATGGCTTCACACAGCTCTCTAGTCTCTGGTGTGGGAATTTTGTGCCCTCACACACATGTGATCAAGCACCCTTCCTTTGTCTCAGGCTTCTGCCTGCACCCTGCCTTTGCCCTGTCTGTATCCTAGCTTTCTGCTTGCCAGGTGGAGCCTCCCTCCAGAGATTTTTCTGAGATGGGGCTGTTTTTCAAAACCCCATACTTCTGAGATCCCCATGGCTTGGACCCACACTAATTCTCTGGGGGAGGGTCTTGCTGAGCAATGGCCAGGTGCCAGCTTGTCCCAGAAAATGTTCACGTAATTGCACAGTGGCAGATGCTCAGTTTATGGTAAATCACAACACACACCTGGCACCAGGTTTTGCTGCACTTTTGCATGTTTGTTCCAACATCAGTAAGTGTGGCAGCTCTCTGGGGTCCACTAGGACCTTTGCCAGCCAGGAGGCTGTATGACCTTTACCAAATGCACTCCAAGCAGGTGAACTGCTTATCCCAGTGTAGCATACAGACCTCTCAGACCCTTCTGCCTCCTCCTGGGGATTCGCCCTACTTCCTCATCAGAGCATTGCCAGGCACTGAGCTCCAAACCTTCACACTGTGTGCTCCACTGTTTATATACTGGTGGTATTGAAACCCTCTCTTTTCTCCCTGCCAATGGTTTTGGGGAACAGATTCCTTGTCCAGTTCCATGAAAGTGTTTTTACCCTTTATCTGTCTCTCTCCAGCTACTTTCAGGGGGAGTGGTTTTCTTGGGTGATACTGATGTGCTGAACTCTCCCCCTTTCTTTTTCTCTCTCTGTCCTCTCTTCACAAAAATGGCTCCCTACCCTCTGTGGCTCCATGGCTTTTCTCTCCCCAATTCACCACTCTAAACTGCGTACCTGCCAAATTTTCTGGCTCAAATTATGCAGATTGTTGCATTAATCCTGAGATTAATTTCCTAGGTGTTCAAAATGTTTTCATGCTGATCTAGCGGCATTTCAGGGATGAGACAAGCTCATACTACTCTGCCATTTTAACTCTGCCTCTCATATCTTTCTTTGGATATGAGATGCCGGTAAGATTGAAATTGGCCTTAACTGATCTCCAAGCTTCCCTTTTTTGATTATGGTTAAATGTGTCCAGGGTGACCAATTTTTCCTGGTTTTCCCAGGACTGTTCTGGTGTTTAAACTGGAAGTCCCATGTTCTGAGAAACCATTCCGCCTCAAGCAAACTGAGACAAGTTGGTCACCCCAGATTTGACTATTGGATAAAATAATAGACTCAACCTTAGATACTCTGCAAAGTAATGTGGAAAAGATAGGTGATCAAATGTCAGCTAGTGGCAGAAGTGAGATCTGCTAAGAAGAAAAATGAACAGGGCTTGGGCAAGAGCTCTGCTGGGTTACTGCAATGGGTCACATACTAGAGGGACCCTTTGGCTTAACCACATCTTCCCTTAAGTACTTTAAATTCACATGCTATCTCTGGTATGAATTGGTACTCTAGCATAATGCTTGAAATCTTGGGTTTGGGAATAGGACAGTGTGGGTTTAAGTCCTGACTCTACCACTTATAAGCTGTGTGACTTTGAATGGGTTATTTAACCTCTCTCTGTCTTAATTTTGCTATCTGTAAATAAGGGTACTAATAACAATACCTACCTTGTAGGTTTTAGGGAAATACTAAACAAGTCATTACAAAGCACTTAAAGTAGTATTGAACTTAGTATGCACTATGTTAGCTACTATTATGATATCCTATCTTTCTTTTTTCTTCTTTTCACATTCACTGTCATGTGGGTGTCTCATAGCACCTTTAACTGAATGTATTTAAACCTGAACTGCACATCCTTTTTTCCAACTGCTTCTCCTCTTGTGTTGGCTGTCTCATTGAAGGAAAAAAAAAAGTTATCTGAGCTAGAAACCTTGGACAATTCTTGACTCCTTCCCTTTATTCACTCTCTACATCCCAGCAATGATACTTTATACTCCCTAAATATCTAACACTGGCTATTCATTCATCCTTTGATTTATATATTCTTCATTTATTGTAAAACATTTATTGGGTGTTACCCATTGTGCTGTAAAATTTGGGAACTTGGTAGTACTGTCAACCAAGCAGAAACTGGGGAGCCACTAACTACTCCCTCCCCTCATTCTCCAAGGCCAAACTTTCTACCTGTTTAGCATTGCTTATATTCATCCTTTCCATTCTCTTTTCTATCAGCTTGATTCATCTTCATAACTTTTTTTACCTTAACTATGGTAATAAATTAATAAATGATCTCTATGCCTCCAGTCTTGACCCCTTCCAGTCTTTGCTAAATACTACTAACAGAATGATTGTTGTACAGAACTATTATAAGGATCCTTTAATGGCTTCATATAATTTTCAGGATAATTTTCAAACTTCTTAGTTTACTATACAAAGCCTTTTTATGATCTGTCTCTTATTTACCTTCCTAGAATCATCTCCTGGCATTTACCCATATGTTCTACCCATATGGAACTACTTGTAATTTCCTGAACATGTTACATTGTTTCAGGCTTCTATGACATCACATGTGTGGTTTCCGTTATTTGGAATGTCCTTTCTTTTGTTTTCATCTAGCTATTAGCTCCTCCTTCTTTAAAATTTAGTTCAACAGTCACAAACTCTGCAAAACCCTCCTTAACTTCCTAATCTGGCTTAGCAGTTTCCATGACACTTCTTTCCTCTATGGTACCACATTGAAGAGGCAGGATGCTTAATGGTTAAAAGAATGGCCTTAGGATCTGTCTACCTGGATTTGAATGTTGACTCTCATACCTACCAGCAATGTGTATTTTGGCAGGTTACTTAACTTTCAGTGTCCTTGTCCATAAATTGGGAGAAATAATAATAATAGAACCTACCTCAAGGGGTTGTGGTGAGGATTAAAGGAGTTAATATATTTAAAATGCTTAGAATAGTGCTTGGTACATGGTAAAGCCTTTGTGTTGTTTATTAATATCATTGTCACCATAGCTGTTTATTTAATAATCCAACTAGACTATAAGCTTCCCGAGAGCAAAGACCATGTATGACTTGACAGTATAGCCCCAGGGCTTACTCTATTGTCTGACATACAGGTGCTCAATAAATGCTTGTGAATGAATGAAAAGATAATATAAATAAATGAAATAAAGAAATGGAGAACTGAAATGCCTTCCCCCACGAGAAAGAATTATCATCTAAACCCACCAAGTTCCATTTAGCCTCATATACCTGGAAGAGGCAGGGGCTAATGGTTGCCAACCAGCCCTTTCTTTTTGCATACACAATATCCATTATGCTATTGGGAGAAGTATGCAAGCTTAACTATGTTTTAAATTTCCAGCAATTTTTGCCTTTATTATCACTTTCAGACTTGGGAAAATAATCAAAGAATGACACCATCCTCATTCCAAAAGTGAAGTCCTTGCAAATCACAAATGGAAAGGCTTCTTAATCTTGGAGCTAGCTGTGCTCCATTCTGCTCATTCTAGACACTTGGAGAGCTGATTTCAAGAATTTGCCAGATTACAGATTAACCCGAAAGTACAAGAACTGGGATGACTGACAGCACAATAAGAATATCTTTGCTTCACAGAAAAGGACACAGGTTGACATAGATTTGAATCTGTACAGTTACACAAGAGAAACCTTCTTTTTTAATGTTTATTTATTTTTGAGTGGGAGAGAGAGAGAGAGCCAGAGAGAGAGTGAGGAAGGGAGAGGGAAAGAGGGAGACACAGAATCTGAAGCAGGGTCTAGGCTCTGAGCTGTCAGCACAGAGCCTGATGCGGGGCTCAAACTCATGATCATGAGATCATGACCTGAGCTGAAGTCAAATGCTTACCAGACTGAGCCACCCAGGTGCCCCCCCCCACTTTTTTTTAATGTTGAGAGAAGCCTTCTTGATGATACTTTGCGGGCTGGGGAAGGATCTTCTATTTGACTTGCAACTCTTCTATAATTAAGACTTAGTCCAAACTCACTGCAAGACCATTTTTTAAAATGCCATCAAATGTTCGAGCCTTATTATGAATTATTACTTTATTTCTGTCTATTTCTCTTTGTCACCATTACTACTTTGTGGGATTTGATCTTGCTTTTCTTCAACAAGATAACCAGGCAAGCTCGGCTTAATGCTCCAACTTCTGTCACCTCTTGTCTCAACCTACAATCAAGGAGTCCCAGATCACTGACTGTAGCAGTGAGATAGTTGTTTGAACTCTGATATTCAGAGATAATGAGGTGGTGGGAAGGGTTGGCCTAGCACTCTGTGATGAAAAGGCAGGAGTATTTATAATTTTATGACCAATTTTTCTGGACCCTCACAATGGACCTCTTTCTAAGGATTGATTTCCTAACTCTATAAGCTATATAGGATGAAACAAAATTTTCAGGAGATAAACATTATTTTTATTTGGTCAGTGTCATTTTTCCTTCTTTAGATCTGCTTCTCATGAACTTGCTCTGGCTCCAACACAATCTTCTGGGGCTGCCATGAATGGCGGCAAAAAGCTACCTAGTTTTTTGGTTGATTCAGTCTACCGGTCAGTCACTTTAACACAAGATGACAGGGGCAGCTGGGTGGCTCAGTCGGTTAAGTGTCCGACTTCGGCTTAGGTCATGATCTCACGGGTCGTGAGTTCAAGCCCCGCATTGGGCTCTGCGCTGACAGCTCAGAGCCTGGAGCCTGCTTTGGATTCTGTCTCCCTCTCTCTGTCTGTTCTTCCCCAACTCATACTCTGTTCCTCTCTCTCAAAAATAAATAAACATTAAAAAATTAAAAAAAAACCCAGGAGATGACAAACACAATTCTGTGAAAACTGCTCTGGGGGGCGCCTGGGTGGCTCAATTGGTTAAGCAACAAACTGGCTGAAGTCATGACTGTGTGGTTCATGAGTTCAAGCCCCACATCAGGCTTGTTGCTATCAGCACATAGCCAGCTTCGGATCCTCTGTCTCCCTCTCTCTCTCTGCCCCTCCCCCATTCGTGTTCACTCTCTCTTGAAAATAAATAAACATTAAAAAAAAAGAGGGGCTCCTGGGTGGCTCAGTCTGTTGGGCGTCTGACTTCAGAACAGGTCATGATCTCACAGTTTGTGAGTTCAAGCCCCATGTCAGGCACTGTGCTGACAGCTCATAGCCTGAAGCCTGCTTTGGATTCTGTCTCCCTCTCTCTCTGCCCCTCCCCTGCTCACGCTCTGTGTCTCTCTCAAAAATAAATACACACTAAAAATTAAAAAAAGAAAAGAAAAGAAAACTGCTTTGGGAGGGTTGTAGACAGAACTGAGAGAGCATGGCTCCACCCCACCCTATCTTTTTGACCACAGCCTCCCCACCCCACACATCAACATAGCAGCTCCCAGAAGAGTCTTGCCTGCAATAGAAGTGGGACAGCTTCATTACAAAACTGTAAAAGTGGGGAAGTGTGTCTTCAGGACAAGCAGTGAAAGGACATGTACTCTGGAGTCAGGACACTGTTTCGCCATTTTATTATTGTTATTAGTAGTGGTGTTAGAATGTATAGAGTGTTTACTAAGCACCAAAATCTATGCTGGGCCCTTTATATAGTTTACATTTCATTTTTTTTTTTTTCAACGTTTTCTATTTATTTTTGGGACAGAGAGAGACAGAGCATGAACGGGGGAGGGGCAGAGAGAGAGGGAGACACAGAATCGGAAACAGGCTCCAGGCTCCGAGCCATCGGCCCAGAGCCTGACGCGGGGCTCGAACTCACAGACCGCGAGATCGTGACCTGGCTGAAGTCGGACGCTTAACCGACTGCGCCACCCAGGCGCCCTACATTTCATTTTTTTAATGACCCAGGAGAAAGGTACTATTATAATCCCCATATTTTAGATGGGGAAACTGAGGCACAGAAAGGTTATCCTAATTGCCCAGAGTCATAGAGTCATAATCAATAGCAGATCCGGCATTCAGACATAAGTATGTCTAATTCCAATTCCTAATTTCTTAATATTTTTCGTCCTCTGCTTCTCTAACAAACATGTGACCATGGCCAAGGAATCTAATTCCAAGTTTCCCAACCAATGTGCCACAGATAGGCTACAGGGGTGCAAATACATTACATCTTCAGCTCTTGGGTGGCTAGTGAGACCTGGGATGTCCAGTTACTTTGAGCTGCTAGAAACCTTGTCATTTTATCCCAATAAGCAAATCAATTATATTTTATTATGTTCTACGTGTACAATGACATGAAAAAGTTGAGGCGGTATTATTTAACTTCTGTTAACTTCAGTGTTGTCGTCTATAATGTTGGATTAATCATATTTATTTGCTTGGGTTTTGATGGGGATTAAATGAGATAATGTACATAAGTCACTGTATTACTCAGGGTTTTCCAGAGAATATCTATCATTTATCTATCTATCTATCTATCTATCTATCATCTATCTATCTATCCATCCCCAGACTGTCTATCTATATCTATATCTATATCTATATCTATATCTATCTATATCTATGTATAGATTTGTTATAAGTAATTGGCTCATGCAGTTATGGAGTCTGACCAATCAGCAGTCAGTCAGCAAGCTGGAGACTCAAGAGAACTGATGGCATAAGTTCCAGTCTAATTGCCGGCAGGCTTGACCCAGGAAGAGCTGACGTTTCAGTTTGAGTCAAGAAGCATGAAAAAAACAATGTCCCAGCTCAAAGCAGTCAGGCAGAAGGAAATTCTCTTACTCAGGGGAAGGTCCTTTTGTGCCATTTGGGCCTTCAACTGATTGGATGAGGTCCACCCATAAGAGGGAAGACAATTTGTTCTACTCAGTCTACTGATTCAAATGTTATTTTTACCCAGAAACCCTTTACAGACCCACCTAGAATAACGTTTGACCAAATGTCTGGGCACTCCGTGGCTGTCAAGTTTGCACATAAAATTAACCACATAGTCACTTGGCATGATATCTGACATGTGGTAAGGACTTCATAAAAGATCCCTCCCTTCAGTGAGTAATGAGTTAATGAGATAAAGAAATATACGCACACATATAATAATATCTCTGCTAGGAGGTTTGTACTCCTACTAGGGAGCAAGACATTCTAATTCAGTAAAATTGCATGATTCCCAATGACTCTTAAAAGTGACACAAAGGAGGTAAAGCCAGGTAAATCCTTTTGGTTGGGAAGCCTTTTAGTGCCTCTCAAACTGCATAAGATCTGGTGGGGAGGTGGGTTCTGCTTCTTCCTCCTATAAATTGAGCTGTTTCCTGGGAAGCGTCAGGAAAAGCAAAAGACTTTATATGCTGCAGCTTTAAAAGTCAGCAGACACCAATGAGGTGTTCACTTCAGGTCCCCTCTCCCAGCTACCTCATAATATTGAAGTCAATGTCATAAAGGACAAAAATTACGTAGCCACAGCTTGTGCCCTGTTACAAAAAGTTTTCATGCAGCTTGCTAATAATGATCCCAACCAAAGAAATACATAACAAAAGGAGAGAGTTTTTTTGAATCTTTTGTATTTGTCAGCTGCAAAGCAGTGTGCAAATATCATGATAATAGCAAAAAAAATTACAAAGAAGTATATTAAAGTATTTATAACATCTTAAGGGGAGATTATAAGGATAATGAGTTAAATTATGATTGCCAGCATGAATTGAATTAACACTACTGATATTATACATTATTTCTAATAATGTAAGTTGTCATTCCTAATATTAAACATTATTTCCAATATCATAAATTATATTACAGATAAGAATTATCACTGCTAAAGTTATAAATCAAATTGTATTTACTATCTTCACTATTAACAGTAATACTTACGAGTACTTACTACGTATTAGATACTGTGTGTTCTAAGTGCCTGACATGTATTCATCATTAAATTCTCACAAGACCCTTATGAAGTAGGCCCAGATATTACCTCTGTTTTGCTGATATGGAAACTGAAGCATTTCAACTGAGATGTTGAAATGACACCCCCAAGGAAACATAAGTAGGGAGTTGCAGAGTTCATAAGTAACTGAACCTAGTTCCAAGGCCTAAATCCTTAACCCCATGCTATACTGCCTATAAAGAAATTTTTTTCTAGTCTTCCCTAGTATCTCATTCTGTTTGAGAATTTGTTGAAATCAGGAAAAAAGTAGTGCAAAGCATCTGAGAAGACCTGGCTAGCTTTGGATGAAGGCCAGATCCTTTATTATTATTTTTTAAATTTTATTTCTTGGAGTGGGGTTTGGAGAAGTCTAGACACTGGCCAGAAGTCACATATCATTAACCAAGGCACAGCTAGAGCCTGGAGCCTGGGCCTGGAGTCCCTGGTTTAGCAAGGTAACAGGCAGGGGGTGAGGTTAAGCTCATAATTTTGGGGGGAAATATTGAGCCAGCAGGACTGAAATAAAAAATATAGGGGGACTTAAAAAAGAAAGTTCGGATTTCAGAGGGGTCTAAGACCCTCTCTCAGGTCCCACCTCTGCTTAAGAAAGGATGTTTAGCTCTCCTGGGAATTCACCCTCTTGACCTCAGAATGTAAACCATCTGATCATGGTATCTCTAGAGGCAGACCACACTCCCAGCAGGTATCCCCAGACTGCCCCTACAGCCTGTGACTGAGACCTCTGGGGCCCATGGTGGAAGAAGGTTCCCAGGCGGAGGTCCTCTGGAATCACCCACATCTGATATGCTTTATGAGGTCTGTGGATGTGAATGCAGAAGATACACATGCCACTACAAATGGTTGCATACAGGAATAGAAGGAACAGTACTGCAAAATCCAGGAAGAAGGTGGGGCTGCTGCTAGGTGGTAGAGACAACAGGGCTCCAGCAGGCTAGCTTGCTCCCCATCTTCCCTTTGTCCTCACTTCCTATACCCCTCCTAACATACAGGATAAAGCTAGGTTTATATTTTGAAGGGTATTTTTTTTGTTTGCATGGCCCTGATTTTTGGGAGGTCTGTGAAAGATGATCTAGCCTCCATTATACATTAGGAAACATATCAGGGGACATTCGTCCTGATATCCCCATTTGTGCCTGTTTAGGCAGAATGCCTCCTAAGCTCAGTGCTAACTAAAGTGGTCAAAACCTCTGTGTGTCCTTATGTGTGAATGTGACCAGAGCAGACCCTGTTATCCACACTCCCTCTGATCTCTACCCCGTCACCTGGCACACCTACCTGCTTATGTCTGCCTTGAACATACAGACCTCAAAGGGTAGAGGCTAGCGCTGTGGGGACCAGGGAAGACCTCTCCACAGCCATCACCACTACAGGTGATTCATGCTTCAGGAAATTTTTCTAGAGAATTCACAATGTGACAAAGTAAAATCTCAGGCCTCTCTGGATCCAGCCCCTTCTCTGGTTTAGAGTTCAGACTCTGGATGGGGTGAAAATAGAGCAGTTTGGAAAAGGAATGACACCAGGTGTGTGTGGGTAGTGGATGAAAGAAAGGAGGAGGATTTGTCAATGGTGGGAGGTGTTGTCAGACAGGATATTTTTGGTAAATTTTATTGAGTATAACTGCTGTGGAGAATCAGTACTGCTACATATCTTAATGGTTATGCCAAGAATGGAAGGCTCTGGCCATTCTTTACCTGAGCCATTTCTCAGGGTTGTGTTTGCAGCACACAACCTTGAGGGATGAATGAGGTAATGTCTCTCATGGGACAAAGAGTGGGCTTGTTTAATGCTTGCTACAAATTGGTAGGTTCTCCAGGCTCAGTGTTTGACTCCCATCTGTGTTGTTCCTGTCATTAGAGAGACACGGAGATTGTATGCAAATAGTGTTCATGATGCTTGCTGTCTGGAAAGTAACTGTGTCCCTTGTTTCAGACCCAGAAGTCTTATTCTTCCACAAGCATCAATGAAACAGGATAACTTATTAGCTTGTAAGTAGGGTAAAATAAAATCTCACATGTAGCAATAACATATACAGAAAACTCTGCATATTTCAAATGCACAGCTTGAGAAATTTTCGAAAGTGAACACACCTATGACTAGGCAACCAGATCAATAAATGGAATCTCACCAGTACATCAGAACAGACAGGAGTTGATGATCTTGGGAAGACTGAAGATCTTAGGGAAGATGATCATCTTTGGAAATGGAACAAGTCCTGGGGAGTCTGTAGTCAGGTGTGAAGCTGACAGCTGGGATCCATTAGAATCTTGTCACATTTCCCAGGCCTCGTGGGTAGGCAGCTGAAGCATGTGGCATTGTTTAGTTGATTGTGTGGTTCATAAGAGCATCCACCCACAGGCACCATGCATCACTGGCTTTGGAGGTTGGGCAAAAGAGGCAGGGAAGTACCAGTAGGTAGAAGGGGCACTGTACTTCCCCTCACACTTCTTCTCCTCCTTCTCTATCCTCAGAAGAAACTAGAAAGAGAAAAGGGACCAGAAAAGAGGGAGATGGACCAGGGACAGCTGGAAGTCACAGGGAGCAGTCACTGAGGCTACAGAAACATCTGGGAAGGACACATTTACAGAACTGTAACACACTTTCCAGGAGACCCTATCTCAAGTTTTGCTTGAACAGAAGTACACCATATTGCATTTTTGAGAATTGCATACTCTCAGCCCTCAAAGAGAGGGTCAGTACAGTGCATCCATTGACAAGGATACCTTGTGGTCTGCCAGCCGCCAGCACCAGAATCAGCTGTTTGGCAGTGCTGGGAGGGCTGTTGGGAGAAACTTGGCGGACAAAACACATGTGGAAAAGGCTTGAGGGCAAAGAGTTTGAGTGAGGCAAAGGCAGAAAGGGCAAAAGGCTGGGGACATTACCTTATGGACAAAACCAGTCATCCTTCTGGATGGACAAGGAGAGAAACAAATGTGTGAGTTCTCCTCAGGGTCCTGATAATGTGTGAAAGGAGAAGGAAAGGGGTGGAGATTAAGAAGTTATATTAGTTTTCTACTGCTGCCATCACAGACTACCATACATTTAGCAGCTTCAAAACAACCATTTATTAGTTCACTGTTTGGTAGGTTAGAAGTCCAGGCAGGCTCACCTGAGTTTCATGCTTAGGGTCTCACAAGGCCAAAGTAAAGTGCCAGCCTAGGTGGCCTCTCAGATGGAGGCTCCAGGGAAGAATCCCCATCCATGCTGATTCAGGATGTTGGAAAGATCCAGTTCTTGTTGGTTGGAGAGCTGAAGTGCCTGCTGTCTTGCTGGCAGCTGGCTGTCAGCCAGCAGCTGCTCTCTGTGCCTCAAGGTTCTTACATTCCTTAAGTGGCCCCTTCAATCTTCAAAGTCAGCAACCCTGCATTGTCTGCTTCTCACACTTCAACTTTCTCTGACTTGCCTTTCTTCAGCAGTGGGAGAAAGCTTTATGCTTTTCAGCACGCATATGATAAAGTCAGGTCCACTTGAATAATCTCCCTATTTTACAGTCAACTGTGCCGTATAAAATAGCATTATCACAAGAGTGGTATTTCATCATATTCACAAGTTCTAGGGATGAGGAGAGGGCATCAGTGGTGGGTCATTGTAGGATTCCTGTCTGCTACATGAGTGTCTAGGGGTAGGGTTGCAGAGAGTATTTCAGCAGGGACATCAGATTCCCAAGAGCCACTCCACACCTTCAGGCAAAGCAGGGTCCAGAAACTTATGTTTTGGTTGGGGAGATGGGGATGGGGAGAAGATGACAGGCATACTCTGGCAATGATTATCTCTTAACAATTTATTATCTAGTGAAGTTGATGGACCCCAGAAATAGAGCTACAACGACTGAAGGTAAGAACAGAAGGAGGGAGAAATGGGTCAGGAAGACTCAGGGTTCTGGAACTTAAGATTCCCCCATCTCCAAGTCTCCTAAAAAGAGGGTGAAAGGACCCCCCCACTCCCAGCCTCCTTAAATGGGGGCATTACTCACCCCTCTGGAATTGCATGGTGAGACCCATGTGGCAGGGACATACTGTTGTCCAGGCTCACCCATGTCCCAGTCACAGTGAGTTACTTAGTGGTATGGTGGGTAACAACTACAGGCTTGCTCAGGAGTGGTTTGGGACAGAGGCAGAAGCAAAGCAAAGGCCAGCAGGAAAATGGGGTGTCTGGCATCTAAGTTTGGTTTCCATGGGCCTTTCAGGAGGGGAAGGGAATAGTCAGGACTCCATGGTTTGGTGGGCTCCATGGTTTGGTGGAGTCTGGGGCCCCTTATTCCAATCGCCCTACTATGGCAGTCTGAGCTGTGTTATTCTCAAAGGTTCTGCAAAATTCCCAAGCTCATTGGTAGATAAATAATCATTAACAAGGAACTGTGGCTTGGCATGTGTAGGTATGCCCAGGTAAACCATCCCCTCTCTGTTTTACCATCTAGAAATCTTTCATACAGCCTTCTACTAGTGTGCAGACTGGTATTGGGGTGGTGGGCCTGGAGTTCTAACTGCTTATTAAACAGACTTCCACCCAATCCTATCTCTAAGTCTCACCTTCAACCTCCCACCACTCCTACAGGGAACCCTTGCCTCCTATTCCTTACTATGAGGGGCTGACAACCCTCTATCCAATTAACAAATCTCCTTTGTTCCTTCTCTCAAGGCCTCATTCACCCAGACATCATCATCTTTTATCCCTTTATCCTCCTCACTCCATTCCCTCTAGTTTTCCAGGCCTTATAGATTGATATAAATCTTATCCAAGTATATATTGGGCACATGGAGGCAAAGCCTTGCACCACTGTGCGATGTCAAATGCTAGCTATATAAACAGCTGTAAACAACAGGCTGTTGACATGAGTTATCTTCCTTTGACCAGGGAATTCAGAGTAGGTGGATAAAGGTAGAGAGGGTGGTGTCACAGATGGAGAGAGAAAAAGGGCACTCATTAAATGAACATTGACAACAGTATCTTTCTTTGCATTTTCCCTTTTTAAAATTTGCTTATTCTTTTTACCTGGGCTACTAGGAAGTTAAGCACCATAATGAAGGATTAACAAACCTTTAAGAAGCATTTATTCTGCATCAACACTCTACCAGATGCTTTTGACCTGAGCTATTTCAAATGTGTCTCCTGACAACATCAGGAGGGAGAGAGTCAAACCCCACCCCTACTCTAGGCACCCCACCCCTGCCTAGATCCCAAACATCAGCACCTCTAACACCAGCCACTGCCTGTGCCTATGACCATTTTATGATGAAAGAGAAGGAAATCGTCATTCTTTTCTGATACATAATAATAATAAGATAGTAACTTGGGTAAAAATATTAGTTACATGTGACAATCATTCCCATTAATACAAGCAGTGGTTAAGAGAATGGAATCTGGAATCAAACTGGCTGTGGAATTTCAGGCAAGACATTTAACCTCTCTGAATCTCAATTTGCTCAAATGTAAACTAGGGATATCTATAATACCTACCCTGCTTACATGGTTGTTGTGATTACGTGAGTCGATACATGTAAAACACTTAAGCAGCATCTGAGGAGTAAGGAGTTAAGAAAGGAGTAAGGAGTTAAGAAACTCTCCTATTATTAATATCATCATCATTACTACTGTGTGCAAGTTATAACTCATTTAAATCTGATAAAAACCCTGTGAGGTGTGAATTTCTCCCTATTTTAAAAGAAGCATTAATTCCTAATAGTATTAATTACAACTATGGTACTAACATAAATGCAAATGATAACAATATTAGTGAGGCCTCATAATTATGTCCATTTTACAGATGCATGCCAAGATTCTTAGGAGTGGTATTATGATTATAATACCAATGTAATGTAAATTATCAATATTCCCAAATCATCTCAATTTCAGAGGCAGCAACAGATAACACCATTATTCTTATATATGGAGTTATCCATTATTAGGATAGATGCTAAAATAACATAAGTAATAATAATAATAACAACATTAATTATGTGATATATGATTTATGCCATTTCCAAGAGGGGAAGAATACCACACCAGCATTACCAGGAATGTTAGGTACTATAGTTTTTTTTTTTTTTTTTAATCACAATAATGCAAGTAACTGTATTAATGTTTCACCTCAGTTATCCTGATTCTGATGAGATGAAAAGGTTAACAGCAGGGCTTCTTAGCAGTGCAGAATCAATTTAGTATTAATTATGTTTATTAATGATTAAACTGTTACACTTACTGTAATACTTGTAATAAATAATGCAATTATGGAATACATAAGAGTTAATACATTTGTGGTATTCATTATAATAATGATTAATGACATAATCACTTAGTTATGACCTGAATTATAATAATAGATACCATAAAGGTAAAATAATTAAATAATATAATAATGTAAGCACAAATAATAATGGATGCAGGGCAATTATCCCCAATTAACAAAAAGTAAAGCATAGCACAAGTCCTCCTGGTGGTGCTTGCTAGTTAACTAATATTATAATATTATAATATTAATTTAACTACAGACAATATTATTATGGATGTGCTATAATTATGCCTTTTACCACGGGGACAGTCAATACCCAGGCACAGTGACATATATTAGTTCTTTAATGTTAACCTAAATGCACATAGTAACATCACAGAATGTCCTATTACCATACCCACTTTTGAGAGGGGAGGAGGCGAGGCCAGCATCCGGGGTAGCGAAAACTGTAACTATGGCGCCAGCGCTACGCAGATGCACGCTACACCCAGGAAGTGCTCTGAACCTGGCCCTCTCCCTGGCGGGGATGGGCAGGGCCAGCTGCGCAGTGGATGGCGCCCCCTTGAGCACCCTCTCGAACACGTGGGTGCTACAGGTAATTACCCTGCGCCGCATCCCCCAATCGCCCCACCCCCAGCTGAGGCATAGGCTTCCGGCCGGCCTGCGTTCCCTCAGCCCTTGGCACGCCTTGGCAAGCTCTTTCAAGAGCTCTACCTTATAGCGTCGGTCGCTGGGGTGAGGCGCTCCACCGCTCCAGTGTTTCAGACGTTTACTCCTGGAGGCCATGCGGGCCAACCCATCCCCCAGGTGCCCCTTGGCTGCCGCCGCTCTCCCAGTCCGGGCGTAGACGAGGGGGGATGGGGAGGGGGAGACCGGGCGGGGCTGCCGCTGGGAGCGACGGAGGGGAGAAACGGTTTCCCCCTTCCATTATCATCCTTCCTGGACTCCAATGTAGATGAGGCTGGAGTTCAGGGTGCCGACCATGCACACGTTGTGAGTGGATGGGGAACAGATGCGCTTGGTGTATGGAGTAAGGAAAGGAAGTGTTCAGGGTCTGGGAGATGCTTCTGGAGATAATGTGAATGGGTGGAGGTTGTCAAGCCACCCATCCCTTTGTCCGGTTTGTCCTGGAATCAGTAATTGCCCCCATCCCCAACTTATTTGAACAGAGTAATGAAGGAAGTTGGCAGCCAGTGAGCTAAGTGGATATCTGAGGGAACAGCGTACTAGGCATAGGGCACAGCCATTGGAAAGGCCTGGAAGCTAGAAGAAGCTCTGCTGGTTTTATGAATTATCAGAAGGGCCCTAACACAAATAACAAAAAAATATATTTACGAACTAACATGTAAGTCTCAACTTTATTTAGTCCTACACTTCTTTTTTAGGATAGTCACAACTTTATATGACAAATGTTTATTTAAATGTATAGTATTTTATATAAGGCATATATTAGGATGAATCACAAAATTGTCAATATTTAAACTTTTTGGCTTATAAAAGCAGCCATTTCAGTGATTCAAACTATTATAGTTAACTTATAAATATATTTATTTATAACAATTTACTTTATACTATAAATATACACTATGATTACATAAACATAAGGTGAATATATTATACAAATATATGCAAATTTATAAACTACAAGTATGATATGCAATCTGTAAGAGTAAATCTATATGTAATTTATAAAATGTAAATATTATATGCAATCTTAAATAATGTAGTATTTTTATAATATAGCATATACCAATTATAGGTATATACATATTACTCTACACTGTTTTATGTAATTAATATGAAAACACATGTTAAAATATTTCATAATGGCCATTTGAAATGAAATTTATAGGTATTATGACTTACCCCTGCCTTAAATTTGGAAAGAAAATAATGACCTAACTTTAATATAAAGAGTATATAAAAGACACTTTTTATTGAAATAATGTGTATTGTTACATATAAATGCTTGGAAAGTACAATAGAAGAATTAATAAAATAGATATGTAGTTAATAGAAGTAGTAGTAGTGAAAGTAGTAATAGAAGACTTGCTGAGTACTATCTGTGTGCCAGGCACTGTTCTAAGCATTTGAAGTGCACTGATGTATTTAATCCTTACAGCCCCCTGACAGTCACAACCAGCAGAGGGTTTCCATTATTTGGTTAGCTTAGCAGGATGAGGGGTTTATAGTGGCCAAATGATGTGCTGAACTTGAAAATGTACAGGGAAATAAGTTATCTAAAGAAGATGACTAAGCCCTAATAGGTACTTACTCTGGAGTCACTTTTCCTAGTTGACACAGAATTTGATTTGCAATAGAGGCAGCCAGGTGCAGAGTTGAAGATGTGGGCCCTGCTTGTAACTTTTAGAACCTTGCTATTTGATGAGCAACAATTGTGTCTCTGCCATGAATCAGAACTTTCTCCATAACAGAGCAGAACTTCGACTGAGGTTCAATCAGAGGTCTTATCCTGAAATCTGTGTGGCAGCACATGGCATAGAAACAACTAACTTTGGGCAGAAAACACCTACAGACTCTGAGGTTTGCCCCCACTAGGGTTCTGTGTGTGAGACGTACAGTGTGCACGTTATGCGGAATGTGCACACCTCTAATCACACTCTCTTAGACCTCAGTTGACTGGAACCCACATCACAAGAGCCCTCAGTTAAGTGGCTTTCATTCCCACCTCCTATATTCCCCATTGTAAGAAACTTTTAGTCACTATAGTAATTTTTTTCAGGATACCTATTTATGTATGCAAGAATCTAAAAGTTGGAAGGAATAGTGGTTATATCTAGACAGGAGTTTGAGGTAAGGATGGGACTGTGTATGGTGGTTAAAGGGGACATTAGCTATATCTGCAATGCTTTATTTCTTTAATAAAACAAAGCTACTGAAAGCAAATTGGAAAAAAGTTCACATTACTAAATTTGGATGGTAAAATAATGGGAATTTGTAATATTCTTTTTAGTTCTCTGTAATTTTGAAATTAAGGAAAAAAATCAAAAAGAATATTGCCAGGGGGAGATTTTTCAATTTAGCACATATACATCTTGTCTTCTTGATGAAAGACCTTACCAACCATCAGATAATCTGATTTATTGGTGCTTCATTAGAGCTTGTCTAGTTTAATGCCTCCATTTCTTTTCAGAGTAGAAACTGACTTTCTCAAATGTCATGTATCTTTTTAAATGGGCAGAGGTGAAATGAGAACCCAGGGTCTCTGATCTCTAGCTAGCTCAATGTTCTTTTCACTCTGTTATGCCTTTTTCTTATACTGCCTTGGCATTGGAGTCTAGGGTGATGACCCCGAGGGCCTGACAAATCCTCATTGAATCCAGAAAGATTTCGGTCTCATCATGATTCTTTACTTACTAAAGCATAAAAGTGGATTTGGATGTTTTATTTTTTATTTTTTTATTATTTTTTTATTTTTAATGTTTATTTTTGAGACAGAGAGAGACAAAGAATGATCAGGGAGGGGCAGAGAGAGAGGGAGACACAGAATTGGAAGCAGGTTCCAGGCTCTGAGCTGTCAGCACAGAGCTTGAACTCACAAACCGCAAGGTCATGACCTGAGCAGAAGTTGGACTCTTAACCAACTGAACCACCCAGGAGCCCCTATTATTTTTGACTTTTAAATTTGCATCCAAGTTAGTTAGCATATAGTGCAACAATGATTTCACGAGTAGATTCCTTAATGCCCCTTACCCATTTAGCCCATGCCCCCTCTCACAACGCGCTCCAGCAACCCTCTGTTCTCTATATTTAAGAGTCTCTTATGTTTTGTCTGCCTCCCTGTTTTTATATTAGTTTTGCTTCCCTTCCCTTATGTTAATCTGTTTTATGTCTTAAATTCCTCAGATGAGTGAAGTCATATGACTTTTGTCTTTCTCTGACAGACTAATTTGACTTAGCATAATACTCTCTAGTTCCATCCATGTAGTTGCAAATGGCAAGATTTCATTCTCTTTAATTGCCAAGGAATACTCCATGGTATATATATACCACATCTTCTTTATCCATTTATCCGTCGGTGGACATTTGGGCTCTTTCCATACTTTGGCTATTGTCGATAGCACTGCTATAAACATTGGGGTGCATGTGCCCCTTTGAAACAGCACACCTGTATCCCTTGGGTAAATACCTAGTGGTGCAATTGCTGGGTCTTAAGGTAATTCTACTTTTTTTTTTTTTTTTTTGAGGAACCTCCATACTGTTTTCCAGAGTGGCTGCACGAGTTTGCATTCCCACCAGCAGTGCAAAAGAGATCCTCTTTGCATCCTCGCCAACATCTGTTGTTGCCTGAGTTGTTAATTTTAGCCATCCTGACTGGAGTGAGGTGGTATCTTATTGTGGTTTTAATTTTATTTCCCTGACAATGAGTGATGTTGAACATTTTTTCATGTGTTTCTTAGCCATCTGGATGTCTTCTTTGGAAAAGTGTCTATTCATGTCTTTTGCCTGGACATACTGGATTATTTGTTTTTTGGGTGTTGAGTTTGATAAGTTCTTTATAGAGTTTGGATACTAACCCTTTATCTGATATGTCATTTGCAAATATCTTCTCTGGTTGTCTTTTAGTTTTGTTGATAGTTTTCTTCTCTGTGCAGAAGCTTTTTATCTTGATGAGGTCCCAATAGTTCATTTTTGCTTTTGTTTCCCTTTCCTCTGGGGACATGTTGAGTAAGAAGTTGCAGCAGAGGTCAGAGAGGTTTTTGCCTGCTTTCTCCTCTAGAATTTTGATGGCTTCCTGTCTCACATTTAGGTCTTTCATCCATTTTGAGTTTATTTTTGTGTATGGTATAAGGAAGTGGTCCAGGTTAATTTTTCTGCATATTGCTGTCCAGTTTTCCCTGTACCATTTGCTGAGGAGACTATCTTTATTCCATTGGATATTCTTTCCTGCTTTGTCAAAGATTACGTTTGTGGGTCCATTTCTGGGTTCTCTATTGTGTTCCATTGATCTGAGCGTCTGTTTTTGTGCCAGTACCATATTGTCTTAATGATTACAGCTTTGTAATACATCTTGAAGTCTGGGATTGTGATGCCTCCAGCTTCGGTTTTCTTTTTCAGGATTGCTTTGGCTATTTGGGCTCTTTTCTGGTTCCATAAACATTTTAGGATTATTCTAGCTCTGTGCAGAATTCTGGTATTATTTTTATAGGGATTGCAGATTTGGATGTTTTATTATTATTTTATTATTGTTTCCATTTTATTTTTTATTATTTTTTAGGAATATAACTTATTGTCAAATTGGCTTACATACAACACCCAGTGCTCATCCCAACAAGTTCCCTCCTCAATGCCCATCACCCATTTTCCCCTCTTCCCCAACCCTCCATCCACCCTCATTTTGTTCTCTATATTTAAGAATCTCTTGTGGTTTGCCTCCCTCCCTCTCTGTTTGTAACTGTTTTTCCCCCATCCCTTTCCCCATGGTCTTCTGTTAAATTTCTCAAGATCTACATATGAGTGAAAACATGTAATATCTGTCCTTCTCTGACTGACTTATTTCCCTCAGCATAATGCCTTCCATTTCATGCACGTCGCTGCAAATGGCATGATTTCATCCTTTCTCATTGCCAAGTAGCATTCCATTGTATATATAAACCACATCTTCCTTCTTTATCCATTCGTCACTTGATGGACATTTAGGCTCTTTCCATAATTTGGCTAGTGTTGAAAGTGCTGCTATAAACATTGGAGTACATGTGCCACTATGCATAAGCACTCTTGTATCCCTTGAGTAAATTCCTAGTAGTGCTATTGCTGGGTCATAGGGTAGTTCTATTTTTAATTTTTTGAGGAAACTTCACACTGTTTTCCATAGAGGCTACACCAGTTTGCATTCCCACCAACAGTGTAAGAGGGTTCCCATTTCTCCATATCCTCGCCAGCATCTGTAGTTTCCTAATTTGTTCATTTTAGCCACTCTGACCGGTGTGAGGTGGTATCTCAGTGTGGCTTTGATTTGTATTTCCCTGATGATGAGTGACTTTGAACATCTTTTCATCTGTCTGTTGGCCATTGGGATGTCTTCTTTGGAAAAGTGTCCTATTCATGTCTTCTGCCCATTTCTTCACTGGATTATTTGTTTTTCAAATGTTGAGTTTGGTAACTTCTTTATAGATTTTGGATACTAACCCTTTATCCGATATGTCATTTGCAAATACCTTTTCCCATTTCGTCAGTTGCCTTTTAGTTTTGTTGATTGTTTCTTTTGCAGTGCAGAAGCTTTTTATCTTGATGAGGTCCCAATACTTCATTTTTGCTTTTGTTTCCCTTGCCTTTGGAGATGTGTCGAGTAAGAAATTGCTGCGGCTGAGGTCAAAGAGGTTGTTGCCTGCTTTCTCCTCTAGGATTTTGATGGTTTCCTGTCTCACATTTAGATCTTTCATCCATTTTGAGTTTATTTTTGTGAATGGTGTAAGAAAGTGGTCTAGTTTCATTCTTCTGCATGTTGCTGTCCAGCTCTCCCAGCACCATTTGCTAAAGAGACTGTCTTTTCCATTGGATACTCTTTCCTGCTTTGTCTAAGATTCGTTGGCCATACATTTGTGGGTCCAATTCTGGGTTCTCTATTCTATTCCATTGGTCTATGTGTCTGTCTTTGTGCCAGTACCATACTGTATTGATGATTACAGCCTTGTAGTAGAGGCTAAAGTTTGGGATTGTGATGATGCCCGCTTCGGTTTTCTCTTGCAACATTACTTTGGCTATTCGGGGCCTTTTGTGGTTCCATACAAATGTTAGGATTGCTTGTTCTAGCTTCGAGAAGAATGCTGGTGCAATTTTGATTGGGATTGCATTGAATGTTTAGATTGATTTGGGTAATATTGACACTTTAACAATATTTATTCTTCCAATCCATGAGCATGGAAAGTTTTTCCATTTCTTTGTGTGTCTTCAATTTCCTTCATAAGCTTTCTATAGTTTTCAGCATACAGGTCTTTTACATCTTTGGTTTATTCCTAGGTATTTTATGGTTCTTGGTGCAATTGTAAATGGGATCAGTTTCTTTATTTCTCTTTCTGTTACTTCCTTATTGGTGTATAAAAATGCAACCAATTTCTGTACATTGATTTTGTACCCTGCAACTTTGCTGAATCATGTATCAGTTCTAGCAGCTTTTTGGTGGAGTCTTTCGGGTTTTCCATGTAGAGTATCATGTTGCCTGCAAAAAGTGAAGATTTGACTTCTTCTTTGCCAATTTGGATGCCTTTTATTTCATTTTGTTGTCTGATAGCTGATGCTAGGGCTACCAACACTATGTTAAACAGCAGTGGTGAAAGTGAACATCCCTGTCTTGTTCCTGATCTCAGGGGGAATGCTCTCAGTTTTTCCCCATTGAGGATGATGTTAGCTGTGGGCTTTTCATAAATGGCTTCTATGATGTTTAAGTATGTTCCTTCTATCCTGACTTTCTTGAGTGTTTTTTTAAGAAGAATGTTGCATTTTGTCAAATGCTTTTTTGCAGCTATTGACAGGATCATATGGTTCTTATCCTTTCTTTTATTAATGTGATGTATCACGTTGATTGATTTGTGAATGCTGAACCAGCCCTGCATCCCAGGAATAAATCCCACTTGATCATGGTGAATAATTCTTTTTATATGCTGTTGAATTCAATTTGTTAGTATCTTGTTGAGGATTTTTACATGCAGATTCGGATATTTTAAAAAAGATTTGCAACAATCCAAAAGTTAATCTATAGTGAATGTGAAAATCAATTAACCAAAGCAGTTCACTCCATTAGCACTTAGTTGTGCAAGGTCTAATGTAATGAAAATATATAAAACTACATTCAGTAAGACCTACTAAGTGTCTTGTCCATGAGGTACTTGAGTATAGATGAAAACAAACAAACAAACAAACAAACAAACAGGAGTCTATGACCTTGAACCAATGAGCCAATTAATATGTTAGGAAAACGAGGATGCCATTCCTAACTTACACCTAGGTAAACTAAAGTCTGGGCATGACTCAGATTTGTTTGGGGAGGATTGGAAGGTGGGAGAAGTGGTATGAAATTGCAGACAGGAAAGAGCTGAGTGGGCAAGGGCCTACAGCATAACTGTTCCCTGAAAAGCATGACTAAGGTAGGACTAGGAGTGAGGAGGTCAGTCTGTCAAGAGCAAGGTGTCTGATTTGGAAGAGCTTGGGTAGTAGAATTGTTGATTTTGGCTGACTTACCAGAGAATCGTAAGTTCTGGGACAGGGATGTAGCATAGATTTTATTTTTTATTCCTGTTTCTAGTGATGCTGGCTAATGGAAAGGTGGCTGTCACTTGTAATTGTGAACACATTTTGTACATTTGGGTCTATCTCCTGATATTTCTTTTTTTTTGATTTTTTTTAACGTTTATTTATTTTTGAGACAGAGAGAGACAGAGCATGAACGGGGGAGGGTCAGAGAGAGAGGGAGACACAGAATCCGAGACAGGCTCCAGGCTCTGCGTGGTCAGCACAGAGCCTGATGCGGGGCTCGAACTCACGGACAGCGAGATCATGACCTGAGCCGAAGTCTGCCGCCCAACTGACTGAGCCACCCAGGCGCCCCTATCTCCTGATATTTCTATCAGAGTTTGGACACATCACTGCTTCCGGTGGTGGGTAGCAGTAGGAAGAATCTTAAGGTCTTTGACAAATACAAACAACATTCGATTATTAGGAAATTTGGGAGGAAAAAAACCCTACATGATTTCATCCCATAAACATTTAATGAATGCCTACTATGTACAATGCACCAGACCTTGTCCTAGGAATACAGAGTAAATGAGATGCCCATCTAACTGGGAAGATGTGTAGACAAAACATATGGTGAGGGGAAAGGATTCATATGGAGCAATGAAGTACGGTTTCGTAGAAGAAGTGGCATTTGAAGCTGGATCTTGGAGGATTCGTAGATCTCAATAGACACAGAGGCAAGGATATTCTAGAGGAAGGAACCAGAAGAGCAAAGACAGAGAGAGGTGATTGGCATATTCAGGGAAGGTGAGTATTGACTGAAGTGTAGGATGTGAGGAGTAATAGGGAGGGGCAGAAAAGACAAGCAGTCTAGGGTGAGCCAGGGGAGCCAGGCTTAGGGATTTGCATACTGGGAGTCACTGCAGAATTTGAGCAGTGAAGGGACGTGGTCATATACTTCAGAAAGATCACTTTGGTAGCAGTTTAAAGAACAGATTGGAATGAGAGGGTTAGAGAATCATTTAGAAGAGAATTGCAGTAGTCCAAACAAGATATGAGACTCAGACCTAGACTTTCACAACTATGAAGATGGAGAGGAGGGGAAGAATTTAACTGTTCAGAAATGACTAGCTCCTATAATGTCTTATTGGAGGATCAGGGGGAGGTCAGTGGGAAGGGAAAGGCAAGATTCAGGGATGATTTTGAAAGATTTTTATTTGGATAACTGCAAACATAGGAGGCAGAGCAGATTTGGCATGGAAGATAAATTCACTGCCAAGCATTCTGGATTTGAGGGGGCAGCAGAAAGCCTGCTAGAGGGATTGGTGGGCAGTGCTGATATCCTGTCTTCCACAGGCTCATTTGCTGCCGCAGCCTCCATATTAACATTAGTGCATCTGAGAAGGGCTCCTGGCTAATGACTAATTCCCAAGGAAGCTCTCATCAGGTCTCAGGTAATCAGGAGTTGAGGAGTTGGTTGTAATGTTTCACGTGGCTTCACCTCCAGAACATAATTGAGGCTCATTTGTCACATAAAGATCCAAGGAATGATCTTGACAAAGCATAGCACAGATCCTGTAATGAAAAGGAAATGAAGATGGTTGCCAGCCCATTATTAAGCGTAATAACTAGGTTGAAATGAGATGAAAGACTTCATTTAAGCAGAACCTTTTCATTGACGAATGGTAGTGGGTAAAAGTGTGAAAGGAAAGCATATAATCCAATTCATAAAAAGTGTGGAAATGCTTTTTAAAACCTGAAGCAATAATCACTCATTCTATTTATAGAGCTGGAGTGGGGAATAGTTTCTCTATTGATGGATACTGATGCACAGATGAAAGTTTTAAAATAATTTTTTTCTACTGACAGAACTTTATTTAAGAAATAATGAAATAGCTCTGTCCATATTTCCAGGCTAGGGGCAAGGAGGCATGGGTCCAGTAGTAAGGATGCAGGCCATTTACTTCTTGAAGAGTTTGACATCTTGTGCTTGGGGCTGCCCACTTGAGGCATATAATGTTCACTGTGATGCGTATAAATACAAAGAAACTTGTCTTTAGGTGTGTGTTTGGGGGAGAGCTGAGAGAAATAGAAAGCATTTAACTCCCACATTAAAATATTAAGAATAAAGAGAATAACATTGTGTTTAATAATTATAATACATAAATACAAATGTTAAACACGCAACTTTATTCCTAGATTATAATTTTAGGAATTGGGTGATCATTCCTAAATATTTAGTTTTAAATAAATCAATATGGGTCAGATAAAATTGATCCAAGTTTTAGATCTGATCTTCAGAGGTTAAATCAAGTACACAAATTATTAAGAATGCATTACTCTGTAAGTACTGTGTGTAATTCATAAATAATTGGCATATATTATTTTATGGCTATTATTCCCACAATGATTATTGGAGGATAGATTATCAGTCAGCTGGAAAGGTCTACTCTCTAGGACAGGAATGTGTTCTTTGGAATACATATGACAATTTGGATAGCATCAAGCAAATTTTTTAATATTTTAATGGATCATGAGCTAGGATGAAGAGTATAGGAGGCAGTATATAGAACACACAGTGATTAAGAACATAAGTTCTCGAGTCCAACTCATCTGCGTTGGGATCCACACTCTACCATCACAACTTGAGTGTCCTTGAGAAAGTCATTTAAACACTAATTCTTTTTTTTCTCCTCAGTAAAATGGGAATGATAAGAGTCCCTATCTCCCTCAGTTAACATGATAATGAAATGAGAAAAACAATGGCAAAGAACCTATCACAGCACCTAACTGTTCTGTACTAAGAGCTCAGATAATACTAGTGGTTGCTATTGCAGCTTTCTGTGCTGGGTCATCCACCTGCTGTGTGTGTAACTGGTTACCAGTTTGAGCAAGAACTTAGTTGCATACTCAACTTTTGGCTCCCTCTATCATCTGCAGTGGTGCATCCCCAGAAGTGTGCTGTGATTCCCTCCCCAGCAACCAGTGGTTGGCAGATAGCAGTTTCTTAATTTTAAAGGTCAGGAGCAGAAAATGCAAGTGCTGAACAAAACACTTGGACAGCACCCCCTCTAGTGGTGATTTGATGAATTGCCCCCAACAATTGCCCTGTTGATCACAAACAGGAGAGCTGCTATAAAAAAAGGGATATAGTTGACATAGTTACAAGAAAACACGTGGTTTAACAAATGAATTTATTAATCACAAACACATAATAAACTAGTACCAGATGTACCTAAGTTGTAATTAATGTCATCAAGATATCTGGAGCTTGCATATTTTCTCCTGTGCTAATTAGCCATTTTACCTGAACAGATTTCCAACTTGGGGTAAAAGTGCAGAATTAGCAATTCTATACATAGCTATATGTTCTATCCCCCAATAAAAATTGTAATTCACATAGCCATTACAGTCTGTGATTTTACTATATACAATACTTTTTTCCCAAGATAATATTATAATCATTGTTGATAATAACATCTTATCCTCTTTTAGGGATTAATAAACTTTTCTCAGGGTTTTGTTTTCACAGCAGGAAGGTATGGCAAGTTTTTTCTCTGCTGGTTGTATTGAGGAGGAATCCAAGGCTTATAGATTTTCTTTTGCCACCCAGAGCACTTTCCATAGGTTTGTATTAGATTTCACCCCTAGGAATCTCCTCTTGGAAAAATAAAATGCATGGAAACTGGCATGTCCCTTTTTGTGTTTCTACCCTTCCTCCTCCCCCTCCTCTTCGAATCTTCATGTCACACTTCCTAAGAATATACTTGTTTGGAAGATTGGAATGAAAATGATTAAAATAGAGACCTGGGTTTTACAGAAACATAAATCTAGGGAGTAGAGATGAAAATTCAAAGAAATACAGTTTTTTTTTTAACACTTGAATTGCTATTCGTAAGATTTAAGAGTGAACAGACAATGGATAATTTATAAATAGGACGTCTTTTCTAATGGAATGATGGGAATATTTATAACCATATTGAGTTATTGTGAAGCAGAGAACAGGCATGCCCTCACTTAAACTTTTGATGTGTTTGTGCTGTAGCAAGCTTCAATCCAACTGTAGAATTTCCCTGTTTTGGCGGGAAAAGTGTATCCCTTCTTGTAGTGCCTCTATTTACACTTGTGGCTGGTCAGTGAACCTCAGTTCTCAAATCACCTGTGGGAGAAAGTAGGTATGTCCAGAAACCACTTTTCTCAGGAGCTCTTTGGGGGCCAACTTAAATAGGTGTGACTGGAGTTGTGAACAGAAAGGGGCTGGATCACTCTGGATTATAGGCCTGTGCTGATGAGATCAAGCTTGCAGGTTGGCTTCCTCTGTGGGCTACTCAATTCCACTGTGTCCCTAACCTGGCCATAGTCTGCAGCTTTGTCAGCTGCATCACAGTTCTGTATTTGCCAAATATGTATAAAGTGTCGACGTGTGAGGGGCTCTGAAAGTGTGACATGTTATTGAAAACTCCTTCTCATGATAGAAATGTGACTTGCACTGGTCACTTTTGGTGGCACCATCTTTGATTCCTGCAACGACCCTTGGCTAATTGGATTGTATGTGACCTTTCTCTTCTTCCTGCCTTTTTGTGACCCTCTCGTACCTTTCAGTGCTTCTCCCTTAACCTCACGGTTTCACTTCCTTTATGCTGCCTTGTCACCTGCCTTTCTAGGTCTCTTACCACAGTACATCCTTCTTAGTTGCTTCACTACTCCAAAATCTAAAAAATAAATGTACTATCTCATATTCTATCTCCTTTTGCCCCACTCTCGGTTTGTTTCCTAGGACTAGAAATCCAAGAGAAACAAATCATACCATCATGTTGGAATCTATTAATGGTCTAATACTCTCTAGGTATAAGACTATAATGCCTTAACTCATGGGAATGGATTTCTACTGATGAAAGATCAGTGTGGGAAAATATTTGGTGGCAGATGGTCCTTTACGGATCCCTGGCATCAACCCTTTGTCTGCTTTTGGGGAAGATTCCCTCAGGTCTCTCGAAATACTTTATATTGTAACCTTGTATTGTGGATGCTCAAGGAAAAGAATAAGAGGGATAACATTTGGAAATTGTTTTCCCCATTACTGCAAGGCTGTTTTCTGTCTATTGACTACCTTATAACTAAATACTCCCTTTGCTAGCTAACCAAGAGAACAGAGGAAAAGGAACTATGAATCTATCAAATCAAATACATTTTGCTCAGATAGTACTTAAAAGGAAATGAATTCTCAGTATACTCTCAAGGTTTGTATGATAAAGCTAATTGTAAAGGCTGTTAAATGTCTTCAACTGCCTTTGAGTATGATCATTGTGTCTCAGGAGCAGATATTTTGATTATCTTCAATACCAACCATGTCCTGTCACTAATGGGCCAAACCAGCCTGTTAACATTGTAAAGGTGTAGATTATACAGCAGATGGTTTAAAAGAAGTAACTAAAGGGATTTAGGGAACGAATGGAAAAAAAAAAAACATTCCAAAAGCTTTTTTTTTTTCATATTAAGTAGGTAATTATAGAGGTTGAGGCTACTTTGTTAAGCCAAATTTGTTAACTTGCTATGCATCTTAAGGTTGCGGGGGGGGGGGGGGGAACTGGACTGTTATATAGCCTTTAAATCACCTCCAGGTTTTTATTGTTCTTGATGCATGGGAACAGTGTCACAGACAATCCATAAAAAAGAATAATATAAAATACACTTAAAGATGATAAAACAATATTTTAAAAACTTTTTTAGTCTTTATTTGTTTTTGAGAGAGAGAGACAGCGTGGGAGCTTGAGAGGAACAGAGAGAGAGGGACACAGAATCCGAAGAAGGCTCCAGGCTCTGAACTGTCAGCACAGAACCCCACACAGGGCTTGAACCCACGAACCATGAGAGCATGACCTGAGCCGAAGTCAGACACTTAACCAACTGAGCCACCAAAACAATAAATATTAAAATTATGTTTAGTCTGGAGATGTATTGCCAGTAATTTACCATGACCCAGAATGTTTAACTAATGCAGATTTCCCCTCTCTATTATTGACAGTTAAT
Organism: Neofelis nebulosa; assembly: GCF_028018385.1. Classification (NCBI taxonomy): domain Eukaryota; kingdom Metazoa; phylum Chordata; class Mammalia; order Carnivora; family Felidae; genus Neofelis; species Neofelis nebulosa. Next base: position 85,628,559 of record NC_080800.1, read on the forward strand.
TAGACTGATACATGACAGGTAAACAACCAATACCAGGGAGTGAATTAAAAGCCCCTCCCGCCAAGAAATAGCTTGTCATCAGTACGTATTTATTCTAATCCAGTTGTACCTTCTTGCCTTCAACAATACATCATGATCATCAAAATCCATAGTGGTGAATCTGGTGCCTTCTGAATCCTCAAAGAAAGTTCAAATGCCCTTCAGTATAAATTTAGAATGAGATATTTATTTGATTATTGATTTATTTCTAATGAATATTTCTCATACAGAAAAGGATTTGAGGCAGCTTATAATAAAAGCCCATACATAGCAAAGCAGTGAAAAATGAAGTCAGAAAGAGATTCCAGAATCGACAGAGTCCAAAAACTTTCTGAGGCTGTAGACTGCTTCAAAGATCTGTTAAAGAGCTGTGGAACATCTCCCCAGAAAAGTATAACTATGCAAATAGGCACAAAAACCTTGAAGTCTATCCACGTACCCACCCTGGGTGTCCTTGAACCCCAGGTCAAGAGCCTGTGTATAGAGAGGGGGGTGCCTGGGTGGCTCAGTCGGTTAAACACCCAACGTCGGCTCAGGTCATGATCTCATGATTTGTGGGTTCGAGCCCCACGTCGGGCTCCGTGCTGACAGCTTAGAGTCGAGCCTGCTTTGGATCTGTGTCTCCCTCTCTCTCTGTCCTTCCCCTGTTCATGCTCTATCTCTCTCTCTCTCTGTCAAAAATAAATAAACGTTAAAAATTTTTAAAAAAGAACCCTTGTATAGAGAAAGCAAAATATGGAGGTAAGATAGTTATTGCACTTGAGTATTGCATTTAGCCCTGAGCTTTCTGTCAACTGAGGTTAAAAGATGGCTACAGGGTTCTCAACTTCTAAAAAAGGAAGCAGGTCAGTTTACAAGATTATAAGTGAAACATATAATTTTTAAATGGCAATGTTTATACAGTTTTGTAAAGGGTAATAAAGTAATATAAAGGGAGGTAGCATAATTTGGTGAAATTCTTTGAAATTAAGTAATTGGAAGTAGAATATCTATGCTAATTGTGTTGACAGGCATATTAAATTAGCCAGTGTCTCATTTCTAGCCATTCTGGAGAAGAGGGAATTTACTGTATGTCTTTCTTTAATGGTAGATTTACCCACCTAATATTATTTGATTAAAGCTGATATTAATATAATATATTCCCATGAGCAAATACCATCTAAACAGTGAGAGAGGCCTTAGGGTATAAAAAGAAATCGAACTGTGATTAAATATCTGCTATTAATAGGTCATACCATGGAAAACTGGCATATAGATAATGGCAGATAATCACTTTAGGTGCCTACTGCTTTCAACTTTTCTCAAAGACAAATAAATAACACAGTCATTCCTATCACAATTATAGGCAGAGGCACTATAGGGTAGGGGTAAAGAACACAGTCTGTAGAATCAGAGACTGGTTTTCTACCACTTATTAACCATGTGACTTTGGGAAAAGTCATTGAAATTGTTTGAGTCTCAGTTCTTTTCTGTAAAATAAGAATCATAAAAATGTGAATCTAAGGGCTGCTCTTAGGCTGTACAAGGGTCCCCTGGAAGTATTTCTTTTGTGGGGCTCCTGTCCAAAAAATTTAAGTCACCTAAAATCAACATGTCACTGTCATCCTAGAAGTCCAGTCTCACACAATCCTGTGAAGCAAATACCACATGACTAACAGGAGTAATCCATTTGCCAGGCCATTCTGCCAGAATTGGGGCCTTGTGGTAGGGCCCCAGGACAGCCACATAAACACCAGTGCTGGAACTACTTAGAGGATCCAGTTAACTGCAAGCATAAGTTTGCTGTGAGGACTGGGAATTCCCCCAAAGACAAAGGGATAGAACAGGGATCCTCTCTGCCAAGGTCTAAGGAGGATATTGGTCTATCTTAAAGGATCATTGGGAAGATTAAATGAGGTAATCTATATAAAGCATTTGAGGGGCGCCTGGGTGGCTTAGTCGGTTAAGGTCCGACTTCAGCTCAGGTCATGATCTCGTGGTCCGTGAGTTCAAGCCCCGCGTTGGCTTTGTGCTGACAGCTCGGAGCCTGGAGCCTGCTTCCGACTCTGTGTCTCCCTCTCTCTCTGCCCCTCCCCCACTCATGCTCTGTCTGTCTGTCTGTCTCTCTCTCTTCCTCTCTCTCTGTCAAAAATAAATAAATGTTAAAAAAAATTAAAAAAAAATAAAGCATTTGACGTGAAAATTCTGTAAAGCCTGGCTCACAGTAAGTCCTCAGTACATGTTGGCAATGATTAGTATTATAATTAGTATTAACAATGCTCAATGCATTTCATGCCCAATCTGGTTTTCTTTCAGTGGATGGCTGCATTGACTGGTCAGTGGATCTCAAGACATACATGGCTTTGGCAGGTGAACCAGTACGGGTGAAATGCGCCCTTTTCTACAGTTATATTCGCACCAACTATAGCATGGCCCAGAGCACTGGACTCAGGCTTATGTGGTACAAAAACAAGGGTGATTTGGAAGAGCCCATCATCTTTTCAGAGGTCAGGATGAGCAAAGAAGAAGATTCAATATGGTTTCACTCAGCTGAGGCACAAGACAGTGGTTTCTACACTTGTGTTTTAAGGTGAGTGCTGTGTCAAAATATTGCTCAATACCATAGTTAGTCGTCTTTTGATAGGGCCTGGAGTGTATGGAGGTGTTGCTCACATTATACAGTGAATATCTTTGCAGTGCATGGGGAGCTTCAGTAAGTTCAATTCTAATTATTTATTGGGACTACACAACAAATCTTATCAAGTTTTCATAAAATGGGACTTACATTTACTGTGCATGCCCATAGAATTTTATAAAAGTTTGTGTTTCATTTCTTAACTCCACCCCTACTGTAGGGTCTTCTAACAATTGTTTTTTCATAGAGCCAATGGGCTCAATGTTCTTAATATCTGACTATGAAAATGGCCTAAAGTATCATTTAGGGTAAGTTCTCTACGTTTTTTGTTGATGGAAAATAGCTTCAGATTTTCCTGGGAGATCTCTTAGCAAATAAGCTACTGTTAAAAATTTTCATATGATTTGCACAGTGTCCACTGTATCTAAATGTTCAACATGGAGCCCTATAAACACATGGTCATCCTGAGTTCCTAGGTGCTATACAGGGAATAATGTGTAACAGATACTATTGATTCTTGTAAGAAGTTTATAGTGAAAAGCAATCTGTTTTATCCTAAGGGATTCTGCAATATGTCCTTCCTTCCCCTTCCACCCTAGTGCAAGGATCTAGGACGTAGAATCTCAGATAGGGATTGCATTAGGTATTGAAGTAGATAGCTGAGATGACCTTTAAACCACTTTTCAATTCTGCCATTTTGGGAGTCTCTGATCTTGCACACCAGGCACCTACAATCTATTATTTGATTTCAACTTCCTGGAAATGCAGACCCTTCCTATTTTTGCCTCCTGTGGACTTTGATGCCAAAGCTATGTCACCTCTTCATCAAAAGCACTTCGAAACCCCTGGTGAGGCCTCATTGTTCAAAAGGCCAGGGGAACAGGGTGATGTATAAATAATCTTCTTGATGCTCCAGACATCACTTTTATACGTATGTGTTTTTTTTTTTAAATTTTTTTTTCAACGTTTTTTATTTATTTTTGGGACAGAGAGAGACAGAGCATGAACGGGGAAGGGGCAGAGAGAGAGGGAGACACAGAATCGGAAACAGGCTCCAGGCTCCGAGCCGTCAACCCAGAGCCTGACGCGTATACGTATGTGTTTTGAGGGAGGAGTGTTGGGGAAGCAAGTGGTGAGTTTAGTTTCTGTTTGTGGTGGACAAAAATTCCAGGATACTGGAAGAAATAGCAATCATACTTAGTGATAATCAATGCTTTCACCTACTTGGGCAGCTCTCGGAAAAAATGAGAAAAGGATGGTAATTCAGCCTCAGTGAATGATACTATGTTCTTTGAGTACTGCTACACTTTTCCTGCTTACCTCCTCTTCACCCCAACCTTCATTAAATCTTGCCAATCTAAAATAGATGTCTTTTCCTCTTTCTGATCCATTTGCTTGTTTTTTTTTCACAGATTTATATTTTTATTTGCAAAGCATTAGTTCACTGTATAGATGTTGTATACTGATAATGAATCATCAACTTAATTATTGCTTACTTTCCCTGGCCTGCTTATATGCCCAGACTTGTTACCCCCTCCTCTTTTCTCTCCTCTCACCCTATTCTCCTACTCCAAGCAATGCTACTAATCCAGTGTGTATCCTTGCATACATTCTCCCTATTCTTTGAAGTGGAAATATATATATATATATATATATATATATATATATTGGTATATATTATTTATATATATATAAATATATATATATATATATATATATTATTTATATATATATAAAATATAATATATATATTTTATAAATATATATATTATATTTTATAAAATATATATATTTATAAAATATATATATTATATTTTATAAAATATATATATTTATAAATATATATATTATATATATATTTATATATAATATATATATAAATATATATATGGATATATATATAAATATATATATATTATTTATATATATAAATATATATATAATATATATATATAAATTTATATATATAATATATAAAATATAATATATATATATATATTTTATAAAATATATATATATAAATATATATATATGGATATATATATATGGATATATATATATATATGGATATATATATATAAACAATGAGGAGAAAATCCATATATATATGGATATCAACATATATATATATATATATATATATATATATGGATATATATATATATATATGGATTTTCTCCTCATTGTTTTACAAAATAAGAGTTTTATATTTCTCTGCATTTTCTTTTCTTAATAAAAATACAGAGTGGGAATTTTTCCAAGTCAATTGATAGAGAGCTCACTTATCCTTTTAAGTATGTAATATTCTGTGTTGCTTAATAGTCTATGATACTGCCATTTAGTCAATCATTTTTGTATTTATGTGCATGTATTTTGTTTCCAGCTTTTTATCCCCATAAAATGTACTGTAATAAAAGACCCCTCCATTTGCTTTTAAATAAATGTATAAATTTTAGAACAATTTTAAACTTACAGAATTATTGCAAAGACAGTACAGTAAGTTCCTGTGTGCCCTACACCATTTTTCCCTGTTATTAACATCTTACATGACTTTGGTATATTTGTTACAATTAATGAACCAACAGTGGTACATTGTTATTAACTAGAGTCCATAATAATTCAGATTTTCTCAGATTTTCCTTAATGTCTTTTTTCTATTCCAGGATTCCATCTGGGATACCACATTACATTTAGTTGTTAGCTGTCCTTAACTTCCTTTTGGTTGTGGTGCTTTTTCAACTTTCCTTAATTCTTATGACCTTCACAGTTTGAGGAATACTGTTTACATATTTTGTAGAATGTCCCTCAGTTGGGATTTATCTGATATTTATTTCATAGTTAGACTGGGATAATGTGTTTTTTTGAGGAAGCCCACAGACATAAAATATGCTCATTACGTCATATCAAGGGTAAAAAGTATCAATATACCTTATTGCTTTTGTTTTGTTTTTTCTTTTATTTCAAGTTTTTATTTAAATTCTAGTTAGTTAACACATAGTATAATATTGGTTTTAGTAGAACTAAATGATACATCACTTACATATAGCACCCAGTGTTCATCACAAGTGCTCTCCTTAATACCCATTCCCCATTTAGCCTATCCCCCTCCCACCTCCACTTTAACAAACCCTCAGTTTGTTCTCTATAGTTAAGAATCTTTTATGGTTTCCCTCCATCTCTTTTTTTTTCTTTCCTTCTCCTATGTTCATCTATTATGTTTCCTCAATTCCATATGAGTGAAATCTTATGGCATTTATCTTTCTCTGACTTAATTCACTTAGCATAATGCACTCTAGCTCCATCCACATTGTTACAGATGGCAAGATTTCTTTCTTTTTGATTGCTGAGTAATATTCCACAGTATGTATCTGTGTGTGTGTGTGTGTGTGTGTGTGTGTGTGTGTGTGTGCATTTCTTTATATTTCAGCACTATAAGATGCTCCAGGATTATCTTGTATATTTCCTGCCCTAGTCCTACAATCAGCCACTTTTCTGAGGGACCTTGATTCCTTTTAATGGAGAATGGCATTAGAAATTTCCATAAGTATGCTCTTTGCTACTGGGGTGTGATTGCTTCTAGCCCTTCTCAGTTGACAGCCTATTTGCTTTTAAACAAAGACTTGTAGTATTTCATGCACAATTGAAGTTCCCAGTGTCCCTGAAATCCTGTCTTGTAGATGGCCCTCTCTTTCAAGCACATATCTGATTAAGTTTGTATCTGTTGTTGATATCATCTAAGTCAGTGGTTCTCAAGTCACATGTAGATCAGTAGAAGAGAAAAGGATGATATCCCACCGAGCCGAGGCTTACATTCAAGCATAACTCCTGACATCCTTTATTCATGCAGTAGATCTTAGGGAGTGATTGGGACTGATGGAGTGGGTGAATCTTTTGAATGTTATACTTCCCATATACCTTAGTATGGAAAAAGAAGAGTTTGGGGCCCAATGTTCTAAAGGAAGGAACAGTCTTTGTCAACTTAGGGAAGTCTCTTCTAGAATGGTACAAGTGATTTGGATAGCATTTGGCTGTGTTTAATAAATATGCTTTTTAGATCTAGTACTGGCCACTGACTCCAAATATGTGCCAAGTGAGAAATTCAGTCCATATAGGTGATTTTATGCCATTGCCAAGAGAGTATCATTTATAGTGAAAAAGGCTCTGAATTTGACAATGTGTGTATTCACCTAAAATTCCCAATTTAAGGCCACTTTAATGTAATCATGGATGATAATTTTTCTGTGCATTATTGCCCTCATTAAAAATTAGTGTATTAATTTCAGTGTGTTTAAAAATGCATATATGAAATATTTAATAATATTCTCCACCCATTTGCATCATAGCAAGAAAAATTTACTGTTTGTGATCTTTCTATAGCCAATTACTCAGTTTTGTGTTTTTAATTTAGCCAGTCTCAAGAGTGATTAGTTGAATTTCTCAGCATTTTAGTTAACGGTTATAGTAATAGAGAAATGATAGAGAAGTGAGTCATATTTTGAGAGGTAGTGTCAGTCCAAAAATTACTGTCTCCCCTGCTTCCCACCTGAATCTTTTCAGTGGAGGCACTTACTAAGATAAAAGTGATGAGAGTAATCCCACATATCACTTTCCCAACAACTTGGAACAAGGGATGACTTAATCTGTGGATGAAGACATATGTATCTATATAATCCTGAATTTAATTCACAGGTAGTGAAAAGAGTGATTAAATATTATCAAACATCTGTAGAAACCTGAGTGTTTGGGGATAATGATGGCCAAGTGCAGTGAACCAGTTATAAGTTCAAAAACCATTATGACCATTTACCTCTCCAACAAAGTAAACAGAACAAGAACCCCCTTCTTAAAGGGGTACATAATCCAACCACTTTTGCTCTTTAGTAATCATTAAAATAAATGAGGTTCTCAAAATCTGACTGTCTCACAAACTCTTTCTAAAGGGTTCCTTAGTGCATTTATCCAGCCCTGACACATGACATTTGCATTGCTATTCATCACATTTTAGTGATTATTACTCCAACAAAGCAATATCATCAGAAAAGTTGAGGGGGTAGAGATATTTGAAACAAGGAATGTAGCATGTTGCTAATTATTGAATCTGTACAAAGAGTATATGAGTGTACATTATATTGGTATTTTTATTTTTGAGTATGTTTGAAATGTTCCATATTTTAAAAAATAAATAAATACAAATATACAGTAATTTTGTCTGATTTTAATGGCTCCTAAATGATCCTGACCTATAAATGCCTATGTAGTATATAGTAAACAAGCTTTACATTTTAGTCAACAAATGTTCATTGAGCATGTACAATGGGATTCACTTTATACCATATTGCAAGGAAACCTGTGTCTTTTGAAAGGAAAGTAATTGTCCTAGTCTACCTAAGACACTAAGAAATATGTTTCAACACCTTTCACCCTCCTATTCTACTCCCCATCATGGTTACCAAGAGATTATCAAGGACAGTGAGCTTTTTTATAATTTAATCCCAATTTAACTGTTAATCCTTGAAAAATTAAGTGTCAACAAGTAGCTTGCTCAAGTACCAATTTCCAGGAGAGCAGATAGTCTTTTGTAGGAAAAATGAGGATTTGGATTTATTATAATTAATTGAACTCAGAAAAGATCAAGATTGTATAGCAGGGTCTTTAGAAAGTGGTGATGCCTTCTCTTGTCTGCATAGGCTAACATGTGATAGAAGTAGTCATCTTTTCCATCTGTTTTTAGATATAAGTGGGAGTCCCTGGTTTAGCTTATTTTTTGTAGCAAGTATGCATAATGGAACACATATATCATATGAAAAGATTAATTAATTCAACCTCTAAAAGTTGATAATCTGTTTATAAAATTACAGATAACATAAATAGCACAGTAGTGGCAATTGTAATTTACTTTCATCTCATTAAAAGTTAGATATGCTCTAATATTTAGAAATATAACCATACTGCTGTATGTTATCTATGTAATACTCAGAAATATTAGCCATTTTATTGTACAATACCTATGTAATTTGAATTCCATTCAGTTTGTTTATTTGAGGGGAGCAGATGTTTACAGTATAGTTGGTTAACAGATTACGTGCTTTGTAAGAATTAATGGGTTGTATTTGATAATCATAAAATAAGAATTGATTTCAAATAGTCATGAATGAGCTAGAATGCTGGTATTCCTATATAGATATAGATATAGATATAGATATAGATATAGATATAGATATAGATATAGATACAGATATTATTTTGCTCCTATCAAGGTTTTAATTTGTTGCAGGAGTTGCAAATTCAAAATCTCTTCAGGGGCCAAGAAGGTAGATAATGTAATAATTGTGGCAGGCCATCTGAAACATTTTAGGGTGTTGAAGACTATATCAATCTCCTCAGTAATCTCATTTTCATGTTTCTAAACTTGCCACTACCTCTAGCTCACTATTTCTGTACCTCAATTCAAGTAACCTATTGACCCTCCCCCAGAGCTGCCACTCACTGATCCTACAATTTTTTCACTGTCCTTTGCTCTCTTAGCATAGTTTAAGTTTCATAATCAGTCATTATAATCACTCCCATATGTACCCTCTTGATTTCTTTGACTCTTTATCCCTTAATCTTACTTGTGAAACCATAGCACTGTTTAAATCAACTCTTTATCTATGCTTGTACCTGCATCCTTGTAGCTGAACTTGACTGAAGGGAGATATATGATAACATTGACTGGTCCCACTTCAAATTCATTATCATAAACTTCAAAAGGACCCTTAATACTGCCAAGTAGTATTACTGTGTATTCCTAGTCTATTCAGTCTTTCATCCTCCTAGATGAGTATTTTACATTGTTCTCCTCAAATGTTAAACATGTCCCCTCGCTTCCCATTTTACTGAAAAAAAAAAAAACTGAAACAATTAGGAGAGAACTTCCACTATATTCACCCACTGATTGGCATCTGTATCTGCATACTCTGCCTTCAAGTCTATTATCATTGATGGACTGGCCTTGCTGCTATGTAAGGCCAAATACATCACTTCTGCACTAGATTCAATCTTTATTTGCCTACTCAAGGAAATCACCTGAGCATTTCTCCCACTCTCCTGTATCATGGAATTTCCTATTTCTACTGGATCATTTCCATCAACATACACATAGGACAATATTTATGCCATCTAAAAAAGTGTCAACTCCACTTCTCCTGCCAGCCACTGCCCATCTCCTTGCTTACATTTGCAGCAAAATACTTATTAAAAACAAAAAACAAAACAAAACAAAAAGCAAAGAAAAAAAAGCCCTGCCATCTGCACTTAGTATCTTGAGCTCCTCTCCACTGATTCTCTATTAAACCCATTCCAGTTAGAATTTTGTTTTCGCTACTGCACCAAAATTGCTCTTTTCAGTCTCCAGTGACCTCAGTGATGCTAAATCCAGTGGCCAGGTCAATTTTCACTCCTACTTTTACTTAATCAGTACATTTGGCACAATTGATCACCCCCTTATTTTTGACATATGTTCTTTAACCTGACTTCCAGAGAACCACACTATCCTACTTTTCCCTGTACTCTGTCAATTACCCTTTCTTAATTTCCTTTGCTGGTTCCTCATAGTCCCCCTGACCTCTTAATGTTAGGGGACCCTGGTGCTTGGTCCTAGTTTTCTTTTCCATGTCTATCCATACTTACTCCATCCATGATTTGTTTATACAGTCTCACAGTTTTATCTCTCACGGTTTTATCTACCATCTGTACACTGATAACTCCAACACATATACCTTCCAGCCCATATCTCTCTCCTAAACTACAGAATCTTTGTTTGTTTTGTTTTTCTTCCAAATTATTATTTAAATTCGAATTAGTGAACATATGGTATAATATTGGTTTCATGAGTAGAATTTAGTAATTCATCACTTACATATAACACCCGGTGCTCATTCCAATAAGTACCCTCCTTAATTCCCATCACCCATTTAGCCCATCCCCTGCCCACCTCCCTTCATAAACCCTCAGTTTGTTCTCTATTGGTTTCTTATGGTTTGCTTCTCTCTCTCTCTCATTTTTTCCCATCCCATTTGTTCTTCTGTTTTGTTTCCTATATTCCACATATGAGTGAAATATGGCATAAAATACAGAATCTTTTATCCAGTAGAATTTTCAGCATATTCACTTGGTGTTAAGACTAGTATGTCCCAAACTGAACTTCTGATCTTCTTCCTGTTTTACCATGGATTCCTAGAAAATAAAACCTGAGGCAAAAGCTATTGTGTATTAGCAACATAGGAGTGAAGGAAAAAGGTAGGGAGGCAGGGGGAAAAGGAGATTATTTCATGATAGTTGATCCAGGAGGAGAAATAGAGAATTTCTTTCTCAGCTCCTATATCCCATTGGTCAATATATTATCCCACAGGCTCTTAACTCACTCAAACTTTGGGGATTACATAGACTGTGCCTTCCATACCACTGCTACCATTCTGGTTCAAGCCACCATCTCTTACCTCTGTTGTTTCAATAACTTCTAATTGGTTTCTCTGCTTTTCTACCTGACTCTCTTCAATCTTTCTTAATACCAGTTGTCACATATGTTTGTGTTCTACCTAGGACCTTCCAATGGTACACCATTTCATTTGGAAGTAAATTCAAGACCTTTCTAGGGCTTACAAGGCACTCTGACCTTACTGTTTCTCAAACAGGTATACTCTCAGGCAGGTATACTCCAGCTTTAGGGTCTTTGCACTAACTGTTACCTCTGTCTGGAATACTTTATTCTCCTACAGCTACATGACTAACTCCCTCATTTCTTTCCATTGTACAGATTCTTCTATTTTAGCCTCATCAGTGCATCTTCTTTGAATATTTTATTTATATATACTTAATATTCTCTTCCACTTAGTTACCATTCTCATACTCCTGATATTTTTTACCTTGCTCTGATTTTTCTTTTTACATAGCAATTATTAACTTTTTTGATATGTATATGTATATAGTTAATAATTGCTTTATTTGCCTACTCAAGGAAATCACCTGAGCATTTCTCCCACTCTCCTGTATGTATGTATATATATATATATATATATATATATATATATATATATATATATAAAATTTACCTATCATATTTGCTATTAATTTTCTGTCTCCTTAAGCTATGATGTAAGCTTCTTAAGGAAAGAGATATTTGTCTTTTTTGCTCCCTGATATAGCTCAAGGGACTATAGTGTATGGCACATAGTAAGTGCTCAGCAAATGATTATTGAATGAATGAATGAGCTATGTCTCATTTAAAGTCAGGCAGCCACATGATATCCAAATTATTGTTACCGTATAGAAATATAAGACAAATATTGCTGTATCTTCTGATTTTTTGAAAAAATCCTCAAATCTGAATTTTTATATGCAATTTCCTAAATTTAAAATTTAATTTTTTTATTTTGCATATTTTTTATATTTTGCATGTTTAAAATTTCTAGGCTCCCCTCCCAAGAAACCCTACTCAGAGTCAACTAGTGGACTCACAGTTTACAAATTCTGAACTACTAGGTTTTGACTCCAACATTAACCTAGGGAGTAATGGTATATTTTAGTTATATGACCTGTGCCTTGATTTCCTCACCTGGAAAATGAAAATTTGTTTATTCAGCTTAAGATATTTTGAACAATTACTTTCGGTATTTGGCATATAGCATTGAATGAGACAGATTAAAGTTCCTACTCTCCTTTGGGGTGCCTGTCTGGCTTGGTTGGTGGAGCATGCAATTCTTGATCTCCAGGTCATGAGTTCAAGCCTCATGTTGGGCATAGAGATTACTTAATAAAAAAAAAATAAAGTTCTTACTCTCCTGGAACTTAACTTCTAGAGTGGGGGAAACATACACATACATTTACAAGATTATGTTGGGTAATACTTATGATGAGAATAAAAAGGGTCATATTACAAGAGTGACTGGAAGGCCATTTTTAGTTGAGTGATCAACAAGGGCTTCTAAGAGAAAGAGACTTAAAGCCGAGACCTGCATGGCAGGAAGGAACCAACCTTGTGAAGATCTATGGGAATAGTGTGCCAGTCAGTGAACAACAAGTGCAAAGGTCATGAAACAGGAACAGACTAGTTGTATTCAAGAAAACTAAAAAAGGCCAGTGCGGGTGGAGCACAGTGAGATGAGGGGAAATGGTATTGGATGAGGCTGGAGAGGCAGGCAGAGGTCAGATCCTGTTGCATATTGTGTGCCAGAATAAGTTGATTTTTATTAGTAATCCGAGGCAAATGGAGAGTGTTATATTTTGTCTGTTTGTTTTAAGCTGGGGAATAAGATGATCAGATTTCTATTTTTAAAAGATCACTGTGACTGCCCCAGTGAGATTGGACTGTAGGGAGACAAGCAAGGAGACCAAGTTGGGAAACAATTATATCATTTGAGGGGGAGATATGCAATGGTAAGCTTGGATTGGGGTGGTAGCTAAGGAGATGGGGAGAAGTTAATGGATCCAAGATATGTATTGAAAGATGAGCTGACAGGACATACTGATGCACTGGCCGTGAGAAATGAGAGAAATAGTTGAATAAAGGATGCCTCTTATGTTTCTGACTTAAGCAACTGAGTGAATCATGGTGCTCTTAACTGAGAGAGAGAACAGTTGAAGAGGAGTTGAAGTGTCTACCTCGGGGAATACTGACAAGCACTTAGCACCAAAGCTGACATAGAGTAAATGCTCAACACATTATCTCTTATTTCTGTTTTTGGTACTGATACCACTATCACTACTAGCTCTGATTTTTCAGCCCTTACTATATGGCAAAAACTATGTCAGTAACACTATGAGGTAGGTCATATTATTGAAGATGGTAAAACTGATATTCATAGAGGTTAAAGAACTTGCCCAGTGATACATGGCTATTAAATGGTAGAGTTGAGACTTGGACCCACGTCTGTGTAGCTCATACACATAATTAGATTTTTTTTACTGTATTTTCTTTTATTACCCATTTTTACTGTTCTTCATAGGTATCAATATCTGTATATTACAACAAATTAGATATGTTTAATTCCTGCCTGTATAAATTTCTGAGATTCTATTTTGAGTTTCCACTGTATAAAATATCATATGGTGATGAGAATGAGTCTATTGATTAAATATGGACAAGAGAGGACAGTGAAATAGAGCTTCTTAGTTCATGATAAGTGAGGATCAAGTTAAAGCAGACATTTCCAGAGATAAAACCAGACTACTTGTCTTAAAGAGTTTGGAACCCTTTGTGATCATTTATGTTTCCAAACATTATGTAGACATGCTTAAAAGTTTTCTTTATTTTTTAAAGTTTATATTTATTTTTAGAGAGAGAAAGAGAAAGGAGAAAGAGAGCAAAAGCAATCAGGGGATGGTCAGAGAGAGAGAGAGAGAGAGAGAGAGAGAGAGAGAGAGAATCCCAAACAGGCTCCGTGCTGTCAGCGTAGAGCCCAACATGGGGCTCGATCCCACGAATCATGAGATCATGACCTGAGCTGAAACCAAGAGTTGGACACTTAATTGACTGAGACACCCAGGCATCCCAAAAGCTGTATTCTACCAAAAAATAAGAGATGGAGGAACTTTGATGGAGGTATATTCTTAGCTGACTTTCTTTTTGTCTGTTTATACTCTGGCTTCCCAAATTCCAATATAGAAGATTCATGATGAATCAGTTAAAGAAGCATATACATCAATATATGACAAAGTGCTAGAATGAATATAATTAGGTGTCCTGAATGCAAGGGTTATGTTTTTCAAGAACATATTGCATATGTTCTTGTTCAAAAACATATTATGTTTTTCCAGAACATAAAACTGGTTCCCTCCATTCATCCTAAAGGTAAAATATTGCATACTGGTAGAAAAATGAAAGCACATTCTTTCCTAACCACAGTTTTATTTTGGTTTTTAATAAAAGGGATACTTTATAGCAGATATCATTTCAGATCTTAGGTATCTATCAGTTCTTAAACAAATATTTATTGAGCATCTATTCTGTGAAAGGTACCAAAAAAAGCAAAAGTGAATGGCAGGCCTCCTGCCTTCCAACAGATTAAAACAGGAATTAGGACATGTATACAAATTATAATCAAACAAGTAAAACTCAAATATAAGACAGGATTCTATGTGGTTCAGCATATAATTGTATCCTAGGAAATAGTCCAGCAAGTAAACAATCTTAAAAGTTTTAATCTTTAGGTATTTACTGTAGTCCTTTGAAAAGCATCAAGGGGAAGCCAATTTGTAATGCCCAGCAACCTTTAAAATCAGTTTTCCATATTGCTTTCATGCTTAATATCTTATACATACTATAGCTACCCAGAAAACTCTGTAAACACTGCTCCTTATCAACTAAAAAATTCACTCTGGAATGTATCTTCTGCAAGTTTTCCCACTTTTTTTTCTTTTTCATCTTCTATCACTTGTTTTTTCCTTTTCATTTATTTTTTGTTTCAAATTTTTATTTAAATTCTAGTTAGTTCACATATAGTGTAATATTGGTTTCAGGAGTAGAACTTAGTGATTCATCACTTACATATAACATCCAGTGTTCATCACAACAATTACCCTCCTTAATACCCATCATCCATTTGGCCCATTCTCTACCCATCTCCACTCCAGCAACCCTCAGTTTGTTTTCTGTGGTTAAAAGTCTCTTGGGGTGCCTGGGTGGCTCAGTCAGTTAAGCTCAGTTCGTTAAGCTTGATTTCAGCTCAGATCATGATCTCATGGTTCATGAGTTAGAGCCCTGTATCAGACAGTGCAGATCCTGCTTGGAATTCTCTCTCTCTCTCTCTCTCTCTCTCTCTCTCTCTCTCTCTCTCTCTCTCCTCTCTGCCCCTCCCTTGTACTTCTCTCTCTCTCTCTCTCTTTCCCAAAATAAATAAACTTAAAAAAGAGTCTTTTATGGGTTGCCTCCCCCTCTTTTTTCCCCATTCCCCTATGTTCATCTGTTTTGTTTCTTAAATTCCACATATGAGTGATATTATATGGTATTTGTCTTTCTCTGATTTATTTTGTTCAGCATAATACACTATATAGCTCCATCCACGATGTTGCAAATGGCAAGATTTCATTCTTTTTGGTGGCTGAATAATATTCTAATACATATTTATACCACGTCTTTGTTATCCCTTCATCAGTCAATGGATATTGGGCTCCTTCCATAGTTTGGCTATTGTTGGGAATGCTGTTATAAATATCGGGGTGCATGTGCCCCTTTGAATCAGTATTTTTGTATCCTTTGGTTAAATACCTAGTAGTGTAATTGCTGGGCCATAGAGTAGTTCTATTTTTAACTTTTTTTAATGTTTATTTTTGAGAGAGAGAGAGAGAGAGAGAGAGAGAGAGAGAGAGAGCAAGCATGGGGAGGGGAGGGGCAGAGAGACAGATGGAGACACAGGATCCAAAGCAAGCTCCAGGCTCTGAGCTGTCAGCACAGAGCTCGACATGTGGCTTGAACTCATGAACCGTGAGAGCATGACTTGAGCCTAAGTTGGACGCTTAACTGACTGCACTACCCAGGCACCCCTATTTTTAACTTTTTGAGGAACTTCCACACTGTTTTCCAGAGTGGCTGCACTAGTTTGCAGTCCCACTAGCAGTGTAAGAGGGTTCCCCTTTCTCCACATCCTTGCCAACATCTGTTGTTTCCCGTGTTGTTAATTTAGTCATTCTGACAGTTGTGAGGTGGTATTTCATTGTGGTTTTGATTTGTGTTTCTCTGATGATCAGTGATATTAAGCATCTTTTCATGTGTCCATTAGCCATCTGTATGTTTTCTTTGCCAAAATGTCTATTCATGTTTTCATCCATTCCTTAACCGGATTGTTTTTTTGGGTATTGAGTTTGATAGGTTCTTTATAGATTTTGAATATTAACCCTTTATCCATTATGTCATTTGCAAATATCTTCTCTCATTCTGTAGGTTGCCTTTTAGCTTTTTTGATTGTTTCCTTTGCTGCGCAGAAGCTTATGATCTCAAGGAAGTCCCATTAGTTCATTTTTGCTTTTTTTCTCCTTGCCTCTGGAGACATGTCTAGTTACAAGTTGCTGTGGCTGAGATCAAAGAGATGGCTCCCTGTGTTCTCCTCTAGGATTTTGATGGTTTCCTGTCTCACAGTTAGGTCTTTCACCCATTTTGAGTTTATTTTTGTGTATGGTGTAAGAAAGTGGTCCAATTTCATTCTTCTGCATTTGCTGTCCAGTTTTCCCACATCATTTGTTGAAGAGACTGTCTTTTTTTCCATTAGATATTCTCTTGCTTTGTCAAAGATTAATTGATAATATAGTTGTGGATCCATTTCTGGGTTTTCTATTCTGTTCCATTGATCTATGTGTCTGTTTTTGTGCCAGTACCATATGGTCTTGATTATGACAGCATTGTAATATAGGTTGAAGTACAGAATTGTGATGCCTCTGGCTTTGCTTTTCTTTTTCAAGATTATTTTGGCTATTGAGGGTCTTTCGTGGTTCCATACAAATTTTAGAATTGTTCTAGCTCTGTGAAAAATGCTGGTGGTATTTTGATAGGGATTGCATTAAATGTGTGGATTGCTTTAGGTTGTATAGATTTTAACCATATTTATTCTTCCAATCCATGAGCATGGAATATTTTTCTATTTATCTATGTCTTTTTCAATTTCTTTCATACATGTTTTACAGTTTTCAGAATACAGGTCTTTTGCCTCTTTGGTTGGGTTTATTCTTAGGTATCTTATCATTTTTGGTATAATGGTCGATGGGATTGGTTCCTTGATTTCTCTTTCTGCTGATTCATTATTGGTGTATAGAAACGCCAGAGATTTTTGTATGTTGATTTTGTATCCTGACACTTTACTGAATTCGTGTATCAGTTTTAGCAATTTTTTGGTGCAGTCTTTCAGGTTTTCTACACAGAGTATCATGTGATCTGTGAATAGTGAAAGTTTTCCTTCTTGCCGATTTGGGTGCCTTTTATTTCTTTTTGTTGTCTGCTTGCTGACTCTAAGACTTACAGTACTATGTTAAATACCAGTAGTGAATATGTTTTCACTCCTGAGAAATTTAACAGAAGACCATGGGGGAGGGTAAGGGGAAAAAAAAAAGTTACAGAGAGGGAGGGATGCAAACCATAAGAGACTCTTAAATACTGAGAACAAACTGAGGGTTGATGGGAGGTGGGGGAGAGGGGAAAGTGGGTGATGGGCATTGAGGAGGGCACCTGTTGGGATGAGCACTGGGTATTGTATAGAAACCAATTTGACAATAAATTATATTTAATATAAAAAATTTAAAAAATACAAGTGGTGAGAGTGGACATCCCTGCCTTGTTCCTGACCATAGAGGAAAATCTCTCAGTTTTTGCCCATTGAGCATATTAGCTGTGGGTTTTTGTTTATGGCTTATATGATGTTGAGGTATATTCCCTGATATTATCCCTACTTTGTTGAGGGTTTTTATCAAGAACGGATGCTATAGTTTGTCAAATGCTTTTTATGCATCCATTGAAAGGATCATATGGTTCTTATCCTTTCTTTTATGAGTGTGGTCTATCACATTGATTGATTTGAGAGTTGAACCACTCTTGAGGCCCAGGAATAAATCTCACTTGATCATGGTGAATAATTCTTTTCATGTACTGTTGGATTCAATTTGCTAGTATCTTATTGAGAATTTTTGCATCCATGTTCATCAAGATATTGGCCTATAATTCTCCTTTTTACTGAGGTATTTGATTTGGGAATCAAGGAATTTTGGCCTCATAGAATGAATTTGGAAGTTTTCCTTCCATCTCTGTTTTGGAATAGTTTGAGAATAGGTATTAACTTTCTCATTTTCTTGAAATGTTTGGTAGAATTCCCCTGTGAAGCCATCTGGACCTGGACTTTTGTTTGTTGGGAGAACTTGTTTTTTCTTTGTATAAAGCTCTTGCTTCTCCGTCCAATGTTACTTAATTAAACTAGCACTCTTCCTTGCAATTTTTCAGCTTTTTGTTTCTATACACCTGTTATGCACAGTTAAATCTCAGGAACTTATATGGCATACCAAAAATCTCCACAGAAGTTGCTGGATTTGGAAAGGCCTATGCAGCCAAAAAGAATTTTATCTTTAGAGGAGAGGGAGCAGAGGAAAGCTGCCAATACTAACAATGTTTTTTATTCCATCACACATAAAAGAAAGTGAAAAGTGTGATATAAAAAAGATAGAGATATTGGTCAACTGGGTGGCTCAGTCAGTTAAGTATCCAACTCTTTTTTTTTTTAAGTTTTTTTTTCTTTTTTTTTTAATGTTTATTTATTTCTGAGACAGAGAGAGACAGAGCATGAGTAGGGGAGGGGCAGAAAGAGAGGGAGACACAGAATCAGAAGCAGGCTCCAGACTCTGAGCTGTCAGCACAGAGCCCGACGCGGGGCTCGAACTCACAAACAGTGAGATCATGACCTGAGCGGAAGTCGGTCGCTCAACCGACTGAGCCACCCAGGCGCCCCAGTTAAGTATCCAACTCTTGATTTCAACTCAGGTCATGATCTCACAGTTTGTGGGATCAAGCCCCAAGTCAGGCTCCACATGGAGCCTGCTTGGGATTCTGTCTTTCCCTGTCAACATAAATAAACTTATTTTTTAAAAGAAAGATAGAGGTAAAATAATAGTTGAGATTAAGGAAAAATAGATTTTGACTTATAAAATCAGGGGTGTTTGAGATAGTTGTTGATGATCTAAACAGGTGGCAATAGTGGAGGCCTTCCCAGGCAGATGGAACAGTATTCAAAGGCAAGGAGGCAGTAAAACATGGTCTGTGTACAGGGAAAAACAGGGAGGTCCATTTGGCTGGAATCTGGGTTTATCAAGGCCTTTTTACTGAATGCAAAACTGACAATAACTAATCCTTGCTCTATGGTGGTTTCAGATATATTTTTGGACTATGATACTTTAAGAGACTAAGACACTGACCAAATCTTAGAAGTTAAAAGATACAACCAACAAGTGCCTTGACTTGCAGGCATATAACAATGCACGTTTTTAGGAGATGATGTTTCCATGGAGAAAGCGTATGTTTAAAGGGGGATAAATTTATGATTTTTTATGACTCCCCTTATTAACAAAAGGAGATGCTGCTGATCTCAACTCTGTCAATCAGAATGTGCACTCCAGCTTGTTTTCTCAGGGATGGGGATGAATTCACGTGGAACCATCCCCACTCTTTCACCACTGTGAAAAGTGATCCACCTTGGCAAGATAGTGGTTAAAATTTGGTAGGTACAGCTTAGATCTATGGCTATGAAACAGAGAAAAGCTGAATAGGAGAGCAATGTGGAATTCCACATCACCTTGACCTCATTAACACAAGACCCAGGTTAACACTAACCTACACCTTCTTATTTCCAGACCAGAACATACTCTTTACCAGTAAGGCAATATATATTTAGTTGGGTGGAGAGATGTCACATGCATCTTGTTATTTTTCAGCCCCATTATTCTGTCTTTTCCCTGTGTCTTCCTCCAACTCCACATAATGGAGAGTGGTTTGGCCACTCTCTCTCTCTCTTTCTCTGTACCCCTAGTTCCCTCTTGCCCTCCCCCTTTCTTTTTTAATCCCTAGACTACCCCCTCCCACAGTTTACACACATAAAGTAGAGCAGGCTTTCCCTACATGCTTGTTGCTGACTCATTGGCTGTAATCTTCAGATCACTAGGGTTTGAAGGTTTTTAATTTGGCCACATGAACCCTTTTTCCCCCTGATATGTTAAATTTTGCCAATATAAACAGAAATAGATAGTAGGAAGGCAGTTATTATGATATGAAATTACAAAGAATGATGCCCAAAACACCAGCATTTAGAGCAGGGTGCAAAGTCACAGAAAATTCTGATTTTTAAGGCATTTAAGGAAGTTTCCTATTAGGTAATATCTTTGTCCAAACACTCTGGCAAAGTTTTGACCTTGATCCCACATGACATAAAGCAAAGATGAAAAACTGTTGTTTCTAAATAAAATATGACTTGAGTTATTTTTATTTTCCATTATTTTAGAGAAAGGTGTAGACAAGTTTGACCTCCCAGAGTGTGGATAGGTCATTAGAAAGAAGGTTAGTACCTTCCCTGGTCATTCCCTTTCACTATTTTACTTGTTACTATCTCAGATGCAAGCTCAGAGGGCATCATTACCATTTTTACAGAGGAAAAATCACTATTTTTAACCAAGACATTGGCACCTGCAAAATTTTCATTCCCTTCCCTATTAGAGCTGGGTCTTTCTTCCAGCACCATCAGTTTTAAAGCTGTCTTACTTTTTAGCTACCCATATCACTAAGCATGCTAGCCCAAAGGCTCAAAGGCCAAGTACAATAACCTCTGTTGGGTTTGTTGAGGATATTTAGTGATAAAAATGGAATTAATTTTAATTTATTAAGTTCTTCTTGACTTAGGAAAAAAAACTTTAAAATGGGTGTAATTCATGAAATCATGAAAATGTCAGTATCTTTCTTAAATCCTACCAATCATACACCCCAAATCTAAACAAACTGACTCTTTTCTTGAAAAAAATAAGTTATGAAAACAAGTTGTAACACCAGAGATTTGTGTCTGGTGCTCCTCCTAGAACTAGTCACCTTCCTTTCCAGTGGCCCTCCTAGGCTCTCTCATTGTCCTCCCTTTGGTTTTCTTTCATTTGGGTCCTATCTTAATTGGATCCTCTGTGCAGCTTGATGATCCTTTATGCTATCCCACTCTCCACCTCCCACCATGAGTTATTCCTTAAATATGCCAATGCCCAGAAGCCTCCACCCCCACCCAGGCCTTCCATCCTCACTCTTGGGTGAAGGGACACACAAGGGGATGCTGTCTAAGGAACACACAAGGGGAACCTCTTCATTTCCCTTCTTTTTGCCACACATATCAGTGTCTGCTCTCCTCTTCTCCTATCCCAAAGGAAGAGGTGGCCTTTCTAAACCACCTCATGCCAGCAAATTTACTTCCTTTTATTTTATTTGTGAACATTTAATAATTTTATTTTCACAACACAGAAGTATATAAAGTAGAAACCCTCTATCCCATTGCCCCATTCTACTTCATTTTTTTTCTGAAAAGAAAAAAAAAGTTTTTCCAGACATTTTCTATGCTTTTTCAAACATCAGTATATAACATAAAGCACACATAAACCTATAATATGCATATCATACTTATGCACACTTATGGAGCCTTGGGGGTTTTGGTTCACACGCAAAAATTGGCCTTCATATTTTATTTATTTAATAGTACAATGGACATGCCTCCAAAACAGTATACAGGGTCTATCTCCTTCTTTTACATATTTCTTGTGTTTTCAAGGTTTCTTTAGCTGTCTCCTTCCCCATGGTTCAAGTTTCTCCCAAATTCAAAAGAACTTTGTATCTCTCAGCTGTGTATCCTATCTCACTCCTTCTCTTCACACCCAAGAGTCCTTGATGAGCTTCCCTCACTGACTGCACATCTTTCCTTCCCACCTAAATCCCTGGTTTGTTTTCTGCCCTTCCTCCACCCATATTGCTTAAAAATCAAAAGTGAACACCAGACCAAGTGAATACTTTTTACCTCCTTAGGGCATTCCCTGCAGCCCTGGGCATTGCTGAGCATGCTCTTCTTGCAACCCTCTTCCCCCTATTCTGACTAGTCCTAAGGACCTTATTGCCTTAATGGTTCCCAACTAAGGGTGATTTTGCCCTCCAGTGGACATGTTACATTATTAGTTGTCACATTTTTAGTTGTCACAACGGAGGGGTGGGTGCTATTGTTACCAAGTGTGTAGAGGCTAGGGATTCTGCCAAGCAACCTAAATGCACAGCACAATTCCCTGAAACATGTAAGTATCCAGCCCAAAGTATCAAGAGTACTGAGGTGGTGAAAGTCTGAAGACATTTCTAACAAGTATAGGCCCTTTAATAACTAGCTAGGGATCTGGCCCCAAATCTTGAAAATGATTTTCTGTATCTGTTCCCAAACGAGACAACTCAAAGTCACACCTAGATACTGCAGAGATGCCCCAGGCCCATGACAACCTCAGTTTCTAGGTCCCCAGTCCCCAGGTAACATCCAAGCTTCCTCCAGTTGTATCAGTCTGGTCCAGGTATGACTCCTTACCATTTTTCCACCTGTAGGCTAAACCATACATTTAACCCTGCTCAATGCAGCTTATAATCATAAGAGGGGGAGACACAGACAACCATCACCCTCCCCCTTTCTTGGTTGGGCTATGTTCTATTCCACACTCTGAATTCACTGAGGGCTTTGTAGCCAGATTCTTCTCCCACTGTTAACCTGGTGATGAGTTGGGGGAGAGAATCCCTCAGGATGGCAGCATACTTTGGTCAGTGGTCTAAACCAATAAACCCTCTGGGCACTATCAGCTGCTGACTCACCTCCTTGGTAGTGGCATGTGACTATACCCAGTTCTGCCCACTGGGTACTGGGGAGGATTCTTCTGTCATGGGGCTGAACAGCCATAGGTAGCAGTCCTTGCTTGCAGTTCATGCTGGCATCCTCTATATGCAGCCCTGGGGCGCTTGGGTGCTCAGTCAGTTGAGTCTGACTCTCGGTTTCAACTCAGGTCATGATCTCTCGGTTCGTGGGTTCGAGCCCCACATTGGGCACTTTGCTGGCAGTGCGGACCCTGTTTGGGATTTTCCTCTCTCCGCCCCCGCCTCTACCCTTCCCCCACTTGCGCTATAAACTTAAAAAAAAGTATACACGCAGTCCTGAGATTCCCTTGGAGCAGGAAATCTCTGTTGTGTCATAAGCAAGTAGTTAACCCTAGGCCTGTTTTGATTGTTTCTTGTGATATAACTCGTTTAGAACATGAACAAGATTTCTGTCCAGTTTATTCTTAGAGACTCATGGGATTCAGGAATCCCCACTACCTGTCACTCCCTGATGCACCTCCCCAGTCAGTTCCAACAGTTTCTTTGATGCCCTGTGGTTTGCACCTGCTCTTCTGGTATCATTTTCTGACTTGGAAATAATCTGGTTGTCCAGAGAAGGAACCCATTCAAGTTAAATTAAAGAAAAGGGGATCTCTGTAGAGTGGATTTTCATGCAACACAATTGCAGAAAGTGGAAAAGTGGTCAGGCCTCCAGGTCTCCATCTCTGGGTTTGCAGGATCAACTCCTTTCCTTCTCTGTGCTTGTCTGCTCCTTGGGAACTCATGCTGGCATCCTCTAAAAGACACTCGGCCTCTATAAAGCACAGAGTTCTGCTCCCCCACAGCCAGGGTCAGGCCTCAGCTGTGGCCTCAGTGTCCGTGACTCTGACCTTGGCCCCAACTCCAAATAACCCACTGCTTCCTTGCCCAACACCATCCTGACTATGGGACTATGGAATCTGCCTCTCTATTCAGATTCTCTAGTGTAAGAACCTGTGTGGTTAAGGATGGGTCAGATGTCCACTCCTCCAATCATATACAGCCTAGGTGGGAAGAGGGGTGGGCTGTCACAAACATGGCTGCTCAGGTCCACCAGGTACTAGGGTAGGGAATGGAGACACATACTAACAGAAGCTACAGTGCTTCTGGGGTGTGGAATGCTAATGCTCTGGAACAAAAAGGGGGTCATCAAAATAAGTCTATGTTTTACCCCCCCAACCACCTAATCTACACCCTCCCCAGCCACCACTCCATACCCACCCCACTTTTCCACCTTTCTCACAACCCCCTTGCCCCATCCACCCACCCTCCTTTTCTCCCCATTCTTCCCAAACCCTCCCGCATCTCTCCCCCTCCCTCTGAAAATTGATTTCCCATTGGGATATGTTTCCGTTCTATTTCACATTTCTGAATTCACTGGGGGTTTTGCAGCCAGATTCCCCTTCCACAGCGGAAGCAAATTTCTCTCCGTGAAAAATTCACAGCTTTACACCAAGGGCAGTCCCAATCCCCTGGTCTGCGAAATATGGGAGGTCTTCTCTGTTGAAGGAGATCGTTGTCTCTTTGGGATTCTTGAGGGTGTGTTCCCTGGGACCCGACATCAGACCACAAGTTAACATCAGAGGGCCTCCAGTGGGGAGATATCTGAGATGGAGCTCCTGGGGTGAACATTATTGCTGGTGGGGTTGGTGTGGGCGCAGGTGGGAAGGGGGAAAAGGGGCAGGCATAGGAGTATGTGAATGAGGCAGGGAGCTGGACAGGCAGGGGTGAGGGTGTGGCTGTGGTCCCGGGCTTCATCGTCCCAGAGAAATAAAGCATGGCTGTATCCACTGACCTGACATCTCCCTCCCTCTGCCCACCAGAGGTATAATTTTTCTGCTCAGCTCCAAGAACATGCACAAGGCCTCCACCCGGGTTCTTTGTGGCCTCTGTCCCTTCTTCACCTTTCTGTCTTCTTCCTCTTCCTGTGGCACCAGCAGGAGTAGCAGAAGTAGTGGCACCCCCCAACTCTTCCTCCTCACCTGCTCCTTCTGTCCCAGCGTCACTGGCAGTGGCCAAGCCTGGCTCCTCTGCAACCTGCCCCCGCTCCCGCGAAGACTCCAGCTCCTGCAGAGAAGTAGGCAGGGTTGAGACCCATTCTGGGGATGGTGAGGGGGTGGGGCAAGGAGATAGGGCCAGGAGAGGGGGCAGGGACCAAGTTGAGGCAATCTTACAGCCCGCAGGAGCTTCCACCTCAGGAGGTCCCTTTCCTTCCGTATCTCCGCCAAGTTTGCCTGTGTCTGCTGCAGACGGAAGGCTGCCTCCCTGCGCTCCATCTCCTGCTGTGCTGTGAGCTCCTTTAGGTCTGAGGCCAAGGTCTCTGCAGCGGACTTATGCAGTTTGGCGAAGTCCTGCAGCCAGTGCACCCTGTGCCCATGTAACTGGCCCTGCCTCCGGGCAAAGCGCACACCTAGGGCCAGGCTGCTCCAGGCACAAGCGTCTTTGGCCTCACTGGACACTGCGCTGTCCTCCAGGATGGCCTTGAGCTTGTTCTCCACTTCCTCCCAGGACTGAGATATATTTTCGAGGTAGAACTCAGGGCCTTTCGTGTGCCCGGCCATCTTCTCACTGATGAAAGCCACCACGTTGCCGTGCTGGAACCCACCACTGGGGTCTTCGGGTTTCAAGGCCATGATGGCTGAGGGCTTTAGGGGCTTGTTTGGCCCTGCGGGGATGAATCAACCAGTTGCACCCTCCTCTCCCCCCTTTAATCCCTTCCCCCCGTTAGCCCTCCCCACCCCACTCTGTAGCTTCCCTTTTGATTCCTCCGCCCAACCCTCCTGAGACCCTCATAAAGACCACTGACTGGCTTGCCTTGCCATAGTACACTTCTCACCAGGTCTTACCTCCCTAGCTAGGATTAGAGGAGGTACAGACCTCCCATGCCTGCCTACAGAACCTAAAGAGAAAGTGAGAAAGCGCACCTCTTTCCCTCCAGGGACTCCAAGGAAAGGAAGTGTCTAAGCAAACCCTAGAGGCTTTTACCGTGGGACTGTTCCAACTTTGAAAGATAGTAGGGGTGGGAGGGAATGCACAAGGAAGGTCCTCCGTCTGCCCCAGGACATAAGGGAACCCGCTACAATGTTGCAAGTCCTTGAAGTGGGGAGGAAACAGGAGTGATCAGAAAAGACAGAACTGAGAATTTGAAACACTTGTGATCAAGTACAAAAATTTCACCCCCTACTCTCCACCCCCACTAAAATGGTTTGTCCCACATCAGGAGCCCCTCCCCTCTTAGAAGTGGAATATTCTAGAACAAGAAAAAAAGCCTCCTCCTCACCAGGAAGATGCTGTATCTCCTATTCTAGAATCCCCTAAATTGGAATATGACAGTCAGAAAATTGTTTATGTAAAGGGCCAAGTAATAATTATTTGAGGCATTGTAGGCAAAGGACCTCTGTCCCAAATACTTACAGCATAAAAGCAGTCATAAGAAATACTTGAAGAAATAAGCATGGCCATATTCCAATAAAACTTATGCATAAAAATAGGTAGCCGGCAGGATTTGGCCTGTAGTTTGCCAACTCCTGGTCTAAACTCATATTTCCTGCATATCCCAAAGATATCAAAAATCCAAATGTTCACCCTTTCCCCCGAGAGATGATTCTCCTATATTCCTGTGTTCATATTCTCCTATATTCTTGTGTTCACTATAAAAACCTCAAAATCATCAATACCACTTGCCTTTAATAACATAGGAAATTGGTCCCAAATCTTGTTGCTAGTATCTCAGAATCTTTTTTTTTTAAATTTTTTTAACGTTTATTTATGTTTGAGACAGAGAGAGACAGAGCATGAACGGGGGAGGGTCAGAGAGAGGGAGACACAGAATCCAAAACAGGCTCCAGGCTCTGAGCTGTCAGCAAAGAGCCCGACGCGGGGCTCGAACTCATGGACTGCAAGATCATGACCTGAGCCGAAGTTGGCCGCTTAACCGACTGAGCCACCCAGGCGCCCCTCAGAATCTTCTTTTAACATCCATTCCCATTTAGAGAATGCCCACATAGTCTCATGAATAAATTCTCTAATCTCTTTCTAATTCCTAATCTTTCCTATGACCATGCTATTTTCAAGCTTCAAAATATTTGATGGCTTCCTGTGACCAACTCTTGGGGTAATATTATATTCTTACCCTAGTATACCTTTCTAAATTAACTCTCCTTATTCTCTTTTCTGCCATTATTTATGCACTGAAGGAAGTGGACATGCAGAGATACACTCATTTTGGGTTTTATTTTTCCATTTGAAAAATTAGAAATCCATTATTTATTATATGAGAATTACATTTTGTTCTATGACCTACATTGAAATAGATAACATTTCTTCTCTAAGTGTCTTGTGTCAGATAGTGAGAAAAAAATAATGTATCAGGCATTAATATATTACTTAAGAAGGTAGTTAAATCCCAGAGGTATAAATCCCACTGTTTTAGCTTTCTTTTTAAACTGTTATCTTTTTCTTCATTTCAATTTGGGTATTTTATTTGTTGGTCTTGGGACTAATAAATGGGAAGCGTTCATGTTTTCGCTTGTTCTAGAGTGACTTCTGTAGAAAGATCATTTGGAAGATAATATAGAAATTGGAATGGCAAGGAGAGAGGGGTGATATTGGAGTCAGGGAGACCCATTAGGGGGATGCCACAGTAATTCAATATGTAAACTAAGGTAGTAGAAGTTAGAATGGAGACAAAAGTGTATAGAGCTATTTGGCTGATAGAATTGATAGGAATGTCAGGGACAGGGATGAGAAAATGAGTAGGGTAATTCCCAGGTTTCTGCTACAGGGAACTAAGTAGATAGTGATGCTGTAGACTTAGATGGAGAATAAAAGAGAAGCTGTTTGGAAGGGGGATCACCTGTGGACATACTGATATTGAGATACCCGTGGGACATCCTAATGGAGATACCCCACAAGCAGTTAGATATATGAGTCTAGGACTAGGTGAGACATCAGGGCTGGAGATATAGTATTGAAAAATGGAAATTGGATTCAAAGTAGTGGTTGAAATAACCCACGGAGAAGATATACAGCAAGAAGAACAGAGTGCAGGGAATAACTCTTTTCTTACCACTCTCCATTCTCACTCACGGTTTTATAGCTGACTTGCTTACTCTGCCTACTCTGATTTTGGACTCAGAACATTTTTTTACCCTTTTTATTCCTTCCATAACTCTTTAAACATGGACTTCAGCTTGTGATCACTTGTATCTGTATGCTATCATTCTTCCACTTCTGCTTATAAACGCTTTTAAAAGATTAAGGTAAATCATTTACTTGTTTTGATTTAAATTCCGGTTAGTTACTATACAGTGTAATATTAATTTCAGGTGTACAATATAGTGATTCAACACTTACATATTACACTCAGTGTTCATCACAAGTGCACTCCTTAATCTCTATCATCTATTTCACCCATTCTCCCACTCTCCTCCCCTCTGGTGAACAGCAGTTTGTTCCCTTTTGTTAAGAGTCTGTTTTTTGGTTTGCCCCTCTCATTTTTACCCCTATGATCATTTGTTCAGTTTCTTAAATTCTGCACATGGGTGAAATTACATGGTATTTGGCTTTCTCTGACTGACTTATTTTGCTTAGCAAAATACTTTATAGCCCCATCCATATCATTGCAAATGGCAAGATTTCACTATATATGTATATTATCTATATATATACAGCATTATCTATAATAGCAAAATATGAAACAGCCCAAATGTCCATGTACTGATGAAAAGGAAGCTGTGGTATGCGTATGTATATGGACATTTGGGCTGTTTCATATTTTGCTATTATAGATAATGTTGCTATAAACTTCAGGGCGCATGTATGCCTTTGAATTAGTATTTTTGTATTCTTTGGGTAAATACCTAGTAGTTCATTTGCTGGATTATGGAGTAGATCTATTTTTGACTTTTTGAGAAATCTCCATACTGTTTTCCATAATGGCTGCACCAGTTTGCATTCCCACCAACAGTTCATGAGGGTTCCTTTTTTTCCACATCCTCAGCAACACTTGTTATTTCTTGTGTTTCTGATTTTAGCCATTCTGAGAAATGTGAGCTGGTATCTCAGTGTACTTTTGATTTGTATTTCTCTGATGGTGAGTGATGTTGAACATCTTTTCATGTGTCTGTTGGCCAACTGTATGTATTCTTTGAAAAATATCTATTCATGTCTACTGCTCATTTTAATTGGATTATTCAATTTTGGGGTGTTGGGTTTGATAAGTTCTTAATAGATTTTGGATACTAACCTCTTATCAGATATGTTACTTGTAAATATCTTCTCCCATTCCAAAGTTGTTTAGTTTTATTGATAATTTCCTTCACTATGCAGAAGCTTTTTATTTTGATGTAGTCCCAATGGTTAATTTTTGCTTTTGTTTCCCATGCCTCAGGAGACATATCTAGAAAGAAGTCGTTATGACTGAGATCAGATAGGTCACTGCTTCTGTTATCTTCTAGGATTTTTATGGTTTCAGGTCTCACACTTAGGTCTTTAATCCATTTTGAATTTTTTTGTGTGTGTGTATGGTGTAATAAAGTGGTCCAGTTTCATTCTTCTTTTTTTAATGCTTATTTATTTTGAGAGAGGGGAGAGTATGAGCAAGGGAGGGACAGAGAGAGAGAGGGAGATAGAGACTCTCAAGCAGGCTCCATGCTGTCAGCACAGAGCCCAATGTGGGGCTTGATCTCACCAACTATGAGATAATGACCTGAGCCGAAACCAACAGTTTGATGTTTAACTGAGTCACCCAGGTGACCGCACTTTCATTCTTTTGCATGTTGCTGTCCAGTTTTCCCAAGACCATTTGTGGAAGAGATTGTCTTTTTCCTATTAGATCATCTTTCCTGCTTTGTTGATGATTAATTGACCACATATTTCTGGGTTCATTTCTGTGTTTTCTATTCTGTTCTATTGATCTGTGTGTCTGTTTTTATGACAGCACTATACTGTTTTGATCACTACAGTTTTGTAATACAACTTGAAGTCTGGGATTGTGATGCCTCCAGCTTTGCTTTTTTTTTTTTTTCAAAGTTGCTTTGGCTATTCAGGGACTTTTATGGTTCCATACAAATTTTAGGATTGTTTGTTCTATCTCTGAAAAATGCTGTTGGTATTTTGATAGAGATTGCATTAAATGTGTAGATTGCTTTGGGTAGTATAGACAGTTTAACAATATTTGTTCTGTCAATCTATATGCATGGAAAATCTTTCCATTTCTTTGTGTCCTCTTCTATTTTTTTCATAAGTGTTTTATAGTTTTCAGAATACAGATCTCTTACCTCTTTGGTTAGGTTTATTCCTGGGTATATTATTATTTTTGGTGCAATTGTAAATGGGATAGATTCCTTAATTTGTCTTTCTTCTGATTCATTATTGATGTATAGCAGTGCAACAGATTTCTGGATGTTGATTATGTATCTTTTGACTTTAGTGAATTCCTATATCAGTTCTAGCAATTTTGTGGTTTTTCTACATAGAATATCATGTGTTCTGTGGATAGTGAAAGTTTTACTTCTTCCTTGTCAATTTGGATGCCTTTTATTTCTTTTTGTTGTCTAATTGCTGAGACTAGGACTTCAAGTACAATGTTAAATAACAGTGGTAAGAGTCGACATTCCCTTGACCTTAAGGGAAAAGCTGTCAGTTTTTCTCCATTGAGGATATTAGCTGTGGGTGTTTTTTGTGTATAATCTTTGTTATGTTAAGGCATGTTCCCTCTATCCCTACTTTATTGAGGATTTTTATCATGAATGGATATTGTACTTTGTCAAATGCTTTTTCTGCATCTATTGAAGACATCATATGGTTCTTATCCTTTTTGTTTTTTTATTAATGTGGTACATCAGATTGATTTCATTTATGGTATATCCCTTGCAGCCTGGGAATAAATCCCACTTGATCATAGTGAATGATTCTTTTAATATACTACTGGATTCAGTTTGCTGGCATTTTATTGAGAATTTTCACATCAGTGTTCATCAGAGACATTATAGTTCACTTTTTTAGTGGGGTCTTTATCTGGTTTTGGTATCAGGGCAATGCTTGTCTCATAGAACGAATTTGTAAGTTTTTCTTCCTTTTCTATTTTTAGAATAGTTTGAGAAGTATTGGTATTAACTCTTCATAAAATGTTTGGTACAGTTCACCTATGAAGCCATCTGGCTCTGGACTTTCATTTGTTGGGAGATTTTTTTTTATGACTGATTCATTTTCTTTCCTGTTTATCAGTCTGTTCAAGTTTTCTGTTTCTTCCTGTTTCAGTTTTGGTAGTTTAAGTTTCTATGAATTTATCCATTTTTTTCCAGGTTGTTCAATATTTTGGCATGTGGTTTTTCATATGATTCTCTTATAATTGTTTGTATTTCTGTGGTGTTGGTTGTTATTTATCCTCTGTCATTTGTGATTTTATTTATTTGGGTCCTTTCTCTTTTCTTTTTTATAAGTCTGTGTAGAGGTTTATCAATCAATTTTATTGATATTTTCTTTTTTTTTTTTTTTTTTTTTTTTTCAACGTTTTTTATTTATTTTTGGGACAGAGAGAGACAGAGCATGAACGGGGGAGGGGCAGAGAGAGAGGGAGACACAGAATCGGAAACAGGCTCCAGGCTCCGAGCCATCAGCCCAGAGCCTGACGCGGGGCTCGAACTCACGGACCGCGAGATCGTGACCTGGCTGAAGTCGGAAGCTTAACCGACTGCGCCACCCAGGCGCCCCTATTGATATTTTCAAAGAAACACCTCCTGGCTTCACTGATCTATTGTATTTTTTAATTTCTATATCATTTATTTCTACCTTACTATAATTATAATCTTTTATTATAATTATATGTTTTTATCTATAATTTTATTATACTTATTACATATTATAATCTTTATTATTTCTTTCTTCTGCTGGATTTAGGCTTTGTTTATTCTTTTTCTGGATCTTTTACTTGTAAGGATATGTTATGTATTTGAGATTTTTCTTTCTTCTTGAAGTAGGTCTATATTGCTTTTAACTTTCCTTTTAGGAATGCTTTTGCTGCATCGCTAAGGTTTTGGACTATTTTGTTCTTATTTTTATTTTTTTCGTGTATTGTTTTTATGTCTTCTTTGATTTCCTGGTTGACCCATTCACTGTTTAGTAACATATTGTTCAACCTACATGTATTTATGGTCTTTCCAAGTTTTTTTCCTTGTGACTGACTTCAAGTTTCACAGTGTTGTCAGAAAATATACATAGTATGATCTCAATCTTTTTGTATTTGTTGAGGCCTGATTTGTGACCTAATACATGATCTATTCTGGAGAATGTCCCATGTGTACTTGAAAAGAACGTATATTCTGGTCTTTTAGGATGGAATATTCTGAGTATATCTGTTAAGTCCGTCTGTCCAGTGTGTCATTCAAAGCCATTGTTTCCATGTTGACTATATATTTAGATGATATATTGATATAAGTGGGGTGTTAAAGACTCCTACCGGTATTGTATTATTATTAGTTATGTTTATGTTTGTTGTTAATTGTTTTATATATTTGGATGCTTTCATATCGGATGAATAAATATTTACAATAGTTACATCTTCTTGTTGGATTGTCCCCTTTATTATGATATGGTGCCCTTCTTTGTTTTTTGTTACAGTCTTTGCTTTAAAGTCAAGTTTGTCCTATATAAGTGTTGCTACTCCAGCTTTATTTTGATATCCAGTAGCATGATGAATGGTTCTCCATCCCCTCACTTTCAATCTACAGGTGTTTTAGGTGTAAAATGAGTCTCTTGTAGGCACCATATAGATGGGTCTTTTTTTTTTAATCCAGTATGACACCCTGTGTCATTTTATTGGAGCATTTAGTCTTTTTATATTCAGAGTAATTATTGATAGATATGTACTTAGTGCCATCGTATTACTTGTTTTGTCATTGTTTGTGGAGATTTTCTCTGATCCTTTCTTGTCTTTGCCATTTTTGTTTTTCTCTTTTGCATTCAAAAAGTCCCCTTTAATATACCTTGCAGGGCTGGTTTAGGAGATCACAAACTCCTCTAGTTTTTTTTGTTTGTTTGTTTAATCTGGGAAACTCTTTATCTCTCCTTGTGTTCTGAATGGTAGCCTTGATGGATAGAATATTCTTTGTTGCAGATTTTTCCCATTCAGCATTTTAAATGTATCATGCCACTCCTTTCTGGCCTGCCAAGTTTCTTTTGAGAAATCTACAGCTAGATTTATGGTTCCTTCTTTGTAAGTGAAGGACTTATTTTGTCTTCATGCCTTTGGGATTTTGTCTTTATCACTATGTTTTTCAAATTTAATTACAGTATGTCTTGGTGTTGGCCTGCTTTTGTTGATTTTGATGGGCATTCTCTGTGCCTCATGGATCTGGATGTCTGTTTCTTTCCCCAGATTAGGGAAGTTTTCAGCTGTTTTTGGGTTCACAGCAAAATTGAGAGGAAAGTACAGAAATTTACGATGTATCTCCTGCCCCCACATGCATACCCTATTATCAGTAGCCACTGCCAGAGTGAATATTTACTACAATTGATTAACCTACATTGACACATCATTATCATCCAAAATCCATACTTTTCATTGTGGTTCACTCTTGGTGTTGTACTTTCTATGGGTTTGCACAAATGTATAATGGCATATATCCATCATTATAGTATCATACAGAGTATTTTCACTACCTTTAAAGTCCTTTGTGTTCCACCTATCCATCTCTCCTCCCAACTCTTGGCAATCACCAATCTTTTTAGTGTCTCCATAGTTTTGCCTTTTCCAAGTGTCATATAGCTGGAATTTTACAGTATGTAGCTTTTTCTCATTGGCTTCTTTTACTTAGTAATATGCATTTAATGTTCCTCTATATCTTTCCATGGCTTGAGAGCTCATTTACTTTTAGCTCTTAATAATATTCCATTATCTCTATGTGCCATATATTATTTATACATTCACCTACTAAAGGATATCTTGGTTACTTCCAAGTTTTGGCAATTATGAACAAAACTTCTATAAACATCTGTGTGCAGGCTTTTTTTTTTTTTTAATTTTTTTTTCAACGTTTATTTATTTTTGGGACAGAGAGAGACAGAGCATGAACGGGGGAGGGACAGAGAGAGAGGGAGACACAGAATCAGAAACAGGCTCCAGGCTCTGAGCCATCAGCCCAGAGCCTGACGCGGGGCTCGAACTCACGGACCGTGAGATCGTGACCTGGCCGAAGTCGGACGCTTAACCGACTGCGCCACCCAGGCGCCCCTGTGTGCAGGCTTTTATGAAGACATAATTTTTCCCTCCTTTGGGTAGTTATCAAAGAATATAAATGCTAGATCATATAAGGGTATGTTTAGTTTTGTAAGAAACTTCCAAACTATCTTCTAAGTTGCTGTGCCATTTTGCATTCCTACCAGCAATGAATGAGAGTTCCTGTTACTCCACATCCTTACTAGCATTTGGTGTTGTTAGTGTTCTGGATTTTGGCCATTCTAATAGGTATGCAGTTGTAGCGCAGGTTTGTTTTCATTTGCATTTCCCTGGTGACATATGATATACATATTTTCAAATGTTTATTTGCCATCTGTATATTTTATCTATTTGATGAGGTTTCTGTTAAGGTCTTTGGCCCATTTTTTTTTTTTTTGTTATTGTGGAGTTTTAAGAATTATTTGTATACTTTGGATAGCAGTCCTTTATTAGATGTGTCTTCTGCTAATATTTTCTCTCAGTCTGTGGCTTGTTTTCTAATTCTCTTAACATTGTCATTTGTAGAGCTGAAGTTTTTTAATTTTGTTAGCAGTCAGTTATTTGTCACAGATCATGTCCTTGATCTTGTAATTAAAAAATCATTGCCATATCCAAGGTCATCTAGATTTCCCTATGTTGTTTTCTAGAAATTTTATAGTTTTGCATTTTACATTTAAGTCTGTGATCCATTTTGAATTCTTTTTCATGGTGGGTGTAAAGATCTGAGTCTAGATTCATTTTTTTATATGCATGTGGATGTCTAATTGTTCTAGTACCATTTGTTGAAAAGACATTTTTTGCTCTATTGTGTTGCATTTTCTTCTTTGTCAAAGATCAGTTGACTATATTTATATGCATCTATTTCCAGGCTCGATATTCTATTCCACTGAGCTGTTTGTCCGTTCTGTCTTAATTACTATAGCTTTAGAGTAGGTCTTAAAGTCAGATAGTATCAGTCCTCCAATTTTGGTCTTCTCAGTTTTGTAGTTATCCTCATGTAGATCTTGTACATATTTTGTTAGATACATACCTAAGTATTTCATTTTGGGGGTTTCTAATGTAAGTGATATCATGTTTTTAATTTCAAATTAATAACTTTTTCATTGCTTGCATATGTGAAAGCAATTGACTTTTGTGTATTAACCTTATATCCTGGAGCCTTGCTAGTTACTAGTTACTTACTTACTAATTTCAGGTGTTTTGTCAACTCTTTCAGATTTTTTGCATGGGTCATCTATATGTATAGATCAATCATACATCTATGAACAAAGATGATTTTATTTCTTCCTTTTGAATCAATCAGATATTTCCTTTTTTTTATCTATTGCATTATCTGAGACTTTCAGTATGATGTTGAATAGGAATGGTGAGAGGGGACAGTCTTGCCTTATTCCTAATTTTAATGGGAAAACTTGTAGTTTATTATCATGAAATATAATGTTAGCTATAGTTTTTTTCATAGATATTCTTTACTGAGTTGAGGAATTTTCCCTCTAGTCCTAGTTTGTTGAGAGTTTTTTTTGTTTATTTTTAATTTTTTAATTTTTTTTTTTTATCATGAATGGACGTTGGATTTTGTTAACTGCTTTTCCTGCATCTACTGATATGGTCATGTAATTTTTCTTCTTTAGCCTGTTAATGTGATGAACTACATTAATTGATTTTTGATTTTTTTATGTTTATTTCTTATTTTGAGAGGGAGAGAGGGAGTGAGAGAGAGAGTGTGTGCAAGCAGGTGAGGGGCAGAGAGAAGTGAAGAGAAGAATCCCAAGCAGGGTCCATGCTGTCAGTGCAGAAACCAATGAGGTGCTTTATATCACAAACCATGAAATCATGACCTGAGCCTAAATCAAGAGTCTGATGATTAAACAACTGAGCCATCCAAGTGCCCCTGATTTTTGAATATTTGAACCAACTTTCCACATCTGGGATAAATCCGACTTGGTTGTGGGGTACGATTATCTTTTTTAGTATTCTACTATAATTTATTTTATTTATTTATTTATTTATTTATTTATTTAATTTTTTAAATGTTTATTTCTGAGACAGAGAGAGAACATGAGCGGGGGAGGGGCAGAGAGAGAGAGAGAGAGAGAGAGAGCAAGAGAATCCGAAGCAGGCTCCAGGCTCTGAGCTGTCAGCACAGAGCCTGACCTGGGGCTTGAACTCACAGACCGTGAGGTCACAACCTGAGCCAAAGTCAGGCGCTCAACCAACTGAGCCACCTAGGCACCCCTATTTTTTTTTTAATTTTAGAGATAGCGTGTGCACACTTGTGGAGTAGAGGGGCCATGGGGGAGAGAGAATCTTAAGCTGGCTCCATGCAGAGCCTGTCATACTGCTCGATCCCACAACCATGTGATCATGACCTGAGCCAAAATCAAGAGTTGGATGCTCAACTGACTGAGCTGCCCAGGTGTCCCTGGGATATAGTTATTTTTATACATTACTGGGTTTGATTTCCTAATATTCTGTTGAGGATTGTGCATTTATGCTCATGAAAGATATCAGTCTGTAGTTTTCTTGTAATGTCTTTGGTGTTGGTATTAGACTAATGCTGGCTTCATAGAATCAGTTAGGAAGTATTCCATCTGCTTCTATCTTCTGAAAGAGATTGTAGAGAATTTGGTATAATTTCATCCTAAGTATTTGGTAGAATTTGCCAGTGAATCCATCTGGACTTGGTGTTTTATTTTTTGGAAGGTTATTAATTATTGATTCAATTTCTTTAATAGCTGTAGGCCTATTCATATTTCTGTAGGTCTGTTTCTTCTTGTGTGAGTTTTGGCAGATTGTGCCTTTCAAGAAATTGATCCATTTCATCTAGGCTATCATATTTGTGGGCATAAAGTTGTTTGTAGTATTCTTTTATTATTCTTTAAATATCTATAAGAACTGTAGTGATACCCTGTCTTTCCGTTCTGATATTAGTAATTTCTGTCCTCTGTTTTTCCCTTCTTGTTCTTTTAAAGCATTAACATTGCATGCTTGCAGTTATATGTGCTTATTTTTGTACTTATCTGAAGGTCTTTCCGACAAGGTCAAAGATATTTTTCATAAAATTTTCTACTTTTGTAATAATTTTCAAGGAATGTAAGTCATCAAAGGGCCTAAGATTTTATTTGTTTATTAATTTACTTCATTTCCCTGAATTTGATAGTAATATCAGTTCATAGTTCTTATGTTTCTAGTGGGACAATATCATCCAAGGGTGGTAGATTGATGAAATGATAGTTTTGTGTAGCAGTCAATTAACATTTCAAAAATCTCAGAAAACAAAGTTTTAGTTTACTGGTCATTAGATGGTTCTGGAATTTGCAAAGAAAGTAACTTGAAAGGAGGATAAAACAATTGAGGGAACCATTTAGAAAAGTTTCAAGTATATCCTGAGGTATTTTGTCTGGGCTTGTGCTTTTAGACATGAAAAATTCCCTAATTTACTTAGTTTTTTTTTAATAGGTTAGCTCTAGTGATATAAAAGTTTACATAAACTCAAATTCAGAAATAAAACTTAAGATTTTATAGTATAAGCATATTATATAAATGGGAGTTAGAAAGAGGCATCTGGGTTTTTTATGTATGATCTTACTATTCCTGTCAGGGAACCCAAGATTGATCAACATTTGCCCTTAGAAATACTTCTGGGGAAAAAAAGTATAAGTTATGACCTATATAGTAGCTAATATGAAATCTTTGGAATGGGAAGTGGGGTTTCTTCATCAATTTACAAATTCTGTACTGTGCATATTGACATTATTCTTTAAATGTTACCTTTACACATTTACATTTCTTTCTGTGAGCTCCCCCAAATTTGTGTGGGTAACCACAAGTTAGTTTGGCTGTTAACCCATATTAGCATCAAGTTAGCCAGGGGCTAACAGTCAAAACCTGGGTTCTAATCCACTAACCATCTATATGGGCTTAACTGAATTATTTGTCTTCCCTGTGTCTACATTTTAGTCCTCTAAAAAGTGTAGATGATACCTACCCTGAACATTTTCCTGTATTATTGGCAGAATTAAGTAAAATAAGAGATGAAGAAGCACTTGAATGTTTAGAAATGCATGCAATTGTAAGGCCCTTCTGTAATATCACAGCAAAGTCACTTCTCTCATATTGAGCCTGAATGTTCTCCTTATCCTCAGGATGTGAAGGGAGGTCAGAAAAAAAGTACAGTCTCTATTGTTGCACACTCGTCAGTCTGCCTCCTCAAACTTGCACAGCTCTAATTGTACCTAATGAAAGAAAAGTAACATTTTTAGGTCTCAGTTGCAGGAAATATTTTATTTTATTTTATTTTATTCTTATTTTTTTAAATTTTTTTTAACGTTTATTTATTTTTGAGACAGAGAGAGACAGAGCATGAACGGGGGAGGGGCAGAGAGAGAGGGAGACACAGAATCTGAAACGGGCTCCAGGCTCCGAGCTGTCAGCACAGAGCCCGACGCGGGGCTCGAACTCACGGACCGTGAGATCGTGACCTGAGCTGAAGTTGGACGCTTAACCAACTGAGCCACCCAGGCGCCCCGCAGGAAATATTTTAAATAGAACTTGCCTGGGGCATTTTTCTAAATAAAATCTAAATAATGCAAGATTAGTGGGAACTGTGCCAGAGCTAGATTACACAACCAATAAAAAATCAACCTGAGTCTCAGTCTGTCAGACAGCCTTGATCATACTGACCCCAGGTCATTAATGGAGACAGTAGGACTCCCACCTGGCCTTGTCTTCGAGTTCCAGAGACCTTGGTCATCGCTAAGGACTTTATACTAGGGCTTGTTTGTGGGTTAACAAGCAATTTTCCAGCAGCCTTCCACATGCTAGAGACCAGAACAAGCATGAATTCATGCAGAACCCAGGCCTCAGGTTGTTTGTGGGTTAGAGTTAGAGAAA
This sequence comes from Neofelis nebulosa, assembly GCF_028018385.1. Lineage (NCBI taxonomy): Eukaryota > Metazoa > Chordata > Mammalia > Carnivora > Felidae > Neofelis > Neofelis nebulosa. Next base: position 85,667,724 of record NC_080800.1, read on the forward strand.
ATGGAAACATTTTGTCCTTCAACCATCAGCAATCCCCAGTTTGTGTTCCCTGCCCTCATCCCTATCCCAAGTTAATGAAGGTGCTTTTAGCTTGATCTACATAATTTATAATTTGGAGGGATTGGGGAGGAAACACTTAAGAATATCTGTCTTTTGTCCCTAGAAAACTTACCTAGAGGTCTAGGCTTTGTTATACAAGGTATTTGTCTAAGAAACTCTTAGAAGGCTTAGTGAAACTATTGCTAACAATATGACCTCCAAGGTTCTAGCCTTTGCCAAATAGCTACTGCCCATATTAACTGAAAGTTCCTCCCTGCCTTAGCTGTTTTCTTTTGATTCACTTCTTTTTGTGTCTAGGTCAGTGTGTCTTTTTGATCCTTTCAGAACTTCATGACTCTCTGGTACTTGGCCTATTGCCCAACTGACCTCTTTTAGACATTTTCCTATCAGGTAGTACCCCTAACCCAGTGGCATACCTTAATCCATTGCTGCCAGTGTACTGTTTTTATTATATTGGTGATTGATCATAATTACTATCACACATAAATTATAATTATTATTTATTAACAATATATAACAACTAATCCTATCGGTAATGACAATTCTAACTATAATGTATGGAATATCTAGTATGTGCCAGATACTCTATTATGTGTTTTATATGCATTATTTTATTTAACACTTAGACTGGAGGGGTCAGGTGTTGGAGTCATTCCAATTGAAAATGGTAACATATTTTTGCTCATGGTGTTATAATGAGAGGAACTCCTTTCTCCAAACTCCAATGGAATCACCATAAAGGACTTCTTATCCTCATTTTTCAGCTGATGAAAGTGAGTCTGAGAGATGTTACATTACTTGCCCAAGGACACAGAGCTAGTTGAACACAGTGGATCTTAGCTCAAAGCTGGTGCTTTGTTAAGAAACCACTCTGTCGGTCTCTTACTCAGACTACTCTGTTTTTCCCCAGGGCTAAATAAATTTGAGATAGTAAGCTTCTTTCATGGGACTGGACGTTCTATTTGCTTTTATTTTTGAGACTGCTGGTCAACAGCCCTCTTTCCCTGAGGTACAGCATAATAGTGGGAGTATATTTAACAAGTAATTCTCTTTCACCTGTAGGGATGAACACCATGGAGCAGAGATGATCAAAGTCTGTAACATTAAGAACTGTTCAGAATTCTTTGTAAACCTAGAAGAGGTGATTATTCTGTGTTCGATACTTTTACTTATTTATTTCTTTTTAATATAATTTAATGTCAAATTGGCTTCCATACAACTCCCAGTGCTCATCCCAACAAGTGCCCTCCTCAATGCTCATCACCAACCCACCCCTCCCTCCCACCCCCATCAGCCCTCAGTTCGTTCTCTGTATTTAAGAGTCTCTTATCGTTTGCCTCCTTCCCTCTCTGTAACTTTTCTTTTCACCTTCCATTCCCCTGTGGTCTTGGGTTATTACTTGATTGATACTTAAAAAAAAAAACTGTGAACATTTATCTTTCCTCCATTTCCCATACCTGCCCTAGTCCTCCTTGTCTCCCAGTTGTAACTAGTATATTCCTTTCTTTGCTAATATGGTGATACACAAGACTTGGCTAAACCTTACCCTTGTGGTACAAGAATACCTGCAAATTTATGCCAAATCATATTTAAACAAGGAATGTGACATTTGATCAGCCATATACCTGAATCTGAATGAGGAAGAGAGGTTAGTACCATATGGGGTTGATGGAGAAATAGAGCAGAGAGGACATGTCTCTTGAATCAACATACCTTTTGGTGCTATGTCTTCTAACCAACTAACATTCACTGAACATTATTCATTTAGATCTCAGGGATAGAGTGATGAACAAAAGCAACTAATTTCTTGCTTACATTTAACAAATAAACAGATGATAGAAGATCAGAGAGAAGAACAAGTATAAAAGTCCATGGCTCAAATAGGCTTAGTATATTTAAGGAACAGAGGAAATGCCATTGTGACTGCACCCTAAAGTAAAGAACAGTGTTGGGGTGCCTGGGTGGCTCAGTTGGTTAAGCATCTGACTCTTGATTTTGGCTCAGGTTTGAGGATGAGTCCTGCATTGACTCTGGACTGACAGTGTGGAGCCTGCTTGGGATTCCCTCTCTCCCTCTCTCTTTGCCCCTTCCCTGCTTTCTCTCGAAAGAAAGAAAGAAAGAAAGAAAGAAAGAAAGAAAGAAAGAAAGAAAGAAAGATTTAAATAAAAAAAAAATTAAAGGAAAGTGTTATGACAGGCCAGATCATGTAGGGCCTTAAAGGAAGCATAGAGACATGGAAATGCTTAGCATCAAAATACTGAAGGTGGAGTCAAGAAGAGCCAAATTGCACCAACCTTACCTTCTTGCCTAAGACTGTTTTTGTGTTTTGTTTTATTTTTGTTTTATTCTGGTGGTTTTAGATTCATGGCTTGTAAAGAGTCTGTCAAACATCTAACAAGAGAATTAAATGGTCACCTTTGATCCCTAGTGGGCATATCTTTGGGTTCTAGGAATCTGTACTAAGGGAGAAAAGCAATAGCTCACAATCTACATTGTGTAATGGGGTTGCATCTGAACATTAGAATGGGATTGCTTTGAAAGTATCCTACTCAGATGACACAGGCATGGACATAGTCAGAAGTACTTGCCAGTAATTAACTTCACTAGAAATTCAAGTAGCAGTCATTTTGATTAACTCACTTTGTAAACCCAATGGGCAGCAACCATCTGCACTCCTGTGTTTTATATAATATCTGGCACATTGTGAAATTTCAATGAGTAAGTAGTATGAATATTAAAAATTATTTTAGGCCAACTTAAATTATTGGCTGGCATGCTTATCCCATTTGTCAGGATTATTGTCACTTGGTTGTAAAACCAGTTTTGAGGTGCCCTTGGCACTTGGTATTTTTAACAGCTGGTATCCCTTGATGTTTAGAATAGACACAATCCTGGTATTTCCTACCAAGAGATTTCCAGTTGACCTTCTTCTAAGTCTTACCAGGTGTCTCTGATCTCTTTCTCATACTTTCCAGTTTTCTTTTATCTACTGCATCCCAGGTACAGCAGAGTAAGGAAAAGTCAAGGGGGCATACATCGAGAAATGAAGGCAGAATTGAATTCCATAAATACTTTTATATAATGAGTTAGCCAATTAATGCCCAATTTCTAAAGTGGCCTTATGGTAAAATTTACTATTGAAATTCCTTTATAATATTAATGTTGGTGGATAAAATTAATTCAGATGAACCACATTCTACTAGGATTTGTTCTGTGTTGGAACCAAGAATTTGACCCCTGACATATCTCAGTAAACAATTTAAAAAGCTATATAAGTTAACAGGTATCTTCTGTATGTTGATCTGCTTTTGGGTATGTACCTTGAAAAATCAGATGTTGGCTTTGAAACCAATGACAAAATGAAACAACCCTTGAAATACCTGTGAAGGGACTGATCATAGGGGCAGGGCAGAAATTACTATAGCTCTAGTTACAGACTTTCTCATATTTTTCACTATCAGATTTTCAATGTAGCAATATTTACCACTGGAAAAGAATCCTGTGCTGTCTTATAGTTTAGAAAATGGGTACAGCTATTCTATGTAGTTATGTAGCTACCTCATGATCAGAGATGTCCTCATTAACATTTTGCTTTATAGCTTCTTGTCAGTTGAACTAGAAAACTGTTTTGTGTTGTTTTGATGTTGTTTCTGATTTCTAGGCAAGGTCCCATACATAAAAGTAAATATTCTTTTAATATGTAGAGTACAAACACGGTTTTAAACACCCAGTAAAGCCATTCTGCTATTTCTCTGTTCCTACAGAAACTCGACATATTGCATGAAGGTGTCAATGTCCTTGACTGTTGCAGAGAATGAATCAGGCCTGTGCTACAATAGCAGGATACGGTATTTAGAGAAATCTGAAGTCACTAAAAGAAAAGAGATCTCCTGCCCAGACATGGATGACTTTAAAAAGTCTGATCAAGAGCCTGATGTTGTGTGGTACAAGGTAACTCACCATGGTGTCAATTATTATTTTTTTTAACTTAGCTTGAGGATAGGAAAATGGAGAGATTTTATTTCTAGTTTTTGGTATTAGATATTTCATTGAGAAAAATTCACAGATCCACAGACAAATAATTCAGAGGTATGACTTCTATATAGTCCTGGTTTTAATACATTTCCATCAGCAGGTGTTATAAACAGTCCCATCTTCTCCAACTGCTAAAAATAAGCAAAATCTCTCTCCACCCAAACTCAGGAGAGCAAATGGGGAGAAGAGTAAAGATTTAAGTAACACATGAAAGAAAGTATTTGAGGAACATAGAAATATTATTTACTGTTAGGAGTAAAGGCCCATTATTACAAGTACTAGACTTAGAAAGAATAACAACTGTTACTATGATCTACATTGTGAGAGCCACTACTGTCAATGCAGAGGAGAGAAATGGGCCTAGTGCAGGATGTGTGAACACTGGAAATAATGTGTTTATCTGGAAATAAGCCACACTCAAAGGGTGCACAGAAATAAGTTGAGTGAAGGAACTGTTTACAGAGGTGAGGTTGGGTTAAGGCAACCAACAAAAGGGAGGAAGCTGTAAATTGCCACTGGAACCTGGAATGAGTAGAGTGGTCCTGACAAAAGCTGTGGCCTTAAAAGAACATATGAACTGTGGCAAATAAAGAGGGATTAGGCAGGATAAGTACCCTAACCCCTTGTAACTCCTGTCTTCCGGTTTCCTCCTAGAACCCATGGAAACTTAAACAGAAGTCAGAGTGCAAAACTAGGAGATAGAATCAATAGTCTTTTTTTTTTTTTTTAATTTTTTTTATTTTTTTTTATTTTTTAATATATGAAATTTACTGTCAAATTGGTTTCCATACAACACCCAGTGCTCATCCCAAAAGGTGCCCTCCTCAATACCCATCACCCACCCTGCCCTCCCTCCCACCCCCCATCAACCCTCAGTTTGTTCTCAGTTTTTAACAGTCTCTTATGCTTTGGCTCTCTCCCACTCTAACCTCTTTTTTTTTTTTTTTCCCTTCCCCTCCCCCATGGGTTTCTGTTACGTTTCTCAGGATCCACATAAGAGTGAAACCATATGGTATCTGTCTTTCTCTGTATGGCTTATTTCACTTAGCATCACACTCTCCAGTTCCATCCACGTTGCTACAAAAGGCCATATTTCATTCTTTCTCATTGCCACGTAGTATTCCATTGTGTATATAAACCACAATTTCTTTATCCATTCATCAGTTGATGGACATTTAGGCTCTTTCCATAATTTGGCGATTGTTGAGAGTGCTGCTATAAACATTGGGGTACAAGTGCCCCTATGCATCAGTACTCCTGTATCCCTTGGATAAATTCCTAGCAGTGCTATTGCTGGGTCATAGGGTAGGTCTATTTTTAATTTTTTGAGGAACCTCCACACTGCTTTCCAGAGCGGCTGCACCAATTTGCATTCCCACCAACAGTGCAAGAGGGTTCCCGTCTCTCCACATCCTCTCCAGCATCTATAATCTCCTGATTTCTTCATTTTGGCCACTCTGACTGGCGTGAGGTGGTATCTGAGTGTGGTTTTGATTTGTATTTCCCTGATGAGGAGCGACGTTGAACATCTTTTCATGTGCCTGTTGGCCATCCGGATGTCTTCTTTAGAGAAGTGTCTATTCATGTTTTCTGCCCATTTCTTCACTGGGTTATTTGTTTTTCGGGTGTGGAGTTTGATGAGCTCTTTATAGATTTTGGATACTAGCCCTTTGTCCGATGTGTCATTTGCAAATATCTTTTCCCATTCCGTTGGTTGCCTTTTAGTTTTGTTGGTTGTTTCCTTTGCTGTGCAGAAGCTTTTTATCTTCATAAGGAATCAATAGTCTTAAGATTCCCTAGGCATAGAGTAGGTCACACAAGGTCAGAGACAGGATCTAGGGGAGGAAGCAGAGAAATAACCACATAACCTTCTAGCTATGACATTCTGGCTGCTCCCTGAGACCCTCTGGTCCTATAAGAGAACTGTGTATCCTCGGCCAACTCTGAGTCATGATAGTTGATACATGGTACAGTTTTATATGTTATGGCCAGAGGTGACCAAGGGGGTTTTCTGCACAGGTGTTGTGTACATTGTGGGAATTAAACACATAAACGTTGGAAAAGGTTGTGTCTATAGAATATGACAGACTCTTGGTTTCCAGGGGAGCCTAAACCCTAACTCCTACAGCTGTCATGTGTTTTTACATTTGGAAGTCTCTCCATCTTCACCCCTGTACAGACTCACCAGTAGACACCAAAAGCATGTCCTGAACTGGGACCCCAAGTCTCTATGTGAATTGTCCTTCCTTTTTTTCCTAATGAAGATAATATTCTGACAGATAAAAAGGAACATGATGATAATTATGCATAAATATAGATTATCCATAATTTATTGGGACCCTCCATGCCAGTATTAGCCTTCTTAGCATTTATTAAGTACTTACTATATGCCATTCACTGTGCTAAGCTTGGTCTCTGTATTATCTCAATTTGAGTCTCAATCCAACTCTGTGTGGGAGTTCTATTATCTTTGTTTAATTGAAAAAAACTGAGTCTCAAAGGCATGTAGAAACTTGTCCAAAGTTACTCAACTAACAAAGCCTTGTTCTGTATTTTAAGGCAGTGTTATTCCAGAGTCCATTTTCTTAATCACTACCCTTTCGTGCAGTTATCCTGGAGCTAAACCCAGCCCTGATCACAGGTATTTCTCTAAGATGTACCACTGATGCAGAGAAGCCTGTGAAAAGATAGAGTAAGAAAGGTTTATTTTAATTTTATAACTGAAAAAAGAAAATTGACCAGCTCCAGAGTTAGCAGCTAGGAGTAAAATCCAGGTCGTCAGCCTGCAATATTTATTCTACTATCTCTTCTTATTATTTTTCCAGTAAATTCTTTCTTCTTTCTTTTCATTTCTAGACATCACTATCATCATCATATACCAAAGCAATTTATTCCTTGGGAAGTGCTAAGTATCATTTTTTTTTCTTACAAATGGACCAACAATGGTGAAGCAAATGGCATTTCTAGCTCTGCTTGGATAATAATGTTTAGGATTTCTATAACATTTTAAAATTGATGAATAATAGTTATAATGATAAATAACATTTATTGAGTACTCACCATATGCCAGACTCTGTTTTAAGTGCTTTAGATAGATTAAGTCAATCTCTAGAATTACTGTATTATGTAGGTATTATTATCATCCCCATTTTCCAGAAGAAGTGACTAGAGATTCAGATAAGTGACTTAACAAAAGTCACACAGCAGTTTATGACTTGCATTTTGGCTACTAGGCCCATTCTCTTAGCCACTATACTATACTATTGGATCAGAATAAAAAACTAAACCCCAAAGTTAAAGACTCCCTGAAGCTCTACAACGTGTTGTTAACCCCATTTCTCACAGTTTCAAATATATCCTTGAAAAAGGTGTATTGATTTATAGGGAAAATGTTTCCTTCTTCAGTCATTAGTTTAATAATCTTCCCTGATTGTTTACAGTCTCTCTATGCCCGACGAGGCTGAGCATTAAGTTATTTTCCTCTGACTACAGCAATGTAAAGACACTTGTCCAGAGTTCATTCTGGTGCACATCCAAATTTAGAAATGTATAGTGTAATAGGGTGCCTGGGTGGCTTACTCGGTTAAGTGTTCGACTTCAGCTCAGGTAATCTCATGGCTTGTGATTTTGAGCCCCACATTGGGCTCTGTGCTGACAGCTCAGAGCCTGGAACCTGCTTCAGATTCTGTGTCTTCCTCTCTCTCTGCCCCTCCCCTGCTTGTGCTCTGTCTCTTTTTGTTTCTCAGAAAAAAAATAAAAATAAAAACATTAAAAATTAAAAAAAAGAAACGTACAGTATATTATCTCTAGTTTTTTTTTTCATTTTGTAAGATTTTTAAAAATAAAGTTTATTTATTTTGAGAGAGACAGAGAGCATGAGTTGGGGAGGGTCAGAAAGAGAGGGAGAGTGGGAGAATCCCAAGCAGGTTCTACACTGCCAGTGCAGAGCCCAATGCAGGGCTCAAACCCACAAAACCTTGAGATCACGAACTGAGCCAAAACCAAGAGTTGGACACGTAATGGACCGAGCCATCCAGGTGCTCCTATCTCTAGTATTTTAACAGTAAAAAGTATGTGTGTTGCACGATAAGTTTCCACATCATCTTTTTAGATATATATAATCTTTAAACCTGTTTCTTTTTTTCCCATTTCTGCTTTTTTCTTGCTCTCTACTTTGTATCACTTTCACATACTGTTATGCTTTTCCTAGCCTGTCTGAAATATGCTATGAAAATCCTTTGAAGACTGTCCTTCTGTACCTGTATGTAATCACAGCTGGATAGGAAGGTAAAGGTGGATTAGGTGGTACTGGGGCATGTTCATAAAGATGACTTAGTAAGCCTATCCTAGTTGTCCTTGGAATGTTAACAGATATGTGTAAGGGGGCTATCTCTCACTATTTGAACTCTATTAGTTAGCAAAGGGAAGTTAAGAGAGGGTCTATACTTTAAGCACCTCATCCTAATGCTATCTGAGTGGGGCTTAGACAGTAAAGAGAATGTACAATAATGTTAGTGTTTTTAGAAACATTTTTGAAAAGAGAAAGAAATATTCTTTTCATTATTAAACTAAGAAGAACAACAAGAGAACAATCTCAGTATTCACTGAGAACACTATTGTCATAAGAGTGTAGACTCCCTTTACCTATTTCATTTTTTTAATATGAAATTTATTGTGAAATTGGTTTCCATAAAACACCCAGTGCTCATCCCAACAGGTGCCCTCCTCAATGCCCATCACCAACTTTCCCCTCCTTCCCACCCCCATCAACCCTCAGTTTATTCTCAGTTTTTGAGGGTCTCTTATGGTTTGCCTCCTTCCCTCTCTGTAACTATTTTTCCCCTTCCCCTCCCCCATGGTCTTCTGTTAATTTTCTCAGGATCCACATAAGAGTGAAACCATATGGTATCTGTCTTTCTCTGTATGACTTATTTCACTTAGCATAACACTCTCCAGTACCATCCACATTTCTACAAAAGGCCATATTTCATTCTTTCTCATTGCCAAGTACTATTCCATTGTGTATATAAACCACAATTTCTTTCTCCATTCATCAGTTGATGGACATTTAGGCTCTTTCCATAATTTGGCTATTGTTGAAAGTGCTTCTATAAACATTGGGGTACAATGTATCCCTCGGGTAAATTCTTAGCAGTGCTATTGCTGGGTCATAGGGTAGATCTATTTTTAATTTTTTGAGGAACCTCCCCACTGTTTTCCAGAGTGGCTGTACCTGTTTGCATTCCCACCAACAGTGCAAGAGGGTTCCCATTTCTCCACGTCCTCTCCAGCATCTATAGGCTCCTGATTTGTTCACTTTAGCCACTCTGACTGGTGTCAGGTGATATCTCAGTGTGGTTTTGATTTCTATTTCCCTGATGAGTAGGGACGTGAGCATCTTTTCATGTGTCGGTTGGCCATCTGGATGTCTTCTTTAATGAAGTGTCTATTCATGTCTTCTGCCCATTTCTTCACTGGATTATTTGTTTCTTGGGTGTGGAGTTTGGTGAGTTCTTTATAGATTTTGGATACTAGCCCTTTGTCCAATAAGACATTTGCAAATATCTTTTCCCATTCCGTTGGTTGCCTTTTAATTTTGTTGGTTGTTTCCTTTGCTGTGCAGGAGCTTTTTATCTTCATGAGGTCCCAATACTTCATTTTTGCTTTTAATTCCCTTGCCTTAGGAGATGTGTCAAGTAAGAAATTGCCACAGCTAAGGTCAGAGAGGCTTTTTCCTGTTTTCTCCTCTAAGGTTTTGATGGTTTCCTGTCTCACATTCAGGTCCTTTAACCATTTTGAGTTTATTTTTGTGAATGGTGTAAGAAAGTGGTCTAGTTTCATTCTTCTGCATGTTGCTGTCCAATTCTCCCAGCACCATTTGTTAAGGAGACACTCTTTTTTCCATTGGATATTCTTTCCTGCTTTGTCAAAGATTAGCTGGCCATACTTTTGTGGGTCTAATTCTGGGTTATCTATTCTATTCCATTGGTCTACGTGTCTGTTTTTTCTCTACACCATGCTGTCTTGATGATCAGCTTTGTAGTAGATGCTAAAGTCTGGGATAGTGATGCCTCCCACTTTGGTCTTCTTCAAAATTACTTTGGCCATTCAGGGTCTTTTGTGGCTCCATACAAATTTTAGCATTGCTTGTTCTAGCTTCTAGAAGAATGCTGGTACAATTTTGATTGGGATTGCATTGAATGTGTAGATTGCTTTGGGAAGTATTGACATTTTAACAATATTCTTCCAATCCATGAGCACGGAATGTTTTTCCATTTCTTTGTATCTTCTTCAATTTCCTTCATAAGCTTTCTATAGTTTTCAGCATACAGATCTTTGACATCTTTGGTTAGGTTTATTCCTAGGTATTTTATGCTTCTTGGTACAGTTGTGAATGGGATCAGTTTCGTTATTTGTCTTTCTGTTGCTTCATTACCAGTGCATAAGAATGCAACTGATTTCTGTACATTGATTTTGTATCCTGCAACTTTGCTAAATTCATGTATCAGTTCTAGCAGACTTCTGGTGGAGTCTATCGGATTTTCCATGTATAGTATCATGTCATCTGCAAAAAGTGACAGCTTAACTTCATCTTTGCCAGTCTTGATGCCTTTGATTTCCTTTTGTTGTCTGATTGCTGATGCTAGGACTTCCAACACTATGTTAAACAACAGCAGTGAGAGTGGACATCCCTGTCGTGTTCCTGATCTCAGGGGTAAAGCTCTCAGTTTTTCCCCATTGAGGATGATATTAGCTGTGGGCACATCATAAATGACTTCTATGATGTTTAACTATGTTCCTTCTATCCTGACCTTCTCGAGGGTTTTTATTAAGAAAGGATGCTGAATTTTGTCAAATGCTTTTTTTGCATCGATTGACAGGATCATATGGTTCTTTTCTTTTCTTTTATTAATGTGATGTATCACATTGATTGATTTGCAAATATTGAACCAGCCCTGCAGCCCAGGAATGAATCTGACTTGATCATTGTGGATAATTCTTTTTATATGCTGTTGAATTCGATTTTCTCGTATCTTACTGAAATTTTTGCATCCATATTCATCAGGGATATTGGCCTGTAGTTCTATTTTTTGGCTGGGTCTCTGTCTGGTTTGGGAATCAAAGGAATGCTGGCTTCATAGAATGGATCTGGAATTTTTCCTTCCCTTTCTATTTTTTGGAACAGCTTGATAAGGATAGATATTATCTCTGCTTTAAATGTCTGGTAGAACTCCCCTGGGAAGCCATCTGGTCCTGGACTCTTATTTGTTGGGAGATTTTTGATAACTGATTCAATTTTTTGCTGGTTATGCATCTGTTCAAATTTTCTATTTCTTCGTGCTTGAGTTTTGCAAGTATGTGGGTGCTTAGGAATTTGTCCATTTCTTCCAGGTTGTCCAGTTTGTTGGCATATAATTTTTCATAGTATTCCCTGATAATTGTTTGTATTTCTGTGGGATTGGTTGTAATAATTCCATTTTCGTTCATGGTTTTATCTGTTTGGGTCCTCTCCCTTTTCTTTTTGAGAAGCCTGACTAGAGGTGTATCATTTTGTTTATTTTTCAAAAAACCAATTCTTGGTTTCATTGATCTGCTCTACAGTTTTTTAGATTCTATATTGTTTATTTCTGCTCTGATCTTTATTATTTCTCTTCTTCTGCTGGGTTTAGGCTGCCTTTGCTGTTCTGCTTCTATTTCCTTTAGGTGTGCTGTTAGATTTTGTATTTGGGATTTTTCTTGTTTCTTGAGATAGGCCTGGATTGCAATACATTTTCCTCTCAGGACTGCCTTGGCTGCATCCCAAAGCATTTGTATTGTTGTATTTTCATTTCCATTTATTTCCATATATTTTTAAATTTCTTCTCTAATTGCCTGGTTGACCCATTCATTCTTTAGTAGGGTGTTTAGTAGAGAGTATGGCCGCCTCCATTTTATTTTGCACGTCATTTATAGCATTTTTTAGTTCCTCATGACTATTTCCTAGTCCCTTGATCTCTGTAGCAATAGATTCTCTGCTATCCTCTATGCTTTTTTCAAACTCAGTGATTAATTTTATGATTACTATTCTAAATTCTTGTTCCATTATATTGCTTAAATCGTTTTTGATCAATTCGTTAGCTGTCGCTACTTCCTGGAGTTTCTTTTGAGGAGAATTCTTCCATTTAGTCATTTTGGCTAGTCCCTGTGGTAGCTCCAAACTGCAGGGCACTTCCCCTGTGCTGTCAGGAGAAACTTGTGTTGGTGGGTGGGGCAGCAGTCACACCCGATGTCTGCCCCCAGCCCACTGCTGGGGACACAGTCAGACTGGCATGTACATTATCTTCCCCTCTCCCAAGAGCAGGACTCACTGTGGAGTGGTGTGGCCCCTGTCTGGGCTACTTGCATACTGCCAGGCTTGTGGTGCTGCTTCGATGGGAACTGGCCAAGGGTGTATCAGATGGGGTGGATCTGCAAGGTGCACAGGGGTGGGAAGGGCAGGCTTAGCTAGCTTTGCCCTTGGTGGTCCCTTGCGGGAGGGGCCCTCCACACCGGGAGGGAGACAGGCCCGTTGGAGGGATGGATCCACAGAAGCACAGTGTTGGGCGTTTGCGTGATGCAAGCAAGTTTGGTGATGGGAACTGGTTCCCTTTGGAATTTCGGCTGGGGGATGGGAGAGGCAAGTGGCACTTGCCAGCACCTTTGTTCCCCCACTGAGCTGAGCTCTGTTTTCCGGGGCTCAGCAACCCTCCCTCCCAGCATCCTCTTGCCTTCCCTGCTCTCCAAGAGCAGAGCTGTTGACCTTTAACATTCCAGATATTAAGTCCCACTGGCTGTCAGAACTCAGAGTCTGGCCACTCCGCTTTTGCAAGCCATACTTCGGGGGCTCTCCCTTGCCCGGTGGGCTGCCCCTCCACTGCCCGGCTCCCTCCTGCCAGTCCATGTAGCACACACTGCCTCTCTGCCCTTCCTAGCCTCTTCCGTGGGCCTCTTGTCTACGCTTGGCTATGGAGAGTCTGTTCTGCTTTTCTTCTGGTGGTTTTCTGGGTTATTTAGGCCAATGTGGTTAGAATCTAAATGATCAGCAGGACAAGGTGAGCCCAGCATTCTCCTATACCGCCATCTTCCAATACACTAACACTCAGATATTCTTTTTTTTTTTTTAATTCTTCTTTCGTTTTGCTCATCAGTTTGGGAAGTTATTATTGACATACCTTCAAACTCACTGATTTTTTTTCCTTTCACCATGCCCAGTTTATTAAAATGCCTACCAAATGCATTCTTTATGTCTGTTATAGTGTTTTTATCTCTAGTAGACACTTTTCCAAAGAAGACATCCAGATGGCCAACAGACATGACAAGATGCTCAATATCACTCATCATCAGGGAAATATAAATGAAAACCACACTGAGATACCACCTCATACCAGAGTAGCTAAAATTAACAACTCAGGAGACAATAGATGCTGGCAAGGATATGAAGAAATGAGAACCCTCTTGCACTGTTGGTGGGAATGCAAACTGGTGCAGCTGCTTTGGAAAACAGTGTGGAGTTTCCTGAAAAAAAAAACCAAAAAAAAACTAAAAATAGTACTTTCCTATGACCCAGCAATAGCAATACTAGGAATTTATCCAAAGGATACAGCAGTGCTGATTCATAGCGGCACATGTACCCCAATATTTATAGCAGTGATTTCAACAATAGTCAAATTATGGAAAGAGCCTAAACATCCATCAAGTGATGAATGGATAAAGAAGATGTGGTTTGTATACACAGTAGAACACTACTTCGCAATGAGAAAAAAATAAAATCCTGTCATTTGTAGCAATTTGGATGGAACTGAAGGGTATTTTGTTAAGTGAAATAATTCAGTCAGAGAAAGACAGATATAATATGTTTTCACTCATATCTGGATCTTGAAAAACTTAATATAATATGGGGTAAGGGAAGGGGAAAAGACAGTTACAATCAGAGAGGGAGGGAGGCAAACCATATGAGACTCTTAAGTACAGAGAACAAACTTAGGGTTGATGGGGAGGGAGGGGGGGAAATGGGTGATGGGCATTGAGGAGGGCACTTGTTGGGATGAGCACTGGGTGCTGTATGTAAGTGATGAACCATGAGAATCTATCCCCAAAACCAAGAGCACACCATATACACTGTATGTTACCCAACTTGACAATAAACTGTAGTAAAAAAACACTATAAAAAAGCCTATCAAAGGCATTCTTTATGTCTGTTATAGTGTTTTTGTCTCTAGTATTTCTCTTTTTATTATTTTTAAAGAGTTTACATCTCTCTTCTGTTCTTACATGTTGTCCAATATTACCATTAGGACCATTAACATATTAATCATACTTATTTTAAATTCTCAGACAGGTAATTCCAAATTTTCTGCTATACCTCAGTCTGGTTCTAATGCTTGTTCTTTCTTTTCAAATCGTGCCATTTTTGTTGTCATTGTCATTGTTGTTGTTGCTGTTTTTGTCTTTTAGTACACCATGTAAATTTCTGTTGAAAGCCAAGCATTATGTACTTGGTAAAAGGAACTGAATTAACAGGCCTTTAATATGAGGTTTTTACATTTATCTAGCTAAGAGTTAGGTTGTATTGACTCCTTGCTCTAGTTGTAGGTACTAGAGGCTAAAATTACCTCTGGTGTCCTTGTTTTTCATTCCCCTATTATCTTTGGGTTTTCCTAGAGACTTCATCTTAAGTAAGGACTGAATTGTGCAGTTATTTTAGCTGTAATATCCTTAATGTTATACAGGAACCCTGTTGATATGATAGTAAGGTGTAGGGTAAGGGAAAACATTCTCTAATCTTATGGTTAGATTTCCATGTTTTAGTGAACTCTTGCCCTGGGCTGTGGCCATCACAAGTGCTTCTCAGCTTCTCTCCATTAGATGAGACAGGAATGATAGAGGGAGCTGGAGCTAGCTATTTTCCTTCAAAAGCTAAAGGGGGCTGACACTGGGTATTTCCCTTTTCCCATATTCTTTGAGGGCAAGCCAGTGTCAAGGAGAACAGAGCTCTTTGGGTATATTTCAAAATGGTTACCTTTTCCTTCCTATATCAAAAGCATAAGGGGATTTTTTTCTCTGGTTTCCATGCTAATAACCTGGTGGGGTTCCTGGAGGCAAACCTTTTAAAAGTGGCCCACAAGACTGGGCCACCAAGGGTTTTTTTTTGTATCAAGCCAGTTCACAGTCTTCAGAAACTATTCAATTACCCTTTAACTGTTCCTACTAGTTTCTGGCTCCTGTGTCTGCTTCAGTTCCCAGTAAGCTGTGATTCTTTGTACTCACCTGTCTCTCCAGTTTCTAGGACAGTGATTTTCACTGTCACCTCAATTGTCTGATGGATATAAGAAGGGTAGTTGACTTCCAGTTTGTTCAGCTTTTTTTCTTGTTGTGTGGATGGTAGTCAAACTTTCCAAGCCTTTGCATGTTGAATCAGAAACTGGAAGTCAACCCCTGAATTGGAATTATAACTTTGAATTGTCTTTTGAATTGTGTCCAGATCTCCATAGAAATGTGAATCACATTAACTCCTGACAGTCATTAACATGTCATAATAGGAGTGTATGTAATCTGAAGGCAGAGTTATGAGGATAGTAATAATAGAATAATAGTTAATATTTATTGTTTTTTATCATGTTATGCTCTATAATACAAAGCATTTATATGCATCACCTCATTTATTCCTCATAATCACCCATATTGGTAAATATTATTATCACCACTTTTTAAAAGTTTATTTATTTATTTTGAGAGAGAGAGAAAAAAAAGAGTGAGCAGGAGAGGGGCAGAAAGGGAATCCCAAGCAGGCTCTGTGCTATAAGCGCAGAGCCCTATGAGGGGCTTGAACTCACAAACCATGAGATTATGACTTGAGCTGAAATCAAGAGTTGGATGCTTAAATGACTAGGCACCCCCTATCACCACTTTTTTAATAGGTGAAAAAATTAAGGCTAAGATCAATTAAGTAACATGCTCAAGAGAATACAACTTGGGATTCCAAACCAAGTATTTGAGTCTAGACCTTATACTTTAATCACTGTGGGGTACTGCCTTCTACATTAAGAATATGAAGAGAGAAAGTTGGAGAAATAGAGCTAGGAAGGGGAAAGACTTTCTGAAGTTTGTTATCCTATGAATTTGGAGTAGAGGTAGGACTGAAAAGGTCAAAGTTGGTACCTAATTCACAATTGTGCTCCTATGTCTTCCATCTTTAATTTGAAGAAAGATCACATTCCCTATAGATTTTTAGGCAGCTGCCTAGATGCTGTATGAAATAGTCCAGTCTCCAGGGGAAAAGGGAGAAATTGGGTCTGAGGGGATGAGTATTAGGTGCCCTTGAGGACAGAGGTTATATGATTAGTCTGTGGTTGCACAACTACTTTGTGTCTGAACTTCAGAATCAGAATAAATATTTAAATTAATCTTCCTAGTGTTCTTGCCATGAGAAATGAGTTCTGTGCTCTGAATATAATTGAAATGTCCATGGCCAACAAATCAAACTGATTCAAAAATACCTGTGGGTATGATGATGATATCTCAGAAATGTACTGTGAATATATTGGTGAATATTTCAGTGTGGGATTTTTTTTTAAATTTTATTTTTTTAATTTACATCCAATTTAATTAGCATATAGTGAAACAATGATTTCAGGAGTAAATTCCTTAATGTCCCTTACCCATTTAGCCCATCCCCCTCCCACAACCCATCTAGTAACCCTCTGTTTGTTCTCCATATTTAAGAGTTTTATCTGGGGCGCCTGGGTGGCTCAGTCGGTTGAGCGTCCAACTTCAGCTCAGGTCATGATCTCACCGTCCATGAGTTTGAGCCCCGTGTCTGGCTCTTGCTGACAGCTCGGAGCCTGGAGCCTGCTTTGGATTCTGTGTCTACCTCTTTCTCTCTACCCTCCTCCACTCATGCTCTGTCTCTCTCTCTCAAAAATAAATAAATATTAAAAAAAGTCTTATGTTTTGTCCCCCTCCCTGCTTTTATATTCTTTTTGCTTCCCATCCCTTGTGTTCATTTGTTCTGTGTCTTTAAGTCCTCATATGAGTGAAATCATATGATATTTATCTTTCTCTGACTAATTTCGCTTAGCATATTACCCTGTAGTTCCATCCACGTAGTTGCAAATGGCAAGATTTCATTCGTTTTGATTGCTGAGTAATACTACATTGTATGTATGTATATATATATATATATATACTACATCTTCTTTCCATTCATCCATTAATGGACATTTCGGCTCTTTCCATACTTTGGCTGTTGTTGATAGTGCTGCTATAAACATTGGGGTGCATGTGCCCCTTCAAAACAGCATACCTGTATCCCTTGGATAAATACCTAGTAGTGCAATTACTGGGTCGTAGGGTACTTGTATTTTTAATTTTTTGAGAAACCTCCATACTGTTTTCCAGAGTGGCTGCACCAGTTTGCATTCTCACCAGCAGTACAAAAGAAATCCTCTTTCTCCACATCCTCGCCAACATCTGTTGTTACCTGAGTTGTTAAAGTTAACAATTCTGACAGGTGTGAGGTGGTATCTCATTGTGGTTTTGACTTGAATTTCCCTGATGATGAGTGATGAGAACAAATAACTAAAATGTGTATGGAACCAGAAAAGACCCCAAATAGCCAAAGCAATCTTGAAAAAGAAAACCAAGTCAGGAGGCATCACAATCCCAGACTTCAAGTTGTACTACAAAGCTATAATCAGCAAGACAGTATGGTACTGGCACAAAAACAGACACTCAGATCAATGGAATAGAATAGAAAACCCAGAAATGGACCCACAAACGTATGGCCAACTAATCTTTGACAAAGCAGGAAAGAATACCCAGTGGAATAAAGACAGTCCCTTCAGCAAGTGGTGCTGGGAAAACTGGACAGTGACATGCAGAAGAATGAACCTGGACCACTTTCTTACACCATACACAATAATAAACCCAAAATGGATTAAAGACCTAAATGTGAGAAAGGAAGCCATCAAAATCCTTGAGGACAAAGCAGGCAAAACCCTCTTTGATCTTGACCACAGCAACTTCTTACTCAACACGTCTCCAGAGGCAAGGGAAACAAAAGCAAAAATGAACTATTGGGACCTCATCAAAATAAAATGCTTCTGTACAGCAAAGGAAACAATCAGCAAAACTAAAAGACAACCGATGGAATGGGAGAAGATATTTGCAAACAACATATTAGATAAAGGGTTAGTATCCAAAATCTATAAAGAACTTATCAAACTCAACACCCAAAAAACAAATAATCCAGTGAAGAAATGGGCAAAAGACATGAATAGACACTTTTTCAAAGAAGACATCCAGATGGCCAACTAATACAGTATGGAAATTCTAAGATCCAGATGTGGCTGGCAACAAGTTACTTCAAGAAGCTTGGTCAACAGATGTTTCTGGTGAACATCCTGGGCTCCCAACCTAGAAGATGCTGGCAAGTGGCATCTGCCACTCAGGAAGGGTGGGAGGGAGGGAAGGAAGCTGGGATGTAAGGGCTGACATTATTTTGACTGAACAAGGAGGTCCTACAACAAACTGCTCTATGAGGGATCAGCCAGGCCAAAAACTGGAGCTATTTGTTGAACTTGGGTACTTCTAGTAAGTCTAGCCCTCAGCAAAACCTTTGACTCGATGAAGTTTATTTTAACAGTCTCAGGGGCATTAACTAATAGAGGAATTACACACTGAGAACAGTATTAGAGGTCTGCTCATATTTGAGGCTTTGGTGGTTTTTCCTTGCCTCAGGTAAACAACCATCTTGAGACTTGACTTACATGCTTCAAATTTCTTTGCTTAAGAGACTGTCAAACTTAAGCAGGTATAGAACAATGAGGTATGGCAATGGTACCTGTTCACTAGGAAAGAGGTCATGGGAAGATTGGGCACAGGAGAGAAACAATGACAGTAGTAAGCCTAGCAGCCAGCAGTTTGAGGGAGAAATACTGCAACTAATGGAGTAAAAAGCATAAAAGACTTATGAGGTTTGATGTAGGTACCCAGATATCTGCAGGATAGCCAATGAGGTAACTTTATAAAGGATGGGTTTGTGGGGGCAATGGTCTTCTATAAGCCTCTTCTGAACAAAATATAGTTTCTGTACCCACCTTCTGGGATTAATGTTGGAGTGGCCTCTTAGGAGCTATACATTTTCAGTGGGTTAAAGTATTGTGTTCCTGGAGATAGTTAACCAATTTGTGAGGATTTGTTTTCATCTGATTAGTAAGTTAGCACCAGTTTTCACCAAGGAGACCTGGAGGTTTGGAGGAGACATAATCCAGGATTGTGAAAGTTTAGGGATGGAATGTATTCTCTGTGCTGAATTACCATCATATAGTGCTGCCCAGCAAGAGTATAATGAATAAACTCTGCAAGCTTCTGGGCTCTGGCTTCTCACATGGTATTATATTATCCTCATATGCAGAGTAAGAAACTGATACCTGAAGAAGTTAAACAAATTTGCCCAAGACCACAGAACTTGGGTGAAACCCAGATGTTGACCTAGAGCTGTTTTGCTCTGACAGCAGTTTGCCTTTTCATCTATACTACATTGGCTCCAGAAGGGTGGAGATTACCTGATGATAATATTTTCCTATGCCACAGTTTAAAAGAAAAACTCAAAAAGCTATATTGGGTACAAGTAATATTTTATAAGGCTAGATGGTAACTTGGAAAGCACTTGGGGCTATCTCGATCTAGCCCAAAGAACGTGTAGAGATTTCAGGCTGTTCTTCATTGGGCTTATTTTCTAACTTCTATACACTCTTTACATTGTACTTCCTGGGGGAAAAATCAAAGCAGTGTGCACAGAAATTGAAAATTGTTAGAGCCAATTGCATATGGACTTTCCCTAAAAATGACATTAGAAAACGTCATTTGTCTTTGAATACAAGTGTGTGGACTCATTTGTCCACCCCCACCACTGCTATGTGAAAGTGAAGCAGCTCAGTTTTCATTTTCCTTTCCTCTCAAAATGCCCAAAGGGACCATATTTTTGTTTAATAACCTTCAGAATGATTCTTTAGAAATCTGAGGCTATCAGAGTTCGAAACAATGCGAAAATAATTGTGGATTATTATTGTATGACGATAGTGGCAGCTGGACTATTTTTTTTTCTTTCTGTTCAGACTATCTTCTTCATTTTCCCAGAAACCTTATATCCCCAGGTTTAACTCAGAAGCAAATCTCATATAGGTGATAAACCTCACCAGACATGGTGTGTAATATAATTTCAGACAGACCTTTAACTGTTCTTTGGAAAGACCCTAGGGAGTGAAACAGCCTTATATCTAGATGCCCTAGATAGTATTACTTTTATTTACTCTTCTGACAATGTGTGTGGGTAGTTGTATTGGACATAAAGCAAGCATATCTCTTAAATATTATACCTGTGAACTTAAGTGCCAGTTTGTGTTGTCAAAACTCCTGCTATCATAAAAAAATTGTTGCAGTAAGAAACTAATAAATGTGTGCTCCTTCTCTCAAAGCATTTTACACACACACACACACACACACACACACACACACACACACATACACATACATGTGCATCCATGCAGAGCTGGAGATTGAGAGTCTGCACTGATTCTACCTTCACGTGAATGTTTAGAATGTATGTATGGAGGGCAGGAATGGGGGGTGAGGTGGAGACGGGGTAGAAGAGATGTTGTATATACCATGGTGGGAAAAGTGGAAAGTTCTTTTAACAATTATTTACATAATTTGCCTCACAATCATTTCTTCATTGCCGTAGCTGACAGATTCAGAAATTAGATGATAAAATTTTTGCCTTGGTTACTTAGCATAGCTGAATAATCACGGCTATCCCTTAGACCTTTTGATGTTTGTGCAGCTTTTGGCCACTACTTTCGTTGAACATTTGAGATGGGTAGTAGACAAACTGGAAAAATATCTACAAAGTAGTCTGAGAAATTCTCAAAAGGCAAAGCCACTTGGCTGAATATTCTTACCTACTCGGTTCATGTTATGTTTTTGTCACTCTCTGGAAAAGTTTTAAACACTTCTTTCTAGAGAAGTCCAATCCCAGTAGCAAGACTCCTTCACATTCTCATTAGGAGTATAGAAAAATTGTCTTCCAAACCCAAATCTTATTCTCTGGTCATATAGCACTGAACTGAGAAAGTAAGTGGAAAATTTCTCCATTATTAGGACAAAATGTATGCTAATTTTACCTAGCTGTATTTCTAGAGTACTGCTAATTTTCTTGAACCCTTCCCCTATCCCATCCACCTAATGGATCTCTTGACTATGGGGAGAGAGACTCTGGAATATTAGCATTTGTTTTTAACTATAAGATGTAATTAATAAAACCATTTTAGACTACATTACCAGTATAAAAGCCTGTTATGAATGTTTAACAATGCCTAAGACTCCCTTGTATTATACTATGTTGCTAAATGAACACTATTCTCTTTGGACACTTAGGAAATGTCTCTGTCAAATAGGAAAAAAAATACCAGGGCTTTATAGTGATATTTACCTACTTTTAAGGTTCTGCTATACGTCTTTTGTATTGGGGAAGCTTGTATGTTTTTCTATTTTGGCAGAATATCTCCAAAGAATTTCTACACTTGGGATCAGGCCTTCAAAGTAGCTCTTAGGCTGATAGTTGTGACATTTAAACTGGACACATTAAGAGACATTCATATTTTTTTTCTGGTCATTGACTTAACTCTAGTTATATATTTTGAAAACTAAGGAGAAGAGCAGAAACAAGTGAAAGTACTAACTTGCCAGTACTGGGACTTGATGAGAATTTTAATTTTTTGCTTACTTGCAAATATTTTCTCTGCAGGAATGCAAGCCAAAAATGTGGAGAAGCATAATAATACAGAAAGGAAATGCTCTTCTAATCCAAGAAGTTCAAGAAGAAGATGGAGGAAATTACACTTGTGAACTTAAGTATGAAGGAAAACTTGTGAGACGAACAACTGAATTGAAAGTTACAGGTAAGAATTGCTTCTACCAAACTGTGGCAAATGAACTTTTAAGTATAATTTGGTATCGGAAGAAAGAGTTTCCAAAACAAAGAGTGAACTTGAGGCAAATTTACAACTGGATGCAAATCAAATAGTTGGAAAGCTCTCTATTAGTAAATTGTACTGGGAAAGAATACATGGAATCTGGACAATTGATTTAGGGAACATGGGCCCAGTTGCTGCATATCTGTTATCTGCCTTTATGAAAGGTTATTAGCTCTTCAAGATATCATTAGCTGTTACTAAGCATCTCAGAAAAATATAGTGGAACCACTTTAGAATGTTGACTTAACCCATATTTGGAATCTCCTTGTAGGTAATGCCTGCCTCAGAATGATATTCTGTTGGCCTTTTGGAATGACGTCTTCTTGGACTGCATCCAAAATATCATATACAAAATTACTCCTAAATGACTGATGTTGTTGTATGGTTCTACTTATTCTTAAATGGAGCAACTCCAAACAAATAGTGTGTGTGTGTGTGTGTGTGTGTGTGTGTGTGTGTGTATTTTAAATCTGAAGTACAAGTAAAGTATAAGCTAGTAATTCTACTCATACTAAAAGAGAGAAACTCAGGATATTCTTATGTGGTGGAGAATGTTAGAAAGTAATTTTTAGAGACACATGACAGAACTTAATACCATAAAAGTTATCCCTCATGATGTTTGTGATGGACCTTAAGAAACTTCATTACAGAAGTCTACCTGCTATTGTTCCTGAACAAACCTTGCCTAATTTTCTTTTTTATATACGTTTTAGATTTATGTGGTGTGTGTGTGTGTGTTTGTGTGTGTGTTTAAGTGTTCACACACACATTTGTATTGAGGATAAAATCTCAACCATAGTAAAATTTGACATAATCTGGACAATTGTAACATTGATTACATTAATTCACTTATGACTGATGCATACACAGGGCTTCCACTGACCACTTGCACATGTGTCCCCAGCTCTACCTTTTAAACAGCTTTTACTACTATAGTTAATGCCAAAATAGTCCACATAATTGGCCTTGCACAAACATGCTCTAAAGTCACTGAACACTTTCTCTTGGTAAAAACTCTGTACAATGTGCCTAAACCTACAGGTTGTGACTACTAACCATTATGCTACAGTGAAAAGTCATCATGTAGGGAGGTAAGTAGTCCTACCCTGTCTCACTTCAAAATCCCCCTTTGTTGTGCTGCCCAAATCTAAATAAATGCTTTTATTTATAGATCATTGCTTTTACTAAGAGATAATCTTTACCTGTAGAAATGTATTTTGAGGGGCACCTGGGTTAGTCAGTCAGTTAAGCATCTGACTTTGGCTAAGGTCATGATCTCATGGTTTGTGGGTTTGAACCCCACATCAGGCTCTGTGCTGACAGCTCAGAGCCTGGAGCCTGCTTTGACTTCTGTATCTCCTTCTCTCTCTGCCCTTCCCCCACTCACACTCTGTCTCTGTCTCTCTCACTTCCTCTCAAAAATAAATAAATATTTAAAAATTTTAAAAAAGAAATGTATTTTGAAAACTTATTTTACACAGCAATTTTGTATCAATTGAAAGTAACCTTTTATCAATAAAACACTATTGTTTGGCTATTAAAAAGCACTTGTGACTGATGCACTTGGGCATTACCTGTTGAACTATCTAATGTTGACATCAACTAGTTGGTTGATTATACTCTCACTAATGTTAGGAATACAGATTTCCTTCTATATTATTTTTGTTTATGATTTAACTGACCTTTTTGGGGTAATGTTAAAATCAGTCTACAAAGTAGTGACACTTGGCGAGTAGGTTTATTGCTGTAACTCATATTTTATTAAGTTTTTGATCCCTAGGAGTCAGCAGTTTGTTTTGTATTTTTCAAAATTCTGAATGTTAACACAAGGAATACAAAATATTTTATTAGAAACTAATATTGACATTTTAACAATATTTATTCTTCTAATCCATGAGCATGGAATGTTTTTCCATTTCTTTGTATCTTCTTCAATTTCCTTCATAAGCTATCTATAGTTTTCAGCATACATATCTTTTACATCTTTGGTTAGGTTTATTCCTAGGTATTTTATGGTTCTTGGTGCAGTTGTGAATGGGATCAGTTTCTTCATTTGTCTTTCTGTTGCTTCATTATTAGGGAGGGAACCAAACCATAAGAAACTCTTAAAAACTGAGAATAAACTGAGGGTTGATGGGGGGTTGGGAGGGAGGGGAAAGTAGGTGATGGACATTGAGGAGGGCACCTGTTGGGATGAGCACTGGGTGTTGTTATATGGAAACCAATTTGATAATAAATTTCATATTTAAAAATAAATAAATAAAACAGAAAAAAAGAAACTAACATACATATGCGGTGCCTGGGTGGCTCAGTTGGTTGAGCATCCGACTTCGGCTTAGGTCATGAACTCATGGCTTGTGAGTTCCAGCCCTGCGTCCGGCTCTGTGCTGACAGCTCAGAGCCTGAAGCCTCTTCAGATTCTGTGTCTCCCTCTCTCTCTTCCTCCCCTTCTCGCACTCTCTGTCCCTCCCTCAAAAATAATAAATAAACATTAAAAAAATTAAAGCTTAAGAGAAAGGAAACTAACATGTATGTTTTAGTTCATGCTCTATCCTAATACATGACAGTTCTACTTAGTCTGAATTTGTAGAGTAACTTCTGTGGAGGTTTGACTTATTCTTTTGATTAGAAATGTACATCCTTTCCTCTATGAGCTTTTATTTATTTATTTTTATTTATTTTTTTTTTAAATTTTTTTATTTTTTTTATTTTTGGGACAGAGAGAGACAGAGCATGAACGGGGGAGGGGCAGAGAGAGAGGGAGACACAGAATCGGAAACAGGCTCCAGGCTCTGAGCCATCAGCCCAGAGCCTGACGCGGGGCTCGAACTCACGGACCGCGAGATCGTGACCTGGCTGAAGTCGGACGCTTAACCGACTGCGCCACCCAGGCGCCCCAACTCTATGAGCTTTTAAAATAACTACCATATTGGGCCAATTCCAGGTAGCAAAGATATGCTTTTGGTTGATTTCTGATTTCCTCAATGTGAACTAGACTTCCTGTCTCATCCAAGCAGAAGAGTCAATCAGGCAGTTTTACATCATTACTAAGTGAGCTGGCTATGCTCAGATCCTTGCAACATCATCACTTTGACCAGTCACACATTCCTTATCAGGTGTTTGCAAAGCACTTCCATTGGGAGTTATTTACTAAAATTTGCAGCCTTATAGCATTTAACTTGGATTTTAAGTTGGGCCAGAATAAAGTTAACAATAAACCTTTTATGCTCCCATCTAATGGGTTATGGTGACAACACATTTGCTTTTTTAGTTTCTTTTTTTGATTCTGGAAAAGGAGAGCTAGAGCTCTTCTTTTGTGTGTTTTGCAAAGCATTTATTCACTTGACCTGAACTTTTAGTATAATTGAACTATGGATTTAAAATTTCACCTCAATTCTACCTCCCAGAGGTTTTCAAACTTTAATGTGCATCAAAATTATGTGGAATAACCCAGATAGGATGAAGATGAGGCTCCTTAAATACTGGTTTCATCTCTCTCCTCCAGATTCTAATTCACAACATCTCTAAAATTGGAAACTTGCCTTGTTGTCCAGGTAATTCTGTTGCATGCCTTCCAAGGATTATGCTTTGAGAAACACTAGCTGAGAGAATAATGCTAAAGAAGTCAGTCACAGGTTTGCTTTTCTTGTGAGCATGTTAGTGCTCTCTCTCTCTCTCTCTCTCACACACACACACACACACACACACACACCAAACTCATTTTCATAGGCCCCAAATTGTTTTACCTAAGTTCCTAATAGCTGTCATGAATATATAAGTCCTTCACCTGCACCCCAGTGTTTATCGCAGTGCTATCAACAATAGCCAAAGTATGGAAAGAGCCCAAATGTCCACTGACGGATGAATGGATAGAGAAGATGTGGTATATATATACAATGGAGTATTCCTTGGCAATCAAAGAGAATGAAATCTTGCCATTTGCAACTATGTGGATGGAACTAGAAGGTATTATGCTAAGCGAAATTAAAGGAATTCAAATATCATGTGACTTACATCATATGAGGACTTTAAGACACAGAACAGATGAACATAAGGGAAGGGTAGCAAAAATAATATAAAAACAAGGAGGGGGACAAAACATAGGAGACTCTTAAACATGGAGAACAAACAGGGTTACTGGAGGGGTTGTGGGAGGGTGGATGGGCTAAATAGGTAAGGGGCATTAAGGAATCTACTCCTGAAATCATTGTTGTACTATATGCTAACTAATTTGGATGTAAATTAAAAATATAAGTCCTTGGTCATCAAGGGAAATCTGTCAAGGGAGTGCAGGGATAAAGCAGTCTCAGCCACTGAAATAGTAATTTTTTTCATTTACCATTTAAGTAAAAAATGCACTGAGTATCACATGCTGGAGAAAAAAAAATAATTCAAAATTATCCTTGGGTCAGTGGTCATCATTCATATACGAAGATATCAAGTTTATGTATTTATTCATACAATTCAAGTGTTATCCCTGATATAGAAACAAAATGGCCTCTTGGTATGGAAGTTCAAGACATTGCTCTGTGAAGATTTATTTTTATTTGAAGTTTTATGTAAGTTATACTGTGCTTTGTATGTTTGTTATTACAAAGCAATTAAACAGGTTGCCCTCTCATAATTCAAAATATAAGGCTGGTAACCCTCAGTTTGTTCTCCATATTTATTAGTCTCTTCTGTTTTCCCCCTCCCTTATGGGAAGAGTTGTGGGAGAGGGGGGATAGACTAAATGGGTAAGAGGCACTAAAAAATCTACTGCTGAAATCATTGTTTCACTATATGCTAACTAATTTGGATGTAAATTTAAAAAAGTTAAAAAGTAAAACAAGTCAAAATACAAGGTTGGGATTATTTTAAAAGTAACCCACTCGTACTTGTTTTTAGTTTAGCAATATGCAGGCGTGGAATAAGACTTTCAATATAAAATCAATAGGATTGGCTAATTACAAAATCATGTAGATAGAGGTTCTACAAAATTATATATTGCAAGTGTGGAGATATTTAAAAGGTTATTAAAAATTTAAGAGGTTATTTTCTGACTGTTCTTTTTAAATTTATAAATCTGTGAAATATCTTGTCAGTAAAGCAAGTGTTTTTTTTTTAAGTGTATAGGTGCTACTTGCTTTAAATAGATCAGTTATAAAAAGATTCAGCTATTCAAAACTGATGAATTGGAAAGTAATCATTGGTTTTATGAAATTATTTTTTCCATATAAAAGAATTTGTCATAGGATTTCTTTAAATAGCCAGATTTCCTACTGCATTAAAATAGGATTTGATTTAAATGCAACTTTCCTGGAACACTTTTAATATATAAATTATTGCAGACTTGTGGGATGTTGTTGTAGACATTTCTTTTTATTCCTTCAGAGGATGTAGATCAGTAGGAAGGGGTTTAATAACAAATAGACATGTTACATTAGTGCATTTAGGTCATTTGTCAAAGATGACAACAGCTAACAGTTTTATTTCCTACAGCATATTTTAGGTGGCTGTTTGTTATTTTAAAGATATTTTCCCTTTGTTCTCACATTGAATTTTGTGAAGATGGCTAGTTGAAGTGTTAAAAATAGAACGGAAAGTTGATTATATTATAGTGAGAATGTAGAACGGGTGATAATGGAAGAAGGAGAAGAGGAGTGGGAGAGGGTGGGAGAGATAATGTAATAGGGTCTGCTGGGATTAGAGGAGAATGTCTGCCTTGAGAAGGTCAAAGGCAGACATAAATTACTGGGGATCCCCAAAATGAACACAAGCAGAAAGCCAGCTCTAATTAACTGTACTTGGAAGATAACTCACCATTAACCTAGCAAATCATTCACAACTACATGATTTTATTCGGCTTTTTAGAAATGCACATAGGCTATTTAGGAAAAAAAAAATTACCTGTTCTTTGGTGAATATGCAAATAATACCCATCCTCCTGATAATTGTAGACAGCTTTAGAGTTCCAGATTTGGGCCTCTTCACATGTTAGGATAATCTTTTAATCCATTTGTGTCTAAGTGCCATGGCTAGAAAGAGAGGTTTATTGTATGGATATTTTCAAAGATTCGCTTGTAGGTTACTAATTAAGCAATAGTAGCAACACAATCTGGACACACAAGGCTTGGCGAAATTGCAGAGTGGAAATTGGGATCAGTTTTTGGTGAAGATGTTCAAATGAATGGCTTCAGTAAGTACTTTTAATTTCACTTTGCCAAGTTATAAGTAACTGTAGTGCATTGTTGTAGGTGTCATTTAGACTGCATAGCTTATTATAATGACCTTCCTCTCGTGTGTAGAATGGCTGCTATTTACACACAGAGGAAGGAATTTCACATCAGGTTTGAAATCAGGCTTTTTTGGTGCTGGCTCTTTGTTTCTTTATTCCTCTGCTGTTAATGCTGAGGCATTGGGATAAAAGTGGGTTTAGGAAAAATAGTGGAACATAGAGCTATGGTGGAGAGTTGGAGGAATAAACAGAATGGAGAATAAACAGGAGAAGTGATTTTAAGCCAAGAACTATGTAATAATCATAATAGGGACACACAGACAGCTAATGTCTATTGAAAGCTCACTTTGTGGCAGACGTTGTGCTTAGTGTTTTTCATTCATTTACTCATTTAATTCTCACAACAATGACATGAGTGTGGATACTATTATTGTTTCCATTTTATTGAGGAAAAACCTTAGGCGAAGAGATATGGCTTAGGTCACATATTTTGTAATTGGCAGAGCACGGGTATGAATCTAGGTCTTCCTGATTCTCACATAAACTTTTAACCACCACCAAGCACAAACCATATAATTTCATTCACAAAATATATATTATATACATTTAAAAATGTCAAAATTTTGATCATAATATCCATTATTCCACTATAATGTCCTTTCTGAACATTAACTATTTGGTCTTCAATAATTTCCTATTGGATTTTAGATACCACCAAAAAGGATACACATGACATTTTGGAGCTCTCAGTGAACACCTTAGATGAGATCAGTAGAAATGGGACACAGAATTAAATCTGAGCTTAGGATAGTGCCAAGAGAGAAACAAGAAAAAGTGTGGTGCCAGGAAAGCAAGAACATACACACGATGGGATTTGCCAAGTTTCATATTTTGGCACCAAATGGCCCTATTAATATGGAAATCCATACTGAGAAAAAATGGATTCCCATGAGGTTCATTGCAGTTGTCATAATGATTTCAAGCTAGAGGAAGTGAAGCAATGGAGAATATCCTGGTTAAACAATGTTTATTCAGCTGGTAAAGAGCAGCTAACACATAAATTGATGCCTACTCTGCAACAAGAATCATAGGATTCAAGTTTCTTAATGTGGCTCTGAAAGCAGATGGCTAGAGACAGAATTATCTTCCCTTTGGAACCTGGGAATTTTTTTTTCATTAGAACAAATAGTGCTTCAAACAGTGTTTCCAAACTTTGTTCTGTGGAGCTCCAGTTCTAAGAGATGTTAATAGTTATTTTTGGAAGACAGATAGGAGAGGAGAGGAGAGGAGAGGAGAGGAGAGGAGAGGAGAGGAAAGGAGAGGAGAGGAAAGGAGAGGAATGGAGAGAGGTTCTGTGACAATGTGTTTATCTGCTAGGTTAAAGTTAAACAGATTTCTTTTTTGCAAGTCATTTCAAGGTATCTTAGTGCATATAATATTCTAATATGTATTACGTTTTCTAAAAGGAGAATGAGAAGGACATTTCTTAAACTTGTAAATCCACACAATATTTCTGCCCCCACCCCCGCCCCGAGTACACTATGGCTCAGAGATTTTAGACCATTTTTCCTGGGTAGCAGCTGGTGAATGGCATGGCCACAACTAGTGCCTCTATCTTGTGATTCATAACGTAATGCCTTTCTATACGATTCCACTGTTACTCTGTCCATAGTCCCTTAATCCTGGGTTCTGGGCCAGAAGGAGGGGAGACACATTCCCCAGGTAGACTCCAAAATTAGTGACTTCAGAGGTCATGTCTAAGGATCCCTGAAATAACCCGTTATCTAAAATGTTCATTTGCCAACCCATTGTTTTGGCTTAAAAAAAATAGCTGTGATTCTATTCCTTCCATAAAAGAAAAAGCATTTATTGCCGATGGCTGAATCCAAACCAGCAAAGGAGCAATGCCCTAATCAATAGTCAAATGCTTCTAGAAACCAGGCAAGTCATGTACCTGAGTGGGTGTGCAAAGCAACAGAGAGAGGCAAGTTGGAGAGTACTAGCAGCCCTAGCTGATTGTTGTCATGTGAAATTAAGGATAAGATACTACTAGGCACTCTAATTTTTGAAGAGATCATGGAAGTCTGGATTTTTATGTGGAAATCTCTGGTTTGTTGAGCAGCATGTGGACCAAATAAAACATGCTTATATGGTAAATTCACTTTGGGGGCTGTCTTTTTGAGGCCTTCACCTTAAAGAGTTTGGTTCAGTAGCACTTTTAAATAAGCAAATGACTGTGTGTCTGGCTCAGTCTTTGCTCCACATTTCCATCTCCAGCAGTGAGTAGGAAAAAAAAAAAAAAAAAAAACAAAAAAAACCTTAAGTGGCCTGGAGAGTAGTTAATAGACAAACTGAGAACAGCACTCAGAAGCCATCTTAATCATACCATCCAACAGACTGGTCGATCCAAGCAGAAAGTGAAGGGCACAATTTATGGATGTAA
Source organism: Neofelis nebulosa (assembly GCF_028018385.1). Lineage (NCBI taxonomy): Eukaryota > Metazoa > Chordata > Mammalia > Carnivora > Felidae > Neofelis > Neofelis nebulosa. Next base: position 85,698,532 of record NC_080800.1, read on the forward strand.
TACTACAGGAGGGGTATTGACAAATTGATCACCTTACAGAGAAGAGCAATTTAGGTGATGAAGCAAGTTGGTCTCAAATGTTTCAGATAGTTGAAAAGCCCTAGGGATAAAGCACCCACCTTGAAGCTCCCCCAAGCGGTGCGGATGTGAAACAGAGGGGAACAACTCATTAGCATATGTTCTCTCTCTTTCATGTTCTGAGCAACAGTTAACATGATCTGAATGTCTGTGTCCTGATTATTAGGTGAGAATGTATCTCATTTGTACCTTTTGTGTGACTTAATGAGGAAAGCCCTCAGCAGCCAGTAGTTGTTGGCCACATTAAGGAAACTTTCACATGACTGACTGTGCATTTCATAATTGACTGTTCTTTTGCGCAGTCGCAGGTGCAAAAATCTCATGACCGAAACCAGCTTGTAGCAGCTCCTTTGCCTTTCCTCCTAGGCCTCCCTCACCCAATGCCTCTGGTGACCCTGGCCTTTCCTAGCCTACCCAGCCCACTGTGAATGACATCTTTGTCCGTTCTCTCACTATTAAATGTCCTAATGTCCTATCTTTTCTGCAGCCCATCTCCTTAGATCCTTGCTTTCTGCTGGGCCTAATCTAGAACTTAAATAAAATAAAAAATTGCTGACCGATAATGGCCCCAAAATGTTTCCCTTCACAGCTAACATATTTGCAATTTAATAGATATTTCAATTCTGTAACTCATAGGCATGACTAATGGTGGGAATTCCTGGCAGCTTCCCAGTGCCTGTGGGGGGCCTTTCCCAGAGTGTCACAATTCATACCCTGCAGGTGGCTACTTGCTCCCTCTAGAAGCAAGGTCAACTCTACCCATGACCTTGGGTGACAAGGAGAAAAAAAAAAGCCTTCTTAGAATTAGTGGGAAGGAGGGCCTTGAGTATCAGTCTCAAGAGTGATTTTTTCCCTTCCTCTTCTGCCACTGTTGTTTTGTGTTTCCTTTCTTTCCCCTATTTCTCACCCCCTGCCTCAACCTATCACACAGGGCTATCACACCCTGCTCTTGGTGACAGGGGCAAAGATATTTCCAGTCTCTGTCCCAGGAAAATATTTGTTTGCATGTTTCTATGCCTTATAGGGAGATGAACAAATACTATTAACTGTCCCATCAGCAGAAAGCTGGGCTTGTTTCTCTGCAAAGTCAGTGACTGTGAGAATATTCATTCCTATGGGTTTGTTTTGTAATTAGCTGTGCAGGAGACCAGCTCAGAGCACTGAGAGTGAGCAAGTTAGAGCACATGGCAGCAGGATATGGCAAACATGCCCAATCCAGATCAGTTCCACTCTAATCGCTCTCTTCCATCACCTGAGGTGATCATTGACTCCTTGGGCTGACTCCTCTGACTTGAGTTATGGGTTGGGGAGGGGGTTCTTGGGAAGGAATTGCAGTGTGACTGCTAAGTGTATAGACTCCTGAGATTCATGGCACAGATTTTCCTTGGCCCATTATGTTAATTTGTGAAAGTCTCAGCTACCTTCCTCTCCTCCAACCTGAAAGTAGTGGATTAAGCATGCTAAGAATATTCCATCACACCCCTATTCTAGAGGATTAAAACTGGGAGCTTCGTATGGTGGGAAATTAGCCATGAACCAGATGTTCAGAGGGCAACCATTTATTGGGTCAGGTATTGTACTTTACAATTAGTCAAAGTTCACAACAACCTTGGAAGTTTGAATGTATCTCCTCTATTTTATAAGGGAAGAAATAGAGGCTCAGAGGACATAAGTTACTTGTTTATGATCGCACAGCTAGTAAGTGGTGGAGCTAGGATTCAAACCCACATTTGTTACAAAACCTTGTTCTTAAAGCAACCAGCTACAAACTGCCTGCATGGCTCCTGTCCACAACAATGCTCAACAAATGCCACTAGTTCATTTCCTTCCTGCTTGCTTGCCTGCTTCATGCTCTTTTGCGCCTCTTTGCCAAGACTCCTTTGTACTTCTGTACTTCTTCCATGAAGCTTTCACAGATTAATCTCATTTCAATCTCTTTAGAGTCACCTGTTTCTTTCTCCTAGTTTCCCTTGGCAATTTTGCAAAGTTTTTACCACACTGTCTGATACTAGTTTATAATTAGTTATCTTAAAGTACTTCGTGTAAGTTTTGTCTCATCAGTTAGATTAATGTTTTCCACGTTCCATTGTTCCCCATACAAAGGTTTACCTTAACATTCAGATACAACATACAATTATGGAGCTAGGAGCTGAATCTTATGTTTTCACATATACGACCTCATTTTTAAGCATCTCAAAATCCTGTGAAGTATTGTCATTTTAGCCCCACTTTACTGATGTTGAAGTTGAAATTCAAAGAAGTTAAGTAATTTTTCTCAGTGTTCTACAGTAACTAAATGATAGCACTGGAATGAAGGTTCAGGTGTGGTGGTTGTTTTCTCAAAGCCTGTGCCCTTTCTACTAATAAATGCTTATAGAACTATATGTTGTTCGTAGTGCTACAATCTGATTTGACTCTAACAAATTTTTTTATGTGGAGATGGATAAGACCTTTTGCTGAGAAAAATAACTGGAGGAAGATGTTTCTAAAAAATTTTAGCTAAACAAAGAATTTGATTCTTAGAGAAGACCGATGGAAAGCTGAAAATTTGATTTGTTCCCTTGGGCCCTGCTTCAGAAAAGCATGATTTAAATCCTTAGTATGATAGTAGTTGTGTGGCTTTGAGAAAAAATAATTTATTCTTCTGAACTTCAGTTTTTACCCCCATGCAAAATAGGAGGTGTTACTGTGTTGAGTAAAGAAAATATATGAAAAGCACTTAGAATGGTGTCTGGTAAATAGTAGGTATTCATTAGATGATATTAATTATTATGATTGGTATCATTTTCAGCAGCATTATTATTATTACTGGAAAGCTTGCAAAGATGACCTCACACCCATTTTACCACAAGAAAGCAGTCTGACAAATGGTTTAAGACAAATTGCTATTTTTAATAGGGTGCTTCATTTACAGGGGATGAATTTTTTAAAAATTAGGAAGTTATCCAGGGGCAAAAGGGTACGTACATAGGTATTTCAGGCCAAATTATTTCATTCAAGGAGATGCAATCATGTGGAATAATTTGTCAATTAAGGTGGTCAGAGCAAATATTGTCTATATAAACGAGCTTTTGCAGCCAGCAAGACATTTTAATGATGTGTGAGCCAAGAGCAAAGGCTGCTGAGACAAAGCTGAGGTGGAAATGAGTCCTGAGGACAAGCATGTTAAGGAGAGTGGCCTTTTCCTGTCCAGCAATTCATTATGTCATTATGATTAATCACTGGTGGTTTATAAAGGCAGTTAAATGGCCTCCTTTGGCTGTCAAATAGGAAAATAATTCATCAATTCAAGTCTATAAGTCATTTCTTGGTACTTGGTGTACTTTATATAGCTAGAAACCTTTCTGTGATTTGGCACTATGCTCCAGTGGGGATTCTGAGGAGCAACTATGGGTCTTCAGGCAGAGAAAGATGATTCCTTTCCGGGGCATGTTGTTTTGATTCTGTCTGACTGGCTGGGAAAAACACCCCCTTGTGTGTCTGGCATATAGTAGTCAATTAACAGGTTTGTTGAATGAGTGAATTTAAATTTTTTGTGTGTTTTGAATCCTTTGAATCAGAGCCCACCACGTATAGTGTCTGATAACTCACTCCAGTGTATTCTGGGGGAAATGAGATAAAATGGCAGTAATGATTATGTTCAGAAGGTATTGGGTCAATACTGAGTTGTTTGCTCAATTTTTATGGTCAGGGCATCATAGTTTAACTATAAACTCTGGCATAAAAGTTACATGAAAAATAATTGGGCTTTTATTTTTTTCTGATAAAAGTCTCTTTAAATCATGATTTAATCACCTAACGCCCCTTGCTCCTAAGATCAAACACCTGGTAGTATCTATATACTTATATTTTTTTACCAGTAAAATTAACTTCTTGATACTAATTAGTTTACCTCCTGTCTCACATATGAAGTGAAAGGTGAAAAGGACATTTGGGGAGAAGTGAACAAGTATTTATTATCTAATTCTGTGATTATCAACCCTGGACCCACAATTAATATATTTGATATTCTCTTCACATTCATCAAATTCTCATTGTGCTGGGTGAATAGAAGTTAACTCTATTCTAAAAGTTATAAGAGTTAATAAGTTAACTTTTATTTTAAGAGACATGGTTCTGCTCTAATTGAGCTTACTAGTGTAATGAAGGATGAGGAAAACATAGAGATTAAACAAATAAACACAGGATAAGTATATAATTAATAATTGCAATAGGTGATAAAAAGGAAAATAACAGAAAATACTTTATATTGTATCATTGGGGAAGTTCTACTTGAAGCAAAATAACATTTAGACTGGACCCTGAAGGTTAAGAAAAAGCCATCTAGGTGAAGAATGGTCAAGAATGTGTCAGTGGAAATAACATATTTTGGCTTTGAAGTGCCAAAATCCTTGCAAGTTTAGGGAACAGAAAGAGAGCAGTGTGGCTGGATCATGGGGAGTAGCGGGGAGAGTGAGGCAAAATGAGATTTGAATGGTAGGCAAGAGCCAGATAACACAGTGTCTTAGAAGGTTTTGGCCTTTCTCCTAAGATCAGGAGGATGTCATTGAATAATTTTAAGAAGAAAAATGTCACATTCCTTCTGGCTTACATAAAAATAATCTTCCTCTGGTTGCTCCATGGAGAATATATGGAAGAAGGCAGAGAGATAAGTTAGGAGGGTATTGTAGCATCTCAAAGCAAGATGATGGTGACTTGAACTAGAGTGGTAGTAATAGAGATAGAAAACTGTGGACAGATCCAAGAGATATTGTAGAGATAGAAATGGTTCCTAGATTTTTAGTTTTAGTAATACAATAGACAGTAGTGCTATTTACTAAAATGGGGAAGACCAAGGGAGGCAAGATATTGTGGAAAGATTTAAGAGTTCTATTTTGGACATGTTTTATTTGAGATACCTATTAGACATCCTGGAGATGTTGAATAGGCAGTTGGATATATGAGTCTGGAATTCAGAGAGAAGTCTGGGATAGAAATATAAATTTTAGAACTGTTTTCATGGTATGTATGGTAGTATACAATGAAGTATTAAATTGTGTGGGGCAACTGATACTGCTATAGGAGATCAATGCAAACTGCAGCATGTAGGTCCCATATTATATATTTTCTCCAGAGAATCATGACAGGCTAAGAAAGCTATTTGTCATGATTTTCCCAAACCTCATCGAATTGTTAAATATCATGCATGATGTTTGGACCTGTATTTTTGCTGATAGTGGGGATGACATCCTGTGTTTAGCTAACATTTGAATCCCTCAGTGCTAGAGAAATATAACTAATGACATACTAAATGTAGTCACTATTATATATGTCAGGCACCATGTTAATCACTTTAAATACATTTATTTTCTAATCATTACCATAGTTCTAAAAAGTACAGGCCCCTACTTATAGATAAAGAAACTCAGTCTCAAGAAGTTACATGACTTGCTCAAGGCCACGCAACAGCTATGCTGTACTCTTCCACATTCCAATCTCACACATTGGGAAAATGACTCTAAATTTCTTTTCAGATTCTTCCAATTTCCTAAGTTTTTGAAAACTGAAGGAAAAAAGAAAGAATAGATTGAGATATGCAAACTTGCTGATAGATCACCTCAATTTTGAATAAAAGCCTTATAAATTTGATTGTTGCCAGGGGCCTGTCTCTAGACTTCTGGTACACCTATACAACCTGCTGTTCAGGTCCCCACCGCTTTCTTTTCTTCCAGCCAGGTTTTTTGAGATAAAACTGATGTATAAGCTAGCTGGTTATTCTGAAGCTGCCTGACTACCTAGATTAATAGCTGCCTTCATACCCTCTGGATACCTTGTTCTGAATTCTTAGTTTGAGGACTATACGCAAGAGGACAAGTCCCTAATTGTGGTACAATGAAAGGAACATAGACCCTGGTACATAGTTGGTTCACAGTAAGTGATAGATATTATTATTATAATTTTTATCATCTCATTGAATGATAACTTAAAAGACCTATGGAATAGTTGTTACTATTTTACTGGTGAGGAAACCAAGACTCAACGAAGTTAAGTAACTTGTCCAAGGTCACACAGCAAATAAGGGACTAAGTTGTTATTTGAAGGCCAATCTCTCTGATTCCTAAGTTCATAATCCATGCATTCTCAAGTTTAATGACTAAGTGAAGTCAGGAACTGTTAGAGAACACTGGGAAGTAAGGTTAGATAGGCAAAGTAGACTTGATTATTGGAGAGCCTTGAATATTAGGGAGTATAACTCATATTCTTGGAATATTTGGAAATATATACTATGGAAAGTAAGGATTTTCCTTACTGATAAATAAGATCCAGCTTTTGCACATTGGGTACCTGTTTTCCAACTGAATTCCCTTACAAATGTACATAAGCTCTGTTCCTTCACCCATGCCTTTTAGAGCCAAAAAGGCTTACCTTACCTTATGCTCTCTGGTTTGCACAACTTTCCTCCTTGTAGTCCCTCATTTAACTCAGTTCAAGGAAGATTTTTCTGAATCCTCTTCTCTGCAAAAGCACTATGCTAGTTGATGTTGCATTGGTTGTTGGGGGCATGTAGGTGCAATTCATCAAAACAACTAGCTTGCACAAATCTAGGGGGTGTGGAGAGCTAGGAAGAAAGATACTGGAGAGATAGCCAATGTCATTTTCTTGGTGCTTCTGCAAGAGAGAGCATATATTTATCCTACCCTGTAGTCAAATATTCTCCAATTCTCGGAGGCTTTTTAAAAAAAATAATGAATTATTTTCTACTCACTTGGAATTCTAGCTACACAGACTTCTGATTTACCCAATAACATTTGCAAACAAGAAGTACCTTCAAGAGTTGATAAGAACTCGAAGAGACTTTGAAGAACATACACTCTTATAACCTCATTCTGTAGATGAGGTAGCAGAACCCAGAAAGGTTAATTTATATGCCCCAAATACAGTTGGGAATAACTAAGCTGGGGATTTTCCTAATACAGTGATGTTTTCCACCACTTTCTATAGTGCCTTTCTAACTTAATCCCAAATATTTGCCTCAAAGTCTTTTTAATGCCAAATTTAATCAATGTCTTCATTATAATTGAAATATTTAAGTCAAATTAACGTAAGGCCTTCAGAGAGCTCTGCTGATCTGGTTTATAAAAGTCATTCAAGCAAAACTGTAGAAGTATATGGGGGTTTTGACATTTACCAGAAGCCATTAGCTTATATTCTTCAATTACTCTCAGGATTTATAATAAAAGAAGACCATTTTCAAACTAACCTTGGCAGACTCCATATTTATCCCTTTTTCGTTGGTTCATAAGTCAGTTTTCTAATCCAGACACTTTTTTGGTCCTCAAAATATGCATCCTTCCTCAGAGATGATATGCACTGCCAAATCACCTCATGAACTACTTCATGAACATTAAAGTCTATTAACAGGGACATACCAAGAAGCAGAACAGAGAAAATCACTCCAGCAGCCTCCCTTGCTCTAGAGAAGTATGGCAGAGTGGAAAGAGTACAGGGTTTAAAGTCAGAAAAATTTGGCTTATAATTCTTTTTGTACCACTAACTCATTGAGTGACCCTGGGCAAGTTATTGAACTTCTCTGAGACTCTGTTTCTACATATGTTTGTATATCTTTGTCTTACAGAGTTGTTGGGAGAATTTGAGATAACAGAGTAAATGACAGCTGTTTCTATTATTGTGATTGTTATTATAATTATTATTTATGCTCTTATGACTAGTGCTACTAGTAATAGTAGTACCAGTGCTATTACTATTACTATCACTAATCTACTTAGTAAGCTGCAAAGGAAGAAAATATCCCATGTGTATATTGGCAGTTGGAATCATCTCAACAACAAAAAAGACTTGAGACAGGGTAAGACAAACAATGATAGAACAAAACAGTTAATAAAAACACATTGTAAGGGGCGCCTGGGTGGCGCAGTCGGTTAAGCGTCCGACTTCAGCCAGGTCACGATCTCGCGGTCCGTGAGTTCGAGCCCCGCGTCAGGCTCTGGGCTGATGGCTCGGAGCCTGGAGCCTGTTTCCGATTCTGTGTCTCCCTCTCTCTCTGCCCCTCCCCCGTTCATGCTATGTCTCTCTCTGTCCCAAAAATAAATAAAAAACGTTGAAAAAAAAATTAAAAAAAAAACACATTGTAAGCTAGAGAGTTCAAACAACCTACAAAATAAAAACAGTACCTTTATAAATTCATTTTTTGAAAAATAACCCTTTCATTTAGCTAGACTGTAAGTTCCAACAGTGAGTGAAACAATGGGCTAAATATCTTGATAAAAGTCTACAAAGGTTGCTATGGAATCCCAGAGGCCGAAAATCTTCTAGAGACTGGGTAGAGTTGGAGAACTCTGGGCAGAGTGGGTGGGAAAGGGAAGCCAAAGAAGAGAGGGATCACTGTGGAGTTGGGTTATTTTGGATTTGATATGCACTCATCTGCTGGACCTGTCCACTAGACATTAAATTTTCAAAGGGGAAAAAATGACTTTTTTCCAGTCCTTATCTCCATCCTCTCCTTAGGGACACTAAACAAACTGGCTGTATATTCCATGTTGTGTATCAAGAGGGAATTCCTATTCCTAGTGTCACTGACAGATTTCTCAGTCTCTGGCAGACTACTCAGTGTTGCTATACCTTTATAAGATACAATAGGCTCCTAAAAAGTGGTGTCTAAATCAAACTGGGGTAAATTAAATCTTGCTTTAAATAAACTGGGTAGTTTGCTATTCAGTTCTCCAAATTAAAACATCATTTTGTAATCTTTTTCCATATATTCCCATTTAATTCCTCAACTTTGCTTAAGGCAGCACCAATTTTTTTTTTATTTACCTAAGTTCTCTTTAATTTCTAAATAGATTTTCCTTACATAAATTTATTTTTTTAGTTTCTTTTACATTTATTTATTTTTGAAAGACAGAGTGAGACAGTGCATGAGTGGGGGAGGGGCAGAGAGAGAAGGAGCCTAAGAATCCGAAGCAGGCTCCAGGCTCTGAGCTATCACCACAGAGCCCTATGTGAGGCTTGAACTCACAAACTGGGTGACCATGACCTGAGCTGAAGTCAGGTGCTTAACTGACTGAGCCACCCCGGCACCCACATCATAATTTATTTTTAAATAAACTTTATTGTGATATAATTTACATTCAACAAAATGCACTCATTAATGAATTTTGACAAATACATGTATTCTTATAACCCTGAAAAGTTGCAGTTAATCTCCTTTACCCCTGGTCCCAGGCAGCCACTTTTTGTCACTAGATTAGTTTGGGCAGGATTAACATTTAATGGCCTCTGGTGAATATTGTTGTGAACATATACTGGGGAAAACGATCCCTACATCTTTTTTTTAGTATAAAATAAAATTTTTATTTCCCAACCTTAAGGCTATGAATGATTGCATAGAGTAGGTAAAAAATACTGACCACATCATGCTTGCTCTAGTATGCTTCCTAGGGTCGTGGTAGTGGTAGTGGTAGCATTTTCAAAGAGGGAATTCTGAGAAAGATAATCTGTAGGGGCTACAAAATAATGGGACTTTATTTACAGGAAGTCAGTTAATCATTTCCATACAAATTAAGTTATTGTGTATTGGTACTCTCTTTTACTTTTTATTAAAACTGTCATTTTTAGCCTTCATATGTCAAGGGTAGTTTATCAGAAGGGGCACAAGACTAGCCATACAGACCAGGGTTTAAATTCCTGTCCCACCCTCTTGCCAGCTATATGAACCTAGACAAGTCACTTAGCTTCTCTGAGCCTCACTTTTCCCTGTCTGTAAAGTGGGAATAATAATATATTCCTTCTAGGATTATTGTGAGGATTAAAAGGAGATATTGTATATACATTCTGCCTACCACAGAATAGCCTTTAACAAATGCAGGTCCTTATAATCCCAAATCATAGACCATCAACAAGTATTTGCTAAACACATAATGTTCCTGATAAAGTGCTAAGGAGGACCTGAGAGGATTCAGAGGAAGAGTAAGTTATGAGTTTGTGTAATGATGAAACTAGATGAGGTCTTACACTAAACCTCTCCTTTTACTTGAGATCAAGAGAATCTACAGAGGAGTAAAGTGACTTGCTTGAGGTCAATAACCAGTGTGTTTATTCATCCATTTAATGAACAAATATTTACTGAGTATCCACTATATTCTGCATATTGTTCTAGGGAATAAAGATTTAGCAGTAGCTAACAAAAATAACCTAACTACCTTCATGGAATGTACATTCTAGTCAGAGAAGATAGGAAGATAGACCATCGATAAATGAGCGTTGTGTGTGCATGTGTGCATGAGACAGAGAGAGAGAGAGAGAGTGGGGGAGGAGTGCTATAGGGAAAAATAAAGCACGAGGTAGGAAATTTTGACCACATTTTACAGAATGGTCAGGGAAAGTCTCAGTGATAAAGTGGTATTTTAACAGAGACCTGACAGAAGTGAGGTAATTAGCCATGCTGACATCTCAGAGATGATTTTTCTAGGCAGAGAGTTAGCAAATGCAAAGGTTCTGGATGGGACCCTTCAGACTTCAAGGGGCAACAAGGAGGCCAGAGTGGCTGGAGCAGAGTGAGCAGTAGACAGAGAATTAGGAGATGAGGTCAGAGAGGTGATGGTGGTAGGGTCAGATCATGTAGGGCTGTGTAGGCAATGGTAAGGATTTGGGCATTTACTCTTTGATGAAAAGCCATTGGAGGATTTTGAACAGAAGCTTGACATGGTTCAGTATATTTTGCAAGGAACATTCTGGATCCTGGGTGAGATACAGAGTAAAGGGGCAAAGAAGGCTGGAACAGTGAGGCCAATTAAGACTCTATTGCTTTAGTACAGAGGGAAGGTGATGGTGGCTTGAACTACAGTGTTAGCAACAAAGGGAATTTAATGTAATAGAATTCTGGTTATGTTTTGGAGGTAGGGCCAACAGTTGTTTGGATACATTGAGTGTGAGGTATGAGAGAAAGAGACAAGTCACAAGTAATTCCAGATTTCTTGGCCTGTGTGACTAAAAAAATAGTTTCTGATTATCGAGATGGGGAAGATTAAGAATCAGGAGTTTGGTTTTATACATGTTACATTTGAAATGTCTCTTAGACATCTAAGTGGAGATGTTAGATGAGCATTTGAGCTATGTGAGTTTAAGGGAGAAGTCCACAATGGAGAAACACATTTGGAGGTGAACAGCATATAAATGATAAGCAAATCCATGAGATCATTGAGGAATGTAAATAGAAAAAGAGATCCTCAAGTTTGTGTTTCTTTCACTATGCCATAATGCCTCTCCAGGTGCTTGTCCTTGAGAATTCATTACTTTACATAGCATTTACTTAAGAGCTTGTTGTGTGCCAAGCATTGTCTTAGGTGCTAAAACCCCAAAATAAATAAACATTTGTCTCTGTCTTTAGGGAATCCGTGGTCTAGTAGAGAAATGAGATGCATTAGCAATGATAATACAGCATATTTAGTACTGTAATAGAATCACATACAAAATATGGAAACCCAGAGTTCGTCTTGGATGGAAGTGGGGGTGGTGGAAGAAGTATCTGCAAAGGAGGTGACGTTTGGTTAATGAGATTTCAGTGATGAATAATTGTCCAATAAACGAAAGCAAAACTTATCCAGAAATGTTTCACAGAGCTGAAACATCTGAGCATTGTTTTGAAAAATAGGTTGTGATTTATCAAGTGGGCATATTTGAGAAGGGCTGGAGAGATAGGGAAGGGCCAGATGATTCAGGGTTTTGGATGTAATGCTGAATACGGGAGCTCAGATTTTATCTTATACATGGTTGATTGCCATATAAAGGTTTTAAGTGTGGAAAACTTTTTATTACTACACTAATTGATGGTGACAAATTGGGAAGGGGGTAAAGAAAAGAAGTCAAGTGAATAACTTCCTTATTCTCTCCTTGGGTGATTGAGTTGATAGTTATACCAAAGTCCTGGATCATTGAAGCTCCAATATTGAGTATGTCAGAAAGTACAGATCTCTTGCTCAATTTTGATTAAAGTTGAGTATCCTTACACTAGAGAAGCAAATACTGCATAATCAAATGCCTTACTAACACTTGATGGAGTTGGATTTTCTTTAAGGGAACATCCAAGTTCATTGAACTTTACTTTTCTATTAGGAACATTTTTTTTTTTTTTTTTTTTTTTTTTTTTTTTGCTAAGGCAAAAGTAGGTCAAGTACTGGGACACATGGTTCTGAAGGGCCATCAAGTGAGATCTGCAGCTGGGCTCTTAGCCCCTCATAAAGACTGTTTCTGACTATTTAAAACCTCCTCTAGGCTTGATCAAAATCAAAACCATTTTGAAATGCAATGAATTATTATATTTTGCACTGAATTCCTCTTGTGAAAGCCTCTTACATGGAGCAGGATGTTTGAGAACTGAGTTCACTGGGACCTTTGCATGGCATTTTGTACTTTGAAAAAAAGGAAATGAGATTCTTACAGAACAGATATATTAGAGGTATATTTTTTCAATGATAAAACGCCTGCCTACTACTTTTAAATATTTGTTACTCTTCATTAACTATTTGACAGAAAGGGGAAGCAAGAGTAAAACTTTAGCATGGAGGCCTGTGTACAACTGAATCATAATGCTTTTCAAGCTATCATGGTAGATTTGTGGCATTTATAAAGTGATCACAAAGTTATCAGGAATGTAAGTCAGAATTCTCAAACATTGGCCTTTTGTTTTGTTAGGAATTACTGGTTAAATCACTTAACTTCTCTAAGGAAACAATACCTGTCAGTCTTTATTTTTATTTTTATTTACTTTTAATTTTTAAATTTATTTTTAAATATGCAATACCTATACACAGTAAAAACAATCCAAACTACAAATATGTATCCAGTAAAAATTCCTCCTTCTACCTGTAATCTCCTACTTAGATACACTCATGTTTTCCAGTTTCTTGGATATCTTTCCATAAATATTCTATTGCATATAATAATAATTCTCAAAGCATGGCCCAAGGGCTCCTAGGAACCCCATGACCCTTTCATGAGATCCATGTAAGTTCAAAACTATTTTCATAATAATACTGATAAAATCACCAAATATTAACAAATATCTAACAATTCCACTTCCAGGAATTTTATACTTATATGTAATGATACCAACAGTATCTGAGAATACCTGATTCCCAAATACTTGTCAATGGTTTTTCCTCAAACATTTTGCTTTTTGCCCAGAAGACAGGAGAATCATTTTTTTTTTTAATTTATTTTTTTTTCAACGTTTTTTTTTTATTTTTTTTTTATTTTTGGGACAGAGAGAGACAGAGCATGAATGGGGGAGGGGCAGAGAGAGAGGGAGACACAGAATCGGAAACAGGCTCCAGGCTCCGAGCCATCAGCCCAGAGCCTGACGCGGGGCTCGAACTCACGGACCGCGAGATCGTGACCTGGCTGAAGTCGGACGCTTAACCGACTGCGCCACCCAGGCGCCCCGACAGGAGAATCATTTTATCTCATTGTAGGTTTATTTGACTTATCTTATTATTATTGGTATTAAACATGTTTTCATTTATTTTAAAACTATTAAATTTTACTTTTCTGTAAACCATATATTTTCACTTATTTAAAGAGAACCTTGGAGGGGGTGCCTGGGTGGCTCAGTCAGTTAGCTGTCTGACTTTGGCTCAGGTGATGATCTCAAGATTTGTGGGTTCGAGCCCCGTGTCATGCTCTGTGCTGACAGCTCAGAGCCTGGAGACTGCTTTGGATTCTATGTCTCCCTCTCTCTCCGCCCTCCCCTGCTCATGCTCTGCCTCTCTCTGTCTCACAAAAATGAACAAAATGTAAAAAAAAAAAAAAAAAAAAATTAGAACCTTGGCACCTTGGTTCAAGTAATCTTTAGATTTCTAAATATAATTCTTAGACAACGTAATGCAAACCTTCAGTTTTCCCTTTAGGAATGAACTCAGTACCTCAAACTCTACCAACCCTTTCAGCTTTGACATTGAGCCTCCAAATAGTAACAGATACAATTGAGCTATGTAAGAAGTTAGCTTAGAATATTTACATTATAGTGATTGAGCTATTTGTAATGTAACTAAAACTGGAGGGTTGAGCAAAAGCAATTTGCAACAATAGATCATAAGGTAAATGAAAAACATTTTTTATTTAAGAGATGTGCTATTTCCTCTGCGTGTCTTTTGTGGAAAACAATGAGGCACATTATTCCTGGATCTGTCATTTCCCACAGTTCAGTGGACAAGTTCCTCAAGATCTTGCAGTTTCCCTTTACCAGAGCTCTGCTTTCTTAGAGCCAAAGCAACGGGAAATTTCTGTAGATTTGCATCAAAAGCCTTGAGGTTAATAATAACTGGAGTACTTTCAGAAATGAGCCTATTTCATGAAATAATAGGACTGCATTAGAGGTGCTATACTTTTTAATATGATGGGGCTTCTCGCCCAACACAGATGTGAAGATTTTTCTAACAAAGATCACAGCCACATAATTGATATGTCTTTTTTGAGTCCTCTGGTGCAATTTAGTCTGCAGAGGAAAACACAACAAAGGAAACTATGAGGAAGAATCACAGCAACATAAAAGGTGATCAGGGGAAAGCACTGCTTTTTTAATGTCTGCCTGCTGGGCTTATTTCTCAAAACATCTTTGGAAGCCTCCCACTGCTAATTGTTAACAAAAGTAAGTCAGATGGAAAAGTAGGCAGTTTACCTTTATTTCTTGCTTCATTCTTTAGTTCACTGTAATGAGTGGGGAAATGTTATTTGTTTAGATATAATGATTGTGGAGAAGAGTGAATTGTTTGATAAGCAAATGTACAGGAAGTGCCCATTATGTACTCAACCCTATGTTAGATGCCATATAAGATATGATACCATTTTTCAGGGGAAAAATCATGCTGGGTAAAATAGTTATTGAGTACCTATCAAGTACTCAATCTTTTGTGCTAGATGTGCTAGCACATCTTTTACATGTGCTAGATCTTTTACACGTGTTATCTCATGTAGTGCTAAAAATAGCTTTGTGAAAAGGTACTATTATTTGTACTTAATGAATATGTGGTTTAAGGCTTAGAGAAGCAATTTGTCAAAGGAGACATGACAGTAAATGGCAGATTTAGGATTTGAATTTAGGTCTGTTTGGCTCCAAATTTTGTGCTCTTTCCATTAATCATGTTATATCAGGCTATGGAGATAAATCTAATACAGTTAAAATAATTTGAAAGCACTCATTGGTAAAGTCAAACACCCTGTGGTTGTGTGTGTGTGTGTGTGTGTGTGTGTGTGTGTTGAAGTGATTCAGTGTGAGGCAGAGTAATTAGCAGAAAACACTCATGAAATAGATGGGCTAGAGTAGGTAGTTGTGTGACAGGTGGAGACTTAAGGGGAAGGCATTCAAGGCAGAGGCTACGAAATGAGCATACTTTAGAGGAAGGAACAAGCAATATGTGTTTGTGGTATTAATCACTCTAACATAAACATGAGGAATTGTATAAAATGAAGCTGGGTAGGAAGGATGGAGATAAATTATGGAGGACTTTAAAGGCAAGAGCATATAGCTTAGGCTTTTTTTTTTTTAACGTTTATTTATTTTTGAGACAGAGAGAGACAGCGCGTGAACAGGGGAGAGGCAGAGAGAGAGGGAGACAGAGAATCCGAAACAGGCTCCAGGCTCCGAGCTGTCAGCACAGAGCCCGACGCGGGGCTCGAACTCACAGACCGCGAGATCATGACCTGAGCCGAAGTCAAACACCTAACCGACCGAGCCACCCAGGCACCCCTAGCTTAGGCTTTTTGAACCAGGCAGTAGAGAACCATAGAAGGTCTAGGCATATTCCTCTGGCAGATGAGTTTGGTGGCAGAGTGACTAGACTTGAGATTATTGAAGCAGTCTGATATGAAGCAGGTATCTTTTCACATGAAAGAATTTGAAAAAGTTAGGTTTCTAAAGACATAATCTCTCTAATTGAATTATTTGCTTTAGGTCAGATTGATTAACTCTTGGTAAATAGTTAGGCAGATGTAAAGTGAATTCCATGACTTGGAGGTATATGTGAGTTAGTGACATCTAAATCACTAGGACTAAATCTAGGGAAGTGTTTTTCAAACTGTGGACTGTGACCCATTCATAGGTTATAAATAACTTTTGGAGGTTGTGATTGGTGTGTTTTAACTGAAATGGAAAATAGAATAGAATAGCATTGCAGGTGATAGAAGAAAGTGACTTTGTGAAATTTTATGTCAATTTTATGTGTATGTGTGTGCACACATGTGCATTGAGTCATGACATAAAATATATTTATTACTATGGCTTATGGGGGGAAAAAGTTTTAAAGTGTCTGATCTAGAAAATAGCATTGAATTAGATCCTTTTGTTTTCACCCACATAAATGGTCATTGTCAAAGTCTGCACAATTAATTTAAACATTAATTGATAAGCCCCATCAGCATTCTCTTGTTTAGGACTTATTTACCTCTTGCCCAGTCTATTTCTTACCACCCAAACTGACCTATATGCCTTCAGTTACGCCCTACCAATCCATCATATACCCAGCTGCCAGATCAATCTTTTTAAAGTATTGCTCACATTATGTTATTCCCCTTTTTTAAAAGAAAAAAATGGCCCTTCATTAATTTATTTAATATTCATTCAACATTTTGGCTGAGCACCAAGGAGATGAAGTCTGAACTTTTGGTTTAATAAGATATGCAAAGCCTTTTATATTCTTGCTCCAGACTATCCTTCCAACTTTATTCATTACAATAGCACAACAGAGTCCCCAGGAATCAGTTTAACTGGTCTACTTGCTCTTTCCAGAATACATGTGTTTTTATTCCACCATAATTTTGTACATGCCATTCCCCATTTACTTGCCCTTCTCTTCTTTAAGGTCCATGACAAATACTATCTCTTCTGGCAAGCCTTTTATAATCCTGAATCTGCTGTGCATAATGAGTTTCTCCTCTGGACCCACACATTATTTTTTGCCACCCATGTAACAATCATGACATTTTGTCTTGCATTATATTAATTGGGTTTATTTCCTTTGCTAGATTAAAAAAAAACTCATGAAAATGAGAGTCACTTCTTTTTCACCTCTGCAGTGTAAGCGGTGCCTTGCATATGGTAGATGATCAGTAAACAGCTGGTGAATAAATAAAAATACTGAATTCATGCCACGGTTTAGTATTTTTTTTCACTTAAGCACAATGACATTGTATAGTTCAGCAAAGTATTTTCTCAATATTTTTCTCAGTGTTACTAACAGCCTGAGACATAATGGACCAAAAGAAAGAGAATTGGGCTAGGAATCAGAAGACCTGATTCCTAAAATTGGACTAGTTTTGGCTCTGTCACCAGAAAAATCTGTCACATTTGATCCCTCTGGTTCTTTTGGCTTAAGGTACTGATACTACAAAAAATGTGGGACTAGTCTAGTTAAGGGCTTTTCTAACATTTAATCCTAGGTCATTTACTACATGAATTTCATTCACCCAGCAAAAATTTTATTAGATCCTTGCTGAGGATACAGCATTGAACAAAACTAACTATATACTTCCATAGACCTGACATTATAACAATGGAAACAAACAGTAAACAAATACAATGTGATATGGTGAGACGTAATAAATGTTAAAATAAAAATAAAATAGTGCAAATGGAGTAAGAATGGTAGGAAAGGTCTCTCTGGGGAGGTAACATTTGATCAGAAGTCTATATGAAAATAAGAAATCTGGAGGGAAAAGCAAACCAGACAGAGGCTACTGCTATGTGAAAGCCCTGAGATCAGAATGAGCTTTGTTTGGTCTTTGGAAGAACAAAATGAATTCCAGTAGACTGGGCCATATACAGCAAGAGGTTGAGTAGTAGGACATGAATTCAGAGAGTGCTATGGACCTAACGTTTATGCCTCTCCATTTATATGTTAACACTTAATGCCCAGTATGATGGTATTTGGAGATGGGTTCTTTGGGAAGTGATTAGGGCATGAAGGCAGAACCCTCATGAATGGGATTAGTGTCTGTATAAGAGAAGCCAGAGAGCTCCCTAGTCCTTTCTGCCATATGAGAACACAATGAAAATATGGCTGTCTATGAACTAGGAAGTGGGCCCTCACTAGACACTGAATCTGCCAATGCCCTTTTCTTGAAATTCCTAGTCTCCAGAACTGTGAGAAATTATATGTATATATACCTATACATATATATATAATATATATACACCTATACATATATATAATATACAGTCTGTGGTAGTTTATTATAGCAGCCCAGATGGGAGTAAATAGAAAGGTAGTCAAGGACTAGATCTTAGGGAGCCTTTTCAATAGGCTAAGGAGTTAGAATGTTATTCTAAGCCTAATGGGAAGCCACTGGAAGACTTTAAGCAGGGGTGTGACATGATCTGACCTACACTTTAAAATAATCATTCTGGCTGCCATTAGAGAATATATGGCAAGAGTGGAGACAGGGAGATTGATTAGGAAGCTAATACAATAGTGTCTTCAAGAGATGATAGTTGAGGCTGGTCACAAGCCATGTGGTGCTGTGGAAAGAGGGCATCAAGCTTCCTAAGGCACCTGAGCAGCTGTGCCAGCCTCAGAACATGAAAGAGGAGGGGTACCACAGCCTTGGAGAGGGCACTGGAGCATGAGGTTGGAGAGAGGATCCATGGGTTCACTATAAGCCAGGTAACATCTGTCCCTGAACTGTCCCTAATTACAGTGAAGTTTAGCCATAACAGCACAGAAGCAAAATATTTACACCTGGCCAGAGAACACACAAACAACTTGGTCAGTGTGCAATTTTGCACCACTCCCATGGACATCACTGGTGTTCTATACATTCTGGAGCATACATTACTTTGTGGCTCTCAGAAACACCCATGTGGAAATCCTTTCTTCAAAATGTTGAATAGACCACATTTTGTCCACATTTATGAATGGCTTCACATCTAGCGATTATCCTCTGTAGTCATTTTCCACACAAAATCCCAAGGGCTTCCAGGATCTCCTGTATATATCAATTTTTTATTTTATTTTTTTATTTTATAGGGAGGGAGGTAGGGAAGGAGAGAGAGAGAGAGAGAGAGAGAGAGAGAGAGAGAATCTTAAGCAGGCTTCATGCTCAGTGTGGAGCCTGACACAGGACTTGATCCCACGACTGTGGGATCATGACCTAAAATGAAATTAAGAGTTGGATGCTTAACTGACTGAGGCACCCAGGAACCTGTGTATTTAGATGCAGTCTTTTCCCCATGCTTCTGGGAACTAGATTTCTGGCTGCAAAGATGGTGACTAGAACCCGAGGGACCCCCAGACACCCTTGATTTTTAGTCAAAACAATCCTCAAAAAGAAAATCAAATCTGGAGACATTACAATTCCTGACTACAAGCTGTATTACAAAGCTGTGATCATCAAGACGATATGGTACTGGCCCAAGAACAGATACATAGATTAATGAAACAGAATAGAAAACCCAGAAATGGACCCACAAACGTATGGCGAACTAATCTTTGACAACATAGGAAAGAATATCCAATGGAAAAAATAAGGTCTCTTTGGCAAATGATGTTGGGAAAACTGGACAGCGACATGCAGAAGAATGAACCTGGACCACTTGCTTACACCATACACACAAATAAATTCAAAATGGATGAAAGACCTAAATGTAAGACGGGAAGCCGTCAAAATCCTAGAGGAGAAACCCGGCAACAACTTCTTTGACCTCAGGTGCAGCAACTTCTTACTTGGCATGTCTCCAGAGGCAAGGGAAATAAAAGCAAAAATGTACTATTGTGGCCTCATCAAGATCAAAATCTTCTGCACAGTGAAGGAACAATTAGCAAAACTAAAAAGCAACTGATGGAATGGGAGAAGGTATTTGCAAATGAAATATCAGATAAAGGTTTGGTATCCAAAGTTGATAAAGAACTTATTAAACTCAATACCCAAAAAACAAATAATCCAGTGAAGAAATGGGCAAAAGACATGAATAGACGCTTTTCCAAAGAAGACATCCAGATGGCTAACAGACACATGAAAAAATGCTCAACATCACTCATTATCAGGGAAGTACAAATTAAAGCCACAGTAAGATACCACCTCACTCCAGTGAGAATGGCTAGAATTAACAACTCAGGCAACAACAGATGTTGGCAAGGATGCAGAGAAAGAGGAATCCTTTTACACTGCTGGTGGGAATGCAAACTGGTGCAGCCACTCTGGAAAACAGTATGGAGTTTCCTCAAAAAATCAAAAAGAGAACTACTCTACAACCCAGCAATTGCATTACTAGGACTTTATCCAAACAATACAGGAGTGCTGTTTTGAAGGGGCACATGCACCTCAATGTTTATAGCAGCACTATTGACAATAGCCAAAGTATGGAAAGAGCCCAAATGTCCATTGACTGATAAATGGATAAAGGAATGTGTGTGTGTGTGTGTGTGTGTGTGTGTGTGTGTGTGTGTATATATATATATATATATATATATATATATATATATATGAATATTACTTGGCAATCAAAAATAATGAAATATTGCCATTTGCAACAATGTGGATGGAACTGGAGTGTATTATGCTAAGCAAAATAAGTCAGTCAGAGAAAGACAAATATGATTTCACTTGTGGAATTCAAGATACAAAATAGATGAATGTAAGGGAAGGGAAGCAAAAATAATATAAAAACAGAGAGGGAGACAATTCATAAGAGACTCTTAAATACAGAAAACAAATGGAGGTTTGCTGGCGGGGTGTTGGGTGGGGGGAAGGACTAAGGGGGTGAGGGGTAATAAGGAGGACACTTGTTGGGATGAGCACTGGGTGTCATATGTAAGTGATGAATCACTAAAATCTATTCTGAAATTATTACTACACTATATGTTGACTAACTTGGATTTAAATTTTTTAAAAAATGAAAAATAAATGTAAATAAATAGTCATATTTAATGAAATGTAGGGAGCATTTACAGATAATGAGAACATTTGCAGATAATGAGAGGATATTCTCACAGCACCTTCAGAACCAACTCCTGCCTGACCAAATGTACTCAGTGATCTCTGGTGGCCATCTGTTGTGCACTCCAGACCTCTCATGGGAGCAACTGAAAACAGTTCCATGTTCCCCATTATCAACCCAGTAATGTTAGGTAATATTTCATTTTTAAAGTTAATTAATGGTGGGATGATTAGGGTTCACTTATTTGCATACACTAAATGACACAGCTTCTCTCACATGTGGCAAACAATTGTTTGCTCAAGAATTATGTAAATTAGGTGATTTTTCACTTAATGGATTGTCTCATTTACTTGGGTGCTCATTCTGAAAGTCTACTGCAAGAACTCTTATGTGCTCAGCAGTATAGTGACACCACGTCCTAGAGGAGGACCCCATGCTGCTGCCCTCCCACCCCTATGTCTCAGCTTTATGATGTATAACATGGAAGTGTTGGCTATGTCCCACTTCTAAGCCTGACAGGACCAGGAAAGCTTCCTGTTAGAAAGTGTTCTGGAAATGGCAATTGCCTTACTAAACCTTGGATACTTGCTTTTTGATAAATTGCTTGTTGCAGATGTTACTGATAATAAAACACTCTGTGTATTTATAAATAAATCAAATGCTAGTGTAAAACAAAGAAAAGATGATAGTTGATTGGACAAATTGATAGCAGTGGACATGGGAGAAGTAGATAGATTTAGGATACAATTTGTAGGGAAAATGGACAGAACTTGTTAGTGGCTTGGACATGTGGGATGAAGGAAATGAGAGAATTAAGGGATGACTCTTGGATTTCTTGCTTAATCAACTGGGTGGGATGGTGAAACCATTTCCAAAAATGGGGAAAACTGGGAGGAGGGGAGATTAGGTTGGAGGGTTGAGTCTGGAAGTTGAATAAAGAGTTCAATTTGTGATGTGATAAATTCAAAATATCTTTTAGATATTTAAATGCAGAAATAAGATATGTAATTTGATGTATGAGTCATGAGTTTTGGAAGAAGTCAGTACTGAAGATGTAATTTCAAGTGCAATCACTATATAAATAGCACATGGGAAAGAATCTTAGCTAGGGAAAAATATATATATACATACATATTCATAAATATACACCTGAGGTATAAAGAACTTCAACATTTGCAGCATAAGTAGTAGAGTCAGCAAAAGTGAGTGAGAAAGAATGGCCAGTGAGTATGGATGTTGCAGAAGCCACGAGAAGGTACAGTTTTGAGTTAAATGGAATGGTCATCTCAGTAGCAAATGCTACTGAGAGTTTGAATAAATTGAGGACTAGGATTAAATCATTATGTATGGTGACATGTAGGTCATTGGGCACCTTAACAAAAGTTGGTTTTAATATGATGGTAGAGACAAAAGCCTAACAGGAATGTGTTTGAAGACAGACTGGGAAATGAGAAAATGAGTATAAACAGCCCTTTTGAGAAGTTTTGCTGTGAAGAGAAATTAAGGAATAGCTGAAGGAAGATATGGACATCAAAGAGGCTTTTTGGTTTTGTTTTCAGGAAGATAAGATATAATGCAGATAAAATCCCTGTCTTATGTAATAACTATGTGCAGTTCTACCATTCTCATGTACATGTTAGATACATTTTTTAAAAGACAATTTATGGCTTAAGCTCCACCAGTGATAGCTTTCATTTAAAAAAATTCTTTTCCTTTTTCTTTTATTTTTATTTTGTCTTTTCTCCCTCCCTTCCTTCCTCCTCCTCTTCCCCTTCTTTCTCTTTCTCCCTCCCAATTAAAAGAAAAAAAAAAGCAAAAATTCCCACTTGACAAGTCTTCACTCTTCTTCCAAATGCCTTGTATTCCCTCCTAAGTGGAAATTCCTCCCAAATCTATCTTGAAGATACCAGGTTCATGAGAAAACACAAACTGTAAGCTACCATTCCTGAATAATTAGATTGATCCTTTATTATGGCTGATATTACATACTGGGGGTAAATAATTTAATTTATAACATTTAGAGATAATTTATAAAGCCCTAGGATACAAAATTAAATGGGAGACCTGCAAGTGATATCTGCTTGGGGCAAAGGAATGTTATCTTTTCTTTCTTTCTTTCTTTCTTTCTTTCTTTCTTTCTTTCTTTCTTTCTTTCTTTCTTTCTTTCTTTCTTTCTTTCTACCATCATTGTATTTATTAAGACTGATAGATAAATATTTTTTAATCTAGCTTTTTAAAAACATTTGAGTATTTTTTCTTGCTTGAGCAATTGGATGATATTCCTTATGATTATACATGTTCAATTGTTAACACTTTAACTGTAACTACTAGGTGTGGAATTGAATAAGCATGGTATAGTGAATTCCCATATACCATTTAACAGGATAACACATTTTTTTTTATTTTTTTTAACGTTTATTTATTTTTGAGACAGAGAGAGACACAGCATGAACGGGGGAGGGGCAGAGAGAGAGGGAAACACAGAATCGGAAGCAGGCTCCAGGCTCTGAGCCATCAGCCCAGAGCCCGACGCGGGGCTCGAACTCGCAGACCGCGAGATCGTGACCTGAGCTGAAGTCAGACGCTTAACCGACTGAGCCACCCAGGCGCCCCGGATAACACATTTTTTTAACACAGATGCAATTTTTTTTGCCTTATTTACTTTTTCATTATTGATATCTCCAATATCTATATCTATATAGGGATATAGCGCCATATATATATCTAATTTACAACATAGACATTATATTATATATAATTATAACATTATATATATGTGTGTGTGTGTGTGTGTGTGTATATATATATATATATATATATATATATATATATATATATATAAATTTATTCTAAACAATTTGAGAATTGGAGATATTTTGCCCCGTTAATCATATATACTTCAATGTGTATTTGTTAAGAACAAGAGTTCTTATACTAAGGTACAGTTATCAAAGTCAGGAAATTTAACACTGACATATTACTTTTATCTAATCAGCAGTCCATATTCAAATTTATGCAATTGTATTCATCATGTCTTTTATAGTCAATTTTTTTCCTTATACAGGATCAAATTCAGGATCACACATTATACTTATCTGTCATATCTATTTAGTCATCTTTAATATGGAACAATTTTTAAGACTTTGTGTTCCTTGATTTTGAAAATTTTGGAAAATATAGACCAGTTATTTTACAGAATGCCCCTCAATTTGAGATTGCCTGATGTTTCATCCTAATTAGGTTTAGGTTATACATTTTTGGTAGGAATACCACTAAACAGAGGTTGTGTCCTTTTCATTGCATGTAATTAGGAGGTATATGATGTGGGTTTGTCTCAATATTAGTGAGTTTAATGACTTAATAAGGCACTGTCCTCCAGGTTTCTTCACTCCGGAGTTAGTTTTTTTTTTTTTTTCCTTTGTAAATAATTAGCAATTTGTGCGGAGACATTTTGAGGCCATGTGTATATTCTTTGACTTATCAAATTTTACCCACTATTCTTAGCATCTACTGATAATTTTACAGCTCTAGCATTTCATTTTTTATTAGTTGACATTTCATTATAAAAAAGTTTCCTATCTCCCCTACTTATTTCATTATTTAAATCAATATGGACTCATGGATTCTTATTTATTCAGTTCTTTATATTTACCTTTTTGGTGTGCAAATTGTCCCCAGAATTGGCCAGTAGGAACCCCTTCAGTCTGGCTCCTTTAGCACATCTTGTCTCCACTGATTGTGAATTTTCCTACGTTATGCTGCAAGAAGCTGTTCCAGACTCATATTATTCTTTCCTTGTTCCAGACTTAAAACTGGCCATTTTTCCCCCCATGGGATTCTGATTACTTTTAGTGAGGAACAGTATTTAAAAACCTAGATCTTGACACTAGAAATGCTCATTCTAACAAGCTGTATCATTGTTTCTAGTCCTTTTCAGCAGACAGAATGAGAAAAGACATATCTATCTATGTATTAAAACTGTGAGTTCATAGTGAACCTCCAATTCCATTTCAACACCACAGAGAACATTCTAGTCTTCTGCTTTTCCATATTTCTAACTCTGTTTACTAAGAGAAATGAGGCTCACATTATCCTCAATAGATTTACTCATCTTCTCAAGCCTAGAATATATAGAATTTAGAATATACAGAATTTAGGATTGCTAACCCATTCCACTATAATAAGGTAGCTTACGAAAAAGGATTCAATATTTTTTTTATAGTTCTTTTTATTTTTATTGACATAAAACTTACATGATATGAGGTGCTTAAATCTTAAGTGTACAGTTCCGTGAATTTTGGCAAATGGATATATCCATGTTATCCACACCCCTATCAAGATTTAGACCATTTCAATCACCCCAAAAAGTTCTCCTGTGTCCCTTCCAAATCAATCCCTCTCTTCTTTCTTGGGGTACTCAATGTTCTGAGTTTTTTTTTTTACCAGAAATTATTTTTACTAATTAGGGAGCTTCCTATGAATGGAAATATACAGTAGGTAATGTTCTATACCTTGGAGATTTGTCTATGTTACTGGATGTATCAGCACTTCATTCTCTTTTACTACTGAGTCTACATTCTTCTGTTGATGGATATTTGTGTTGCTTCTATTTTTGAGCAATTTATGAATAAAGCTGTGAACATTCTTGGACAAATCTTTTTATGGACATATATTTTCATTCTTCTTGGGGAAATACCTAGTAGTAGAATTGGTGGTTGAAAAACAGATGCATATTGAACTTTCAAATAAACAAAAATATTTTGCCAAAGTGATTGTATAATTTTATTTCCCACTAGCATTGCATGAGAGTTCCAATAACTCTATATCGTACCCTCATTTAGTATTTTCTGTCTTTGTCATACTTTCATTCTTTTTCATTCTAGTGGGTAAGAGGCAGTATCTTTTTTTTTATTAATATATGAAATTTATTGTCAAATTGGTTTCCATACAACACCCAGTGCTCATCCCAAAAAGTGCCCTCCTCAATACCCATCACCCACCCTCCCCTCCCTCCCACCCCCCATCAACCCTCAGTTTGTTCTCAGTTTTTAACAGTCTCCTATGCTTTGGCTCTCTCCCACTCTAACCTCTTTTTTTTTTTTTCCCTTCCCCTCCCCCATGGGTTTCTGTTACGTTTCTCAGGATCCACATAAGAGTGAAACCATATGGTATCTGTCTTTCTCTGTATGGCTTATTTCACTTAGCATCACACTCTCCAGTTCCATCCACGTTGCTACAAAAGGCCATATTTCATTCTTTCTCATTGCCACGTAGTATTCCATTGTGTATATAAACCACAATTTCTTTATCCATTCATCAGTTGATGGGACATTTAGGCTCTTTCCATAATTTGGCTATTGTTGAGAGTGCTGCTATCAACATTGGGGTACAAGTGCCTCTATGCATCAGTACTCCTGTATCCCTTGGGTAAATTCCTAGCAGTGCTATTGCTGGGTCATAGGGTAGGTCTATTTTTAATTTTTTGAGGAACCTCCACACTGCTTTCCAGAGTGGCTGCACCAATTTGCATTCCCACCAACAGTGCAAGAGGGTTCCCGTTTCTCCACATCCTCTCCAGCATCTATAGTCTCCTGATTTGTTCATTTTGGCCACTCTGACTGGCGTGAGGTGATATCTGAGTGTGGTTTTGATTTGTATTTCCCTGATAAGGAACGACGTTGAACATCTTTTCATGTGCCTGTTGGAAGAGGTAGTATCTTTTTGTGGTTTTAATTTATATTTCCCTGATGACTAATCATAGATCTTCTCCTGTGAATGTCTTTTTTAAATTTTTTTGTGTCATGGTTTGTTTAATTAATTAATTAATTAAATTTTTGAGACAGGATGTAAATGAGCTGTGGAGGGGCAGAGAGAGCGGGGCAGAGGATCCAAATCAGGCTCTCTGCTGTTTGCTCAGAGCCCAATGCGAGGCTCAAACCCATGAACCATGAGATCATGACCTGAGCCGAAGTTGTACACAATTGACTGAGTCACTCAAGCACCCATTTGGTTTATGTTTTAAAATTAGGATTTTCCCCCCTATTATTGTATTGTAAAAGGAAGTTTTCTTAATTTTTTAAAGTTTATTTATTTTGAGAGAAACAGAGACAGCACGAGCAGGGGAGGAGGAGAGAGAGGGGGGAGAGAGAGAGAGAATCCCAAGCAGGCTCGATACCGCCAGCAAAGAGCCAGATACAGGGCTTGAACTCATGAAACTGTGAAATCATGACCTGAGCCAAAACCAAGGGTCAGACGCTCAACCGACTGAGCCGTACCCAGGTGCCTTATAAAAATTTATATATATATATATATATATATATATATATATATATATATATATTCTGAAAGAAGTCATATGTCAGATACATATTTTGCAAGTGTTTTCTATTATCAAACACACACACACACACACACACACACACACTTTGCTGGATTCAATTTGCTAATATTTTGATAACGGCTTTTGTGTCTATATTCATGAGGCATGTTGCTCTGTAGTTTTCTCATAATATCTTTGTCTAGTTTGAGTACCATGTGGGGGGAATGGTCTCTCCAATTCTTTTTCTGAAATTGTTTATATACAGTTGGTAGTATTTATTCTTAAAATGCTTGATGGAATTGACAGTGAAACCATCTAGACCTGGATATATTCTTTATGGAAAGGTTTTTGAAGATGCATTTATTTGATAGATAGAGGGATATTCAGATTTTTCATTTCATTTTTTTAGCTTTGGCAACTGTGTTTTTTAATTTGTCTATTTTATCTAAGTTTTTGAATTGACATAAAGTTGTGTATAATATTGCCTTATCATTTTCATATCTGTAGGATTTGTGATGCTATCTCCTTTTCTTTCTTGTATTGGTATTTTTTTTCCTTTTATGACATCAGTCTCTCTAGAAGTTTATCAACCTTAATTATCTTTTCAGATTGTCAACTTTTGGGCTTTATTGATTTTCTCTAGTGTTTTTTTTTTACCTTCAATTTTTATTTCTGCTCTTCTCTTTATTATTTTCTTTCTTCTGCTTACTTTATGTTTAACTTCCTTGTCTTTTTCTAGCTTCTTAAGGTAGAAATTTAGATCAATTTTAAACTTTTTTTAGCATAGCATTTAAATGATACCATTTCCTCTAATAATTGTGTTAGCTGAGTCCCACAGAGTTTTACATGCCGCATTTTCATCATTATTCACTTCAAAATATTTTTCAGTTATTATTGTGATTTCTTCTTTGCTTAATAACATGGAAATATATTAATTTCCAAATATTAGGGCTTTTTAATATATCTTATTGTTATCATTTCTAATTTAAGTTCACTGTGCTCTGAGAACATATTTATAATATTTCAAAATTTCAAATTTATTGGGACATGTTTTTGGGGTATATCTATTTACTCTCATTATTTATTTATTTATTTCTATTTCCATTTAATGTACTCACTGATATGGGTAGGTCTATGATTTCCATTTGATATACATTTTCTCTTTGTCTCATATGGTTTTTGTTCTTCCTTTCATGTCTTCTTGTGTGTGTGGGGGCTAATCAAATATCTTTTACTAGTACATTTTAATTTATTTTTGGCCATTAAACTATATTTCTTTATATTTGTTATAGGTGTTTCTGTAGGGATTACAGCATGTCTTTATTTTATACCAGTGCACTTAGAGTTAATTTTCTACATTATATAAAAAATGAGAACTTTGCAATAGTATGTTTTTATTAATCTACCCTCATCCTTTGTGGGCAATTGTGTGTGTGTGTGTGTGTGTGTGTGTGTGTGTGTGTATGGTTCATATTGCATTTATATTTTACTTTATAGACCCAATATAGACTTTATGACCCAATACAATGTTATAATATTTAAAATTTAAAAGGTAAGATTTGGGAGGCAACTCCAAATAAGTATACAGACAGCATCACAAAGAGACAGTTCACAAACTGAAAGCTAGGGGGGAAATAGAAAAGCTGTGAAAAACAGACACAAAAAGTAAAAATTGATAGCCTCCTGAGACCATGTAGTGTTGAGCAAAATTGTAAGATCACTGCAACATAGAACAGCAACTGTTTTTCTTAATGACATTGCATGTCAAAAAGTGTTAAATATTAATCAGCAAATACAGTTTCCAAAGGCAGGTAAGTATAGAATTATATTTTAGAAAGCTTTCAATTACAGGGCTTTATCTGGAAAATTCACTTAGGTGAATACATGTGTTCCTTGATAATTCAAGACATTCACTAGTTAACTATCAATGTGTGCATGTTCGTGTATGCATATTTAAGTGGAGACAATATGTGTGTATGAGTTCATTTGTGTGACATTGTTCACAAGGAAATTGGAAAAAGGAAATACCAATTCAAGTATCTCTTTTACTGGTGGTGGTGTTTGGGGAAGTGACCTCTTTTATATATCATTTGAACACTCTCTTTGCAAAATGACCATCTGAACCTTAGTTATTCCCTAAATACCTGAGTGGAGTGTGAAACAAAAACATTATTTCAGGTTAGGACAAGACAACTTGACCCTAGTTGTGAAGAATGGTCAAGAACATGACACTGGAAAATAAAACCCACAATTCAGCTGAAGCAATTAGATGCATCCAATTCTCTTTTATTGGAAGTGTATATCATCTCATTTAGTATCTAGAGACTTTAAGAAGTCAAAGATGAGTATGAATTATTTGTTATAGTAGTAATGTAAATGGCTCAAAAGAGTTCCATTATGGTAAAAGACCTTTAATTTCCAACCCTAAGTGATATTATCAGGTAATTATTTTCTTCCAGTGTTCCTTGAGACTAGTTACTCTTTGTTCTTTGTTGGGAAATCTGTTTGGATACAGAAACAGTTGGCATAATATTTCCTGAAATTTGTAGCATTACACATGAGAGGAAGGCTCAGAAATTAATTTGAAATCTTTGAAAAAAAAATTTTAAGTAAGCTCCATGCCCACTGCGGAGCCCAATGCAGAACTTGAATTCACAACCCTGACATCAAGACCTGAGCTGAGATCAAGAGTTGGAAGCTTAACCAACTGAGCCACACAGGTACTCCAAAATCTTTGAAATTTTAAAAGTATGTTCAGGACTCTAAGAATTGTACAGATACTCTCAGAACTTTATATATACATGGTAAATAGTTAAGATAAAGGGCCACTTTGGATTTTTTTTTTTTACCCCATACACCCAGTATATTTTTCCTGGATTCAAACCACAGTTAGGTATCAATTGAATGAACAAGAGGTTATAAAATAATGAAAAATTAAGACTGTGAGAGACCAACATGTCCACTAAACTACTTGACTTTGGAATATGTGTTCATACAAATACTTTAATATTGTCAGAATCATGCTGCAGGCATTATAAAAGTTTAGCATAAAATTGTTCAAGTACTCATTCTAACCCAGTACCCAATCAATTCTAGGAACAGAATAGCTCAATTTTTCTCTTTTTGCTGCCTCTCAGGCTAGCCTATGTTGAACTGCCTTGTCAACCCTTCCCTGGAAGAAGTTTCAGAATCTTGCTTGGAACTTGTAAAAGTTAGAGTAAGTCATGATGTGGGATTTTTTAAAAAATGAAATAATTAAGCAATGTCATAGGCATTCCCAATCAATGAACTTGAAATCCAGAAGACCAGAAATGAATATCACATTATTTCACTCAGATGTGGAATTTAAGAAACACAACATATGGACATAGGAGAAGGGATGGAAAAATAAGATAAAAACAGAGAAGGAGGCAAACCATAAGATACTTAAATACAGAGAATAAACTGAGGGTAGCGGGAGGTGTGGTGGTTGGGAAGATGGGTTACATGGGTGATGGACATTAAGGAGAGCACTTTTCAGTATGAGCATTGGGTGTCATGTGTAAGAGATGAGCCACCGGGTTCTACTCCTGAAGCCAAGACTACACTGTATGTTAACTTGAATTTAAATAAAAAAAGAACAAAATGATTTCAGGGATCAGAATAATTTCAGCAGTACATTAGGACTTGGTTCTTTTCATCTTGCAGCCCCATTTCTTCTCCTGGAAGAAAGCAAAGAAAAATTATAGTTAAAAGATGTGCAAATCAATCTTGGTAGGAACATTTGCATGCAGTCAGGTAGCTAAGCTCCTTGAGAGGTGCATCTCACTGTTACACTTTTATTGTTCATATTTTTTTTTATTCTTCTATGTTATACAAGGGAAAACTAGAGGTACTTATCAGTGACATTACATTATACTTGGGTATTATTTTTAAAAAAAACTGCCATTTAATAACTTCCAGGAATGATCTCTCTCAAAAGCCTAAATAACATTTTTGCAATGATTTTTACAGATTTTGTTCAGGACTTGCGAAGGCAGTTGATTTAGTATGCAGTTTAATAACATAAATGTTTTATTATACCTCAAAGTTTAGGTAAATGCATTCATGGTGTGAAAGAATGGGGATGGGTAGAGGGGACGAGAGATCCAGATCCTATCAAACATTCACATTTTCAATGCTATGCTTTTCATTAGGTTGCTTTAGAAAATGCTTTGGCAGTGTATAACCCCTTGTTCTTAGGGCTTCAAGAAGGATTATGTAACAATTCATTTACAGATGGGGATTTGGGATCAAGTAAATTCTAATCAAAATCTATGTGGGGCATTGTTCCTTCCTTTATCTAAAATACCCTGTTAACTAGTTTTCTGAATACACTGAATTATAATCTTGTATGAATCACATTTCTTTGAAAGCCTTCAGAATCCCAATTAGATCTTCTTAGGTGAAGAATAAAATGCCACAACAAATGTATTTAACTGAGACAAAGTGGACTATTACCTCTGATGCTGGTGTTTCCTTTAGTGGCTGCTTCTAGGACCAAGGCCTATATAAATTGCTCTTATTTACTTGAAAAAAATCACTAATATTGGTGATATTTGGGAGTGAACTTATTTGCTAGTAGATCTTGATATTTCCAAGGATGATGATTAGCTTGACACACTCTGGGCTATGAAAAAAATTCTCTGTTTTATATGTATCCATACAAATATTTGTTTATGTTGACGAGAAGACCAAAGAAGCTCAACCAGACTGTTTTAGGTCACTGCAAGTTATAGGCAGATATATTTTTGTCAGTCTGGTGTTGTCTTCTGACTTATTAGGTCATTCACCCTTTCCCCCCTTCTATTATTTTATATACCCCACCTTATTTCCCAAAATACAGGAGCCAGGTTATGAAAATACATAAAATATGTGAAAATGTGGAAAAAGGAAATTAAGAATGAGTAAGCTAAGATGAAGCCAGGATAAGGTCAGTAAGCAAATGCAAGCCATATACTGCTGTATGATTTAACTGCAGGTACTGAAGAACTTCTTTTAACATAGCCTGATGCAACTGGGGTCAGGATAAGGTGAGCTGGTGGGGAGCACACAAAATATTTAATGTTTGTAACATTTCACTGTCATCTTAGCCTAGTTCTTTGGGGAAGAATACCAGTGTCTCTGGAAAAGAGAAGGAAAAAAAATGAGAAGCAGAAAGACTGCATTTTTAATTTTCATTTCTTTTAAAGTTTATTTATTTTGAGAGAGTGAGAGAAAGAGAGAGAGGAGGAGGCAGAGAGAGAAGGACAGAGAGAATCCTAAGCAGGTGCCTCACTGCCAGTGCAGAGTCTGATGCAGGGTTCATACTCATGAATCATGGGATCATGACCTGAGCTGAAATCAAGAGTGGACCCTCAACCAACTGAGCCATGGAGGCACCCCAAGAAAGACTGCATTTTTTAAATTATCAAATTAATCTCTTTGTTGGAACAAAAATAATTTAGTAGAAGACAAGCAATCAAAATACAGTTTTCCCCCTTCCCTTGAATCTTAATTCTCTTAGTCCCCTTGAGTCCCCTTAGTTATTTAGCAATTCTGTTAAGAGGCTGTTGACTTTTTGAAAATGGCCAGTGATCAAAATGACAATTGGAATGTCAACCAAAATTATATGTGCTTCCATTTTCTTGTAGAAATAGAAGGTCTCAATGGTAATAAGTGTCAGTCCTTAGTCCAGAGTACTATCCTTATTTTGTGTAGCTTTGGGGAAGCAAACCAGCCGGGACCATTAGACAGAAAATGACTTGACCTCAAATGTTAAACCCTTCTACCCTGCCAGAATATAGTGATACTTTCTTAGCCCCTGCAGTTGGCCTTAAAGTCAGGCAAAAGTAAGTTTGAATAGTTTTCCAAATACCTTTTGAATCTCAGGGCTTTTGCACTTGATATTTCATCAGCCTGGACTGCTCTTCTACCTTATAACTATATGGTCAGCTCACTTACGTTTTCAAGTCTTTACTTAAATGTCATCTTTTCAGTGAGGTTTTGTTTGACCATCCTATTTAAAACAACGTCTTCCTTCTTCAGTACAACCTTGCTTAATTTTGGTTTTGAGGGGGCAGGGGACC
Source organism: Neofelis nebulosa (assembly GCF_028018385.1). NCBI lineage: Eukaryota > Metazoa > Chordata > Mammalia > Carnivora > Felidae > Neofelis > Neofelis nebulosa. The sequence goes on from NC_080800.1 coordinate 85,731,941, forward strand.
TACCACATTCTAATATAAGATGTAATTTACTTTCTTATTTTATCGTCTGCCTTTTTTTCACTAGAATATAAAAGCCATGTGGGCATATAATTGTGACTCACTTTTTTTAAATAAGGTAAAATTCACGTAACATAAAATTAACCATTTTAAAGTACACAATCCAGTGACCATTAGTATTTTCACAATTTTGTGCAACCATTACATCTATCTAGTTCTAAAACATTCTCTTATCTTCTCAAAAGGAAATCTCATAGCCATTAAGCACACTCCCTATCCCCCATCTCTCCCTAGCCACTAGCAACCACTAATTTTCTTTCTGTTTACATCCATTTTTGACTATATGCTATTTCATGAGTCTGGGGAAAAACTAGAACTAATGCTTGAAAAATTAGCTTGGTACAATAACAAAGGTATTAAAAAATAAATATAGCTGGTGATGGGCCATCATAGAAAAATCAGCTTATCAATCAAAGAAAAAAGGCATGAAATGAATGATGGGCAGGGCTATGTACTCATTAGTTATCTGGATTTAACCAGAAATATGAACCAGAGATATGTAGACAATTCGGTTATAATAAAGACATTGCAAACATGGTTATTGATGAAACCCAGCAGGAAAAAAGAATATCAGAAAATTTGAGTATTTAAATGTGTAGGCTTTCCACTATAAGAAAAGAATTGGTTACTGTATGGTACAAACACTGCTCTCTCCTATAAAATGAGAACTTGATGAAGACAAAAACAAAGTAACACGTAAGGAAGAAACTTACTCATAAGAGGGAAATTCAACTTCATACATATTCAAATATGTAGGCATGTTGTTGGGAGGCAGAGGCTAATTGGGGCAACAATGGGCATAAACCAGAGGAGCCATTTAATGCCAGATTAAATTCATTTTAGCATTCACTGCCTAATGTCACAATTAATCTACTGTTCAGTGACTCTTGAGTCTCCTGGAACCAGATGCACTAGAAATATTGAAGTGGGGGAGGGAGTCACATTGATTTAAGCATTCAATTTTAATCCATATGTCAAGGGTGAAGATCTCTAGTAATTCTGTTTTTTTTTTTTTTTGAGGTAAAAAACACACTGTCTATAAAGCCAAATTGGAGATAGCTGGATTAAAAATCACCTGAGGCTCTAATCTGCGCTTCACTGGTAATTAGTGTGGTAACTTCAGGCTTGTAATTTACTGTTTATCATCTGATGTTTTCATCATAGTGATTTTTCAAAGTAAACATAGACATTTAAAAAAAAATTCTTTGAACTAGAACTCAGCAACTTATAATTTTAATATTTACAAATATCTGTTTGCTTGACTTGTTAAAAAGAATCCTTTCTTGGGGTGCCTGGGTGGCTTAGTTCATTAAGTGTCAACTTTGGCTCAGGTCAAAATCTCATGGTTGGTGAGTTTAAGCCCCATGTCGGGCTCTGTGCTGACAGCTTGGAGCCTGGAGCCTGCTCCAGAGTCTCTGTCTCCCTCTCTCTGCCCCTCCCCTTGTCAAGCTCTGTCTGTCTCTCAAAAATAAACAAACATTAAAAAAAATTTAAAACAATCCTTTCTCTGGGGCTTAAGTATTTATTAAGGATTTAATTGTTAGCATCAGATTCCTCTATAAAGTGCAGTCACTAGCAGTTCAAACTGGTTTTTTGATGTGGTTTGCAAATATGAAAAAGGTGTTATGTTTATCCATTTTTATAGGGTCTCCACTCTTTCTGCTCTGAGCTTCTGAATTATTTTCTCTTAGAGCCCTCAGCAGCTTCTTGTATCCTTTAAGCAGGGGCCAAAATATTTTCTCTGTATGTCTTATGATTTCAGAGAGACCAAGGTATTTTTGAAGAATTGTAATTAATTGCAATCCGCATGTAGGGCAGGTGTCCTTACAAGAAAGAGATTAGCCCGGAGAGGTAAACATAATCCAACTCATGAGGTATCTTTTATGATATGAGACAGGCTAAGAAATTTAGATATTTATTATTAAGGCACTGGCAAGCCACTTAAGGGCTTTATGCAAGGTCTGATATTATCAGGTTTGCATTTTAGAAAAATCACTCTAGCTGACTTCTGGACTAGAGGTGGGAAAGACCAGAATGAAGAGACCAGTTAAGAGGTTAAAGATGATGATGATGATGATGATGATGATGATGGATGATGATGATGATGATGATGATGTCGTCTAAACTAAGGTGTCAACTGTTGGGAAGAAGAGAATAAATGGATTTGAGACATATTTGGGAGATAGAATCAATAGGACTTCATGAGTGATTGTATGGGGGAGGTCAGGGAGAAAAAAATAGGTAAGGATTACATCCAGATGTTTGTTACCATTCATTTAAATTAAAAACCAACCAACCAACCAACATCCAATCCACCTTGTAACCATATTTATTTGGAAAACGTTAGCTTTAAGTTTATTTTTACTCAGTATGATACAATGAGCAGAAACACAGGTTGTAGAGTCAGATAGACCTGGGATCAAACCCTGGTTCAATTCTTTACTCACTGTGTTATTTTAGGAAAGTTGCATAAGCTTTCCATGCCCTAGCTTCCTCATCTATAATATGAGCATAACCATAATACCTATCTCATAGGGTACTGATGCGGGAAAAATGATTTAATCTACACAAAGTATTTTGAACAGTGCCTGATATTTAATAAGTACTCAGGAAATGTCAGAAATTTTATTGTTGTTGATGTTATTATTATTATTATTACTATTAGTTTTAGACCAATTTCATAAATCATAAGTAAGGCTATGTTTCTTATTTTTTAACATCTTTAAAGTGTTAATTCACATTTAGAATATGAATGAACATCAATTATATCTTACATCCTCATGGTACATTGAAGATAAGATTTTGGAAGAAAGGGGACAAAAAGGGTGAAAAATCTATTTTCAGTCCCCTTTGTAAAGTAAAAAATCATATTTGGTGGTCATTCAACAAAATGATTTGAGTTTGTCTTCAACAGCATTCTTTACTGAGCAAAGTAGACTAAATTTTATCTGCAGTGACATTTCTACTTTTCTCCCCCTTCCCAAGAACTAAAAGCATTAATATAACTTCAGTGGCAGAAATGAAATGGAGAATAGGACAAAGCTAATTCTATGAGGTAGCTGCTATTATTTCCATTTCACAGATGAGAAAACTAGGCTTAGTAAAGTTAAATAACTTGCTTATAGTCACACAGAAAGTGTTACAGTTGAGATTCATCTTAAACAGTAAGTATTTTATAAATTACTATGTGATGAGCATTTTTAGGTACTATAGGGGAGGAATATAAGTCCTTGACCTCCAGGAAGTTTTATATTAGAGAACTATACAAGATTGCACAGAAGCAGGGACCAGGCTATGTGGTACAGCTAGTAAGCACTATAGAAATAAAAAAGCATCTCTGGGGGTTGTTAAGTCAGGGAAGGCTTTTTGGAAGAGATGGAAATCAGTTAGCTCTCAAAGTAAAATGTAAGAAATAGATTGCTTGGAGGTAGGATAGAGGGTTATTCCAAGCAGAATCAAGAATAGAGTTGAAGGCACAGAAAGAGGATTCATGACCTGTTCAGAGTGAAGTCTGGTATGGCAGCATAAGCTGAACAGATAGAAGGCCTTGAATGCTAACCTCAGGGGTTTCTCTCTGCTTTACAGCTATTTATTGAATAAACAAACTTCTCCTTGTCCCAAGTGCTCTCACTGTTGTTGTCTATCAAGCAGAACATAAGATACACTGGCTTTCCAAAGTGCTGCTATATATTATATCAGTAAGAGGGTAAGAGGAAATGTGACACAACGAATTGTGATGTCCAAAGGCAATCATAGCCTTCAATGCAATATGAAACTTGACTTAAGCTGCTAGGATATTTATGCTCACCAGCAGCACAGGAATACATTATTTAATATTTTAAATTATATCTTTTTCCCCCTTCTCTAACAAGCCTGTGTTTCTTTCAATATTCTGCCAGTTCTAGCAGCTCCAGCTGTTGCTGTCACACTTAATAAGGCCTCTTCAGAGCTCAGATATTGTGCCGCTGCACCAACTTTCCCACAGCCCAGTAAAGGAGCTTTGAGATGAGCTGTTCTTTCTATATAAGTTGATGTTTAGATTTGAACCTGACAAAGATCCCAGGTTGACCTGCAACTTATTCTGCCAGCAGTAAGAGGGTGAGAATCAGTAAGCTTAGCTCCCTCTAATGCCACAGCAAGGTCATTCACAAAGCTGGTAGCTTGTCGAATTGCATGAAATGATCCAAACTAGCACAAAACTACCAATGAATTAAATATCGGTGCCTGCATTTGCAAAGTCAGGCATCCGAATTGTGCCTGGTATGAAACATTAGGCAGTGGTTCTAGGAAATTGAGCTCAAGGGCGGGAACATCATAACTTTGGAATTATTGGCATTGACATGGCTATTTTCACCCATTGTTATGGGAATGTGTTCATGAAAGAAGCAAGATGATTCTAAGAAGTGCCATGCAATTATGAACTATTAGGAAATTAAAAATAGAGAAATCTCATGCTTACTTTCATTCTACTGATTTTTTATTCCCTATTTTAGTTTATAGTAGCCTATATGTCAGTTAAATAAAACATAATTGGTACTGTTTACTATTTGGTGATATTACTGCTGCTTGTACAAGATATGCAGATGTTATAAAATGTGTAAAATTCCAAAATATCACCAATGAGAGGTACATTACTGGAAATAACACTATGCATACTCATACATACACAAACACATAGGAGTCTGATTTTGAGAGACTCAGAGAACTCTTAGCTGACAATTTTAATAGGCTGTCATAGAAAAGAATGCAAGGAAGAAAGGCAAAGCACCCATTTCCATTGATGAAATACTAAAATGGCTTATGATCTAGAAATAAAAAAGGGTTGATCTACAATGTAGGGAGATATAGATAGATATGTATAGACATGTCCATATATGTGAGTGTGTATACAGATATAGATATAAATAAAAATACATATACATATTGTATATGTGTGAGTGTCTATGAAATTCACACTAACCAAGAAGACAGCTGGGGGCCATGGGAAGAAGCAGTTAGTGGGGACCATGGGAAGGAGCAGTTGATTTGAATGCTGTCCTCCTGACTTCTGAGATCATGCTCCACACCTGTGCACCATCTCTGGCTTTGCACAGAAAATTCATCTCTCCAGAAAATCTTTCCCTCCATCTCTGCCTGGGAAATCCTGATCCATCCCTCAAGGTCCAGCTCAGGTGCAGCCTCATCCATGAAACCTCCTCACCCTCACCCCCTAATTTCATGTCTCCCACCCCCAGGAGATGTGAAATCTCCTATGACTACAAGATAGAGGCAGGATATCAGTGCTGAGGTACAGGAATATTTGAGATATTGGGATGGGAGTAAGTTGGCTAAAAAGATTAGAGGTTTGCACTCAATTTGTGCTTTGTAGTCATACCAACCACTCTTGGTGTTTCTCATTATCAGGCAACGTTGGGAAATGCTGACACAGTCTTTTCTACTCATTTTTTTTTCAATATACGAAATTTATTGTCAAATTGGTTTCCATACAACACCCAGTGCTCATCCCAAAAGGTGCCCTCCTCAATACCCATCACCCACCCTCCCCTCCCTCCCACCCCCCATCAAACCTCAGTTTGTTGTCAGTTTTAAGAGTCTCTTATGCTTTGGCTCTCTCCCAATCTAACCTCTTTTTTTTTTTTTCTTCCTCTCCTCCATGGGTTTCTGTTAAGTTTCTCAGGATCCACATAAGAGTGAAAACATATGGTATCTGTCTTTCTCTGTCTGGCTTATTTCACTTAGCATCACACTCTCCAGTTCCATCCACGTTGCTACAAAGGGCCATATTTCATTCTTTCTCATTGCCATGTAGTACTCCATTGTGTAAATAAACCACAATTTCTTTATCCATTCATCAGTTGATGGACATTTAGGCTCTTTCCATAATTTGGCTATTGTTGAGAGTGCTGCTGTAAACATTGGGGTATAAATGCCCCTATGCATCATTACTCCTGTATCCCTTGGGTAAATTCCTAGCAGTGCTACTGCTGGGTCATAGGGTAGGTCTATTTTTAATTTTTTGAGGAACCTCCACACTGCTTTCCAGAGTGGCTGCACCAATTTGCATTCCCACCAACAGTGCAAGAGGGTTCCCGTTTCTCCACATCCTCTCCAGCATCTATAGTCTCCTGATTTGTTCATTTTGGCCACTCTGACTGGTGTGAGGTGATATCTGAGTGTGGTTTTGATTTGTATTTCCCTGATAAGGAGCGACGTTGAGCATCTTTTCATGTACCTGTTGGCCATCTGGATGTCTTCTTTAGAGAAGTGTCTATTCATGTTTTCTGCCCATTTCTTCACTGGGTTATTTGTTTTTCGGGTGTGGAGTTTGGTGAGCTCTCTATACATTTTGGATACTAGCCCTTTGTCCGATATGTCATTTGCAAATATCTTTTCCCATTCCGTTGGTTGCCTTTTCGTTTTGTTGGTTGTTTCCTTTGCTGTGCAGAAGCTTTTTATCTTCATAAGGTCCCAGTAATTCATTTTGCTTTTAATTCCCTTGCCTTTTGGGGATGTGTCGAGTAAGAGATTGCTACGGCTGAGGTCAGAGAGGTCTTTTCCTGCTTTCTCCTCTAGGGTTTTGATGGTTTCCTGTCTCACATTCAGGTCCTTTATCCATTTTGAGTTTATTTTTGTGAATGGTGTGAGAAAGTGGTCTAGTTTCAACCTTCTGCATGATGCTGTCCAGTTTTCCCAGCACCATTTGTTAAAGAGACTTTTTTCCATTGGATGTTCTTTCCTGCTTTGTCAAAGATTAGTTGGCCATACGTCTGTGGGTCTAGTTCTGGGGTTTCTATTCTATTCCATTGGTCTATGTGTCTGTTTTTGTGCCAATACCATGCTGTCTTGATGATAACAGGTTTGTAGTAGAGGCTAAAGTCTGGGATTGTGATGCCTCCTGCTTTGGTCTTCTTCTTCAAAATGACTTTGGCTATTCAGGGCCTTTTGTGGTTCCATATGAATTTTAGAATTGCTTGTTCTAGTTTCGAAAAGAATGCTGGTTCAATTTTGATTGGGATTGCATTGATGTAGATAGCTTTGGGTAGTATTGACATTTTGACAATATTTATTCTTCCAATCCATGAACACGGAATGTCTTTCCATTTCTTTATATCTTCTTCAATTACCTTCATAAGCTTTCTATAGTTTTCAGCGTAGAGATCTTTTACATCTTTGGTTACATTTATCCCTAAGTATTTTATGCTTCTTGGTGCAATTGTGAATGGGATCAGTTTCTTTATTTGTCTTTCTGTTGCTTCATTGTTAGTGTATAAGAATGCAACTGATTTCTGTACATTGATTTTGTATCCTGCAACGTTGCTGAATTCATATATCAGTTCTAGCAGACTTTTGGTGGAGTCTATCGGATTTTCCATGTATAATATCATGTCATCTGCAAAAAGCGAAAGTTGACTTCATCTTTGCCAATTTTGATGCCTTTGATTTCCTTTTGTTGTCTGATTGCTGATGCTAGAACTTCCAACACTATGTTAAACAACAACGGTAAGAGTGGGCATCCCTGTCGTGTTCCTGATCTCAGGGAAAAAGCTCTCAGTTTTTCCCCATTGATGATGATGTTAGCTGTGGGCTTTTCATAAATGGCTTTTATGATGTGTAAGTATGTTCCTTCTATCCCGACTTTCTCAAGGGTTTTTATTAAGAAACGGTGCTGGATTTTGTCAAAGGCCTTTTCTGCATCGATTGACAGGATCATATGGTTCTTATCTTTCCTTTTATTAATGTGATGTATCACGTTGATCGATTTGCGAATGTTGAACCAGCCCTGCATCCCAGGAATGAATCGCACTTGATCATGGTGAATAATTCTTTTTATATGCTGTTGAATTCGATTTGCTAGTATCTTATTGAGAATTTTTGCATCCATATTCATCAGGGATATTGGCCTGTAGTTCTCTTTTTTTACTGGGTCTCTGTCTGGTTTAGGAATCAAAGTCATACTGGCTTCCTAGAATGAGTCTGGAAGTTTTCCTTCCCTTTCTATTTCTTGGAATAGCTTGAGAAGGATAGGTATTATCTCTGCTTTAAACGTCTGGTAGAACTCCCCTGGGAAGCCATCTGGTCCTGGAATCTCATTTGTTGGGAGATTTTTGATAACCGATTCAATTTCTTCGCTGGTTATGGGTCTGTTCAAGCTTTCTATTTCCTCCTGATTGAGTTTTGGAAGAGTGTGGGTGTTTAGGAATTTATCCATTTCTTCCAGGTTGTCCAATTTGTTGGCATATAATTTTTCATAGTATTCCCTGATAATTGTTTCTATCTCTGAGGGGTTGGTTGTAATCATTCCATTTTCATTCATGATTTTATCTATTTGGGTCATCTCCCTTTTCTTTTTGAGAAGCCTGGCTAGAGGTTTGTCAATTTTGTTTATTTTTTCAAAAAACCAACTCTTGGTTTCGTTGATCTGCTCTAGAGTTTTTTTAGATTCTATATTGTTTATTTCTGCTCTGATCTTTATGATTTCTCTTCTTCTGCTGGGTTTAGGCTGCCTTTGCTGTTCTGCTTCTATTTCCTTTAGGTGTGCTGTTAGATTTTGTATTTGGGATTTTTCTTGTTTCTTGAGATAGGCCTGAATTGCGATGTATTTTCCTCTCGGGACTGCTTTCGCTGCATCCCAAAGCGTTTGGATTGTTGTATTTTTATTTTAGTTTGTTTCCATATATTTTTTAATTTTTTCTCCAATTGCCTGGTTGACCCACTCATTCTTTAGTAGGGTATTCTTTAGCCTCCATGCTTTTGGAGGTTTTCCAGACTTTTTCCTGTGGTTGATTTCAAGCTTCATAGCATTGTGGTCTGAAAGTATGCATGGTATAATTTCAATTCTTGTATACTTATGAAGGGCTGTTTTGTGACCCAGTATATGATCTATCTTGGAGAATGTTCCATGTGCACTCGAGAAGAAAGTATATTCTGTTGGTTTGGGATGCAGAGTTCTAAATATATCTGTCAAGTCCATCTGATCCAATGTATCATTCAGGGCCCTTGTTTCTTTATTGACCGTGTATCTAGATGATCTATCCATTTCTGTAAGTGGAGTGTTAAAGTCCCCTACAATTACCACATTCTTATCAATAAGGTTGCTTATGTTTGTGAGTAGTTGTTTTATATGTTTGGGGGCTCGGGTATTCGGCGCATAGACATTTATAATTGTTAGCTCTTCCTGATGGATAGACCTTGTAATTATTATATAATCCCCTTCTTCATCTCTTGTTACAGCCTTTAATTTAAAGTCTAGTTTGTCTGATATAAGTATGGCTACTCCAGCTTTCTTTTGGCTTCCAGTAGCATAATAAATAGTTCTCCATCCCCTCACTCTCAATCTAAAGGTGTCCTCAGGTCTAAAATGAGTCTCTTGTAGGCAGCAAATAGATGGGTCTTGTTTTTTTTTATCCATTCTGATACCCTATGTCTTTTGGTTGGCGCATTTAATCCATTTACATTCAGTGTTATTATAGAAAGATACGGGTTTAGAGTCATTGTGATGTCTGTATGATATGCTTGTAGTGATGTCTCTGGTACTTTGTCTCACAGGATCCCCCTTAGGATCTCTTGTAGGGCTGGTTTAGTGGTGACGAATTCCTTCAGTTTTTGTTTGTTTGGGAAGACCTTTATCTCTCCTTCTATTCTAAATGACAGACTTGCTGGATAAAGGATTCTCGGCTGCATATTTTTCTGTTCATCACATTGAATATCTCCTGCCATTCCTTTCTGGCCTGCCAAGTTTCAGTAGAGAGATCGGTCACGAGTCTTATAGATCTCCCTTTATATGTTAGAGCATGTTTCTCCCTTTCTGCTTTCAGAATTTTCTTTATCCTTGTATTTTGCCAGTTTCACTATGATATGTCGTGCAGAAGATCGATTCAAGTTACGTCTGAAGGGAGTTCTCTGTGCCTCTTGGATTTCAATGCCTTTTTCCTTCCCCAGTTTAGGGATGTTCTCAGCTATTATTTCTTCAAGTACCCCTTCAGCACCTTTCCCTCTCTCTTCCTCCTCTGGGATACCAATTATGCGTATGTTATTTCTTTTTAGTGTATCACTTAGTTCTCTAATTTTCCCCTCATACTCCTGGATTTTTTATCTCTCTTTTTCTCAGCTTCCTCTTTTTCCATAACTTTATCTTCTAGTTCACCTATTCTCTCCTCTGCCTCTTTAACCCGAGCTGTCGTCGTTTCCATTTTGTTTTGCATTTTGTTTAAAGCGTTTTTCAGCTCCTCGTGACTGTTCCTTAGTCCCTTGATCTCTGTAGCAAGAGATTCTCTGCTGTCCTCTATACTGTTTTCAAGCCCAGTGATTAATTTTATGACTATTATTCTAAATTCACTTTCTGTTATATTATTTAAATCCTTTTTGATCAGTTCATTGGCTGTTGTTATTTCCTGGAGATTCTTCTGAGGGGAATTCTTCCGTTTGGTCATTTTGGATAGTCCCTGGAGTGTTGTGGGACTGCGGGGCACTTTCCCTGTGCTGTGATGTATAACTGGAGTTGGTGGGCAGAGCCGCAGTCAGACCTGATGTCTGCCCCCAGCCCATAGCTGGGACCACAGTCAGACTGGTGTGTGCCTTCTCTTCCCCTCTCCTAGGAGTGGGAGTCACTGTGGGGTGGCGTGGCCTGTCTGGGCTACATGCACACTGCCAGGCTTGTGGTGCTGGGGATCTGGGGTATTAGCTGGGGTGGGTAGGAAAGGTGCCCGGGGGTAGGAGGGGCAGGCTTAGCTCACTTCTCCTTAGGTGATCCACTTCAGGCGGGGCCCTGTGGCAGCGGGAGGGAGTGAGACCCGCTGCCGGAGGGGTGGCTCCACAGAAGCACAGCGTTGGGTGTTTGCGCGGAACAAGCAAGTTCCCTGGCAGGAACTGGTTCCCTTTGGGATTTTGGCTGGTGGATGGGCGAGGGAGATGGCGCTGGCGAGCGCCTTTGTTCCCCGCCAAGCTGAGCTCTGTCGTCTGGGGCTCAACAACTCTCCCTCCCGTTGTCCTCCAGCCTTCCCGCTTTCCGAGCAGAGCTGTTAACTTATGACCTCCCAGACGCTAAGTCGCGCTTGCTGTCAGAACACACTCCTTCCGGCCCCTCTGCTTTTGCAAGCCAGACTCGGGGGGCTCTGCTTGGCAGGCAGGCTGCCCCTCCGCCCAGCTCCCTCCCGCCAGTCCATGCAGCGCACTGCCTCTCCGCCCTTCCTACCCTCTTCCGTGGGCCTCTCGTCTGCGCTTGGCTCCAGAGACTCTGTTCTGCTGGTCTTCTGGTGGTTTTCTGGGTTAGTTAGGCAGGTGTAGGTGGAATCTAAGTGATCAGCAGGATGCGCGGTGAGCCCAGCATCTTCCTACACCGCCATCTTCCCTTTCGAACCTTTTCTCCTCATTTGATAGAAGAGACAACTGAGGATCAGAGAGGGGGAATTAAATTGCTCAAGATCACACAGTCATCTAGAGACAGACTAGCATGCAGATAGCTCACTATTAGTCCAGTTTTGTGTCCCTTTTTATTATATTGCCACAGCAGGACCAGCTATATAATTTTTAGGGCCTAGTATAAAATGAAAATGCAGGTTCCCTTGTAAAAAAAAAAAAATTAGATATTTCAAGGCAGTAAAAGCAGCACATTAAACCATGCAGATCCCTATGCAACTGCACACATTACAGACCTGTGATGTTGGCTCTGTTCACAGAGAATGTTGACTTTATCTTGTATGTGATAGGTCTTTCTATAAATACTTATTGGATTAGTGAATGGATCAGATTAGCATCTCTCATTTGCTAGGAATCTGTGAGAGTGGAACTCTAGGCAAATATGTTTTGATGGAAGTATAAGAGAGAAGAAAAAATAAGTCTGGAAGATGAGGCATAAGGTTATCAACATTTATTTAAGCAGGTGTAGGTGGAATCTAAGTGATTAGCAGGACACACGGTGAGCCCAGCGTCGTCCTACGCCACCATCCTAAATTTATTGTTTGAAGGAGAGAGAGAGAGACAGAGCATGAGTGGGGGAGGAGCAGAGAGAGAGAGGGAGACATAGAATTTGAAGAAGGCTCCAGGCTCTATGCTGTCAGCACAGAGCCCAATGTGGGGCTTGAACTCACAAACCATGAGATAATGACCTGAGCCAAAGTCCAAAGCTCAGCCAACTGAGCCACCCAGGCGCCCCTAATCCTTTTTATTTCTATGGTGTCTGTTGTTATTAATCTCCCTTCATTTCTGATTTTGCTTATTTGAATCTGCTTCCTTTTTTGTTTGTCTGTTTGTTTCTTTTAGTCTGGCTAACAGATTACCAATTTTGTTGATCTTTTCAAAGAACCAGCTCCTGGTTTCATTGATCTGTTCTATTGTTGTTTTAGTCCTACTTTCATTTATTTATGCACAATGTTATTTATTTTCTTTCCTCTCCTGGAATAAAGTTTTGTTTATTCCTCTTTTTTTAGCTCCTTTAGGTATAAGGTTAGGTTGTTTATTTAAGATAATTCTTGCTTCTTGAGGTAGGGTTGTATTTTTTTAATTTATTTATTTGCTTTTTTAAGTTCCAGTATAATTAATGTACAGAGTTATATTAGTTTCAGGTATACAATGTAGTGATTCATCAATTCTATAAATTACTCAGTACTCATCATAATAAGTGTACTCTTAATCCCCTTCACCTATTTCACCCATTCCCCCACTCTCCTTCCCTCTAGTAACCACCAGTTTTTTCTCTATATTTTTGTCTGTTTTGTTATTTGTAACTTTTTTCCTTGTTTGTTTTGTTTCCTAAATTCCACAATGAGAAAAATCATATGGTATTTGTCTTTCTCTGACTGACTTACTGCACTTAGCATTATACTTTCTAGAGCCATCCATGTTGTTGCAAATGGCAAGATTTCATTCTTTTTGTTGGCTGAGTAATATTCCTGTGTATGTGTGCACGTGCGTGTGTATGTATGACATCCCCTTTATCCATTCATCTCTTGATGGACCCTTGGGTGTGAGGTAGGCCTCACACTGTATATAACCTTCCCTGTTTGAACAGCTTTTGCTGTACCCCAAAGATTTTTTACCATTTTATTTTCATTTGTTTCCATGTACTTTTTTGTTTTTTATTTTTTTTAATATAATTTACTGTCAAGTTGGCTAACATACAGTGTATACAGTGTGCTCTTGGTTTTGAGGTTAGATTCCCGTGCTGTATGTAATCCATGTATTTTTTTGATTTCCTGTTTAATTTCTGGATTGACCCATTCCTTTTTTAGTAGCATGTTACTTAGGCTCCATGTATCTGTGTTCCTTCCAGATTTTCTCATGTGATTGATTTCTAGTTTCACATTGCTATGGTCATAAAAGATGCATGATATGATTTCAAAATTTTTAGATGTATTGAGACTTGTTTTCTGGCCTAACATGGTCTATTTTGGGGAATGTTTCATGCACACTTGAGAAGAATATGTAGTCCACTGTTACTGTATGGAATGTTCTGAATATGTCTGATAGATCTGTCTGGTCCAATGTGTCATTCAAAGCCACTGTTTTCTTGTTGGTTTTCTGTCTGGAAGATCTATCCATTTTGTAAATGGGGTGTTAGAGTCCCCCAACTATTATTATATTATTTTCAATTGGCTACTTTATATTTGTCATTAACTGTTTTTATATATTTTGGTGTTTTCCTGTTGGGTGCATAAATACAAACAATTGTTATATCTTGTTATTCAATTGTTCCCTTTATGATTATGTAGTATCCTTCTTTGTCTCTTGTTGCAGTCTTCGTTTTAAAGTCTATTTTGTCTGACATATGTATTACTACCCCAACTTTCTTTTGCTTATGTTTGCATGGTACGTGTTTTTCCATCCCTTCACCTTTAATCTGCATGTGTCCTTAGGTCTGAAGTGAGTCTCTTGTAGGCAACATATAGATGGGTCTTGTTTTTTTCATCCATTTAGTAACCCTGTGTCTTTTGATTGAAGCATTTAGTCCATTACATTCAAAGTAATTGCTGATAGATATGTACTTGTTGCCATTTTTTAACTTGTTTTATGGTTGTTTTAGTAATTATTCTCTGTTCCTTTCTTCCTTTGCTCTCTTCCCTAATGGTTTCATGGCTTTCTTTAGTGATATAGTTGAGTTCCTTTCTCTTTGCTTTTTGTGTTATGTATACAGGTTTTTGATCTGTGGTTACCATTAGGTTCATATATAACTTTTTATGCATATAGTAATCTATATTGATTGTCACTTTAGTTTGAATCCATTCTAAGAACACTAAATTTTTTTAATGTTTACTTATTTTTTGACACAGAGAGAGAGACAGAGCATGAGCGGGGGAGGGGCAGAGAGAGAGGGAGACACAGAATCTGAAGCAAGCTCCAGGCTCTAAGCTGTCAGCACAGAGCCTGACACGGGGCTCGAACCCACAGAACACAAAATCATGACCCGAGCCAAAGTCGGACACTAAACCAACTGAGCCAACCAGGCACCCCTAAGAACACTACATTTTTATAGCCCCTGACATTTAATGTATATGTTGTCATACTTTACATTCCTTTCTGTGAATCCCTTGACTGATTTTTTCTAGATATAATTGATTTTACTGCTTTTGTGCTTTAGCCTCTGTGATGATTTTATAAGTAATTAATCTACTACTTTTATTATGTTTGTATTTGCTCATGATTTTTTTTTTTCTTTTCATAATTTTCTTATTCCTGACTATGGCCTGTTCTTTCAACTCAAAGAATTCCCTTTAACACTTCTTGTAAGACTGGCTTAGTGATTATTAACTCCTTTACCTTTTGATTGGGAAACTCTTTTTCTCTCTTATATTCTGAATGATAGCCTTGCTAGGTAGTGTATTCTTGGTTGCAGGATATTTTTTTTTCCTTTTAGCAGTTTGAATATATCATACCATTCCCTTGTGGCTTGCAAAGTTTCTCCTGAAATATCAGCTTTTAGACTTGTGAGGTTTCTGTTGTATATAAATGTTTTCTTTTCTCTTACTGCTTTTAAAATCTCTCTTTATCACTACTTTTTGCCATTTTAATTATTATGTGTCTTAGTGTGGACCTCTTTGAGTTGACTTTGTCGGGAGCTTCCTATGCCTCCTGGAACTGGATGTCTGTTTACTTCCACAAATTAGGGAAATTTTCAGCTATTTTTTCTTCAAATAACTTTTCATCCTCTATTCTATTTCTCCTCCTTTTGGGAACACTATAATGCAAATTTTATTATATTTGACAATGTTTGAGTTCCCTTAACCTATTCTCCTTTATTATTGTTTTTTTTTTTCTTTTTGCTGTTCAGCTTGATAGTTTTACAGTACTCTGTCTTTTAGCTCGCTGATCGATTCTTCTACCTCTTCTTATCTACTATTGTCTCATTCTTATGTCTGGTTAAATTTTTCCGTTTTTGAGTTCCCAATCTCTGATTCATTCATTTTTATATTTTCTCTCTCTATGTGGAAGGTCTCACTGAGATCCCCCATTCTTTTCTCAAGTCCAGTGAGCATCTTTATGACCATTATTTTGAATTCTTTATCATGCATATTGCTTATGTTCATTTCATTTATCTCTTCCTGGTTTTTTTTTTCCTGTTCTTTCATTTAGGAAAGGACATTTGGTCTGTTTGTATGTATTGGAAATGTGGTTATGTCTTCTGATCTTGAAGGTATTGGCCTTACAAAGAAGAGGTCCTTTGGTGCCCTATAGTGCAATACCCCCAGTTCATTTGAATCAGCCACTTGAGGGGTTTCTCCTATGTGTGTTGGGTGTAACCTACTGTTATGGCTGGGCCTCATTTGCATTCAGTCCAGTTGGCTGCAGGGCCCACTTTGCCTGTTGTGAGCAGAGTTTGGTTCTTGTGCTGTTAAGGGCTTAGGCTGAGGCCTCCATGGTCTTGTAGTTGGGTGGTGTCAGCAGTCAGACCAACTGCCTGCTCTTAGC
The DNA here is from genome assembly GCF_028018385.1 of Neofelis nebulosa. Taxonomy (NCBI): domain Eukaryota; kingdom Metazoa; phylum Chordata; class Mammalia; order Carnivora; family Felidae; genus Neofelis; species Neofelis nebulosa. Next base: position 85,747,898 of record NC_080800.1, read on the forward strand.
CCATTTGCTGGGGCTATGGCTGTACTGATCTATAGGGTATTCTCCCTGTATTGTTCCCTGAGGCTTTAGTTGGCGGGTGTGACCTACAGACAAACCAGATACCTGACTCTAGTTTATCTGTTGGGGCTGCAGTAGCACTGACCTGCAAGGTGCTCTCTCTGCCTTGTTGCTGAGAGGCTTTTGCTAATAGGGGGGTTGGCAGACCAAGTTCTTGCCCCCACATTTTCTGCTGGGGCTGTAGATGCACTGATTGGGAAGGTACTCTCTCTGCACTGCCATTTATAAAGTTCAACTGCTGGGGCTTCATTCAAACTGGTGAGTGTGGTTATCTTCTCTCCCCAGGGCAGGGATCACTTTGGAGTGGTGCAGTCCCTTCCAGGACTGCTTCAAGAACAAAATGAGGCAGGGGCTTCTTTGGAGGGATTTCTGCTGAGTGGTGTGGGTTGGATGGAGCATATAATAGGAGAATATGGGGGTAGGGAACATGCTGGTAGCTAATTAAGTGAAGAGTATTCATGCTCCTTCCTACAGGGTGGCTATCTAGGCTGGGGAGTTGGGGAGAGAATGACATCTTACCAGCTCTTTTGTTCTCCAAAAGGTCCCTGCCCCTCTAGCATGCATTCTGAGATTAGTAAATAAATCTCCTTCATGTATACCCCAGGCACTTTTCAAACTGCTGCTTCTATGCTTTATCTAGGGAAGACTGCTATGCTATCTCTTCAAGGGTAGGGACTCAGTTTCCTATTACCCTACAGCTCATCCAGAGCTGGCTCTGCTGATTTTTAAAATACTCGGGTATTAAGCCCCACTGGTTTAAAAAACTCATGCAGTTAAGCCCCTCTGATTTTCAAAGCCAAATGTCATGGGTATTTGTTTTCCCAGTACAGGTCCTGCCTGCCTGGGGTGCCTGGTGTGGGGTCTGCTTCTCTCCCTTCTGGATGCTTGCAGTGTCCCTCCCATTTATGGTTAGGATTGCAGGGAGTTTGCTTTCCAATCACATTTCCACCCTTCCTGCTATCTTCAATGTGTCTTTCTTTTCTTTCTTTCTTTCTTTCTTTCTTTCTTTCTTTCTTTCTTTCTGGCTCTTTTCAGTTTATTGCATGAAGGAGTTACACTAGTCCAAGTTAAAAGCAGACCCCAAATGGTTACATTATACAAGCTGTCACAGGTTTTTAAACTTGTGACAAGGGATAGAAGGGAAATTCTACTCATTTCAAGGAAATCCTCACTTAAGCTTCAGTGAGCCAAAAGCACTTAAAACCCATGAACATTCAGCTGGTCGTCCTTAGCCAATCCAATCTCTACAAGGAACTGGCATATGTTCTTGCACTGGTCACCCTGTAGCTGAATCACTTCTCCATATTCTGGATGCTCAACTACAGTACCATTGCAGGCAAATTTCTTCTTAAATGCCTTCACTAGTTTCTTTTTATTGTAATCATCAGCGATCCCTTGGACAGTAGTAAGGGTCTTCCTTCCATTTCTCTGTTGAATTCTTATATGGATATCATCCTCAGTGCCATCAGGAAGCAGATCATCACCCTTACTTGCATCAGCAAAGGGGTCGAAAGAGTGGAGGTTCTGGATAGTGGACATAAAATACAATTCCTTTTCCTCTGTGGAAAAGGCCTGCAGAAGGTGGCAGTGGGAGAAGGCGGGCAGTGGGGACAGGGCAGCATAGGGAAGTGAGGGGGCTCAAGGGGGAGGCTTCTGAGTCCTCAGCAGCCGCTTAGTGACTGGGGCCAATGTGTCCTTTCCATCACTAACTGTGAAAAGTCTCTTTTTCCTGTGTTTGGATTGTTTTCTGGATGGGTTGCACTGATATGGCTGTTATCTTGGTATGTCTATGGGACAAAGTGAGCTTAGGATCCTTCCTACTTCACCATCTTCCCCCACAAAACGTGGGTACTTTAAGAGAAACCAAGCTATTTCAGGAAAAGATATTGGGAAATTAATCATGCTTTCTTATCACATTCTTCTTTATTCTCCATTAAAAGTCATCATATTGAACTGAGTGATGCATGCTGTAGTCCTAGAAGCCCAGTTCTGGTGTTCTCATTGCCTTTACTCCCTACTAACATAGGATAAAATACAATGGAGCACGTGCCTTCGTTCTTATTAGTGCTAGGATTGTAGCCAGAGGTATTCAGATACTCCTTGCTGTTGAAGAGGTCATCCTAAAAACAGCTTGGAGAGAAAGACCATGCCTTACATCTTTATCAGTCATATCCTTTATCAGTTATATCAGTCATATCCTTTATCAGTCATCTTTATCAGTCAGAACCTAGAATAGGGCAACAAAGAGAGAATAGAGGCTGTTCCTAAACTCTTTTTTAGATGGATTTACTCTAGCTGAATCTAAAGATTCAGTGTTGTATGGAGCTCAGACTTTTGTCTATGCTTAGATACCAATTAAACTGCTTTATCCCTTCACTCTTACACCATGCCCTTCTCCCCAAAGCCTGTGGTGCTCTGTCATTTTTTGAAGGTGCTTGCAGTTCTATCATCATAGAGTTACAGACAGGCTGGTGCTCTAGTGAAGCCAAGGGGAGCCATATTGCAATTGCCCTACTGCAACTGGGCTCAGCAATACTGCGTTTGAAAGGAGGCTTATGAAGGATGACCTTTTCCATTTTCTCCCCCTCTTCTTCAGCATCTTTCACTGCCTCTACTTCCCACTTACAACTGATTATCTGAGACAGTCTATCTATGTGTTCATTTAGAACAGCAGCATAACAAACTGTTTGACATGATGCCTCCACTGGGAGGTTGTCATAATGTTTAACTAACCACTGCCAGGATATATTCCAGTTGTTTGACACAGAAGCACTGTTTTTGAAGGATGTTCTACTCTTTCATCTGCCATGTAGATTCCTTATTGGAAAATCTAGAGGTTCCTCAAAACATATAGAGAATCATTTATTAATAAAGCCTCCAAATTAACAGATGGTCTCATATTTTAGCTGTTGGAGCTCTCATCACATATATTCTGAGGATCTCATAATTAATTGCATATGGAGCATTTGGGAAGAAACTAAAGGTGGGGAGACGGTGGGGGAAGTTGATAAGGGGAAAACATTTTAAACAAAAACATCAAAATGAAAGGTCATTTCTTTAAAAAAAAAAATCAAAAGCCCTAATTTTTATTTTTATGAATTATTTGAAAACATAATTTATGTATTTATTTTTAAATAAAATAAATAATCATACAGTGTTATGTAGAATCAGATGTATAATATAGTGATTCATCAATTCCATCCAACACTCCATGCTCATCACAAGTGTACTCCTTAATCCCTATCATCTATTTAACCCATCCTCCCACCCACCTCCCCTCTGGTAATCATCAGTTTGTTCTTTATAGTTTAGAGTCTGTTTCTTGGTTTATCTCCCTCTCTCTCTTTTTTTCCTTTGCTCATGTGTTTTGTTTTTTTTTTTTTTTAAATTCCACATGTGAGTGAAATTATATGAGATTTGTCTTTCTATGACTGACTTATTTCACTTCACATTATACTCTCTAGCTCCATCCATGTTGTTGCAAATGGCCAGATTTCATTCTTTTTTATTGCTGAGTAATATCCCATTGTGTGTATGTATGTGTGTGTATGCGTGTGTGTGTGTGCATGTGCATATATATATATGTGTATATATATGATCACATCTTTATCCATTCATCTATCAATGGACACTTGGGCTGCTTCCATAATTTGGGTATTGTAAATAATGCTGCAATAAACATAGGGGTGTATGTACCCAAAAATACAAAATCACTAAAAGCCGTATTTTTTAAAATCATAATCTCATGTTATCCTTATCCTTAACCCAGACTTGGCACAGGAGAAGATATTCCATCTCAGAAACCACCTGCCTGCTCAAAAGTTCAAAGTTAAACCTGGTTAGGCAGGCTTCTTATTAGAACTAAAAGAAACAAAGTTAGATAGCAACCAGATGCAAAACTGGTGGATAATACATCTACATCAAAAGTGTGGTTGCTTAATCATTTTAGGTTTGTTTTTTTTTTCTTTTTTTTTTCACTTTTTTTTTATTTTTTATTTTTTTATTTTTGGGACAGAGAGAGACAGAGCATGAACGGGGGAGGGGCAAAGAGAGAGGGAGACACAGAATCGGAAACAGGCTCCAGGCTCCGAGCCATTGGCCCAGAGCCTGACGCGGGGCTCGAACTCAGGGACCGCGAGATCGTGACCTGGCTGAAGTCGGACGTTTAACCGACTGCGCCACCCAGGCGCCCCTCATTTTAGGTTTTAAACTAGAGTGTTCAAGAAACACATTCAGTGGCATTAAAAGTGTGGAAGTAGTCCACTCTAGGTGTGGGCAATAAAGGAGTACATTGTCTGTACAGACATATAAACAATTATAAGTCCAACTAAAAGTTTGTGTGTATTTTATTATCATCATGTGTCAATAATTCTGAACAATGACACTAACAAGAAATTCCTCATTGCCAGAGTACACTGCCCCCAGCACTTTCTCCCTGTCTCGCCTCACTCCCAACACATACACACGCACGTACACACACACACACACACACACACACACACACACACAGAAGCGGGGAGAGAGAAAGGCACACCATTACACCTTACATAACAGTGCCTCAGGCTTAATCCTTGAATTTCCCTTTCTTTTCTGTCTATACTTACTCCTTTAACTAGTTTCTATATGCTCAAATTAACATAACTGTATTCATCCAACTGCCAACTCCACATCTGTACATGGAAGCCTAATAAACATCTCAAATGACAAATTTCCAAAATTGAATTCCTGCTATCTCCCTAAAACCTGCAGTCTTCCCCATCTCAACTGATGAGCACTTCATCCTTCCAGTTAGCCAGATCAGAAATCCTGGAGCCATCCTTGACACAGCACAACAGATCCATCAGGAAGTTATCTTGTCTCTAACTTCAAAATATTTCTAATATCTAAGGACTCCTCACCACTTTCACTGTTGGTCTGAACCACCATTATTTCTTGCTCAATTTACTGCAAAAGTTTCCTCACTGATATCCCTGCTTTACTAAGAATAAAAAACAGCTCCCTGTAAGGGCTCATAAGACCATATACATCTGGTATCCTGACATCTCTGTGATTTCATCCCTTATTACACTCCCTTCACTCGGCCACACTTGCTGCTTTGCTGTTCCTTGAACACACAGAACACATCTCAGCCTGCTGGGGTGTTTCCTCTGCCTGTTACATTCTTCCACCCTGTTATCTGCATGGTTCACTTCCTTATCGCCTTCAGGATTGGTCCAATATCACCTTCTCAAGGAGGTCTATCCTGACCTGCCTATTTAGTATGCAGTTTGCCCCTACTCTACTCCCACCTCCCCACACTCTCCATCCACCTTACCTTGATCTAGAATTTTATTTTTTATATATCATTTATTACTTTCTAACATTCTCTGAAATTTACTTATTAGTTTTGCTTATTGTTTATTTTCTGTCTTCTGTCACTAAAATGTAAGCATGGATTTTGTCTGTTTTATTCATTCACATATTCCCAGTGGCTATTATAGCTGCTGCATGACATATAATATTCATTCAATAAATTATTGCTGAATGAAAAATGACTTTTATTTACATCTATCTCATTTCTTATCAAAGTAACTGAATGGGCATAGAGAAATCCAGGCCTGTTAAAGGTCTACACATCATAACCAGACACTTCAATATAGACTTGCTTATACACTGAAGAATTTGTGGATGTTCGTATATTGTCTTGTTTAGATTATAACCCCATTCTTAACTGAAATTGTAAATGTTTGTACATACACACTTGTAATCCCTTACTCTCTCCCAACCTACATGAAGAATATATTGAAAGAATTCCTCTGCTTCAGCAAATGTCAGTTACTCTAATTCTCTTTTACACATTGGCACGTTCACTCTTTGTTTGGCTTATATTATCATTTACTAAAGATTGTTTTTGAATAATTACATGGGATTTTTTTCAATTTACATGATTGTTTACCTACCTTCTCATTTATCCAGTTATCCAGTGAGAACAAAGGAAGACAAAAGAGAGAAATCAGCTATAAATTAGGCTGGACAATTAATTGCCAAAATTAACCCTTAATTAGCAATCATTTTAAATTAAGCTTTAGTCTCCAACTGACTTTTAAACAGAATATTGCTTTACTGCTTTGATTTATGTATAACCAGCAGTTTTTATCCTATGAGATATCCCACCAAATGTGTCAAATGTTAAGAACTATTATTTCCATCTTTCAGGCAAAGAACATAATTCAATTATTTCTTAGAGAGGCATATACTGAAATATTTTATCACAAACATTTTTAATTATATGATCTTTTTCTTTTCCATCATTACCTGTGATTTTTTCTCTACAAAGTTTTTCATAACTTTTCACAAGGATATCCTGCTGATGCTTTTGCCACATCCAGTACAATTGTCCCTAAATGCTTTTGTTGAGAATAGGGAATAATCACTGACTAGCTTCATAGGGCAGGGTAGAATGGAATGAGAAATATAACCTTAGAGGAGGCTCAATCCATTTCGTTCTAACCATCAATGAACCAGACAAGCCAGGTATATTTATGAAACTGAACCAATGGTCAAAACAGACAAGGTGCAACTTTCTGGGACAAAATGTTGAAAATATAAATTCTATAATAAGATCAAACCTGTTTCTTATTTATTTAGTATCAATTAAGGCACAACAGATCATTTATTGATTTATTTAAAAAGAAACAAGAAGAAGCATGTTGCAGTTAAATTGAACTTTCCTGTCAGGAGGTCCTGGCAATTTGGTTTGTCATTGTATTACTTTAGGGGATACAGGTTGAAAATTCCTCCTCCATAATAAGGAAGACTTCATTTCTGTCTTTCCAAGGTCTTGTATATCATGTTTTATCTTAAAAGAAAAACAGGAAAGTATAGCAACTGGCTGTGTACTGAAACCTAGGCAATAGATCTGACATAGCTACTCTGTTGAAAAAAAATTAGGACTCCTCTAAAATAGAAAGGTTGGTTGGGTAGCTAAGTTGGAGAATCATAGTTGCTGGAAGGCCTGTTTATCTTCAGAAAACCATTAAACATAGCTAGTGAATTTCTGACTTTCCATCAAACAAGGCAAAGCTAGCTTTTTATGTAGGTAATATTTTCTTCGGAATCTTTTTTTTTTCTTTTATGTCTTTAAAATGGGACATAGATAATTAGAAATTTGTACTGCAAATATTTATAAAATATAGAATTAATTTAACAAGATTTATCTCATTACCACTATTCTTAAACAACTTCTATTAACATTTTGGTGGCTTTCACCTTAGCCTTTTTTGAACCTATTCATAAATTTACATACTTTCAATCACACTTTCCTTACAATTTTATATGCTGCTTTTTAAAATTTAATATTAATCATAAACATTTCCCAAACTACTGCAAAATTCTCATAATCATGATTTTAATGGCTGCATGATGGGCCATTGAATAAATGTACCATAATGGACATTTGAATCCTTTCCAGTTTGGGCCACTGTAAGTAACTATTTGGTGGGCATATATCCATGTCATTATTACTCCATAATTGGATATTTTCTCTTTAGTAAAGACACCTACAAATCAAGCCATTAAGTCAAAGGGTATGATTCTTTTATGAAATGATACTTTGGTTTAATTTTGTTTTTGCAAAAGATTGTGTGTGTGTGTGTGTGTGTGTGTGTGTAAAGATACATATATTCTTAAAATTTAACAATGATTATTTCTGCTGGTGGGATCACAAATAAATAACTACTTTTCTTTCCTTTTTACTTTTAGTTATTGTCAAAAATTTTTGCAATGAATGTGTTACTTTGTAAATTAAGAAATATAATAAAACAAAAACAGAGTAAAGTGTAATGACTTAGAGCCCAGACTCTTGAGGCAGACTCCCTGGGTTTGATTTTCTGCTGAGCTACTTATTAGCTCTTTGATCTTAAGCAAGTAACTTAACCTCTCTGTGCCTTAGCTTTCTTGTCTGTAAATTGGGATTATAATTGTATGTAGCACATAAAGCTTTTGACCTCATATCTGTGTTTTGACGATTGAGTTAATCCACTGTAATCCATTGTGGAGAACAATGTCTATCATATAATAATGATATGATAGTTCTCCACAGTTATATGTGATATAATAATGATATGGATTGTTCTCCACAGTTCTCTCCACTGTGGAGAACAATGTCTATCATATAATAATCACCCCATAAATGTCAGCTGTTATTATTTGGGACTGGAACAGAAACTCAAACCTCCCACTCCTTACACTGAGCACCTACTCTGAAATTTTAATATTAGCAATTTAATCGACTACAATAAACTCACAGGACAAATATACTTGAATTTACTAAAGAGTTGCAGTGATTGAGAAAGGTGGTATCTGAAGCCAAGATTCTTCTACCATTCCATATGTATACTCTGCTATCCAGAATACTTTTATTGAAAGAGAAAGCAGGATATCCTGACAGCCCTGGATGCTTGGACAAGGAAGAAATGTGAAACAAGCTTTCAAAGACAATGTTCACATACCTTACAATTTTGTCTATTATTGGCACTGAACTTAAACAGAATGCTGTGAAATATAAATCTGAATATTTGTAGAAGTAGATATGTCTTGGTACAAATCTCTGTAATTCTCAAAGGTGGCTTTCTCCTACAAATAGAATTGATTGTCTTTGCTTCATTAAACATTGCGAAATTGAATGTCTTGTTTACTGTCCCATATACCAAAATATTTATAAGATATAACCTATCAATAAATATAAAAATGAGAACTGGGTTTCATGTATTTTGTAACTTCAAGATGAGTAATCTATCTTGAGACCCACATTTAATTCTGGGGAATAATTTATAAATTCTTAAATGGATAGAAGAAGTTAATGTCTTTTATCATAGTCACCTCCATTTAAAAATCATTTAACCGGGGTGGGGGGGGGGGGCGCCTGGGTGGCTCAGTCGGTTAAACATCCGACTTCGGCTCAGGACATGATCTCTCTGTTTGAGAGTTCCAGCACCACGTCGGGCTCTGTGTTGACAGCTCAGAGCCTGGAGCCTGATTCAGATTCTGTGTCTCCCCTTCTCTCTGCCCCTCCCATGCTCATGCTCTGTTTCTCTCCATCTCTCAACAGTAAATAAACATTAAAAAAATTAAAAATAATTTACCAGGGGTGCCTGGGTGGCTGTCAGTTAAGCATCTGACTCATTTCAGCTCAGGTCATGATTTCATGACTCATGGAAAGAGCCCTGTGTTGGGCTCTGTGCTGACAGCATGGAACCTGCTTGGGATTCTCTCTCTCTCTCTCTCTCTCTCTCTCTCTCTCTCTGTCTTTCCCTTTATATCTATCTCTATCTATATATCTCAAAATAATTAAATAAACATTAAAAAATAAGAATCATTTACCAGGGGCTCAATTATCTACTTTCTACTCTTGTATTTTCTAAAAACAATATATAAACAAACAAGTGTACTAGAGAAGCTCACTGTGTGAAGGATCACCATTGAGATTAGTTCATGTAATGATAATAGTTATTTTATCTATTAGTTAAGTGCAGGATTTTCATGCATGTAGCTTATAATGTGCTTCTATATCACATAGATGAGATCTCTTTAACATCAAGCCTTCTAATACCTGATAATCTTTCTAAGTCTCCTGATATTTTAATAGTTTGAAGAAGAAAAATAGTTATCTAGAAGGGTTTTTTTTTCATTTCAAAGGCTTTATTTTATTTTTTTTTAAATTTTTTTAACGTTTATTTATTTTTGAGACAAAGACAGAGCATGAACGGGGGAGGGGCAGAGAGAGAGGGAGACACAGAATCGGAAGCAGGCTCCAGGCTCTGAGCCATCAGCCCAGAGCCCGACGCGGGGCTCGAACTCACGGACCAGACCGTGAGATCGTGACCTGAGCTGAAGTCGGATGCTTAACCGACTGAGCCACCCAGGCGCCCCTCAAAGGCTTTATTTATAGCATATGTGAAATGGACTTCAAATCAATATTTTCCAACTAGACTCTTCTAGCTCTGTGCATGATCATGGCATTTTAGTCTATTCATTAAACACTGTGTTGTTCCTTGTTCCTCCAGATGTTACTATCTCCTTTTCATGCCCTGGGATACATCACAGAATGTATTCTCAGGATGCAGTTAGAAATTTAATTTGCCTATTCCCCTAACCCTCAAATCAAAGGACATACTACTGGTATATGCTAGGCATAGCATAAGGACAGGAATAGGCTTAGGCTGTTTGTCTGTATTTCTATTCTAGGGAACAATATGAAAATCACACCAACAGTATAATAAATCACTTGAAGCTAAGAGTATAACAGTTGTCTCCTTTGTGGCAGGCTCCAGATAGGAAGTTATTATCTGGACCATCAAGGCAAGGAGTGAACCTAATAAGTATGACATCACTCAAGCCTACTTTCAGCTTTTCTTAAACTCTCAGCCACTTAAGTATGAAGTGCTATAAAGTTAAAACACCCATTCATGCACACACACACACAACTTTATTTTAAGCAGAAACCACTGAGTAGAAGCCAAAAAATCTTTTTAACAAACTGCCTCTCACTTAGGCCTAATAAACTCTGATTGTATTAGCAAATGTAGTTTCATAACTCTCATAACCAGGTGTCAATGATTCCATGTCCCAGGAAGATAAAATAAAATAAAATGAGTTGAGTAATATTGAGAACTCTGAACACAAAATGCAGTGTATGAACTCCAGGTATTTGACTTTTGATTTCTATAAGCAGTGATTTTTTTGTTATAAAAATAAAAGGAAAACTACTAGAGTGCTCAGATATTCACTTCTCTGTACTAGTATAACCCACAAGGAAACAAAAGCTCTGCCTGTGAATAAGCTCTAAAATCTGTCAGAAAAAAATGTGCCTTCATTTTCATTGTCATCAGAGAGCCTTATGCCAAATGAGGAAGTAGATGGACTGACAGAGGCTTTAATTTGTGACAGCAGGGAAATAGAATCTGACTTTAAAGGCCCTGAAGAAGAATGCCAGGGCTTTGTCATGCTGGGTTGGGGGACAGGAGTAACATCTGTGTCACATGCTAGCTGGGGTAGACCTGGCTTTGATTGAATGGGGCTGTTATATTTCCAAGATGCAACTTGGCTTCTGGGTATAAGCAGCTCAAGTGTAAGGAGGCCTACTCCAGTTTAAAAGCAATTTTTTAAAAAAAGAATTCATTGTGTAATAATTTAGCATTGAAAAGGATAGTAGCTATTTATTGTCCAGGTAGAATTGTTGAAAGGGCAATTTTAAACAGCCTTCTTCACTTTTAGCAGAGATAATACATAAGTTGTCCTTGGTGAGAAAGAAGGCTAGCTGCCAACTCCGGAAGGAATGTGAATGTGGTGTATACACCTGCTTCTATTTTTTCTCAAACTCTTCATAGCACCCTCTCCCCTCAGTACCAGAAAATGTCTAATTCTGGCTCCTGACTCTTAGACCAAGTTTTAATTTTTAGCCAATTGTACACATAATGTCAAGTGTAGAGTGTAGTGGTGTCTGGGGTCAGACACATTTGGATATGAAACATAGTTGGGTCACTTACTAGTTATGTGATCTGGGGCAAGACACTTAACTTATTTGAGCCTCATTTTCCACATATATAAAGTTGAACTAATAATAGCAATTTTTTCATAGGTTTGCTTTGAGGATTAAGCAAGATAATATAATAAAGATCTTTTCACAATGTCTAGTAGACACTCAAAAATGGTAGATTTTGCTTTTATTTTTTTGTTGTGGTATTTTAACTCATATTTCATGATTATCATTATCAGCAACAGTAGCCACAGTATCACATCATCATCATCATCATTACCATCATCATCATTATCATCATCCTTGGCCAGCATTGCCTATAAAGGTAACCTGGTCAGGGTTAATCATAAAATCAAACAGAAGTCTATAGGCCAGAGTTTCTCAATAATGGCATCCTTGACATTTTGGGCTGGATAATTCTTAACTGGAGTAGGAGGAAGCCGTCCTATAAATTATTAGGATATTTAGTATCATCCTTGGCTTTTACCCACTGGATACGAATATCACACACCCCACCTTCAAGCTATGCAAACCTGACTGTTTTCAGACATTCCCAAATGTCCTCTGGGTGTGGGGGCAACATTGCCCCTAGATGAGAAATACTACTGTAGGCATTCTTTGGTTTAAAATTTCCATTTCCATGAAAACTATCTGTCATTCTACCATTCATATACTTGTTGCTTTTCATTAGCTTGACTCTGGATTCATCTGGCAACTTCAGTCTTAATTTACAACTCTTCATTTCTTGAGGTTCCCTGGTTTTCACCTTCATTTTGAAACTGCAACTCTGTGACAGCCAGTTCTGATCCTTAATATATCTCTGGACTAACAACTTATTCCTCCCTTCTTTGGGCTTTCAGCCCTTATTTGCCAAACCCTGGTGCTAGACCAGTGGCCTTCTACCAAAGGCTTTCCTTTAAATTTTTGTATAAAAGGCAGTTGTGAAATGAGGACTCTGGAACCAGACATCCTGAGTTGGAATCCTAGCTCTGCCAATTACTTAGTGACCTTAATCTTAACTTCTCCATTTTCTTCCATATGTAAAATAAGAATATTAATAGTCACTACTTCATAGGGTTGTTGTGAGATTATGTAGTTTATTTATATTTTGTAAATATGTTTATTTTTGAGAGAGAGAGAGAGAGAGAGAGAGAGAGAGAGAGAGAGAGAGAGTACAAGCAAGGCAGGGGAAGAGGGAGAGGGAGACACAGAATCTGAAGCAGCTTCCAGACTCTGAGCTGTCAGCACAGAGCCCGACATGGGGCTCAAACTCACAAACTGTGAGATCATAACCTGAGTCAAAGTTGGATGTTTAACCACTGAGCCACCCAGGCACCCCAAGATTAGGTAGTTTAAAACATACTTAGAGCACTGCCTGGCACAATGGCAAACACATGTAAATGTAAACTATTATTGTTACTACTCTTGTAAAGATTTTCATATGAGAACTGTCAGCACAATGCAAGAGTTAAGTAACCTCTGAGCCCCATCTCAGTGCTCCATAAGGGCTGCCAAATTTTTCATACCATGGTGCATATTGAAAATGATAAATATTTGTTCAACAAACTAGAGTAAATGGAGGAGTCTCTGACTACATGAGGGCTGAGGAGATCAATATCTCAGCCATGTGTAACCCATTTTGTGACGCCTGGTGGTCCACAGCATTCTGGTTTGAAAGCTTTGCACCAGGCTCATCAAAATTAAATGAGAGAGATTCTAAATGGTGGCTTCATTAGAAATCCTAAGTTACAATTTTGACATTTAGACCCCAGCACCTTCTAGGTCTATAAACCTCACAATGTCAATAGTGGTTCTATGGCTTTGCTCTTTGAACAAGTTAAGATAAAATAAAACAAAGCAAAATCTGTTGAATATCATGTGTTTTTTTTTAATTTTTATTTTTTTAATTTTATTTTTTTAATATGAAATGTATTGTCAAATTGGTTTCCATACAACACCCAGTGCTCATCCCAACAGGTGCCTTACTCAATGTCCATCACCCACTTTCCCCTCCCTCTCACCCTCCATCACCCTCAGTTTATTCTCAGTTTTCAAGAGTCTCTTATGGTTTGGCTCCCTCCCTCTCTAACTTTTTTTTTTTGAATATCATGTGGATTTAAACACCTTTTTTTCCCTGTAAAACCTCAATCTAGCAAATACCACAAGTATAGAGGTATGGGCATTTAACTCAATATTGTTTAAGAACAGGAGGTTTTCAATCAAATTTCAAATGATGACCCACTCTTTCTATTTGATATTATTCTTTGGGAAGGGATGGGGCAAAAATATCTCAGTATATAAAAAGGACTGTTTTCTCTGGTTTTCTGTTTGAGTCCATTAGCTTTGATTTTATGGCATGATAGGACTGTTTTTCATTTGTGACTTCTCCAAACACTGATTTTTAAGCAACTCATTAGCATATGCTTCCTCTGCATGATTCACCCATTCAAGCAATTGATTCCTTGGTTTCTTCAACACACTATGAATAATATACTATTTTCCTCCCATAGACATTTCAAATTGTGGTTTAAATATGGTGAGCCAGAAAAAAATGCTTTTTTTAAAGTCAACTTCCTGAAAAGTATCCTAGACAAAAGGATGGTACAAATGAACCTTCTTAGGTAAAGCAGGGCTTTGGTTACAGAAGCCAATTCTTCCATATAAGTCTGACTTATGCAGCACGCTGTCAACTCTACTAGAATCTGTGGGACTGGACACATTGCATTTTTCCATTGCCATTGTCAGTACCCTAGTTTATGCCTTTGTTAGCTCACGCCTTGACTTTCATGTTAGCCACATGATTGGACTGCTTCCTTTTCCTCTTCTAAGACCTCCCATAATAACTTCTTAAAACATAGCTTAGATAGTATCGTTTCACTTCCCCAAATCCTCCAATAGCTCCATCCTGCTTAAGGAATAAACTCCTAGGAATCATAGAAATTTTAGAATGTTAGCATTGGAAAGAATCCTGGAGTATAATTCAGTGGTTGCCAAACTCTGGTTTCTGGACCAGTGCCAGAAGTTTGCACCAATCCTAAGTGGAAAGAAAAAAAAAAAAGAGAATGAAGTGGGCATTCCATAAAATGAAATTTAACCATTTCAAAAATTATTTCAAATTATCCCAAATTTTTGTTTTGAAATATACTTTATTTTATGAAGTGATGGTACTAATCGATGGTATCTTTTTGTTTGTTGTTTTTAACATTCATTCCTGGCAAATGATATCAGCAACCCTTTGTTGCTTCATGCCTGCTCCTGTTAAAATTTTTGCTAATCCATGCAATCCAAAAGTCTGGGAGCCACCCATTTCCTAAATAAGAAAATTGAAGAAAGAAGAATTAAATGACTTGCTTAAGGCCATGCTAATAGTGGCATTTCTGGACTGTAAACCCAAATATTATCCTCAACACTTTACCATGACATTCAAAGCTCTCTATATTTAAATCCCAGTATGCCTTTGCAGCTTTATCATCAGGGTGCCCCCCAAAGAAATCCTGTGTTCTAAACAGTCATGATTATGTGCCATTCCTTGAACGTGCCTTGCATTCTTTCCCTACCCAAACTGTCTTCCCCAAATCCTTCCCAGTTCAAGTACTGCTTCTTTTACAATAATTTAATGCCAAAAGGGGTCCTTCTCTTTTTTGTGCTCCTGTAAATTTCTACAATTTATCAGCATATCATATCTTGCCTAGGCTGTTATGAGATATTGATTATACCTCCCACTACGTCCTCCAATTCAGTAAATGGTATCACTATTTACCCAATTTTTCAAGATGGAAACTTTGAAGTCATCTCTTACTACTGTCTGCATCAATATCTAATTAATCATGAAGCCCTGTCATCTTTACCTCCAAAGTTCATCTTGTATATCTCTGCTTTATTTCTTTAACTGGACTACTACACAGATCACTCTGTGTTTCCTTGTTATACTCTGAAATCCATTCTTTACTTCATGGCCAATTTTAGGTCTGGTACCTCTCCTTGTAAATTCCTTCAGTGGTTTTCCATAGTCTTAAAGTCTAGATTGTTCAACATGTTATACAAGATATGTAGTATCCTTGTCTACTTCTGCAGCCTTATCTCTTGCTACTCTTGTTTGCACACTTCCCTTCAGCCTTATTGCACCTTCAATTCCTTGATTGAATTTTTCTCATTCTTGTACTCTCTTGCTAACAGAGCCTCTCACCTCTCTGGAACTTTACATATGCTGTTTACACTGCCTGGAGCACTTCCTTTAGGGGACCTTCCTGGATTCCCTAAGTACCTTTCCTTTTCCATAGCACTTAACCACATTGTATTATAGTTGCTTGTATAATTGATTCCTTTCTGCTAGACTATATGAATTATGAGGTCAGGGATCATATGTATTATACTCACCATTGTATTCTAGCTCTTAGCTCTGGCATATAGTAGGTATTCAATAAGCACATGCTGTATGAAAGAAAGTTTAATACTACACTTCCTCTTACATGATTGAGACTTGTATACCTGTTGTATTTCCTTAATTTGATTATAATTTCCTGAAAGTCATAGAAATCTTTCATGTTATAATACCATTTTATAGTACCATACATATTTTAGACTGTTGGTAAATATTTGGTAAATACCTGATTAAGCTATTTTTTCTTAAGGGACCAAGGAATTAGATACAGCCCAGGATAAGATTTACAATGCATATTTACAGTTTGAACTGTAGCACAACCCTCTACAATGTAAGGATTTTAGGCTCATACTAGTACTGATTGCTTACGATTTACATTTCAGGTGCTACACTCACCCTCCATAAAATATTCCTACCTTACCAGGTTTAAATTAGGAAGTACTCTATAGGTCCATAAACATAAAATATAATTGTTCAAATAGGAACTCTGCTGCATTTTAGATAATAAAAATTGTAAAACTCTTAAAGTGAACTAGGATGTCTAGGCCTTCATTTATGTGTGGGGTGTGTGTGTGTGTGTGTGTGTGTGTGTGTGTGTTTTGTTTTTTTAGGGATTGAACTCAGGGTGGACTTTACAAGAAGCTATGGTAAGAGTGATAGCTTCACAGTAAAAGCAAATATTTTACTTTCACCATTCAAAAGTCAGTCTAGGTATTTTTGTGTGTGGGGGCGGTTATCTATTGAAAAGACATTTTTCAACTTCTAGTTTATTTATTCTTTTTTCAAGATCCAGAACATATGGAGATGTCATCAGTCACAGATACTTCATATTGCACAAACAGGCCTCTAATCTCAGCCTCCTTGTATGCATCATAATACCTGAAT
The DNA here is from genome assembly GCF_028018385.1 of Neofelis nebulosa. Classification (NCBI taxonomy): domain Eukaryota; kingdom Metazoa; phylum Chordata; class Mammalia; order Carnivora; family Felidae; genus Neofelis; species Neofelis nebulosa. The sequence continues at coordinate 85,764,736 of NC_080800.1, forward strand.
TCTTCAACAAAATATTCCATAAGGCGGGAAGCTTCTCTTCTGTTTTCATCAGACTCAACCTAAAAGGATTATTATTTTTTGTAAAAAGTGAACAAAACATTATTAACACTAGTGATTATTATTATATTTTTACAGGTTATTCCTCAAGACTGGCTCATTCCTCTTGCATACAAAGGTTTTTCCTCTCAGACCAGGATTTGTTGAGTCCAGAACAAACTGAAACTGCATGATGAGAACAGTTTAACTTTTATGTAACCTATCTGAATGACAGCCCAGTGTACATAGTGAAAGACAGTGCCAAAAGACATATGCTCAGGAGTGGGAATGGTGACAAGATTCTGTGCCTATACTCAAAGAAGTGTTCCCTGATCTTCCAGTGTAAGTCAGTGCTCACCTCTCTCCCATTTATGATCCTATATCAAACTGAATAGTTCTTGACAATGGATTGGACAATGTGAGTGAAGGAAAGGGAGGAGGAATGAAGAATACCTTCACCAGTATAATCCCAGCATTATCACCTGGCTCATGGTAGGCTCTAAATAAATATTTATTAAAAGAATGAAGAGCTGGAAATAAAACACATTTTGGCCCTGTCAGCCACAATATATAGACTATAAAATCAATGCTTGTTTATATTACTAGGTGGCCATGTGTGTAGTTGATAAGGCCACAGTTTTGGAAGTCAGGAAGACCTGGGTTCAAATCCTGACTTCACCATTGAAGCTATCTGACCTTGCAAGAGTTACTCATCCTTGCTTTCCCTGCCTACAAAATGGAAATCAAATCATACCAACTTCAAAGACAGTGGGGCAATTAACTAAAATAATACATTTAATGTACTTCGAATGGTGCATGGCAGAGAGTATTTCATAGAGGTAGCTATTATTGTTGTTATTGTTAGAGTGTAATAGCATGTAATACCATTAGGTGTCTGGGTAATAGTAAATATTCAGTAATTGTTAGCTCTAAGTATTATAATTACCATTATAATAGTTTTCTTTAAATTAAATTATTTTCAGTGGATGCTTATGGGAACAAAAATTGCACTTTTTAATATTGGGCATAGATTATTAGTCATCATTGCAGTAATTGTTATCTCTTAAATTGGAATAGGCATGGGATATCTTTGCATTTATAACAATAAGGGCATTGGTTATTGCTCTTTTCATTTATGTAAATTGTTCAAAAATAAACAAATTGAACAATTTGTTTATTCTAACCCTGAAAGTTTGTAAAAAATATTAGTACAGGATAAAGTAGGGTTTGACCATAATAGCTACATGGCTTTTGCTTTCTTTGATGAATTTGCTTTCAAATTCATTCAAAGATATACTTGTTTTCATGCACTTGACATAACTGCTCCAGTTTCTAAAAGTGTGTATCTATGGAGATTTGTGCACATATATGTGTATCTATGTATATGCATACCTATTTTTATATATTTATTATATATATAAAATATTAAAATATTTGCTACCTAGGACCACTATAGATAATAGTTGAAGGAGTGCCATTCAGACACTAAGCAAATGGTAATTACTATTGGAAATCACAGATTGAACCAATGCAAATTTGTAGGCTTTAGAAAGATAACCATTCTTCAGGTTTATTTTCTGATTTGATCTTACATGTTTTTTGGTGTTTTTTTTAGCATTTTTCCAGCTTTCCTGAAATATGATTGACACATGAGAGTTGTATATATTTAGATTGCACATTGTGATGTTTAACATTGTACAGTGGGTGATTTAATATACATATACATTGTGAAATGGTTAGCACAATCAAGTTAATTAAGATATCTGTTACCTCACATAGTTACCACTTGTTTGTCCAAACCACAATGAGATATCACCTCATACCTGTTAGCATGGCTATTATAGAAAAAGTAAGAGGTAACAAGTGTTGGCAAATATATGGAGAAAAGAGAATCCTTGTGCACTGTTCGTAGGAATGTAAATTGGTACAACCATTATGGGAAAAAGAATGGAGTTCCCTCAAAAGTTTGGAAATAGAACTGCTATATGACCTTATGTTTTTATTTCCACACAATTCATTTTCCTTTCACTATATGACTTATTTTATGTCAGCATGCTATGAATGGTTACCTAGGAGAAAATAAAATTTATGTTTTTAATGTTTATTTATTTTGAGAGAGACAGAGCAAGAGTGGGAGAGGGGCAGAGAAAGGGAGAGAGAGAATCCCAATCAGGCTCTTAGATGATAGCACCGAGGGGCTTAATCTAACAAACTGTGAGATCATGACCTGATCCAGAATCAAGAGTTGGGTGCTTAACTGACTGAGCCACCCAGGTGCCCCAAAACAAACTTTACATTATTGACAAACTCAGTCTGATTTTTTAAAATCATAAAACAAGTTCTTTTTAATATCATAGTTAGCAAACCAATAAAAAATCCAGAATCATAATTGAACACCTACTATATGTCTTCTTTATGTGTCCCTACTATTTGTCAGTGGAGAAAGTTTGAAACTCTGTCTCTGCCCTGAAAGAACCTCAAACACACACACACACACACACACACACACACACACACACACACACACTTCAACTTTTGTTGAATTCCTACTTTTTAAAGGCACTATACTATGCTGGGCATCTTTGTAATGTAGCATCTCATGTAATCATTATTATAACCCTTTGAAGTTATTTCTATTTCATAAATAGGAAATATGGATCTCGTCATGGTTATGAATTAATTGCCCAAAGTGATTAATGAATTAAGTGGTAGAGCCAGCGCTCAGACCTATGTCTTCTGTCTCCAAAGACTCCTGCGTTATTATACCATGTTTATGTAACTGAAAACTAAGAAATATGCCTGCAAATGGTAGCAGTAGATTATGGAGAGTATGTAGGAAACATTCTGCTTCTTGTTCCCATACTTTATTGTGTTGATCTCTAGTTGTCTCAAGAGTATAATTTACTACTATTACTACAACTACTAATATATTCATTATTAGTAGTAATATTATTAGTATCAGCTATTGTTTGCCAAGATTATGTTATACTTTCTCATCACATTCAAGGATTAAAGCATTATTCCTCACCAAAACCTGGAGGAGGTAGTTTTGTCCTTGTTTTATGGATGAAGTAAACTGAAACTCGGAAAATTTAATAAACTTGTTCAAGGTCACATGTTTAGAATGCGACAGAGCTCAGAACAGAATGTGACAGAGTTGAGATTAGAATCCAGATCTCTTTGACTTCAACATCCATTATTTTAAGCACTATACTTTAAGTCTTTTTTTTTGTATCTTATATAGTACTGTGTACATTAGTGGGGACATGGTTGATGCTTAGTGATTACTTATCACCTTAGCAACCTGGGATAAGTGACTTTGTCTCTCTACTTCAGTGTCTACAATTTTCACAAAGGTGGCTAATAGGAATATTATGTGAAACCAGAGAATGAACTGGTCAGCCCAAAAGAGTGAGTCTTTACCTGATTTCTTCCAGGCTTCAGGCTCTATAGACTATGTCTATATTCCTGGATTGACTTTATTCATCATTCCTTGCTCATCATTCATCCAGCCTTTATTATAATAAATATATATTGAGTCTTATGTGCCAGGCGCTGTTCTAGATGGTGAAAAATAAGGCATAGTCCCTATCATCATTGAGTTTATATTCTAGAGCCAGGAGACTTGTGACTACTTACTAGTCACAAGTAAACAGTTAAATATATAATATCTCCAGATGGTGAGAAAAAAAAAATTAAAGCTTGTAAGGAGGATTGAGGTTGAGGTAGGTTGAGAGAAGGGACTGATATTTTAGACAGGGTGGTCAGGAGAGTTTTTTGATGAGATTTGAGTAGAGGTATGAAGGAAAAGAAGCAAGCTATGCAGATATGCTGAAGAAGAGTGTTATAGGCAGAAGGAACAGCAAATGTCAAGGCCTGGAAGCAGGGGCTTTCTTCGCATGTTAGAGGAACACCAAAATACGATCAATGAGATGTTATATTTGCTAAATGACTCACCACTGATATAAAGATTTAAAAGCCCTGTGCCAAAGTTGGCTATGTATTTGCTACTAGAATAGATTTGGTATAATGAAAGAATTCAAGAACAGGACCAATGGGAAAAGATTAGTGTTTGGAGCCAACTCATCAAGAAGAAATAAATGAGATGGGATATTTAATGACTGTCATCAGCAGTTCCATGCAGGGTTTTATAAGGAGCAGTGGAATAGTCTTCTGAGGACTAAATTTTTCCTTCCCTTTAGGAAGTAGTTACAAATTAGAAAATCAGTCAAGAAAGACTGTGGTGTCCGATGGTATAAGAATTGTTTGGGGTTGGTAGGAAGCAGGAGGGTAGTTGTATCCAGTAAACAGGTGAGAAATTTAGAATAAATAAAGAAAATAAGTTGAAGTGAGAAATTTCAGAATGGAATTAATCTCCACTTTATTTTCAAACTAAACAAAGTGTTTTGATATAAGGAGAAATAACTCTAAAACACCAGCTTTACTGACATGTTCTTAGTTGCATGAATGACACGGTTCTAAAGACAAGTGTGAACTTGATGTTAAGGTGAGTAAGCCTGAAAGCGGCTTCCTAGGGAGGTTTGCATTGCATTCATTGGTGCATTCATTCAACTATTTATTTATGTACATACTGATGTCCTGTCTAATCCAAAAGGAGTTGAAACAGGCTACAGACCTATGTCTATAATATACAAGATGAAAAGTAAGAGAGGAAATTAGGAATAAATAATAATAGTAGGAGAAAAAATATAATGAAATTAGGGTGAAACTGTTTAAACTGCATGCCACAAGATTCTGCACAGTTAGCTAGAGGGAGACCATGCACATATAGCTCTGATATTTCTAGAAACAGTTGGAAGAGCTCAGTAAATAGTTATTTGATGTGTAGTTCCCATAAGATAAAAACTAAGTAAAGGTTCAAGAGAGGCAAGAGTGAAATTTTGTCTTCTCTGTGGTAGACAGATCCCAAGATGACCCACATGATTCTGTGTAATCCGTTCCCCTTGAGTATGAGCACACCTGTGACTTGCTTCTAACCAATAGAATATAGCAAATGTGATGGAATGATACTCTGATATCACATTGTTATATAAGATTCTATCTTAGCAGACTGGAGTAGGAGATTCTCCATTGCTTGCTTTAAAGACATAAGCAGCCATGTTGTGAAAGGGCCAATGAAGGGGACACAGAGTGAGGAATGGCTTGCAGCCTCTAGATGCAGAGAGTGGTCCCTCACTGACATCCATCAAGAAAATGGGATCTCAGTCCTACAAACAAGTGGAGATAAATTCTTCCAATAACAGGAATGACCTTGGAAGGAGATACTTCCCTGGCCAAACCTCTGATGAGACTACAACATTGGTTAACACCTGGAATGCAACCTGGTGAGATCTGAGAGCAGATCTAGCTAAGCTGTGCCTGGACTCTTGATCAATGGAAACTATGACAGGATCAACTTGTATTGTTTTAAACCATTAAGCTCAGCCTCAAAGCATCCCTTAGTCTCAGTCTTCAGTAGATCTCTAAAGGAAGTTAGGAAGCTAATTTCCATGGAAATTTACACTTCTCGCAGAGGACTTAATTGCAGTTCTAAGTAGAATTAAGATAAATAGGCTATGTGACTATTGAAGGTCCCTAAAAGAGCTTTCCTTATATGTATACAGAACCCTGCTTCGAGATACTTGAATGTAGCAATCTAAATCATCTGGAACAAGGTCTGTCACCTTCTACATGGGACTCTTATATGGTATCCATCTACTCTTTGGCACTTTGAACACTTCAAACTTTTACTGAGTATGTAATTACTCTACTGACTGCTAAACAATAATGTCGTTTGCTGAATTCCTTTATCACTAGACACAAAATATCTGTTCAAAAACAATTATGCAAGAGTCTTACTGATCTTACAAATACCTTTAAAGCTTTTTAACTTATAATTAACACATATACTTGTCTACTTTGCTATAGCAAATGTGAAACAGAATGGTTTTCCTGCTATAGCATTTTCATCATTCTCCAGTCTTCTCTGTAATCCTTGAAAATGTGAAGGTGGATGGGTGCTTTTTGCTTTACAATTCAGTGTGATAAAATGTATAGTTTCTGTTCAAGAGTCCCATTTAATTTAAAAGGGAAAAGGACTGCTTTTATTCCAAATTAATACATTTTATCATCCAGGAGACTGATGGAGTTATATAATTCTCTCAAAGTAGATAATAAAGTTTTAAGACATATTTTACAACTTTTCACTATTATATATCACATAGGAGTCTAGCTTTTTTTTCCCTTCATAGCCTGAGGGGGTAGAAACTTTTGTAAATTCTACCTTTCAAGAGAAAACAGGTTTTATCCTCAATAATGAACAACTCTATAGTGTCATCAGTGAAGGAAAATATTCCAAATAAACAGACCCATTACTTCACTAAAATATTGCTTATGTCTTCCAGTCTTAAATATCCAGCAAATATCTTGTGAAAACAGGCAGGTTATCAGTAACAAACACAAACAACAAAATGAAATGAAACATTTTACTTAGGTAACTATCAATTTGATTGATGGTATTGAACTGGTCATTTATTTTGTTTAGGATGAGTTACAGCCTTAAAAATCAGAGCTAAATCAATGGGGATTTTTAGGATTTTATTTCTCACCAGACTAATGGCTTTGCATTCAAATGCCACCAAATTTGTAGAGAAGGAAAAAATTGTCCTTTACCCTCTCAAGTTCAATACATGAGGCCTGTAAATTAAACTGACAAAAGAGATTAATAGGAGAAAAGGTTTATTTTGCATGCACATGGGAATTTCACAGAAAAGAAGTGACAACCCAAAGAAATAGTTAGGCTTGAGAACTTATAGACCACTTTAACAAAGGGCAGTACATTGTGGAGAGGTGACAAGGTAAAGGAAAAGGGATTTGGGCATTTAGGGGCAGTCAATTGTGGGAAGGCAAATATATAAGGAAGCTAATGGAAGATATGGGTTGGTTATTTTTAATAAGATTTGTTTATGTAGACTCATCTTGGTATTGACTTTCTGTCTCCTGTGTCTTTCTCTCTTCCCTGGTATGGGGGAGGGGAAGGAGGACACCTTCACAAAGGGAAATTTATACTTTTCTTGTAGGCAGAAAGGGGGAGGTCAGAGAGTTCTTTCTGTGTCTTCTGTTTCTCAATTGCCTTCAGCTCCAAATAATCCTTATGCTAACATAGCATTTCTAGGAAGGCATATTCTGAGCACTTTCACTAGTAAAACCTTGATTAATCAATATCCAAAATATTGTGAATTTCAATTAACCAGAAGTTTACCCTCAGTAAATGATTAGAAATCAAACTGATTTCAGAGATATTATTAAGAGAATCATCAACTTCTGACATGACTTAGACCCCATGCATATTAAGAATTGTCTACATTTTTCCTGTATGCTCAGTCCTTCTGAATGCATAGTGATTCCTCTGCTCATGATCCTGAGACCCTCTGAAAAGAAGGTAATCAATATAATACAAAAATGATCATAACAATAACAGTAGTTGGCATTTACTGATTATTCTCACAATAATCCTTTACTGTTATTATTTCCATTTTTATAGTTAGGAAAAATGAGGCTCAGAGAAATTAACTAGCTTACCCAAGGTCACATGGGTAGTTAGTAAGGAAAAATTAGGCCCAAAGGCCAGTTTTCCAGGCTCCTAGCCTATTGTGTTTTTCATTAAGTTTTCTTATCTATAAAGTGTGACTAATAAGATCATAAGCTTTGGAGATAGAATAATCTCATATATAATCCAAGCCTGTGACCCTAGATATATGGTTTTGGGGATGTTGCTTATACTTCCTGAAGTTTAGTTTTCTGATTTGGAGTTCTTAGCTCTATTAACCTCATGAGGTTAGTTATTGTAAACATTAAAGAAGACAATCTATGTAAAGTCTTTAGTGCAATATCTTATCCATAATAAGTGCTCAGTGTCCATGATCCACTATTATTATTACCAATAATAACAATATGAGTTGTAGTAGTTTATTAGTATAATTATCATCATAATTGTTTCAGCATGATTGTTAATTATTTCCATAGGCCCAACCTAACTTTTAGGCCAAATATGCATAATGCATACCTGATTAGAAATGCCTTGAGGGACACCAAATGATCTCCTTGAGCTTAAATGTCTTTCCACTGGCCTAGCATACAATTCCATCATTAACATTAGATTTTTAAAAGCTTTTGAATATACATACACACACATTGGCATACTATTAACCCATACCTTGTGGAGAACAATGCCCTCAGGGAAATGAAAATTGAGTCAGTCAGTTTTCATGGGGGTGGGGATAAGGAAAAAAACATCATTGTCATTATATGTAGACTGCCAGGCGCCATTCTAAATTCTTCATTTTTGATCCCCATTGCAAACTTACTAAGTAGGCACTATTATTTTCCTTCTCACTTTATAAATAAGATAGATGAGAAACAAAGGGATTAATTGACTTGCCCACAGTGTGCACCAGCACCAACTAGGATTCAAACCCAAATTTGCTTGATTCCAGGGTCACTGCTTTAAGGACAGTTGTATGCTGCTGGAACATAATCTCCTCAGTGGAGAAACTCAACAGGCAGAGGAACCCAAGACTGACCTCTGCTACAGTCAGTATTAATCATTTGTAGTAAATGAATCGGTGCTTTTTCTAGGAATGTACCACGTCTGGTTGTTAAAATGTGACAATATTTGGATCATGACTATTACTTTGACTTTTCAATGAAAATAAATACAACTTATATATTTCTTTTAAAGAGTCACACTAAATGAATGCTTATGGAGAGAGATTTTATTAGCAAATAACTTTATTTTCTAATTTTAAACATTTAACACTAGAGATGATTATATAGAAAAGCATAATAGAATTCAACTGTCAAACATAATTATTTTGCTTAGATGATTTGAAGAATCTGAATCTGAATATGGGTAAATCTCCTATATATGACTCTGCAGTTGAAACAGTAATTTTCTTTACCAGTAATACTTCCCAAAAGTCAGATGGTACCCATTTATTATGCTATCCATTAATTATAATGCTACCCTTGGGCAATCAACTCTTCTTCATTTAATGAGCACATACCTGAAGATTGAACTGTTTTTCCTTATTCTTGGATTGTAGCCTACCTGTCTTCTCTTACCTCTTCTACTTTCCCAAGACATGCCAATCTCCCTGTGAAACCAAACTACTGAAGAACTTCCCATTGTTTCCTCTCTGTCATTCATTCCAATCTCATGACACTCTCAGTAACCCATTCTTTCTTAATTGTTTGGAGTATTTGTGTTGATCACACTACATCACTATATTTAATCAATGTAAGTTTAAATCTTATTGAGGATCTTTGGCTGTTCTCTGTGAAACTGGCTACAGAACCATGAATTGATGATTTTTATTTCTTAGATTTGTCAAGTGTGTATTCATTTCAAAAGTGGTAAACTAAGCAGGTATAGGTCCAAATATCTGTTTTGTTTGACCTCTAGTACTTTCAAACTTTAGTTGCCAAACTTAACATCTAAAAATCACATAAAAATCTGTGTTGCCAGATTTTTTTTTCAATTCCTTTATGTCAATCATGGCTACAGCTGAGTAGTAGCCACCTCCTTTCAAAAGGGAATGTATTCTCCAGGTTGTACAATCTACTGTCTCTTCTCTATTGTCCTACACCATTGTCCCATTTATTCATTTATATTTCCAGGCTGACTCCTGTAGCATGTACATTTAGAAACTCTGATTGTTTTGCAGGAAATGCATGCTTACTTTAGGAAAATTAGAAGATAAAAATAAGCAACAAAAAATAATAGACATTTGTAGAACCACCATCCAGAGTCAGTCACAATTAATGTTTGGTCCACATTCTTTCAGTCATTTCTGTCAAAAAGGTAGGTAGGTAAGTATGTATAATAATGATGACACACCAATATTTATTGTTTTTCCTTATTTCAATGCAATGAAGACAGACTACTTGGGGAATGAAAGGAAGTTCAAGTTAGTTTTCTAGTAAACTAAAACTAGTGTTTGACATGGAAAATATGTCCAAATATGCCCTTCTAGTTTTTGTTTAACAAACTTGTTATTATGATTGAAATGGTCTAATATGGACTAGGATATTTAAAATTTTTATGATCTTCATTTGGTAAGATCTGAAATGGTTGGTCAAGAAATGGATATGGATGAGGAATGTATAGTAGTTTGGTACTAAATTTAGGCTATCCCCTAAATCTTAAGGCTTCACATAAATTCTTTCCTTTTCATGTCCCCTGTGCTGGAATTCTCTGTATAACATCATTGGTAGAGTTTATAAATCTATATTTGAATATCTTCAATAACATAGAATTCATTACCTCTTAAGCCACAACCTGACTTTTTGCTTAGCTATTAAAAAGGCTTTCTTTTAATAAGCTTAAATCTGTGTCCTTAAAAATTCTACCCATTATATTTAGTTCTACTCTTTGAGGACCGCAGAGAATAAATTTATTTCCTTTCCTATACATCAGTCCTCTTAATATCTTAAGGGAATGCTACCATGTTATTTCCTCACTCAAACCTCAGCTCGTTCAATGTATCTTAGTATTGGTAGCATGGCTTTCAGGCCCTTTATCATATTGGGGGACCCCTCTGAAGATGCTGTCATATAGTAATATCTCAGGTTTCAGCACCCATAAGAGAGAAAATAAATTGTATAAAAACTAAATCTCATTTTAATAAGATTTTAGTTTCATTGAATTTAATTGGAGCCAGTTTTTGTTGCTCTTGATAGAGTCCATAGTGCTGAATTTTGCAAACAATTGCATAAACTTTTCACTGTGTTCTACCTGTTACAGACAGTTTTGGTGGAATCCTTACCTTAAATATTTCACCAAACTTCATGGATATCATTAATTCACTATCAGGTTAAGTATTTACCATTTTCTAAATTAACTTGATCTATAGAAGTAAGATTCCTAACAACACTTCTTACTATATCAATCAGTATCATATTTAATGAGAGATGGTCTTAGAAGCTATTCAGGGCATATTGCCTAAAAACTCTCCATCCTGACAGGGTCAGAGTCCCAAAGGACAATCAGCTTTGTTCCAAATGGCCTTAAGAAAAATCTCTACTTTCCAAAGTTCTCAGATTTTACAAAAGTCAAAAGAAAGCCAAAAATCATCATTCATTATGTTGGGAAGGAAAAACTTTCTCTACCCTCTTACATTAAGTCACTGCGGCTCACAAATTAAACTGACAAAAGACAAATTAACAGGAAAAGAGGCATGCACATTTTGTTGATATTCTTATATGAATTTGGGCTTCACAGAAAAGAAGCAAAAACCCAAAGAGGCAATTAGGCCTGGGGGCTAATGATGTATGGTAGTTAAGGGTTGTGTAGTAAGGTTTATTAGGCAGACTGAAGTTGTTCTGGTTATAAGAATCATTCTCTTCTTTTGGGAGCTGGGGGAGACATTTATAAAAGGAAGTTTATACTCTGCTTTTAAGCAGGAAGGAGGAAGGCAGAGAGAACTCATCCTGTGTCTGCTGTTTCTCAGATGCTTTCAGCTGAAAATAATCAATATGCTAAAGCAGCATATATTGGGGTGGCATGTCTTGATCCCCTTCAATTACTCAAAATTAAACTTGGAATTTGGGGGATTAGTCAACCTGTTCAAAGGAAATATGTAAACCATTTATTGGCACATTGCTTGGTTTTTTTTTAAGTTTAGTTTTATTTATTTTGAGAGAGATAGCAAGCAAGGAGGGACAGAGACAAAGGGAGACAGAATCCCAAGCAGTCTCTGCACTGTCAGTGCAGAGCCTGATGCAGGGCTCAAACCCATGAACAGTGAGATCATGACCTGAGCTGAAAACAAGAGTTGGATGCTTAAGCAACTGAGCCACCAGGCACCCGACACATTGCTTGCTTTTGAGATAACTGACATATGACCTCATTTATGAGATGTTAGAAGCTAGTTCAGTTTGTTGAAGTTCATCACCCATGATTTGAAATATAATATTCATATTCTGTTCTTTATAATACAGCATTTGGTTACATAGTGGCTTTTATTATTCTCTAGTTCATGTGCACAAGTCTTGTCTTGCCAACTGTTTCATAAGCTTTTTGAAACCAAAACTCATGTCATCTACTTCTTTTGTGGTTTTCCTCCCATCACATCTAGTACAGTAAGTACTTAATAATTACTTCTTAACTGGGCAAGATCTGCATTTGGACTGTGTAGCTTGGCTCCATTCTAACATTCCAGTTTATGCCATTGTGCCCACCCAGCTTTCTAGGAAGATTTCAGTCACATGAGAACTGGGCAGAGAAGTTTAGATGACTTAGAAAAGCCAGGCTTCAATGCTAGAGAAAAAAGTAAAAGTTCTTATGCTGCTACTCAGATGTCAGATGCCCTAGCTTATACATATAGTGCAGTTATTGAGGCTAGCTGGTCCTGGCAAGTTTAAAGCTCTGCATGTAGCCTTAACTTGCTCTTTGTGGACCACTGGTAAAAGGTTCACAAATTAGGCCAAGTACTCCCCCAAGTCATGGTTTACATGTTTACTTTGTGAGATTTACTCTTCCTCCTGGCAAATTTTATTCCATCCCCCTCCTGTAGGAAATATGGACTTTGTCTCTGGTCATGAAGATTTTATATTAACTGTTTTTCAATCTTTACTGAAGAAGATAATTTTTTCTGCTGCTCTTGCTTCAATCAACTGAAAACTGGCAGCCACCTTACTCTGGTTCTTCTAAGTCTGCTACTAAGCATTTCTCAAATGACCTGAGATTTTGTTGTTCTTCATGGTAGAAGATAGACCCTTAGACTCTTTTATCAGAAATCATCACTACTCTAAAACAGCCACTAAGAGGTTCCTAGTCTGTGTATTAAAAATATATGTATCCTAACCATTCTCCTCCAAGTCATATCAGCATAATAGATGTAGGTATACACAATGGAAATTAGTAATTGATTAAAGAGATTGTTTTAGATCTAAATGTCCTGTTTTAGAGCATCAAACTATAAAGAAATTTTAAGGTAAAATTTGCAGTAGTTCTGTCTTGTTGAACAATCTATATGTTGATTGTCAAATAGTGAACACCAATAACAGATCAGCTATGCCATCAGTCATTTGATACATTAATATATCTAAATCTTAAATAAATTACTTTTATTAATTGAGTAATATATATGTATAGTATATAAAATTTTCAAGTAGCATAACATTGCATGTAAATGAAATAGTCTTTCCCATATCATCATTCTTGCTTCTGAGAGGCAATCACTCTTAACAGATTTTTGTCTAAACTTCTCCCAGATTTCTGTAATTATACAAGCTTAAGTGTGTCTATGTTGTCTATATATACTTTTTTTTTCATTTTACACAAATGGGAGTAAACTTGATGTAAAGTTCTATACTTTGTGTTCCCTTATCTTCATAATATGTCTTGAAGATCATTTCATTTCGGCACATATTGATATGATTATTCTTTTAACCTACTGCATATTATTTTACTGTATAAATGTTCCACAATTTATTTTAACAAGACACCATCCCCATCTAAGACACTTTGTGTGTGTGTGTGTGGGGGGGGGTGTATGAGGGAGAAGGCAGGGGAGATGGAGAGATGAAGACAAAACAGAGACAGAGACAGAGAATTCTGACAAAATTTTCTTAATACATGAATTTGATAAACATTGGATTGACTGATTGTTCATATGATCTTTTCATTGCTGACAGTTATGCCAGTTGGGGAAAAATATGTCAATTCAATTTTGTAAGTATTTATAAAGGCTTACTCTGTATCCAATATTATATTAGACACTAGACAATTTATAAAACTAAATACCTGTTCACATATGTTTTTCTTTGTAATTAAGACCAGATTTACACACATGAAATAATGAGAGAAGATTATGAGGTTGGTATGCTGGAAAAGAAGCACCAGTTATGTGCTCAATATAAACAGGGAGGCTCCCAGAATGACAGCAGGCTGTGTGTGTAGGCCAACTGAAGTGACACTCTCCATCAGAATTCCACACTGGGAACATAGCTTGCCTTTCTGGGATACCTGAGGTTAAAACTAGTCTCAATTTTGAAGACTGTGAACAAATTTTCAAGACTATGAGGTTTCTTCACAGAGAAACAACTTGATAAGAAATAAGAAAATCTGACAAACTGCAAATTAAAATAATATTTATCTATATCAAGGCTATTTTGCTCTCAGAAAAAAACCCTGAATAATAGTCTTTCCAAAGTGCCCAGATATAAGCTTATCTATAACATATAGATACAGTGGCATGACCACTCTAATTTATTTTCAAAAAAACCCATTCTACTTTTTTCACTATAAACTGCTGGTTGTAAAAAATAGTCCCCATTTCTGAGAAGCAAAGGAGAAGAAATAATGAGAGGAAGCTGATGCTGGCTAGACTACTAGTCTTTGAGGTTTTAGGTATAAGGAAGATTGTTAAGGTTTAAAATATTGTACATGAAAATTGAGAGGGTAAAGATTTGAGAGAAGATAAGAATCACCATTTTTACTTTATAAAGAATGCTGTATTTTAATTATGTCTTTTAGCTTGTATTTTCAAACTTGGAATTTGGGGACTCTTGACAGATGGAAGAGGTACAGATTAGAATCCAGTATTTCAGTGGGTCATAAGCTTCCTTTTGCTAATACAATCATTTGAGCAAAATAACATGGTGATAGAATGTGATAAAATACATTTGGAAGAAAACACGCTGTGCTGTTGGATATCCAAAATTTTGGAAAATGTGTTGTAATAACAGAATGAATGAACAACTTTGACAGAATACATTTAGTTAAGATGAAAGCTGGGAATGGGGAAAAAATGTCTTTCCTTAACAGATTTTGTATCTGAACTGTAAAGCATTTAGTGAAATATATTTTTTAATCCAAATAAATATTTCAGTCATCCATTTACCTCTTATTCCTTGTAGCATGTTCACCAACTAGGAACATATCTCTAACATTTAATAAAGTACAAAAGAAATACATTAGTTTCTCAAAAATACTTTTTTGTCTGACTCTCCATTCTATTCAACAAATATTTCTTGAGTAGCTACTATATACAAAACATCACAGTAGGCATTTTGGGAATGCAAACTCAAAAGGCAATCCACTAGTCTTAGACTCTGGAGATTTGCTTCCTAATCCCAGCTCTGCTACATGCTAGCGATGTGATTTAGAGATTCATTTCTTGTTTTGTGGCTGGATTGGATGACCTCTGAGATTTATTTTGGCCACAATATGATCCAATCCAGTGAGTATCCCTAAGAGGTTTACAGTATTTTGTGTAGTTTGAAACTGTTAAAGAAAAAAAATCTATGAGAGAAAGCAGAAAGATATCAGTAATATCAAAAGAGAGTTACAAACAAAATGATGTAGTTTCAAAATAAGGAACTATCATATCAATTGATGATGTCATTAATAGCTTCATAGAGGAAGTGGTCCTGAAGGATTGAGCTTTGATAGGCAAAAATAGGAGTCATGGAAACTACTCAGTTCCTTTTGTGTTCTTTCTCCATCCTGGATATTACTCAAGATTTGTCATTGAAAAAATAAATATGACAGAAAGTCAACCTTTGAAGTTCTGTTTTTTTTTTTTTAAGTAGTTGGTCAATACTTATATTGGAGTGGTAGACAGTAAATCTAAAAGGGAGATGATAGACTAGGAGCATGGAGTAGGAATCATAGGATTGGTGTTCTCTTGCAAATGCCAATAGCATTATCCCTTATATTTGTATAATGCTTAATCTGCAAAGTGTTTTGATACAACCAGTCTCTAGGATGTGAGACTATGATAGAGCTATTAAGGGCATGGCTTTAGACTCAAACAAACCTGGATTTATATCTCAGTTCTGCCATTTATAAGTGGTATAATCTTGGACAGTCACTTGGTCTTTTGTGACTCTGTTTTCTCATTTGTAAAATGGGAATAACAACTACATCATTAGAAGGCTGTAAGTTTTAAATAATATTGTGTTTATAAAACATTTAACAACATAACTGACATAAGACATGCTCCATAAATTGTAGCTAAAGGATAATATATCAGATACTGTTACTCTCTTTCAATAGAAAGTTAAAACTGAGCTCTGAGATTCTGTGTCATTTATTAGAATCTAGTATTTTTTCTATCATACCAGTGATTCCCAGACTGAGTTTTCTACCCACACCCTCTCCCCAGGGGGGAATCTGTAAAGGTAATAATGAGAATTTATGAGTCATTTTCAATATTTGAAATGAGCCTAGCAGAGAGCATTCATTTACTTGTGATAAATTACACAACTTAACAAAAATGTCAAGTTTCTTTGCTTTTGCCTGAAATTATATCAGCTCATTTTGGTAATACTGGTTATCTCATGCTGATGGGAAACTGATTGGCAGCTATGTATGTCTTTGATGAATATAAATGGGAAAAGTGAGTTTTATCATAAACGCAGTTGATCTAGGAGATATTTTTTTAAGCTTGGGAGAACATGGAGGAAAAATAAAACATTCTCTTGTTGCTTAAACTATTGAGAAGCTACACCATGCTTCCTCACTGTCTCAGGGAGAATGGGGAATAAGGAGAGTAAAAAGGTAGGAAGTTGTCAGAGAGAACTTCAGAGTTTTAAAGCTGGAAGGTAAATTTATTTATTTTTTTTTTTTTACATAATACATGTGCTTGAAATGAGGACATGACTTGTGGTTTCTTCCTATGAGAAGAAGATGAGGAAACTGTAGCCCAAAGATGGACAAGGCATTGGCCAAGTTTGCAGAAGCCTCTTATGGTAGAGCCAATATTTCAAGTCAGTTTCATGACTCCCTGTTTCATAGCTCTTTCCACCCTAAAGCAAAGAAATATAGTTATGCTGTCTTTAGTTCATCACAATGTCTACATTTTGATATTGACCCATTCTAGTCAAAGAGAGAAAACACTGGTTAAGATGAATGGAAGTGCAGTTGAGACTTACAGACAGCTGACATAAAAAGGCCTCTTTTGTTTTGATTGGCTTCTTTATTGACTTGACAATGAAGATCACCATAATCTCTAAAGCTGTACTGAGAATTCTTCAGTTCCACTTCATTCTTCAGAGTTAATACAAATGCAACAGGCACAGAGGGAAAAGGGGGTGAATAATCATAGTAGTTATAATGTAGTAAGCACCAATCATATGTCAGGACTTTACTCATGCATCTCTATTTGTTGAGTGCCTACTGTGGTTAGGGAAGTCTTTTTACATGGATTATCTCACTACCACCTTATAAGATTGGTAATTATCCTTAATTTACAAATGAAGAAGTGAACATAGAGTTGGTGAGTGACTTACTCAAGGTCAAACAGCCAGGAATATTAATTAGATTTGGAAGTTGAACCAAGATCTATCTGACTATCTGACTGTTACATGCATGTTTTTTCTGTTATTCTTTCCTAGTTTGATTTTTTGCTATGCTACCTCACCACAGAACTTGTTTCCGGCATTACTCTCAATTCCCATTTCCCCTTATATCCATTTTTCCTTTTTCGTCATATTGGTGAAAGCATAAACGTTAGGGAACCAAAGATAGAAAGGCAAATGTATTCATGTTAATGAAGTAAGTTGTGCATAGGCTTGCTTGCACACTAAATAGAGTAATATGTAGAAAATGTTTGATTTAGAGATAAGAGACACATAGGAAACATTTTATGTTAGACACGATTTATTGACTACTTATTTTTATGTCAGCCAGTATATTTTTTATGCATTTCAATATGTTTAATTTTTATAGCAACAATATAAAATAGGTATTATTATTATCATCATCCCTATTATGTAGATAGTGAAAGTAAGCCATAGAGAGGTTAAATAACTTGCCAAAAATACTAGGTCATAAGTAAGAAAACTTATTTCAGAGAGATTTAAACCCAGGCAGCCATTTTCCAGAGTTTGTGCTTATAATCATCAGGCTAGTACTTACAACATAATACATATTACCATAATTAAATGATTATTTAAAATCTAGAAGTGAGGGGAGCCTGAGTGGTTCAGTCTGTTAAGCATGTGACTCTTGGTTTTGGCCCAGGTCATGATCTCACAGTTCATGAGTTTGAGCCCTGTATTGGGCTCTGCACTAATAGTGCAGAGCCATCTTGGGATTCTCTCTCTCTCTGCCTCTCCCCTGCTTGTGCTCTCTCTCCCAAAATAAATAAATAAACTTTAAAAAAGCATCTAAAAGTGAGCAGATACAGCTATAAAATGGAGTAGTAGCAATGAAAACTGAAAGAAGGGTATGAATGCCATAGTCATTTAAGAGAAAGAAGCAACTGGATTTGGCAAGTCTCAGATTTGAGTGACAAAGAATGATTGTATCATCGGTAGAAATTATTTTTTTTTAATCTAAAGAGATAAAAGATTTGGGAAACAAAATAATTTGTTTTTTGACATTCTGAGATTGAGTTGATGGCAAAATGTCCAAGTAGAAGGATCTATTAAGCAGATGAAATATGGAATTGAACGTCAAATGTGAATACAGAACCAGGCTCTGGAGGCAGAAGAGAGGTATATGAAGATAGATGATAGTGGAAGCCAAGAGAATTGATGAGAACCAGAAGGAGTAAAGGCTTACAACATGTAGACATTTCCTCACTTCTCTTTCCCCATGATGTTAGTATTGCAATAAGATTCAACCTCAGATTTAACTTGCTCCTGGCTAGGATGTTTCCCTGGTTTCTCAGACCCCTCTCTACCAATATTAAACCACAATAAGATGTAGTCCCATTCAGGAAAGGAACCTGTTAACACATTGGGCCTTTAAGGGAAGAAAACTTCCAGTGGACCCCTGTTGTGCTCTAAAATTATGTTTACTATACCTTTTATAAAATTCCAGACAAATATTGAATTAGTTTTAATCCTTGAATGTATAACTTTTATTCAAAAACAATTACAAATGCAACATAAATAAAACCACAAAACTGATAATTTAAAAAGTCATGTTAATTAATCAAGGTATACTGAAATAAAGTTACTGCATGAAATATGACTGCATATTAACTGATAAGGCAGGTTCTTTTGAGTTGTACATAGTTAGGTTATTATGTACTGTGAGGTTCAATTTCCCTATCACTTTTTATTATTTGGATTACAGTGCACCATGATGTCCTTTGCTTCTCATTTGACATGAAGACATTATTTGTTTATATTTATATGTATACACTTATATAGGGTACTAGTTGGTGCCAACATGATTATAAACAAATATGTAAATGTTGTCACTTAAGCCATATGGGTACCCCGTTATGAGATAATCACTGAAAAATTCAAAATACATTTTATTGATTTATTTTAGTTGAAATACACACACACACACACACACACACACACAAATATTCTCATAGAAAAGTTATATGCCTCAAAATATAGTTTGAGAAATGCTGATTTGAAGGTAAGAGATACATACACAATCTTACTGTAGCTTAATACATTGGAACATTTCCCTAGCACTACTAAATTTGATTCTGCTTATATGATTATATAATGAAAGTGATATTAAAATTTTATTTATTTATTTATTTTGAGAGCGAGAGGGAGAGCATGAGCAGGGGAGGGGCAGAAAGAGAGGGAGAGAGAGAATCACAACCAGGATCTGCACTCCCATTGCAGAGCCTGACACAGGGCTTGAACTCAGGAGCGGTGAGATCTTGACCTGAGCTAGATGCTTAACCAACTGAGCCACGCAGGCACCCCTAGTGAAAGTAAGATTTAGAAGACATGAGTTCTCAACTTGGTTCTGTCAGTATGCTGTTATGGGAACTTAATGAAAGTGCTTTACTTCTCTACCTCAGTGTTCTCAGGTCATTTATGAAGGTAGATCATGACTCTAAATTCATTATAAAGAGTATTTGTTTTTTTGCTCTTTTGGACCTGTAATCAGAAATTGTATGCCTAGTTGTAAACCTTATCACTTGCATATCTTTCATCACAACTTCCACCATATACATTTTCTTTAAAAATATATCTAACTTAATGATTATGAGTAGACAGTTCTGTTTCATTTTGTTTATGTAGTCACAGTAAACAAGACCATTCCCTTCCTATGAAACATAAAATTGCACTATAAGTGAAACATATAGTCACAATGTGTAATTATTTCATCATAACATTTAATTTCATAAAGATCTCTTTACAAATTAGAGAATAAAGAACTTGGCATTTACAATACACTTAAAATTAAGACCCCTTCAGCTTCTAAAGAATTTTGCTTAATTTAAAAAATAAAAAGTGATTAGCTTATATTATGCTTTGAGTTTCTAGTAAATGGGTAATTGATAAAAATAAACTATTCTGTAAAAGCTTAAATTAGTAACTCTGACCATGTCAGATGCCACAATTTTGCCTGCCTAAACAAAGCATTTCAAATATATGTACTCATATTGAAAAATACCACAAGAAGTTTTGGATCAAAACATATACTTTACCAAAACATCTAGGTTCTTTTCACTAATAATGACTCAATGTTAATACCATTAAGACAAAATAATTCGTTGTGACCATAGATTTTCTGCAAACATTGTAAAAAAGCATTGGCAAATTTATACGTATTAGTTGACAGGTCTTTATAATTTCCAGCTTAAATTCTTCAAGTTTTAAGAATAAGCCAGTTTGAAAAAGAAAAAGAAGAGAAAGAGCAATAACTACAATCTATGAAGAGGCCAATTCAGGAATGGTGTAATTACCATTGAAAATAGTGCAAGGCTTACATCTCTTAATGTCTCACCCCATGACTATTTTTCTCTTGAAATCACCCTTTAATTAGGACAAAGTCTGCTTGCTTGTGTCTAGATTTATCAGAGGTTTTTGTGTAGAGTATCTCTCTTATCCACGATTTAGCTTTATTTAATACATCCTGATTGCATCTTGTTATCATTTTGTCTTGATTTTCTTTGTGTCTTTTTACATAAAATGGGTACTAATCTTTGGGAATTAGTTCCTTATTAAAGTCAATTGAAATTTGCAACTTGAGTTGCAAGCTTGTATTTATGATTATAAATAATTTACTACAAATAAATTCCTAGCATGATATACTATCAGAATAAATTATTATGTCTTAATTTTAATGTGTTTTTAAAATATGCTCTCAGGGATGATTTTCCTCCTGCTTACTTTTGGTAGACGATAATTTTGTGCCTTCCTACTCCATTCCTAGTTTGGATTCCAAGATATACCACTCATGTTTTGTTATTACTGGAAATTTACAGAATATTTTATTTATAATTTTAATAGTTTCTTTAACAAAAAGTGCATCACCAGATTGAGATTGATTCTGCCAGATTGAGATTGATTCTGCATAACTTTGGAATTAAAGTATAATTTTAGTGTCAATCACCAGCTGGCACTTAATGACTCAGTTGCAGAAAACTCTTTTTACATTTTTTTTTAAAGATACTGTCATTTATTGGCCTTCTCATTTTCTTCTATAGCCAGTAGCTGGGCATAGGCATTAAATTGCCATTTCACCTAAAAGAACTTTTGAGTTCCTCTCTTTTTAAAATTTTTTTTTCAACGTTTTTTATTTATTTTTGGACAGAGAGAGACAGAGCATGAACGGGTGAGGGGCAGAGAGAGAGGGAGACACAGAATCGGAAACAGGCTCCAGGCTCCGAGCCATCAGCCCAGAGCCTGACGCGGGGCTCGAACTCACGGACCGCGAGATCGTGACCTGGCTGAAGTCAGACGCTTAACCGACTGCACCACCCAGGTGCCCCATTGAGTTCCTCTCTTAATTACCAAATGCTCTTGTTGAGATGACTTAAACTGGATTATGTATAGTTGTTAGGCAAATACCATTCAGGAGCTGTGAATATGTTAGAGAAGTTTCCTCAGGGTAATTTTGCTCTACGTCTTTAGGGTAGGAACTGGCAGCTGGTTAGCCATAGGCTTAATAAATATTCTATTAGCAATCCCACATTTTCCCTTTTGGGGAATTTCCATTCCTCTAGAGGGTGTTTTACTTTGTTCTGTCTAGACCAACAGCTAGGATCTCCAACATTGTTCTTTTTAAAATGACTTCCAAGGGGCGCCTGGGTGGCTCAGTCGGTTAAGCGGCCGACTTCAGCTCAGGTCATGATCTCCTGGTCAGTGAGTTCAAGCCCCGCGTCGGGCTCTGTGCTGACAGCTCAGAGCCTGGAGCCTGTTTCAGATTCTGTGTCTCCCTCTCTCTGACCCTCCCCCGTTCATGCTCTGTCTCTCTCTGTCTCAAAAATAAGTAAATGTTAAAAAAATTTTAAATAAAATGACTTCCAAGGTGATGAATGAATATTTTGTTAGTAGAGATTACCTTTAGGTAGGGAACCTATATAATTTATCATCCAAACTAAAAAACTTTTGATAATTAAAGAGGTTACTACTAATAATTATGCTGGTACAACTGGCATACATTGGGACTGCCCCAGGCAATTGCATTCTTTGATCTCAACTTGCGGCAACAAGGAGATTTGCCTCAACCATCCACCCTCTCCCCAGGCTATGGAAATGTTCTGTGAGACACACATAGCTCAGAGTCTCTTCAATCATATTTATTCATGATCCTCTTTCAAGGGTCATTTAGAAATAAGCATCTCCTACTCATCTGTCTTCAAATCAATCAAGAAATGTATTTCATCATGTTTCCACGTTCCCTTCCTCTGTTGCTGTGTCCCTGTCCAGAGAAAAAGGAAGATGACACCATGCTCTTCCTAAATTGTAAATCTAATGATAACACTAATACATAAAATACTTCAGTGGGTCTCCATCATCAAGGCCTTTGTAATCTGGCATCTACCTCAAATTGACCATTTTCTACCTCCTTTCACCAATCATGAATTTCTTCCCATTAAAAAGATGGCATTCCAACAATACAGAAACATTCAAATTGTTGAATCCAGAAGTAAGGAGTGTGCCTATGCATCAAAAATTGTTCTGGGGCGCCTAGCTGGCTCAGTTGGGTTGGAAGAGCGTGTGACTCTTGATCTTGGGATGGTGAGTTCAAGCCCCACATAGGGTGTAGCGATTACTTAAATAAATAAAATAAACTTAAAAAATTGTCCCATCATCTAACACTGTGCCTGATATATAATTGGTGTTTAATAAATGTTGAATAAAGGAATGAATGAAGAGTTAAATGCCCTATGACAACTTATATTTAAGGGAATCTGTTTGTTATGAATTAAAAGGAATCTATTTGTAATGAATCAGTATATAGCAACCATCATCCTTTTGATCTGCTTAGTTAAGAGTTTCCTATATTGTTTTTTTAAGCTAAGTACAGAGACATTGCTTTATGAAATAGTATTCCACACTATGGTATAGGCCTGTATTGGTAATAGGAAGTGAATTCCCAAGACCTTACTTAACCAAATTTCATTCTTTGTGATTCTGTGTGAGGGGAATATCTTCACAGATAGTTAAACTATCCGTGGTCTGGGTGTTTGCTTCAGGTACATCCAGGGTGAAAAGCTAAGCTTATAAATATGCATTCCAGATGGCTTTCTTCAAATAAGTCTGGTAAGAGACCCACTGACAAAAAATTAACATTTTAAATCAGTAAATAAAGAAAATGTATGATAAAATAAATTAAAGACTTGGACTCATTTTCACCAACTTCACAATAATGCTTTACATTATAGCATACAAAACACTTTCACAGACATTTTCTTCATTTAATCCTTGGACTTGTGGTGGTGGGGCTCTGTAAGTTAGGCAAGGCAAGGTTGTTATTATTATCTACTTTTTACACATGAGGAAACTAGCTTGTGATATTAAGTTCATTTGTTTTAGCCAATGTAGTTAGGCTTCAATTATTGATGAGACTCCAGAGTGAATAATAATCATGTTGTTGAGTACTGCAAGCAATTAATGATATCTAAGGAGTCTTGGTCCTTTAGTATAATTTTGGTTTATTTAAAATATGCTATTCTACAAAAACAGGCCATTAGGCTTAAAGAAGACTATATCTAAAGCTTGGAATGATAAAGATCAGCCAGGTTCTGTTGGCTACTTACTCTGAATACTTAAGACACATAATCAGAAGCCACTGAGGTTTTATTTACTTGTCCATTTGGGTAGGGCTTCTCATTAGCAACAGTTCACAGAGCTAGTCTGAAACATTCTCTGGGAGCAGAGATTGTACAGAAAAACCTTGTGTTACTCTTTCCTCTCAGGAAACTAAATAAATAAATAAACAAAAAAACAATTGCATACATATATACATGTGTACATACACACATACATGGTGTCCTCTGATCTTGACCTCAGTTGATGAAAAATAAGTAGAACTCTAGACTAGGTATAATTGCCTGGCACTTCACCAGTACTTGAATTAATAAACTGTCACCAAAATGTATATCAAGTATTTTCACATTTAAGACATTGTCCAGCATGCCACAGATCCCAGGAGAAGATGAGGAACTGTGACAGTGACATATTTTTAAAGATATAAATGGCATATTTTTGAGTTATGAGCCTTATTCTCAGTAGTCCTAATAATACATTTATCCCTCTTAGTGAAAGGGCCTCATAAGTCATTCATGGCAATGTGCAATGTTCTCAAATTCATGTATGGAGATATATGTATATTTTTAGTCTTCCCATCAGCTGTGCTGAAGGGTTGATGAGTAAGTGTGTGTGTGTTTCCTCCAGACTTTGACTTTGATGAAAACATTTAAACTCTTGAATAGACCCCTTTACCTAAATTAACAAATCTAAGTGCATTTATGTTGGTTTTACTAAGTCCCCAGTTCTTTTTGACATTCATTTTAAAATTGGGATACTTGCTGAAAAATAATCGGAATTGAGGTATGATTAAAAGGAATTTTCTAAGACTGGTCATTGCATGAAGATGTCAATTTAATACTGAGTATTTATTGAGTCAATTCAATAAATATTGTTCAGTGTGAATTTATAGACTATGCTAAACAACAATAAAAATTGAGAGAATAATGACATAACAATATATACACATATGTATATGTGTATATATATCACACTCAACACTGGACACTAGAACACTGGCGCTAGACACTTATACTACATCTCATTTAACTTTTGCAGCTATTCTCTGTTAGCATTATTATTAAATTTGCTATTTTGTAGATAAGGAAACTGAGGCTGAGAGAATTAAAATTATCTGTCCTTAATGAAAGATATTTAACAAGTCATGTAATAATGTGTTTTCCAGTGGGTTCGAGCCCCACATTGGGCTCTGTGCTGACAGCTCAGAGCCTGGAGCCTGCTTCAGATTCTGTGTCTCCCTCTCTCTGCCCCTCCCCCCTCTCTCAAAAGTAAATAAACATTAGAGAATAAATAAATAAAAATAAAATAACTATACATATCAGGGAGAATTTTCAGGCTTCAGGCAAAATAAAGAATGTTCAATAAAATAATAAAATAAATAATGTGTTTTCCAGTAAAATGAGTATAAGTAAATTTAAGTATTGTTTCATCAAATGAGATGATATTTGTAAAATGGTTTTTGTATACTCTGAACCACCATAAGAGGTTTGTTGTTGCCTGATTTTACTAGGATTGTTGGATTGCTTAATGAGCAGGCAAAGGATGTGTTATGGCATTAACAGGGCAGAGAAATCTATAAATCTTGATGAATATGTTTAAAGCATAGAATTGGGTATGGTAAATAGATCTTTTTTGTATTTGCTAAAATTTATTTTATATTTTAGAATTGTGTTACTTTGAATTACCTATATTTGGGGATATGATCTTTCCAGAACTCTAAATGTTTTTCATCTAGCTCCTTGTATTCTTGGGATTGGGGAATTATTTTGATCATCCAATCTCTCATCATTTCAAAATCTACAAAGAACTGTCTTTTCTTCCTTCTCAAATTCTCAGAGTATCAGCCTTCTTTGAGAGTCCAGTGGCATTACTTTAGTTCAGGCCCTTGTCATCTCTTATAACTAGTCTCCCTTCTCTAGTCTCCCTCTTATTTTAATCTATTACTATTCATAAACATACCTTACCAAAACTCTACTGCTTTAATTCAGGAACCTGGAAATAATTCCTATTGTTTACTATATCAAGAATAAATACCTCTGCATTATTTCCAAGATCTTCCAAATGCTGACCCTTGACCACAGATCTGGTCTTTAGTTTAACTGTCCCTAACATTCCATTCTGATTAACCTGTTTTTCTCATTGTGTTATACACAAGCTGTGCTAATTCTTGCTTCTAAGATTTTGCTCTTGTTATTTCCCTGACACACAATGCTCTTACTCCTTCTATTTATCTAAATTCTTACCAACCACCAACATTCAGCTTAAGGTCTGAATCCTCTAAGAAGTCTTCTCTATTATTTTAGGTGATGCTAAGCTCCACATTATATAATTATTATAATTATAATACACATCTTAGTACTTAATTGCACTCTAATTATTTGATATATGTTAATTTTATCTAAAAAATGAGACTATAACTCCCCAGTCTAGTAGAGTACTATACAGTAACTATCCAAGAACTCAATAAATGTTCTTATTTGTTTATGAACTATGCAGTATAGAGACTCTATGAATTTAATATTACCTAATTTGACTATATGGAATTAGGAATAGTGTATATGGTAATGTGTATTTTTATGTCATTCATAAATGTGTGGATTATCTTCAAACAGTCCAATCTTGACACTAGAAGAAAGTAGAAACCACTTCTATAATCAGTCTTCCTCTTCTGGGACTGGAAGTATTCTCATATACATCCTCATGTGACCATCAGAAAGAAAAAGAGATATTCTTAAGCTCATTAAAAAATAATTATGTATTTTTTAAAATTCCAGTACAGTTGGGCCTCCAGGGTGGCTCAGTCAGTTGAGCATCCGACTTCGACTCAGTTCATGATTTCACAGTTTGTGAGTTCGAGCCCCACATCAGGTTCACTTCTGTCAGCATAGAGCCAGATTCAGATCCTCTGTCCCCCTCTCTCTCTGACCCTCCCCTGTTCACACTCTCATTCTCTCTCAAAAATAATAAAAAAATTTTTAAAAAGATTCCACTATAGTTAACATAAAGTGTTATATTAGTTTCAGGTGTACAGTATAATGATTCAACAAATCTATACATTACTTATTGCCCATCATGATAAGTGCACTCTTAATTCCCTTCACCTATTTCACCTGTCCCCTACTCACTCCCTTCTGGCAACCATTGGTTTGTTCTCTATAGTTAAAAGTCTGGTTTTTGTCTCTTTTTCTTTGTGTGTTTGTTTTGTTTCCTAAATTCTGCATATGAGTGAAATCATATGGTATTTGTCTTCTCTGACTGACTTATTTCCCTTAGCACTATACCCTCTAGATCCATCCATATCGTTGCAAATGGCAAGATTTCATTCTTTTTTATGCCTGAGTAATATTCCAGTGTGTGTGTGTGTGTGTGTGTGTGTGTGTGTGTGTCTGTATACCACTTCATCTTTATCCATTTATCTATCTATGAACACTTGGCTTGCTTCCATATCTTGGCTGTTGTTAATAATGCTGCAGTAAACATAGGGAAAACGGGATAGATATATGAAAAAGAATAAAACTGTGTCACTTTCTTACATCATGCAAAAATAAAATGGATTAAAGATCTAAATGTGAGACCTGAAAGCACAAAATTCCTAGAAGAAAACATGGGCAGTAATCTCGTTGACATCAGATGTAGAAACATTTTCCTAGATGTATTTCCTTTGGCAAGGGACAAAAAGCAAAATTAATCCATTAAGATTATACCTAAATATACAGCTTTTGCACAGGTTAGGTTCATTTTAGAGACCTGAAAGTAGAGACTGAGAAAGGAAGATTACAGTGAGAAAGAGATGCCTAAGCTGGGTTGTGACAGACAAGTAGTATATTCATAAAAAAGAAGGGTGAGAAGCAAAGGAATTCTAAACACATAGATCATTGAAGAGAAAACAGGATGTATCTTCAGTGCATTCAGTGACTTATAAAGAAGGGCATTATATCATAATCAAAGGGTCTATCCACCAAGAAGACCTAACAATTGTAAATATTTATGTGCCAAATGAAAGAGCACCCAAATATATAAATCAATTAATCACAAACATAAAGAAACTCCTCAATTGGGGCGCCTGGGTGGCGCAGTCGGTTAGGCGTCCGACTTCAGCCAGGTCACGATCTCGCGGTCCGTGAGTTCGAGCCCCGCGTCAGGCTCTGGGCTGATGGCTCGGAGCCTGGAGCCTGTTTCTGATTCTGTGTCTCCCTCTCTCTCTGCCCCTCCCCCGTTCATGCTCTGTCTCTCTCTGTCCCAAAAATAAATAAAAAATGTTGAAAAAAAATTAAAAAAAAAAAAAAAAAAAAAAAAAAAAAAAAAAAGAAACTCCTCAATAGTAATACCATAATAGTAGGAGACTTCAACACCCCACTCACAGCAATGGACAGATCATCTACTCAAAAAATCAACAAGGAAACAATGGCTTTGAATGACACCCTGGACCACATGGACTTAACAGATATATTCAGAACATTTCATCTGAAAGCAGCAGAATATACATTCTTCTCCAGTGCACATGGAACGTTCTCCAGAATAGACCATATACTGGGACACAAATAAGCCCTAAGTAAGTACAAAAAGATCGAGATCATACCATGTGTATTTTCACACCACAATGCTATGAAACTTGAAATCAACCACAAGAAAAAATTTGGAAAGGTAACAAATACTTGGAGACTGAAGAACATCCTACTAAAGAATGAATAGGCTAACCAAGAAGTTAAAGAGGAAATTAAAAAGTATATGGAAGTCAATTTAAAATGGTAACACCACAACCCAAAACCTCTGGGACACAGTAAAGGTGGTCATAAGAGGAAAGTATATAGCAATCCAGGCCTTCCTAAAGAAGAAAGATCTCAGATACACAACTAACCTTACGCTTTAAGGAGCTGGAAAAAGAACAGCAAATAAAACCCAAAACCAGCAGAAGACAGGAAATAATAACGATTAGAGCAGAAATTAATGCTATTGAAACCAAAAACAAAACAAAACAAAACAAAACAAAACAAAACAAAAACCAGTAGAACAGATTAATGAAACCAGAAGCTGGTTCTTTGAAAGACTGAAAAAAAATTGATAAACCACTAGCCGTTTGATCAAAAAGAAAAAGGAAAGGACCCAAATAAATAAAATCAAGAATGAAAGAGGAGAGATCACAACCAACACAGCAGCAGAAATAAAAACAATAATAAGAGAATATTATGAGCAATTATGTGCCAATAAAATGGGCAATCTGGAAGAAATGGACAAATTCCTAGAAACATATACATTACCAAAACTGAATCAGAAAGAAATAGAAAATTTGAACAGACCTGTAACCAGTAAGGAAATTGAATTAGTAATCAAAAATCTGCCAAAAAACAAGAGTCCAGGGCCAGATGGCTTTCCAGGGGAATTCTACCAAACATTTAAGTGGAAAATTTAAATGTAACATATGAAAGGAAAGAAAGAGAGAGGGAGGGACAGCTAGACTGGACACAACATCAGTGGAGTTTGCCTTTATTAACTGAGAGAATTGTGTATATTTACAACCTGAAAGAAAAAGATCAAGAAGGCAAGTATGAAGATAACATAGGGAGAAGAGTAAGATAAAGTTCTAAGAGGATAAGCAAGATGGTAAGGCCCAGAGCAGAGGAGGAGGTATTAGCTTAGAATATTGTGCTATTATTGACTATTAATGTATTAAATTGAGAACTTAAACTCCATTTAAATTGAGAACTTTCCAAGTGAATGGACAATCTTTTTTATCCCTAGTATACAAAGCTTAATAAATATTTGTTGAATGGATGAAGATATATTCTTTTGATACGTCCTTTCTCCCAAACATTGTTGATCTCCCAAACATCTCCCAAACATTTACCCTCAATTTTCCATCCTCACTTCTCTTCTTTTGTCACTATATTCAGTCTCTTGATGAGATCACATCCCTGTCCAAAAGTTCCTTTTTCTGAGACAGGAGAGGTTGAGTTGTGACTAGATCTTTTATACTCAGAAAAATACTAAATAATTACACTGTCCCTACCTTTCTATTTGTCTTCTTTTTGAACTGTGGTAAGTAGAATTGGATTGGCTTTGGTTATATTCCAATATGCTGCATATACTTGACATATACTTATTAGTATTCCTGCCAGGCCCCTTTCCAAATACTCCAACCTCAGGAACTGTCCATGTTCACCCCCCATTCCTTCTTCCAGTAGAAAATAACCTTTATTGCATGCCTTATTGTTCTGGTAAGGGCTTCAGAGAAACTTTATGATGGTGATTTTAAAATACATGGGGGTAACTTGCCTGTTCCAATAGACTTTGTTTTGATTTTGTTGAATTGTCATTTGCTGGAAGATATAAGTAGCTTCACAGTAAAAGAGGGAGTATTATACATAGGTTAAAGCAGGATACTTATTTTTGTCATAAGAGAAAAATATGATCTAAAGATATATTTGATTTTTTTTCATGTATGTAATTAGGAATGACCATTTGAGATAGAAGTGGAGATGCCCAGGAGTCCAATTTCCAAAGTAGTAATTTACTATATTTATTTCAAAGTAAGGCTCTATGGCTAATTTTAGTAAATGCCTTGGAACCAAACCAATGTGCTTTAGAAAGATTTGGATGTTTAGTTTTTAACGCTTCCATATTTGCCTTAAAAAATTCTAATAGTTGCCTGTGAATGAAATATATTATAAATATAAGAAAAAATGTTATTTCCTTTTCAGTGCCTTGCTGCAGCAACTGGAAAGTGAATTAGAATGCCACCTGTTATAAAGAGCACATTAATCTTCCTCTAGGGCAAGAGTGATCTTTCTTCTCCATAGTGCCTAACACCGTGCAGAGGAAATAGTAGAAACTCAACCCATAATTGTTGACTTGAAAGCTTGCAGACACAATATCTTGATCTCTACCTACTCTTTGAGAATATTCTTGTCAATGCTATATATAGAAAATGGGGTCTTGTCTAAATCTGGAGACAAGGTTATATGGGTAGAACAGATGCTGACTGTAGTTTACATGCATACTGAACAAAAATCCAGGAACACGATGAAGTAATTTGTATAATCTTCAGAAATTCCATAAAAAGGCCTACAAAAATAGGAGGCTGGTAAACATCCTTCTAACTCATGCTTTCTTTCATTGGTACCACCAATGATCTGGTTTCTAATTCTTTGAACCATTTTTTATTCTTTTTTAAAAAATCTGTAAACTTTAAAAGACATTCTGTTACTATCTACTATTGCCACTTTACTGGTTACTTTTTGTATTTTTCTTATAAGCAGAATAAAAAAAAAAATCCATTTAAATATTGTCCATACCTAGGGGCGCCTGGGTGGCGCAGTCGGTTAAGCGTCCGACTTCAGCCAGGTCACGATCTCGCGGTCCGGTCCATGAGTTCGAGCCCCGCGTCAGGCTCTGGGCTGATGGCTCGGAGCCTGGAGCCTGTTTCCGATTCTGTGTCTCCCTCTCTCTCTGCCCCTCCCCCGTTCATGCTCTGTCTCTCTCTGTCCCAAAAATAAAAATAAAAAAAAAAAACGTTGAAAAAAAAAATTTAAAAAAAAAATAATAATTTCTTCTTTGTGCTTTTCCATGTTTTATCAATTTTTGTCATATGGTTTCTATAAAATAGTGAATTCATTATTGTTTCGCAACATAGTTTTAATATGGATAAATGTTTTCTTGCTGTAGTAGACAGAATAACAACCCTCCCCCCGCAAAAGATATCCATATCCTAAATCCTTAGAACATATGATTGTGTTTAGTTACATAGTAATGAGGGAATTAATAAGGTTGCAGATGGAATTAAGGTTGCTAATCAGCTGACCTTGAGATGGGGAGATTGTATTGGACTATCAAGGTTGGTCTATTGTAATCACAAGGGTCCTTACACAAGGTAAGAAAACAGAAGAGAGCCAGAGAGATGTAAGCATGAGAGAGACACAGCCCAATATTGCTGGCTTTGAAGATGGTACAATGGGACTATGAGCCAAGGCATATAGGTGGCTTCTAGAAGCTGGAAAAGGCAAGGAAATAGATTTCTTCCCTAGAACCTCCAGAAGGAATGCAACCCTACATTTTGACTTTAGCTCATCAAAACCAGTGTTGGCTGGAATTCTGACCTACAGAACTATAAGATAATGAATTTGCATTGCTTTAAGCCACTAAGTAATTTGCAACAGCAGTCATAGAAAATGAATATACTTGGTTTTACCCATTCTTTTCCAATTTATTCTTTATACAGCAACAAGAATGAACTTTGTAGACCTGTATTATCTAATATATTAGCCACAGGCCAATGATGCCACATTGCTCATGTGGCAAATGAGCACTTGAAATGTGGCTGGCCTGAAATGAGGTGTGCTATATGGGGAAAATTGCACTGGAATTTTAATACTGTAGTATAAAAAATGTAAAATATTTCATTAATGATTTCCAACATGATTGACTTCATGTTGAAATGGTAATATTTTGGAAATATTGGGTTAAACAAAATACAATATTAAAATTAATTTTATGTGTTTTATTTCATTTTTTTAACATGGCTACTAGCAAGAAATTTTAAATTACTTACATGAATTATATTTCTATTAGACAGCGCTAATAAAAAGTTAATAAGATACTGTAATTTCCTCTTTTAAAACTCTTTACTAGCTTCCCACTGTATTTAGAATATATTTCAAAACAAATTCTTTAACTTAAACATATAACGTCCTGCATCATTTGACATCTGGTGTCTGTCTGGCTTTATCTTTTACTTCTTCCACTCCATTCTAACGGGACAAGCCTCTTTCTGCCTCAGGGCCTTTGTACATGTTGTTGGCTGGGCCTGAAAAACTCTTCATCCTACCCTTCATCTGACTGAAAACTTCTCATCTTTCCATTTCAGCTTAGGTCCACTCAGAGAGACCTTTCCTGGCCTCCCACCTGGTCCATTGTGTTCACCATTCATAGCACCCTGAACTTTTTCATAATGGTACTTTTTACAAGTTGTATTGGTGAATTTATTTGCTTATTTTAAAATTCTCTTTGAAAATGATAAGCTCAATATATGTTTTTTTTTTAAACCACCATATTCTTAAGGTCAGACAAGGTATAGATGCTCAGTAAATATTTATTCAATGAGTATAGATGATCAAATTAGGTAATGTATATGCAAGCACTTTGTCAACTGTTATGTACTATATACATGTAATAGGAAGAGATGGAGGAAGATGGGAAAGAAGAGGAAGAAGAGAAGAAATTAAGTAGTTTTAAACTCTTTTCCTTGCATCAAATTTTAAATAGATTCTCTTGGTATCCTGGGTTATATCTTTAAACCATTGGGAATAAATAGCACAGTAGGCAGCTATATTACACTGCCTTTTTAAAAAACACGTGTATTTTCAAAGACATATTTCTCCTTGAAGGAGGTTTTCAAAGAAGCTCTTCTTAAATTTTTTATTTCTTCTTAAAGAATTTCTTCTTATACAAAGTTCACAAAACTGTTTGCTGATGACTCACATTCCTACTTACCTTCTCTAAGGCATAGATGTCTATTTCCACAGTAGAGGATATCATGTGAATGGAGTAGGAGTGGTGGAGAAAATAAAAAATAATATTAGGGGTGTTTTAGGAATATTTTCATATAGTAGAAAATCAGAACACAAATGGATCAATGAAAAATACATTTCTACCATCCACTGGTTTCTTTTGGTTTCCTACTTATTTAGTTTCTCCTGTTCTTCTTATCCCATTACCCACTGGTCATTTCAACAACTAAATATACCACTTGTGATACATTCACAGGTACTTTTTGATTGGATTCAGTTGGAATGGTTGACCTTGTAGCCTTGGGTCAATACACCTAGGGTGTGGGAAAGTCTTTAGGAGCCATTGTGATGAGCAGTAGAACATGAGTCACAATTTTCTGCCCTAAAATAGGAAATTGAATGATGGAGAAGATAAACCTTTTGGGAGATTCAGGAAGCCCCAAATATATCTAAAAGCAGTCGGCAACTACTGTATTAGGGACTTGTGCAATTCATCATATTTAGGAGAATTGTGTGTGGTAACAAATATTTGTACAGTCTGTCAATTCACTATTAATACTCTAGGTGAAGCTGTCCAGAGATGTATGCCTACATGAGACTTAGTTTTTGCAACACCAAAATGAAATAATGTGTCCCTTAGTGTAACGTTCAGCAGTATTATTATAAACAAGTACATTTGCACTGTGCTTTCTTTATATTTTTCCTTGTAAGAAATTTCTTTTATCACTGACAAAATCAGAGTTTAAGCTTAGGGTTTCTTAAATGACCTTAAAGTAAATTTTCCTACCTTTGTACCTTTCAACAATAGTTTCTGACTTAAAGTTAACCTTTTCATTAGCATTTTAATAGCCCAAAAAGTCTACCCTGTACTTAGGAGCACATGACAATCTGCATTTAAATGGGAATGTTGTAAAAGAGCAACATAAAAATGATTTATGTTAGAAAAAGTTGGTTTTCTGTATTTTGTTTTTGTGTTTTCATATTCATAACCTCTCTATATTTTAGAGAACAATTATGGACACTGTTTTTGAAGTCATTGAATTAATTCTGAAGAAAGTGTTATCAGAACCAATCTCCTACCATTAATAAGAACATCTTAATTTGATATTTGAAAAATAATGCTGAAGAATTGATATTTCAAAATCAAGAGCGATTTGCTCATTTCAGATTCAAAAACCAAAGGCAAACTAAAACCTTTCAGCTTGTATTTAATGGATGTAAATAGATGATAGACAGATAGATAGATGATAGATAGATAGATAGATAGAGATAATCAGACTTAAGACACTTTTGAAGAATGAGAATATGTAATTATTACAAGATACAATTTAATAAGCCATAATCAGAAAAGTTCTATTACATGATTCCTGGATACCTGGCATTGTTTGTCTTAGATAAATCTATTTCTTTTGCCATCACCTTCTTCTCTACCCATACACACATCTATTATATCTCTATTACACTACTCTAAGTGCTCCTATCTCTGCTTTTGTACTTGTTTCATTCATCGTGTCTCAAATAAGACTGCCGAGTTCAAATATCTTTTCATCATTTTCACCACTTACTACCCATGTGGCATTGGCATGTCACCCAGTCTTTTTGTATGTCTGTATTTGTATCTGTAAATTGAGGTTAATGGTGGTACTACACAGAATTTTTGTGAATATGGAAAGTAATGCATGTAAAATATTTTGATATAATGCTAGCAATAAATGTAAGCTATTATTTTTATTATTTTATACTATTAATGCTACTACTACTATTTTTCTACCACGAGCTCTCTAAATACCCTACGTTTATTAAACCAGCTCCTTAAAGCATCCTCCTCTACATAGCCCTCCTATATTAAAAAGAATAGATAAGGTCTCTTCTCTCACACCACCTTTGCCTCAGTTTCATTTGCTTCTTGATGTCAAGAGAAAGAGACCGGCAAGGTTAAAAAAGCATATATTTGGCTAATGTAATCCCAACCCAAAAAAGTAACATATTAAAAACAAGGCAGAATATAAAAGCTTATTCTTAACTCCATTCTTTCAGCTTCCTGATATATAGGCCACAGTATTCCTTCATAGTTTGTCTTTGTCGTTTACGCTATGTTTTGCCAACATAGCTCAGTTTTGTAAATTTCCACAGTGTCTTTCTCCTTTCTTCAGAAGTTAGTTCATTTCATTCGGGATCAACAAGAAGTTTCGTGTTAGGAAATTGAGAGAGAGAGGGGAAGTTTTCATAAAACACAAAATCTTGAGGCACTGCCTCTTCTTTTACCAAACAGGGAATTAGATTTGTATGAAATGTATATGAAATTATTAGAGAACCCTACAAGAAGTTATATTCACTTGGTCTGCATTTGTCAGATGTACTGAAATTATTTGTTTTTACATTTTTCTCTATCACCTTAATATGAATTCCTTCAAGACAAAGTCATTGCCCCAGTAATGCTATCTATATGCTTTAGTCTTTGTCTTGTAAGGGATACTCAGAAGATGTTTATTAAATGAACAGAAGAAAAGATGAAAGGACGAGATCTGGATCTTAACCTCAAGAAGTTTGTAGTCTAGTGGAAAGGACCACCTGTATACATAAATAGCAGAAATACTCACCTCAGACTACCTTTTTAGACCCTTCCTCCTCTACTCCCCCCTCCTTCAGTCCACAGGTCACCAAGAATTTGACCTGTATTCTTATACCTCTCTTCTTCTATAGTTTCTTCTGCCTGGAATACACTTTTGCTCATTTTCTGCTTGGTATACTGCTGTTCGTTCAACAAGGTATAACTCTAATAGTATCTTTTCAGTTAAGTCTTCTCTGAGTCTCCTCCCCAAGCAGAATGAATGCATATTTCTCTCCCCTGCCCACGTGTAGCCCTTTAGCACTTAGTACATTGAACCACACTTACTTACCTATCATCTCTTCAGCTTTAATGTGAACGCCAAAAGGACTGGAACTTTATCTTATTGATTTGTGTAACTCTAGGACTATATGTCCTAGACATATGTCCAGGACAATGTCTGGCATATAGTTAGTGTTCAACACATGGTCGAGTGAAAAAAATGAATGAATCAATGACTCAACAAATAATTCCTACAAATACTCTAAAAAAGGTAAAATGAGAACTTTGTTTAATAACAATCTATCAGTGGGTGCATGGGTGGCTCAGTTGGTTAAGCGCCTCTCAATTTCAGCTCAGGGTCCTGAGATTGAGCCCTGCATGTGTACCCTGAGATTCTCTCCCTGTCCCTCTACCTCTCCCCCACTCACACTCTCTTTCTTTCTCTCTTTCTTTCAAAACAAATCTATCAGTATTGGCTCATCAATTGTAACAACTATACCACATTAATACAAGATGTTAATAATAAACTATGTATGAAGGAACAACTGAGGGAGTGTATAAAAACCCTACTTTCCACTCAATTTTTCTACAAACCTAAAACTTCTCTAAAAAAACTGTCTATTTATAAAAAAGTCTGTTTATAAAAAAAAAGTCTAATGAAAAATAAATTCCCAAGGAGAAAAATAAAATATTTTACCTAAAACTTTCTACTATTATGCCTGTGAACTGGAATTTATTTTTTACCTCATAAATATTAAAAGAAAATGAGATGGGTATAATTGGGCCTTTGATACTATCAAAAGAAATAAATTTGAATGATGTTAAACAATATAAACAATTGTTAAATTGTGTAGTATGGTCCAAAGTGCCAAATTCAAACTCCCCTTTTCATGGTTAAATTTTTCCTCACCTTAATCTCACTCCTTTTTTACTTTTGTCAGTTCTTATACCTCTGTCTGTCCTTGACTGCCATCACCACTGCCTGCTCTTATGGTAGATTCTGTGAGCATCTGTCATAGCTGTGTGTAGATAAACAAAGCAAAATTAACCACAGGTAAAATTATATCACCTAAAGCATACTATTAACCTTTATGACTTATTGACAGATATTCTGATTAATTGCATGCTTTGATTAATCCTTTTGTAGAAAATAATAATTGACTAATTTTTCATGGGATTCATATGTAGTAATTCATACTCAACATTACAATTATACTAAACACAGTTGAATTTTGATCTGGTATTTGTTCAGGCATTCTGTGATTATTGGATGGTAGATAATGGTGGAGAAAATTGGTTTGAATCTACACTAATTCCAAAATGCACATGGGGATTTATTATTTAAAAAAATACATTGAAATTTGATTGTCATTTACCTTAGTATTATAGAAATCTAGAACCGAAAATATCTTTTTTTTAATTTTTTAATGTTTATTTATTTTTGAGAGACAGAGAGACAAAGCATGAGCATGGAAGGAGCAGAAAGAGAGGGAGACACAGAATCTGAAGCAGGCTCCAGGCTCTGAGCTGTCAGCGCAGAGCCTGATGTGGGGCTCAAACTCACAAACCGTGAGATACTGACCCAAACTAAAGTCAGAGTCTCAACCCACTGAGCCACCCAGGTGCCCCATAGAACAGAAAATATCTCAATTACTCTTGCTTTCTTATTGCTTGGAGATCTGATAAAGTGAGGCACTTTGAAAGTGGATGGACCATACCTGACAAAAACTCACCAAAGATTATATGCCTCATCACCCTCAGTAGCACCACTGGTTTGTTTTGTCAACATTAGCAGATTCTTTAATTTCTGTAGTCATTGAACTGAAAGTAAAAATACAGAATCCCCAAAAGGAAATCACTTAGTTACAACCACAAAAATAAATTGATTCTATATGTGAGCACTTTAAGTTTGGGGTAACACATGGTAAATTCTATTATAACAATTGGCAAGTGGACATCTACAATGTGTGATTGCTTGGAGATATTGTTTTGTTAAAATTCATCCTGAAACAACTGGACCAGTAGCCACATCTTTTAAATCTATTTTGTTAAAAAAGAAAATTCCACTGTTCTAGTACTTGTTTTCATGGGGTTTGTCTTGTATTATCAATCCACTAATATTTTAGAAATATTACAATAATAATCTATTGTTATTACTCGTTTTTATTTAAATTTTCTGGAATTTTTAAGAGTTGGATGGGCCTGTGATAGAAATATCGTTTAGTGTAACAAACATTTAACAGTCATCCTATACAGTTACTTTGAGTATTTGCTTTCATTCTATATGTATCAAGGATTCTACATCTATTTCCATGAGCCTTCTTAAAAGCCAGAATTCTACTGAACTGAGAATGGGGATGTTGTTCATTGTTTTCCAGAAATAGTCTTGAATGCTACTATATTTGGGCAGATGATCACAAACACATCCACATGACAAGGCAACAGATGTAACAAAAAAAGTGCTGTATTTATTTCAAACCCAGAGAGCAATGCAAGTATCACAGAAAATTTGTGCCAATGATTATATATATTCTTTTGCTGACAGCTTGGTCTATAAAGCTGTTGGAGTGTAGCATCAGCAAGTCTAAACCAGAGGAAACTCCAAACTGATGGATAATATTTGATTCAGTAAATGAAATCAAGTAGGAGTTTTAAAACCAGTTACATCTCCTTTCATCAGACATTTCTTCCTCTTGTCACTTTTTTATGGACTATACATGAGAATGAATAGGAAATGTTATCTCTAAGGTTTTTTCCCCTTGTTGTAAAGCAAGACCATTTGTGAGAGGAGGGAATCTTTACAAGTGCATATTTATTACTGATAAGTGATAGTATGTATGTATGATCCAGTGCTTCCAGAGTCTCCTTTGTACAAAAAAAAAAAAAAAGTAGGTTTGATTTGAGAAAATTAAACCAAGGTGTTTTGTTTTAAGTATAACAGATAAAATAATTGAATCTGGAAGATTTTTGAAGTCATGTCGTTCATTGATTCCTAAACCTATCATCACATAAACAAACACTTTTTGAAAATATAATCTTGGTCTCCACTCAGAGATTTCAATTTAGGAGATCTGTAATGAGACCTAATAGCCTGAAGTCCTGCTTGGTACTTCTAATATACTGTTCTGGAATGACTGATCTAGTCCAACTCCTTATCCAATGTAGAATCCCCTTTACAAAATCTTTAACATGTGGTCATTCAGTGATGCAAGTCGGTCCATTCCATTGTTGGTTGATTCCAATTGAGAGAACGTTCTGTTAAACCAAAGTCCTAGAAACTTCTCCCCAATAATGTGTTCCCAGAAACCCCACAATGAACGCTCCACAGTCAGACCTGTAGTTAGCCCAACAGAGACTCCTTGTTTTGCTTAGATCATTCTGTCTCAGGGACTAAGGAGTGTGTGTATCAACAAACTAAATTGTAATGCAAGGTACATTTATATTGATAAAACAAAAATACCCATGCCCCTTAGTTAACAGCTGAGCTTTGTTTTAATGTTCTCTCAGCAATGGCTTCCGATAACAACTTAAATATTGGCTGAGTATCTAAGATTAAGATTTGTCACATTAATGACAGGACCATCTCAATCAGTGTTGGGAAGTTTGAGAAGTTTGACTGAAAAGCCCCACTAACCTACTCAGAGGTATCAGGGTTACAACTGGATTTAACTCCAGCCTCAGGCTGCTCCTGGAAAGAAAGAGCCCTATCTACTTCTCTTGAACTTCCTTAAGAAAAAAAGACAATCCTGGGAAACCTGTGCCAAGATAATCATACCACTGAGTATAAGAATAGTACACAATTGGGTAGGGAGTGGAATGATAAAGAAGATTCACTTTGAAACTAAGTGGGGTTGGGGGTTGGTGAAAGGGGACCTTGGGAAGCTAAATAGTGAAGTGAACAAAGGGACTAGGTGTGTAACTGACAAGCCTTTTTTTTCCACTGTGTCTTCCTTCTCAGTATGCTTTCTCTTGCTTAGCTCAGTTCTCAACTCTGTCACGCTTCATGTTCTTGTAGAACACCACCCAGGCATGTCCTGAGTGTCTTATTCCAAGTAGCCAGTTGGGGTTGGAGGGACAGATTGTTTACTCTTGGTCTCCATCCAATGGAGACACCAGGGTAGGGTTGGACTGAATGAAATCTAGGGCAGTTATGAGTCTACCCCGATGATGAACCATCTTCAGTTCCAGAGTGAAGCCAACCTAGGAAAGGAAGTTTAAATCTCACCTTGGAGAAGAGAGGTTGTCACAACCCAGACCACTGAGAGCAACACTATGCCTAAACCATGAAGGGGTGTGGGCCAAATAAAGGAGGTTACCTGGGCTAGAGCTGAAAACTCTCTTTTTACTGAATGCAACTCTTCCATGTAAACACCTGACTAACTTAAGGCAAGGATAGTCAGGGGAGCAGAGAAAAAAAGGGAGGGAGATGGTAATAAGGAAGTCAGAGTAGGGAAAAGTCAGGAAAAGGGAAATTCAAGAGGTAGGAAAAAGAAGGGGATATAATTAAGGATGGTGGAGCATTTCCGCCAAGAATTGTAAGTAATGCAACCACTCTTTTTATTTTTTCATTATTTTTTTTTCCTGAAGCCAATTTCTATGGTTAGGATTCAGCCAGTTTGAAATAAAATGACAATAACTTTTTTTTTTTTTGACTCAGTGTAACAACCCTTGCTATCTTCTTCCCTTCCTTTTCTGATTTGACTGCATAGGCCCATTATCAGGGAGAGGGGAGCTGAGTGTGCACTGACCTTGCCTCCTCCAATCCCTAATTAGTATCACAAGGTCTTTTTAAAACTGAAATGAAGTTTTTATTTTATTTTTCTTTTTTGCCCCAAGCTTTGTGGAGGTATTAACAAATATATATATATATATATATATATATATATATATATATATATATATTTAGGGTGTACAACATAATTTTTTAGAAGTGTATTGCATTTTTCAAGTTGGAGAACTAGAAAGCAGAGTGAATTTCTTCTTACTCTGATGCAACCAATAACTTTCCAGATTTAATTTAATTTATTTCAATCAAAGAAATCCTAAAAACCCCAATAGTTACAAAAACAGTAACATAAACAATAACATAACAAAAACAATAACAAGCCACATGCCTGGAGATAAAAGTAATTAAAGGGGTCCCTTCTTCTGGTTATTCTCTATAATAGCACTTAATTATTTCTGCCATAGTACATATCAAAAGCTGTAATTATCTTGTTTATTTTTCCTGTTTTCTTGTTTACTGCCTGTCTCCCTTCCAGTAGAATTTCAAATCACGAGGGCAGGGATTATTGACTGTTTTCTTCCCTATTATATATATTCCCAGGGCCTATAAGAGTACCTGCATATAGCAAACACACATTAAATTTATTGAATGATTGAATGATTGAATTAATGCATGAATGAACAAAGGAATGAATGAATGAATGAATGGTGAGGTTCATTGAACAGGAAGAACAATCCCTTAGGAAACAATCAAACCACTAGCCTGTAAAAACCTGTGTTCTCTAAACCCTCCCTACTTCCTTAACCTCATAATCTGCTTTCCCCCTGAGCATCAACTCCTCTTACACATCATGTTCTTCCTAACTCATGGTGTCACATGTGTGATTTCATTTACTGAGGATGCTCTTCCCTGACTTGGCAACCTCTCATCCTTCAGGTCTCAGTCTAAAAGTCACCTTAGTGAGACTTCCTTGGCTATCCCATAAAAGTAGCATCGCTTCCCACCCCCACCTTGTTATATTCTTTCACTGTAACCTGGTCATTTCCTTCAAGGCACTCTTTTTTGGTAATTTGTAATTATGTGTTTATTTACTTTATTGTCTGTTCCCCCTTTCTATGATATCCTTGAGGACTGGGGCTGTGTCTCTTTTTGCTCAACTCTGTATCTCCTGCACCTTATAAAATCTTTGGTACAGGGTTGAGAATTAGATATTTGTTGATTATATGAGTATAGAGAGGAACAAATCAAATACTAGTATTCCTTCCCCTGCCCCTCAACATACAGACATGCCATCCTGAGGCTTGGTGTTCTTTTAATAGTCTAGGCATGGCTGAGTGCTCTTAGACCACATAAGAAGGAACTTTGGGTCAGAAAAGTCTTGAACCTCAATCACAATTTAATGATTTGAAATGAAGTTTACAAAAATAATTTATCTTGAAAGGAAGAAATATAAGGAAGGGATACAATTTGTTTTCATTTCTCATGCACAAAATAGTTTGGTTCCAAAGCTGGATTTTCTTTATAAATATACTACACTTGTAGCAACATCATATACCATGTCATTTTTTGTCACATGCAGCAAATTCCCAATTGGGTGCCACAGACCCCTTTGGGAATTTCACTGGCTGGGCCCAGTTAAGGCGTTTTAATTGGATCACCTTGAATTGATTACTAACCCTGGGCTGGGTTCCATTCTCCCTCATGTTCAGTTGGGAGGCAGGACTTGTATAGGCTCCTGGTCAGTCTTCCCACTGCTAGCACTAGCTTTTTCCCTCATGATTCTTCATCTTGCCACCTGTTCTGAGACTCTTTAATACCCCATGACTTTGAGCAGCTGTTGTCTCTGCCTCTAAGTCAGGCATGTGTCCAACAGACAGCTTATATAACTAGGCCCTCAAAGAGATTTTTCCCAAGTGGAGCCACCTCAAATATTTTATTTATGTTAGGATATATCACTTCTGCCTTCTTATCCTTCATAGTAAGTGTCATGTCTCTAAACTTTCTGGAGTTATGTTTATAAATGCAGCATCTGTGTGTACTAAATATAGACTTTGCTGATTTGCAGCTCTGGCACCATTCCTTGTGTTTACCAGACATTCAGTAAGTATTGTTTAATCAAATTGGATCAAATCTGAAAGCTTATTGGTGTCATTAGAAGAGGTAGAATCCATAAGGACTGTGTTCCAAGGAAGGAAATTTCTTCATCCCTTGACATTTTGAGAACTCCATTTGTGTGGGCAACATGTTTAGGTGAGATTTAGATTGTGGTTTAAGACTAATTACTAACTGCTGGTCTCTATCAGTAACAGGAAGTGTCATTTAGCAAATTTGTGACTGACTATAATTCAGTCACTATTGAAAGCATATAAAATAATATATATACAAAGTCATCATAACTAGATGTTGAAGATTTTGAATATTCTGACAAGGATTCTGGTTTAAACTATTGAAAATTATGCCTTTGATATACACAAAAAGAAGTACATGAAATAATTGAAAAGAAAATAAGAATTATAAATAGAACATTTTAGTTAATGTTACAACAGAAAGTAAAATTGCATCATATAGCAACATCTAGGTTTTTCTATTTTCAAAAAAGTAGTATCAGAGTATCAAAATGAAGAAGATAATAATATGTAAAAGTAAAAACCTGAAAAATATTTGTTGCACTAAATAAATTGAACTATGAAGTTTTTTCAAAGGCTTAAAGTTTTTTTTTTTCTTTACATACAAGCACTAGTGGTCTAAAATTTGAGTTTACAAAACTCCAGTTTCAGACTCCAGAGATACAAACAATTAAGTATGGTAGCTTTCCCTTTCTCTATTGAAACTGAATTTCACTAACTCTCAGCTTCATTTTCATTTCTGGATTGTCACTTTGCTAATTCAGGTTTACTTTGTCTAAATGCCATCTGCTTTGGTGTGCCTGTATGGCTCAGTTGGTTAAATGTCTGGCTCTTGATTTGGCTCAGGTCATGATCTCATGGTTCCTGAGTTGAAGCCCTGCATTGGGCAGTGCAGAGCCTGCCGGGGATTCTGTCTCTCTCCTTCTCTGTCTTCCCCTCCTCCACTCTTCTGCATGCTCTGTCTCTAAATAAAGAAATAAATAAAAATAAATACCATTTGCTTTTATAATCTCAGAAGCCACTTCCCTCACAAAGTTCTTGACAGCAGCAGCCCGCTTTATCTGAGACCCCTCCTAAATTTCCAAGGGTCATTTGACTCCACCTTCACCTTGCATCTGCTGCTCCTTTTATTCACCTATGAAAAGAAAAGGAGCTTCACTCACCTTATTTTTGCATTTGACAAATGATACCAACCAATAGTATTTATAAGTTTTGACATACATAATTGAGAACAAAAGTAAAAATTATTTAAAGATATTTCCAAGATTTAGTCAATACTAAGTCTGTGGCGTATTTGTATAGTTTCTTGATTTGGGCATTTCATGGGTGTAGTATTCCTCTTAGTATGTGGAACTAGCCATTCATACTTAGCCCTCATTTACTTTCTTACTCCCAAGAGCACTGTGATTTATGGAAAATGAGTGCAAAAAGCCAGTTGCCTTGATAATTCAGATCTGGTTGAGAGACTTGGAAATTAGGTGGAATGTCCTTGGTTTTTCCACCCTAAATCTGTAAAACCTGTGATTTTCCTATCCCTGGAGGCAGTGTGCTAGATTAGATACAGATATGTTCTGCCCCAAAGAACCTCAAGAACACCCAGAAATACCTTGATCTGAAACAAAAGGCATGCTTAGGCTTCACGAAGAAAGCTTTGGAATATAAAAAACAGGTTAGAATAAGAATCCCAGAATCTTACCCTAAATCTTACTCTTTATGACAGAAAATTTTCACCACTTGGCACATGGTCTAGTGCTATGCAAATTCTAAATAAAAATGGGATTA
Source organism: Neofelis nebulosa (assembly GCF_028018385.1). Lineage (NCBI taxonomy): Eukaryota > Metazoa > Chordata > Mammalia > Carnivora > Felidae > Neofelis > Neofelis nebulosa. The sequence goes on from NC_080800.1 coordinate 85,809,733, forward strand.
TGTAAATTAGTATATTGACCAAAATTTGAAAATGAGCTTTAAGTTATAAATGAATTGTAGCTGAACTCTAACATGGGCAGAATGCTGAATATTCAGGAAGAAACATATGGAGTTTTGGTTATTTAGCTCTAGGAACACCACGGACGTATTTAACCAATCTGGCAGATGAAAGATATTGTAAAAAAAAAAAAAAAAGAAAGATACTGTAGGCATCACTCATTGTCAGAATATTTGATTTAGAGACTATACTTATAAAATTTGGTGACACAAAACAATGGTTTTCCAAATTAAATGTACTTCAAACTAGACTGTCATGCTTTTTCATGCAAATTTTGGTCCCTTGCCAAAAAGAGTCTCATTCACTGAATTTGGTGTTGGCTCAAGAATCTGCATTTTAACAAACAAAGCAAGTTGAATATAGACTACCTTTGGCAACTACTCAACTGTGCCCTTGAAGCATGAAAGTAGCCATAGACAATATGTAAACAAGTGGGAGTGGCTGTGTTCCAGTAAAACTTTATATATATACTAAAACTGGATTTGACCCATGGTGATATGTAGTAAGCAAAGTTTTCACACCCTGACCAGGTGTGTTCAGGGTCTAAAGGATTAACTCTTCTTACAAACCTAAAACTTATCGTCTTAGCATTTTTTTTTTTTTTGGAGCTAGCTTGCAGTTTATGTCTAAGTAACACCTGTTAGGCAACTGTGATATTTAAGCTCATTCCCATTTACTATTGTAAATATGAAATAAGGGGAAAAACACATTTCTCTGACTTGTGTACACAAAATAAAGAATTCTCATGACCCATTTTCTCCAGAAAATCTTCCTGGATCCTTGAAGCCCAGTGTTCAGAGTTAAACAACACATTCTCTTGTGTATGTTTTCTCCATGATTCACATTGGTAATTCTGAACCCCTCTATGGCAACAGTATTAAGATCATTTTGATAGATTAATGATGGAACACACCTGGCATTGTGCTATTTCCATTTCTTGCATGATGGCAGACATTGCCAACCATTTATAGTATTCTTTCCTTCTAAGTACATATATGACCACAACATCATTCTCAAGAATTTTAGTTATTTATTACCAACTGACCAGAGTTGGCATGTGAGATGAAACTTATGTGTTGCCCCTTAATAAATTAACCTTGCTATGTGGTATTTTGGTATCTGTGGTGATTCTATTTGGGGGCACATAATATTACTCCTACTATATCTTAAAGTAATTATAAGCCTTGCCCAAAAGGAGTTCCATAGTATACATTTTGACTAGTTATCATTGTTTTCCTCTTAGGTCATAAGTATTTTAAATTCATTGACTATGCGTACTCTATCATGTTATACCCTAAGATTATTCCAGAAACACTTGTTGACAGATTTATACAGCATCTTTTCTCATTAGAAAGTTAGTGTTAATGATTATGATATCATTAGGACACTAAAAACTCCTGCTAATAGTTCACTAATTAAAGTACATTTGAAACCATAAAAACTGATGTTATTGGTAATTTGTGAATTGAAGATATGTATAGTCTGGTTTTTGGTCAGATATCTTTGATATATCTTTGACTATAGAATATTCTTTGAAATAACATTTTAAATCAATTTGGGTTAATACTTACTGTTAAAAAATTGTTTGGCTTCATAATCAAAATGTCCACTTACCAAGTACAATATGGTATATAGCATTAAATAGACTCCATTGCATAGCATAGTACTGACTCTGCAAACCTGTGATGTCATATTCTGGCTATTTTAATAAAACTTGTTTAGTAAAACTTGAAGAAAACTACCATTTAACAAAACAAAACAGTTTTCAAAAGGTTTTCAATTTTATCCTGGTACATAAAGCTCACATGTAATATGACTGTATCTATTAACTGAGTTGGTAGTCAGTATTTTCCTGTTGGTAGGGTTGGTTACAAAGAAGCATTGATCAGAAACTCAAATTGAATGCAATTAAAAGCTAAGTGCAGAGGACTAATACAGCCGTACTAGGTAGCTTGTCCTAAAATTTCTAAGGTAGGACAGTTGATAAATGGGACATTTTCAGTGGTGTATGATCTGGGAGGTAATCTCCATCAGAAACCCAGCTTTTTACTTAGCAAATTTGATAGAGGCTCAAGTATCAAAACAAACTAGATGGATAGTAACATCCCTTTATATCTAGTATATGTGTTTCAGCACCAAAACCTCTCTTACAGACAAACCACATTCTTCATGCTTTCCTTACAGTCCCATGTTAGGCCTTGGGAAACATTATCTCACCTCTGATAGTTCCAAATCTTCATGACAGGATCTGACTGTTTTCATTTTTAACCAACTTGCTTCTTTTAAAATATGGAAAATCTCTTCTTCTCAAAAAAGAAAAAAAAAACCTATCAACAGCTTTAGGCAAAGAGAGGGCATTTGTTAGAGACTTAAGGAAGAGCCATGTCCAGAAATAACATGTTTCCCATCTTTATAGTTCTGATGTCTGTCTTTGATACAGATAAAAACCTCTCTATTCTAGGTATTCTCTAGTCTTGGCACATACCAAAAGCACACAAGAAGTAGGGATAGTTTATAAATGAATGTAGGAGAATGAAAGACATGGAACTTATGTGCAGATTACAGGGAGAGAATAGACAGTGGAAAAGAAATGTTGGTGCAAAGGGACTCTTGTAAAAGAATCTCAAGTCAAGAAATCTGTGATGAGAGCTTTGAGTATATTGCAGGAAATCAGATCCAGATGGTTTTTGTACATGCTCTGGCCAAAATTTTATAAGGCTGGTAAGCTGTTTATTGACAACTCAGTTTACCAAACCAAGAACCCTCATATTCCAAGGTTTAGGTGGGTAGGACCAGCCCCCCATAAATTTTGTCAATAGATTCAGTGTTCTCTGTCAAAAGTAGTCTATACTTTTCTAAGCCAAGAATGTTTCCACCATAACTATTATGTCTGGTGCTCAGTAGGCTTCCCAGTTATTCAACCTCACTCTCTGAAAATCACAACATCTGGAAAAGATATGGAGAGCTCATTTACTTTAAAGTGTTAATGATGGTTGACACAGTTCAGTGTGTTTCCTTTCCCAGGGGGGATGTGATTGGGGTCTAAGAAATGACCTATTTGAGCAATTTTGAATATTCCACAGTTACATGGGAGAGGGATTGGTGATGTAGCCTACCTTCTTACTGTCCCTGAAATCATAGCACCTATAGGCAATTGACAACTCATAAAGTCGGCCCTGTGGCTACCTATGGGAATATAGGTAAGGAAGTTGGGAAAAGTTGGCTCTCCCAGTATTTGACTCAGCACCATCACTAATCTTTTTGTTTGTTTTTTGTTTGTTTGTTTTTGTTTTTGTTTTTGTTTTGTTTGACACTTTGAATTTAGTTTTCTTGAAATTATGCTCTGATAAGTATACTAGACAGTCCTCAGAGAACTTGGGTGGCTTGGTTGAGCGTCTCACTTCGGCTCAGGTCATGATCTCATGGTTTGTGAGTTAGAGCCCTGTGTTGAGCTCTGTGTTGACAGCTTGGAGCCTGGAGCCTGCTTTGGAATCTGTGTCTCCCTCTCTCTCCTCCCCTCCCCCGACTCATGCTCTCTCTCTCTCTCTCTCTCTCTGTCAAAAATAAAGATTAAAAAAAATTAAAAAAAAGAATACTAGCGACTCCTAAAAGACTTATCCCAAGATTTTCTAGAAAAACAATGGGTATTTTATTTTTTTGCTCAAGGTTATTTGGGAAGTGGGACAAAGGAGCATTCAAAGTTCAGAACAAACCCTAGGATATAGACAAAAATTATAATGTACTAGCCAGGCCTTTGGAAAGCTACTCACCACACCCAGGGAGCTTAATGCTAAAAATGAAATGACTAATTTGTTGTTTTAACCCAAATAATTTCTCAAGTTATTTTTTTTTATTTTTTTTTAACGTTTATTTATTTTTGAGACAGAGCATGAACGGGGGAGGGTCACAGAGAGAGGGAGACACAGAATCTGAAACAGGCTCCAGGCTCTGAGCTGTCAGCACAGAGCCCGACGCGGGGCTTGAACTCACGGACCGCGAGATCATGACCTGAGCCGAAGTCGGACGCTTAACCGACCAAGCCACCCAGGTGCCCCTCAAGTTATTTTATCTATCCAAACAATTACCTGGCAGTAGGTGTAATTGATTTTTTTTGTCTTGGTGACAGATGGGAAACTAATACTTGTAATATTATAAACCATGCCTGAGCAGAAATCATTAGATCAACTTGAATGTTAATATGCAAAACTATTCTTGTTTTTAATAAATGGTCTGTTCATTGGTATAGAAGATACTTTTTATTATCCTTTTTATTTCTTTCCACATAGTTCAGGGTTTAATATTCTAGTCTAGCCATGCTTAGTTATAAAATCAACATACATGCCTGTCACTGAGCACAATATAGTGACTGTCAATGTGTTTTTCCCCCCACAGTGACTATATTTGTGCCCAGTGAGAATTGAAAATCAAAAACTGCTTATTTGACTGGTCCCATTTCTCTTAGCTTATTAAAATTACTGCCCATGTGGTGGGGAACCCTAGTTTCTTTTACTGCAGCTAAATAAACCAACCTAAATGAATTAAATGCTTCTATTAATTGCTGCATCTACAAAATTAGGAAATTGGATAGGATAACTATAAGGTGCCATAGATATGTCTTGTAATATTCCTTTAAGCACTAAAAATCTATGAATCTATGTTTATATTTGGTTCCATAGCAATAATACCTTACATCTGATAACACTCTAATTTACTTACTTGAGCCTAATTGATTCTTGCAATTATCCTACTTATTTATGTATTTACTGAGTTTCTGCTAATTGTCTGCAGTGTCCTTAGCCTCTGAGGATATAAAGCTGAGGTACACAGTCCACGGATTATTATCCCCATTTTAGAGAGAAAGAATTAGAGACTCAGAGAAACTTAGTGATTTGCCAAAGGCTACCTGGGGAGCCAGAACAGAATTGGAAGTGTTTTGACTTCATCTTTTGATACTTTTATTCTATCTCTTGTGTACAAGTACAAAGACCAGTCTGAAATGTAAAAGTTAGTGATACGGATGTGGCACCAAAAGCATTATCCATAAAATTAAAAAAAATGGGCTTTTTAAAATTTAAAACTTCTCTATAAAAGACACTGCAAAAATAAGGAAAAGGCAAGGCACAGAGTGGGAGTAAATATTTGCAAATCACATATATAATAAAATACTTGAATCCAGAATATATAGAGACCACTCAAAACTCTATAATGAGGAAAACAACAATCTAATTAAAAATAGGTTGAATGGGCACTTAACCAAAGAAGATATACAAATAGGAAATAGACACAGGAATAGATGTTAAACATTATTAATCATCAGGGGAATGCATACCAAAACCACATTGCGTGACCATTACATGCCCATTAAAATAGCTATAAAAAATATTGACAATACCAAGTGCTGACAGGGATGTGGAGCAACAGGAAATTTCATATATCCTCCTGGTAGGAATGGAAGATGGTTCAGCCATGTAGGAAAATGCATTGGCAGGTTCTTATAAACATATGCATACCATATGACCCAGAAATCTTAAAAAGAAAAAATATGTTTGCACAAAAAATCTGTACACAGTATTTATAGCAGTCCTATTCATAATTGCCCCAAACTGGAAATAACCCACATCCACTTAAAGTGAATTAATAAAGGTGCTGTGGTGCATCCACCCAGTGAAATGGTATTCAGCAATGAAAAGGAATGAGCCATTGATATATGCAGCAGTATGAGTGAATCTCAAATGCATTATGCTCGGTGAAAGAAACCAGACACAAAAGATTACATACAATATGATTCCATTTAGACAGTGTTCTGCAAAAGGCAAAACTATGTGAAGAAAGAAGATCAGTGTATACCAAAAGGTTAACTATGGGGAACGAGACTGACTTCAAAGGGACAGCAAAAGGGAAGTCTGAAGGGTGTTAAAACTGTCTTGTATCCTGTTTGTGGTGGCGGTAACAATATTCTATGCATATGTTAAAATTTATAGAACTCTACATTCAGAAATGTTAAAAAGATAATTATTATACATTAATCCTTACAGTCAAGATTTAAAAATAAGTGAGGTTTGGAAGGCAGCTATGTTCACCATTATTCCACCAACAATTCAGGACTTCCAGATGTACAAAGCTGTAGTACAAAACAGCATGTTACTGGCACAAAAATAGACACTTCGATCAACGGAACAGAATAGAAAACCCAGAAATGACCCCACAACTATATGATCAATTAATCTTCAACAAAGCAGGAAAGAATATCCAATGGGGAAAATAGAGTATCTTCCACAAATGGTGTTGGGAAAACTGGACAGGAACATGCAAAAGAAAGAAATCAGACCTTTTTCTTATATAATACAAAAAATAAATTCAAAATGGCTGAAAGACCTAAATGTGAGACCTAAAACCATCAAAATCCTAGAGTAGAACACAGTCAGGAACCTCTTTGACATCAGCCACAGCAACTTATTTCTAGATTTATCTCCTGAGGCAAGGGAAACAAAAGCTAAAGTAAACTTTTTACAGTTTAAACTGGGACTACATCAAAATAAAAAGCTTCTACACAGCAAAGAAAACAATCAACAAATCTAAACAGCAACCTCCAGAATGGGAGAAGATATTTGCAAATGACATATCTGATAAAGGGTTAGTATCCAAAATATATAAAGAATTTATCAAGCTCAACACCCCAAAAATGAATAATCCAATTAAAAATGGGCAGAAATTGGGGTGCCTGGGTGGCTCAGTAGATTAAGTGTTCGACTTCAGCTAGGTCATGACCTCAAGGTTCATGAGTTTGAGACCTGTGTCGGGCTCTGTGCTGACAGCTCAAAGCCTGGAACCTGCTTCAGGTTCTTTGTCTCCCTCACCCTCTACCCCTCCCCTTGCTCATGCTCTGTCTCTCAAAAAATGAATAAATGTTAAAAATTTTTGTAAAAATGGGCATAAATGAATAGACACTTTTCCTAAGAAGACATATAGATGACCAAAAGACACATGAAGCATGCTCAACATCACTGATAATCAAGGAAATACAAATCAAAACTACAATGAAATATCACCTCACACCAGTCAGAATGGATAAAATCAAAAACACAAGAAACAACAGGTGTTAGCAAGGATGTGGAGAAAGGGAAACCCTCTTGCACTGTTGGTGGGAATACAAAATGTGCAGCCACTCTGGAAAAGAGTATGATGTTCCCCAAAAATTTAAAAATAGAGTATGATGTTCCCCCCTGAATTAAAAATTTACCCTATGATCCAGAAATTGCACTATTAGGTATTTACCCAAAGGATACAAAAATATCAATTCAAAGGGGTACGTTCACACTGATGTTAATGCACCCCACTGTTGGTGGGAATGCAAAATGTGCAGCCACTCTGGAAAAGAGTATGATGATCCCCCCAAATTTAAAAAGGAGTATGATGTTCCCCCCAAATTAAAATTTTGCCCTATGATCCAGAAATTGCACTATTAGGTATTTACCCAAAGGATATAAAAATATCAATTCAAAGGGACACATGCACCCTGATTTTAATAGAAGCATTATCTATAATAACCAAATTATGGAAACAACCATGTGTCCATGCACTGATGAATGGATAAATAACTGATAAAGAACCAGATGGACTTAACAGATATATTCATAACATTCCATCCTAAAACAGCAGGATACACATTCTTTTCAAGTGCACATGGAACATTCTCCAAAATACATAGCATACTAAGTCACAAATCAGGCCTCAACAAATACAAAAAGTTGGAGACCATACCATGCATATTTTTTTTACCACAATGCCATGAAACTTGAAATTAATCACAAGAACAAATCTGGAAAGAGCACAAATACATGGAGGTGAAACATCATACTACTAAACAATGAATGGGTTAACCAGGAAATCAAAGAAAACATTTAATAAAATTCATGGAAACAAATTAAAATGAAAATGGTCCAAAACTTTTAGAGATGCAGTAAAAGTGGTCCTAAGAAGGAAGTATGTAGGAATACAGGCTACCTCAAAAAGGAAGAAAAATCTCAAATAAACATCCTAACCTTACACCTAAAAGTGCTGGAATAAGAACAACAAAGCCTAAAGCCAGCAGAAGGAGGGAAATAATAAAGATTAGAGCAGAAATAAATGGGGCATCTGGGTGGCTCAGTTGGTTAACCATCTGACTTCGACTCAGGTCATGATATCACACTTTTTTGTGAGTTCTAGCTCCACATCAAGAACAGTGCTGACAGTTCAGAGACTGGAGCATTCTTCGGTCTCCCTCTCTCTGCCCCTCCCCTGCTCATTCTCACTCTCTCTTTCTCTCTCTCTCAAAAAAAGGAATAAATAATTAAAAAAAATTTTAGAGCAGAAATAAATGTTATAGAAACTAAAAAAAATAATAAAAATTAAAAATAAAACAGGTACATGAAACCAGGAGTTGGTCCTTTGAAAAAATAACAGGGGCACCTGAGTGGCTCAGTCAGTTAAGGGGCCGACTTCGGCTTAGGTCATGATCTCAAGATTAGTGGGTTCCAGACCAATGTCAGGCTCTCTGCTGACATCTTGGAGCCTGGAACCTGCTTCGGATTCTGTGTCTCCCTCTCTCTCTGGCCTTCCCCCGCTCATGCTCTGTATCTCTCTGTCAAAAAAATGAATAAGCACTAAAGAAAAATTTTAAGGAAAAATAACAAAGTTGATAAGCCCCTAGCAAGACTTATTAAAAAGAAAAAAGACCCAAACAAAATCATAAAAGAGAGAGGAGAAATAACAACCAACACCACAGAAATAAAAACAACAGTAAGTGAATATTATGAGAAAATATATGCCAACAATTTGGACAACTTGGAAGAAATTGATAAATTCCTAAAAACATATAAAATACCAAAACTGAACCAGGAAGAAATAGAAAACTTGAAAAGACAAATCACCAGCAAAGAAATTGAATCAGTAATCAAAAATCTCCCAACAAACAAAAGTCCAGGACTAGTTGGCTTAACAGGTGAATTCTACCAAACATTTAAAGAAGTGTTAATACCTATTCTTCTCATACTATTCAAAAATAATAAAATTGGAAGGAAAACTTAGGAATTCATTCTATGAGATCAGCATTATCCTGATACCAAAACCAGATAAAGACCCCACTTAAAAAGAGAACTACAGGGGCGCCTGGGTGTCTCAGTCGGTTAAGCGTCCGAATTCAGCTCAGGTCACTGTCTCATGGTCCGTGAGTTCGAGCCCCACGTCGGGCTCTGGGCTGATGGCTCAGAGCCTGGAGCCTGCTTCGGATTCTGTGTCTCCCTCTCTCTCTGCCCCTCCCTCGTTCAGGCTCTGTCTCTCTCTGTCTCAAAAATAAATAAACGTTAAAAAAATTTAAAAAAAGAGAACTACAGGCCAATATTCTTGATAAACATGGACACAAAAATTCTCAATAAAATACTAACAAACAAAATCCAACAGTACATTAAAAGAATCACCACAATCAAGTGGGATTTATTTCTGGGCTGTGAGGGTGGTTCAATATTCACAAATCAATCAATGTGATAACACCACACTAATAAAAGAAAGGATAAAAAACATATGATTGTATACAAAGATCCAGAAAAAGCATTTGACAAAATACAACATCCAAACCCTCAACAAAGTGGGGTTATAAGGAACATACCTCAAAATAATAAAGGCCATACATGAAAAACCCACAGTTAATATCATCCTCAATAGAGGAAAAACTAACAGATTTTCCTCTGTGGTCAAGCACAAGACAGGGATGTCCATTCTCACCAGTTATTTAACATAGTACTGGAATTCATAGCCTCAGCAATCAAACAAACAAAAAGAAATAAAAGGCATCCAAAATAGCAACAGGGAAGTCAAACTTTCACCATTTGCAGATGACATGATACTCTATATAGAAAACCTGAAAGACACCACCAAAAACTGCTAGAACTGATACATGAATATAGTGAAGTCACAGGATACAATATTAATGTACATAAATGCGTGGCATTTCTATACACCAATAATGAATCAGCAGAAATATAAATCAAGGAATCAGTCCCATTTACAACTGCACCAAAAACCATAAGATACCTTAGGAATAAACCTAACCAAAGAGGTAAAAAATTGTTCTCTGAAACCTATAAAACACTGATGAAAGAAATTAAAGATGTGACAAAGAAATTAAAGATGACACAAAGAAATGGAAAAATACTCCATGCTCATGGATTGGAAGAACAAATACTGTTAAAATGTCTATCTTATCCAAAACAATGTACAAATTTAATGCAACCTCTATCAAAATACCACAAGAATTTTTCACAGAGCTAGAACGAAGAATCCTAAAAGTTGTATGTGACCTGAAAATACCACTATTAATAAAAGCAACATTGAAAAAGAAAAACAAAGTGGGAGGCATCACAATTCTGGAATTTACATTCCAGAAGCTGTAGTGAACAACACAGTATGGTACTGCCACAAAAATAGACACATAGATCTATGGAACAGAATAGAATACCCAGAAATGAACCTACAACTGTATGGTCAATTAATGTTCAACAAAGCATGGAAGAATATCCAATTGGAAAAATATATTATTCTCCACAAATGGTGTTAGGGAAACTGGACAGCCAAAGAATGAAACCAGACCACTTTCTTATACCATACATAAAAATACATTCAAAATGGATGAAAGACCTAAAAGTGAGACCTGAGACCATCAAAATCCTAGAGTAGAACACAGGCAGGAACAACTTTGATATTGTCCATTCCAACTTCTTTCTACATTTGTCTCCTGAGGGAAGGGGGAAAAAAGCAAAAACAAAAAACAAAACAAAACAAAAAAGCCATTGGAACTACATAAAAATAAAAACTTCTGGACAGCAAAGGAAACAATCAACAAAACTAAAAGGCAACCTCCAGAATGGGAGAAGATATTTGCAAATGATGCATCTGATAAAGGGTTAGTATCCAAAATATACAAAGAACTTATCAAACTCAACACCCCAAAAATGAATAATCCAATTAAAAATGAACAGAATACATGAATAGACATTTTTTCCAAAGAATACAAAGAGATGGCCAACAGACATGAAATTATGCTCAACATTACTCATCATCAATGAAACACAAATCAAAACTACAATGATACATCAGCTCACCCCTGTCAGATGGCTAAAATTAACAACATCAAAAACAGCAGGTGTTAGGATGCAGAGAAAAGTGAAATCTTTTATACTGTTGGTAAGAATTCAAACTGGTGCAGCCTCTCTGGAAAACAGTATGGAGGCTCCTCAAGAAGTTAAAATGGAATTGCCCTATAACCCAGCAATTGTACTGCTAGGTATTTACCAAGAGGATACAAAAATACTGATTCAAAGGGATACATGCACCCAGATGTTTATAGAAGCATTATCCACAAAAACCAAATTACAGAAAGAGCCCAATGTCCATCAACTGATGAATGATAAAGAAGTGAGATCTATCATCTATCTATCTATCTATCTATCTATCTATCATCTGTTTATCTATCTATCATCTATCATCTATAATGGAATATTACTCAGCCATAAAAAAGAATGAAATCTTGCCATTTGCAACAACATGGATGGAGCTAGAGAGTATTATGCTAAAGAAAATAAGTCCATCAGGAAAAGACAAGTACCATATGATTAAACTCATATGTGGAATTTAAGAAACAAAACAGGTAAGCAAAGAAAGAAAAAGAGTGGTAAACTAAGAGAAACACTCAACTATAGAGAATAAACTGATGGTTGTCAGAAGGGAGGTGAGTGAAGGGATGGGTGAAATAGGAGATGGGAATTAAGGAGTGCACTTGTGATCAACACAGGGTGTTGCATGGAAGTGTTGAATCACACTGTACACTTGAAACAAATATTACACTGTATGCTAACTGGAGTTTTAAAAAACTTAAAAAATATGAAAAAAAGAAAACCTAAAAAAATAAGTGATGTTTTAATTCTGCACTACACACTTTTTTATCTTATTTGCAACACTCCTCTAGGCATCTAGTCTTTCCTCAGTTCTTTCTCTCAGCTTTTATGATGTGATCTGATGAACCAATTCACACAAAAATTCAAATGATACTAATATGTACATGTATTTCTTTAGTAGGGTCATTTTAATTTGATGAGATCACAGAAGTCTTTTTTTAATGTTTATTTATTTTTGAGAGAGAGAAAGAGAGACAAAGTGCAAGCAGGGACAGAGAGAGATGGAGACACAAAGTCTGAAGCAGGCTTCAGACTCTGAGCTGTCAGCAGAGAGCCCAATGTGGGGCTTGAACCCATGAACCATGATATCATGACCTGAACCAAAGTTGGATGCTTAACCAATTGAGCCACTCAGGTGCTCCTTAAGTTAAAGTGATGCATCTCAGTGAGTTGGATTACAAGCATTGGCCGTGAGTAAAGGAGACATTGTAAGAGATTAGAGCCATAACAGCCTTCTATACATTTTTGAAACTGAATCATATTTGCTTATTTTTTCAAATATTATTTTGGAAATTGTAAATTGTGTAAGAATATGGCATAGTCTATGTGGTACTATAGATGAATATATGTGTATATCCCTCCCCAATACTGATTACACTCAGATCAGGAAAAGAAATTACAGTTGGAATGAAAAAAAGTGTCTTGATATCTTAATTTCTTAATAAAAGACATCATTTAATTGATGAATTTCTTATATAAAAATTCTGAAACCATGTAAGCTTATTGTGTGTGTGTACACACACATGCATTATTTTTATTGTTACTTCTCAGGGCTGAGTGACTATGCTTGCATGTAAAGTGCTTTTTAAAAGTTGTCTAATAGTGAGATTCCTTTTGTAAAGTACAAAATGTTTAAAGCAAAAATTTACTCTTTATTCATTTTAAAAGCTAAATTTATATGTTAGATTTCCTTTAAGTGTGATACATCTGTGCAAGAATTGGGAGGTTTCAAACATGCAGAATTTATTACCAATTTTTCTTTTTATTCTTACTGATACCAAATAGAGGTAAACCAGATTTTATGAGTCATAATACAGACAGTATAGTGAATGTCTGTACATCCATCATATAAATTCATGTATATTAGATCTCAGTAAAAGTAATAAAAGATCTTAAAATAAATTAGACTTGCAGTTCTTTCCAAAGTGAGCCCAGCAACAATGTGTCTGAATTAGAATACTTTACCCTTATTGATTTTCATTTTCATGTCAGGTTTGTAAAATATTTCAAGGTGTATATCATGGGTGCATATGACATATGATCTTAATTGTACTTTTTTGCCTCTGTCAAAATCAGATGAAGTGGAAACACAGGGATTACTAAAACTATGATAGGATGCTCACCTTACTTACCTAGAGGCAGGTACTAGGAACTCTCAATCTTGCATTGCATCCACTGAATCCCAATATCACTGACCAACTTCATTTAAAAGCACTCCAATCAGAATATTCTTTGAGAAGAACAACAGTAAAACAGAAAATGTTACAATGGGTTAAGAAAATAGTTGAGTGGCTGAATGTTTAGTCATATCCATTAACCTTCAATTTGGATGATTTGGATAGAGGAAGAAGATTTTGTTTTTAGCGTGACAATGAACAAATCAATAGTTTGATCAAAATATACTATTACAGTTTAAAAGTATAAGATGGATAATACAGTATCAGAGAGGCCAGTAAAGCCATGGAGGAAATTGTTTCAACCTGAGAAAGAGAAGAACTCATCAAAACTAATATCCAGAACAAGACTAAATAGTTGCATTTCATCAAAATAATATGGTGATTCAGTGCTTAAATATTATCAGCTTTTTGTTCTTGCAGGCATTCTAGCTCCTACCCCCCAAAGTTAAGCATCTTCCATCTTCCCCCATCCACTTCAAGGGGAATGCCTAAGAGCAAATGAAATTTGAGCAATGGCACAGAGGTGGATTACTTGAGAAATACTGATCTGGTTAAGCACCAAATAAGGAATATGCCAAGAATTAAGGAGAAGCTTTAGCTAGAAATGAAGGAAAGACTGAAATGGCATATGTCATGAGATCCCAAAGCAGCCAGCTCCAAATAAGGGGGACAGGGATATTAAATCAGAATTAGGGAAAAGAGGTAAAAGACCAGATTTGGCAACCTGAAGGAGTAACTATTGAAAACTCTGTTTTGAGGTGACTTTAGGAGGTGAGTTAGGGATGGGGTATCTGTGTACATCAGAGAGAAGTGCTGTATTGGGAAAACAAAACTTATGGAGCTATAGACTCCCTTTTTGTGCCCATTCTTTGAACTAAGCTGATATCATTGCAGCTTTGGGCCTTTCATATGGGCTGGTTTGTGGTGAACTACAACAAAACTGGCTTTACTTAAAATGGAGTCCTTTAACACATCAGAGTGGTACCATTGCAGGGTATTGCTGTGGCATTTCTCTTCTCCCATTAGTCCTCAAAACCCCAAACAGAAAACAAATAACTGGGAATAAGGAAGCTATGCATATCTCAGGTTCTTATAGAAAATGAGAAGAGACATAGTGCCCTCACTCTTGTCAGTTAATAACTCACCTTTATGCCCTGTTGCCATTTGTAAGCTTGAACCCTACATCTTCTGTCATCTCGGCTTGATTATTAGTCCAGTTCTTGTATGTTTATGACTTCACTTCCTTTGTGCTGCATATGCTTTACTTCAGATCATGATTAGATCCTGTGTTTCTGAGCCTAATATCCCAACTACAAGTCCTAGTTGCCCCTCGTACAAATGTTTGGTTTTGGAGTTTTTACATGAACTGCAGTATGACTCCTATTAATACCACTACAGTGGCCAGCCAAAAGTGCCCAAAACCCTTCCCCTAGCAGAACTTCTGTTGAACAAGAAAAATGAAGGAACAGGATAGAAGAGAAATGATACTGTAGAGACATTAGGGTAGCTCAGAGACCCTAGTTAGCAATTTGTATTTTATTTCAAAAGAACAAGAACCATCTTCTCCTATAAAATGTCTCTTGGTCAGAGAAAAACATACTGCATAGGATGGATAATTGCCCTGGCACAAAGTAGTGTTATGTGGGTTTGGAAAGGAGCCAAGCCCAAAGAGAAAAGAAAATATCAGTGAGAACAGGATAGGAAGTTGAAATTTAAGATCAACATGCATAATGAAAAATATTTGGTGACCTTAGGTGACTACTAAATTAAACCTGGTTTAAAATATGATTTGGGTGTTTAGGAACAGAAGTTCTCAGGTATATTTCCCTTTTGACTACTATTTGTAACTGCAAATACAAGGTGAGGACTGCCTGGGTGAATGTTTTTCACAGCTAAATTGAAACATACTGACTCATGTAGAAAAAAGTCATGGAGATTTACCTTTCCAAGTAAATTCATATACCAACCCAGAAAACATCCCCCAAAATGACAGCATATGAAAGGTTGTCCCCTTGGAAAAGGAGTTCAATTTCGAATTATCTATACTATAGACCTTGAAAGTCTGTCGTCATTTTGTCTGATGAAAAATGGAGATGTTTGACTTAGTGACCGATGACCTGCCCAAGAGTTTTTTCTTTTTTCTATTACTGCTTCAATTGTATATTTACTGAATTAGCTGTGATTGATGATAGCATTTAAAGCCCTTGCTAGTTTTTCTGGTGAAAAGATGGCATATTTTAACTATGTTAATAGTTTTAGGTTTAAGTGTAGCACAATATATTTTTATAATCTTTCAAAAGTGAAGCCACAATTTATACAAATGGATTCATTCTGTCTTTAGCCCAAGCAACTCTGACAAAAATATGTCATTTAAAGTAATGTTGCTCATCATTCAGAGATGCAAAAGCTGAAGGCTACATTGCTTTGATATGAAATAACTTTGTAGTTTTTGAATGCCTGGCGAAATCTGTATATGCCACTAACAGCAACTTAAGTAGTTTGTACAGCTGGGGCCAAATGTACTACTAGGGGGAAAATATCACTGACAGCAGTAATTTTAAAATAAATAATATAGCTAAAGAAACAGTTTTGTTCAGAAACACAAACTTCCATAAAAATGGTTGTGGAATATTTAATCATTTTAAAGGTTTATTAATATTGTGAACAATGTGAAGTGTTGGTAAGGACAGCAGACTATAGGGCTACTTTTTTTTTTTTTTTAACTTAGGCAGTCTTATTTGGAATTTGGTGTATATCAGATTTAGGGTGAGTAACCTAAAACTTTTTTTCCTAAAACTTTTTAAGAAATGATAACAACTGAATATTATTTTCTACTTGGTATATTCCTCAATGAAGAATAGTTTACACTCTTACCTCGTAAATATGACTGTGGGGGAGTAAATACAAGGGTTTGCTCATATTGTCTCTTTTGGTGTGACTACTGTATTTCAGTATTGTTAGGTTCTTAGGTCTATTTGAATGCCAATAGCTAAATTCTGTAAATGGAGAAGAAAGATAATTTGGGAAATTACCCTGTAAGAGATGGGATTATCTGTCTGTAGTGCTGGATAATTAAGTATTCACTTAAGCCTTTAGGCCTCAAAATGAACTCTCAATGTTTCTAATATTAAATAAGCCTAGGTCTCCTAAAACATGCCAGTTTATATGTATTATAATCACAAGGTTCAAGCCATTTTCTCATACCGACAGCCTTAAACTGAAGTATACTTAGTTTATAAAAGTCAAACCAAGACATGACAGGTTCCCAGAGATGTGTAAACATGTCCCTGACTGATGAATATGCTGAACTGAATCGTATTTACAGGTGGTAGCCTCCATTCTGTTCCAGATTTGGGGTGTGTGTGTGTGTGTGTGTGTGTGTGTGTGTGTTTGTGTGGTTATATAACTTACCCATAATTTTGATAAGTGTTTCTGTAGGGACTTTGGATGGTACCTCATCAAGTACAGGGAGATAGTAGGGCACCCAGAAATGAGTTCCTTTGCATGTGATGTATAGTAGTACCTTGGTTGACCCCTGCTGACTTGTGCTTTTGAAGTATACTTTTAATACTATAACTGTTTTCCGCACAAAATATTTGACCTATAGCATTCATAAATAACAACTACAAATATAGGCTCAGTATTATGAATTGGGTTCTTGTATATCTGGAGTATAAGAATGTGCAGTCTTCTGACAATAGGCCCAGGTAAGCAAATTCATGAAGCACAGCTTTGTTTAATCTCTTTAGTATTACCCTCTATTGCTATCCACACATGTTAACTCTGTATATTCCCAATTATGGCAGCATAATTAAAAGCCATCTTTGACCTTTAATGACCTGAAATGGAACAAACTTCTCATCTCCTGCACGATTATAATTTTCAGCTAGGACAAAAAGCACACCTAGAGCTATGCCTACATTTCCGTCATTAAAACCCCCACCTTTGTAGTATTTCCCAATCTGAGCCCCCTAATAATGTGCAGCAAAATCTCTATGCCCAGACTGTTTGGCACAGGGTCATATGATGTGTCCTTTCTCCTTTATAGGAATACAATGAGTCTTCATTGCAAAGGGTAGATCATAACATATAAGCACTTCATATGTCATTGAATTGACAACTTAAATCTATTTAGATGTTTTCTAATTCAGTCTAACAGCCTATTGGTAGTAACCAGTTAAATCCATTAAACCAGTAATAAATCTAGACTTTACTTGTCTAAAGGCTAGCCTCAGATCATCAATGGTCCTCATGGAATACTTTATAAATAGTCCAGTAAACAACTGTGAGAGAAAAAAGCAAAACTATTTGTATTGAAGTTTTCAGTGTGTAGTTCAAGGAAATTTCCAAGAATGGAAGTTTGTGAAGAAAATCAACTTCGCATAATATGAATAATAATCTCTTCTGTTTGAGTACATTTTCTTGAGCGGGGGAGGGGCAGAGTGAGGGAAAGAGCCCAGTGTGGAGCCTGACATGGGGCTTGATCTCAAGACCGTGAATTCATGACTTGAACCTATATCAAGAGTGGAAGCTTAATAGTCTGACCCACCCAGGAACCCCTGTTTGAGTAAATTTTTATATTTATAGAACACATTCATGCACATTTATAAATTTGATCTTTACAATAACCTTATGAGGACAGTAGGACAGACATTGCTATTCCCATTTTACAGATGAGGAAATTTAACAAATTTTGTTGAGGACACACAGACATAAATGATGGAGGCCACAACTCAATCCTAAATCTGTTTTTTTTTTTTTTACTTCTCTGTTAGAATTACAATAGTCACTGTTGGTGTTTTTTTTTTTAATTAGATGAATTAATTAGTGACATTACTCATTTGTATCTCTGTGTCCTTTCACCATGTGCCCTCTTACTCAGAATGTCCCTTCCCTTTTCTCCTAGGCCTAGCTCAAATCCTACTTGCTTCATGAAAACTCTGGTTATTCATGGATCTCTCCCTTCTCAGAACTTCTACAGAACTTCTAGTTTATACTCTAAAATCCAGCATTTAATTTTTACTGCCTTATATTTTATCCAAATTGAGCTTAGGAATGAAACTGAAACTGATCTCTTTGTATAAATGGCTTTTACATTTTTAACATAATCAATAAAGGTGCTTTATTTATAATTTATAACTAAAGGCAGTACAATGATAAATGCCGATTACTAAAAGTTTTTACTGCTAAATTGTATAATTTACAATTTTAATGTAATATTTTTAAAGTTTTTATTTAAATTCCGGTTAGTTAATATACAGTGTGATATTAGTTTCAGGTGTACAATATAGTGATTCAACATTTCCATACAATACCTGGTGCTCATCACAAGTATACTCCTTAATCCCCATCACCTATTTAATCCATCCCCCCACTAACCTCCCCTCTAACCTCCCCTCTGATAACCATCAGTTTGTTCTTTATAATCTGTTTCTTGGTTTCTCTCTCTCTCTCTGCCTCCCCTTCCCTTTTTCTCCTTTGCTCATTTACTTTCTTTCTTAAATTCCACATAAGAATGAAATCATATGGTGTTTCTCTTTCTCTGACTGAATTATTTTCCTTAGCATAATACTCTCTAGCCCCAGCCACATTGTTGCAAACAGCAAGATTTCATTCTTTTTATATGAGTAATATTCCATTGCATATATATGCCACCTCTTCTGTATCCATTCATCAGTCAATGGACACTTGGGCTGTTTCTGTAATTCAGCCATTTTAGATAATGCTGCTATAAACCTCAGGGTGCATGTATCACTTTGAAGTAGTATTTTTGTAATCTTTGGGTAAATACCTATCATTGCAACTGCTGGATCATAGGTTCGTTCTATTTTTAACTTTTTGAGGAAGGCTTATACTGTTTTCCAGAGTGGCAGCACCAGTATGAATTCCCACTGACAGTGAAGGAAATTTCCCCTATCCACATCCTTGCCAATAGCTCTTGTTTCTTGTGTTTTTGATTTTAGCCATTGTTACAGGTGTGAGGTGATATTAAAAGGAAACTTATAGAATAGGAGAAGATTTACAAATGATATATGTGATAAAGTGTTAGTACCCAAAATATGTAAAGAACTTATAAGACTCAACATCCAACAAACAAATAATCCAATTCAAAATGGGCAGAAAACGTGAATTGCCATTTTCCAAAGAAGACACACATATGGCCAACAGACACATGAAAAGATGCTTAACATCACTGATCATCATGGATATACAAATGAAAATTACAATGATATATCTTTGTATAAATGGCTTTTTAAAAATGTTTATGTATTTTGAGAGAGAAAGAGAGAGAGAGAGAGACAGAGAGACAGAGAATCCCAAACAGGCTCCATGCTCAGTGCAGAGACTGACAGGTTCTTGATCTCACAACCATGAAATCACAAACTGAACTGACAGCAACAGTCAGATGCTTAACCAACTGAGCCACCCAGGAACCCCTGTATAAATGGCTATTAAACATCATATCCCTTGTCCTCTCCCTTTTCTCCCATGGGCTTATCTTATGGCCTGCACCCAGAATTATCCCTTCACAGGAAGAGTGTCAGATGTACCTTTCATTAAGGTTTTTTACCTGCCAGAGGGAGGCAATAATTACTGTTTTACAGGACTGTGATAGTTGAATGAGAATTAATACAAAAGTGCTTGGCATTGTTTCTGGCATGTGGTAAGGCACTCAATAAATAGTGTATCATGCAGATATTAAAGTGTTAAAAAGAGTGAGAAAAAGTAAAGGCAGTGTTTTAAGTCTTTTTTAGCCTTTTTAGTGACTCCCTTTGGCTTTAGGCATGCCTGCATTTCCACCATTCCCTTTATGAACATCTGTGCTTTGATTACATAAACATTCTTATTTCCCAGATTAGTCTACCCATAATAACATCAGTGAAAGGATGAGATATGTGTGTAAGCATAATATCTATAAAGAGAGGTTAAAACCACTTTTGCATACATATTGTCTGCAGGTACCCATGCCATCCAATCCAATTTAATGCTGCTTTGTATGCTGAATGAAAGACGCAAAGAAATTTGGTGAATTGCCCATTAACTACATTCAACAGAGGGATGGGTAGAGTTTCTCCTCACTGACAGTCATGAATTTATAGACACTGTCTCTTTATTACATGTGAAAAGTCCTCCAGTGTGTAATTACTAATCCAAATATAGTCATGTGGCCTTAAAAAATACCTTTAAGACACTTTTAAGTTCTTCCTGAGGTTACATTTCCAATTGTACCTTTGATTATAGGAAGTACTTAAAAGTATGCTCATCCCTGGCACAATCTCCAGTGTTCTTCCTGTTTTGATAAATAACACCTTTAAAAGAATTTTGCATCATCTTGTGATGATCTAAACTTGATGTGTACATTAAAATAAAGGATGGAATGACCAGTTCATATACAAAAGAAGAAACCCCTTGAAATTTTGCCTAATTTAAAATTAAATCAGAACTTTCTCTTATTTTGAGGCTATTATTGATCTTTTTAAAGTTACTTTTTTAAATGATAAGGTGAAAAACAGAATATAGTTAGCAGAAATCATAGATTTTGGTTTCAAGGAAATTTCAGAGGTTTTGATATCTATCTTCCTGTCCAAACTAGTGAATAAAATTGCAAAGTAACAGGTAAATTTGAAACACTGTTTATGGAAGCCTCAATAAAATTCCTATGCAGAGAATTTTCTAGCAAGTGACATTCCCTATAACAAATCTTATTTTGACCCTCTTTATGCTAGGACAATTATAAAGGGTCCTTGTGGGGAAGACCTGGCTTTGTTGATGTATCTGAAATATTTTGGGGTGCCTGGATGGCTCAGTTGGTTAAGGATCTGACTTCTGCTCAGGTCATGATCTCACAGTTCATGAGTTCAAGCCCCGTGTCGGGTTCTGTTCTGACAGTTTGGAGCCTGCTTCAAATTCTGTGTCTCCCTCTCTCTCTGCTCCTACCCCACTGACTCTCTCTCTCTCTCTCAAAAATAAATAAACATTGAAATATATTTCCCACTTTTATTGGGCTTTGTTTCTATTGCTCCTGGGAGATCAGGAAGTGTTTCATTTTGAATTTATATCTAATAGATAGTAAAAGAAGTCTTTACTGTTTTATAGCCTCTCAGTATTATAAATAATGATATGAAGCTCTCAAAGGACCAAAATTCTGAAAGATTTTTCCACATTCAACTCTACATGTCATGTGTAGCTTATATGTCCTAATTGTTCATCCCACTGAAAAATAAAAAAAAAAATGAGAATCCTGACAGATTTGGTATTGAGCATTAGACTTTAATAACCTTAGCCCTAAAATCAGACATTTTTATTAGCATTTTGAAAGTATATTTTAAAACTTGTAAAACAGGGATTTGAAGTGACTTGACATGGATAGTACGAGGAGGCATGGTGTACATTTACTGCAAAACTACAGTTTGACTATTGTAGAAAGCCTTTTAAAAGTTGATATCTGCTTTTGAGGAGGAACACTGAGATATTCAATGTACCCTACCTCCATTGGGAAGTAAAATTGGGAAATAGCCTATGTATGTATTTAGGACGCTTCCATCTCACCCTCCATACTTGTTTTTATTGTGAACCCCCATCTATCCAGTGTGTTACATCTTCACACTACCACAAGAGCACATACAAAATCTTCTACATCTTAGACACAAGGTAAACATTTGGTATTAGTTAATGGTGTGGATCAAAGTCCCTTTGACTTTTAGCCAGTTTCCCTCATTTGCAAGACTGCCTTCATCAGGAGTTCTAGGTTCATTGCTCAAAAATAATTTAGGCTGTGTATGCTCCATGTCAAATGAATCATCTGAGTTCTGTTTATTCTTTCTGACCATTGACAGTAAATTCAATCTAGGCCACTTATTCAGTCTTTTTTAATCATTAAAGGAAACCATATGACCTAGCCAAAATTTGCATCTTATTGATTTTGTAGGTCCAAAAAATCAAATCAGACTGACTTTTTTGCAGTCCATCTATCACTTAACACTTGACCTGTACATGGCAAATCCAGCCACACGTAAAGATGTGCCTTATGCAGATTCATAATAAAAATCCTATTTTCATTTTAGAGTCTCTCAATTTACCTTTGCCGATGGCAAGGAAATAACACTCATGTATTCTCTGTGTTGTACACTTCATGATCTTCCTCCCTCCACTGTTTCTCCTCTAGTAATTGCTCTAAACTGGAATTATAGTGCCAAGTCAACAGGGAAGAAACAAATGCCTAAAAAGTACAAGTTTTTTAGGACACCATAACAAAATAATATAAAAATACTGTATACTTATTTTATTTTCTAGCATGTAGATTGAAATGGGTCTAGGGAAGCTGTGATCTCCATTCTTTTCAATTAGCCTGCAACCATCTCAGCCTCTTTCGGCAGCTTTAAAAAATATAACCTGTTATATTTTTAAATTATTGCAGATTCATATGTACCGATAAGAAACAATGCAGAGATCCCATGTACTCTATACCTAGTTTTCCCCCAATTGGGACCTCTTGCAAAACTGTTGTGTAATATCACAGGCAGGATATTGACATTGATGCAATCCACCAATTTTATTTAGATTTCCCAGTTTTATTGGTACTTAATTCTGTATGTGTAGTTCTATGCAGTTTTATAACACCTATGAGTTTGTATAACCACCACCACAGTTAAGACACTGAACAATTCCATCACCACATATTGCTCCTTTTAAGTACATCAGCCTTCCTCTTCCTCCCTGACTCATTTTCACTGGCATTGAATCCTGGAAATCACTAATCTCTCCTCCATTTCTAAAATTTTGTTATTTCAAAATGTTACATAAAATAATCATACAATATGCAACCCTTTGGAGTGGCTTTTTTCCCCTCGAAATAATTCCTTGGAGATTCATCCAAGTTGATGCATGTATCAGAAGTACATTCCTTTTTAATGCTGAATGGTATTCCATGTTATAAATGTACAACCGTTTCTTTAACCTGTTAAAGGACATCTGGGCTCTTTTGGAGTTTGGGCTATTATGAATAAAGCTGCTATAAACATTTGTGCATTTGTGTACAGGTTTTTGTGTGAAATAAGTTTTTATCACTGTGGGATAAATGCCCCCAAAGTAAAATTTCTAGATTATATAATAGTAGAGTATTTAGTTTTATAAGAAACTAACAGTATTTTCTAGAGCGGCTATTACACTTTACATTCTTGACAGCAATGAATGAGTGATCCATTTGCTACACATCCTTGCCAGCATGTGGTGTTGTCAATATTGTTTTATTTTACATTCTGATTACTGTATAGTGATGTTTCATCATGGTTTTAATTTGGATTTCCCTAATGAATAAGAATACTGAACGTCTGGGTGTCTGGGTGACTCAGTTGGTTAAGCGTCTGATTGGCTCAGGTCATGATCTCCTGGTTTGTGGGTTCGAGCCCTGCATCAGGCTCTGTGCTGACAGCTTGGAGCCTGGAGCCTGCTTCGGATTCTCTCTCTCTCTCTCTCTCTCTCTCTCTCTCTCTCTCTCTCTCTCTCTCTCAAAAATAAACAAACATTAAGAAAAGAAGAATACATCTTCTATGCTTATTTTCCACCACTATACCCCTTTGATGGAGTGTCTTCATGCCTTGTGCGGTCATTTTATAAGTCAATTGTTTTTGTTTTTGTTTTTTTCTTTTACTCTTGTTTTCAGAGTTCTTCATGTATTCTATATACTATTCTTTTTCAGATATTTGGTTTGCAAATATTTTCTCTAAGTATGAAACTTGTCTTTTTCTCCTTTAAAATGGTATTTAACGGAACAAAATGTTTTTAATTTGGAGATGCCCAATTTACTATTTTTTTCCTTTTATGGATTGTGTGCTTTTGTTGTCAGGTCTAAGAACTCTTTGCCTAACCCCAGATTCCCAAGATACTCTATGTCTTTTTCTAAAGAATTTATACTTTTAAAGTTTATACTTAAGTCCATGAGCCATTTTGAGTTATTTTTGCATAAGATATGAGTTTTAGGTTGAGATTCATTTTGGGGGCTATGAATATCCAATTTTTCTGGCATCACTTTCGGAAATTGCTATCTTTCCTTTATTGAATTGCTTTTTACTTTTGTCAAAAGTCTATTTTGCATATTTCTGTGGGTCTATTTCTTGGTTTTACATTTTTTCATTGATCTATGTATCTAATTCCCACCAATGCCACACTGTCTTGATAATTGTAGCTATATGATAATCCTTAATATCAGAGTGATTCCTCTTAGTAAAGAGGAATTGATTTTTCTTGGTCAAGGTTGTTTTCACCATTCTAGGGCCTGTGCCTTGTCACATAAATTTTACAATAAGCCTGTTTATGTCTGAAATATGCCTTGCTAAGATTTTTTAAGAAATTGCATTGCACTTAAAAATCCATTTAGGGAGAACTAATATCTTTAGTATCTTGAGTCTTCCAATTTATTAACAGGGCTATTTATCTCTATTTATTTAGCCTTTGATTTTCTTCATCAACATTTTATAATATTCCACATACAGATCCTGTACATGTTTTGTTAAATGTATGCCCTAATTATTTCATTTTCTTTGGAGAGATTATAAATGAAATAGTAGTTTTCTTTTCATAATGTTTTTCTGGTTTGTTATCAGGGTAATACTGCCCTCAAATAATGAGTGTGGTAATTATAAATGGTATTGTGATATAAATTTTATTTTCTACATTTTCACGATTAATATATGGAAATATAGTTTTCTGTGTTGATCTTATACCCTGTGACATTCTGAACTCATTTATTAGTTCTAATGTTTTGGGGGTTTTTTTTTGGAGATTCCTTGGGATTTTCTATTTGGACAATTATGTCATCTGCAACATTATTTCTTCCTTTGCAATATGCATGCTGCTCTCCTCTGCTTTTCTTGCAGAAGCTATAACTTTTATTGTAGTAGCTATAGTTTCTAGTACTATGTTGAATAAGTGTGGTAACAGAAGACATCCTTGTCTTGCCTTATTCCTGATATTTGGATGGAAATATTCAGTCTTTGACATTAAGTGTGATATTAGCTGTAGGATTTAGGCTCATGTCATTTATCATTTTCAGGTAATCCCCTTCTATTCCTAACTTGCTGAGAGTTTTTATCATAATTGGTATTGAATTTTGTCAAATGCTTTTTCTTAATCAATTGACATGATCTTATGATTTTTATTTTACTATTAATATGATAGATTACACCAACTGAATTTAAAATATTTCACCATCTCTACATACTTGGTATCAAGGACACTTGGCCATTGTGCATAATTCTTTTTATAAATTGTTGAATTTCATTTGATATTTTGTTGATGATTTTGCATCTAAGCTTTTGAGAGACATTGAAATAATAGTTTTCTTTTCATAATCTTTTTCCGGTTTGTTATCAGGGTAATACTGCCCTCAAATAATGAGTTGGTAAATGTTCCCACCTCTTTATTTTTTGAAAGAGACTATATAAAGCAGTGTTTATTTTTTCTTTAAATAGTTGTTAGAATTCTTCAGTAGAACCATCTTGGCCTAAAAATGTATTTTTCAGAGGTTTTGAAATCACAAAGTCTATTTATTTTTTTTAATTTATTTTTTTTAAGAATTAAAATAAGGTTTTTATTTTTTTTCAATATATGAAATTTATTGTCAAATTGGTTTCCATACAACACCCAGTGCTCATCCCAAAAGGTGCCCTCCTCAATACCATCACCCACCCTCCCCTCCCTCCCACCCCCCATCAACCCTCAGTTTGTTCTCAGTTTTTAACAGTCTCCTATGCTTTGGCTCTCTCCCACTCTAACCTCTTTTTTTTTTCTTTCCTTCCCCTCCCCCATGGGTTTCTGTTAAGTTTCTCAGGATCCACATAAGAGTGAAACCATATGGTATCTGTCTTTCTCTGTATGGCTTATTTCACTTAGCATCACACTCTCCAGTTCCATCCACGTTGCTACAAAAGGCCATATTTCATTCTTTCTCATTGCCACATAGTATTCCATTGTGTATATAAACCACAATTTCTTGATCCATTCATCAGTTGATGGACATTTAGGCTCTTTCCATAATTTGGCTATTGTTGAGAGTGCTGCTATCAACATTGGGGTACAAGTGCCCCTATGCATCAGTACTCCTGTATCCCTTGGGTAAATTCCTAGCAGTGCTATTGCTGGGTCATAGGGTAGGTCTATTTTTAATTTTCTGAGGAACCTCCACACTGCTTTCCAGAGTGGCTGCACCAATTTGCATTCCCAACAACAGTGCAAGAGGGTTCCCGTTTCTCCACATCCTCTCCAGCATCTATAGTCTCCTGATTTGTTCATTTTGGCCACTCTGACTGGCGTGAGGTGGTATCTGAGTGTGGTTTTGATTTGTATTTCCCTGATAAGGAGCGACGTTGAACATCTTTTCATGTGCCTGTTGGCCATCCAGATGTCTTCTTTAGAGAAGTGTCTATTCATGTTTTCTGCCCATTTCTTCACTGGGTTATTTGTTTTTCGGGTGTGGAGTTTGATGACCTCTTTATAGATTTTGGATACTAGCCCTTTGTCTGATATGTCATTTGCAAATATCTTTTTCCATTCCATTGGTTGCCTTTTAGTTTTGTTGATTGTTTCCTTTGCTGTGCAGAAGCTTTTTATCTTGATGAGGTCCCAGTAATTCATTTTTGCTTTTAATTCCCTTGCCTTGGGGGATGTGTCAAGTAAGAAATTGCTGCGGCTGAGGCCAGAGAGGTTTTTTCCTGCTTTCTCCTCTAGGGTTTTGATGGTTTCCTGTCTCACATTTAGGTCTTTTATCCATTTTGAATTTGTTTTTGTGAATGGTGTGAGAAAGTAGTCTAGTTTCTTCCTTCTACATGTTGCTGTCCAGTTCACCCAGCAACATTTTTTAAAGAGACTTTTTTCCATTGGATGTTCTTTCTTGCTTTGTCAAAGATGAGTTGGCCATACATCTGTGGGTCTACTTCTGGGGTTTCTATTCTATTCCATTGGTCTCTGTGTCTGTTTTTGTGCCAATACCATGCTGTCTTGACGGTTACAGCTTTGTAGTAGAGGCTAAAGTCTGCGATTGTGATACCTCCTGCTTTGGTCTTCTTCTTCAAAATTACTTTGGCTATTCAGGGCCTTTTGTGGTTCCATACAAATTTTAGGATTGATTGTTCTAGCTTTGAGAAGAATGCCAGTGAAATTTTGGTTGGGATTGCATTGAATGTGTAGATTGCTTTGCGAAGTATTGACATTTTAACAATATTTATTCTTCCAAATCATGAACGTGGAATGTTTTTCCATTTCTTTGTGTCTTCTTCAATTTCCTTCATAAGCTTTCTATAGTTTTCAGCATACAGATCTTTGACAACTTTGGTTAGCTTTATTCCTATGTATTTTATGCTTCTTGGTACAATTGTGACTGGGATCAATTTCTTTATTTGTCTTTCTGTTGCTTCATTGTTAGTGTATAAGAATGCAACTGATTTCTGTACATTGATTTTGTATCCTGCAACTTTGCTGAATTCATGTATCAGTTCTAGCAGACTTCTGGTGGAGTCTATCAGATTTTCCATATATAATATCATGTCATCGGCAAAAAGCGAAAGCTTGACTTCATCTTTGCCAATTTTGATGCCTTTGATTTCCTTTTGTTGTCTGATTGCTGATGCTAGAACTTCCAACACTATGTTAAACAACAGCGGTGAGAGTGGACATCCCTGTCGTGTTCCTGATCTCAGGGAGAAAGCTCTCAGTTTTTCCCCATTGAGGATGATATTAGGTGTGGCTTTTCATAAATGGCTTTTATGATGTTTAAGTATGTGCCTTCTATCCGACTTTCTCGAGGGTTTTTATTAAGAAAAGATGCTGAATTTTGTCAAAGGCCTTTTCTGCATTGATTGACAGGATCATATGGTTCTTATCTTTTCTTTTATTAATGTGATGTATCACATTGTTTGATTTGCGAATGTTGAACCAGCCCTGCAGCCCAGGAATGAATTCCAATTGATCATGGTTAATAATTAATTCTATATGGTGTTGAATTCGATTTGCTAGTATCTTGTGGAGAATTTTTGTATCCATATTCATCAGGGATATTGGCCTGTAGTTCTCATTTTTTGCTGGGTCTCTGTCTGGTTTAGGAATCAAAGGAATGCTGGCTTCATAGAATGAGTCTGGAAGTTTTCCTTCCCTTTCTATTTTTTGGAAGAGCTTGAGAAGGATAGGTATTATTTCTACTTTAAATGTCTGGTAGAATTCCCCTGGGAAGCCATCTGGTCCTGGACACTTATTTGTTGGGAGATTTTTGATAACTGATTCAATTGCTTCGCTGGTTATGGGTCTGTTCAAGCTTTCTATTTCTTCCTGTTTGAGTTTTGGGAGTGTGTGGGTGTTTAGGAAATTGTCCAATTCTCCCAGGTTGTCCAGTTTGTTGGCATATAATTTTCCATAGTATTCCCTGATAATTGATTGTATTTCTGAGGGATTGGTTGTTATTACAATCAATTCCATTTTTATTCATGATTTTATCTATTTGGGTCATCTCCCTTTTCTTTTTGAGAAGCCTGGCAAGAGATTTATCAATTTTGTTTATTTTTTGAAAAAACCAACTCTTGGATTCATTGGTCTGCTCTACAGTGTTGTTGTTTTTTTTTTTTTTTTTTTTTTTTTTAGATTCTATATTGTTTATTTCTGCTCTGATCTTTACTATTTCTCTTCTTCTTCTTCTGGGTTTGGGGTGTCTTTGCTATTCTGGTTCTATTTCCTTTAGGTGTTCTGTTAGATTTTGTATTTGGGATTTTTCTTGTTTCTGGAGATAAGCCTGGATTGCAATGTATTTTCCTCTCAGGTGTGCCTTCCCTGCATCCCAAAGCATTTGGATTGTTGTATTTTCATTTTAATTTGTTTCCATACATTTCTTAATTTCTTCTTTAATTGCCTGGTTGACCCATTCATTCTTTAGTAGGGTGTTCTTTAACCTCCATACTTTTGGAGGTTTTCCAGACTTTTTCCTGTGGTTGATTCAAGCTTCATAGCATTGTGGTCTGAAAGTATGCATGGTATGATCTCAATTCTTGTATACTTATGAAGGGCTCTTTTGTGGCCCAGTATGTGACTTATCTTGGAAAAGGTTCCATGTGCACTCGAGAAGAAAGTGTATCCTGTTTCTTTGGGATGCAGAGTTCTAAATATAACTGTCAAGTCCATCTGATCCAATGTATCATTCAGGGCCCTTGCTTCTTGATTGATCCTGTGTCTAGGTAATCCATCCATTTCTTTAAGTGGAATATTAAAGTCCCCTGCAATTACCACATTCTTATCAATAAGGTTGCTTATGCTTGTGATTAATTATTTTATGTATTTGGGGGCTTCCGTATTCGGTGCATAGACATTTATAATTGTTAGCTCTTCCTGATGGATAGACCCTGTAAATTTTATGTAATGCCCTTCTTCATCTCTTGCTACAGCCTTCAAAGTCTAGTTTGTTCATATTAGTATGGCTACTCCAGCTTTCTTTTGACTTCCAGTAGCATGATAGATATTTCTCCATCCCCTCACTTTCAACCTGAAGGTGTCCTCAGGTCTAAAATGAGTCTCTTGTAGACAGCAAATAGATGGGTCTTGTTTTTTTTTTTTTATCCATTCTGATACCCTATGTCTTTTGGTTGGAGCATTTAGTACTTTTACATTCATTGTTATTATAGAAAGATATGGGTTTATAGTCATTGTGATGTCTGTAGGCTTCATGTTTGTAGTGATGTCTCTGGTACTTTGTCTCACAGGATCCCCCTTAGGATCTTTTGTAGGGCTGGTTTAGTGGTGATGAATTCCTTCAGTTTTTGTTTGTTTGGGAAGACCTTTATCTCTGCTTCTATTCTAAATGACATACTTGCTGGATAAAGGATTCTTGACTGCATATTTTTTTTTTCTGTTCATCACATTGAAGATTTCCTGCCATTCCTTTCTGGCCTACCAAGTTTCAGTAGATAGATCCATTACTAGTCTTATCGGTCTCCCTTTATATGTTAGAGCATGTTTATCCCTAGCTGCTTTCAGAATTTTCTCTTTATCCTTGTATTTTGCCAGTTTCACTATGATATGTTGTGCAGAAGATCGATTCAAGTTACGTCTGAAGGGAGTTCTCTGTGTCTCTTGGATTTCAATGCCTTTTTCCTTCCCCAGATCAGGGAAGTTCTCAGCTATGATTTCTTCAAGTACCCCTTCAGCACCTTTCCCTCTCTCTTCCTCCTCTGGGATACCAATTATGCGTATATTATTACATTTATTGTGTTACTTAGTTCTCTAATTGTCCCCTCATACTCCTGCATTTTTTTATCTCTCTTTTTCTCAGCTTCCTCTTTTTCCATAATTTTATCTTCTAATTCACCTATTCTCGCCTCTGCCTCTTCGATCCGAGCTGTGGTCACCTCCATTTTATTTTGCAGCTCATTTGTATTTTTTTAGCTCCTCCTGACTGTTTCTTAGTCCCATGATCTCTGTAGTAATAGATTCTCTGCTGTCCTCTATACTTTTTTCAAGCCCAGCGATTAGTTTTATGACTATTATTTTAAATTCATTTTCTGTTTCCTTTGCTGTGCAGAAGCTTTTTTTCTTCATGAGTTCCCTATAGTTCATTTTTGCTTTTAATTCCCTTGCCCTTGGGGATGGGCATTGAGGAGGGCACCTTTTGGGATGATCACTGGGTGTTGTGTAGGAAACAATTTGGCAATAAATTTCATATTAAAAAATCATTTTCTGTTACATTGGTTAAATCGTTTTTGATCAGTTCATTAGCTGTCGCTAGTTCCTGGAGTTTCTTTTGAGGAGAATTCTTCCGTTTCATCATTTTGGATAGTCCCTGGAGTGGCGTGGAACTGCAGGGCTCTTTTCCTGTGCTGTCTGGAGTAACTTGCATTGGTGGGCGGGGCTGCACTCAGACCTGATGTCTGCCCCCAGCCCACCACTGGGGCCACAGTCAGACTAGTGTGTACCTTATCTTCCCCTATTCCAGGGGCAGGACTCACTGTGGAGTGGTGTGGGCCCTGTCTGGGCTACTTGCACACTGCCAGGCTTGTGGTGCTTCTTCGATGGGATCTGGTGTATTAGCTGGGGTGGATCCACAAGGTGCACAGGGGCAGGAGGGGCAGACTCAGCTCACTTTGCCTTCAGTGGTCCACTTAGGGAGGTGCCCTGTGGCACCAGGAGGGAGGCAGACCCTTCAGAGGGATGGATCTACAGAAGCACAGTGTTGGGGGTTTGTGCAGTGCTAGCAAGTTCTGTGATGGGAACCGGTTCCCTTTGGGATTTTGGCTGGAGGATGGTCGAGGGAGATGGTGCTGGTGAGTGCCTTTGTTCCCCACCAAGCTGAGCTCTGTCTTCCGGGGCTCAACAACTTTCCTCCCATTGTCCTCTAGCCCTCCCGCTCTCGGAGCAGAGCTGTTGACTTATAACATTCCAGATGTTAAGTTCCACTGGCTGTCAAAACACACTCCGTCCGGCCACTCCGCTTTTGCAAGCCAAACTGGGGGGCTCTGCCTTGCAGGATTGGCTGCCCCTCCACCACCCCAGCTCCCTCCTGCCAGTCCGTGTAGCGCGCACCACCTCTCCGCCCTTCCTACCCTCTTCCGTGGGCCTCTCGTCTATGCATGGCTCTGGAGAGTCTGTTCTGCTAGTTTTCTGGTGGTTTTCTGGGTTATTTAGGCAGATGTGGGTGGAATCTAAGTGGCCAGCAGGATGCGGTGAGCCCAGTGTCCACCATCTTCCTCTGTCCGACAAGATTATTTTAAAATGTATATGGAAATTCAAAGGATCTTGGCCAGTAAAAGTGGTGATACAGGATACCAAATGAAATCCAGACAAAGAGTTTCAGAGAGCGAGGTGTGGGGAAAGGTGCGGGGCCCCCATGCCACAACAGGTGTACCACTCTCCCCAACCTCTAGGTGTTCACCACCCAAGACACTCTTATTTTTTATTTTTATTGTGGTAAAACATACATTACATAATACTTATACTTTTAATGATTTGTAAATGTATAATTCAGTGACATTAAATACATTCACAATATTGTATATCTGTCACTGCTATCTATAGCCAAACTTTCAGCATCCTGAACATAAATTCTATTCTCATTGAACAATAACTCCCTGTTTCCCCTCCCCCATCTTTTGGTAACCATTATGCTACTTTCTGTCTTTATGAAAGTGGAATCATATAATATTTCTTTTTACGTCTCTGGTTTAATTTACATATTTTCAAGGTCCATCCATGTTGTAACATATATCAAAATTTAATTATTTTTTTCTGTCTGAATAATATTCCATTGTATGTTTAACCTACATTTTGTTTTTCCACTTATCTATGAATGTGTGTGGGGGTTGTTTCCCTCTTTTTGTAAATAACACTGCTATAAACATTAGTGTACACATATCTATTTTAAACCATGCTTTAAATTGTTTGACATGTTCTCAAGAATGGAGTTGAGTTGCTGGATCATGTGGCAGTTGTTTTGTGTTTAAATCTTTGAGAAATCACCAAACAATTTTCCATATTTTCTGCACAACTTTCATTCCTACTGGTAAGGCACAGATATCTAATTTCTCCACATCTTTACCAATGCTTATTTTTTAAATCTTTATTTTTGAGAGAGAGAGAGCACAAATGGGGGAGAGGCAGGGCGGGGGTGGGGGGGATAGAGGATCTGTCATGGCCCTGCGCTGACAGCAGAGAGTCCAATGTGGGGCCTGAACTGGCAAACCACAAGATCATGACCTGAGCCAAAGTCAGATGCTTAATGGACTGAGCCACCCAGGCACCCCACCAATGCTTATATTATGTTTGTCTGTTTGCTTTTAATAAAAGACATCCTACTAAGTGTGAAGTGGTATTTCATTGTGGTTTTGATATGTATTTTGCTAATGATTAATGATGTTGAGAATCTTTTTTGTGTGCTTATTGTCCATTTGTATGTCTTTTTTTTAATATGAAATTTATTGTCAAATTGGTTTCCATACAACACCCGGTCCACATCCCAATAGGTGCCCTCCTCAGGGCCCATCACCCACTTTCCCCTCCCTCCCAACCCCATCAACCCTCAGTTTATTCTCAGTTTTTAAAAGTCTCTTATGATTTGCCTCCCTCCCTCTCTGAAAGTCTACAGCCATACCACCTTGAACGCACCTGATCTTGTATGTCTTTTTTTAGAGAAATGTCTATTCAACTCCTTTGCTCATGTTTGAAATAGATATTTTGTTGTTGTTGGGTTGTAGCTTTTTATATATTCTGGATACTAATACTAATCACTTATAAGATTTGCAAATATTTTTCCCAATTCTATAGTGCTTTTGATTGGTAAACATTCTTAATTTTAATAAAGTACAATTTATATATATATATATATATATATATATATATATATATGTATATATTTCTTTTTCTTTTAGACTATGCTTTTGGTGCCATATAAAAGAAATATTTGCCAAACAATGCCATGAAGATTTTCTCCAATGTTTTCTTTTAATGGCCTTATAATTTTACCTCTTTTTACCTCTTTTTTTATTGTTTATTTATTTTTGAGAGAGAGAGAGAGCACAAGCAGGGGAGAGGCAGAGAGAGAGAGAGAATCCCCCTACACTGCAAGTGCAGAACCCGATGTGGGGCTAGAATCCACGAACTGTGAGATCATGACCTGAGCTGAAATTGAGACTCAGATGCTTAACCGGCTGAGCCACCCAAGCTCCCCTATAATTTTACCTCTTAAGTTTGTATTTTTGATCCATTTTGATTTACTTTATATATATGGTGTAAGGTAAGGATCCACCTTCATTCTTTCGAATCTAGATAACTAGTTTTTCCCAGCATAATTTGTTGAAAAGATTGTCCTTTCTCCATTGAGTGGTCTTGTTACCCTTGTTAAAAATCAAAATTGACCATATATGTGAAGGTTTATTTCTGGGCTCTATTATATTCTATTAGTCTATATGTCTCTTTTCTTGTCTTCCTGTGGGTTACTTGAACATTTTTAAAAGATTACATCTTGATTTATTTATAATATTTTCTAGTGTATCTCTTTATATAACTTTTGTACTGGTCACATTGTGTATCATGATATACATATGTGACTTATGACAGTCTACTGGTATCAGTGTATTACCACTTTTCTTTAAAAGCTTTGTTTATTTATTTTGAGAGAGAGAGAGCATGAGGGGCAAAGAGAGAGAGAGAGAGAGAGAGAGAGAGAGAGAGAGGGAGAATCCCAAGCAGGCTGTGTGCTGTCAGCATGGAGCCTGACACAGGGCTTGATCCCATGAACAGTGAGATCATGACCTGAACTGAAATCAACTGTTGGATGCTTAACCAACTGAGCCACCCAGGCACCCCGTTGTTTTACAACTTTGAATGAAGTACAGAAAACTTATCTCCATTTAGTTTTCTATACTTCTCCCACTTTTAAATATCCTTGTTTTTAGTATCAAATAATATTATTTTTCCTACGATCAAATATGATACATAAACTCATAAATAAAAGGACAATCTACTGTATGTACTCATATTTTTGCTCTTTCTCTTGTAACTTCTTCTTTCCCAATGCCACAGGATTCTTTCATTTATCATTTTCTTTGTTTTAAGAACATCCTTTAACCAAGGTTTAAGGGTAGGGTTGTTAACAACCAATTCTTTTAGTTTTCCTTCATCTGTGAATGTCTGTATTTACCCTTCATTACTCAAGAATACTTTTGCTGGATAGAGACTTGGAAAGTTTTCCCATTTGGGGAAAATTCAGCCATTATTTCTTTGAATGCTCTTTCAGCCCTACTTTTTTTCTTCTCTCATTCTGACACTCTAATGATACAAATATCAGATCTTTTGTTATTATCCCACAAGTCTTTGAGGCTCTGTTCATTCTTAGTCTATTTACTCTTTGTTGTGTGAATTATAATACTTTGTCCTCAAGTTCACTGATTCTATTTCCTGCTGCTATTTCCATTCTACTATTGAGTCTATCCAGAGTTTTTATAATTTATTTTATTATATTTTTCAGTATATAATTTTAATTTTTAAATATTTTCTATTTCCAAGTTGCTCAGTTGTTAGAACATGTGACTCTTGATCTCAGGATTCTGTTTGAGCCCCACATTGTGTACAAATATTACTTAAAAGTAAAATATTAAAAAATAAATAGACATATAAATAGTTTCTACCTACTGAAATTTTATTATTTTTTCATTTGTTTCAGGATAATTTGTAATTTATTGTTCAGGTATTTTTATGATTCCTGCTTTGCAAGTCTTTTCAGATAATTGTAACATCTAATTCATCCCAGTATTTGTGTCAGTTTATTTCATTTTGTCATTTCCCTGGTTGTTGGTTTGATAAGTGATTTTTTATCATTCCCTAGGTATTGTGTCTGTTATATTTGTACAATACTAGGCCTGTTGCTTTTGCATAGCAAAGGAAACAATGAACAAAACAAAAAATAACCTACTGAGTGGGAGAAGATATTTGCAAATGACACATCCAATAAGGGTTAGTATCCAAAATATATAAAGAACTGCTACAACTCAACACCAAAAACTTCCAAATAATACAATTAAAAATGGGCCGAAGGCATAAATACATATTTCTCCGAAGAAAACACACAAATGACAAACAAGCGCATGAAAAGATGCTCAGCATCACTAATCATCAAGGAAATGCAAATCAAAATCACAATGAGATATCCCTTCACACCTGTGAGAATGAGTAAAATCAAAAACACAAGAAACAACAAGTATTGGCATGGAATTCGAGAAAAAGGAACCCTTATCCACTGTTGGTGGGATTGCAAACTGGTGCAGCCATTGTGGAAAACGGTATAGAGGTTCCTGAAAAAGTAAGAAATAGAACTATGCTTTGATCCACGAGTTGTGCTACCGGGTATTTACCCAAAGAATACAAAAATATCAACACTAGCATTATCAACACTAGCCTAGATACGATGGAAGCAACTCAAGTCTCCATTGGAAGATGAATGGATAAAGAAGAAGTGGTATGTATGTGTGGTGTGTGTGTGTGTGTGTGTGTGTGTGTGTGTGTATTGCACAAAAAGATCTATACATGTATATTTAATATGTATATATAAAATGGAATATTACTCAACAACAACAAAATGATCCACGCATGCAACAACTTGGATGGATGTAGAGGGTATAATGCTAAGTGAAATAAGTCA
This sequence comes from Neofelis nebulosa, assembly GCF_028018385.1. Classification (NCBI taxonomy): domain Eukaryota; kingdom Metazoa; phylum Chordata; class Mammalia; order Carnivora; family Felidae; genus Neofelis; species Neofelis nebulosa. The sequence continues at coordinate 85,846,339 of NC_080800.1, forward strand.
GTCAGAGAAGGACAAATACCATATGGTTTTACTCATATGTAGAATTTAAGAAACAAAACTAATGAATAAAGAGAAAGAGAGAGAGACAAACCAGGAAAGAGACACTTAACTATAGGAAACAAAGGGATGGTTACCAGAAAGGAGGTGGATGTGGGAATAGGCAAAATATGTGAAAGGGATTAACAGTATGCTTATCATGATGAGCACTGAATAATGTATAAAATCATTGAACCACTACATTGTACACCTGAAACTAGTATAGTACTAACTGTATAAAATTTTTTAAATAAAATAAAATCTTTAATAGATAGTTATCTGTTTAGGGACAGTCCCTAGATTGTGGTCTAATCTTGCAGTCTGTATTTTCAATAACTATTTAATTTTTAGAGCCTTTATGGAGCTATTTTAGTCAGCTTGGTTCATCTGGTGCTGCTGAAATAAAGCTATATGTCTATACAAAAAATGTACATGGATTCTTACAATAGCTAAAAGGTGGAAATAACCTAAATGTTTATCAACTGATTAATGGATGATAAAAACATAGGATAGCCATACAATAGAGCATTTTTCAGCAATAAAATGGAATGACACACTAGTGCATGGATAAACCTTAAAACAGTATGCTATTATACGAAAAGGTTGCACAACTATCAGCACAATCAATATTAGGATATGTCTAGCACTCTAAAAAGAAACCCATGCCTATCAGCAGATCTTCTCAGGTTTTTCCTGCTCTTGTGCACGGTATCGTTCATGCATGTGACCTTCACTTATTCAGGAATATTTCAGAGTTTTTCATATCCCTCTTTGGACATCTTATTCTCCAGTTTTTCCTTTTACATTTTTGGTCAGCTCTTTGTTAATTCCAGCTATTAATGTCACTCTAGGCACCTGAGGTGTTAAACAATCACCACTGATAATTTTTTATAAAGTCCCTGTAGATCAGACTGTTTACACAGAGTAAACTCTGTGCCTAGTCAAAGAAATCAAGCCCTAAGAATGTAGTTTGTCATGAAGCTTCCAGACATGTCAAATAGTAACATTTATCTCAGGATGAGGCTTTTGGATCGCTGGAAACCTGTTCTGCTTTCTTCAATCCAGTAGCTACTAGACAGCTGATTGTCAAGCTACCATAATTGTGAGTCTGTTGGTTTTTAAAGCTATGATGAAGCTTGGGATTAGGGAAAGTTAAAATGCCACAAAATTCATTGGTATTATTGAGATTCAGTCATTTTACTTTAATAAAAAGCTCCTTGAATTTTTGCAATCCTTTAGTTAATTTCCAGTGTTATGAAAAAGTTGACTTTAACCATTTTTGCCACTGTTTCCATTGCTTTTATACAGGATTGGATTTTGGTGGTTCTTAAACTACCATTGTAGAAGTTACCCTCTTGTGTGAATAGTTTTAAAATAGTTGAGGGGAGCCTGGGTGGCTCAGTTGGTTAAATGTCCAACTCTTGATCTTGGCTCAGGTAATCTCACCGATCATAGGTTTGAGCCCCAAATCAGGCTATGTGCTGACAGCGTGGAGCCTGCTTGAGATTTTCTCTCTGCCTCTCTCTCTCAAAAAGAAAAATTAAAAATTAAAAAAATAAATAAAATAGCTCAACATAAAATGAATATGTGTGTATGCATGTGTGTTTGTGCTTATGTATGTATTAATCTTTCTCTCTCATATTCTATTAATCTACTTAGACTGTATCACTTCTGTCTGTGTTTTGTCTCTGAAATATTTATTTCATTTTCTTATTTTTTAAGTTTATTTTGACAAAATACAGCATCCTTTCTTGATAAACACCCTTAAGAAAGTAGGGATAGAAGGATCATACCACGAGCGACATATGAAAGACAACGCTAATATCCTCAATGGGGAAAAACCGAGATATTCCCCCCCAAGGTCAGGAACAAGACAGGGGTGTCCACTCTCACCACTGTTATTTTGAGAGAGAGAGAGAGAGAGCACATGTGCATGTGGAGGGGCAGAGAGAAGAAAAGACAGGATCCCAAGCAGGCTATGCACCATCAGGGAAGAGCCCAATGTGGGGCACGAACTCATGAACCATGAGATCATGACCTGAGCTGAGATCAAGAGTTGGACATGTAACCAACTGCACCAACCAGGTGCCCCTAATATTTTTTTTAAGTTTATTTATTTATTTTGAGAGAGACAGAGACAGCATGAATGGGAGAGGGTCAGAGAGAGAGGAGACAGAGAATCCCAAGGAAGCTCCTTGCTGGCAGTGGAGAGCCCGATGTTGGGCTTGAACCTACAAAACCGTGAGATCATGACCTAAGCCAAAACCCAGAGTAGGACCCTTAACCAACTGAGCCACTGAGGCGCCCCCTGAAATATTTATTTTAAATATATGTTATTTTTACAAATCTTTTTGGTTCTCCTTTAAAGATCAGCCTCCTTTCCCTTTATATAATCATCCATACCTATGTGTTTGTCTTTTAGCAACAGTGCAATATTCAAGACTTTGTCGGGCGCCTGGGTAGCTCATTCAGTTGAGCATCCAACTTCGGCTCAGGTCATGATCTCACAGCTTGTGAGTTCGAACCCCATGTCGGGTTCTGTGCTGACAGCTCAGAGCCTGGAGCCTGCTTCTGCTTCTATGTCTCCCTCTCTGCCCCTAACCCACTTGCATTCTGTCTCTGTCTCTCTCAAAAATAAATAAACATTTAAAAAAAAAAAAAAAAAAATATATATATATATATATATATATATATATATATATATTTTTTTTTTTTTTTTTAAAGACTTTGTCTTTCTGGCTTGGGCATTTGAGCAACACACAAAGGATAGTAATACAACATGTTTTCAAGAGAGCAAGAAGGTTGCTCTAATAATAGGAAATTTATGTAAATATATTTGACAACCTTTCATGTAGAAACTGAAGAGAATCCTACATAAATAGCATGAGTGTTTGGGACGTAGTGAGTGTATATTTTCTATCCAAAAAAATAAAACTATTACAAATGCCCTTTAAGTTTCTTTTTACAGTTTTCTTGGCTATTCCATCCGGGATTACTATCCAAATCAATTATCCAAATTTACAAATATAAGCAAAAAGAAATATACATTCACTAAATCACCATAGAGAAAATTTAGTTGGCAAGAAAATTATACTAACCTAAGTGTGAATATATCCAATTTACCAATGTGATCCTGTACTTCAGTTATTTTGGCCATACTAAGTTAAAGTGCCACTATTACCCCTTGGAATGTCAAAAGGTTTTTTGATATCAGATTGGTCCAACAGCTAATCATATTTTCTCAGCACCTATTTTGACAAAATATTAAAGCAGGCAAACTTCTGTCTTCGGCACTGACAGATCCCCCAGATTCATTTCCTTGTTTCTTCTGCCATATTACCTGGGGAAGCAGATAATCCTTCTCTATATGAGGCTCTCAGGTGACCACAAAAATGTTTTAAGAACGGTCATTTTCATTCAAGAAAGTAGACAAAAACTACAAGAACGAATGCATCTCTAACCTGAAGAATCTCATCATCTCCTTATTAAACAAAGGCTGCTGATGCTCTGATGTCTCTTTTCTCCCACTTCCATCCTTCCCTTCATCCCTCCCATCTTTTCTTTTCCCCTTCCTCCCTCCCTCTCTTCCTTGTTTCCTTCCAGGCATATGTGAAACACTTTTTTTTTTTAACATTGTATGTCTCAAATATGGAGTATTAATCACATAAGTGCATAAATAATTTTTCCAAGCAATGGAGGCTAGCAAGCTATATAATGAGCTTTCTGTAACTCTTCCTCTTTCCTCATCCTGAGATGAAATGGCAGGATCTGTGATTAGAATATTACTATGCTAAACAGGCCAGAACATCTGATATTATTTAGTTACTGGTGTGCAAGAAGAGTTTCCCTGGTCTCTTCCTTCTTCATTAAAAAAATCTCCTCTTAGAAGAACATCTGTATTCAGCAGATCATGAGCTTACATATCTATATCTATATATATATATATATCTATATATATGTTTGTATACATATATACATATATACATATATATGCTTTATAAAGCTGTAAAAAAGCGTATATATATATATATATATATATATATATATGCTAAAATGCAGTCACCTATCAACACAGACCAAGTACCAGGCACCAATTGATTCATTTACCCAGAATAATGCCATATCTGTGTGCAATATAAAGGCAGTATAGTTAAAATGGGTCATGTCAGTTTGTCAGTTGAGAGAGAACATTGAAAGGACACAGGCACTCGAGTCAGACAGACATAGCTTTAAACCTATATTCTGTTATGTATTTTCTAGTTTCCTTATATGTAAAATATGATTTTCCTCTGTTATATTGAGGGTTGAAATGTTGAGGTTGATAAGATTAAATGAAGTAATATATGCAAAGTGCTCAGCACTGTGCCTGGCACATAGTGAGTACTCAGTGATTATTGTTCATGGCTTCCAACATTCAAAGAAATTTTCCACGGTCTCAAGTTCTGTGGATTTCCAAATGAGGCTGCTCCATACTTTGTAGATTTTTTTCTGTAGTGCCAGTTGTCCTTAGTGCCTTTTAGCAGGAGAACATAGTCTCCTTCAGATTCACTGTATGGAGGAGACTATTAGAGACTGGGGTAAGAAGAAGCTAGTACTAATGATTTATTTTTTCCTCATGGACACTTTTCTTTAAGTTTTTTCATCAACAAAATCTGAATTAAAATTTGTATCTTACCAAATGTTATTCCTAGTGTCTTAAGAGGGTTAATGCCAGTTCCAAATTGAGTATGTTAGGCTCTAAAAAAAATCTGAGCACAAATCCATACACAATTATGTGAATTAATCTTAGCCTGTTTTTCTTTACCCCTGAAGGCTCAGGCTATCTAAGTAGAAAGCGTCTAGATTTTCTTAAGCAATCTATATTTGAGAAAATCACTGAAGCTTCCTCATAAGCAATTCCTTTCATTGTGGAAAACAATACTATCCTGTCATAAATCCAGTGGAATAAAAATGAAATGAGTAATAATGGTATAGTTTAATAGCAAGAAAGGAGGCTGACGTGAATTGAAGTATGTGAATGCTTTCCTTAATATTTATTTTTAGGGGGGAGGGGCAGAGAGAGGGGGGCAGAGGTTTCGAAGTGGGCTCTGTACTAACAGCAGCGAACCCCATGCAGGGCTCGAACTCACAAACCGTGAGATCATGACCTGAGCCATGAGCCATGAGTCAGAGGTTCAACCTACTGAGCCACCCAGGTGCCCCTAAGCATGTGGATGCTTAAAGTAAGACACAGAAGGAAGAAATATCTAAAAATGTGCAGGAATATGTGTGAGTGTGTGTGTGTTCGTAATTTATAAAGTGCGGCCCCATAGGAAATAAGTATCTTGTTAGAGACGTTGCTCTTTTGGTTCCTAAACAAACAGGACACTGGGAAACATCCACCTTCAGCTGTACTCTTGGTTTCCATAGCCCTCCCTTCTTGCCAACCCAAGCATAGAGTATCATTAATTCCTCCTGCCTGGGAATAGTCCCCAAATTATCTCATTACTGGGCTGCTTAGTGCTATCAAAAGTTGGATTATTAAGGAGCTGTGTGATGCCTTGTTTCCTGATAATAAAAGCACAATGGCCATCTGGATGGAGATTAATATTTCACTTGGGGTTATGTAATAGTTTATTCCATTCCAGTTGCAGTACCCCTTCCTAATTTTTCAAAATGCCACTGAAGCCCATTTCATGAAATTGCAAAGTAATCTGACAGTGATTTTAGAAAGAGAAAATTTGCTGAAGCTATGGATTTGCATTTCCTGTGTCATTTTAGTTAAAATGAGGAATGCTTGAAATTTATACATAAACAGCACTGCATTTTGGCCTTATTTATTCAAGAAGGCCCTTGAAATAGTGGTTGGTTATAATTATGCTTTGCCATTATGTGAAGAGAGAAAAAAATTGTCTTCTTGCATTTAGCTCTTTGTTATCAGTTTAGGAATTTTAGGGAATAGTTTGTTAAAATAGTATTGCAAAAGTTAAGATCAGAATGACTGTTCCCAGGGACAAATCTATGAATTCTCTTTCTACCTGGCAGTTCACCAAACCAGGGACTCTGAGAGAGGCAGCCCAGTTTTAGCATCAATGAATTCCCTCACTTTTTCCCCCCACCCCTTTTTTCCAATATAATTTTTCAGTCCAGCATCAAAATGAAGAGGTTGAATTCTTATGAACCAGCATACATGGTCTTTTGCCCAGTGTACTAAGTCCACACTACTCATCTTTGCTTCAAATCCTTAGAAGCACTCTCCTGATCTGCAGTCTGTGGCCAGACTTCCATTTTCTCTTTCCTCTAGTACCTGTTAGAAAGACCGATTCAGGGGGCACCTGGATTACTCAGTCGGTTAAGCCTCTGACTCTTGATTTTAGCTCTGGTCATGATCTCACAGTTTGTGAGTTTGAGCCCACATCAGGCTCTATGCTGACAGCGTGGAGCCTGCTTGGGATTCTCTCCCTCCCTTTCTCTCTGCCCCTCCCTAGCTCATGCTCTCTCTCTCTCTCTCTCTGTCTCTCTCTGTCTCTTTCTTTCTCTATGCCTCTCTCTCTGTCTCTCTCAAAATAACTAAACATTAAAAAATACAGATTCAGTATTTTGTCTCATGAAATCCCTACCTTGAAATCACTGAGTAATTCACTTAGCTGAATAGTTTCCTCTGTGAAATGTGATTATTTGATATAATGACAGATAAGAACCTCATTAATTTGATGTTTAGGATAGCAGAAAGGATCACTAGCTTTTTCTTTAGCAACAATACATTTACCCTCTATGTGATAGGCAAGTACATTGATTTTTTCATCAATGTATTAAGTTTCCCTTTACTTCAATAAGCATCTAATGAGCACTCAACGTGCCAGCAATCCAATGGACAGTAAGTGATGAGAGAGTGGGTGGAGGCAAAGGATGTTGGAGATGTGTGCCCTGTCCATAAGGATGAATAAGTTTTTTACTTCCTTTGAAGGAACTGGGTTATTGATTTGATAATCCTTCTAGAGCCTAGAGAGGTACTAGCTAGTTCCAGCTCAGTGTTCTAATTCTGGTTTTGCTAATAAATGGGTATTTTTGACTATAGGCAAAGTCATTTTACCTCTCTGCATTCCCATTTATATAAACATAGGGGATTGACCAGATGCTTAATATCGCTCTTTTATACATGCACGCGCACACACATACACACACACACACACACAAACACACAAACACACGCCCACCTAGAATACATGAAAAATATGCAGTCAGTAGAGACAATAATGAGTTAAAGAAAATTCCTTCTTAGGTAATAAGTCTTAAATTTTATTTTGTTCCTTAAGCATACAGAGAAATAGTTGTGCTGAGAAATTTTGCCTCAACTAAAGTTTTCAGTTTTATCTAAAATCTGTGAATAAATCCCTTTAAACACAATTTTAGTATTTGTCCTCCCACTTTAGTTCTGCATGTAGAAAGCAATCTAGGATAGTTTTATATTCTGGTCCTGGGCATATCCCACTCATTATAGATTAAGCATTTCTAGCTTCTGCCAGAGACTATTTACAGCATTCTGCCAAAACTAGTTTGCATCTCCAAATTTGAAAGTATATTCCTTGAAGGCAGGGGTTGTAAAATCTTCTGTTTCTTTACAGTATCTAGCATAATGTCATGCACATAACAGATATCAGTAAATATCTTCTGATCAGATATCTTTGGGAAATGACACTGAAGCATAGCACCAATGTTTGGGCATTCCTATTTGAATTTTGTAAAAATTATAAATTGGATAGATGGAATAAGACTGTGGTAATGATCAAAATCACATCAGCTGCAATTTATCAGGTACTTCTTCTGTGCCAGGAATTTTGCATATATTATTTCATTTAATCCTTATAATAATCCTGTAAGAAAAATTCTAATATTCTCATTTGTGGATAAACTGAGGCAGAGAATGGTTACATCATTTTCATAAGCTTATATAACTAATAAGCAGTGGTGCTGAGATTTTTATCCATGTCTGCTTAGTAAACCTTTACTGTTGTATTGACTTCCTGACATTAGAGAAAAACCCTTTACAAGGTACTGTTGAGCTGGCACTTACCTAATTCCATAGCCTTCAGTTCTCCTCCCAATTAGAAAGAAGACAACATAGCATTCACTTCTTTTTCAAGCTTCAATTCTGAAAGACATGCATTTGAAATTCATTGTATGAAAGGCTTTTTTCTGAGCAAGTAAACTTAGCATCAAAAATCTCTTTGAGACTGAGAACAAACTGAAGGCTGATGGGGGGTGGGAGGGAGAGGAGGATGGGTGATGGGTATTGAGGAGCGCACATTTTGGGATGAGCACTGGGTGTGGTATGGAAACCAATTTGACAATAAATTTCAAAAAAAAAAGAAAGAAAAAAAATAATAAAACAAAGTCTCAAAGGAAAAAAAATCTCTTTGAGGAGGGGTGCCTGGGCAGGTCAATCTCTTAGGCATCAAACTCTTGATTTCAGCTCAGGTCATGATCTTGGGGTTTGTGAGTTAGAGCCCGGCTTCTGCACTAATTGTGCAGAGCCTGTTTGGGAATCTCTCTTTCTCCCTCTCTCTCTGCCATTCCTCTGCTTGCTCTCTCTCTTTCTCTCTCTTTCTCAAAGTTAATAAACTTCAAACAAAAATTTAAGTCTATTTGAGGAGCATCTGGTTGAGCATACGACTTAAGCTTAGGTCAAGATCTCACAGTTCCTGAGTTTGAGCCCCACATTGGGCTTACTGCTGTCAGCGCAGAGCGCACTTCAGATCCTCTGTCTCCCTCTCTCTCTGCTCTTCCCCAGATTGCGCTCTTTCTCTAAACAAAATAAAACATTTAAAACTCTCTTTGAATGGGAAGACACATTCTCATTTTGTACTATCAAGCTATGGAAGTGAATAGTTATGGAACTTGAGAGCTTGTTCTTATTTCTAAAATAGATTATTAGGGGCGCCTGGGTGGCGCAGTCGGTTAAGCGTCCGACTTCAGCCAGGTCACGATCTCGCGGTCCGTGAGTTCGAGCCCCGCGTCAGGCTCTGGGCTGATGGCTCGGAGCCTGAAGCCTGTTTCCGATTCTGTGTCTCCCTCTCTCTGCCCCTCCCCCGTTCATGCTCTGTCTCTCTCTGTCCCAAAAAAAATAAATAAAAAACGTTGAAAAAAAAAAAAAAAAATTAAAATAGATTATTAGTTGTAAAGTTTTGTTGATTTACTTACCTATGTTTTTACTTAAGTATAGATTTACATTAAATATGTTAAGTGTACATGGATATTAATATTCTTCTCAAAATTCAACTTTTTATAGAGATGGACACTATATTTGCAGGCAACTAATCAATCCATCTTGATGGGAACTATTTTACCTACCACTGAATTTTAACCTGACTCTGGACAGACAGAGGTGAACACACATGGATATATTTGCAAATTTAAGGAATAAGGAAATCAAGCATTCTCATACTTAGCACTGCAAACCCAGCAAATAAAGTGCTGACAACACTTCAGAGTGGGAAGATTAACCTGCCTTTTCTGAGCAAGAGGCTTTCTCACTTTGTTCAAGGACAATGGGCTTTTAAGAAAATACTCCTCTGACTCAGTTTAGTTTTCAAGCTGCTTGTGACTGCTTGTTAGCTGTCAATAAGACTGTTATCTTTGTTCTCTGGCTTTTTTATCTTTTAAGAGCACATGATCCCTGGAGTATTCTGAATGGACATACTTTATCCCTGACATTATTGACGCTGCACATATATCTTCCTACACCATCCAAATTGGCATATTCCAAGGATTTTAAAGTGATAGAGGTAGCATCACTGAAAGCCAGAATTGATGGTCTGAGTCACCCAGCCAAGTGATGACTTTGTCTCTGGAATCAGAAATCAGAACTCTATAAGACCCCAGCCATGAGCATGGTCCTTAAGAAGTTGACGTTTGGGGGGCTGGACTCCTTGGTGACATTACAGAGTACCTAATATCAAATAAATTAGGCCTATTATTTAGCTGCTTTTCATTGTCATATGTTCAATCAAAATATTTTTGGAAAATACATGCTCTTAGCATAAATGAATAACATATTCACTCATGTTGGTTGGAAATCATAAGTTAACACTGCTCTATCTTCTGTAGCTAATAATTTTTGACACTGGAATTATGTTTCAGGATGGAAGAACAGTCTGCATGATGCTTTGGTCATGGAATATTAATTGGCTGCAGATGTAGTGTTTAGAGCTCCAACTTAAGGATGACAAGAATGATAGCTTTCATTTGTATGCAAAAACTCTGATTGTCCCTTCAAGATGGATGATTGGATCCTGCTTCATCTATCACTCTTTCTTTACTTTTTAATAGATGAAAAACAAAGGAGAATGAAAGAACCTTGTAAAATCACCTTGAACAAAACAGGGTGCCTCAATTATATTGCTTCTCAAAAGCACACTTATTTCATTTTTAGTTTTTTATTTGAATATAGTTGACATAATGTTACATTAGTTTCAGGTGTACAACATAGTGATTCATTATCTCTATATATTATGTTATGCTTACCAGAAGTGTAGCTACCATCTGTCACCATACTATTCTATTACAATACCTTTAACTATATTCAGTACACTATACTTTTATTTCCATGTTTTATTCATTCGACAACTGGAAGCCTGTATTTCCCACTCCTCTTCACCTATTTTGCCCATCTCTCCATGACCCCTTCCCTCTGGCAACCATCAATTTGTTCTCTCTATTTATAGGTCTGTTTCTGCTTTTTATTTATTTTTTATTCATTTGTTTTGATTTTAGATTTCAAATTATGTGATATTTGTTTTTTTCAATCTGAGTTAGCATTCACTTAGCAGAATACCCTTTAGGTCTATCCATGTTGTCACAAATGACAAGATCTCATCCTTTTTTATTGCTGCATGATAGTCCTGTGTGTGTGTGTGTGTGTGTGTGTGTGTGTGTTTGTGCGTATCTCACATCTTTTTTATCCATTCATCAATTAATAGCCCCTGGGGCTGCTTCTATATCTTGGCTATTATAAATAATTCTGCAATAAGTATAGGGAGTGTATGTATATTTTGAAATCGTGTTTTAGTTTTCCTTGGGTAAGTACCCAGTAGTGGAATTGTTGGATCATGTGATCTTTCTATTTTTATTTTTTGAGGAACTTTCATACTATTTTCCACAGTGGCTGCACCAATTTACATTCTCACCAATAGTGTATGAGAAAATCTTGCTAATTTTCTTTTCATCAAGTTAAGAAAGGTATGATCTGTGTCTTAGCCTGTTTGGACTACTATAACCAAAATACCATAGACTTAGTAGCTCATAAACAGCAGAAATTTCTTACAATCCTTGAGGCTGGGAAGTTCAAGATTAAGGCACTGGCAGGTTCAGTGACTGTGAGGGCCTACTTCCTCATTGGTAGATGTCTTCTCACTGTAACATCACATGGCAGAAGAGAAAAGGGAAGTCTCTGGAGTCTCTTTTATAAGGTCACTTATCCCATTCCTGATGGTTCCACCATCATGACCTAAATACCTCCTAAATGTCCCACCTCCTAATATTATCACTTGGGCATTAGGTTTCAACATACAAATTTTGAGGGAACACAAACATTCAGACTGTAGCAAACTGGTATAAGGTGAATATTTATTCATTGAAAAATGTCAAGACACAACATATTGTCACAGAGATTATTAACACTTTAACCTTTATCTTTGTATGAGATATTTCTTGATAACAAAAGAGTAATACAATCTGATTTAATGTCCTAGTGAAATGAGGTATCAGTGTTCATTGCTTTCACCATGCCACTCAATTGCTTGGACAGTTTCCTTAGGGAAAACCTGACTTTATATGAAGGCAGAGAAAAACCATTTGCATAAGGAATTATATAGCAGGGACTCTGAAAAAGCATCATGTTCTAACATAATTCTCTATGGGTTAAGATTAGATTCAACTACATATAACAGAAAATCCTACTTAATAACTTTTCAAACACATAAGTATTTATTCTCTCAAGCAAAAAGAATCAGGAGTTAGTCCAGGCTTGGTATGGAAGCTGCAAGAAGTCATCAAGGATCTAGGCTAACACGCTCTTTCTGCTCCTCCATATTTTGCATAAAACTTCCGCCCCAGATTACAGGATGGTGGCTAGAGCTCTAGAAATCAAAACTATTCCATACAGCAGAGTAATTAAAGACATGAGGTAAATATCACTTGGGAAACAAGAATCAGGAGAAAAATGAGCATAGGGTGGGGGACATTGTGATAGGAAAAAAATGAAAGGAAAAGCCTACAGGAGTAGGTCTCCAAACTTGCCTTATCATCAGAATCACCTGTAGGGGTGTCGGGGGCTTCTTAAAAATATAGATTCACAATCCCTACCTCAGACTCACTGGATTGTATTCTCTAGTAGTGGGCCCCAGGAATAGGAATTTCAATTAACCCTCTATGTACTTCTGATAATCAGGTAATGTATTATCTAGAGTGACACAAGTAGAACTAAAAAGCAAACCAAAGATGTATAATGTTTCAACCATAACAGAAATAAATTTTTTGCTCAAAGTCCTTAAAAAAAGTATTCTTTTTTAAAAAAATAAGGTATTTATTTTTGAGAGAGAGAGAGAGAGCACGTGAGCGGGGGAGGGATAGAGAGAGAGGGAAACACAGAATCCGAAGCAGGCTCCAGGCTTTGAGCTGTCAGCACAGAGCGCGACGCGGGGCTCGAACTCACGAACTGTGAGATGATGACCTGAGCTGAAGTCAGACACTTAACTGACTGAGCAACCCATGGGCCCCATAAAAGAACTATTCTGAATTCAAGGTCCTAGGTTCCTTTATTCTTAAATTTTTACTATATAGCATTTAATTTCCAAAGCCTCTGTTATAATTTGTTTCAAGCCGATGGAAGAGAAAATGGTATGAAAAAACTATGTGGGAGATTTTTATGGGCCAGACCTGGAAGTTGTGCATATCACCTCCATTCACATTGCACTGGCTAGAACTCAGACTCCTGGTCACACCTAAGTGCAATAGAGGTTGGAATATGTAGTCCAGGTACATGTTCAGAAAGAAAAGAAAGAAAATTTTGCAGAACAAGTAGCAATCTGTCACAGGAGAGTTTGGGCATAGAGCTAGCTTTATGAGCATGTGAACTGTATAGTCACACAGGGCTCCCTGCTTAGAAGGTTTCCACACTTGGTTTAATGATCTACTGTTACTATCTTGAAATTTTTAATATCTTTTGAATGAGGGTTCCCATGTTTTCATTTTGTACTAGACTCCACAAATTATTTAGCTGGTCCAATTTGAGAAAGAATGTCCCAGAACATGAGGCAAAGCCAGAAAAATATGGATTGGTGGAGAGCTTTAGGATTTCAGCAGGTAATGTACTTCATAAGTATTGATTAATGAACCAATGTTGTTGACCACCAGAGAGCCCTCTCTCAGAGTGCTTGCTTTCCAGTTCTGCGTTATTTATCAGTGACTTAGATGATGTATAAATTATACTTATCACATTTGCAGATGAGAGGAAGTTGGGAGGGACAGTTAATTCTTTGTAAGACATGATTCTTATTCAAAAAGATCTCAGTAGTTTGGAATGATGGGTTGAAACTAGCCAGATGACATTTAAGCAGAAAAAAAAAAGGTAAAGTTTTTCATTAAGGTCCAAAAAATCCAACTGCAAAAGTATAGTCTTAGGATTTTATTTGGCTAAGAGCACAAGAAGTGTGACTAGTTTGCCAAAAATGCTAATTCAGTCTCAGTCTGTGTCACAGGAAGGTAGTGTCCAGAACAATAGAAGTATTGGTTCCACTGCAATTTAGATGGCATCTGAAATTGTGTGCTCAGTTTATTGTGCCCTATTTAAGGGACCCATTGACAGACTAGATTGTGCCCAAAAAAGGATGTCTAGGTTGGTAAAAGGTTTTGGAATACATGCCACCTAAAAGACAATGGACAATTGAAGGAACTGGAAGTATTTAGCTTGGAAAAGGGACAGTTTTCAGAAGGGCAGGGAGTGAAAAAGATCAAGAAACCTGCCTGCAAACATTTTAGGCATTGGCATATAGAAGATGTATTAGTTTCTTGTGTGCTATTCCAAAGAGCAGAAATAGGACCAACATATAAAATATGCAAAAGAAGCAAATTTTAGCTGAATGTAAGGAAGACATTCTTAATATTTATTAAAAATTGAAACAATCAATTTTGTGATGTAGTGAGCCTATTGCAAAAAAAGCTATCTAGCCAAGGCTGAATGCTGGGAACTCTTTAGAGGGAATTCATGTGTTAGGAGGACTACAGTCTTTCCAATTATGATTTTGTAGGACTAAATGTTTGTTGAAATGATGCAAATTGATCAGGATTCTGTTAAGCTTATACTTAACAATGACTCTGGAGCCAGACTACTTAAATTTAAATCTCAGCTCTGTTTCTTTCTAGCTATGTAGCCTCAGGCAGGTCACCTAATTTCTTAATGCCTCAGTTATTTATCTATAAAATGAAGATAATACTAATATTTACTTCATACATAGAGTTGTTGTAAGTGTTAAATGAATTAACATCTGTTAAGTCCATGGAACAGTATCTGACTTATAGTAAGTACCGTATTAGTGTTACATATTATATTTTCCAGAAATAGTTGATGATGCATCTCCCTTTTCTTCAGTAAATATAGCCTTTCATTGCAGTTAGGTAAATTTACACTAGACATAAAATACAATGCCATGGTGGAAAAACCTTTTAAACACTGAACAAACAACCAAAATGGTCCTGTAGATTTCCTCCTCAGGGGCCTCTAAGAATGGCATAAGACTGCTGTATCTCCTGCATGCATTGTTTGAAGTTGTAACTTTAGGAAGACATCTTCCAATTTATTGCTTATGGTTTTATTTTTATTTTTTAAGTTTATTTATTTTGAGGTGGGGAGGGGCAGAGAGAGGGGGGAGAGAGAGAATCCCAGCACGGAGCCTGATGCAGGGCTCGATCTCATGACCATCAGATCATGACCTGAGCTGAAATCAAGAGTCAGATGCTTAATTGATTGAACCACCCAGGCGCCCCTTTAACTTATATTTTTAGAGTATTTTTTAACCTTATAAGACTTATAAATTTCTTATTTTATTTAGTTCTCAAAGTAACCATATGAACCATACAGGACAATTACCACATTTTGAAGGTGTGGAAACTAAACAACATCAAAGTTAACTGAATTGTATATAAGGTCACACACTAAATTATTAGTGGAATTAGGTTTAAAACTCAGGTCTCTTAAATTTTGGCTCAGGGCTCGAACAATATACCACATAAAGACTGAGCTGCTTTTATTCTGTCCATTCTGTGAAAGACATTTCATTAAGCTGATGAAGTGTCTTCTGTCATTCAGCTAATAATTTGTATACCTGCTTTGCAGAAAAACTGACATCAGCCTAAAACTCCATCCAACAAGCCTGATTTCCATCTGGTTTTGCAGGGCCTAGGGGAGTCAAAAAAATCACTGACTTAAGCTTTGTGTATTATCCACATAGATATTATTGAAATATACCTGCCAGCTTATCCATTTCCTTACACATTATTATAGGTTTTTTAAGCTTATAGGAAAAGTACAATTACCAGGGCAGAAACTGGCCATCTGAGTTTTAGATATGGATCTCTATACACAAGTCGCAAGGTATTGAAAAATTGAATTTTTGAAATGAGACTTGCTTTTGTGATCCTGGTGCTCTGTCTCTACCCTACCCCCACTTCTTCCCTTCATTACCCCCATCCTTGTCCTTTCAACCCTCTTATCTTTGTCATACCCATTCTCAGTCATACATTACATTGGATTCCCTTCCTAGGAGTAGATACAGCTCAATGTTCTCTTTAATTGGAAAAATAATAAATGCTATCATTTGTTGATAACTATGAGCCAGTTCTCTACTTCACACTTTAGAATATGATCTCATTTAGTCCTTATAACAACCTTAAAGAGTGGGTACTATTACCATCCACAGTTATGTGTTAAGGAAATAAAATCCTAGAGGGGTTAAGAAACATGATGAAAGTCAAACAGTAAGTAGCTGAGCCAGATTCAAACACAAGTATTGTTAACCCAGAGCCTATGCTCTTAACAGCAATATTATAGGGTTTGTGACCGAAATAGGGAGGTGCAGATGTTTTTGAAAGTTGGAAGAAGCTTTTCTTATAAAATCATAACATATAAGCAACCATCTGCTCTGAATTAGGGTGACATCAGCCCAATGCTGATGGGCATCACAGACATTTCCAAGATCTGGATGCACATAAGACAGGCAAGATGAGAAGCTTTTGCCATCCTTAAAACTAAAAGTCCCTCCTCAAGAAGTAGGTAGTGCCTTTTTCTTCTGGGTTCTCTGAGACTAAATGGCTATATTGCTAGTGAGCTCCAGCTGTCAGGATAAAGCACTAATGGGGCATGAGCCCATAGACAAAGATCCTAAGGCCCTGGGTTTTGGTCAGACATATAACTAGCCTGTCAGGCTAATAGAGCCATAGATCTATCTGCAGTATTTTCACTGTAACCCCAGGGAACCATCCCCACAGAAGAGAATTTCCTGAAAAGCCTTTCGTTCTCTCCCAAATGACCCGACCTCTTCTTGACTAAAGACACTATTAGAGAGGTGCATATTTACTGTGGAAACATCCAATGGCACCAGATCAATGTGGCATAAAGCCAGAGCAGCCTTGAGCACCTGGGTTTCCATCTGTACTGGAATGTTCTGCAAGGAAGCGTTAGTCCAGGGGATGATGGGATCGGGAAGGGAATGTGCAGACCCTCAGGTGAATTAGACCACACTTGGAAGCTGCTACATTTAAACCATTATAGAGAAACTGTAGGGGGAAGTGACAGGGAGTGACTGGCCTGTCAAAATGCTAGCCTGCCATATGGTTTTCAAAGTCTCCTTATTCAGAGATATAGATTCTCCTTCTGAGCATTGGGTCCAATCTCTTGATAAAATTACATCAGGAGATTAATTAATTAATTAATTAAGCTGAGGAAATTATTCTATTAGAAAATGTGGAGTCATCTTTAAAAGTTTAGTTAAAAATAAATAAATAACAATAACAGTTAGGGGAAACATTTATGAGGTTGATTTAAAAAGGCAAGGCACTCTGTTTTGGGAGATATGACTCCTACTTTGAAATTTCTGACATTTTATATCTCAGTTTCTGGAGACAACTGCCCTTGTCCTACTAGCTTCCCAGTTTGACTTAATGAGATAATAATTAAAAGGGGATAGTGCTTTGTAAATTCAATTGATTTTTTTTTCTCTTTTCTTCGATTCTTCTGCATCTTATAATTGCATCTTGGAATCACCTACCTTATGTTTTCTCCTTGGAACTGTAAACAATTATAATTGGTTTCATTTGAAAATCAATTCCAACATTATAGGTTATCAACTTATATTTGATTAATTAAATTAGTGCTCATCAATGTTATAAAGACAGGGAACAAGCTTGGAAACCTTCCAGAAAGCTGACATCGTGTGGGAAATTAATCAAAATTTCCAAACGTTAGGTTCTGACTTCAGTGATGAAAATGAAAAGCAAAATGACTTTATTTTCAGATATTGTTCTAGTAGAATTGAGCTCATTTGAAATACTGTTACATATCTATCCTAGAGAGATTCAGGGGAAAGATCCCAACTTTAAAGTCAGATAGACATAGATTTGGGTAACAGCTCTGTATTTTTTTTTTTTTTTTTTGCCAGATAGGTGACCTTGGTCAAGTTACCCAACCTCTTTGAATCTTAATTTCCTCAACAATAACAAAGGAAAATAGTAGTACTCACCTTATAGGAATGTTGTGGGGATTAAATGAGACTAGGAAACTACAGTCAAAGAAATGGGGTTTTAAAACCTAGTTCTGGCCCTTTGTAGCTGTGTATGCTTAGGTGAGTAATTTAACTTCCTTGAACCTGTTTCTTCATCTGCAAAGTAAAAATAACTGCAATTTATAGATTTTTGATGACCATGTATTGGACTTGCTGTCATGAAAACAAATGGGTAACTCATGATAATGAAAAATTGTAACTCAAAGCTGACATTAAAGAAAGTAAAAGGATAGTGCCTGGTGATTGATACCAGCTCTATTTTCCACTTTAGGCCCCAAAACTAATTTTTTTTTTTATGTTAAGATATCCCTCCACTTATGGCAATGTCTTCTGGAGTTCTATGTTTTTAATCTTTTTTAATGTTTATTTTTGAGAGACACATAGTATAAGCGGGGGAGGCAGAGAGAGACACACATACACACAGAATCTGAAGCAGGCTCCAGGCTCTGAGCCATCAGCACAGAGCCTGGTGCAGGGCTCAAACTCAAGAATCATGAAATCATGACCTGGGCTGAAGATGGACGCTTAACCAACTGAGCACCCAGGCACCCCTGTCTTCTTGAGTTCTAAATATCACATCATGTTTAATGTCCACCAAAAGATTATTCTGTGAATTAGAGTTATTCTTATCATGAAACTTTTTTATTCTGAAGCAATTGCTAATTTAATACCCATAGTTATAGTTTCACTGGGGACTATTAGCACATCCAAACAGTTAATATTGCTTAAGTGATATTTTGTTTTTCCTCATTATTTTGCATTACAAAATATGCTGATAGGCCATGGATGCCTAATGATTTCAGCAGTGATAAACAAATCAATCATATTAAATTGTAAACACAAGTGTCAATACCAGCCCAATCTATTCAAATAATTGCCTTGATAGACAAAGATTAAGTCTATATTTACAAACTGATTTGGCTGAAATGAGGCCAGTAAAGAAAAGTTTATTTCATAAAAATAAACACATGTAATGTATGCCATTTTTCCATATGACAACCAAGATATCATATTCCTCCTCAAATTTCATTTGTATTTATTTGATTACCTTTTGTGACATCTTAGTAGGCAGAATAATGGCCTCTTAAAGATGTCCACATCTTGATCTCTTAGGAGTATGTTGGGTTACATAGCAAAGGCAAATTAAGGTTCCAAATAGAATTATGGTTGCTAATCACCTGACTTTAAAATATGGAATTATCCTGAATTATCCAGGTAAACCCAATACAATCATAAGGATCATTAAAAGTGGAAGAGGGAGACAGAAGATAAGGTTGGAGTGATATGAAAATGAGTCAGTCTGCCATTTCTGGCTTTGAAGATGGAAGAAGGTCAAGCACCAAGGAATGTGGGCAGCTTTTAGAAGCTGGAAGAGGAGAGGTTAATTTCTCCCTCTTGGAATTCAGAAAAAGACTCAGCCATGTTAACACTTTAATTTTAGTCCAGTAAGACCCACCTCAAACTTCCAACCTCTCAAACTATAAGATTCTAATAAATGTGTTGGCTTAAACCACTAAAAGCTTGTGGTAACTTGTAACAACAACAAGAATTAAAAGGGCATTTACTACTTTTTGTCATTTACTACAGACATTTGTACGTGCCTATCTCTAGAACTAGAGTAACCCTTTTGATATGACTCTGTACATTCTTCAAATATGTACTTTTTGTACAAATTTGTACATCCCAAATGCAGCGCACGTGCACACACACACACACACACACATTTTTAGTACTTTTCTATAATAGAATAACTATGTGTTAACTGATTGAAAGAATGAATGACACCAAACAATCTAAGATTGGATTTTCATCCCACTTTTTGACCTATAGAATTGTGTAGACACAACTAAAGGTATTCAGTCAATCCATCCCCATGCTCCATGAATATGGAAACAGGATATATTTTGAATAAAAAAGAAACTGTCTTAAATTAAAAAAAAAAAGGAAGAGGGGTGATAGTATGGAGTAGTGGCTATGAGCTCAGACTCAAGAGTCAAGTAGACTTACGTTGAATCCTGGTCTATTTGTATTTATCACCAATATGCTTTTATGCAGATAACTTCATCTCACTGAGCCCCAATTTTCTCATATGTCAAATGTTGATAATGTTAGGAACTACTTTATACATTGCTGTAAAGATTTAATGAGAGGAATGAATGTAAAAGGGCTTGGCATGGAATGCATGCATAATCAGTGTTAGTCATGGTGCAGTGGCAAGAATATTGAACTGTAATTCAGGAAAAGAGGTTTTAGTCTTCTGCTATATCACTAATTTGAAATATGACGTTCAGCAAATCCCTTCCATTTCTGCTTCTTTTAAGTTTTTCATATGTCAAAATAGCTACATGAATTAGACAAATAAGAGGTTGTCTAGCTCTAAAATTAACCATCTTTGAGTATCTTATTATATTCTTAAGCATCACTACCTAGGCCAAATTTCTAGAATCCAACAGATCAGTAACCACAGAATCAAATGAGGAACTTGATGCAAGTTAACAATTAATCCATCTGATAAAGATGTGGTATGTACACACACATGCACACACACACACACACACACACACACACATATTATTCAGCCATGAGAATGAATGAAATCCTGACATTTGTGACAACACAAATGGACCTAGAAGTCATTATGATAAATGAAATAAGTGACAGAAAGACAAATACTGTATGATCTCAAATATATAGAATCTTAACAAGCCAAAATCATAGAAACAGAGTAGAATTGTGATTACCAATGGTTAGAAAGCAGGGGAAATGGTAAGCTGTTGATAAAAGAGTATAGCCTTCCATTTAGAAGATATAATAAGTTTGGGGGATCTAATGTGGAGCATTGCGATTATAGTTAACTATAGAATATACTTGAAAGTTGCTATGTGAGTAGACCTTAAATGTTCTCACCACAAAAAAAGAAATGATAATTATATGATGCAATGTAGGTGTTAGTTATCACTGTGGTTGTAATCATGTTTCAATATATGTGTGTCAAATTAGCAAGTGGTATACCTAAAACTTATACAATGTTATATGCCAAATATGTCTCAATAAATCTGAAAACTTTCAACTGATCCATTTTCTGTGTTTAACTTCTCATATTTATTTTAGTGCTAACTACTACCTAAGTTCCACGTGAACCCCAGAAGTATATACTATCTTGTGTAATTTATTGAATAGTAACCACATTTGGATTGTGTTAGACATCTACAATATAAAGGTACAGGGAGTACTATTTTAGAGAGAGAAGGCAGAACCTTACTTGAGGTGCAAAAGGCAACAATGAAGAAAAAGCATGCTCTGTGAAGGGGGAAAAAACCCTACTATCACAATCTCTGTTTAAGTTTCCATTTGCCCCAAGGTTATTTTCTTTTCAAGTTTAAAGGAGTTGTTTTATGTCTGGGCAAATTTGTGCTGAATAAACATTCTTCTCTCCAGAGAAGGGCCCTGTGTCAAGTGGCATTGAGAAGAAATTGCTCTGCCTTTATGCTCAAGCTTTCCCAAAGTTCATGCATTGCTCAAAACTCAAATATTGGTGGAAATAAATATGGAATCTAGAGGAAAGAACACCTCAGGGCAACTTTACAGCATCCCTGACCATTCACCACCCTGAAGGCACATCCACTGAATTGCAAGGCAAGATATAGGCTCTGAGACAGATGCCCAGAGCAGTTGCTAGAGGAGCCCTAAGCTGTGCAGGGGAAATGGCCAAGTAGGTCCTTCAGCATTTCCCTGGGAATTTAGCATCTGAGTGTTAAAGGATCACTTATTTATTTGAAGAACTTAAAACTTTAATTTCGGGGCGCCTGGGTGGCTTGGTCGGGTAAGCGTCTGACTTCGGCTCAGGTCATGATCTCACAGTCCGTGAGTTCGAGCCCCGCATCGGGCTCTGTGCTGACAGCTCAGAGCCTAGAGCCTGTTTCAGATTCTGTATCTCCCTCTCTCTCTCTGCCCCTCCCCTGTTCATGCTCTGTCTCTCTCGGTCTCAAAAATAAATAAACGTTAAAAAAAAATTAAAAAAAAAACTTTAATTTCTATGATTAGTAAAGTCAAATACTTGCAGTGGCTTTAAATGATGTCAGGAATATTTTTAATGCAACCAGAACGTGTTTTTTTAAAGAAAGAAATTTAATCCTATGAGCATTTTATCTCCTGTTTGATTCTCTGTGGTTCTCCATAATTTTATCTTTCAAATACACATATGAGAAACATGAGCCATCACCATCAGTAATAGTGACTTACTAAAGGAAATTATTTTTTATGAGGGGTAGGAAGGTATGGGAGATACATATCAAAATATCTGAAAGTTGAACCACCAATGGTTTGAAAACAAATACCCAGATGATTCTGGGAATCACTGGTTTTATTTTTTTTTTTACCTAAATCCATCACTGCCTTTCTATTATAGCTGAAACACCTAGACAATACATATTCTCCCTGGATGTTAATAAACAAACAATATATGTCAGTCTTCCCACTCTTGTTTTAAATAAGGCACAGAATATTAGAGTTTTGGCAGAGAAAATATTTACAAAAATTAATTGTTATAGTGCTCAGTTGATGGAGGTAATAACAGGCCGAAATTAAAATCAGACTTGAGTTTTAATGGGCATTAATGCATTTTTTAAATTTAAAATATGCCTGGGTTCTCTTTGCTAAAGTCAATAAGAAGTCAAGGAATTACTCATAATAATGATGGTGGGATCTTGAGGAAAATAACTTTGTTTTCATTAGCCTCTGCTGAAGGCCACCCTGTTTGTTGGCCAACACTGTTGTGAAGACAGTTCAGGGAAGGGACCTGGGGCTCAATATGTGTCTGCTGTTTAAACCCCTACTAAGGAGTAAAGCCTTTAATTTCACATTTTTTTTAACATTTTTTATTTATTTTTGGGACAGAGAGAGACAGAGCATGAACGGGGGAGGGGCAGAGAGAGAGGGAGACACAGAATCGGAAACAGGCTCCAGGCTCCGAGCCGTCAGCCCAGAGCCTGACGCGGGGCTCGAACTCACGGACCGCGAGATCGTGACCTGGCTGAAGTCGGACGCTTAACCGACTGCGCCACCCAGGCGCCCCTAATTTCACATTTAGAGACAATCCTTCAAAAGCCATTAGCCTTAAGAGAGAAGGTACAGATGTCTTGCTTATACTAAGGTTTAAATTGCAGAGACTTCTTTGTAGCAAGTTTTGATTAGGGAGACACGGCTCTGGGTGTCTGAAAGCAGGCAGGAGAAGAAACTTCTTCAAAGTAGGATATTCATAAAAGGGAAACTTAAGGCAAAGGAGACACATTATACCCAACACTGGTCCTGTTTGAACTTACAGGTTTAGAGGATTAAAAATGAAATTAAATAATCACTTTTATTGTGTAGTTTTTCCTGTATGCTCATCTAATTTCAAGGACTTTCAGCCTAGTGATCTTAGAAATAAAATACTTGTAATATATGTGACTTGAGATTCACTAAGTGGCTGTAAATGTGTGCATCATAATTCAGAATTAAGAAGTCTATATAGTTAATTCAGAAAGATATATTTCTTTTAAAAGGTTAAAGTTTGTATGATGTTTCCAGAGATCAGCAATTTCTGGATTCATTCTGTGTTCAATTTATGAAATCTTGAAACTAGTCAACTACTTTGACCAGGCTTAGCTAATCTCTCTTCATGATTACAGGAAACCTTTAGTGATGTTAACAAGATTCCTGTACCCTTCCTAGATCTAATTTGCTTTGGATCTCAATTTTGTTTCCCACATAAAGACTGTTCCCAAGTCTTTTCCCCCAAGATTCTCAATAAGTTTCCTGGAGGGAAATTGTTTTTAACCATGGGTGATTTTGCTCCACAGTGGGCATTTGACAATGTTTGGAGACATTTTTGGTTGTCACAACTTGGGGAAGATGCTACTGCATTGAGTGAGTAAAGGCCAAGGATGCTGCTAAAAATTTTACAATGCATAAGACAGTCACATGCAACAGAGAACTACCTTGAAATGAAAGTTTAATAGTGTTGAGAAATCCTGCTTTATGAAATCTTTCTTTTCCTGAAGGTATACATGCAGTCTTGGCTAGGGCAGCTCAAAACTTGTTTATTCACACATGACACAACAGAAATACAAAGAATTATAAGATAATATTATAAAAAAAGTATATCCCAACAAATAAGACAATCTAGAAAAAAATGGATAAATCCTAAAAAAATATGATCTTCCAAAACTTAATCAGAAATTAACAGAAAATTTGGAAAGACCAGTTACTATTAATGAAATTGAATCAGTGATTAAAAAAAATCCCAACAAACAAAAGTCCAGGACAGGATGGCTTCACAGGTGAATTCCATTAAACATTTAAACAGTTACCTCCTGGGGGCGCCTGGGTGGCGCAGTCGGTTAAGCGTCCGACTTCAGCCAGGTCACGATCTCGCGGTCTGTGAGTTCGAGCCCCGCGTCAGGCTCTGGGCTGATGGCTCGGAGCCTGGAGCCTGTTTCCGATTCTCTGTCTCCCTCTCTCTCTGCCCCTCCCCCGTTCATGCTCTGTCTCTCTCTGTCCCAAAAATAAATAAAAAACGTTGAAAAAAAATTTAAAAAAAAATAAATAAATAAACAGTTACCTCCTGTTCTTCTCAAACTGTTCCAAAACATAGAAGAGGAAGGAAATTTTCCAAATTCATTCTGAGTCTGGCACTACCCTGATACCAAAACCAGAAAAAGGCAATATGAAAAAAGAAAACTACAGGCTTATATCTCTGATGAACATAAATGCAAAAATCCTCAACAAAATATTAGCAAACAAAATTACACAATACATTAAAAAATATTATTCACCATGATGCAGTAAGATTTATTCCAGGCATGCAAGGGTGGTTCAATATTCACAAACTGGTCAGTGTGATACATCACATTAACAAGAGGAAGGAGAAAAAACATGATCATCTCAATAGATGCAGAAAAAGCCTCTGACAAAGTGCAGTGCCATTTATGATAAAAACTCAACAAAGTTGGTTTAGAGCATACATAGTTCAACATGACAAAGACTGTATATGAAAAATTAACAGCTAACATTACACTCAATGGCAAAAAACTGAAAGCATTTCCTGTAAGATCAGGAACAGAAGAAGTATGTCTGCTCTCATGACTTTTATTCAACACAGCACTGGAAGTCCTAGCTATAGCAATCAGAAAAGAAAAAGAAATAAAAGACATCTGCATTGGTAAGGAAGAAGTAAAATTCTCACTATTTTCAGATGACAAAATACCATATATCGAAAACCCTAAAGATTCCATAAAAAAAAAACTGTTAGAACTAACACATGAATTTGGTAAAGTTTCAGGATACAAAATTAATGTACAGAAATCTGTTAAATTCCTATACACTAATAATGAAGTAACAGAAAGAGAAATTAAGGAAACAAAACAATTAATGCACCAAAAATAATCAAATACTTAGGAATGAACTTAACCAAGGAGATGAAACAATTGTGCTCTCAAAAGTGTAAGACAATCATGAAAGAAATTGAACATTACACAAATAAATGGAAAGATATACCATTCTTATGGATTGGAGAATTAATATTGTTAAAATGTCCATATTACCCAAAGTAATCTGCAGATTCAATTCAATCCCTATCAAAATAGCAAAAGCATTTTTCACATAACCAGGACAAATAATCTAAAATTTGCATGGAACCACAAAAGACCCTGAATAGCCAAAGCAATCTTGAAAAAGAAGAACAATGCTGGACCCTAAATAGTCAAAGCAATCTTGAGAAGGAAGAATAATGCTGGAAGTATCATAATCCAAGAATTCAAGATATACTTCAAAGCTAAAGTAATCAAAACAATATGGTACTTAAACAAAAATAGAAACATATATTAATGAAATAGGATGGGTGCCCAAAAAATATACCCACACTAATGGTACATTAATGAATGACAAATTCATCTATGACAAAAGAGGCAAGAATATACAATGGGGGAAAGACAGTTTTTTCAATAAATGGTGTTGGAAAAATTGGACAGCTACATGGCAAAGAATAAAATTAGACCACTTTCTTATATCACTCACAAAAATAAACTGAATTTGGATTAAAGAACTAAATGTAAGGCCTGAAACCATATAAAACTCCTAAAATAAAATATAGGCAATAATCTCTTGGACATCAGCCCTAGCAACATATTTATGGGTATGTCTCCTCAGGCAAGGAAAACAAAACAAAGAAAAAGCAAAAGCTTTTTTCACAGCAAAATAAATCATCAACAAAACAAAAAGGAAACCTAATAAGTGGGAGAAGGTATTTGCAAATGATGTATCCAATAAGCAGTTAATATGCAAAATATATAAAGAACTTAAAGAACTCAACACACACACACACACACACACACACACACACACACCCAACAAACTGTATGAATAAAAAGTGTGCAGAGGACCTGAATAAACATTTTTCTAAAGAAGACAGAGAGATGGCCAAGAGACACATGAAAAGATACTCAGCATCACCAATCATCAGGTAAATGCAAATCAAAACCATAATATCACCTCACGTCAGTCAGAATGGCTAGTATCAAAAAGAAAAGAGATAACAAATATTGATGAGGGTATAGAGAAAAGGAAACCCTTGTACACTGTTGGTGGGAATGTAAATTGGTGAAACCAGTGGAAAACAGTATGAAGTTTTCTCAAAAAATTAAACATAGAAATACCATATGATCTAATAATTCCATTATTGGGTATTTACCAAAAGAAAACAAAAACACTGATTTGAAAAGTTACATGCATCCCTATGTTTATTACAGCATTGTTTGTAATAGCAAAGATATGGATGCACCCCAAGCATCCATTGATAGATGAATGGATAAAGAAAATGGAATATTACTTAGTCATAAAAAGAATGAGATCTTGCCATTTGTTACAACATGGATGAACCTAGAAAGTATTATGCTAAGTGAAATAAGTCAAAGAAAGACAGAAACCATATAATTTACTCATGTGGAATCTAAAAACCAAAATATACAGACTGTTAAATAAAGATAACAAACTAGTGATTGCCAGAGTGGAGGGGGTGAGGAATGGATGAAATAGATAAAGGAAATTAAAAAAAAAAAACAAAACTTGTCCATTAAGCCTCTTTCCTGGGACTTTGATTCCTGATCACAGTGACACAAGGACAAAGAACAAGACACAATACAATACAAAACAGTTAAAAGGAAACATAAAACCAATTATAGTAAATTCAGTTTGTTGATGAGATCAAGAAGAAAGTGCCTTGTAGTTCTTTTTGCCTGTTCAGCTAGACCCAACCTGTTTCCTTTTCTATCTCTAAAGTTTGTTTGTTTGTTTGTTTTTGAGAGAGTCAGAGACAGAGTGATTAGTGGAAGGGCAGAGAGAAGGAGAGAGAGAAAAATCCCAAGCTGGCTCCTCCCTGCCAGTGCAGAGCCAAACACAGAGCTTGAACCCATGAAACTGTGAGACCATGACCTGAGTGGAAACCAAGAGTCAGATGCTTAACCGACTGAGCCACCCAGGCAGCCTTGTTTCTGTTCATTGTAACCTAAGAGCCCTGTGGAAAGTACCTGTCTTTAGAGAACGAATATCATAGAAAACTTAACTTTGAGATTGTGCTTCTTTGTTCCACAGTGTCAGACACTATCTTAATTGCTGGGTTATCTGAGTTGTGATACTTGTCTTCCAGGAGCTTAAAAATCTAGTCAGGGAGACTAGACATACCCACATAAAGTGAGGTTTAATTTGCATTCAAAGAAGTGTGTGTTTGCTATGAACCAAATAAGGGGTTCAAAGAAATAGTAAATGCTTTGCGATTTCATTTTCAGCCCAACCAGAGTAAAAATTAGCTTGGGCTTTTTTTTTTTTTAGGGGAGGTTTTCTGGACAATGCATGACTGGCTTTTGGAGGATAGATAGGACTTGGGATGACACAAAACAAAGTAAAGTTCTTAGAGAATCATTGTGGGCATAGTGAAATCAGACAGAAGCCACTTGAGATTTCTGTGTTACAAGTCAGACAGAAGCTGCTTGACTTTTGAAAAGTTATTTGTAAAATGTAATATAAAATGCCTTAGAACAGTGCTTAGCATACAGTAGATGCTAAATAAATGATAACTATGGTAGCTATTATTATTTGTTTTCAAGCTCAGGGAAACTGTTTAAGCCAAGATGCAGAGTTGGAAATTAATGCAATGTGTTAAGGGACAAATGAGGAAAGTAACTTGACCTAGGAGTGATAAAATAGAAGTGTGGGTAACAAGGCAGGAAGGTTTTTTAAAGGTTATATTGGGGCTTTCTTTATGTTCCCAGCTGACAGTTTCAGATTTTATCCTCTTGTAAATATAGGAGGCATTGGGAGACTTTCAGTGGCTAAATGTTGTGATGAAAATAGTGATTTTGGAATGTGATTTCAGTGTTGTTGGTGTGTTGAATGGATTTGAAGGGATCCATTTCATTAACCTTAACATACACATTCCACAATGGCTTCATTCATAGAAATTAATGAGTTACTTTATGACCCAAGTGTGCTCATACATTTAGTGTCCTTTGCGTATAGCTGTCCTACTCCTTCCCACGTAGTTCTCTGGCAAGTCTAGTTAAATAGACAAATTAACAACTTAAGAGGATGTCATCATATGACAGTATGCCATTATAACAGTATGTAATAGGCAATATGGTCAAACTGATTTATTCAATCAAACAATTCTACTTATTTCTTATACTTTGTTCATGGAAATTGATCAGTCATTTCAGTCAGGTAGAAAAAACCTTTAACTATAATAGGAAAGAGAAAGACAAATTGGACATTCTCCTCAGGAAATTCAGTTAGTGTCAAACACATAAGACCTAGCTTTAGGAAGAAGCAGTCAGGAACAGTAATAGTTTCACTAGTACATTAAGACTACTGTCATGATAGACTCGGTAGAGCAATTACATTTAAGGATAATTAAACATAAGCAGCTACAAAGGAAAATGCAGGGGAGAAATTATGGACTGAAACATTAGTACTAAACTGCATTGCTTGCTCTCATTCTTTCAATCAAAACATGAAGCTTGAGCAGCAAATTCAAAGACTAGAACAGACCCCAAATTAGTCCCTATAGAGGTCCAGGATAAGTTTTCTAATAAAAATGTAAATCTTCACTCTGTTGTTCAGGGGCTCTGGTACTGACAGCTCTCCCATTCATTTCTCAAACAGTAACTGTGAATTTCAGGTGAAATTTTTAAAAAGAAGAAAGAAATGAGTTTGTTTTTCCATGGCAGCATGTGCTCTAGCTAATCTGCAAATGCTATATAATTACACTGGGTGCTGATAGATTTGTCTCTGGACTGGTGGTCAGGATCCAGATGAACTGCTACAGTTGCTGTTTTATCATCGCAAATGTCTTGCACATCTTGGCAATTACCACGCCTATACATGATATTGGAATTTAATGAGGTTCCACACCCATACATCCCACTGGGATGTGTTAGGGTAAGTGTAAATTCATCCCCTTTTATTTATGGGTTTAGGGGGAAAATGTATGTGTGTGGAATGTCCTACAGGAATCATGTCTCTGTCGGCCATTTGAAACAAAGCCATTCCCATGGATCTAGGAACCTTAGCTTAGTGTGTAGTCAAAGAGGCTAAAACCATTGGTTCAGTATTGAGCACTTGTACCTGTCTCCTGCCTACAACTTTTATCTGTCTTTCTGGCAGTTCTGCAAATGGGGGCTTTTGGTCACAAGGGGGCACCAAATGAGATAATGTATCCCTCATTTAGCTTCATCTCTAAATTGGCCATATTGTAACTATCTTCTTTACTTTACAAGGTCATTGTGTAGACAACATGAACTAATGTATCTGAAAGCACTTTGAAAATTATGAACCGCCTATAAATGTAAGACAATTAATATTATCATTTCTGTTAATAAATATCACTTCAGTAATTGACATGTAACAATAATGAAATCAGGGTAAATGTATCCATAATCTATGGCAGGAGGTGAGGATGAAGAACAATGACTCCAAATTCATATCCTGATAAAAATTGGACAAGATATGCATCTTTGAACATGAAATACGATACTTACAGTTGCTTCCCACCAATCACATTCCAATTAATTCATTTCGAGGCAAGATATAGTTGCAAATAACACTAAGAAGAATTTCTAATAGGCTAAATGTCTATAATCTGGATGTGTAAGGCAAATTGAGAATAATTATACATAGAAATCAAAATTATTTTTATAAATAAAATGAAAGTGGCTAGATTTTATTTAATTTTAGTTTTTTTCATGTTTTGAATACCCAGTATATGCATGTTGTTCAAAATGTAGAAAAAGCATATAGTCAAAATTAAATTTTCCTCTGACTGTCTTTACCCCCCTCCACCATTCTTCAGCCACCCAATTCCTTTCTTCAGAGGCTATCACTGTTAATCATTTTTACATGTATCCATTCAGAAATATTACATACTTAAACACATATGTGAATACACATGGGCACATACAAACACACATAGTTTTATTTTTATACGCAGGATAGTATGCTATGCACACTGTTGAAAAGTGTATCTTGGAGATCTTTTTATAACAGATGTACAGATTTACCTAATTATTTTAAATAGCTGCATCATATCAGTATATGAAAGCACCATATTTTTTAACTACTGTCCTACTGATGGATATTTTGGTTGTTTCTAATATTTTGCTATTACAAAGAGTAACAAAGAACAATGAAATCAAATGTCTTTTATGACTGGATTTTAAGTTCAAATATTTAAATTTTGTTTAAAGTATATCCTTTAAGTTCCAAATAATATTGAAATACCAGATTATTGGGGAGCCTGGATGGGTCAGTCAGTTGAGAATCTAACTCTTGATTTAAGCTCAGGTCATGATCCCAGAGTCATGGGATTGAGCCCCATGTTGGGCTCCACACTGAACACGGAGCCTGCTTAAGGTTCTCTCTCCTTCTGCCCATCTCCCCCACTCAGGCTTTCTCTCTCTCTCTCTCATAAATAAAAAAAAATAATAAACAAATATAAGATTATTAAGGGTAACTGAAATATTTAGGTAATGAAAACTATGCATATTATATTTGTATGTTTGTCTACATTATGCCCAAATCAGCTCATCACAAGTGCACTCCTTAATCCCCATCAACTTAACTGATTCCCTCACCCACCTCCCCTCTAGTAACCATCAGTTTGTTCTCTATAGTTAAGAGTCTGTTTCTTGATTTGACTCCCTGTTTCTTTTTTTCTCCTTGGTTCGTTTTGTTTTTTTAAACTACACCTATGAGTGAAATAATGTGGTATTTGTCTTTCTGTGACTGACTTATTTTGCTTAGCATAATACTCTCTAGCTGCATCCATGCCATGGCAAATGGCAAGATTTCATTATTTTTTATGGCTGAGTAATAGTCCATTGTGTGCACATGCGTGTGTGTGTGTATACATACATGTGTATGTACATTTATATATACATGTATATATGTGTGTGTGTATATACACACACACACACACACACATATATATATATATATATATATATATATATATATATATGTGTGTGTGTATATACATATCACCTCTTCTGTATCCATTCATCAGTTGGACACTTGGGCTGCTTCCATAATGTGGCTTTTACAGATAATGCTGCAAAAATATTCAGGTATATATATATATATATATATATCCCTTTGAATTAGTATTTTTCCTTTTTTTGTAAATATCTAGTAGTGCATTGCTAGATAATAGAGTAGTTCTTTTTAAAATTTATTTATTTATTTAAGTAATCTCTACACCCAACATGGGGCTCGAACCCACAGACCTGAGATCAAGAGTCACATGCTCTCCTGACTGAACCAGCTGGGTGCCCAAGGTATTTCTACTTTTAACTTTTTCAGGAACCTCCATACTGTTTTCCTGAATGGCTACACCAGTTTACATTCCCACCAACAGTGCCAGGAATGTTCTCCTTTCTCCACATCCTCTCCAGCACCTGTTGTTTCTTGTATTATTGATTTTAACCATTCTGACAGGGGTGGAGTGATATCTCAGTGTGGTTTTCATTTGCATTTCCCTAATTATCAGTGATGTTGAGCATCCTTCATGTGTCTGTTGGTCATGATGTCTTAGGAAAAATACCTATTCATTCTGCCCATTTATTTAAATTGGATTATTCATTTTATGTGTGGTAAATTTAAGTTCTTTATAGATTTTGGATACTAACCTGTTATCAGATATGTCATTTGCAAATACCTTCTCCTGTTTTGTAGGTTGCTTTTTAGTTTCCTTGATTATTTCCTTCACTGGGAAGTTGTTTTTTTTTTCTTTAAGTCCCAATACTTTATTTATTTATTTATTTATTTATTTATTTATATTTTCTTAATGTTTATTTTTGAGAGAGATAAGGAGTGTGTGTGTGTGTGTGTGTGTGTGTGTGTGTGTGTGTGTGCATGAGTGGGGAGGGGCAGAGAGAGAGGGAGATGGAATTGGAAGCATACTTCACTCTGTCAACACAAAGCCCACCATGGGGCTTGAATCCACAAACTGAGATCATGACCTGAACTGAAATCGGAGGCTTAACCAACTGAGCTACCCATGTACCCCCCAATAGTTTATTTTTACTTTTGTTTCCCTTGCCTCAGGAGACAGATCTGGAAAGAAGTTGCTATGGCTGATGTTAAAGAGCTTACTGCCTTTGTTCTCCTCTAGGATTTTGATGTTTTCAGTTCTCACATTTAGGTTTTTAAACCAATTTGGATTTATATTTGTGTATGGTATAGGTCGTCCAGTCTCATCCCTTGCTGCTGCTATCCAGTTTTCCCAACACCATATGTTGAACAGACTGTCTTTTTCCCATTGGATATTTTTTCCTACTTTGTCAAAGATTAATTGACCATACAGTTGTGGGTTAATTTCTGGGTATTCTAGTCTGTTCTATTGATCTATGTGTCTATTTTTGTGCCAAGTTAGAAAAGTACATTTGATTCTGTAAGGACAAGATGTGTTGTAGTCCATCAATAAAAATTTGTTGGAAAAATAAGAACAATTCACTAAAATTTTCCCATTTCAAGCAGTTTGGATATCAGAAAAATGAAGCTGGTGTAATGTAAAGCTCCTTTCTCAGCGAATTTCTAAGTGCACTTTGTTATCAACCACTATTTTGGAAATCTGACCAAATTTATATGTTTTCCTAACCTTACCTGTCATGTGATCAACTTTTGTTTCTTCTTCTCTTCTAAATGAGATGAAGTTCCCTTATGTCAATAGGGAATTCCATTGCCAGTCAATTAATGATGGCTTACTGCTTATCTCTTATATGCCCAGCTCTATTCTGTCTCTTGTGAATTACAAAGACATATAAACCATTTCCCTTTAATAGGTAAGAGTTTAGTTGGACAGTTGAAGCAAGTCATAAATATGGAAGCAGTTAAAGGGAATTCAGGATATAAATAATAGCTTGATATAAGCTTTGTCATAAACCATTTTGTATTTGTGTTCCAAGTCCTCTCATTTCTTTCTTCTAGGTGCCCTTCAAATTTGCCTTTTTAAAAATTTCCCTAGATTCCACCATTGATGACTCTTCATCCTCCCTACTACTGTGTTATTACTGCATCCTCTTAGCTGTTTTTGTCTCCTCTAACCCATCCTATATAGGAAGTCAATCATCTTTAGATAACACTTACCTTGAGTCTTTTGTTGCTGTTCCACGAATTTTCAATGGTCTTGTAGTCTACTACATCATGTCCAAATTCCTCTGCATGTTTCTCATGATCATCCAGAATTGAGCTCTAATTATTCTACATCATGAACAACTTGCTCTTCACTGTACCCCACCCAGCTCCTTCTCACCAGATCATTTTCCTCTGGTCACATTATGCTTGCTAAGTTCTACCTCTTTTCCTTGGTTTGTGTTAATCTTTCCTGAATTTCTTCTTCCTTACTCTCTACCTTTCCAAATCTTTTCCATTCCTTAAGGTCTACATGGAAACCCATTTCCTTCATAAAACTTTCCCCAACTCTGCCAGCTAATTTTGGTCTCTCCCTTCTCCATTCCTTTACCACATATAGTCTTATGGCTCAAATGATACAATCTGTCACTAGGTGGTAGTCATTGTTCTATTATTCCTTTCTTTTGGTGTGCTAATTCTGTGTTGATAGTCCTAGATTATAAATTGAGGGTAAATATAAAGGCTTTAATTCCTTCTTCCTTAACATTTGGCACAGGACTTAGTGGACAAAAGTTACTCAATCAGTATTTTTATTCATTATCCTAATGAAGGTACCAGTGTTTTATTATATTGTTTCAGAGGCTGAGTGAAGAATGGGGCATGATTAAGAGGTCTATTAGAAATGTCTATTAGGGTTGTATTTCATTAAGGATATTTAACAACACAAAGTACAAATGAAGATTTGTATAATCAGATGTTTATCTGATTATATATTTAAAATATATATTTCTTTACTTACAAGCTTATAAAAAGCGCTCAAAATAGTCCATTTGTTTGATCTTGTTTGAAAGTGTAGCTGTTGAAATGACCTATTTACAGTGAATCAATAGTGCTCTAAATGTGCTGGGAAATGGATATTGTATGGATAGAGTAACAACTCAAGTATGAACACTATCTAATAAGTGTTTACACACCATCAAGTCTACAAACATTAAATATCATTCACGATAGGATCTTTCTTATCCTGCAATTTATCTCAATTTTTCCATTACCTTCTTTCATTTTCTCTTCTAGCTTTACTCACAGACAAGCCTCCCAAGCCATTGTTCCCCATGGAGAATCAGCCAAGTGTTATAGATGTCCAGCTGGGTAAGTCCCCTTCTGGGAATAATAGATCCTAAACTTGCTCTCTGTTAACAGATGGGGAAAATTACATGAACCAGGAAAGGTTTATTGCCACTGTTATTACATGCAAATCAATTTGTGTCTGCTCATTTATAACCCTGGAATTCAGTTTAATAGTTTAAGGAAATGAGTTTGAATCGCATCAAGGAATTGTAATACTAATTGGTTCCACTAGGTATTAAATGTGCTATAGGACAGAGCTTTTTAACTCTGTGATTGATTGATTCATAGGTGTCATGCATTGGTGACCAGTACAAAAAACTTTTCATGCTTGTTAGCCAAAAATTTTCATTTAGAGAACATTAACTCCTGGAGAATAGCACTTTTTATTTTTTTTTATTTTTTTATTTATTTATTTTTTTCAGAATAGCACTTTTTAAAATAAAAGAGCCCCTCAGTACAACTTGTAAAATGATTTGATAATATTATTTCCAATGGTACACTACAGGGCTATTTAAAACTTATTTTTAGGTTGAGATCCTGAATATTTATGAATATTTGGTGTTGGTAAAAGTAACAAGTTGATTTATTGGTGCTAATATTTTACTGCAGTCTCAAATAAAGACACAAAGTGTTGAGCCTTATTTTTGAGTCCTCTACCAGTAAGCCTTATATTTCAAGAACTGTCAACTTGAGACTCAGAGGCTTGTTAGTATCTCTTCATACCATGGCCTTTACTCTAAACCATGTACTTTAACATTTGTGAGCTTTCATCCACCTAGGGTTTAATTCTATTCTTCAATTCGAAGAATTGCTTCAGTTCTAAGTAAGGCAACTGAGTAAATATACTGGAAGTGTATTGGGTTTATTTTGATAATATGATTTATTGAAACCTGTGAGTGTAGTGGTACCTACCAAGTATATAGCCAGGGAAGATATATTAGTCACAATTTCATCCACTTTGTAATGTTTTTTACTCAATTTTTGATCTTTTCAATTCAATTTGGATTATTAGAGGTTTATTTATATCTTGAGAATAGGTGAGAAAAAATTATATTCCTAAGAACTTGTCCATTTTTCTAAAAAGAATTATAGCACATTGTAGTTAATGCAGCATACCAGTAGGAGTACCAAAATTAAGTATTTTAAAACAAACAAAAACATGAAAAAGAAAAGAAATATGTTATTAAGAATGGATTGTGAAAATAGTGAATATTTTGTAGATAATGTTGAAGTATTAGAATATGGTTCTCCCCCCACGACTTGTATTATTTTGAAGAATCATTACATTTTGTTAAAGCCAAATCTAGATGGACTGACACATACCCTCAGTAATTTTTGCTTACATCTTTCCATCAATACTAGGATAAAAATACCTCAAGTTGTACTCTGTGGTTTGCCAGGAGTTACATGAAGCCATAGGCTGGCCTTATATCATAAGTTTTCATGAAGATTTAAGTGGATAATGCCTTTTTTATGAAAACTTATATATTATAGAGTAGAAATAAAAATTCAAACAACTATTTCAAATTTTGTCTTTGTGGCCCATGAGTGGATACTTCATTTTCCTCTGCTATTAGTCGAGCTTTAACAACAAATGTTAGATAAGTACTTTTCTTAAGCAAGGAGAGAGACCATTGTAAGGAGTACATTTCTTTCAGATTCACTGGGTACAGAATTTGTATGTGCTATTTAGGACATCTCTAAGATATGTGCTTGGTATAAATGCGTATTCCAACATAGGTATATATGCCAATATAACCCACCACCAACACAACCCTGTAAAATTACTAAAGAAATTTGTTTTCAATAGTTGAAAGGGTGAACTTTTCAGGTTTTAATTTGTGACACAACTTGGAGACAACTTTATTGACAGAAAGATGGAGACCTGCCCATTTTTCATCCCAGAAAGGCTGCTTCTCTGAAATGTTAAAGCAACCATGTAATTCATGGAAAGGAAAACAAAATCAGTTAAACCATATCTTTGGCATTTCAAAAAGCACATAACTAGTTAATTTTAAGTGATTTTAACTTTCCATATATTTATTTAGCACCATTTATTCACAACTGGAAGTTATTTTGTAAGTTACTCTTATGCCTCAATAGCAAAGTGATGTTAAGAGTACTTACTCCTCAGTGTCAGTGGGAGCTCTGCAGTCAGAATGTTTAGAAATCCCAGGTGTAGAAAAGAGAGAAAGATAATTGGGTTGATTGGACATCCCTCTCTATATCTGGAAAATTTTCAGATTTCAGTAAGATCATGAAAACTTTTGGAAATAATTTTACTTTATTTTTTTTAAGTTTATCAAACAAATTCAGCTTTAGACATCCTCAAATTAGAATTAAAACTAGAACTACAAAAGAATACAACAATCCAATTCAAACAGCCTAGTACATTACCAAGTTTGGGTTTCCCCAATCTCAGTCAGTACCTAACATCTGAGACAACATTCTATTAGATTAAAGTCCACCATAGACTTTTTGTTACTCTTACCATTTAAACATGTTATCATCCCCCTTCCCTTGAATCTAAGATGGCCTTAGGGATATGCTTGATCAAAAGAGTATGATAAAAATGATATTCTGGGAGTTTGGAGGCTGGATCAAAAGAAACCTTGAAGCTTCTCTTCAGGGCCTGGTCTTCTCTGAAACTACCATGCTATGAAAAGCTCAAGCCACATGGAGAGGCCCTAGAGAACGGGGCATCATTTGAATAAAGAGGCCAGTGAACATAGAGGCTGATAAATGAAGAAGCCATATTGAAAGTGGATCCTGTAGCCCCAGCTGCCCTGGCTTATGCCGTAGTTCAGGGAGAAACCATTAAGGTAAACTGTTCTGATGTTTCTAACCCAAAAAGTTATGAGCAAATAAAACAGTTGTTATGCTACAGTAAATTAGGTAGTTTGTTAAACAACAATAGATACCTAGAACATACATTAATTTTCTCTAAAGAATTGTAAGTTCCATTTTCCCCATAGACAAGAATCCCGTGCAGGCATTTTATACAAAATGAGACATATTGAGGGAAATGCAAGTGCCAGCTTCAGGATAGTTTTAGAAAACATAGTCATGAATTATTATTTATGTGTTTCTTTGAGAATTACACTCAGTTTTCAGTTCTACATATCTGTAAAGGCAATCCAGTAAATGAAATTTTTCAGTAGAAATGAATACTTCTTTTGTTCATGGGTTGGCATCAGTACAGATATTTTGTTGTGTCTCTAGAGGAAAATAAACAACTCAACTTTCTCTTTTCTATAGAGTAATCCATTAGTCATCCACAATGTTATAGAAATTTACACACTTTTTGCTGACATAGTGATGACAGTTTGGTTGTTGTTAAATTGTATTCACATTGTAATGCTGAAAGAAGATTAATCTTAACCAAATAGCCATATATTTTGAGATGATAAACACATTTTTAACAAAATAATATGAAAACTATTGCTCTTACAAAGCAAATCTATCCTGCTAAAGCAGACTGTGGTAATGTATGAAATATAAAGACAAAAGCAATATACAAAACACAAAAAAATTCAATTTTGTCCTATCATTCCCATTTATTTTCTTACTGTGAAGGTAAATTTAACTTTAAATTTGATAAATAAACCTTTACTATACCAGCGCTAATTCTTTTTTTTGGCAGTTGAAAAGAAATATATTTTCATTTTTTCTAAGAAAAAATAACACTGCATTAAATGATATTAATTCATATTACATTTTAATACAAAAGTAGTGACAATCATTGCAAAATGTGCCCTACTTGAAATGCTAGGTAAACCATTCTTTAGGCACTGCTTATTTTTTTAGAACCCAAATGCATGCTTTACAAACTGCAACAGACTCCTAGAACCTTTGAAAAAGCCATGAATAAATGTGGATGAAAAGATTTGAGATCTGACATCTAATTGCAATTGAAGGTAAACTTGGAAATATAACCTGTTCTTCTCATTGATGATAACTTTTTTTTTGGAAATTTCCTAAGACTTAAAATAACCCAGTGTCATGCAGAAAATAAATATAAACATTGTTTAGCTTATCTTTTTGTGTCAAAGAGTCAAAAAGGAGGTTTGGGGGCCTAAAGTATATCAGAAAAACTCAGACCCATGGAACAGTTCAAACTAATTGAATAAGACAGATGTTTCAAAAGGCTGAATAGTCATCTTTAGATGAATCTGATCCAGTATGAAAGATTCTCTTTATTTCTATTCTATTGTCATTCAGAATTTATTTTATTTTTATAAGCTATTCAAATTCATATTTCATGACTGTGTTATGTGCTACTGGCTCAAACTT
The DNA here is from genome assembly GCF_028018385.1 of Neofelis nebulosa. NCBI lineage: Eukaryota > Metazoa > Chordata > Mammalia > Carnivora > Felidae > Neofelis > Neofelis nebulosa. The sequence continues at coordinate 85,885,266 of NC_080800.1, forward strand.
TCTTTGTGTATAAAGGAGTGTTAATCTTCATCAGAAATCGATTTCACCAGCATATCAGTTTCTACTGAAAATTGTATTAGGTCCCCTAAGAGACCACTGTAAAAGGCTCTACAAGAGTATAAAGCAAAATATATTAGTAAATGCAATACGCAGGACTACAAGGCAAAAATAAGTAACTAATTGAACCCTTAAAATAGGAAATTAGCTGTTCAACCAAATCTATCTTTTTAAAACTTTATTTAAATAGAAACAGTTTTAAAAACTGAGAACAAACTGAGGGTTGATGGGGGGTGGGAGGGAGGGGAGGGTGGGTGATGGGTATTGAGGAAGGCACCTTTTGGGATGAGCACTGGGTGTTGTATGGAAACCAATTTGACAATAAATTTCATATATTAAATAAATAAATAAATAAATAAATAAATAAATAAAAACAGTTTTTGAGTTCTTAACAGATGCCAAACACTATGTTAGATCCTGGGGATCTAGAGGTGAATAAAATAAGGTTCTTGGCCTTAAGGTATTTTCAGTCTAGTGGGAAAGACAGATGTGTATGCAGAATTACAATGCAATATGATAACTGCCAAACAGAGATGGGAAAAGGGAGAATGACTATTTTTGTGGGAAGACCTCATAAATTAACAGTTCTATACTCTGTTACTCAATGTAATGATATATCTCTGTAACCTTAAACCAAGTACCAAATTTATTTGAAAATAATTAAAAATTATAAAATATATAATGTTATGAAGTAATAAATTATCCTCCATTTGCTTCAATATGGCAATATTAAAAATGGAAACTTATGATACCCTTGCATCTCTTCAGCTTAGCAAAATTAGTCAACTCTTTCTAAAGTTATCATAGAAACACAATCCCAAGCAAGTCACAACTAATTGAGTGAAAATGGGAAGCCAGAATTACTATCAATATAAATAGCAATACGTGATAATTTCATTAGCGTGAGTCATGATTTGATATATGCATTGTGGGTATAATGGTGGGAGCAAGGGATTTTTTTGAATTCTTTGTGGTTTTTTTAATTTTTTAAAAAGTTTTATTTATTCTTGAGAAAGAGAGAGACAGAGCATGAGTGATGGAGGGGCAGAGAGAGAGCAGGACACAGAATCCAAAGCAGGCTCCAGGCTCTGAACTGTCAGAGGCCAACGCGGGGTTTGAACTCATGAGTGGTGAGATCATGACCTGAGCCGAAGTTGGACACTCAACCCACTGAGCCACCCAGGCACCCCTTGATTCTTTGTGTTTTTTATATACTCTTCCTACCCTTTTACCTTCAAATAATTCCTTGAAGATCTTCATTTAATCTGGAATAAGTGAAGACTTTAGAAAGCAAAAAGATGGGTTTCACGAGTTCACTCAGCTTTCTTCACACACATAGTTGGAGCTGGTTCATGGCAGCATTCACTCTTCCTTGTAGGCATTCTAGGGTTAATGAGCTGTTTCCTAAAGATCTATTTCTTCAGAATAACATACACAAGCTTAGTAGCATGGGCCCTCCTAAACTGAAAAAAATTTTACTACCCAAAATGTACACCATGTGCATTATTTATAACTTTGGAAAATCTGGGCCAAGCCTTTTCCCCTATAAGTTGGTTGCCATATTAGTGCTTGAGACTGACACTGGTTTACTTACTTTGTCTTAGTTTCTATAACTTAGTTGTATTTAAGAAGAGAAAGAAAGCTAACAGTTTACAAAATATTTGCCTGTAATGTGACAAGTTGATTATTAATATTTTAGGAATAATATTGTTGCTGACCAGACCTCTATGCATGTATTGCGGTTTTGGGGCATTGCTGAAGTTTATGTCCCATGAGGTTTAATATAAGTTTGAAAGTATCTCATCACACTTCATTAATGCCAAAAGCATGATTTTACACATATGGAAACAAAATTATTTAAAAATTCATTATGTGTTAGGCACTACAATATGCATTTGTACATACAGTACATACACTGTTCTATTTATTCCTCATAAGAGCCCAAAGCCACTTGTGATGAGCACTGAGTGTTGTATGTAAGTGATGAATCACTGAATTCTACTTCTGAACCCAATATTGCACTGTATATTAACTAAACTTTAAATTAAAAAAGAGCCCAAAGTAGTAGTAGGTATTGTTGAATTATTTTGCGGAAAAAGAAATTCAGCCTCAGACAGATAAAATTACTTTCTTTAGTCTACATATTTAGTAAGTGGCAGAAATGGAAGTTCGATCTGATTTGTTTGACTCAAAAGTTATGTTATTTTTATTATAGCATAATGACTATGTTAAGATTATCTAGGCCTCAAATTAGATCCTCAAAAAAAAACTCTTACTCTAATAGAGATATTGTAATAATATTAATAACTATATGATATACTTAACTATATAAAATAATAGTTATTTAACAATATCTCTACAACTAATAATTATTGTTATAATAATATTTACTATCATTTAATAATAGATCTACTAATAATAATTGTTATAATAATATTTAGTATTATTTTTAGTAATACTACTTAGTAATATTGATTGTTCAACAGATGCTAAATTCTGTACTAAATATTTTAATAGATTATCTCATTTAATTTTCTGAATAACTCTATGAAATAGATGGAACTATTTGTCCATTTTAAAAAGCATTATTAAGGTATTGTTCATATGCCATAAAATGATCCACTTAAATCATACATTCAATGGTTTCTAATACATTGCATTGAATATGTAGATTGCTTTGGGTAGTATCAACATTTTAACAATATGTGTTCTCCCAATCCATGAGCATGGAATGTTTTTCCATTTCTTTGTGTCTTCTTCAATTTCTTTCATAAGCTTTCTATAGTTTTCAGCCTACAGATCTTTTACATCTTTGGTTAAGTTTATTCCTAGCTATTTTGTGGTTTTTGGTGCGATTGTAAATGGGATTGATTCCTAGATTTCTCTTCCTGCTGCTCCATTATTGGTGTACAGAAATGCCACAGATTTCTGTTCATTGATTTTATATCCTGCAACTTTGCCAAATCCATGTATCAGTTCTAGCAGTTTTTTCATGGGGATTTTTTGGGTTTTCCACATAGACTATTACGTTGTCTGCAAAGAATGAAAGTTTGACTTCTTCCTTTCTGATTTGAATGCCTTTTATTTCTTTATGTAGTCCGATTGCTGCGGCTAGGACTTCCAACGCTATGTTGAACAACAATGTTGAGAGTGGACATGCCCGTCGTGGACATTCCTGACCTCAGGGGGAAGTCTCTCAATTTTTCCCTATTGAAGATATTAGCTGTGGGTCTTTCATATATAGCCTTTATGATCTCGAAGTAGGTTCCTTCTATCCATACATTCTTGAGGCTTTTATCAAGAAAGGATGCTGTATTTTGTCAAATGCCTTTTCTGCATCTATTGTGAGGATAATGTGGTTCTTATCCTTTCTTTGATTAATGTGATGCATCATGTTGATTGATTTGCGGATATTGAACCAGTCCTGCATCCCAGGAATAAACCTCATTCGATCATGGTGAATAATTCCTTTAATGTATTGTTAAATTAGGTTTGCTAGTACATGCAGTTATGCAACCATCACCTCAATCAATTTCATAACATTGCAACATCCCAAAAATAAACTCCATACCCATTAGCAGTCACTTTCCAGTCTTCCACCACCACCCTCACCTCCAGCTCCAAGCAACCACTGATCAGATTTCTATATCTATATATTTCCCTCTTCTGGACATTTAATATAAATGAAGTCATACGATATGTGTTATCTGCTGGATGTCTTCTTACACTTAGCATATTGTTCTCAAGATTCAAACATATAGCTGTATCATCCCTTTTTATTGACAAATAATATTCTATTGAATGGATATACCACATTTTATTCAACTGTTCATCAGTTGAAGTACATTTTGGTTCCACTCTTTGACTCTTATAAATAATTCTGCTATACACATTACTGTATATTTTTAATATGAGCATATGTTATAATTTTGGGGTGTATGCCTACAATAAATTGTTGAGTTAGATGGTCACTCTATATTTAACCTTTTAAGGAACTGCCACATTTTTTTCCAAAGCAGTTGCATCATTTTAGAGTCCCAGGAGAAATGCACAAGCATTCTAATTTCCTCACATCCTCACCAAAACTTGTTATTTTCCATTTTTTAAAATAATATTTATGGTAATAGTATGTAGTGGTATCTCATTGTGGATTTGATTTGCATTTCCCCAATGGTAATGGCTAATGATACTGAACATCTCTTGGTGTGGTTATTTGACATTTTATGTCTCCTTTGGAGAAAGGTTTATGATTCATTTTTTAAATGGGGAAATTGGGCTCAGAGAAGTCACAGAACTTACCCAAGTTAGTAAGCAATTTATAAGAAGTGAGGCCTAAGTTGGCACTCTTAACACTTACCCATAAGACCCATTAATGTGAATACTATATTTTACTCAGTCTTCTTGCACTGTGGGCTTGCTTCTTCTGTTTTTTTTTTTTTAACCAGATTTTTGGACAGAAAGTGAGTGGATTCTATGAATAAGTTAAAGGAGTAGTCAGTGTGAATTGATTCAATGGAAAAAAATAAGCAAGAGAGCATTATTTTGATTTTTTTTACCTTGGAACTCAGGCAAAAACACTTTTTCAAGTGGCAAACTAATTCAAAAGCTGCAGACAGCGAAGGCAGTCCTGAGAGGAAAATACATTGCAATCCAGGCCTATCTCCAGAAACACGAAAAATCCCAAATACAAAATCTAACAGCACACCTAAAGGAAATAGAAGCAGAACATCAAAGACACCCCAAACCCAGCAGAAGAAGAGAAATAATAAAGATCAGAGTAGAAATAAACATTATAGAATCTAAAAAACTGTAGGGCAGATCAATGAAACCAAGAGTTGTTTTTTTGAAAAAATAGACAAAATTGATAAACCTTTAGCCAGGCTTCTCAAAAAGAAAAGGGAAAGCACCCAAATAGATAAAATCATGAATGAAAATGGAATTATTACAAGCAATCCCTCAGAAATACAAGCAATTATCAGAGAATACTATGAAAAAAATTATATGCCAACAAACTGGACAGCCTGGGAGAAATGGACAAATGCCTAAACACCCACACACTTCCAAAACTCAAACAGGAAGAAATAGAAAACTTGAACAGACCAATAACCAGAAAAGAAATTGAATCAGTTATCAAAAATTTCCCAAAAAGAAGAGCCCAGGACCAGGTGGCTTCCCTGGGGAATTTTACCAGACATTTAAAGCAGAGATAATACCTACCCTTCTCAAGCTGTTCCAAAAAATAGAAAGGGAAGGAAAACTTCTGGCCTCATTCTATGAAGCCAGAATTATTTTGATTCCTAAACCAGACAGAGACCCAGCAAAAAAGAGAACTACAGGCCAATATCCCTGATGAATATGGATACAAAATTTCTCAATAAGACACTAGCAAACCGAATTCAACAGCATATAAAAAGATTTATTCACCGTGATCAAGTGGGATTCGTTCCTGGGATGCAGGGCTGGTTCAACATTCGCAAATCAATCAATGTGATACATCACATTAATAAAAGAAAAGAAAAGAACCATATGATCCTGTCAATCAATGCAGAAAAAGAATTTGACAAAATTCAGCATTCTTTCCTAATAAAAACCTTCATGAAAGTCGGGATAGAAGGAACATACTTAAACATCATCAAAGCCAATTATGAAAAGCCCACAGCTAATATCATCCTCAATGGGGAAAAACTGAGAGCTTTACCCCTGAGATCAGGAACACGACAGAGATGTCCACTCTCACCGCTGTTGTTTAACATATTGTTGGAAGTTGTAGCATCAGCAATCAGACAACAAAAGGAAATCAAAGGCATCAAAATTGGCAAAGATGAAGTCAGGTTTTTACTTTTTGTAGAGGACATGATACTTTACATGGAAAACTCGACAGACCCCAGCAAAGGTCTTCTAGAACTGACACATGAATTCAGCAACGTCACAGGATACAAAATTAATGTACAGAAATCAGTTGCATTCTTATACACTAACAATGAAGCAACAGAAAGACAAATAAAGAAAGTGATTTCATTCACAATTGCACCAAGAAGCATAAAATACCTAGGGATAAACCTAACCAAAGATGTCGAAGATCTGTATGCTGAAAACTATAGAAAGCCTATGAAGGAAACTGAAGAAGATACAAAGAAATGGAAAAACGTTCTGTGCTCATGGATTGGAAGAATAAATATTGTTAAAATGTCAATACTTCGCAAAGCAATCTACACATTCAATGCAATCCCAATCAAAATTGCACCAGCATTCTTCTTGAAGCTACAACAAGCAATCCTAAAATTTGTATGGAACCACAAAAGACCCCAAATAGCCAAAGTAATATTGAAGAAGAAGACCAAAGCAGGAGGCATCATAATCCCAGACTTTAGCCTCTACTACAAAGCTGTAACCATCAAGACAGCATGGTATTGGCACAAAAACAGACACATAGACCAATGGAATAGAATAGAGACTCCAGAACTGGACCCACAAAAGTATGGCCAACTAATATTTGAGAAAGCAGGAAAGAATATCCAATGGAAAAAAGAAAGTCTCTTTAACAAATGGTGCTGGGAGAACTGGACAGCATCATGCAGAAGAATAAAACTAGACCACTTTCTTACACCACTCACAAAAATAAACTCAAAATGGATAAAGGACCTGAATGTGAGACAGGAAACCATCAAAACCCTAGAGGAGAAGGCAGGTAAAAACCTCTCTGACCTCAGCCGCTGCAATTTCTTACTTGACACATCTCCAAAGGCAAGGGAATTAAAAGCAAAAGTGAATTACTGGGACCTTATGAAGATAAAAACTTCTTCACAGCAAAGGAAACAACCAACAAAACTAAAAGGCAACCAACGGAATGGGAAAAGATATTTGCAAATGACACATCGGACAAAGGGCTAGTATCCAAAATTTATAAAGAGCTCATCAAACTCCACACCCGAAAAACAAATAACCCAGTGAAGAAATGGGCAGAAAACATGAATAGACACTTCTCTAAAGAAGACATCCGGATGGCCAACAGGCACATGAAAAGATGTTCAACGTCGCTCCTTATCAGGGAAATACAAATCAAAACCACACTGAGATACCACCTCACGCCAGTCAGAGTGGCCAAAATGAAGAAATCAGGAGACTATAGATGCTGGAGAGGATGTGGAGAAACAGGAACCCTCTTGCACTGTTGGTGGGAATGCAAATTGGTGCAGCCACTCTGGAAAACAGTGTGGAGGTTCCTCAGAAAATTAAAAATAGACCTACCCTATGACCCAGCAATAGCACTGCTAGGAATTTATCCAAGGGATACAGGAGTACTGATTCATAGGGGCACTTGTACCCCAATGTTTATAGCAGCAATCTCAACAATAGCCAAATTATGGAAAGAGCCTAAATGTCCATCAACTGATGAATGGATAAAGAAATTGTGGTTTATATACACAATGGAATACTACGTGGCAATGAGAAAGAATGAAATATGGCCTTTTGTAGCAACGTGGATGGAACTGGAGAGTGTGATGCTAAGTGAAATAAGCCATACATAGAAAGACAGATACCATATGGTTTCACTCTTATGTGGATCCTGAGAAACGTAACAGAAACCCATGGGGGAGGGGAAGGAAAAAAAAAAAGAGGTTAGAGTGGGAGAGAGCCAAAGCATAAGAGACTGTTAAAAACTGAGAACAAACTGAGGGCTGATGGGGGGTGGGAGGGAGGGGAGGGTGGGTGATGGGTATTGAGGAGGGCACCTTTTGGGATGAGCACTGGGTGTTGTATGGAAACCAATTTGACAGTAAATTTCATATATTAAAAAATAAAAAAATAAATAAAAATAAAAAAATAAAATAAAAAAAATTTAAAAAAAAATTAAAGATAAAGTTACCATTTGATCCAGCAATTTCACTCCCACGTTTATTGCCACCTTATTCATAATAGCCAAAATGTGGAGTCAACCTAAGTCCATTGATGAATGAATGGATAAAGAAAATGTGGTATAAGCGTTTAAGTGTTTAAACTTAAAAGCGTTTAAGAAAAAGATATAAATCCTGTCATATGTTACACCATGGGCGAAACTTGACATTATGCTGAGTGAAATAAACAGTCACAGAAAGACAAATACTGAATTACTACCCTTATATGAGGTATCTAAAGTAGCCAAACTCTTAGAAGCAGAAAGTAGAACAGTGGTTGCCAGGGACTGGGGGAAGGGGAAATGGGGAGTTGCTGTTGAAAGAGGATAGAGTTTCAGTCATGTAAGATGAAAAATTTCCAGAGATCTGCTATACAACAATACTGTAAAGATTTGTTAAGAAGGTAGGTTAGATGTTGTCTGTTTGTTACTACAACAAAAGATTACAGGACAGCTGGTGAGAAGTGTTTTAACAGACATCTTCAAAGCCAGAAACTTTGGAAGTCTTGAAATGGACATTTCCCTCTATCTCATTTTGTATATCATGCCAACAGTGTTTAGAATTCTCCCTAGTTAGAATCTTCTGTATCATTGCTTCAACGGCTTCACATCAGGCTTCTAGATTTCTCACTGAGACAAGTATTATAATGGGTTCCAAATTGGTCTCTGCTTCCAGTCTTGCTCACCTTCAATTCATTCTCATCAGTGTAAACAGTAAAATGTAAATGTAAAAATGTAAATATCTTCTATCTCTCCTGATTAAGTCAGTTAAATAAATCATCATTACCTACCTAGGAAAGAAAATACATTTTTTTCTTTATTACTGGCTGCCACCTACTTCTCCTGTCCTTGCACCCCTTATTCCAGCTATTTGAAACTATTTCCTTTACTTTAACTTGTACAGCAACTCATGACCTTCTCTACCTCCAGCCACATGATGAACACTTTTTTTTTTCTTTTTTACATAGCAATGACTTTAATATTACTTCCCATTGATACTTTTCCTGAACCCTGATCCATAATTCCAGGAAGAAGCTATGTCCAATTTTCTTTTTTTAAGTTTATTTATTTATTTTCAGAGAGAGAGAAGAGAGACAGCATGCGAGTGGGGAGGAGGAGAGAGAGAGAGAGAGAGAGAGGGAGAGAGAGAATCCCAAGTAGGTTTTGCGCTGTCAGCGCAGAGCCCAATGCAGGGCTAGATCTCACAAACCAAACTGTGAGATCATGTCCTGAGCCAGTATCAAGAGTTGGACGCTGAACAAACTGAGCCACCCAGGCACCCCAGCATGTCTTACTTTATTAAAATAAATCCTTACTATATGTTATGAAATTTTCCATCCCAGCATGTGTAACTTTTAATTATACCTTAATTTGTTGATTGTCTCTCTTTACTAGACTATAAACTTCACTCTTATTTTTTTTGTATTTATTCATTTTTTGAGAGACAGAGACAGAGCACAAGTGGGGGAGGGGCATAGAGAGAGAGGGAGACACAGAATCCGAAGCAGGCTCCAGGCTCTGAGCTGTCAGCACAGAGACTGACGTGGGGCTCAAACTCAGAAACTGCGAGATCATGACCCCAGCCGAAGTCGGACGCTTAACCGACTGAGCCACCCAGGCGCCCCTAAACTTCACTCTTAGATATTTATTCAACATTTATTCCCCAGAAATTAGCACAGTGTCTGATGGTGGTTGATTGTTTTGTGTGTGCATATATGCATATATGAATGAACTAATAAACAAGTAAATGAATTTCTTAGATAATCAAGGTCCAGATGGCCTGCAACATCCCTCACTGCAGCTCTTTCATTAATTTTTGCATACTTTCCAAATCAGATTTTATTTTGAAGACAACCTTGTGGTTTTATTCATACTATCATACTTAAAGATACTACATACTACAGAATCTTAAAATTGGAAGAAACGTTCGTGTTTTAATTAGTAAGGTTAAGTAACTCCAGTAAATATAATAACCACAAAATCACAGTGGCTTACCACAAGAAAACTTTACTTTTTGCTAACACGAAGTCTGGTTGGGTGTTCAGGTGATTTCTATGATAGTGGCTCTTACTATCCCCTAGTGACCTTTCAGAGCCTTCTGCTAAATCCTCTGCCTTTATCTGCTGGGGGAGCAAGAAGGTGAGAGTGAGGGCAAATGAGAGAAAAAGAGAGAGAGGGAGATAGCACAAGAGTGTTTTTAGGTACCAGAACAGAAAGTAGTATATAATACTTCCAACTACATTTTACTGTCCAGAGTTCAACTACCTGACCAACCTAATTTCAAGGGTGGCTAAAGAATGTAGAGGAATAGATATGGGTGATCACTGACAGTCCCCACAACAGTCCATCTGTTCCTACCCAATGTTGAGATACCTTTGGGACCATCCCTAAAAGAGGGTTGTTTGGAAAAAGTTTGATGACAACAGAGAATTCACTATCTCCACAAGGCAGCATTTTCAGTTATTTTATGACTCTAGTCATTAGAATGTTCTTTATGATGAACTCTCTTACACTAAGGGAGTACATTTAGTTTTCTTCCATTAAGCCATTCAAATATTTGAATAAAGTACCAGATTCCCCCAGCATCTTGTCTTCCTTAAGATAAATATTTCCAATTTTTGATAATTTCTTATAGGAACTTTACACTATTATGGCTACCCTCTTCTGGATATACTGTAATGAAGGATGTTAAGGTACATCTTAAAATATGAAACCATATACGATTGTGGCCTAACTTTATTCATAGAGAACAGGATACTGACTTCCTATAATCTGGTCACTATGTAAGATGAGATCACGTGTATGAAAGCACTTTTCACAATGTAAACCAGCATGCTTGTAGAAGTTATCATTATTATTATAAATGTAGCTTGAGATTGTGGAGCTTATTCAGCAACCACATCACACTGTTGGCCAGTATTTTAAACTTGTGGTCAGCTAAATTCTCAAACATTTTCCCAGGAATTGCTACATGAAAGAGCCCCATAATCATTTGTTCCACAGGCAATGCTAAACACACCATTCATTTTCTACCTTTGAGAAAATTGCCTTAATAGTGTCTAGGTTTCCAGGGCTAACTACCAATTTAAAATTCTTGACAAGTTCTAGGTCCTATCAACCCACACAGACCACTTTGACCAAATTCAGTGTTTTTATTTTTTAAGTACAAATTCAGTTAGCTAAGCATCTTTTAAGATTTTTGTCTGCATGACAACAAATACCTGATTTAAGGCGTCTTTTATCTAGTTGTGGTGTTGATGTAGGAATAGCCTTAAACTTTTGATTTCCTCTTTAGTAGCTAATGGTTTTATTTTCATTAACTGCTCTCTGTGGTCAAGAACTGCACATTTTCTTGGAATTTGCAAACAGTGAGAGCAATTTAAATTATACAGAAGCACAGAAACCATAAATAATAGCAGCCTTGAGATCTCTTTATTAGTATAAAGCAGAAATATGAAAAAACAAAACTTTTCCAGCATATTCTTTTCTCTCTTTAGGAACATTCTGGATCATTTGCTTCTCAAGCCCATAAATCAGAGCCATCTCTTAAATGTGGGATTAGAAGTCCATAATGAAAGGATCAGAATTTTTAAATGCAGTCATTTTAATTGCTTAGTCTATTTGGACTTCTCCATAAGGAATGTGATTGTATTTTCAAATATTAAGCTTTTAAAATAGTTCCCAAAAGAATTAATTGGACTACTTCAAGCAGTGAAAGGCAAGTACATCATGTAATGTTTGTAGTATATTAACTTTCTTCAGTCTTCATAGACCAGAAGTTCCATTTTTCTAAGTAAGAGAAAAAATAAAGAAATCAGTTTCTACATTGAATAGTGAAGAGTACATAGTGGCTTTGACAGAGCCTAGAAACCTCACAGTGTTTCTGAGTATTTTCCACAAAAATACAGTGGTACAAGCCTATATAGGTGGACTTGGTTGCATATGACATACCCATCCGTAGCCTTACTATATATACAATTTCCTGGCTCTGTTGTAATCAAGGGCCACAAACTTGGTGGCTTAAAACAACAGAAATAATTTATTGTCCCACAATTCCAGAGACCTAGAAGTGTGAAATCAGGTGTCATCAGTGTTGTTTTCTTCTGAAGACTCCAAGGGTGAATCTGTTCCATGTTTCTTTTCTAACTTATGGAAGTTGCCAATAATGCTTGGTGTCCCTTGGCTTGTACATGTGTCACTCCAGTCTTTGTCTCTGCCATCACCTGCCATTCTCTTCCTGTCTGTGTCTTTTTCTGTCTCTTAATTTTCTTCTTTGTATAAGGGCAATAGTGATTGAATTATAGATATCAACTTATTTCTGTGTTACTTTGTCTCAACTCTGCAAAGACCCTATTTCCAAAGAAGGCCATATTCACAAGTGCCAGGCATTTGGTACATAGCTCTTTGGGTACACAATTCAATCCATGACACCACACCTACTTACATTGATATCAATGACAGTGAACATATGGATGAGAAGTAAAAATCTTCAGTTCCAAAGTGACAAGTTTTCTGTACTAAAATATGAACATTTGGAAGCTTTTAAATTTGAATTTTCATATTATTGGTGGCTTCTTGAAAGATATATTGTTAGACAAGAACATAGATCTCATGCAGATCCCAAAAGGCATGTCTTATCTAAAATAAACTATGGCCTCAGTGCTGAATTTACAAATCTAGTTTACCAAGTATAGGAGAGAAAAATCCTTGTGTATATGTGAAGCCCCTTTCAAAATTAGGCCTTATTTGAAGAATTGTTTTTTCCTCCCTGTCTTAGGACCATAAGAGCTTACTCATTTTAGCTGTCTCCTTTGACAGAAATATTTCCTCATCGCTAGGAAAATTCTGATTTCCTGATATGTTTATAGAGTTTGTATTTATGGAACAATATCAGTTTATAGATCAAAAATTCAATAAAAAATCTTTCATTATAAAATAATTCTGAGGAGAGAAAAATCTGGCCAATTTAATCTTAAGGGTTTATGTACATATGATACAAGTAGTATGGTAAGCAAGTACCATTCCAGGGTTATGTTTCTTTCTTATCTCAGAAAAATGGTGGAGAAAAAGAGTAGCTTGGGAAGTGGAGAAAAATTAGCTGACACACATCTATTGTTATCTTGTAAATAGACTACAGATAATTATAAACCAGATTATTCTAGATTATTGCTTTGTAGTAGCGGGATTGGGTATTACTGTATATCACTAGGATTTAATTCAGTCTAAACATATGATGCAACCTGGGTCTTTTTTCTAGTATCCAGTATAGGGCTGTGTAGATGCCATGCACAATATAAGCAATAGGCACTTCTGACAATAGATGATCAGAAAGTGATGAATAAATAAATGTCCTATGGTCCAGTAAATAAAAGTGTAGCATTCACTTTTGTTGTGATCCCTGGGTCCTTTTAGTGACAGTATGGCCATGTGGGATGGTGTAGGTTTTGTTCTTTCTAGATCCATAAAATAAATTCTCAGATTCCCTTCTTTACATGAAGGTGCTCTTTCATATCCACAAACATGATCTTTGCCAATGTATTCTAATTTGCATAGATTTTTATTAGCACATAATACAAATATATAATTTAACTGAGGGTTCATTACATTTAGCTCATTCAACAAAGAATTATTGAGTGCTAATGATGTACAGACACTGTTCTAAACATTGTGGATATAACACAGATACAGTTTTTCTCATGGTCATCATCATCTAACAAGGGAAACTGAGGTTAAGTAAACCCATTTTGCTTGAAGGTAAAATTAAAAATTGTGATTAAGTGTTATTAATGGGAAAAAGAGAGTTCTGTGAGAGAAAATTAATTAGACTTTGAATGGGTAGAAATGCATGATTTCAGAAAGTTTAGAAGTGGAGACTTAACGAATGAGAAGGAAACAGCATGCGAAAATTGAGGAAAATGTGTTCCATGCAAAGGGAGTTGTATATGTTTTGGTCCTGCAGAAGGGAAAAAGTTGAAAATATTTGCTAGTTAAATCCAGTGTAGCTAGAACATTTCAATCTATGGAAACAGAAGTAAGGATGGCATGAAGTGGCATCAGAAAGGTGACGTGTTGTCACATTATGCAGAGCCTCAGAGGAGGATTATAATCAAAGAAGTCTTATGATGCAATTCATATACATACATATATATTTTTAAACTTTTTATTTTGAAATAATTTTAGACTTACAGAAGTGTTGTGGAAATAGCAAAGAGTTCCTATATACCCTTCATCCAGCTTCTTTTAGTTAAAAGGATATTGCAGTATTTCAGGCAAAAGATGAAGGTGGCTCTGACTAAAGGTGTTGGTGGAGGTAAGATCAATAGCACTTCCCTCAAATTAACCTGCTGTCTCAGACACTGTGTTAAGTGCTACAGATGCAGTAGTGAACAAGAGAAACACGGTTCTTGTCTTCAAGAAGCTTTCATCTAATGGACTTGTTAATAGATTGGATATGGGGTGGTGAGAAAGAGGGTAGTGTAATGAGAGCTTGCCAGGCCTCTGGTTTGAACATTTGAGTGAACACTGAGTGAACATTGAGAGATTTCATTCACTGATGTAGGAATTTCAATTATCTAGAACTCTATAAAAACCTCAAAATTTAGTGGCTTAAAAATAAGTATTTATTATTTCTTTTGATGCTGTGAGATTCTGGGTGGTTCTGTTGGTACACATGATTTCAGCTGTGATCATTCATGCAGTTGAATTTAGCTGAGAGCTTGACTGGGCCTGGAATACTCATCATGGCCTCACTCACGTTTCTGGGGACTTGGTGCTGACCTTTGTCAGAAGCACCTCATTTCTTCTCCACATGGCTTCTCTCTTTCCACATGATATTTATTATTCACTTTTTTAGTCCAAACTTCTTGGCAACTCTCTTCTATGACAGAGAGAAAACACTAGGTCTCTTAAAAACTAGACCTGAAATGGACATCAATTTCACCATATTCTACTGGTCAAAGTAAATCACAAGGCAAGCCCAAATTCAAGAGGAAGCAAAATCAATTCCATTTCTTAAAAGAGAAACTACATGATTTTTGGTGGAAATCTTTAGAAACAATGTACTGCCATGGAGAAGTCTGGAAGGAGTTTTAGATTATAAATCGTAACATCAAATGACAGGTCAGAATATTAGAGCTAAGAAGATCCTAAGAGAAGGGCGCCTGGGTGGTTCAGTCGGTTAAGCATCCAACATCAGCTCAGGTCATGATCTCACAGTTGGTGAGTTCGAGCCCAAAGTCAGGTTCTGTGCTGACAGCTCAGAGCCTGGATCCTGTTTCAGATTCTGTGTCTCCCTCTCTCTCTGCCCTTCCCCTATTCACGCTCTTGTCTCTCTGTGTCTCTCAAAAATGAATAAACATTAATTTTTTTTAAAGAAGATCCTAAGAGAGATTCTGGTCTGATTACATTGTTTTTTATATGAAGAAACTCAAGCCCAGAGAATTAAAGTGACATTTTAAGGTCATACAACTAATTAGGACATGAAAACTAAAATATATTTATCCCAAATCAGCCAATGCTTTTTACACTAAACTTCTGCTATCTCTTTGTGTAACGAAATCTTATCTACTCTTGAATTCTCCTTATTTCAACATTTTTTTAAGCTAACATTTGAAGGAAATGTAACTTATTTTCCAAGGAACCTGATGGGTTTCTAGTACCGATGGAAGAATAAGTAAACAGAGCATCACCTTAGGAATTCAAGAAAGAGATTGGGCTCTGGGTATGTTTTATTTCTTTTGCCCGTTTCCCAAATGGATTTATGTTGTACCATTTTATGTTGTTTTTACTCTGTCAAAAGGATGAGTTATTTGAATTTGAATGCCTCATATATTCTGTAAATTACAAATAACAACATTTGACTCCACTATTTTGACCTTTTCAACAACGTATAATTTTCAGGGTATGACATTGTACATCTTCTCTTGTTTACAACCTCAGTGAACCGTAGAAAAGAGGTAGAGTGGCTATCAAATTAAAATACACAATATTTAGAAGGTCAAAATAATGTATCATGAGCCTATTGTTTCTCAAAGAAACGATTAAAATCGGGATGTGTTTTATTACTTCCTCATCTTCTCTTCTTCGTCATCATACACACACAATGGGAACATCTGATTTAAAAGACTGCAAATGATGATGGTGTGGGGGGAAGAAATGAACAATATAATAACTAAAGTTGCATTAATATTTGAGTTTAATTTGAAAAGGAGAGATCGGTAGTTATATCAGTTTTTAAAATTTTTAATTACAAATTTAATCTTAATTCATTTTGATGTTAAGTTGAAAAACGGTTTAGGACATACTTAAGAGAAGTACAGGGTATTAGATAAAATGGCAGTATTGGTACTTTAAAATGTTAAGAATCATTATCTATTTCAGTGGTATTCCCCTTTTAGTAGTGGAACAATTTCTACAAAAGAATTTTAAAGCTGAAACCCAATATGAAAACATATTGAGGGGAAGCAGCTTTAGTGAAGGAAGAGATGACCCTAATGAAGCCCCATTCCCACTGGGGTCCAGCCAAGCCCCACTCCAATTGGGTTCCAGCCACTGCCATAAATCCCCTAGTGCTCTATAGAGTGGCTTTTGAAAATCTGTTCTACTGCAATGCACTGCTGTCTGAAATAACCACTGACCCTCTATAAAGCTTACTTTCATTATTTTGCCCCTAAGAAGGTAAGACCCAGAAGCCCCCTGAGTGTAGGAGAGGGGTTTTTTTTATTTCTTCTAGACCCCATATAGCAACCTTGACAGTCCTAGGCCCACAGTTAGATTTCATTCAATACTTGGGATTACCTTAAACATCAGGGTCTTTTTCAGAAATCATATTGCCAAGTAGAATAAATAAGTTCTGAAACAGTAACCAAAGCTAATGGCAGTCATATACCATACATGTGGGGCTACATTGTTCACATCACTTAGCTTTAATTATCAAGCCCTTTATCTTTCATCAAAATTAATGCAAGCCCCTGATGTTGAATACAATGTTGTACATCTGATACCAATGTAACATTTTGTGTCAATTATACTCTAATTAAAAATTAAAATAAAAATAATTAATGCAAACCTGTGTTTGAATTTCACTGTCTCTATAATGCTACCTGCATTTCATATGGCTTACTTCAAGTAGCTGATGTTGCTAGCTCTGAAAAATAGTTCCTCAGTAGATGCTCTTAGTCTTCAAAAGTTGGAAAGAATAGTTCTAGAGATACCCACAGAAGGTCCCTCAGGAGCTGGCAGAAAATAAAGGAAAGTGTTTCTTTTTCTCTGAGTTATATTAGGGAAGAAATGTAAGTTTTCCCATTCCTTTCTGTGCCCAACACTGGGAGATTTATTCATTGGTTGAGTACCAGTGCTTACAGAGTCATTCTTAAAGCACTGAGGGAAAGTATTGATTAATAAAAACCAACTAAATCACAGTAGATCTACAAACCAGTAATTAGCAAATACATTTCGTAAAGCAAAGGACATTTCTCTAAGCATTAGGAGACAAGGGATATGGTCCTAGCTGTATCACAAAGAAGCTTGATATTAGGCAAGTAATTTTGCCTCAGTAACTCAACTTTTTATTTCTAATACATAGAATAGGTATTTATTCATTCAATCATCATGTATTTATTGGCCACTTGCTATGTGTCAGGCACAATTCCAGTCATTGGAGATATAACAGAAAACAAGATCAACACATTTCCTGCCCTCATGGCGCTTACATTTTAGTTGGGGAAAGAGATAAATATGAGGTAAGCAAACAAATATGTAAGATGGTCACAGATCCTGATAACTTTTATGAAGGAAAAGAACAAGATAATATGATACAAACTCACTGAGGGAGACTACTTCATATAGCATGATCCAGGGAAATAATGAGCTAAACATGGAACAATCTTGAGGAATTTATGACAAAAAGCCAGCCTTTCAACTGACCAACAGGAGGATTATAGATGAGACAATGACTGTAGTCATAGACTAGATATAGGATGATTGGCTTTTTAATAACTGGGCTTCATTAGTAGCCTCTAGATAACAGAAAATAATAGATTTTTTTCATGAGTTAACATGTTTGAAAATACATAAACCATGTTTAACTCCACAAAGTAAAACATATAAGTACATGTGTATATGTCTGTGCTATGCTTCTGTGTTCTACCAATAGTAACTATTTCAAAAGGGAAAATCAAGGCTTAGAGGTAATTTATAGCCACAGAATAGACCAATTGGGCTGTTTCTAAAAGCAACTGGAACTATATGTCAAAAACCTTACAGTAGTGTTTCCCATTGTTCTTACAAACAAAAATTTTATAATCAGTTAAATTTGGGAAATACCATCTCCCCATCTTGGAGTTTAGTAGTGAATATTGGTCCATCAAAGTCTCTGCAATATCATGTAATAAAGTAACCTATACAGTTTTGATTTATCCATCATTTTATAAACATTTCACCATGGAATACCTTGTGTAGCAATGTGTACGTGTGTTTGTGTATATCTGTTTTCACATGATGCATGCATTTGTGTATGGATGTGTGCTATACCCACCAACATTTCACTGAGCGCACGTTACAAAAAACTATATCTGAGTTTTGGTAACTTTCATGAAAACCAAGTGGATTCTGTAGTTAATAGCATTGAACTTTACTTCATATGGTAGATTGAATAAAGCTCCTTTAAAAGATCTCCATAATCTAATCCCTTAAATTTGTTAGGATATTACCTTACATGCCAAAGGGAATTAAGATTGTAGCCAGAATTATACTGTATTATCTGGGTGGTCCCAATGTAATTACAAGAGTCCTTAAAAGTGGAAGGAGGCAGAATAGGTCAGAGTGATATGATGTCATGTGAGATTAACTCAACTCACCATTGCTGTCTTTGAAGATAGAGAAAAGGGGCCACTAGCCAAGGAATGTGAAAGCTGCTAGAAGCCGGAAAGAGCAAGGAAACAGATTGTAACTCTAGAACATCAAGAAAGGAATGAAGCCCTGCCAGCACCCTGATTTTGTCCCAAATGAGACCTATCTTTCACTTGTGACCTTTAGAACTATAAGATAATAAATTTGCAACCTCCACAACAGGAGAAAATATTTGCAAACTATCTATTGGAAGATAATGGGCTAATATCCCAAATATATAAGAATTTCCTACCCTAAATAAAACAAAAACAAAAACCTCACAAAAAACAAGTAACCTGATTTTAAAAAATGAGCCAAGAACTTCAATAGACATTTCTCTAAAGAAGTCACACATTCGGCCACCAGGTATATGAAAAGATGTTTAACTTCACAAAGTATCAGTTAAATGCAGGTCAAAACCACAGTATATCAGCATTTCACACTTGCTACAGTGGCTATTACCAAAACAAAACAAAAAAAAACCCTCAAAAGATAAAAGCAAGTATTGGTAAGGATGTGGAGAAATTGGAACTCTTGTACACTGTCAATGGGAATGTGGAATGGTGTAATCACTATGACAAACAGTATGGATGTTTCCCAAAGAATCAAAAATAGAACTACCAGCCACATGATCCAGCAATCCTACTTCTGAATGTATCTACAAAATAATTAAAATCAGGATCTCAAAGAGATATCTGCACTTCCATGTTCATTGAAGCATTATTCACAATAACAAAGATATGAAAAGAACACAAATGTCCATTGACAAATGAATATATAAAGTAAATGTGACACAAACATACAATGGGATATTAGTCAATCTTTTAAAAAAAGGAAATTCTGTCATTTGCAACAGCATGGATGAACTGAGAGGACATTCTGCTCAGTGAAATAAGCCAGTCATGTAATGACAAACAATACGTGGTTCCACTTATATTTGATATCTCGAATAAACTCATAGAAGCAAAGAATAGAATAGTGGTTACCAAGGGATGGGATAAGGAAAAAATGGGGAATTATCGCTCATTGGGTATAAAGTTTCTGTTATACAACATGAAGTTTTAGAGATTTTCTGTACAATATGATGCCTAGAATTAACAATGTGGTATTGTAGGAGCGCCTGGGGGCCTCAGTCAGTTAAGCATCCAACTTTGACTCAGGTCATGATCTCACGGTTTGTGAGTTTGAGCCCTGCATCAGGCTCTGTGCTGACAACTTGGAGCCTGGAGCCTGCTTCAGCTTCTGTGTCTCCCTCTCTTTTTGCCCCTCCTCCACTCACACTCTCTTTCTCTCTAAAAAATAAATATTAAAAAAACAATGTGGTATTGTAAATTTTAAAATACAGTAAGAGTTTATTTTTAAAATTAAAAAAAATAAAAAGAGACTGCTAGGTGGCTCAGTAAGTTAAGCATCTGACTCTCAGTTTCAGCTCAGATCATGATCTCGCAGTTCATGACATCAAGCCCCATGTTGGGCTCTGTGATGTTAGGATAGAGCCTGCTTGGGATTCTTTCTGTCCGTTCTCTCTTCCCCTCCTCTGTTCATGCTCTGTCTCTCTCTCTTTCTCAATATAAATAAATAAACATTAAAAAATACATTAAGAGGTTAGATATCATGTTAAGTGTTCTTACCATGACAAAACACAAAGACTATAGGAAATGTTTTGGAAGTGAAGGATATGTTTAGTACCTTGATTGAGTTGATAGTATTATAAGTGTGTGCATATGTCCAAACTCCTCAAGATGTATACATTGAATTTCAGCAATGTGTTGTATATCAATTATACTTCAATAAGGCTAAAAAGATAATAAATTTTATTTTAAGCCACTAAATTTGCGATAACTTGTTACAGAAATTGTAGATAATGAATACACCTTATCTTAGGTAGACTGCACTGAGGTGGAAGAGGAACCAACACTATATAGAAAGCACATTTAGTAGGGACCTCTGGGTGACTCAGTCAGTTGAGCGTCCAACTTTGGCTCAGGTCATTATCTCACGGTTCATGAGTTCGAGCCCTATGTCGGGCTCTGTGCTGAAGCTCAGAGTCTGGGAACCTGCTTCAGATTCTGTGTCTCCCTCTCTCTCTGCCTCTCCCCTGATTGTGCTCTGTCTCTCAAAAAATAAACGTTAAACAAATTGAAAAAAAATTCAAAAAAGAAAGTGCATTTAGTAGAGTACTTTGTTGATATGAGATAGAGAATGCAGTTCCCTTAGCCACATTGACTAGATACTCTACTGAAGTTGAACACTCACACATAGAAAGTGGAATCAAATAGAGATCTAATTGAGCTTCATAAGGCATGCAAATCATAAGGATCATTTCACTTATCAGCATTTTCATATTTTTCACAGGTTCTATTTAACCAGCTCTTTAGATATTAGAAAAGATCACTGCTCGTGTTGAGAAGACTCCTTTTCATTGTATCAGCTTTGTCATTCCAAGTCCAGAAGGATAGCGTATGAATGTCTTTATTTCTGCAGCAAGTATTCTTGGATCCTGCTTCTTAAAAGCTGGAAGGATTTTTCTAGAAAAACTATTTTCAATAGACTATTTTGTGCTATATATATATATGCTATATATGGACCTAGCCTCATTAGGGCATCTGCTTTGAGTTGTTTTAGCCATAAAAAGAATTTTTCCTGAACCACCCCCTCACCCACATGTGCCTTCTTCTTAACAAATAGCCAGGGAGGCATTACCCAAAATCAAGATTCAAAACTGAGACAGGGGTGCCTGGGTGGCTCAGTCGGTTGAGCGACCAACTTCGGCTCAGGTCATGATCTCACAGCTTGTGAGTTTGAGCCCCGCGTCAGGCTCTATGCTGACAGCTCAGAGCCTGGAACCTGCTTCTGATTCTGTGTCTCCCTTTCTCTCTGCCCCTCCCCCATTCATGCTCTCTCTCTGTCTCAGAAATAAACAATAAAATGTTTTAAAGTTATATATATTTATATACAGTAGAAATATATATATACCACATGGATACCATTCTATTTATAGGTGGTTGGCTCCTTCAGTAAACAGGTAACAGAGGAACTAAAAATGTGAGTGAAACCAAGTCTAAAATTTTATATGTGATGCAAATACTTAAGATTATAATTCCAAACTTTTAAAGTCTTTTCTCCCTAATTGCAATGCAACCATATGGTATTTCTGGGTGAAAATTTGTTACTGGCAGCTTTTGTTTTCATGGATTATTAAGTTGGCTCCAAACAGCTCTAAGGATAGATATAGTGATTGGACATGGGCCTTTCACCTCTTCTCTATGTTTTTTTTTTCTTTTTGTGTGTGTGTGATTTTAAAAACTTGAGGTATAAATGACAAAATTATAAGATATTTAAACTATATAATGTGATGATTTGATATGCATATACATTGCAAAAGAATTCTCCCCATTGGGTTAATTAACACATCCATCACCTTACATGTTTACATTTTTTTGTTTGGTTTGGTAAAAACATTCAAGTTCTATTTTTTGCAAACTTCAATTATATAATATAACTTTATCAACTATACATTAGATCCTCAGACCTTACATATAACCGAAATTTTGAAGTTTTACTCTTTATTTTCCCCAGCCTCAGCAATCTCTTTTTGACTCTGTTTCTATAAGTTCGACTTTTGTTAAGTTTCACATATAAGTGATAACATGCACTATTTGTCTTTCTCTCTCTGGCTTTTTTCACTTAGCATAATGACCTCCAGGTTTATCTATGTTGTCACAAATGACAGGATTTCCTTCTTTTTAAAACCAAATAATATTTTATTGAATAAATATATATGCCTACCACATTTTTATCCATTCATCCATCCATAGACACTTATATTGTTTCCATATGTTAGCTTGTGTGAGTAATGCTGCTATGAATACGCGAGTATAAATATTTCTTCAAGATAATTACTTCATTTCCTTTGGATTCTTGGATCATATGGCAATTCTATTTTTTAATTTTTTTTGAGGAACCTTCATATTGTTTTCCATAGTGGCTGTACCAGTTTACATTCCCACCAACAATGCACAAGGGTTTGACATTTACAAGCAACTACCATTGGAACCCCAGTGCTTAATTTATCCATTTCAGGAGAACAGTATGATTCAGTGTAATCTGGAAGCACGTGGGGCCACTAGAGATTCTTTTTTCCAACCCTGCTGATCTTCAAGTTGCCAGATGCCTTTATTTACCAAGTAAGAGGAATGACACCTACTAGAGCACAAATTTTAAAAAAATCATATACCTGGTAAAAAACTGAAACAGATACTACAATGGCCCAAAAACATAGAATGTTGTTAGAAATAGACATTAAGGGGCGCCTGGTTGGCTCAGTCGGTTGAGCGTCCGACTTCAGCTCAGGTCATGATCTCACGGTTCGTGGGTTCGAGCCCTGCGTTGGGCTCTGGGCTGACAGCTCAGAGCCTGGAGCCTGCTTCAGATTCTGTGTCTCCCTCTCTCTCTACCCCTCCCCACTCATGCTCTGTCTCTCTTTGTCTCAAAAATAAATTTAAAAAAAACATTAAATTAAGAAAAAAGAAATAGACATTAAATTGTAACCCACAATGCCAAGTGTGGCAATGCTAAGAATTACGAGTGGAAATTTCCTAGGGATATATGAGGTAGTCCAAAAATCAAAGTGGGCAATAAAAGAAGGCTTTTGAGGGGAAACTACTGATTATGGTGGGATGGGGGTAGCCACAAAAAGGAAGCAAAGGGTTAATAGAAATTTTGTTTTAGAGTTCTACCTAACCAAGTTCCTTAAGGCCCAAGTGTACCAGTAAGCCACTGTAAACAAAGATTCTGCTTTCTTTAACTTGTTTAAAACATTAACCTTTGTCAGCCTCCAGGGCAGATCCTGGTAGAGCAAATCAATCAAATCAAGGTCAAGGAGGAGAAGTGGGAGCAAAAACAGAGTTAAGATGGGAATGAAGGTAGTGCATAAGAAAAGTTTTATAAATTGTCCAGTTCTATGAACATGTCAGGAATAAATAAATTCTAATGATAATAATAAGGTTATGCTTAGGCTTTGAACACAGATTTCTTTTCAGAACATCCATTGGTTTGTGGCCATTTCCTCCTTAACAGTCCCTGGAAGTCAGAGAGGACATATGTTTACTGATTACAACATTCTTTCAACTGAAGACAGAACCACAGGCGAAGATTTTCCTGAAAAAGCCAGGAGGCATAATCCCCAATAGTTCTTAAAAAAAAAACAATAATTCTCAACAGTTTGGCAATAAGAGGTCATTTTGAGAATATAATGAAAATTGCACAACTCTGCAGAGAAAATAATGTCCATAAGCTGAAAATTGTCTATGTAGTGTCAGGAAATTCATAGTATCTCAGGCATCAGGTTACAAATCTCTGTTTATCATTGGACTCCTCTAACATCTTTTTGTGTGCTCATTTGCCAGCTTCACCACTGAGGAAGAAGATCAGTGAGAATATTAGAGTGATTTCTGTCTTGAACATTTAGGCCTTGAAAAGTTTAACCAACTGTCAGGTCAGGGATTAGCAAGATGAAGTGTGACTGGAATGCAGTAGATGATAAGTGTTTTAGGAGGTCACTGGAAGCTTGAGTGATCAAGGGGATCTTCAGTGAGCCCCAAGGATGTGAGCTATCCTTGGAACATTTAAAGCAGGAGAGAGGGAGGATAAGACTTGTTTAGAATATTACATAAGCTTGTCTTGAATGGTCAGAGATTCCTGTTAGGAATGTGATAGGAAAGAAAACTAGGAACTTTAATGTGGAGGAATAGAGGGTGGAACAGCTATGATCCAAATCCTTTGACATCTGCTTTGTGACTTGGCATCAAGATAATGGATCTAGCTTACCTGATAAAAGTAAATGGGAAAATATCATATAAACCTGTGAGAATTGCACCTCTATCCTTGTGATTTGTTTTAGTTTATGTGACCAGAGAAGACTGTGAACTGTATTTGGATTCATAGAAAATCTATTCCTACAGAAGTCGAGGGATTGTCAGTAAGGTTTAGAAGTTTATAATGTGTAAAAATGTGTTTCTAAGGGAATTTCAATGCCCACAAGTCAAGGGATGAATGGGAGGGAATTAATATGAATAATATGGAAGTTCAAAAATTTTCTTTTGAATATGTGATTAAGGGTCTGGGGACCACTGGTTTCAGTGGCTTTCCCCAGCCAGACCATGTTCTCATTGAGTGCATATTGTTTAGACAGAAAGTAACCCTGTGCAGTAGTGACTTGGCCAAGAAGGAACTTTATTCCTCTTGCACTGGGCAGGGGTTTTTCACATACTCCATCATTCTGAATGTACTTCACTGTTATCAAAAGTCACAGATGTTATTCAGAGTTGATTTTGACAGCAACCCCAGAACACAGGAGAGACTTAGCCCATAATTACAAAATGGCATGACATCTGGAGGAGAAGTTAGAAATTACCCAGGTATTGGGTATCCAGGATATCAAACATCTGGCTGTAATGAAAGACTTTTTAGTGGGCAGTGAAAGCATCTGCTTGGAAATTGTTTAGTTGACCTTTTTAGTTTGTGTGTGTGTGTATGTATATTCTGTGTGTGTGTGTGTGTGTGTGTGTATTTGTACAGTCCACATCTCCCTTAATAAATGAAAAGATTTTGAGGGCAAAATCCATTTGATACCACACTATACTAGAGTGCACGCACATAGGAAATAATAAATATAATAAATTCAAGAGTGAGTAGTGATATTTAAAACAGACTTTGAAGCTATCATTTATACATTCACTGGATGATATTTTTAGTGCCTACTATGTCTTAGACACATGCCTTGGGTATACAAAACTAAAATATATAGTCCTTTTCTGGAAAGATCTCATGGCCTAATAGAAGACAGAGAAGTAGGTAAATAAAGTGCATAATGAGTATTGGTGTGATAGAATGTGCATAGAGTCTTGAAATATTTCAGAGGAGATGTATCTAACCCAGATTGGAGGGTTGAATGGGAGTTCAAGCATAGAGAAGATACAGCAGGACTAATTAGAATGGTATTAGTATAACATTTTAAATTGGGCTCCAGATTGTCAGACTAGAATTCTTTCCACTAGACACAAGAAACATGTTTTGTAAGGTCATAGAAATCAAGGATCTGGAGTGTTTTGAAGGGAAATTTTACCAATAATTAAGTAGGCATAGTTTATCCTTTATTTACACCAAGGCACCACACTAAATGCTGAGGATGGGGTAAATAATTAATATGAAATGTTCATAGGCTATTCTCTCAAGAAACAGAATAATAACTAGGTATTGTACTGTGAATATGTGACGAATTTTCTCCCTAATTCCAAATTCATGTATGCAGCTCCCTCCTAGGTATTACAACCTGGTGGTCCTGCCAGTACCTTTAACTCAAATACAGTCAAAATCCCCATAGCTATCACTTAAGATCCCCCCAAATCTCAGCAAATATTAATTGTGATTACAGCATTTATTCATTTTAAAATGCAAAATGAAATGCTTGCTGTTTCCCACACATGGTCTATCATTTCCACCAATGTGTTTTTGTTCATCCTGTTCCCTCTATTGGAAAAGCTTTTCTACCATTTCTGCATTTTCAAATCCTACTCCACACTTTAAAGCCCCACTCAAAAGCTACCTCCCTACCAGGAAATTTCTGATTCCCACTTTATTGTCCCTTAAAAAAATAAGTTCTCAAAGTGACTGCTACTTTATTCAAGCTTTTGTAGCATTTTATGTGTACTTCTCTCATATTGGAAAGAGAGATTTGGGTATCATCCATACAAATATAATAATTGAAGCCTTAAAGTAATATGAAATTGTCAAAGGGCAAAGTATAGAGAGAAAATAGAATGCTGAGGTCAGAGTGTAGGGAAACAAATTTTAGGAGGTCTGAGGGGAAAAAGAACCAGAGAAGGGGACAAATAAAGTAGCAAAGAACTGACAAAGAACAAAGAGAATGGGATGCTTAACAATGTTGAATAAGGTAGAAAGTCAAGGGGCGCCTGGGTGGCTCAGTTGGTTGTGTCCACCTTCCACTCAGGCCATGATCACGCAGTTCCTGAGTTCGAGCCCCACATTGGGCTCTGCGCTGACAGCTCAGAGCCTGGAACCTGCTTCAGATTCATGTCTCCCTCTCCCTCTGCTCCTCCCCTGCTTGCACTCTGTCTCTGTCAAAATAAATAAGTGAACATTAAAATTTTTTTTGAAAAGGTAGAAAATCAAGAGAGAGAAATGAACAATGAATATGTGTTAGTGAATGAAAGGATGAAGAAAGAATGAACAAATCAAAGAAGAGAGAACAAAGGAAGAAGCGACTGGATTTAACAAGTCTTTGGTAAGCAAAGAGTGGAGAGATGGAGAAATTTTGAGGGAGGAGAAAAGAAAGAATTGAAATCTAAAAATTCTGTGCTGGACTCCTAGATCTTCCACTGTGTAACCTTAAGCAAGTTACTTCCATGAAACTCTTTCCCTATTTTCAAACTGAGGAAAATAACCACCCCCTTACCTACATCTCAGGGTTATCATATGGATTCATTAAGAATGTAAGCAAAAAAGCCCAGCAAAATGTAAAGTGTTATACAAATGTAAAATGGTTTAATTAGCATAGTTTTAAAGTGCTCCATAAATGAGAAGACATTCAATCACCAGTCCAGAAAAAAATATTAGGAGGAATTAGTTTGCAGACCTCCAAGTAATCATCATCATGACTTCCAGTGCATCTGAAGGAATTGAGCCAGTATTGTATGAATTTAATTTTATTTTTAGCTAACATCCCATTAGAGAGCTACATGGTATATCTTACTTTACAAAAGCAATGATTAAATTTATTAAAAGAAAAGATATTTACTTTCTGTAGGTTTTTCTAGGATTGGTGTAGCTCTTCCTGACGCTACTTGAAGAAATTATAGCCACAGAGCCAAAGGTGTTTCAGGTCAGTAGTTTTCAGCCTCCAGGTTACTATTTACTAGTGACTTATTTCAAGTGGTTGGTTACTCTTAAAGCTTGTAAATAGATTCAAGTATAGCCTTATGGTAACATTACTCACTGGCTTATATTTCTCTCTTAATTCTTGAATGAGAGAGAGAGAGAGAGAGGATAGTATGCCAGGAGTTGTTTATAATCTATAACCTTCCTTACTTACGCTCCAGCTCAGACATCTGTACATCTTTCACTATGAGTACACTAGTAGAAAAAAAAAGATTCATAATCAACCACATCTTCAGAGATCATCTATCTCTGAATGTCTTATCATCTCACTTATACAGAGGAAAGTTAAGGACTCAGGTAAGGGGGGGTTACCCCAAAAAATAAGTAGCTAGAAGCAGGAACATAGAGGAGCGCCTGAGTGGGTCAGTCGGTTAACCATCCGACTTTGGCTCATTCATGATCTCATGGTTCGTGAGTTCCAGCCCTCAGTAGGGCTCTGTGCTGACAGCTCGGAGCCTGAAGCCTGCTTCCTATTGTGTGTCTCCCTCTCTCTCTGCCCCTCCCCTGCTCATGCGCTCTCTCTCTCTCTCAAATAAACATTTAAAAAAAAGAAGCAGGAACACAGATTTCCTGATCTTAGTCCAAGATCCTTTTCACTATATCAGCCTTTCTCAAAATGTGTGAATGTGCAAGGTCTCTCTCTCTCTCTCTCTCACACACACACACACACACACACGTGCACATAAACATACATTCATGGACATGTACATACAAGCATTTGTTGGGAGGGGAGGTTAAGTAAATTTAGAAAGTAATATGCCCTATACATCTTCTTAACAATTCTCTCATGAAGTCTCCCCAGATACTACCAACACAACTTGTGAATAAAACAAAATTGGGTTTATTTCTTAGACATCTTCACAAAGCTTTTTGTGTGTCTCAGAGTGGGGAAGATGAGGGAAGAATTTTTGTTCTTTTAAAAATTCATATATTTTTTTAATTCATACTTTTTAAATTCAGAATTTGATCAGTTCATAATTATCTTAAAACATTAAATGGAAGGTACCAAGTATCCTTACCCAATGGTTTTTCTGATGGCTGATCTATCTAGTCATTCTACCTGACTAGGTTCCTTCTATTATAAACTACATAATGACTGCTCGCTTTCTCTCTCTCTCTCTCTCTCTCTCTCTCTCTCTCAGAAGAAGAAGAAGTGTATGAGTTGTAAAGCTTTTAGTTGAGGACCCTTTAGTGTTACAAGTATTATGTGCCTGGAATGGATAATTCCACTTACCTTTTCATCACTTTGAACCAGAAAAATATTTCGTTGTATCTACATAGCTTCTACCTCATTTGTCAATGAGTTTGTGTCATCATTTGCATTTTGAGATGCTCACACTCAGGTGATTTTCAGATATTACTTTTCAGTTGTATTTTAATAAAGTCTCCAAAAATTGTTTTCTAAGTCATTTTAAGTAGTACTTATTATAGATTAATCAACTTTCAAATTCGATTTATAACAATGAGACCATTTTGAGTTTTGTCAGCTGCATAAGAAAATTATCCCCAAATTCTTAAATTCTTCTTTATCTAATTTTACCACAGCATAGTCAAAACTGGATTTTGCCTTTTTAAAAAAAGTTTATTTATTTATTTTGAGAGAGAGTGAGAGACAGCAAGAGCAGAGGAGGGGCAGAGAAAGAGGGAGAGAGAGTATCCCCAATAGTCTCTGTGCTGTCACCATGGAACATGATGCAGGGCTCTGACCCACAAACCATGAGATCATGACCTGAGCTGAAATCAAGAGTCAGATGCTTAACCGACTGAGCTACCCAGGTGGCCCTGAATTTTATCTTTTTCAAACTTAAAATTGTGTCATTTGGGTTTTTTTTGTTTGTTTTGAAACAACAGTTTATGGCCTATGCATTTCCTTAAATTACTCAAACATATACAGGTATTTAGTTACAGAGTCACAAGAAATTTTAAGTGGGAAAGGACTCAATGTGTTCAAAGGTAATTGTGTGAGCATAAATGAATTAAAGGAAAACTCACAAATGAGGGCTGTGGCTATAATGCTTGCTAAAACTGTAACTGCTCAGACTCTGTTGGATTACATTCAGTTGTTCTCAAGGTGTTAACTGGATAGTTCCTTTTTTTTTACAACTATTTCTGACAGCAAAGGAACTCAAGGTGGAGCCATGTGGGTTTTGCCGACTGCATTACATGGGTCAGAGACTCATGGGAATCTGGAGGGCAACAACAACAAAATGTGACCATGGAAGAGCAAATAAACTATGACTTACTCTCTAACTGAAATTATATTACACCAAGACATTTAAAGAAATTAAAACAGTCATCTGATGTTTAGATGAACATAATGAAGATGCATGTGTCTTAGTGATATAAATCATTCTTACCAACAACTAACATAAGAGGTCACTTAGTAGTAGTTATATAGATAACTGTAGCCCACAGGGTCACAGGATGCATAAATGATTTGTGGAGATTTCACTAAATCAGTTTTAATTTTTAACATTTTCTAGCATTTACTATTGACCAGCACTTTTTACATATATTATTTCAGTATGTCCTCTCACTAACTCTTGACTTGTCCATTATCATACAGTCTTAATATCATACATCCCTAATATATATTAAATCAAATAATTCAGTACATGATGGGCCATCAAGGAATTTTAATTGAATTAAAACCTTGAGTTTTAAGAGTTGGAACTTTGTGACCAAGGCAAGCTTGTAGGCATAGTTATCAAGCTTTTGCTATATGGAATTATTTGGTTTGAAAGAGGTGATTTGACACAGTATTTCTGAGTCATAATGATAAGTTTCATGTCTATGTAAGTTAGTACGTTTGTATATCAACACATTAAGTAAAAAAAAAGGACTTCATTTAGTCAACAAGTAAATTTTCTACATGATGTCAAGCATCTGGATATTCAGAACCATATATCAATCAAACTTGGAGCCATCTGGGTATTTGGCATTATTTGGAAACAACATGACATGCTTGTGTACATTACTCTAACATTTCATGTTGAGATCCGTAATTACATACATATAGATACAATCCACCCTAGCTTCTGGGATACTTTATGTGTCTACATAGGGAAATATAAAGAGTTCTAGTTTCTCCATGACTTGGTACCTAGTTCAATGGTTCTAAAACTTGTCTGATATTATAGTCAATGGGGGGCATTGAAAAGTATTGATGTCTTGATCTCACTCCCAGAGATTCTGATTTAGATGGTCTGGAATATAGTCTGTTTAGTACATTAATTCCCTAGTGGTTCCAAATAACTGGCTTACTGAAACTTATGTATCTCCTATCAGTCACTGCCCTACATAGATTCCTACCAAATTCTTTCCACTCAAAACTTAATCATGTGCTTGATCTGGCCCTGCTTGGCTAGAAAACAGCAGGTCTTAGGATCTGGTTTTTTGTTGACCAGTCTCCTATTTTCCAGAATATGGTGTCTTTTTCCCATGTTTTGATTTCTGACCTTTGACCAAATCTAGGAATCTTGCTAGATTTTCAGTACTGATTCTGTTCAGTCTGCCACAACATAGTATTAAAATTTTTATTTACAACATCAGTGTCTAGATGATTAGGAATCATTTTGCCTTTATCCTCCAAATATTTTGGTATTATTCTGCCACAAATGATATAGCATGGTAGTAAGTTCAGAGTTAGGTTATTTGAAATGTAAACGTGGTTCCACCATTTTCTAGCTGCCTGACCTTGAATCACTTATGTAACCTCTCTTAGTCTTAGCTTTCACATCTGTACAATAGAGATAATGATCATAACTTTTAATGTTATGAAAATTAAGTGAAGTATTGCCCATAGCATGTTTTAAACAGAGCCTTGTACATAGTTCAGCGTTCAAATCCATGTTAGCAACTCTCTTTTTGAATAATAAAAATTTGGCAGGTAATTAGAGCTTGTTTAAAATCAACAAAAAATTATTTGGCAATCAAAACAAATTGTCTCACCCATCTTAGTCACCATTTATACACTAGACCTCTCAATTTAGACATCTTTCAGAACAATGAATTTGCCTTGGAAGTACTGAATTTCTCAGGGACAAAGTGAATGAGGATCCATTTTACTTCTAATGCATGGGACATCCATTGCCTTTGAGATCATAGATAAATGTTAGAATACTTATTTTATAATTACTTTATTCCCAGGAGTTTTCAGTGAAGTCATAAAAGAAAAAAAAAATGACCAGCCTAATTTCCTCAAGATAGATATGTAATGCATAAATCTCTTGTCTAATGGATCTAGTAATAGGTCACCTGTTTCTCTGCCTCCTTCTTAGTTCAGTTATATGAATAACTATGGCTTTCTGAAATTAAGATACCCAGATTTTGAAGTGCTGTAATGTTTTAATTTAATGACAGCTTATCTCAATTTTGCATCTTACACAATCAGATAATTCTAGATTTTAAGAAAATATCCATGCCCTGCTTATCACTTTTATTGCACAGTCATCATTGAACTATCCTCTAGATAGAAGTTCTGGGCTTAAAGTCCCCACTTAGAGGATGAGTAAGACATAAGTAGAAGAAAGGAAATAGAAGTAGGCAGGTGGTGGGGTACTTGGTTGATTTGTTTAAGACCAAATTCACAGTGTGCTAGCATAACTGAATTTAACATTCAGTCAGGCTGCTCGGCAATCATTTCCTTTTTGACTTCATTATTTAATCTATCACAACATTCAAAGACTGCCATACATGATCATATACAGAATAAGCATAAATTAAGTCTAAATGAGCCTTGCCACTTTTAACATATCAGAGATTTGGGCTCCAGTATTCAGAATTTGTGATGAATCAGACTCTCTGAATAAAGGGTGTAATTATTCTCATCAAGTTAACAATGTTATCAGATGGAGGGAAGGGTATTTAAGCCATCATTTCCAAGCACCTAAGAACCCATTCACTACAAATACTACATAGGATAATTATAAATCATCATGACAAGCCTGATGAAACTTGTTTCTGTGTTTATAGTAAAGTTATTTTTTGAGGATTTTATTCATTATTTGTTCTATGAAAACTCATGGAATATACATTTCTCTCTGGTCTTATTATTAAGAATATTAGGGGCGCCTGGGTGGCGCAGTCGGTTGGGCGTCCGACTTCAGCCAGGTCACGATCTCGCGGTCCGTGGGTTCGAGCCCCGCGTCAGGCTCTGGGCTGATGGCTCCGAGCCTGGAGCCTGTTTCCGATTCTGTGTCTCCCTCTCTCTCTGCCCCTCCCCCGTTCATGCTCTGTCTCTCTCTGTCCCAAAAATAAATAAATGTTGAAAAAAAAAAATTAAAAAAAAAAAAAGAATATTCTCAGTTACCAGGAAAAGAGTATTAATTAGAGATTAAAATGTGGGCTCTCTCATCAGGACTAGCTGGAGTTAAATCTTAACTCTGTCACTTCCTGGTTGTGTGACCTTCAGCAAATCACTTAGCCTGTATGAGCCTCAGTTTCCTCACCTATAAAAGTGAGAGTGAAGTATTCAATAAACATGAAAAGAGGTTAGAACTAAGCCTGACACATGTGGCAAATGCTTAGTAAATATTTGCTGTAATAGTACCATTTTTCTCTTAGTAACCAGTTTATTTTTTTCAAATCAACATTGTATGAATATTTCATTCTTCATGTTGCTAGACAGATTGAAGTTCATTTGGTGGCCCACCTCACACAAGTGTAAAGACCGCCATGTTGTGATTTCTCCTTTAATTTCAACTATTATTTTAAATTAATTTGACTTTGTTAAATTGTTTGAACCTCTGTAAAACTTTTTTTTTTTTAGAATAAGGCATATATCAATCAGCCAAACAATCAATAAAATATAAGGCAAAACTAGCTTAGCTTCAGTTACTATGAAGAATCAAAGCCCCCCAAAAAGTCTCTTTTGAGAGTTGTCATTTAGACCTTTTTATGATTTAAATTAGCTTTTCCCCATTAATCTGAATTGGTGAAAGTAATTAATGTTTTATTATAAAATTTTGAAGACATGCAGAAAAGCAGAAGGAATAGTATAATGAACACCAATATATCAAATACCTATATTTTACAGTTGTTAAACATCTGTAACATTTGCTACCTCTTCATTTTTCCAAATTTTATTTTAAGGTAATTATAAATACATATTTCACCCCTAAATACTTCAGCATGCACGGCTAAAAAATAATGATATTTTCTTTTGTAACCACAGTATGATTAAAACACCTGACAAAATTAACAGTATGAATTAGTGCATTTTAAAAGACTATAGACTCCTTGAAAGACAAAGGTACTGACTTCTACTACTTTTCGTATCAATGATTGACACAGATGTTTATATGTTCTCAGTGCATCCTTGTGAATTGCCAAGTCATTTAATTGCCATATCATTTACCATAGCAGCTGCACCTGTTTACATTCCCATCAGGAATGTGCAAAGATTTCAACTGTTCTACTTCCTTACCAACCTTTTTTTTAAATAATAGTAATCCTAATGGGTGTAAAATGGTATATCATTATAGTTTTGATTTACATTTATCTAATGATTAGTGATGTTGAACATCTTTTCATGTGTTTATTGGCCATTTATATATATTTTCTGGAGAAATCTCTACTCAAGTCCTTTGCTGATTTTTAAATTGTTTATTTTTTGTTTTTATTTAAATTCCAGGTAGTTAACATACAGTGTAATATTAATTTCAGGTGTACAATAGAGTGATTCAACCCTTCCATACATCACCCTGTACTCATCTCAAGTGCATTCCTTAATCCCATCACCTTTTTAACCTATCCTCTCACCCACCTCCCCTCTGGTAACCCTTAGTTTGTTTTCTATAATTAAGAGTCTGTTTCTTAGTTTGCATCTGTCTCTCTCTCTCTCTCTCTCTCTCTCTCTCTCTCTCTCTCTGTCTCTCCCCCTTTGACCATTTGGTTTATTTCTTAAACTCCACATATGTGTGACATCATATGGTATTTCTCTTTCTGATTTATTTTGCTTAGCATAATAAGACTGATTTATTTTGCTTAGCATAATACTCTATCTCCATTCATGTTGTTGCAAATGGCAAGATTTTATTCTTTTTTATTGCTGAGTAATATTCTATTGTATATTTATATGCACCACATCTTTTTTTTTTTCTTCCTCTTTTTTTAAAATTTATATTCAAGTTAGTTAACCTACAGTGTAGTCTTGGCTTCTGGAGTAGAACCCAGTGATTCATCTTTTACATATGACACGCAATGCTTATCCCAAAAAGTGTCATCCTTAATGCCCATCACCCATTTAACCCCCACCCCATCACCCTCCAGCAACCCTCCATTTGTTCTCTGTATTTGAGAGTCTCTTATGGTTTGTCTCCTTCTCTGTTTTTATCTTATTTTTCCTTCCCTTCCCCTATGTTCATCTGTTGAGTTTCTCAAATTCCACATATGAGTGAAATAATATGGCATCTCTCTTTCTCTGACTGACTTATTTTGTTTAGCATAATGCCCTCCAGTTCCATCCACATTGTTGCAAATGTTAAGAATTCAGTCTTTTAAATCACCAAGTAGTATTATATATATATATATATATATATATATTAGATACCTATTATAATATATATAATAGATATATATAGATATATAGAATATATATATATGATATATATTCTATATAGATATAGAATATCTATTATATATATATACCACATTTTCTTTTTTTAAATTGTTTTAATGTTTATTCATTTTTGAGAGACAGAGAGAGACAGAGTGTGAGCGGGAGAGGGGCAGAGAGAGAGGAAGACAGAGAATCCGAAGCAGGCTCCAGGCTCTGAACTGTCAGCACAGAGTCCGACATGGGGCTTGAACCCATGAACTGTGAAATCATGACCTGAGCCAAAGTCAGATGCCTAACTGACTGAGCCACCCAGGCACCCCATACAACATCTTCTTTATCCCGTCATCACTTGATGGACATTTGGGCTGTTTCCATAATTTGGCTATTGTAGATAGTGCTGTTATAAACATCAGGGTGCATGTATCCCTTTGAATTAGTATTTTGTATTCTTTGGATAAATACCTAGTAGTGCAATTTCTGGATCATAGGTTATTTCTATTTTTAACTTTTTGAGGAAATTCCATGTTTTGAGGAGCACTGTTTTCCAGAGTGGCTGCACCAGTTTGCATTCCCACCAACAGTGCAAGAGGGTTCCCCTTTCTCCACATCTTTGCCAGTGCCTGTTGTTTCTTGTGTCATTGATTTTAGCCATTCTGAACAGATGTGAGGTGATACCTCATTGTAGTTTTGATTTGTATTTCCCTGATGATTAGTGATGTTGAGTATCTTTTCATGTGTCTTTTGGCCATCAATAAGCTCAAGTTGATTTGTTATTTTTTGTCAAGTTTAAGGAGTTCTTTATATATTCTGGGTACGAATACCTGTTCCAATATATGATTCATAAATATTTTCTCTCATTGTGTGGGTTGTCTTTTCACTCTGTTAATAGTGTCCTTTGATGCACAAATGTTTTTAGTTTTGATTAAGTCCATTTTACTTATTTTTTCTTTTGTTGCCTGTGCTTTTGCTGTTTTATCCAGGAAATCATGGCCAAATTCAATGTCATGAAAGTTTTCTCCTACCTTTTCTTCTAAGACCTTTATACTGTTTTTTCTCTTATGTTTAGATTTTTTATCTATTGTGAGCTTACTTTTGTATATGGTGTAAGGTAAGGGTCCAGTGTCATTCTTTTGCCTATGGATATCCAGTTTTCCCAATATCATTTGTTCAGAAGACTATCTTCTCCCCCTTTGAATTGCCTTGGCCACTTTATCAAATATTATTTGACCCTATATGCTAAGGATTATTTCTGGGTTCTCTATTCTATTCCATTGGTTTAAAAGTCTCTATACTATGTCATTAGTTTATATGTCTCTCTTTATATTAGTACAACACTGTTTTGATTGTTGAAGATTTGTAGTAACTTTTGAAATCAGGAATTGTAAGGCCTCCAACTTTATTCTTTTTCAAGATTGTTTTGGCTATCCAGGATCCTTTGAGATTCCATATGAATTTTACGATGGGTTTCCTATTCTTGCAAAAAAATCATTGTGATTTTGATAGGAATTTCATTGAAAGCTCATACGCTTTGAGTACTATTGGTGTATTAACAATATTAAGTCTTCCAATAGATGAATGCAAGATGTATATTTATTTGTGTCTTTAATTTCTTTCAGCAACATTTGTATTTTTCGGTATACAAGTCTTTCATGTCCTTGGTTAAGTTTATTCCTAAGTATTTTATTATTTTTGATGCTATTATGAGTAAAATTGTTTTTTAATTTCATTTTGGGTTATTTGTTAGTGTTTAGAAGCACAAATGATTTTCTGCATTGATTTTTACCCAGATTAGTGAATTTTTCCATATAAATGTACCTATGTAATTAGCACATCAAGATATAAAACTTGTCCATTATCCCAGAAATTCTTTTCATGCCTATTTCCAATCTATACTCCCCAACACTAGTATGGAATCTATTAGCATACATTTGATTGGTAAGGTTCTGATCTTCATGTAATTGATTTAAATAGTGTACACCCTATTGCTCAATTATTTTTAATGAACAGAAATTTATTAAATGCGTACATTTTCATAATACGTCAAGTATTTGGTACCTACACAGAGTCCCTGCCTTCAAGGAAGTTAAGATTTAATAAGAGGAAGAAGCTACCACCACTTGAAGAGGTGGAAGTATAGGTTAGGTGCACACTAACCTGGATGGACAAAGTTGGGTCAATGACTTGGCTCCTGTGGTTCTGGAACCTTCTGATGGTTAGATGAGAAGGATAGAAAGGTTTGCCAGGTAAAGGGAAGAAAATGTGCAAACACATGGACATGCTGGGCATTTCTGGGATACTGTTTGGGGTGTCAGCTTTACTGGAGTGTAGTTGGATGACTTTCAGTCAAGAGGTGGACAAGCAGGGGTATATTGTGTTCAATATGTTTTTGAGATACATTTATTCAGCAATTTATTCTTTTTGTTGCTGAAGAGATTTCATTTCATGAATCTCTTGCATGAATATACCAAAATGTATTTATCCTTTCTCTTGTTAATGGGCATTTGGGTTATTTCCATGTTTTAGCTTCTATAAATAAAGCTAATATCAACATTCTTGTTAAGGTTTTGGTAAACATATGGACTCATTTCTCTTGGATATATACCTAGGTATGGAATAACTAGGTCATAATGGTAAGTGTGTGTTCAACTTTGAAAGGAACTGCCAATTTTTCCTCAAAGTGGTTGTGTGATCTTGGTGTTGTAATTCTTTGTCATTTTTTACTTTCTGGTGTGTGTGACAATATCTCACGGTAGTTTTATTTTGTATTTTCCTGATTACAAATGGTATTAAACATCTTACTGGTCATTCAGGTATCTTCTTTGAGAGCTGCCTCCTCAGCTGCCTCTTAAAACTTGTTTATGCTTTCTTCATTGAGTTTTAGGAGTTCTTTGTATTTTATGGATAAGGAAGAAAAAAATAGATTGAAATTGGGTATTTTTTCTCAGTTTGTAGCTTGCTTTTTCACTTTTTTAATCATGTTTCTTGATGAACAGAAGTTTTGAATTTTGTTAAAGTCCATACTATTCTTTTTTAAATTCTCACCTATCCCTAAATTAGGCCAGTGGGAGCCTCTTCAATCCGACTCCTGTTCTGAAACATCTCCTTCAGGTTTTGAATATTTCCTTATTTTCTGGCAGTGTTCCAGACTCACTGTGTACATTTCCTTTCATTTTAATGGGGGATGGTTTTTTGAAACCAAGCTGTATGGGCATTAAGTTTGCTCAATGCTATTGGAATATCATTGATTCTAGACATTTTCAGAGTAAATGAGTTCATACCAATACCTCTAATTCCAATCAAAACCACAGGTTTCATTCTCTTTTCCTACATTTCATATCCATACCCTGCGCCCAAAGTATGGACCCTGATTCTCTAAAGCATTTACATATTTATTTATTGGCTCACTCCTACAACACAATCAAAGCAATTTTGTAATTTCTATACCTATAGCATCAACATCTTTCAATTAAAATTCAAAATTTCTCTACAGTTATTTTTGTCCTTAGAATATATCCACTGAGTGTGCATAATCAGAATACTTCGTACAAAATTTAATTTGTTTTTCATCCATAGGCATTATCTATTTGATATATAATTAGGTACACTTTTTTCTGATTGTACCCAATTTTAAGGTTTTTCCTCATCTCTTAATATTTACGTATTTGAATATGTAAAGCATCAACATACTTAAAAAAATCAACACTGTATAAAGAAGTAAAGTCAGAGAAGTTCTATTATTTTTACTCCATGCCCGGTTACTCCTTTAATGCAAATAATTTTATTTTATCTGCCTTATTATTCTTACATTTTGCAAAAATAAATACATAATTACATATTTTTCTTTTTTTCACTTTCTCCTTTCTTTTATAAAAGATAGTGTATTATATATTCATTCTCTTTTACACTTTTTTTCACCTGACAGTGTATCCTAGAAAGTCACTCCATATTAACTCATATTAGTTCGCAGAAAACCTCATTTTTAATTTAATTTTGAAATAATTATAAATTCACAGGTTTCAGAGAATGTATAGGAAAAACCTGTGTATCCTTCCCCAGACTCCTCCAAAGTTAGCATTTTCTACAACTACAGTTCATTATCTACACAAAGAAATTCAACATTGGTACAATCCACAGAGCTTATTCAGATTTCACCAGTTATACATTTACTCATTTGTGTTCGTGTGTGTTCATTTTTTTAAATTTTTATCACATGTATAGACTTGCATAACCATCACCACAATTAGCATATTTAACTGTAATATCACCAGAAGATTCTTTTAAGGATGTGGAGAAAAGCAGACCCTTATGCACTGTTGGAGGGAATGTAAATGAGTACAGCCACTGTGGAAAATAGTATGGAGGGATATTCTTCAAAAATTAAAAGTAGGACTACCATATGATCCACCAATCTCCTTTCTGGGTATATATCTGAAAGAAATTAAATGACTATCTTAAAGAGATATGTGTTACCCCCATGTTCATTGCAGCATTTTTCACAATAGCCAAGACATGAAAACAGCTTAGGTATCAGCCAGTGGATGAATAGATATGTAATAGATATGTGAGATACACACACACACACACACACACACACACACACAGTGGGATATTTTTCACCCATAAAAAATTAAAAAATCCTACGATTTACAACAACATGGATGACACTTTAAGGCAATATGTTAACCAAAATAACTCAGGCAGAAAAAAACATTGTGTGATCTCACTGTGGTATCTGAAAAAACTGAACTCACAGAAACAGAGAAATTTGGTGGTTTACATAGGTGAGGGGATGGATAAATGTTGGTCAAAGAGTACAAACTTTTAGTTATAAGATGAACAAGTTCTGTGTATCTAATGTACAGCATGGTGACTATAGTGCACAATATCATATTATATATTTAAATGTTGGTAAGAGAGGAAAACTTAAATGTTCTCAACACACACACACACACACAAATGGTAACTATATATCGTGATATAGTTGTTAACTGACTTTGTATTAATCATTTTGCAATATGTAAGTATATTAATCATCATGCTGTAAACTTTAAATTAACTAGTGTTATATGTCAATTATATTTCAATCAAACTGTAATTCCCTCAAATTACCTTTCTCTAGCCACTTCTTCCCTCCTTCAATATCCTTAACCACTAAGAACCACTAATTTGATTTTTTGTCTCTATTACTCTATTTAGCAACTGTTACATAAACGGAATCATACAATGTATACCTTTTAAATTTGGTTTTTATTCAGAAAAATTTCCTGATATTTAAGGCATTGTGTGTATTAATAGTTTGTTCCTTATTATTACTAAGCAGCATACTATGGAGTAGTTGTGCTACAGTTTATGGAACTATTCATCCATCGAAGGATATTTGAGTAGTTCCCAGTTTTTTACTCTAGTAAATAAAGTTTCTCTAGACATTTCTGTATGAGTTCCTTCATTCTCATTCTTTTTTTCAGTCACATAAAATTTCATTGTGTGGATTTCTTATATATGGGCATGTAGATTATTTCCAAAATTTTGATATCATAAACAATCCTGCAATGAATATTTTGTGCACATGCATTTTTATATTGTTGAATATATATCTTCAGAGTAAATTCCCAGAAGTAGGAATGTTGGATCAAAAGGTAAATGTGTGCTTAGCTTTTCAGCCATTTCAGTGTTGTGCTGAAAGTGTGCATACTGGCTTTCAAGAATCAATTGTTAAATTTTCAAAAAATTTGTTTGCTATATGCAAAACACATTCATTAGTAAAAATTAAATTACATAAACTTACCGTATAAAAATAATATTTAATATTTTGATGAAGTTCCAATAGTTTATTTTTGCTTTTGTTTCCCTTGCCTCAGGAGACAGATCTAGTAAGAAATTGCTACAGCCAATGTAAAATAGGTTACTGATTGTGTTCTCCTTTAGGATTTTAATGGTTTCATGTCTCACATTTAGGTCTTCAATCAATTTTGAATTTATTTTTGTGTATGGTGTAAGAAAGTGGTCCACCTTCATTCTTGTGCATATTGCTGTCCAGTTTTGCCAACACCATTTGTTGAAGAGACTGTCTTTTTCGCATTGGATATTCTTTCCTGCTTTTAGAAGATTGGCCTCACAGTTCTGGGTTCATTTCTGGGGTTTCTTTCTATTCTGTTCCATTGGTCTATTGTCTGTTTTTGTGCCAGTACCATATTGTCTTAATCACGGCATCTTTGTGATACAACTTGAAATCTGGAATTGTGATGCCTCTAGCTTTTCTTTTCTTTTTCAAGGTTGCTTTGGCTATTTGGGGTCTTTTGTGTTTCCATACAAATTTTAGGATTGTTTGTTCTAGCTGTGTGAAAAATGCTGTTGATATTTTGATAAGGGTTGCATTAAATGTGTAGATTGCTTTGAGTAGCTTCTGCACAGTGAAGGAAATAATCAAGAAATAATCAAAGTGAAGGAAATCACACACCTATAGAATGGGAGAACATATTTGCAAATTATGTCTAATAAAGGCTTAGTATCCAAAATATATAAAGAACTTATAAAACTCAGCACCCAAAAAAAAAACAAATAATCTAATTAAAAACGGGCAGA
Organism: Neofelis nebulosa; assembly: GCF_028018385.1. Lineage (NCBI taxonomy): Eukaryota > Metazoa > Chordata > Mammalia > Carnivora > Felidae > Neofelis > Neofelis nebulosa. The sequence goes on from NC_080800.1 coordinate 85,927,205, forward strand.
AGAAATGAATAGACATTTTTCCAAAGAAGACATTCAGATGGCCAACAGACATGTGAAAAGATGCTCAACGTCACTCATCATCAGGGAAATTAAAATCAAGACTACAATGAGATATCACCTCACACCTGTCAGAATGGCTAAAATCAGCAACACAAGAAACAACAATTTTTGGCAAGGATATGGAGAAAAAAGAACACTCTTGTACTGTTGGTGGGACTACAAACTGATGCAGCCACTGTGGAAAACATTATGGAGGTTCCTCAAAAAGTTAAAAATAGAACTACCCTCTGATCCAGTAATTGCACAACTAGGTATTTATCCAAAGAATACAAAAATACTAATTCAAAGGGATACATGCACCCCGATGTTTATAGCAGCATTATCTACAATAATCAAATTATGAAAAAAGCCCAACTGTTCATCAACTGATGATGGAATAAAGAAGATGTGGCATATATAAATGAAATATTACTCAGACATAAAAAGTATGAAATCTTGCCATTTGCAATCACATGAATGGAGTGAGAGAGTATTATCTAACTGAAATAAGTCAGTCAAAGAAAGGCAAATACCATATGACTTCGCTCATACGTGGAATTTAAGAAACAAAACAAATGACCACAGGGAAAAAAAGAGAAGGTGCCTAGTTGGCTCAGTCGGTTGAGTATCCAACTCTCTATTTCAGCTCAGGTCATGATCCCAGGATCAAGCCCCACAACAGGCTCCACGTTGGGCCGAGAGAGAGAGAGAGAGAGAGAGAGAGAGAGAGAAACCAAGAAACAAAGAAACAGACTCTTCACTATAGAGAACAAACTGATGGTTACCAGAGGGGAGGTGGGTGGGGTACAGGTGAAATAGGTGATGAGTATTAAGGAGTGCACTTGTGACAAGCACCAGGTATTGTATGGCAGTGTTGAATCACTAAATTGTACACCTGAAACTAATATTACACTGTATGTTACGTAAGTGGAATTTGAATAAAAAGTTAAAAACAATAATAATATTTAAAATTAAGGTAATAGTCTAAACTCACCACTTCCTAATTCCTTTTAATTACATTTTGTTATCATCTTTGTTCTTTCAGTTATCTGTGTTTTTTGTTGTTATATGATATAACCATGTGCTAATGTTCATCTTTTCCCAATTTGTGTTGAGTGACTTCACCTTGCTAGTTTGAAGTTGGCCATGATGGGAATATTTTCACCAAGGGAATCAGTAAATGCTCCATATCAGGGCTTTTTTTTTTCCTGCAGAGAACCATCTGTGAAACGTTTACCAGAATACGATTGTGTAGCTTGAAATTCCCCTTGAAGGAGTCATATCATTCTGCACTCTTACCAGTAATATACGAGTGCCTGTTTCCCCATGGCCTCACCAACAGTGTATGGTCAAACATTGAAAGTGTTTGAAACTGATGGATGAGAAAATGTTTCTCAGTGCAGTGTTGATTTACATTTCTCTTATTACAAGTGAAGTTGATTATCTTTTCTATATATCTAAGAGATAATTGTATATATTTTTTGTGAACTGTTTGTCTTTTGCCCATACTTCCTACACAGTTTTGATTTTTTATTTTCTTTCTATTTTGAAGAGTACATATCTATATATTAGGGATATTAGCCTTTTTGTGGCACATGCTGCAAATAACATTTTTTTACTAGTTTGCTATTTGATTTTTTGCTTTGCTTATGATTTTTTTGCCATGAAGAAATGTTCATATAATCAAATTTATCAACACTTTATTGCATCTGGAATTTGCATTATACTTAGTATGATTGTTTAACATGCTACCTCATACAATTTTAGTTGGGAGCAATATATCAAATTCAGTGAAATAGACATTAGGTGACTATTACTTGAAGGATGCTGTAGTGAATATACAGACAAAAAAGGCATATCCTTAACCTCAAGGAATCCATAATTTCTTGGAAAATATAGACCCATACCTGACTTTTCTGAACCTGAATCATCACTGACTGTGTTCTGTTTAAATTAAATCTGAAACCTAAAATAGATATGTAATACTACACAGTAATTCTACTACATTTCTCTTTAGGCTCACCTTCCCACTTATCAAGATGACTATTTCATATATTTTTCTCCCTTATCCAAGCATTCAACCTTTGCTTATATCTGATTACTTAAACTCATACCTCACTGCAAAGGTAGCATATGATTAAAAACATGAACTTTGAATCTATACCGATTAGCTATGAATTGAAGCTGTATGTAAATACCACTGCATGACATTGAGCAAGTTTCTAACCTTTATATATTTTAGTTCCTTCATCTGCAAATGGAGACAATAATAGTACTTGCCTGATAAGTTTTAATAAATGTATGTGTGTGTGTGTGCATGTGTGTGCACATATGCCTGGCAAATAACTGCGTTTGCTGTCATCGTCATCATTATTATCAGCATCAGCATCAACTAGGAATTCCTTCATGTACCAATGTACGAATCTACAATTCTACCTTTGAATGCATTCATATTCTTCCCCTTTTCTACAGTTCCCAAAGGAGGATATATCACTCATTGTATCAAAGGCAAATCATTTCATCTGTTCTTTATTTTCTGCATTATTATTTTTATATTATTAAAGTATATATTGTATTCAATGTTATATTAGTTTCAAGTGTATAACAGAGTGATTTGATACTTTTATATATTACTCAGTGCTCACCGTGATAAGTGTAGTCACCATCTGTCACCATGCATTTTATTATAATATTACTGGCTATTCTTCTCACGCTATACTTTTCTTCTTCATGACTTACTTACATGCTTATTTAAATTTTAATTAATTTGTTTTTAAATTCCAGTAGGGTTAACATATGGTATTATATTAGTTTCATGTGTACAATACAATGATTTCATAATTCTATACATTACTCGGTGCTCATCATGGTAAATATATTCTTAATCCTCTGTACCTATTTCACCCATTCACTCACCTATCCACCTCCCCTCTGGCAACCACTAGTTTGTTCTCTGTATTAAGGGTCTGTTGTTTGTTTGTTTGTTCATTTATTTTGTCTTTTAGACTTCATGTATAAGTGAAATCATATGGTATTTGTCTTTCTCTCTCTGACTTGTTTCACTTAGCATCATTTCCTCTAGGTCTATCCATGTTGTTGCAAATGGCAATATCTCATTGTCTTTTGTGGCTGAGTGATATTACAGTGTGTGGTGTGTGTGTGTGTGTGTGTGTGTGTGTGTGTGTGTGTGTATCTTACATCTTTATCCACTCATCTACTGATGGACAGTTTGGTTGCTTCCATATCTTGGCTATAGTAAATAATGCTGCAATAAACATCATGGTACATATCTTTTGGATTAGTGTTTTTGTTTTCCTTGGGTAAATAGCCAGTAGTGGAATTACCAGATCATATGGTATTTTCATTTTTACTTTTTTGAAGAGCCTCCATACTGTTTTCCTCATGGCTGTACCAGTTTATAATCATGCCAACAGTGCATGACGTTTCCCTTTTTTCAACATCCTTGCCGACACTTGTTATGTATTATATTTTTGATACTAGCCATTCTGACGAGTATGAAGTGATATCTCATTGTGGTTTTGATTTGCACCCTGATTATTAGTGATGTTGAGCATCTTTTCATGTGCCTGTTGACCATCTGTATGTTTTCTTTGGAAAAATTGTCTGTTTGGGTCCTCTGCCAATTTTTAAGTAAGGTTGTTTGATTTTTATGTATTTAGTTTGTATAAGGTCTTTAGCTATATTGGACATTAACCCCTTCTTGGATATATCATTTGTGCATATCTTCTCCCAGTCACTAGGATGCCTTTCTATTTTGGTGATGGTTTCCTTCACTGTGCAAACACGTTTTATTTTAGTAGTTTAATTTTATGTTCATTTTTCCTACTGAGAAGATATATCTATAAATATGTTGCTATGCCTGATGTCTAAGAGATTACTGCTCATGTTTTCTTCTTGGGATTTTATGGTTTTAGGTCTCTCACATTTAGGTTTTTAAGTTATTTTGAGTTTATTTCTGTATATGGTGTAGGGAAGTGCTCCAGTTTCATTCTTTTGCATGTAACTCCATTTTGCCCAACTCCTAACCTTTATTTTAGATATAGAATTCTTTGTTGGTATTTTTTCAGTGTTTTTAATATTTCATTCTACCTTCACTGTTATGAAGTCTGACATAATTATATTAATGCTCTCCTGTATGTGATGAGTTATTTTCCTCTTGCAGCACTCAAGACTTTGCTTTTGTTTTTTACTTTTACTGGCTGCTTATGCTATATCTAGGTGTGGATTCCTTTGTGTCTCCCTTACTTGGAACTTGCTGAACTTCTCTGATACGTAGATTATATATTAACTATAGTCACCATGCTATATATTCCTTCCCCAAGACTTATTTATTTTACAACTAGAAGTTTGTACCCCTTGATCACTTTCACCCATTTTGCCCACCATCTGTCCATGCCTCTAGCAATCACCAATCTGTTCTCTGTATCTGTGAGTTTATTTTGTTTGTTGTTTCTTTCAGAATTTTAGTTGTTTTAGATTCTACATATAAGTGAGAGCATATGATACGGTATTTGTCTTTTTCTGTTTGCCCCATTTCACTTTTCACTTAGCACAATTCCTGAAGGTCTATTCATGTTATTGCAAATGGCAGGATATCCTTTTTATGGCTGAATAATATTCCATTGTATAAGTACATACCACAATTTATTTTTCATGCCAGTCTTTAATCCATTTATCCATCAATGGATGCTTGTAAATAATGCAATTGTAAATAATGCAATGAGCATGGGAGTGCAAATATCTTATCAAGTTAATATTTTAATTTCCTTTGGGTAAACACCCAGAAATGGAATTTCTGGATCATATGGTATTTCCGTTTTTAATTTTTTTGAAAAATATTCATACCATTTTCCATAGTAGCTGTATCAATTTACATTTTCACCAACAGTGAAAAAGGTTTCCTTTTTTCCACATCCTTGCCAACACTTGTTATTTTTTATCTTTTAGATAGTAGCCATTCTAATAGGTGTGAGGTAATATTTTGTTGTGGTTTTGATTTACATTTCTCTGATCATTAGTGATGTTGAGTACCTTTTCATGTAAAGAACAGTTTTATTGACTGATTTTTAGCTATGTATAAGTCACACTTTCATGTTTCTTTACATGTTTTGTAAATTTTTTAGCATTTTAGATAACATAGTGTAGCAACTCTGGATTTTGATCTTCCCCACCACCACTGTGGCTTACTGTAGTTGTTATTTTCCCTTTGTTTTTTTTCTTTGTTTTGTGACTTGCTTAAACTAATTCTATGAAATCAGTTTTGCCCACAGTTTGTAGCCTATGAAATAACTGTCAAGGTTTTCTTCCTTGTTCTTACTTTAAGCCTGTATTCATAGATGTTGCTCTTTGGTCACATAGCTTGGTTGGTAACCAATGATTTGTCATAAGTTTAAGCTCCTAAGTATAGGGGTTGATGGACCTATGCATATGTAGGGAAACACATTGAAAGTCTAAGCTATTCAGATTTCACTTTTCTCTGGGTCCTTTCACATCTTATCAGAATTTACTACTGATAAGTATGTATATGTTTGCAGCCCCAGGGTTGGATTGAAGTGTGTACCTAGCTTGGGCAATCATTCAGAGGTGATTTTCCCAACCACAATTGCAGCCTTGAGTTAATAGAGCTGTTGGTCTTTCTTGCTCACCTGCCTCCAAGTTTATCACTTCCCCTGAAGACACTCCTGGGCTTGAGTTTTTCCAATGCTCCCCTTTCCAAATTCCAATGATAGTAGCAGAGAAGTTGCCCATTCTCAAAGCCTACTACTCCCTGAGATAATCTCTGCCTGGGTTAGGTGGGGCAGGGGAAGGAAATGGTCATAAGGAGAGAAGCCCCCCCCCCCAACAGACCCATACTTTTCTTACCCTAACATCATCAATTTTTCACAAATAAATTATTCTGATTATTACATGACTTTAGCCAATTTCCAGATTACTTAAGTGGTTATTTTTGCCAATTTGCCCATCATTATAGTTGCTTTTTAGAGAAAGGATTTGCCAATTACCTTACTTATCTGTAGCCAGAGCTTGCATCTTATACATTGCTTCTCTGCTTTTTAAGTGGATAAATTCTTACATAGGAGATAAGCTCTCATAAACATGGAATAAACTAAAGAAATAAGCAAAGTATCCCATGAGTCCCAATGAATAAATGGATGTACATTACCTTGCTTTTCACAGAATATTTGTTGAATGTAATTTGAAAGCTCTAGTTAATATAGTATTCATTCACTCATTTATTCAATTAATTTTTTGAGAATACAATTTGTGCTACTTTTTGGTGGTGGTGGGGAATCTACTATATTGTTCTTTAGTTTTTCCAAAAAAAATTATTACATTGAAATAAACATAACCTAAAGTTTATCATCTTAATCATTTTAAGTGTACACTTCAGCAACATTCAGTATATTCACATTATTGTATAGCCATCACTACCATCCATCTCCAGAATTTCTTCATTTTACCAAATTAACACTCTGTATCCATTAAATACTAACTCTCCATTCTTCTTACCCCCAGATCCTGGCAGCTACCATCCTTCTGTTTTTCTGAATTTGACTATTCTAGGGACCACATAGAAATAGAATCAATATGTGTCATTTCTTAAATCCAGTGTTCCAAATCATATTATTCATATATCCTTAAGGAATTTAACATTTATTTAGGAAAATAAACATGCAAATAAAAACAATACAATAAAATAAATGAAATGGAGAGAGGGAAGAAAGAAAATAAGAAAGATAATACTAGGAGTTCCTGCTAGTTCAAGGAACCCTATAGTGAGTTTTTATAAAGTGAGTAATATTCACTGTCTACTGATTAATATATATATATATATATATATATATGTGTGTGTGTGTGTGTGTGTGTGTAGGATAAGTACAGAATTGGGTGAATGCAACAGGAAGGAGGAATCTGCATGAATTGTGTTGTATCTACAAGAATGTTTTGAAAACTGTGCACTTGGAATCTGACCTTTGAAGGAGAAACTTGTTATGATAAAAAAAGAGGAAAAAATATACACCATGAGTAACTGAATTCATGTTTATCAGAGGTCTATTTATCTCTAGGTACAAGCTACATTCCTATAGATCTATGAGATTTTCAAATGATTTGGAGTCTAACACCCAATATAATGGGTACAATTATATTCTCTCCACGTCTATCTTCTGAAATATATTATAGTTGATTATTGTCAGTGAAGTTGAGCATATGGTCCTAAAATGGCTCTAAATGATTTTATATGTTTTTTTGTTTTACTATCCATCTGATACTTTGAATGAGGCAGCATATGGCAGTTAATTTTCTTCTCCAGTCTCTTGTGCACAATATTAAAACAATTCAAAACAATGCATATTTCAGCTGTCTTTTATGGATGAATTATACCTCCTGCATTCCCTACATGGAGACATGGACCAAGCCATGAGACATTTTTCAACATAAATGTTATTTTGCTTGCTAGGAAGCATTTAGAGAATATATTTAAAATTATGTGAGCTTTAAATACAAATGAAATGCTGAAATGCTTCTTTAATTATGGCATGTACAGTAAATTCATTTTTTTTTTTTTTTTTTTTTTAATATATGAAATTTACTGTCAAATTGGTTTCCATACAACACCCAGTGCTCATCCCAAAAGGTGCCCTCCTCAATACCCATCACCCACCCTCCCCTCCCTCCCACCCCCCATCAAACCTCAGTTTGTTCTCAGTTTTTAACAGTCTCTTATGCTTTGGCTCTCTCCCACTCTAACCTCTTTTTTTTTTTTTTTTTCCCTTCCCCTCCCCCATGGGTTTCTGTTACGTTTCTCAGGATCCACATAAGAGTGAAACCATATGGTATCTGTCTTTCTCTGTATGGCTTATTTCACTTAGCATCACACTCTCCAGTTCCATCCACGTTGCTACAAAAGGCCATATTTCATTCTTTCTCATTGCCACGTAGTATTCCATTGTGTATATAAACCACAATTTCTTTATCCATTCATCAGTTGATGGACATTTAGGCTCTTTCCATAATTTGGCGATTGTTGAGAGTGCTGCTATAAACATTGGGGTACAAGTGCCCCTATGCATCAGTACTCCTGTATCCCTTGGATAAATTCCTAGCAGTGCTATTGCTGGGTCATAGGGTAGGTCTATTTTTAATTTTTTGAGGAACCTCCACACTGCTTTCCAGAGCGGCTGCACCAATTTGCATTCCCACCAACAGTGCAAGAGGGTTCCCGTCTCTCCACATCCTCTCCAGCATCTATAGTCTCCTGATTTCTTCATTTTGGCCACTCTGACTGGCGTGAGGTGGTATCTGAGTGTGGTTTTGATTTGTATTTCCCTGATGAGGAGCGACGTTGAACATCTTTTCATGTGCCTGTTGGCCATCCGGATGTCTTCTTTAGAGAAGTGTCTATTCATGTTTTCTGCCCATTTCTTCACTGGGTTATTTGTTTTTCGGGTGTGGAGTTTGATGAGCTCTTTATAGATTTTGGATACTAGCCCTTTGTCCGATGTGTCATTTGCAAATATCTTTTCCCATTCCGTTGGTTGCCTTTTAGTTTTGTTGGTTGTTTCCTTTGCTGTGCAGAAGCTTTTTATCTTCATAAGGTCCCAGTAATTCACTTTTGCTTTTAATTCCCTTGCCTTTGGGGATGTGCCGAGTAAGAGATTGCTACGGCTGAGGTCAGAGAGGTCTTTTCCTGCTTTCTCCTCTAAGGTTTTGATGGTTTCCTGTCTCACATTCAGGTCCTTTATCCATTTTGAGTTTATTTTTGTGAATGGTGTGAGAAAGTGGTCTAGTTTCAACCTTCTGCATGTTGCTGTCCAGTTCTCCCAGCACCATTTGTTAAAGAGACTGTCTTTTTTCCATTGGATGTTCTTTCCTGCTTTGTCAAAAATGAGTTGGCCATACGTTTGTGGGTCTAGTTCTGGGGTTTCTATTCGATTCCATTGGTCTATGTGTCTGTTTTTATGCCAATACCATGCTGTCTTGATGATGACAGCTTTGTAGTAGAGGCTAAAGTCTGGGATTGTGATGCCTCCTGCTTTGGTCTTCTTCTTCAAAATTACTTTGGCTATTCGGGGCCTTTTGTGGTTCCATATGAATTTTAGGATTGCTTGTTCTAGTTTCGAGAAGAATGCTGGTGCAATTTTGATTGGGATTGCATTGAATGTGTAGATAGCTTTGGGTAGTATTGACATTTTGACAATATTTATTCTTCCAATCCATGAGCAGGGAATGTCTTTCCATTTCTTTATATCTTCTTCAATTACCTGCATAAGCTTTCTATAGTTTTCAGCATACAGATCTTTTACATCTTTGGTTAGATTTATTCCTAGGTATTTTATGCTTCTTGGTGCAATTGTGAATGGGATCAGTTTCTTTATTTGTCTTTCTGTTGCTTCATTGTTAGTGTATAAGAATGCAACTGATTTCTGTACACTGATTTTGTATCCTGCAACTTTGCTGAATTCATGTATCAGTTCTAGCAGACTTTTGGTGGAGTCTATCGGATTTTCCATGTATAATATCATGTCATCTGCAAAAAGCGAAAGCTTGACTTCATCTTTGCCAATTTGGATGCCTTTGATTTCCTTTTGTTGTCTGATTGCTGATGCTAGAACTTCCAGCACTATATTAAACAACAGCGGTGAGAGTGGGCATCCCTGTCGTGTTCCTGATCTCAGGGAAAAAGCTCTCAGTTTTTCCCCATTGAGGATGATGTTAGCTGTGGGCTTTTCATAAATGGCTTTTATGATCTTTAAGTATGTTCCTTCTATCCCGACTTTCTCAAGGGTTTTTATTAAGAAAGGGTGCTGGATTTTGTCAAAGGCCTTTTCTGCATCGATTGACAGGATCATGTGGTTCTTCTCTTTTTTTTTGTTAATGTGATGTATCACGTTGATCGATTTGCGAATGTTGAACCAGCCCTGCATCCCAGGAATGAATCCCACTTGATCATGGTGAATAATTCTTTTTATATGCTGTTGAATTCGATTTGCTAGTATCTTATTGAGAATTTTTGCATCCATATTCATCAGGGATATTGGCCTGTAGTTCTCTTTTTTTACTGGGTCTCTGTCTGGTTTAGGAATCAAAGTAATACTGGCTTCATAGAATGAGTCTGGAAGTTTTCCTTCCCTTTCTATTTCTTGGAATAGCTTGAGAAGGATAGGTATTATCTCTGCTTTAAACGTCTGGTAGAACTCCCCTGGGAAGCCATCTGGTCCTGGACTCTATTTGTTGGGAGATTTTTGGTAACCGATTCAATTTCTTCGCTGGTTATGGGTCTGTTCAAGCTTTCTATTTCCTCCTGATTGAGTTTTGGAAGAGTGTGGGTGTTTAGGAATTTGTCCATTTCTTCAAGGTTGTCCAATTTGTTGGCAAATAATTTTTCATAGTATTCCCTGATAATTGTTTGTATCTCTGAGGGATTGGTTGTAATCATTCCATTTTCATTCATGATTTTATCTATTTGGGTCATCTCCCTTTTCTTTTTGAGAAGCCTGGCTAGAGGTTTGTCAATTTTGTTTATTTTTTCAAAAAACCAACTCTTGGTTTTGTTGATCTGCTCTACAGTTTTTTTAGATTCTATATTGTTTATTTCTGCTCTGATCTTTATGATTTCTCTTCTTCTGCTGGGTTTAGGCTGCCTTTGCTGTTCTGCTTCTATTTCCTTTAGGTGTGCTGTTAGATTTTGTATTTGGGATTTTTCTTGTTTCTTGAGATAGGCCTGGATTGCAATGTATTTCCCTCTCAGGACTGCCTTCGCTGCGTCCCAAAGCGTTTAGATTGTTGTATTTTCATTTTCGTTTGTTTCCATATATTTTTTAATTTCTTCTCTAATTGCCTGGTTGACCCACTCATTCGTTAGTAGGGTGTTCTTTAACCTCCATGCTTTTGGAGGTTTTCCAGACTTTTTCCTGTGGTTGATTTCAAGCTTCATAGCATTGTGGTCTGAAAGTATGCATGGTATAATTTCAATTCTTGTAAACTTATGAAGGGCTGTTTTGTGACCCAGTATATGATCTATCTTGGAGAATGTTCCATGTGCACTCGAGAAGAAAGTATATTCTGTTGCTTTGGGATGCAGAGTTCTAAATATATCTGTCAAGTCCATCTGATCCAATGTATCATTCAGGGCCCTTGTTTCTTTATTGACTGTGTGTCTAGATGATCTATCCATTTCTGTAAGTGGTGTGTTAAAGTCCCCTGCAATGACCACATTCTTATCAATAAGGTTGCTTATGTTTATGAGTAACTGTTTTATATATCTGGGGGCTCCGGTATTTGGCGCATAGACATTTATAATTGTTAGCTCTTCCTGATGGATAGACCCTGTAATTATTATATAATGCCCTTCTTCATCTCTTGTTACAGCCTTTAATTTAAAGTCTAGTTTGTCTGATATAAGTATGGCTACTCCAGCTTTCTTTTGGCTTCCAGTAGCATGATAAATAGTTCTCCATCCCCTCACTCTCAATCTAAAGGTGTCCTCAGATCTCAAATGAGTCTCTTGTAGACAGCAAATAGATGGGTCTTGTTTTTTTATCCATTCTGATACCCTATGTCTTTTGGTTGGCGCATTTAATCCATTTACATTCAGTGTTATTATAGAAAGATACGGGTTTAGAGTCATTGTGATGTCTGTATGTTTTATGCTTGTAGTGATGTCTCTGGTACTTTGTCTCACAGGATCCCCCTTAGGATCTCTTGTAGGGCTGGTTTCGTGGTGACAAATTCCTTCAGTTTTTGTTTGTTTGGGAAGACCTTTATCTCTCCTTCTATTCTAAATGACAGACTTGCTGGATAAAGGATTCTCGGCTGCATATTTTTTCTGTTTAGCACACTGAAGATATCGTGCCAAGCCTTTCTGGCCTGCCAAGTTTCAAAGGAGAGATCAGTCACGAGTCTTATAGGTCTCCCTTTATATGTGAGGGCACGTTTATCCCTTGCTGCTTTCAGAATTTTCTCTTTATCCTTGTATTTTGCCAGTTTCACTATGATATGTCGTGCAGAAGATCGATTCAAGTTATGTCTGAAGGGAGTTCTCTGTGCCTCTTGGATTTCAATGCCTTTTTCCTTCCCCAGTTCAGGGAAGTTCTCAGCTATGATTTCTTCAAGTACCCCTTCAGCACCTTTCCCTCTCTCTTCCTCCTCTGGGATACCAATTATGCGTATATTATTTCTTTTTAGTGTATCACTTAGTTCTCTAATTTTCCCCTCATACTCCTGGATTTTTTTATCTCTCTTTCTTTCAGCTTCCTCTTTCTCCATAACTTTATCTTCTAGTTCACCTATTCTCTCCTCTGCCTCTTCAATCCGAGCCGTGGTGGTTTCCATTTTGTTTTGCATTTCGTTTAAAGCGTTTTTCAGCTCCTCGTGACTGTTCCTTAGTCCCTTGATCTCTGTGGCAAGAGATTCTCTGCTGTCCTGTATACTGTTTTCAAGCCCAGCGATTAATTTTATGACTATTATTCTAAATTCACTTTCTGTTATATTATTTAAATCCTTTTTGATCAGTTCATTAGCTGTTGTTATTTCCTGGAGATTCTTCTGAGGGGAATTCTTCCGTTTGGTCATTTTGGACAGTCCCTGGAGTGGTGAGGACCCGCAGGGCACTTCCCCCGTGCTGTGGTGTATAACTGGAGTTGGTGGGCGGGGCCGCAGTCCGACCTGATGTCTGCCCCCAGCCCACCGCTGGGGCCACAGTCAGACTGGTGTGTGCCTTCTCTTCCCCTCTCCTAGGGGCGGGATTCACTGTGGGGTGGTGTGGCCCGTCTGGTCTACTTGCACACTGCCAGGCTTGTGGTGCTGGGGAGCTGGCGTATTAGCTGGGGTGGGTAGGCAAGGTGCACGGGGGCGGGAGGGGCAGGCTTAGCTCGCTTCTCCTTAGGTGATCCACTTCAGGAGGGGCCCTGTGGCAGCGGGAGGGAGTCAGATCCGCTGCCGGAGGTTTGGCTCCGCAGAAGCACAGAGTTGGGTGTTTGCGCGGAGCGAGCAAGTTCCCTGGCAGGAACTGGTTCTCTTTGGGGATTTTGGCTGGGGGATGGGCGGGGGAGATGGCGCTGGCGAGCGCCTTTGTTCCCCGCCAAGCTGAGCTCTGCCGTCCGGGGGCTCAGCAGCTCTCCCTCCCTTTGTCCTCCAGCCTTCCCGCTTTCTGAGCAGAGCTGTTAACTTCTGACCTCCCAGACGCTAAGTCGCGCTTGCTGTCGGAACACAGTCCGTCCGGCCCCTCCGCTTTTGCCGGCCAGACTCGGGGCTCCGCTTGGCCGGCGAGCTGCCCCTCCGCCCCGGCTCCCTCCCGCCGGTCCGTGGAGCGAGCACCGCCTCGCCGCCCTTCCTACCCTCTTCCGTGGGCCTCTCGTCTGCGCTTGGCTCCGGAGACTCCGTTCTGCTAATCCTCTGGCGGTGTTCTGGGTTCTTTAGGCAGGTGTAGGTGGAATCTAAGTGATCAGCAGGACGCGCGGTGAGCCCAGCGTCCTCCTACGCCGCCATCTTCCCTCTCCCAACCAAACATATGGATTTTAACTGGACTTCCTCTCCTGACTGTCCACAAGGATTTGGGGATATAAAGATCAACTAAAACTTTAACTGGTCTTTCATCTGTCATATGGAATAAAGTCAGTGCCTTGGATTTGTTTTTTTCTAGGTGTGAAGAGCATGCAGTTAGTACACTGTCTTACAAACCTTGATATGAAGTATTTTATTATTTATTTCGTGATATGCATAGGTGTGTATTGGTGTGTATGTGTGTGTGTGTGTGTGTGTGTGTGTGTATCTAATTAGTCATAGTTCCCACGTTAATAGCAATGACTAGAATCTTTCTCTGTAATACAGTGGTTAACTTCTTGCTCAATAATAAGGACTGAGTTTTTTTAAATGACCTAAGTCTGTTATGATATATGTTATTATTTTTAAAACAAGTTTTTAAGGATAACAGAAACCTTAACCTTCATCTAATATAACTCTTTTCCATCTCCATTTTTGTGGTGTACAGAGAAATGTACTTCCCAAACTGCTCTTAAAGAAAGACTTATTAGTTTATCTGTGGGAATGCTTGGAATAAACAGCCTCGGAGAGGCTTGTCACCTGATTCAGGGTTTGTCACAGCAACAGAGAGCAGATTTTCCCATGAGTGTACCCTTCATATCCAATGACTAATCACAGCAGAAATATAGAGCTTCAACCATCTGAGTCCAATATGAGACATGCTGATGAACCATATATACTGCAGAGTTCCCTGTGAGGTTGACCTGCATGGCAGTTTTTCTCAACCAGCATAATCCTGCTTCCTTCTCCTTCTTTCAATAGGTGTTGATCCCTAACAAATACCCAGCATGCCCTAATAAACTCCATTTCTCTGTCTACTTCGAGAGAACCCAACTTATAACATATCTTAACTCTTACAGCTCACATGCACTCGTGGACCTGGACCTAGAATACAGTCTCTTAATTCCAAATTTTAGGCTCTACTATTTTTTTTACTTTTTAAGTTTATTTATTTTGAGAGAGACAGATACAGCATGAGCAGGGCAGGGCATATAGAGAGGGTGAAAGAGAGAGAATCCCAAGCAGGCTCCACACTGCACAGAGCCCGATGTGGGGCTCGAACTCACGAAATTGTGAGATCATGATGTGAGCAGAAACTGAGTCGGATGCTTAACTGACTCAAGCACCCTTCAAATTTTAGGCTATAGACAACCATTTTCTTTATTAAATTTTTTCATAGGTTCCATTGTCCATTTATTTAATTATTTTTTATTGCTCTTCTACACAATCACCCCCAAATGTGGCCTCCTCCTAGGTCCCAAAGTCTGGGAGACTTGCCGGGCTTTATACTAACATATATTTCTATGTAAACAATGATTTCTGGGTCTGAGAATGGCACTGCTACACAAACCAACAACTTTTGCATTGCAACTCAATTCTAGCAGATAAGATCTGAGAACCCTGAAATTGTCATTTATAAAGAAGGAGAGGCAGAGGAATAGGCAGCATACAGGAAGATGAACAAATAATTCACTGGGGTCCACCTCCCGGAGTGTCCTCCACTTCAATTAGCTCAGCCATTATAAATTCCCTCATGTCTCATGTTCTGTATTGTCACCTGGATCTCCCTCAGTATAATCTTTTCTCCATGCCACTTATTAAAAATTCTGACTTTCAAAGAGCTCTATAAATTTATTTAAACATTCCCTGACTCAATAAAAAGCAATGGAATGGAATACTAAGACTATATTCCATTGTCTATCTCCCAAGAGTGTTCAGATAAACTAAGAAATAAATCTTTCTGTCCCATCCAGGTCATTTCACTAGCTTTAATATTATTTACTGCCCTATCCATACAATCTCTGTTCCTTACTTTGAAGTCATCAGAATATTTCCTTTCTTTTTGTTGCAAGTTCACAGGGTCTTTCAAACTGAAAATAGCTGATGCCTCTAACACTGATAATGGAAATAAATGCTCCCTGGTTGCTTGTAGACCATTTCTCAAAATGGGAAGTACTTTAGATATGCAGACAAGAGATATTTTAAATGCAGGGTGTGGTCCCAGGGCATATTAAGAGTGTCACAGATTCTGAGAAGTAGTGTTTACCAAAGGACAAAAAGTCGAGGAAGTTATACCATAAAGCGTGGTTATCTCTACATAGTGGGATTACAAATATTTTTTTTTATTTGGCTTAGCTATATTCTATATATTAAATTTATATCACTTTGGTAATAAATTTTATGCTAAAAGAATAAAGCAGCATCTGCATTCTAGAAAACCCTCATGCTACACTTTCATATACACACATGTACACACACTCATATACATACATATATCTAGTTTTATGTTTAACATTATAGGACTTTATATATGAATGTATATATTACATATAATATATATTTAAAACTGACATTAGGGGCGCCTGGGTGGCGCAGTCGGTTAAGCGTCCGACTTCAGCCAGGTCACGATCTCGCGGTCCGTGAGTTCGAGCCCCGCGTCGGGCTCTGGGCTGATGGCTCAGAGCCTGGAGCCTGTTTCCGATTCTGTGTCTCCTTCTCTCTCTGCCCCTCCCCCGTTCATGCTCTGTCTCTCTCTGTCCCAAAAATAAAAATAAATAAAAAAATAAAAATAAAAAAAAAATAAAATAAAACTGACATTATTCGGGGCGCCTGGGTGGCTCAGTCGGTTGAGCGATTGACTTCGGCTCAGGTCATGATCTCACGGTTTGTGAGTTCGAGCCCCGCGTTGGGCTCTGTGCTGCCAGCTCAGAGCCTGGAGCCTGCTTCTGATTCTGTGTCTCCCTCTCTCTCTGACCCTCCCCCACTCATGCTCTGTCTCTCTCTGCCTCGGAAATAAATAAACACTAAAAAAATTTAAAAAAAAATTTAAAAAAATAAAACTGACATTATTCAGTATACTTTATACATGCAGAGACTGAAGTGAAGCCAGGTGAAATTGACATGCTATCCATGTTTTATAGTGAGTGGTGTTAGAACAGGACTACAGTTTGTTTGTTTTTTTTGTCCTCCTACCCAGTCTAATGTTTTTCCCACAGCCCAGTGCTAGTTTTAAAAAGAAGTGGAGAAGTGGCCTTAAAGAGCATTTTCCTTAAATTTTCAGGATTTCACTATATCTTTGAATATGCTTAATATCAGGAATATTTTTTTAATTTTTAAAAATGTTTTTATTTATTTTTGAGACAGAAAGAGACAGAGTATGAGCAGGGGAGGGGCAGAGAGAGAATGAGACACAGACTCTGAAGCAGGCTCCAGGATCTGAGCTATCAGCACAGAGCCTGATGCGGGGCTCGAACTTATGGACTGTGAGATCATGACCTGAGGCGAAGTCGGAAGCTTAACTGACTGAGCCAACCAGGCACCCCCGGAATATTTTAACAGTATGACTTATGCAAATGGAATGGAGAATCAATGCATTTTCCAAAAAATATCAGTCATAATCAATGCATTTTTAAAAATTGGTATACAGTCTTCATCGATGCCTTATTTTTTATGATGTAAATACGCTTTTGACTTTAAAAATCTCATATATTCCATTCTTGATAAGAGCAATTTTTTAAATATCATTATGTTCTTTCTCTTTCACATCAGGACATTTCTGTGAAACCTCTTCCCAACCCCAACCATTTCATAGCCCTCAGAACAACAAACCTGAAAAAAGAAATTTACTCAGTAGCTGAAAAAATTATCCTTCCATTCACTTAAAAACTTTTGGTAAGTCACATAAACCAGAATGTTGAGTGAAAGTTAAATAAGCAAGAATTTAGCTCCATAAAGTTTGTGTAACTTCTGGGCTGCAAATAAAAATGTCCACAATGCAGCAAGGAAGTGATAGAAGTTATGAATTCTCTCCTCCCTAATTACCCAGCTCACACTCTATTAATATGCAGCAAAAAAATGTCATCTCTCTTGAGCTAAAGGGTGGGAAAATGGTGAATGAGAAAAATTCTTTTTAGAGATAAGATCTTTGATTCCCTGTATTTACCTATCATATAATATCACTCTGAATGGCAAAAGTCATTTTATGTGTGTTTTCCCTTCCTGTACCATGAACATATAAAGGTTGGTAAGTATATTCTAGTTATTCTTTAATTCTGATGCTTAACACAGTTCCTAGATCACAGTAGGAACTCAATAAATATTTTTTAAGTGATATCCTTAAACCTGTGACAAACATTTCTTGGTGACCAATGCCACCTCCATTTTCCCCAAGATTATATACCTTGTGGCAGGGATAGTCTAATTGCTTATTGAACTTGTTTCTTTTTCTTCCTTGGCACATTGCTAGAATATACTCCTCAGACTTCCTTAACTTAAATGTGGCCTTTGACTAAATTTCTGGCCAGTGACATGTGAATGGAAATGATTTAAGTTACTTACAGGCCTGCCACATAAATACTTTCCATTTAATTCTGTCCTCTCTCAATTCTCCCATCTTCTGGTTAGATGTTGAATCCCATAGTACTTTTGGAACTCATGTTGAAGGTAACAGAGCCTGGGTCTCTGAATAAGTGAGAAATAATTTTCTATTGTGTTAATACATTTAAGATTTTTTAGTTTAACTGCTGCTATAAGCTAATGTTACTCTAACTGGTACATGTCTCTACAATACTTAATGTTGATATGTTATTGCAATTGTTCAAAATCTGAAAAAAATTAGTTATTGTTTATACCATCTGTTGGAATGCTGTTTAATTTAAAATTTGTTCTTTTTGTTAGTTTGAAGAAATTGAATATTTTTTTAAAAAACAAAACAATTGTTCTGTTAAATTGGGCAAAGTATTCTTTGTACTCTAATTGGTTTTATATTCAAATTTATAGTATCATAATTTCTGGATATCTGGAAAATTGTTTTATGAAAAATTTATGGTAAGAAAAAATAGCCTTTACTCCTTAGAAGCATTTTTAACCAAAACTTCCTGGTAGATATTCCTAGATTGTGACAGAGCTTAGTGAATAGGTGATTTTTAGCTATTGTGTGGAAAAGATCTCTTAGTCAATCTGTGCTTACTAAGAGAAGAAATAAACCATTGTGGGCTGGTTGCAAAGATAGGAAAAAAGATAATTATAGGAAAACACTGGCCCAGAGAATGCGTGACTGCATGTTTTAGGAGCTTCTTTTTCTAGCAGGGACCTAGAAGCAAAGAACCATCTATATCAGGCCACAGAAACTATCTCAACAGGATCATGTTGGCAAGCAAACCAAGAGGAAACTCTCACTAGGAAAACACTGGCAAAAGGAGAAAGTTGCTAAAAGAAATTTTAACTCCACATTTACTAATGACAGAGTCAGCTAAACCAATGTCTATGGCTTTTTAAAAGTTACATATTTTCCTAATAGTATATAAAAGAAAGCTCCAATTTAGTCAAGATGATTAATAATCACTGTGTGTTCAAATAATGAAACTAGAAAACATTTATCTCTAGTATTTATGTTTATTTTTAAATTACTCTACGTAATTTATATGGAAAGTTAACTGTGGAGTTTAACATTTCAAGTATAAAAAATTCATTATATTGCTCTTTCAATCTTGCACACTTGTAACACCCCCAAATATATGGTTTATATTACATAACCCAAGGTACCACTACCACTTGGGGCAGGACTTGGAAATCTTAGGCTTAGTGCCTAAGGAAAAATAAACTAACTCAATAGGACAGACCTTAAGAATTCAACTCTGTAAGGCTTTATAGGTCTTTTTTCAATTTTGAAAAGCTTTTATTTTCAACACTGAGTGCCCCAACTGGGATCCTTAGTCTGAGGCCACAATCATCTTGAATCCAGATTTCAAAGTTGATAAAATGTATCTGCTGTATCTTTTTATCTCCCCTCTTAGTAACACAGCACCTGAGGTTGCACCATATGCCAGGGCTCATTCACATTTAACTAACTTGTGCCCTATTACCTCAGGGCCCTGCACTCCATCAGATGTCCTATTCCAACGTAATCCTGAAACTCCTCTACAGGACAGTTTGAATTGTATAATGTGCCTTCTTATCAACAATATTTACATTTTGGGGAGGGGCATCTAATGTACAGCATGTTGATTACAGTTAATAATGCTGCATTATATACTTGAAAGTTTCTAAGAGAGATTTTAAATATACTCACCACAAAAAAGAAATGATTGTTGTGTGACTTGATGTAGGTATTAGTAAATACTATGGTGGTAATCAGTGTGCAATATATATGTATCAAACCAACATTTCATATACCTTAAACTTACACAATGTTATATGTCAATTGTATCTCAGTAAAGCTGGAAAAAGAGAGTATTTACATTTTACCCAAGGATTCTATAAAAACAATGCCCTTTGAGGGCAAGGAATCTTTTTTTAAATTCCTATGCCTGTTTTAAAATTTTTCTTATTGTTGCTGGTTTCAGCAATTTAATTATGTGTCTTAGTGTAGTATTCTCTGTGTTTATCCTACATATGATTCACTGAACTTCTCAAATTTGTGTTTTATATCTTTAATCTAATTTGTAAAACTTCCAGCTAATATTTCTTCCTATAGTTTTTCTGCCCTTCCACTTAATGGACAATTACACATATGTTAGATTGCGTGGTATTGTTTCATATGTCACTGATGATCTGTTTAATTTTTTTAGTTTTTTCCCTCAATATCCTTCAGTTGTGGTAGTTTCTATGGTTTAATATGTAAGTTTATTGTTCTTTGCTTCTGTAATGTTAAATCTTCTATTAAGCCCATCTAGTGAATTTTTCATGTTTTCAGGTCTTGTACTTACTTCTTTTTTGCATTTTACATTTCTATCTTCATTATGCTTATTTTTTTTTCTTTAAATCCTCTGTCATATTCACAATAACTGAAAGTCTTTGTATGGGGGGTGCCTGGGTGTTGCAGTCAGTTAAGCGTCAAACGCTTGGTTTTGGCTCAGGTCACCATCTCTCGGTTTCAAGAGTTCAATCCCCATGTTGGGCTCTGTGCCAGCAGTGTAGAGTCTGGGATTCTCTCTCTCCCTCCCTCTATGCCCCTCCCCCACTTGTGCTATCTCTATCTCTCTCAAAATAATGCAATAAACTTAAAAAATAAAATCTTTGTATGATAACTACATTGTCTCTATCATTTCTGGGTCTATTTCTATTGGCTGATTTTTCCTAGTTAGGTATGACATTTAACTACTAAATCTAGACCCTCCTGGATTCTCTAGTTATTGCTTTAGACATTCAATGAGGTTTCTATTATACTTTGGATAATCAGAACTCAAACATTTCATATTCCTGTGTGAGCTTTGGGAATTGTTTTGCTTTGCAGTTCCTTGGTAGTTATTCTTTGATTAGCCTTGTATTTTTACCCTATGAATGTGCAGCTTAATATGATGACAAAGATTCAAGATGACCCCATGCAGATTTGTAAACTTATTTCTCTGACTAGTGCCATTTTCTTTAGTACTCTGTTTTGCAAATCCCAGTCACTTCACTCTTCTCAAACCTCAATCTCTATCTCCTCAACACAGCAAAGTTACCATGCTCTAGTTGGGTTCTTCTCTCCTGCTCAGTAGTTTAAAAGTTCTCCCAGACAGAAAGCCAGGGTAACTATCAAGGTTACCTTGCTTATTTCCCTTCTCTGAGGGATGAAAGTCCTGTGTTTGCCTGCTGTCCAATATTTGAAAACAGTTACTCTGTATCTTTTGTCCACTTTCCTAGTTATTTATTGTGAGAGAGTAAGTCCAGTACCAGTTATTTTTTCACGTCTAGAAGCAGAAGTCCCAAGGAGCCCTTTTGATAGCTCTCAGTCATACTTCTGAGATGGCTTTCCTCTATGGCTTAGCATGAAATCTTGTCCATAACCAGTCCCAGTTTGATCAAAGTGTATTTCAGATAATAATAGTATCTTGTAGTTTGTTTTTATATATTCCTTTCCCTGCCCACCCCAACCCACACCATACAGTGATGTTATTGAAGTTTTAGCTTGAAAGAAAAGGTTTAAGATTAAACTTTAAATTACAGATATATTCAGTTGTCTTCAATGGGTAACCAAACATTTATAACTTGTTCTTTTGTCTAAAAGATTATTGGGAGTTCCAGATGGAGACCAAGACATTTTTCTCCTCTTTTAAAGAGCATGCCTCATAACACTGTTAACTTGAAATGTAGGTCTTATTTTATTCATCTCTAATTTGCATAATGCACCTTTAGTAGTCAGTGATCAGTAAAATCTTTTGGACTTCAGAGGCCTTTGCAAAGAAGTGATCAAACGGGCCAAGATTATGTTAGTCATTTAGTTTTTCATTCTTTAACCCAGAGGCATTATCCACCATATACCCCACCCCAATTTAGGACTGTGCTTTACATAAAAGAGTTAATGAAATTAATGACTACTGCATTCACATTGTCAAATTTTGTCATGCCATAGGGGGACATTACCAGAAATGATGTATACCTGCTTGTGTCCTTGGCCTATCTGAAAATGTTTTGTTAGGCTTTTGTTGCATGCTGGTGATGCCTTTTTTAGAAAAATAATTTAAAATAATGACTTATCCACAACTACTTGATAGTACCCCCATTTAGTGTGTTTTCCCTATAGGGTAGCTGATAGTCATAAGACATCAATTCAAGGTCATCCAGCAATCAATAAATGGAATTAGAACACAAAACTCATCTCTTGAGCCTTTAATCCAAGCTGCTCTTTTCTCTTGATGTTTTTTTTTAGAGAGAGAGTGAAAACAGGGCATGAGTCACAGGGGAGAGAGACAGAGGGAGAAAGAGACTCTGCATTTAGCACAGAGCCAGATGTGGGGTTCCATCCCACAACCCTGGGATCATGATTAGAGCTGAAATCAAGAGTCTGATGCTCAACTAACTGAGCCACCCAGGCACCCCTTGACTTTCTTGATAAAAATAACACAACCTGCCTGCCTCCAACACCATCATAGCATCCCTAACACCATCATACCACCCCAAATGCCATTATCCCATCCAAGTTGCATATGAATTACTACATCTCCTTAAACCCTTTGTTTGCATAGTGATCTTTATTGATAAATATTATGGTACACAAAGAATTTTAATCTCAAAAGTTGTTTAAATTTGAGGACATATATGTGACCGCCCTGGTGATTAGTATTTTCTAGAAAAGGTTCAATCTTTTTTTTTAGTTTTTATTTTATATACCACATGTTATAAATGTTTAATGGAAGATTTACTCAGCTCTTTTATAAACATCAAAATCACATTTGAAATAATTAATTTGCTAACAAAATATTATTGAAACAAATACAGAAAATACATTAGGTAACAATAATGAAACATTAAACGCAAAACTCTATTACTAAATCTCTCTTTACTTTAGAGAACCAGAAAAATATACAACAGAATGGTCTGCTTCATATGACCTTTCTGCCATATTGCTACAAAATATAGGGCTATATAAAATTTCCTTTTGATCTCTTACATGGGAATATATTTGTTTATCATATGGTTGTCTGAAGTTGAAAGTCTTTTCTTAGCAGTTTAGAAAAGCAAATCATATCATACTATGGGCTCTGGCTTAGAGAAGATTTAGAGACCTGTCCTGCAGATGTTCTAACTTGGATCTTCTGTTAGCAGTCCTCATATTCCCTAGCATTGCTGTTACTGGTGAGCTCTCATATTTCCAAAGAGATGAGAAACCATTTCCCCAAAGCCTATTAGATGAAATAAAGAGAGACACTGGAATAATACAATGTAATCCTAGCCAGCAATTTTTTCCCCGGAGATCTTAAAAGAAGTAATATTTTTTGACACAAATATTAAATTCTGCCAGATCCCAAAAGAAATACCAGGAATCTATGTACTTTTGCATAAATACAAATGTTAGCAGCTTTATTGGGAACAGAAACTGTTTCTTGATGTTTATGTCTCTGTTAATTAAAAAATTATGTCTTTAGGGGCGCCTGGGTGGCGCGGTCGGTTAAGCGTCCGACTTCAGCCAGGTCACAATCTCGCGGTCCGTGAGTTCGAGCCCCGCGTCAGGCTCTGGGCTGATGGCTCGGAGCCTGGAACCTGTTTCTGATTCTGTGTCTCCCTCTCTCTCTGCCCCTCCCCCGTTCATGCTCTGTCTCTCTCTGTCCCAAAAATAAATAAAAAACGTTGAAAAAAAATTTTTTTAAAAATTATGTCTTTAGAGTACCATTAATTTGGGCAACAAATTGTACTGTTCCTTTGCAATTTTCATACTATTCCCTTTTCTTGAAATATAAAGGGACTAATACAAAGGACCCCCTTCCTAATTTCATCCTGGATAACAATCCCAAATGTTAACATAATTTCCTATTTTTATGTTATTGAAACTTATATGAGGTTTATCTCAATGCTAAATAAGAATTTGGAAGAGTAGCTCTTCCCTCCAACCCTGCAATAAAAAAGATTCTAGGTGGCAATTCATATCATTTTAAATAGTTTATGACATTGGGAAAATGTTATGTTATCATAGAAATTGCTGTCCACTCTATAAAACTTTTGACTTGCTAATAATCTGCACTGTCTTTATTTGTCTCACAAATTAAAAAGAAAGCATGCGTACCACTGTCTTTGGAATGTCTTTATATTTTATTTAATATGTGTACTTATTAAAGATATTTTCTCATTCAAACTGGTAAAGGAATTCTGAATATTAAAGGAGTCACACCCCCAAATACCTATACTGAGAGCATGGTGTGGTAGTTAAGAATATAGACTCTGGGATCAAAGTGCCTGGAGCCAAATCCCTGTTCTACCACTTACTGGTCCTGTGACTTTGGTCAAATCTTGTCACTTCCTGTTTTTTTACGTTTTTATTTAAATTCCAGTTCATTAACATACAGTTTCATGTTATTTTCGGTTGTACAATATAGTGATTCAACACTTCCTACATCACCCAGTTATCATCACAACTGCACCCCTTCATTCCCATCACCTATTTAAACCCATCCCCCCACCCACCTCCCCTCTGTCAGCCATCAGTTTGCTCTCTATGGTTAAGAGTCTGTTCCTTGGCTTGCTTCTCTCTCTCTCTCTCTCTCTCTCTCTGCTCATTTGTTTTGTTTCTTAATTTCCACATACAAGTGAAATCATATGGTATTTGTCTTTCTCTGACTGACTTATTTACTTATTTCGCTTGGAATTATACTCTAGCTCCATCCATGTCTTTGCAAATGGCAATATTTCACTCTTTTTATGGCCGAATAGTATTCCATTATCTATATCTATACCTATATCTATACCTATATCTATATCTATATCTATATCTATATCTATATATCTATATCTATCTTTTGTCTCAGTTTATTTTACTCTAAAATGGGGATATAGCAGTACGTGTCTTGCAGGGTTGTGGTAGCAAGTGAACATATACAAATTATTTAGTATGCTTGGTCCATGATAAACACTACTTAGGTAATAGTTTTAAATTAGCTTTAAACAAAAAACACATATCTCACAATCTTCCTTTTCTGTTACCTTCATTTCAGACTATTGTCTAGGTAAAGCAGCTTCCAGATTGGACAAAAGGGAATGATTCTTTCCACCCACTCCACTCTCACATTTTTGCCCTCTTTATCCCTTAAAGCAAAGGCCAACTCAGTTAAATAATTATTATTTTTTGTTCTGAATGCTCTGCATATATTAACACTCAATGAATATTTATCCATCTGAATAAAAAGGACAACCTCAATTTGGTTTCATAATTTCTCAGAAAGTGACTCAAGATTTGACTCAAACTTTATGCAGTTTCAGAAATCTAAAGTAAAATTTTCCTTTCAAATCAAGTAGGAAGTAGTTAGGAGTATCTTGCAAAAATGTTTTAATCATGGTCTTCTTCTATGTACTGAACACATTTTACATGTGTAATGAGATTTGTGTATTAATGACATCTGCTATGGCTTAATCAGTTCCTAAGAATAATAACAAATAATCACAGAAAATGGATTTATGAAGTTTATGTTTTAATTAAAGCTGTTTACCTCAAGTTTTGTTACATGGTTTTTTTTCATTCCCTGGGTATATGTTCCACTTTATTTCTTGGCACAGTTTTTAATCCCTACCCCAAGCAGACATTTATCTTTGGTTCACATTGCCTCTTCTAAGCCTAAAGCCGTTGACTCAAAGAGGCTTCTAATTTTTACTTACAACCCAACTTATCTTTATCACGTTGCTGAAATTGTTGAGTTTCTAGAGTTTAGAAGGAAAATATTTACCAGGATCATGGTCAGTTAATTCAGATGGTTAGAACATGCTAATGAGGTCAAGGCTGTGGGTTTGAGCCTTATAAGGGCCAGTTAGCTTTATGCTTTTCCACCAGAATAGCTCTGACACAGATGTGTACTCTTAACCAAAGGGGAGATCCATTGAAAAGTTGTAGATTCTGCAGCAGAAAGCTATTTCCATTATTGAAAAATAGAAAAACAAAACTCAGATACACACCTGAAAAGTTCTGAGTTAGTAGAGATAGCTTTGTATATGCAATGTGAATAACTCCCGTATCACTGCCTTATAATTTCCACTTGCATATTTGAGGATTCCTTGATTCTCTCCCCCAAAGTGTCACCCAGTTATGTAGGAAAACCCCAAGAAGTTTCTCACCTGTGCTCACAAATTGTATTTTCATATTCATCCACTTCAGGGGAAATGTCACTTTGATGTCATTGCTGTCATGCTCTCTTGTGAGACCATGCTTTCTTGTTTAGGGTAATCTCTTCTTGTGTTCTCCAAGGTAACAAACCTTGTGAGAAGCCAAAATAACACTTAGGGTATTTCCAGGCTTCATCTACTCTGGGTAAAATGAAGATAGTATTATTCTACCCCCAATCTAGCACTTTCATCTGGAAGCAGTATTGCTTGTGTTAGTATCTTTCCCTTTTGCTATTGTAAAAAATAACTGCTTTGCTTTCTGTCTTAAGTTTTGCTCTCCATGGGAGATTCCAATCCTTGAGACTGGGTGGGACACTAGACACCATCTTGGCCCTTCCATTTCCCTTTATTTCCTCAGTGACCTGTGCAAAACATGGACAAAACCCTCCCTCTTTTTTCAGCCCTCAAGCAAATTAACTCTACTAGTTTACCATGATCATCCTGACCTGCCTGAACTCTAGCAATGGACATAACAAGACTCAAGCTGAGATCTCTACCACATGTTTAAAGAAGGA
Source organism: Neofelis nebulosa (assembly GCF_028018385.1). Classification (NCBI taxonomy): domain Eukaryota; kingdom Metazoa; phylum Chordata; class Mammalia; order Carnivora; family Felidae; genus Neofelis; species Neofelis nebulosa. The sequence goes on from NC_080800.1 coordinate 85,953,889, forward strand.
AACTTCCTTAGGAATCTGTATTAAGACAAGTGTTTCAAGTCAGGCCAACTTAGGGTAAGATATACTCTATGGTAGAATTTCAAGGGAGCTGGGAAGATACTGATACTCATTTGTTGTCAATATATGCATCCCAATCTTCCTTCAGCTATTGGATGGATACCTGGATTTTCATCTCAGAGATGTCTCTTTTCACTTGTTTGGTCTTTACAAAAAAGAGTTCCAGGAAAAGGTAACATGTCATACACTTACAGTTGTCTACAGCTGAGTGAGAATTGAATGCAGCAAGTTTTGATAGGAAAAGAACAGGAGAAAGGCAAACCCAGAGAGTAAACATGGAGTATAGACTCCAGAGAGGATAATATGTGAAAGACAGTCTGTATGAAGATAAATCTTACTGACTTCACAGTGCTTCCTGAAGACCATTCGTTTGATGAAGTACAATATCTGTTAATCAAATGTATATGCTATATTCTCTATCCTACTCTATGTAAGGAAACAGTTTTTCTTTTCCAAATGTCATTTTGATAACCTGTAAAAAAGAGGACAAAATTTTGTCCCTCTCATTTATGGACATTTTACCCATTTATTCTTCTCCCTCCTCTTACATTGCAATCACAAAACCAACAACAATGAAAGAAAATAAAGATACCACCATAAACCTATTCTCTATGAAATCAAACAAGAGAAACTGAACTATAAGGTAGTAGAAGGGTGCCTGGGTGGCTCTGTCAGCTGAGCATATGCCTCGATTTTGGCTCAGGTCATGATCCCAGGGTCCTGGGATGGAGCCATGCAAGCAGGAGCGTGAAGCCTGCTTAAGATTCCCAGTCCCTCTCTCTCTCACATATAATATATATTTTTTTATTTTTTAATATGAAATTTATTGTCAAATTGGTTTCCATACAACACCCAGTGCTCATCCCAAAAGGTGCCCTCCTCAACACCCATAATATTTTTTTTTTAAAAAAATGGGAGAGTCTATAGGTAAGCTGCCTAGTTTTCATTAGCAGGTACTCCTTGGGTCCCTAGGCTTTATTCCCTTTCATCCTTCACCTAAGTAGGCTGCTTTTTATTTGCATGGCAGATCTATGACATCATGGAATTTATTTTCTCATAATTCACTTTGAGCCATAGGATTCATTAACCCTAAATCAGGTCAGACTTAAACCCTACAAAGAAATATTATTCTCCGGAAAAATGCTGGTAGCAGAATGCCTTACCTATAAAATGACCCACACATCATGGACCCCTAGAATAGTTTTGGGGTATTACAGTACTCACAGGATGGAATACCCTCATACCATATGGTTACTGAGATATGCTTGCTAAGTGTTAGTAAGGATGTGGCCAAGTAAATTTTGCTCACAGCTCACCTTCAGATTTGGATTCACCTTAGGAGTAAGATCTAAAGTGAAGAAGTGCTGGCAGAAATCTTCTTTGATCCATATTTGCTTTGAAATCCCTGGCCTAGAATTGGTAGGTGGGCAAGAATGGGAACTACCCAAGCAACCATACATGCTGAGGGGCATGTAGCCTCTTAATAAGTCACAGCTAGTAGTTATCAAATCCAAATTGACTTGATATTCCCACCAGCAGAGAGGAATCAATATTTGTCAATAGGAAAAGTGATATTCATTACTGCCATTTGCAGGTTATGCATATAAAGCATATATGAGTAATGTTAGAGCTCAGAGCTATTTCCTCTCATAATTTAGTAGATAGAGTGCTTCTGGTTCATTTTGCCACAGCACAACAGCCTGGATATTCCCTGTGCTAATGTCTAATGTCCAAGCCTTTCTTGACCTTTGCTATAATATATTACTTGAAAATAATAGTGCTATGCAGAAATAAGAAGAAGGGAAGCTTTAGGGACAATGCAGGGTTTCATATCAGAAGAGGGGAAAGAGTCACAAATACTAAATTGACAATACCCAGTCAGGTACAAAATCAACAGAAGATCCCATGGTTCAAGTAGAAAACAAGCTGACTATGAATAGCATTTTACTGATCCTATGATTTACAAGTAGACATGGGAAATGGAGATGGCTGGAGGCACTTGGTTTGAAGCCCTCCTGCTCCCCACTACCATTATACATAGAGTTGCTTTGACTCTCACTAATCTGTCATATCTGCTTTGATACTGTACTTGTAAAAGGGAAAATATGGGATTTGAGATTCAGGGTTACTCTATTAAGGTGTTAAACTACTCAAAATCTTGGGACCTGGGAAGAAAATTTAGAATTTAAATAAAATTTAAGCAGAATTATTTTTTTAAAAAGAGCTACATCATATGGAACATCTTAAGGAACCTAATTACAAGCCTCATAGCCAGGATACAAGATAAGCAAGAGTTTATGCCTATGCTAAAGAGAAATAGTCAAGTGTTCTAGTCATCCCGAGGGCTTAGTTTAGCTTTCAGGATGCTCTTCCTACAAAGAGGGTCAGTAAACAATAGGAAGGCTCCCACACTCATGTTGTAACCTCCCTCATCCTGAAAGGGCTGAGATTCTCCTCTCATTGGAATGCTTTAGGTAGAATACATCCATCCCATCACTGAATGTTAATTTTGTGTTTACTATGGTCCAAGCACTATTCTTGGTGTTGGGGATTACAGAAAATTAAAGAGCTTGCTTTCATGGAGATAATATTCTAGTGGCAGAGGGAGCAAGACAAAAATAAGCAAATACACAAACAGATAAATATGTATTTTGTCAGATGGTGATAATTTTTAAGAATAAAAATGAAGCAGGATAAAGTAAAAGAGAGTAAGAGTAATAGCTATAATTTTATTTTATTTTTAATGGCTACAATTTTATTTTTAAATTTTTTTTAAAGTTTATTTATTTTTGAGACAGAAAGAGACAGAGCATGAGTGGGGGAGGGGCAGAGAGAGAGGGAGACACAGAATCAGAAGCAGGCTCCAGGCTCTGAGCCACCAGCCCATAGCCTGACGCGGGGCTCGAACTCACAAACCGTGAGATCGTGACCTGAGCTGAAGTCAGACGCTCAACCGACTGAGCCACCCAGATGCCCCTAATGGCTACAATTTTAAATAAGGTAGTCAGGGAAGGCCTCTCTGAGAACGTAAAATTTTATTTTTAACAATGAACATTTATTGAACACCTATTATGTGACAATCGCATGAATTAACTCCTTCCAACTTCACCAAAATCCTGTGAGGCAGGACCATTATTATTCTTGTTTTAAGAATAGGGAAATTAGGCCTGAGAGAATTTAAGTTGCCCAAGGAAATAGATAGTAAGAGTCAGAACTAGGCTTTGAATTCAAGCAGTCTGGCACCAAATTCCACCTGTGGGATACTGTGACACTTGGAATTTCAGATTCTGTGTAAAGGAAAAGGGCTGTGCCCACTATTTCATTAACCCTGTGGGCACCAATGGGACTATGCAGAAAACAGGCTAGTAAAGGAAGTACCTGACAGCACAGAAAGAGAAGGGAGAATAAGATGGCTAGTATTCATGTATTTTCTATCCCTACGGTATTTTCTATATATAATCTCATTTAATTATTTCAACAAAACTCTGAGATAGTCATAAGCATATCTATTTTGCAGATGAGAAAATTGAGGTACAGTGTGGCTAAGAAAACTGCCTAAGATCTCACAGCCACAAAAGATAAGATTATAAATTTGAGTCAGTCTATCACCAAGGTCTGTGCTGTTTCTAATATATCATGCTGTCTCCAGAGAGGGGAAAAAAAAAGAAGTACAAGGACATCTAGAGAGAAAAAACAGAGACAAAGGGAGAAAGAGGGAGAGACAGCAAAATCACAACTTAATAGGTTTGAAGAACCAGAGGACTAACAGTGGCTTAAGAAACATTTAATGGCATCTTTATCATCAACCTTTCCTCTCATATCATTAGGTGGATTCTTGAGAGCTTCTATGATTTAGGGGTTTGAAGAATTGTAATATCTAGTTTCTGACCAAGACCTGGTGTTTATATGTGAAATAGCCCTTGAGCAGTGTATCATCTTCTATAACTGCTACTGTCATTGAATCAGGTGCTCCAGGACAACAAGGCAAATTAAACTTAGCAGAGACATGAAGGGAAATTTAAGACCCATTGAGAATTTGAGGACTAGAATGTAGCTGTTTGATAACCATCTTTTTTTTTCTTCAGAACATTTTAAAGCTGTCAACTTTAATGAAATAACTTCAGATATGCCTTGCCTGCCGACCTCTCCCTTTCTAATAGTACAGTAGTAATACTGTGGGGAATAATAATAGGCTGATGGGCAGTGTTAGCAAAGAAAGCCAAATGAAGCACTGCCTGTCGTGCTATAGCCTTTGTGTAGTGTGAAGAAGCCAGGATGTGATCAGATCACTTGTGAGATGGGGCCAACTCATCTGTTCATTATTCTGGACAAGCAGCAAGGTTGCCTCTCCCCCCATGCCTGCTTTGATTTGTCTTGCCATTCTCTTTCCTCCCCATCTCTTCCCCCCCGCCCACACACACACTCAAGGCTTTTATTTTTGATGAGAATTAGACAAACAAAGCAACAAAGAGACTTGCCTGTTATATTTTTTAACAATGCTTTAGGTGGCTTCCCACAAAGGGAAGCTGAGAGAGGCCCAGCGTGGAAATTATCTAGCTCCATCATTTGTATTCTTCAGGTAACTCTTGTAAGCCTCCATTTTTTAAGCTATAAAATGCTATTTAAGTGTCTATGACTTTCTCAAAACTTTCTAGGATGCATAAGACATCCTTGAGAACTAAGTGTTTGTGAATTTGTTAGGTGGCAGGAAAATTGGTATTTTAGAAGAAAAATGTAGTCTTTTTAAAACACACTGAAGAGACCAAAGAAACCATTGAAATTTACCTTTGGCTCTATAGAGCCACGGATGGGCTTACAACCTATTCTTTGTTGAAAATGAAATTAGAACTGGAAGTTGTAGATCAATAAATTATGAATAAAGCTGATTTTGAAGAGATTTCCACAAGTACATAAGTTTTGAGGGCCTAAAAACAGAAATGCTGTTCTGTTATGTATTGTACAGTTTTGTTATAAGGGACTAAGGTGGACTACTTTTATGCCATCTCCTCTTGCCAGTGGACCATCTGTAAAATGGGTATGAATGCAATGCCATTTTAATCATAAATCTTCCAGGCCAATGTTCTCTAGGAATTTTAATCTCCACTTATAAACAAAGTACATAAGAATTGAGTTGACTTTTATGGACTGAATTGGTATAATTGCAAATCTGAATATTATAGTCCCTGTACCACTTTCCCATATTGCATCTTCACCTCTAACACTGGTCATTTATGCAATCAATATTAAAAAACCTAGTCTCCTGTCAAAGTCTATATTTGTCAAGTAATAGTTAATTGAAGCACAGTTTTTGTTGTTTTGGGTTGAATTGATTCCAGGTTTTCTTTCAAAAATACCACTGACCACCTGCTGTCAGCAAGGGAAAGGAAATGGGGCAATGAAAAAAGGAGAAGGAAACGTAGGGTAGTCAGGAGAAAAATGTGATTATTGAACATGTTCCACAAATGAAGCAATCTATGGAGAGTAATTTGGCTGGTGAAGATCGTTAGAGTGTCATGTCAGCTTCAGAATCTGAGATCCACCATCCTAACTTGGTTTGTAGTGATTCACATGGGAATAGTGGGGAAAGGGAACCAGTATGGATAGAGGCCAGACAAAAGGAAAACAAAGCAAAGTGCTTTGTTTACAGAAATATCCTCAGAGAAATAAAGCCAGTGCCAACTCCATGACTAAAACATGTATATTCTTAATGGCAGCAACCCAAAAAGAGCCTGGCACCTATGTCTAGTATGAAGCTCCAGAGGACAGGTCACTTGGAAACAGTGAGACAAGAAGTGGGACCTCTGAAATGGGTACTTTGCATGTAGCCATCTCTCTCATTGTGCTTCTTGGCCTCAGTTTTTAAGTAGCTTTAAGTTTCTGCTTTTACCTACCCACCTACTTCCTACCTACCTACCTACCTACCTTCCTACCTCAGACAGTGGACCCTGGCCTCCACATTATTTAATAATCAGCCAGAATTGGAAAACTGGACCATAGTGTCCATTTCTTGATAAAATGACACAGTATCCATGCCTTTTGATTGTATTAAGAACTTCAACAACTTGGGGCACCTGGGTGGCTCAGTTGGTTAAGCATCTGTCTTTGGCTAAGGTCATGATCTCATGGTTCATGAGCTCAAGCCCCACATAGGGCTCTGTGCTGATAGCTCAGGGCCTGGAGCCTGCTTTGGATTCTCTGTCTCTCATCTCTCTCTGCCCTCCCCCTGCCTGTGCTCTCTCTCAAAAATAAATAAACATTTAAAAATAAAAAAGAACTTGGACAACTTAAGTTTCTTATTTCCCAACTGACATAAGCCAGCCTTCCAAACAAGGTACAATGGTGGGACATGCTCCAGTTTGGCCATCTGTCTGTTACAACTCCCTCTTGTGATTCTCAAAATATTTTCATCCATTCACTTACCCTAAAAGTCTACAGGACACTAACTCCACAGACACTGTACAAGGCATTGAAAATACAAAATGCATAAGATGGGTCCCTCTCAGTCTAGTAGTGGAGATATAGGTATGAAGAAATTGTTGAAATATTATGAGGTAAGAGTTAAAAGAGGCTTTTAAAAAACTCTGCCTGGTAGATTGGAGACTGTTCCACAGAGATGATACTATTTAAGAAAGTTAAAAGCAGAGACATGACAGAAAAATATTCTACACAGAGAGAAATAATGAATGAAAAGGCATGGAGGCATGAAAGTGTGTGGCCTGTTTAAGGAAGCACAAATAACGCAGTGCAATGGTGGCGCAGGGGTAAGGAGAGGGAGACAAATGGTATGAATGGAGAAATGCTAGTTATTGAAGCCAAGGAGATAAGATAGATCATGCTCATGTAGAGTCTCCTATTATTAGATTAAAAACCAATAGACTTCATTCTGAAGTAATTGTGACCTTCTGACCATTTTAAGCAGGAAAAACCATTTTCATATTTGCATTTTAGGAATCTAGTTTTGTGGTATTGTCTGAAAGATGAATTGCATGGCAATACTGCAAATAGGGAGAATGGTTAAGATGCTGTCACAGTGAGTCATTCACACCTCTTATTGGTAGTTCTTTAGTAGTAAATAGGGCATTTTTCTGTGTGGGTGTTGGGTGTTGACAAGAAATAGTGGAAAAGGAGTAAAAAACTTGACTTCAGAGATAGGAGTATCTTTGGTATGACAGGGCTTGGTAATTGATTGTACATGTAGCACGAAGGAGAGGGAGTAGTAGAGTTTATAACCAGGTTTCTGATTTTGACTAATGGGTGAATGGCAGTGCTGGAAAAATATACGCCTCCCCAAGCTATCTGTTGTCTTTATTCGCCTTTCCTTTTTTCAGTATTGGCTGCCCTTCCCCTCTTACTTCAGACAAACTCTTGCAAAAATTTTGCAAAACGCTTTGAGAAACCTAGAACACAACACACTAAGGACATCTGAAAACACAGCCTGAGAAGCTGTGGCTTGGAGAGTGGCCAAAATAATGTTTGCAAGTGTAAGAAGGATTTTCTAGAGGGAATTTTAAACCTTTGATTTCCATCTATGTAGGAGAGTAAATGAGGGAGAGGAATAAAATTATAGTAAAGAACATTTCAGTGTGTTATAAGGAAGATAGTTTTTAACTGTTCTAAGGAAAAGGACTAGAATGAAACAACTGAATGGAAATTATTCAGATCTTCAAGGGGAGATAAGATAATCCTGACACCTAAATAATTTAGATACCAACCTGAAGGCAGGGACCTATCTTAGATAATCTCTCTGATAATCCATTCTGCAAATGTCCTCCTATTCTGCTGCAGATGTTCCCAGAAGAACTATCATCTTATTGATCTGAGTACATACACTGAGGGAAAGGGCACAGAAAAAAATAAAATTATCTAACCTGGATGGTTCTAGAGATGGAGATAGCAATCATAAAGAGGGAAAAAATGGCTTACTTCAATTTTGAAACTAGTTTTTTTGTTTGTTTGTTTGTTTTGTTTTGTTTTGTTTTTTTGTTAGTGGAACCTTCTGGCCAGCTACTGTTAGGGGGAAAATGCACCTAAGAGATAGGACTTGGAACATACTAGCTTTCCAAGATAAAGGAGGAGATGAAAGGGAGGAGTACAAATAAAGAAATACAAAGCAATGAATCAAACACTTCACTAAGTATGAAACCAGAACAGTACACTCTTTCAAGGCTAAAGCTATAGCTTTATGAGAAAAGTAACAGGTTTGAGGACCATGGACTATGAAAGCCATGAGCATTCTCCACACCCTGACACACAGGTGGGGAACATTCATACCCATTCATATGTAAACAGTACACATATGTAAACCATGGTTCTAGTAAAAAATCAGAGTAATTTAAATATTAGAGATGAGGCAGATCCCCAGTGGAGAATTATGCCAAGAATACAAGAGGACCAGAGGACCTCCAGCTACATAAAATAGCATCTTACTAAAGTTATACAGATCTCTGAGATATGGGTCATCTTTATCTTTCTTCTTAAGAATTCATTTACATCTGAATAATTAATTCCATGGAAATGGATTATGTCATTCTGAATTATTTGGTATTTACTACCATACCATTACTTGTGGGTGAATTTGGCAGACCAAAATATAAAATCTCATTTGTCAATTTGTCGTGGATTTTCTTAGCCTGGAAAGTTTTATAGATTTTGTTAAATATAACATTGATGCATTAGAAATTTCATGCTTTTTTGTTAAGGAATTTTTGCTAAATATCTATAGCTTACGGGATTTATCCAGAGATTTGTGGAGAGTATTATTCAAAGGAAGATAAAACCCTAAAATAAGAAAAAAAATCCATAGAGTTGCTTTCATGGAGTCACTTCTCTTTAGTAATTTCACTCATGTATTAGATTTTACAATCAGGCCCCAGGGCATATTAACATAATTTAAATAGAAGATAATAAAACTGTCAAAATTGTGTGTGTATGTGTTTGTGTGTGTGTGTGTGTGTGTGTGTGTGTGTGTGACAGAGAGAAATAGAGAGAGAGAGAAAGAGATAGAAGGAAGAGAGAGAAGGATAGGAGAGTCAGACACACAGAGAAACAGAGAAAGACAAAAAGTAAAAAACAGCTATAAACACAGTAGTCACAACATCATTTATGTTATTGCTATCTGCTCAGAAAGAACAGTATTGCTCAAGAAGATGAATCATGAGACATTACCCCCTTCTTTCTTCAGGCAATATTCCCTATCACCCTAACTTGGATTTTGTGACATTCTCTGGCTTTTTTATATGTGCCCTATAGCATAGATTTATTAAAAGAAAATCAAGTGTGTGAGTTATATCTCAATAAAGCTGTTATTTAAAAAAAGATAAAATCAGAAAAAAGTTAAAACCCCTTGACTTTAGCATCTTATTAGAATTTTATGACACCTTTTGAGGTAACTCAAAGTACCTCTGGTGCAGGTGATAGAAAATGGGTCGTGTCATAAAACCCAGGTTAGACTGTTCTGACACAGGGTGTGACTAATATGAATTGCAGAATTTTAGGCATTCCTGAAGTTTAACATATTTTAAAGACCAAGTTATTTGGCTCCTTCAGAGAAGCAAAAAGGAAATATTGGACTACTCCCTTGTTAAACTCTTTATCTCTTTCCCTATACATGCCATTTCAGGAAATTTCAACTGGGTGAATTTCAATTAAGGCCAAATTTTAATTGCAGAGATTCATTGAATTAATACTTTCCATTACTGCATTGCATGGATATTGTCTTTAAAAATAATTTATGAAGCACCTGGGTCGGTCAGTCGGTTAAGTGTCAGACTTCGGCTCAGGTCAACATCTCATGGTCCATGAGATCCAGTCCCGCATTGGGCTCTGTGCTGATAGCTCAGAGCCTGGAACCTTCTTTGGATTCTGTGTCTCCCTCTCTCTCTGACCTTCCCCCACTCTCTGTCTCTGTCTCTGTCTCTCAAAAATAAATAAACATTACAAAAATTAAAAAAAGGAGTTATTTGAATGTGAGAGTGGTTGTGACCATTGTTAAATGCGTGAAACAACTGGTATTGCATCTAGCCCTCTCTCAACACAGATCCTGATTTCTGGAGTATTTCACTCACCCCAGAGTTATACTGGCAGCATTTTCATTTTTTTATGAAGTCAAACATCACATGATTTTAAGGAAGTAATTGTGTATATAATTTTTATGAATAGTAAATTATTGCTAAATGTTTGCTGTTATTTGATTGCTGTTCCACATCCCCACAAATTGAATTTCTATACTCGGTCTACCTAAGAAACATCCATGCCCCTATTTTTAGATAAAAAGGATTCATCATAAAGGTATGAATAATTAAAATTACACTTGATTAATGGTTTATACTTTTCCTGTTTTATTACTTCTTTGATCCTCATAACAAACCAGTATGGAAGACTATGAAGCCCATTGAGTTTAAATGCTATAGGTCACATATCTAACAGTACAACTAAATATAGAACTCTTGTCTCATGATTTGCAGACTTTACTCTGTGGTAGTCACTGAGGCTGTCACAAATATTTCAGTTCTCCTTACAGCCATATAATAGGATTGTACTTTCTTTCCAGGTTGAAATTAGGTGTGGCTATATGACTTGCTTTGGCCATTGAAATGTGAGCAGAAGTGATTATTTTTTCCTATAAGCATTTAATTGCCAGTGCTCAGCTTCAGCCTTTCAATTACCTTTCTTTGGTGATTGTGGAAGCATGTTTCAGGATGGGTTCTCCTTGAGTGATTACCATGGATAGAGCCTCTACCCTACCAACCTATATTGTACATGAAACCTAAATGAGAAATAAATCTTTTTGTTTGTTTGTTTTAAGATAGATATTTGGATGATTGTTGTTGTGGCATAACCTAGTCTATCCTGACTTCACAGATACACTCTTTCTATAGGAATGACCAGTATGTTGTCATTTAAGTATGTCTTCCCCATAGCTTTTTATCTGTCAAAACTTGCTCTTCTGGGAGTAAGATTTGCTCTTCTGGGACCAGAACTATTTGTGCACAGCTAAATTAGAAATAGTTTATGATGACTTTCAAATTAAAGCACTTTTCGCTTCATAGGTTTCCTAAAATGAGAGTCAGCTTCCTACCATCTTTAAGTATAATAATGATAGACTAATCACAGATTGAGAGCTTGAAGAAATTTCATGAGTCCAACAATTCTACCTCCCAATTTTAAGCAGGTAAACACTTACTTTTCATCCATTGTGCATGCTTTGCATCAAAAAGGAAGATATTTGACATGAATGGGGAAGGCTGTGAATAAAAGTAGAGAAGGAAAACATGGCAGTGATCACAGCACCATGCATTTGGAAACTGCCCTGGTTTATTGATATTAAGTGCACTTCAGATATCATTTATGAAAGGAAAAAAGAAGAGAATGTGTAGGAATTTGGGAGGGAGGGTAGTTATCTTTTGGCACCACTTTAGAAACAAAAATTCTTATAAGTCAAGATAGAAGTATATTTCTCTGAAGAAAATAGATCACTTTTGAGGCTACAAATATTACATGCCATGATTTTGTGAATCAGTGAATGGAGAAAGAATGGGTGTTAGTAGCAAGAAAAGGGAAGAATATGGGATGGCTTAAAATTTCTGACTTACAAAACCACATGCATCATGGTACCATAGAGCTAGGAGGAAATTTTCAGGGAAACAAGATGGGTTTGGTTTTGTACATGTTGAACATGATATGCTTGTGAGACATCCAGGTGGAAATATTACTTAAGTTGAAGCATGAGTCTAGAATATAATTAAGAATTCCGAGATATGGACTTGGAAATCATCCGATATAGCTAGAAATTTAAGTCATGGTTTTGAACAAATCATTCTAAAGAATTCTACAGAGTAAGAACAACAGAAGGCTAAGGATGAGCAGCAGGGGTAATACCAATGTTTAAACCATTGCAGAGGCATTCCATGAAGATGAATGGGAAGACCATGAAGGACAATTAAAAGGATTTGCCAGTGGGTAAAGAGAAAAAAAAGAATATCATGAAAGCCAAGAGAAAATGAAATTTTAAGAGAGAATGTCAAACACCTATGATATGTCAAGTAAATAAAGTAATATCATGGCAGAAGATTATTCATTGGGTTTGTAAATATGGAGGTCACTGGTGATCTTAGTGAAAGAAGTGACTGGGAAGTGAGGAAAACATAACAGTGAACACAAGCTAACATTTCAAGTAATTTTTCTGTAAAAGACTGGACAAGGCAACAGGTAGAGGGATTCTTAAATTAAGAGAGTGTTTCTTGAGGATGGGATAGACCTGAGTGTGTTTATTATGCTAAGGGGAAAGAGTCTGCCGGGAAGAGAGAGAGAAGATACAGAAAAGGCCCACTGGAGCTTCAAGGTACTAGGCCAAGCAAGATCTGTACACAACAGTCCAATCTTCTAGTCTTTCAGGTCATTGTCAGCCAGGCTAATCCAAAAAGAGTTGACATTCAGACTTCAGATAATAATCACATGTCTGAGAATGAGTCATAGCTCAATGATACTCCTTTTCTCAGAGCTGTCTTTCTTTAGTAGAATCAACTAAGAGGAACATGTTTTAATTTATTTTTCTATCAAACAGGAAACACTGGAAGGTCCAGAGGAAGTCTAAATAGTAAGACAGAGTGTGGAGTGTTGAATGGTCCCTTCGCTGTCTGTGATGGTACTTGACTGTGCAATTAGATCTATGCTAATGCTGTGTTTAGAGAAGTAAAATAGTAGTGCTAAGTACACTTGGGAGAAACCTGAGCTCTTTCTTCTCTGTGCCAGATGGTACAATTTTGAGACTTCCATAGTACACATTGCTAGATATGTGGTCGGAAAAAGCATTCTATACAACATGCTAATAGGTACAATTTATTAAAACATTCCCTCTTATAGACATTAACCAAATCATACATTGGCACAAAATTAGAATTGTAATTGCAGAAGTATATGAGTAATCAGTCTAGCATTACTATGCCTTCTGAATATATATACCAAAATTCTAATAGGTCAATAGGTCAGCAGTATATAATGTGCTCATACTCTACACATAAATTTTGGTAGAAATCATCTGGGAGGTATTCAGAAGGCTCAACCCAGTCACTTCCTTTGAGCAACTTATGTTCAGTCAGGGCACTGAGACATAATTATGTGATAGAACACTTACGTGCAGCACCTACAAGACCTTAACTTTCATGTCATGTTAAATAGACTTGCTGGGGAGAACCGTAGAAATGCCCCAGAGGTAGTACATGCCATGAGAGTATTGCAGTGAGTAATGTAAACCAGCTATGTGATTAATTCTTTTGGACAAGGCTACTACCAACAATTCATTTATTCAACAAAATTTAACCAAGTGCCTGCTATGGGCAGATCATTTCACTAACAATGAAGCTGAAGACTGAAAACTCCCACAATCTTTTTTAGATGGGTCTGTGTGACGTTAGTGGAAAGTTACTTCTAGAAATATTTGCAAAGAAAAAAAGTGCATAAAACTTACTGAGATACTCTTATTGAATATTGATGATGGAGTGATTTGTAAAAGGTTGAGCCAGAGAATTTCTTCCCAAAAATTCCCAAGTCACATATTTGTCCTCATGCTAAACGTTGATGGCATTAACATAGCGAATGATGATTTACCACAATCTGTGTATGTTTTGTCACCTTAACTAGGTTGTAGTTGTATCAAAAAGTCTATCTTGGGGCGCCTAGGTGGCTCAGTTGGTTAAGCATCCGACTTAGGCTCAGGTCATGATCTCACGGTTTGTGAGTTCGAGCCCCACGTTGGGCTCTGTGCCAACAGCTCGGAGCCTGGAACCTGTTCAGATTCTGTGTCTCCTTTTCTCTCTTCCCCTCCCCAGCTTGTGCTCTGTCTCTTTATGTCTCTCAAAAAATAAATAAATGTAAAAAGAAAATTAAAAATAAATAAATAAATAAATAAATAAATAAAATTTTAAAGAAGTCTATCTTTTCTGCTTCCCTTTTTTCCCCATACAGTAGGCACTAGATACATACTGTTGTGGTTGATTTAAATTATTTTTAAAATATTAGCTATATCTCTCCTCAGCCAAACTTGAGGGCACATTTCCCAGACTATACAGATCTATGAGAAGGCATTTACTCATCCTCCTATCACCCTCAGCCAAAACCCTATATTGAAGAAGTTTAAAGTGCCAGAATAGAATACTTTCCCCTCTAGTGACCACATTCCTCCACTCCTCCCACCAAACCCCAATCTTGTTTTCCATTCTGTGGTAGGACATAGGACGGCGTCAAAAATGTGGTTTCTATTGCTCTAAAGTTATGTGAGCCTTGAAGAGTTCAAGATGTGTTCAGTTGTAGGAAAATTTTCACTTTCTTTGTACAAGGCTTACTTTATAATCATCTATAAGAGGAGAAAAGCTATAAGTGCTTTTGACCAGCTTCCATAAACATGCTTATATACCAGTAAATACATATTATTATCTCACACTGGAGATAGGACCTGAAATAAACTGTATTTCTCAAGGGAGGAGTCACCTACTGTGATCAAGGTTAAGTAATATGTCAAACATAAGGGCTGTACAAGACATAGGCCATGCTTTCAGGACTTGGTTTGATAAATTTAATATTTACATTTGACAATTTTTCCTATAAGTACCTTTAATTACTCTTTAAGCCACTTTAAATCACAGTGATTATACCTTTCTGAAGTAATACAGTCTGCCTCACTGGAATTGAAATATTTCCTTTTTAATTTAGCTTACTAGAATTCCAAACACCAAAAGTAAGGAGACAAAACCAAGACAATTCTGATGCAAGTGTTATTGGAGCTCAGTATAGGGTGACATGCCTTCAAAGCTGTTGACCCCTTGAAAGTGCACCACATATAATTACAAAGGGAACAAACGCCAAACTCTAGTCCTAATACTTAACAGACAAATTCATATGTTCCTATCACTAGAGTTAAAAGGAAACATTGAAAATCTATCAGCGACTTCCAAAGTCTGTGTAAATAGACCCTTGCTTTAATACCTTTCTAGATCTGTGTGATCAATAAATGTTTCTTGAATAAATTGAATAAAATAATGAGTCTGTGTTGCTCCCAAGGTCCATGTTGTGGGACAGCCTTGAAATTGAGATACGTTTTTTAATTTTTTTTATAGAGAGAATGAGTGGGGGACAGAGACAGAGGGAAAGAGAGAGAGATATTCCCAAGCAGGCTCCACACTCAGCGCAGAGCCCAACATGGGGCTCAATCCCACAATGGTGAGATCATGACCTGAGTCAAAGAGTCAGATACTTAACCAACTGAGTCACCCAAGTGTCCCATAATTGAGATACAATTTATATTGAGGTTTTCTGTTTCTTCAGGAATTGAGTCCCACTCGGTAGAAATTCTCACTAGTATAGTTATCCATCCCTCTCCCTTCAGGAATAATGTTAGCAGTAGCCTCCCAGTATTTGCCAATGTGTCTGGCTTTTGCTTAGCTTGAAAATCTTGTGAGATGAGCTTTCCACTGGGGGAAAAATTTCTACTGGATAGTTATATTTACACTTGGTATTTGGGAATATGAATGCTAAAATAGAGTAATTTTTCCTGCCAACTACCTTTTCATGTTTGTCTTGTCATGCTAATGGCTTTAGTTTCACTTTCAGGAAAAAATTCAAACCCTATGGTGATTTTTCAACCCCTAAAATAAATTCACATGAGGAATACAAAAGTTTAAATATAACCATGGCTAAACTTTTAAAAATATTTTAAACGATGTTTTTTATTTAAATTCAAGTTAGTTGGGGCGCCTGGGTGGCGCAGTCGGTTAAGCGTCCGACTTCAGCCAGGTCACGATCTCACGCTCCGTGAGTTCGAGCCCCGTGTCAGGCTCTGGGCTGATGGCTCGGAGCCTGGAGCCTGTTTCCGATTCTGTGTCTCCCTCTCTCTCTGCCCCTCCCCCGTTCATGCTCTGTCTCTCTCTGTCCCAAAAATAAATAAAAAACATTAAAAAAAATTTAAAAAAAAAAATAAATTCAAGTTAGTTAACATACAGTGTAGTCTTGGCTTCAGGAGTAAAATCTGATGACTTATCTCTTACATATGATACCCAGTGCCCATCCCAAAAAGTGCCCTCCTCAATACCATCACCCATTTAACCCATACCCCAATCCACCTCCCTTCCAGCAACCCTCAGTTTATTCTCTTTATTTAAGATTCTCTTATGGTTTGCCTCCTCTCTGTTTATATCTTATTTTTCCTGCCCTTCCCCTATGTGCATCTGTTACGTTTCTCAAATTCCACATACGAGTGAATCATATGTTTATCTGTCTTTCTCTGACTGACTTATTTAGCTTAGCATAATACTCTCTAGTTCCATCCATGTTGCTGCAAATGGCAAGATTTTATTCTTTTTCATCGCCAAGTTGTATTCCAGTGTGTGTGTGTGTGTGTGTGTGTGTGTGTGTGTGTGTGTGTGGGTGTGTGTGTGTCTTCTTTATCTCTTCATCAGTTGATGGACATTTGGGCTCTTTCCATAATTTGGCTATTGTTGATAGTGCTGCTATTAATATTGGGGTACATGTGCCCCTTTGTAGCAGCACTCCTGTAGCCTTTGGATAAATTCCTGGTAGTGCAATTGCTGGGTTGTACGGTAGTTCTAGTTTTAATTTTTTGAGGAATATTCATACTGTTTTCCAGAGTGGCTGCACCAGTTTGCATTCCCACCAGCAGTGAGAAATGGTTTCCCTTTCTTCACATTCTCACCAACATCTATTGTTTCTTGAGTTGTTAATTTTAGCCATTCTGACAGGTGTGAAGTGATACCTCATTGTGGTTTTGATTTGTATTTCCCTGATAATGAGTGATGTTGAGCATCTTTTCCTAAACTTAAAAAAAAAAGATAACTGATAATCAAACACATTTACTTTTTTTTTCAGAGAAAATTTAGCATACTGGCCTCCACCATGGCATACGGTAATTTGTATTTAATAATCACTGAAATAGAAGGCTAAAAATAAAAATAACAACTCTACTACTACTTTATTTTACTACTATTAGTTATAAGCATTGAGACTTTACTATGAGCCAGATGCTAAGCTAATTGTTTTTTTATCACACTCATCACAAAAAATCTGTATGATAGGTATTAATATTCCACATAACAGATAAGGAACTAAAAGAGGGACATTAATTTGCTCAAGATTACAAAAGCATGAAAATGTGAAGGTCAATACTCAATTCTGACTCTATTCAACACCATTCTGTTATTGTACAGTTGTCCATATTGCTTCAGAACATCAACAGTTTGCTAAAAATGCTACAAATCAAGATATTGGCCACCCTTCATAAGCCTAAGATAAATGATATGGAATGGTTATAGTATCCCCACAGACTATTATGTTGATAACTAAGAGACCAAGATAGTCCTTGAAGCCCAGGTCTCATTATTTTGCCTTACCCTGCACCCCAATTAATAAGATCCATATTGCTCACTCTCTCTCTCTCTCTTTCAAATATTGTAGCACAGATTGCTTTACAACTTATTTGCTGCAAGTAAATTGTTCAGGTAAAACCATCCTTGCACTCCATTCTCAATAGATATATTGGTAGATAAATCTGTGATATTATTATGGTTTTCCAATGGAGCATTGATGATGAATCATCTTATGTGCTTTCCTGCACCATGTCCCATATATGTATCCAGTGAAATAAGACTAAAATAAAACAAAATGGAAAAGAACTTTTACTTAGTTTTTTTTTTTCCTGGAAAAGAACCTTTAAATAAGCAGCCTCGTTTATATATAGAGAAATATACTTGGAAAATGACATTTCTGGATAATATTTATGTCTTGGCGCTGGTGTAAGGAGGAAATCTAAGAACTAATGTTAAGTGAACCTCATGTTTTGTTTTGTTTTTTGACATACTCTGGCAAAGGCTATTTACTTCCCTTGTGTCCACCAGATGAATAACTGTATAGGTACCAATATTATGTATCCCCCATTTCCCCTAACAAAGGGCCCAGGGCAATCACCTTGACTCATGACAGCACTGCTATGTTCAGGCAATTTCTCTTTCCATAGCTAAAAAGTAACATTAAAATTTTGATTTCTTTCTATACTTTTTTTTTTAATTTTTTAATTTATTGTTTGAGAGAGGGGGAGAGCACAAGTGGTGAGGGGCAGAGAGAGGAGACAGAATCCAAAGCAGGCTCCAGACTGAGCTGTCAGCACAGAGCCCCACGTGGGGCTCAAACTCAAACTGTGAGATCATGACCTGAGCCAAAGTTGGATGCTTAACCGACTGAGCCACACAGGCGCCCCTCTTTCTGTACTTTAAAAAAATGTTGACAAATGCTTATTTGCCGATTGTAAACATTACAAACATTCATTATAGAAAATTTGGAAAGAATAGGAATGATAAATAACAAAATAGTCACCTATAATTCTATTTGAGGATAATGGTTGTTAATATTTCAGTGTATTTCTGGCCAGTTTTCATATATAATTATAACTATAGAGAGATTATGAACTTGAGATCTAGCTGCATATTTAATTTTATAATTCCTCTTTTTTTAAGTTTTTATTTAAATTCCAGTTAGTTAACATACAGTGTCATAATAATATTTGTTTCGGGTGTAGAATTTAGTGATTCATTACTTACATATAACACCCGGTGCTCATCACAAGTGCACTCCTTAATCCTCATCATTTATTTAACCCATCCCTCCATCCATCTCTCCCCTAGGAACCACCAATATGTTTTCTGTAATTAAGAGTATGTTTCTTGGTCTTTTATTTAGTATTTTACTTTTTTATTTATTTATTTATTTATTTATTTATTTATTTATTTATTTTTTAATATATGAAATTTACTGTCAAATTGGTTTCCATACAACACCCAGTGCTCATCCCAAAAGGTGCCCTCCTCAATACCCATCACCCACCCTGCCCTCCCTCCCACCCCCCATCAACCCTCAGTTTGTTCTCAGTTTTTAACAGTCTCTTATGCTTTGGCTCTCTCCCACTCTAACCTCTTTTTTTTTTTTTTTTTTCCCTTCCCCTCCCCCATGGGTTTCTGTTACGTTTCTCAGGATCCACATAAGAGTGAAACCATATGGTATCTGTCTTTCTCTGTATGGCTTATTTCACTTAGCATCACACTCTCCAGTTCCATCCACGTTGCTACAAAAGGCCATATTTCATTCTTTCTCATTGCCACGTAGTATTCCATTGTGTATATAAACCACAATTTCTTTATCCATTCATCAGTTGATGGACATTTAGGCTCTTTCCATAATTTGGCTATTGTTGAGAGTGCTGCTATAAACATTGGGGTACAAGTGCCCCTATGCATCAGTACTCCTGTATCCCTTGGATAAATTCCTAGCAGTGCTATTGCTGGGTCATAGGGTAGGTCTATTTTTTATTTTCTGAGGAACCTCCACACTGCTTTCCAGAGCGGCTGCACCAATTTGCATTCCCACCAACAGTGCAAGAGGGTTCCCGTCTCTCCACATCCTCTCCAGCATCTATAGTCTCCTGATTTCTTCATTTTGGCCACTCTGACTGGCGTGAGGTGGTATCTGAGTGTGGTTTTGATTTGTATTTCCCTGATGAGGAGCGACGTTGAACATCTTTTCATGTGCCTGTTGGCCATCCGGATGTCTTCTTTAGAGAAGTGTCTATTCATGTTTTCTGCCCATTTCTTCACTGGGTTATTTGTTTTTCGGGTGTGGAGTTTGATGAGCTCTTTATAGATTTTGGATACTAGCCCTTTGTCCGATGTGTCATTTGCAAATATCTTTTCCCATTCCGTTGGTTGCCTTTTAGTTTTGTTGGTTGTTTCCTTTGCTGTGCAGAAGCTTTTTATCTTCATAAGGTCCCAGTAATTCACTTTTGCTTTTAATTCCCTTGCCTTTGGGGATGTGCCGAGTAAGAGATTGCTACGGCTGAGGTCAGAGAGGTCTTTTGCTGCTTTCTCCTCTAGGGTTTTGATGGTTTCCTGTCTCACATTCAGGTCCTTTATCCATTTTGAGTTTATTTTTGTGAATGGTGTGAGAAAGTGGTCTAGTTTCAACCTTCTGCATGTTGCTGTCCAGTTCTCCCAGCACCATTTGTTAAAGAGACTGTCTTTTTTCCATTGGATGTTCTTTCCTGCTTTGTCAAAAATGAGTTGGCCATACGTTTGTGGGTCTAGTTCTGGGGTTTCTATTCGATTCCATTGGTCTATGTGTCTGTTTTTATGCCAATACCATGCTGTCTTGATGATGACAGCTTTGTAGTAGAGGCTAAAGTCTGGGATTGTGATGCCTCCTGCTTTGGTCTTCTTCTTCAAAATTACTTTGGCTATTCGGGGCCTTTTGTGGTTCCATATGAATTTTAGGATTGCTTGTTCTAGTTTCGAGAAGAATGCTGGTGCAATTTTGATTGGGATTGCATTGAATGTGTAGATAGCTTTGGGTAGTATTGACATTTTGACAATATTTATTCTTCCAATCCATGAGCAGGGAATGTCTTTCCATTTCTTTATATCTTCTTCAATTACCTGCATAAGCTTTCTATAGTTTTCAGCATACAGATCTTTTACATCTTTGGTTAGATTTATTCCTAGGTATTTTATGCTTCTTGGTGCAATTGTGAATGGGATCAGTTTCTTTATTTGTCTTTCTGTTGCTTCATTGTTAGTGTATAAGAATGCAACTGATTTCTGTACACTGATTTTGTATCCTGCAACTTTGCTGAATTCATGTTTCAGTTCTAGCAGACTTTTGGTGGAGTCTATCGGATTTTCCATGTATAATATCATGTCATCTGCAAAAAGCGAAAGCTTGACTTCATCTTTGCCAATTTTGATGCCTTTGATTTCCTTTTGTTGTCTGATTGCTGATGCTAGAACTTCCAGCACTATATTAAACAACAGCGGTGAGAGTGGGCATCCCTGTCGTGTTCCTGATCTCAGGGAAAAAGCTCTCAGTTTTTCCCCATTAAGGATGATGTTAGCTGTGGGCTTTTCATAAATGGCTTTTATGATCTTTAAGTATGTTCCTTCTATCCCGACTTTCTCAAGGGTTTTTATTAAGAAAGGGTGCTGGATTTTGTCAAAGGCCTTTTCTGCATCGATTGACAGGATCATATGGTTCTTCTCTTTTTTTTTGTTAATGTGATGTATCACATTGATTGATTTGGGAATGTTGAACCAGCCCTGCATCCCAGGAATGAATCCCACTTGATCATGGTGAATAATTCTTTTTCTATGCTGTTGAATTCGATTTGCTAGTATCTTATTGAGAATTTTTGCATCCATATTCATCAGGGATATTGGCCTGTAGTTCTCTTTTTGTACTGGGTCTCTGTCTGGTTTAGGAATCAAAGTCATACTGGCTTCATAGAATGAGTCTGGAAGTTTTCCTTCCCTTTCTATTTCTTGGAATAGCTTGAGAAGGATAGGTATTATCTCTGCTTTAAACGTCTGGTAGAACTCCCCTGGGAAGCCATCTGGTCCTGGACTCTTATTTGTTGGGAGATTTTTGATAACCGATTCAATTTCTTCGCTGGTTATGGGTCTGTTCAAGCTTTCTATTTCCTCCTGATTGAGTTTTGGAAGAGTGTGGGTGTTTAGGAATTTGTCCATTTCTTCCAGGTTGTCCAATTTGTTGGCATATAATTTTTCATAGTATTCCCTGATAATTGTTTGTATCTCTGAGGGATTGGTTGTAATAATTCCATTTTCATTCATGATTTTATCTATTTGGGTCATCTCCCTTTTCTTTTTGAGAAGCCTGGCTAGAGGTTTGTCAATTTTGTTTATTTTTTCAAAAAACCAACTCTTGGTTTCGTTGATCTGCTCTACAGTTTTTTTAGATTCTATATTGTTTATTTCTGCTCTGATCTTTATGATTTCTCTTCTTCTGCTGGGTTTAGGCTGCCTTTGCTGTTCTGCTTCTATTTCCTTTAGGTGTGCTGTTAGAGTTTGTATTTGGGATTTTTCTTGTTTCTTGAGATAGGCCTGGATTGCAATGTATTTTCCTCTCAGGACTGCCTTCGCTGCGTCCCAAAGCGTTTGGATTGTTGTATTTTCATTTTCGTTTGTTTCCATATATTTTTTAATTTCTTCTCTAATTGCCTGGTTGACCCACTCATTCGTTAGTAGGGTGTTCTTTAACCTCCATGCTTTTGGAGGTTTTCCAGACTTTTTCCTGTGGTTGATTTCAAGCTTCATAGCCTTGTGGTCTGAAAGTATGCATGGTATAATTTCAATTCTTGTAAACTTATGAAGGGCTGTTTTGTGACCCAGTATATGATCTATCTTGGAGAATGTTCCATGTGCACTCGAGAAGAAAGTATATTCTGTTGCTTTGGGATGCAGAGTTCTAAATAGATCTGTCAAGTCCATCTGATCCAATGTACCATTCAGGGCCCTTGTTTCTTTATTGACTGTGTGTCTAGATGATCTATCCATTTCTGTAAGTGGTGTGTTAAAGTCCCCTGCAATGACCACATTCTTATCAATAAGGTTGCTTATGTTTATGAGTAACTGTTTTATATATCTGGGGGCTCCGGTATTTGGCGCATAGACATTTATAATTGTTAGCTCTTCCTGATGGATAGACCCTGTAATTATTATATAATGCCCTTCTTCATCTCTTGTTACAGCCTTTAATTTAAAGTCTAGTTTGTCTGATATAAGTATGGCTACTCCAGCTTTCTTTTGGCTTCCAGTAGCATGATAAATAGTTCTCCATCCCCTCACTCTCAATCTAAAGGTGTCCTCAGATCTCAAATGAGTCTCTTGTAGACAGCAAATAGATGGGTCTTGTTTTTTTTATCCATTCTGATACCCTATGTCTTTTGGTTGGCGCATTTAATCCATTTACATTCAGTGTTATTATAGAAAGATACGGGTTTAGAGTCATCGTGATGTCTGTATGTTTTATGCTTGTAGTGATGTCTCTGGTACTTTGTCTCACAGGATCCCCCTTAGGATCTCTTGTAGGGCTGGTGTCGTGGTGACAAATTCCTTCAGTTTTTGTTTGTTTGGGAAGACCTTTATCTCTCCTTCTATTCTAAATGACAGACTTGCTGGATAAAGGATTCTCGGCTGCATATTTTTTCTGTTTAGCACACTGAAGATCTCATGCCAAGCCTTTCTGGCCTGCCAAGTTTCAAAGGAGAGATCAGTCACGAGACTTATAGGTCTCCCTTTATATGTGAGGGCACGTTTATCCCTTGCTGCTTTCAGAATTTTCTCTTTATCCTTGTATTTTGCCAGTTTCACTATGATATGTCGTGCAGAAGATCGATTCAAGTTACGTCTGAAGGGAGTTCTCTGTGCCTCTTGGATTTCAATGCCTTTTTCCTCCCCAGTTCAGGGAAGTTCTCAGCTATAATTTCTTCAAGTACCCCTTCAGCACCTTTCCCTCTCTCTTTCTCCTCTGGGATACCAATTATGCGTATATTATTTCTTTTTAGTGTATCACTTAGTTCTCTAATTTTCCCCTCATACTCCTGGATTTTTTTATCTCTCTTTCTTTCAGCTTCCTCTTTCTCCATAACTTTATCTTCTAGTTCACCTATTCTCTCCTCTGCCTCTTCAATCCGAGCCGTCGTGGTTTCCATTTTGTTTTGCATTTCGTTTAAAGCGTTTTTCAGCTCCTCGTGACTGTTCCTTAGTCCCTTGATCTCTGTAGCAAGAGATTCTCTGCTGTCCTGTATACTGTTTTCAAGCCCAGTGATTAATTTTATGACTATTATTCTAAATTCACTTTCTGTTATATTATTTAAATCCTTTTTGATCAGTTCGTTAGCTGTTGTTATTTCCTGGAGATTCTTCTGAGGGGAATTCTTCCGTTTGGTCATTTTGGATAGTCCCTGGAGTGGTGAGGACCCGCAGGGCACTTCCCCCGTGCTGTGGTGTATAACTGGAGTTGGTGGGCGGGGCCGCAGTCCGACCTGATGTCTGCCCCCAGCCCCCCGCTGGGGCCACAGTCAGACTGGTGTGTGCCTTCTCTTCCCCTCTCCTAGGGGCGGGATTCACTGTGGGGTGGTGTGGCCGCCTGGTCTACTTGCACACTGCCAGGCTTGTGGTGCTGGGGAGCTGGCGTATTAGCTGGGGTGGGTAGGCAAGGTGCACGGGGGCAGGAGGGGCAGGCTTAGCTCGCTTCTCCTTAGGTGATCCACTTCAGGAGGGGCCCTGTGGCAGCGGGAGGGAGTCAGATCCACTGCCGGAGGTTTGGCTCCGCAGAAGCACAGAGTTGGGTGTTTACGCGGAGCGAGCAAGTTCCCTGGCAGGAACTGGTTCTCTTTGGGATTTTGGCTGGGGGATGGGCGGGGGAGATGGCGCTGGCGAGCGCCTTTGTTCCCTGCCAAGCTGAGCTCTGCCGTCTGGGGGCTCAGCAGCTCTCCCTCCCTTTGTCCTCCAGCCTTCCCGCTTTCTGAGCAGAGCTGTTAACTTATGACCTCCCAGACGCTAAGTCGCGCTTGCTGTCGGAACACAGTCCGTCAGGCCCCTCCGCTTTTGCCAGCCCGACTCGGGGGCTCTGCTTGGCCGGCGAGCCGCCCCTCCTCCCCGGCTCCCTCCCGCCAGTCCATGGAGCGCGCACCGCCTCGCC
This sequence comes from Neofelis nebulosa, assembly GCF_028018385.1. Taxonomy (NCBI): domain Eukaryota; kingdom Metazoa; phylum Chordata; class Mammalia; order Carnivora; family Felidae; genus Neofelis; species Neofelis nebulosa. The sequence continues at coordinate 85,978,492 of NC_080800.1, forward strand.
GCCCTTCCTACCCTCTTCCGTGGGCCTCTCGTCTGCGCTTGGCTCCGGAGACTCCGTTCTGCTAATCCTCTGGCGGTGTTCTGGGTTCTTTAGGCAGGTGTAGGTGGAATCTAAGTGATCAGCAGGACGCGCGGTGAGCCCAGCGTCCTCCTACGCCGCCATCTTCCGGAACTCTTCTATTTAGTATTTTATTAAAAACACTCCTCATGTAGTTAAACATTCTTCACTAGCAAATTGGATTATGATTTATGACTTTTTTTAACCATTTAAGTATGAAATAATTTATTTAATTTTTCCACTCTTATTGAACATTTAAGCTGTGTCTAATTTTTCACAAACATAACAAACATTATTGTGAATAATTTTAATTTTATTTTTAATATGAAATTTATTGTCAAATTGGTTTCCATACAACACACAGTGCTCATCCCAAAAGTTGCCCTCCTCAATACCCATCATCCACTCCCCCCTCCCTCCCACTCCCCATCAACCCTCAGTTTCTTCTCAGTTTTTTAGAGTCTCTTATGCTTTGGCTCTCTCCTACTCTAACCTCTTTTTTTTTTCTTCCCCTCCCCCATGGTCTTCTGTTAAGTTTCTCAGGATCCATATAAGAGTGAAAACATATGGTATCTGTCTTTCTCTGTATGACTTATTTCACTTAGCATAACACTCTCCAATTCCATCCACGTTGCTACAAAAGGCCATATTTCATTCTTTCTCATTGCCACATAGTATTCTATTGTGTATATAAGCCACAATTTCTTGATCCATTCATCAGTTTATGGACATTTAGGCTCTTTCCATAATTTGGCTATTGCTGAGAGTGCTGCTATAAACATTGGGGTACAAGTGCCCCTATGCATCAGTACTCCTGTATCCCTTGGGTAAATTCCTAGCAGTGCTATTGCTGGGTCATAGGGTAGGTCTATTTTTAATTTTTTGAGGAACCTCCACACTGTTTTCCAGAGCAGCTGCACCAGTTTGCATTCCCATCAACAGTGCAAGAGGGTTCCCATTTCTCCACATCCTCTCCAGCATCTATAGTCTCCTGATTTGTTCATTTTAGCCACTCTGACTGGCATGAGGTGATATCTGAGTGTGGTTTTGATTTGTATTTCCCTGATGAGGAGCGATGTTGAGCATCTTTTCATGTGCCAGTTGGCCATCTGGATGTCTTCTTTAGAGAAGTGTCTATTCATGTTTTCTGCCCATTTCATCGCTGGATTATTTGTCTTTCGGGCATGGAGTTTGGTGAGCTCTTTATAGAAAATGTAGTAGTTTAAATATTCCAGATTTGTTATTTTACCAAATTGTTTTTGCTCTTCTAAGTCGTTTACATTTCTTATGAATTCTAGAATCAACTTTTCAATTTATACAATAAGAAAAACCTGCTATAAAGTGGATTCCATTTAATCTATGGAACAATTTGGGGAATATTTACATATTGATACTATTAAGTCTTTCATTCCAAGAACATGGTATATTTCTCCATTTATTTAGATATTCTTCAATTTCTCTCAACCATATGTTGTAGTGTTCAGTATACAAACTAATGCATGTTTTCTTAAAACTATTTTTAATTATGTCATAATTTCAATGCTATTATAAATATAATTTCTTAGAGACAAAGCCTTCAGTCTCTTACTGTTAAGTATAATATCAATTGTAGATTTGTAATAGATGTCATTTATCAGGATGAGGAAATTCCCTAGCTTGCTGAGGTATTTTTACCATGAAGATATTAGTATTTTGTCAAAAGCCTTTGTGCATTTGTTGACGATTGTAATTATTTTTCTACTTTGATCTGTTTATATAGTAAATTTTTAGTTGATTTTCACAATGTTACAATAACACTGCATGTATTAGATCCTACTTGATCAGTGAGGTGTAATCATTTTTCATAAATTTCTTGATTCAGTTTATTAAATGTCAAAAATCTATGTTATTTTCTTAAGCCATTTGGGTGTGTCCTTTTAATTTCTTGTAATATATTTTGAAATTCAGTGATATAAACCTCATAAAGTGAGTTGGGAAGTTCTCCCTTCGCTTCTGTTTTCTGGATGAATTTCTACATAATTGGTGTTTTTTGTTACTTAGGTATGAGGAAAGATTAATAAGTGGGACTGAGTCTGACGTTTTCCTTGTGGAAAGATTTTATCTCAAAACTGAATTTCTTTAATTGCTGTAGGGATACCCAGGCTATTTATTTCTTCAGAGAAAGATTTGTTAGTTTTCATCTTTCAAGGGATTTTACTATTTCATCTAAGTTGTTACATTCATTAGCATAAAGTTGTTTATAATGTTCTCTTATTATCTCTTTAATGCCTGATGGATATTAGTAATGTCTTCTCTTTCATACTTGATAAAAATAATTTGTCTTCATTCTTTTTTTTTCTGATCAACTTATCTAGAGTTTTATGAGTTATATAAATCTTTTCAAAGAAAAGAATATAATTGCCTTTTTAAAATTTATTTTCTCTATTTCTGTTTCATTTATATCTTCCCTTCATTCTTTAATTCCTTGTGCTTATTTTAGGCTTAGTTTCTTCTTTCATAAGTTTCTCGAGGTAGAAGCTTAAATCATTGATTTAGAAACTTTATACTTTACTAATATAAACATTTAATGTATAAATCTGCCTCTATTTGCTACTTTTGTTGCATGACACAATTTTAATATGTGTTTTCATTTTTATTCAAATCAAGATATTTTCTAATTTCTCTTTTGATATTTTCTTTGGCTTATGAATTATTTAGAAGTGACTTAGCTCAGGCTACTATAACACAATACTATAGGCTGGGTGGCTTAAACAACAGACATTTATTTCTCATGGTTCTAAAGGCTGAAAAAAACAAGATCACTACAAGGTGAGTTAGTTTCTGGTGAGATCTTTGGCTTGAAGATGGTTGCCTTCTCCCTGTGTTCTAACATGGCAGACAGAGTGAGACAGGGACAGAGAGAGAGACAGACAGACAGTTTAGGTCTCTCTTCCTTTTATAAGAACACTAATCCCATTATTTAGCCTCACTCTCATAACCTTACCTAAACCTAATTACCTCTCAAATGTACCATCTCAAAATATCATCATATTGGGAGTTAAGACTTCAATACATTAATGAGGGGGGAAGACATAAACCTATAGCTCATAAAAAGAAGGGTGTTGTTAAATTTCCAAATAATGTTCATTTTGTTGGATGTTCTTTATGCTCTTGTAAAGAAGCTGATGCTGTTGAATGGGGGTTCTATAAATATCAGTTGAGTCAAGTTAGTTGACTATGTTGTTCAGGTCTTATAAGTCATTTCTAATTTTCCATCCACATGTTCTAGCAATTACTTAGATGAATGTGAAGTCTTTAACTATAATGGTGAATTTATATATTTATTCTGTTAGTTCTGTTTTTGCTTTGTGTATTTTGTAGCTCTATTATTTGGTGAACACAGGTTTAGTATTGTGTTCTTGTCTTGATGAATTTGTTATTTTTATTGTCATGAAATGTCTTCCTTTACCTCTGAGAATATGACTTGCTCTGACATTTAGTTTGTATGATATTAATTTAGCTATTGCAGCTTTCTTTTATTTAGTGTTTTATGCTATATCTTTTTCCATCATTTTACTTTTAATATGTTTATTTATTTTCATTCTTTTCATTTAAAGAATGTTTATTGAGGACAGAATATAGTTGTGTCTTGCTTGTTTTAATCAAGTTTGATGATCTACACCTTTCAATAGACACATTTAGTTTATTTACACTAATGTGATTATGGTTGTATTTAAGTCTACTATTTTACTCTCTGTTTCTTCTTTGAGATTTGTTGTTGTTGTTGTTGTTCCAAGGTTGCTCTTTTTGGCCTTCTTTAGATTTGAATATTCTTTTTTTAAGTTTGTTTATTTTTAGAGACAGAAAGAGAGACAGAGAGCGAGCGAGTGGGGGAAGGGCATAAAGAGGGAGAGACAGAAACCCAAGCAGGCTCCAAGCTGTCAGCGCAAAGCCTAATGTGTGGCTCAAACTCACAAAACCTTGAGATCATGACCTGATCAAGAGTCAGATGCTTAACTGACTGAAGTACCCAGGCACCCCAGATTTGAGTATTCTTTTAATTCCATTTCATTTCTCCCATTGGCTTTTTGTTTAAAGTGGTTGCTTTATGACTTCCAATAGAATCTTTCAACTTACTGGAGTCTTAAATAATACCTCTTTTCATATATTGTAAGAACCTTACACTGTTTTCTACCATTTCCTCTTATTGACCTTTAAGGCAGTATTGTCATATATTTTACTTCTAGGTATTTTATTAACACCACAATATGTTGTTGGTTTTTTTCTGCATTATAAAGTCAGTTATTTCTAAAAACAAATAAAAGAAAATTCTATACATTTACTCAAATATTTACCATTTACTGACTATAAAATTCTAGGTTGACAGTCTTTTTATCAGCCTTTTAAATACGTATTATGTTCTATTATATTCTGGCTTGCATAATTTTTTAGAGAACGTATATTTTTCCCCTAGCTTCCTTTGAGTGTCTCTTGATCATTAATGTTCAGCAATATAATTATAATTATAGGTTTCATCAAATATGGAAAACTTTTAGTCCTTTTCTTTTTGTTATTTTCTTCTTTCATTCTTTCCTGGCACTCCAATTAAATGTTTGTAAAATATTTTATATCATTACTCCCATCTATTCACTTTTTTCCAGGCTTTTTTCTGTGTGCTTTATTTTAAATCACAATATTTTTTCTTTTGTAGTGCTTAATAGGCTATTAATCTTATCAGTTTATTTCTCATTTCAGATATTGTAATTTTAATTTCTAAAATTTCTACTTGTATCTTTTTATATATCTTCTGTTCTTCTCTTTATCATGTTCATGCTCTATGATCTTAAATATATTGAATATATTTATAAGATAGTTACACTGTTTTTGTTAATTCAGTGATTTCCTTTGTTTTTTGATATGTTTCCACTGAGTGATTTTTCTTCTGGTTTTGGTCATATTTTCCTACTTCCTTTAATGCTGACCATTGAAAACTTTGTTTTTAAGTATTGGAGTTTCTGTGTTTCTTTAAATATTGTTGGATTTTGTTCCAGGATGCAGTTGTTAACTTCGAATCAGTTTTATCCTTTTGAGGATTGTTCTTAAAATGTTAGTTGAGGTCCAGAGAAGCCTTTAGTCTTCTAAATTAGTCTTCAAGTACTAATTTGTCCTCATGAATATGGTGGTAACCTTCTGGGGACTCTAACTGGTATATAAGTAGATCTTTCCCCTCTGGATGGGGAAACACAAACTACACCCTGACTACTGTATGCTGCAAGGATTGTTCTGCCTACTCTGGTTGTTGGTTATTTTCCAGGCTTCAGAAGTTTCCCCCCCATGCATGCCCAGGCCAGTGCTCAGCCAAAGTCTTCAGAGTATCCCTCTGAAGATCTCCACAATTCTCTCTGTATGTGTACAGCTATGTTCTCTCTGGTATTTAAACCACAAATTATAAATGTTCTGGCCTCCTCAAACTCCAAATTCTGTCTCCTTAACTACTGGTCTCTGTTGGGGTTCCCTTTATCTATGTTGCAGCCTAAAAATCCACCTCAAGCAGGAAGCTGGGACAATCATAAAGCTCACCTCATTTTGCTCCTTCTGTCAGAGATCACTGCTCTATTCTGTCTCTTGCCCAATGTCAGAAAACTATCATTTCATATATTTTGTCCAGTCATCTCCTTATTTAAGGCAAGAAGTTAAGTTTGGCCATGTTACTCAGTCATGAACAACAATGGTAGTCCTGTATTTCTTTTTGAATAAATTTTATGAAGATCTATTTTTCTATATATTTTTTCCATTTTACCTAAGTTTTCAAATTTATTAACTTAAGCTTTTTGATATTTTTTTATCTTTTAACATCTACTTATCTATAACTAGATATCCTTTCTTATTTATAAAAAAAATTTATTTGTGCCTTTTCTTTTTTCTTGATTAATCATTCCAAAACTCTGCAAAGTCCATTAGACTATTCAATAAACCAACTTTTGCTTTTGTTGGCCCTCCTTACTGTGTTTTCTATTTTAACGGGGTTTTTTTACAGTTATAGTTTTAATGAGAGCATAACATATTTAAAACTTCCCTTTCTGTTTTCCTATTGATTTATGCTCATAAAGTTACAGCTTTTACCACAATTTGATAGTCAGCTATTTTATATTTTAGTGTTCTATGTGTTCCTTTCTTCATTTAGCATTTCCAAGCCATTTGGAATTTATTTCAGTATAATGTGTAGAGTTTGAATCTAACTTTTAAATTTCTATGTATTTAAATTATGTAACTATATAACCATTAATAAAATAACTTTGAAGACCATATACTACTGATTTATTATGCCACATTTAACATAAAACAAATCTTAAATATACTTTGGTAGGTCTCTGGGTTATCTGTTCTGATCCACTGATACTTTTTATACTAATACCACACTATTTTGTTTATTTTACCTTTTTTAGTTCATTTTAGCATCTTGTAGGACAAATTGTTTTATTCTTCTTTTTAAATATGGTATAAACTATACATTTAGTTTACTCTTATAGATGAAATCTAGAATGACTATGAAGTAAAAAGATCATGCTGAGATAGATTAATTCATTAGATATGGTTTAATTGAACAAATCCTGAACACATTGTCACTTCTTTGTCATCATATCACCAATAACACAGCATTTTATGATTTTGTAAAGGGAATGTCTTTCTATGATGACTAAAAACTTCAAATTATGTTTTAGATTTACATATACCTCTCTATTTCCCCTGCAACCAACTTAATTCCCCATTATCTACAATGTTTCCTAGAACATGTTTAGTTGGAACACTAATGTAGATGAAAGTTTGATGATAAAAATATTTTTCCACCAAATTAATTTGTAAGAATCTGCGTTAAACGATTGCCTGTGTTAAACAGGCATTTACCACTGGAATTTCTCTGAATACTTAATGTGCTAATGAGCACATTACTAAGGCAATACAATATGGAAACATAGTAAGTGGCATTTCCCAAACTTTTTGGCTTGACAGTCAGAGTTCTCTATGATCTTAACCTAATCTCATAGAATTACTATGAGGAATAAGTGAGTTAAAACTATAAAACACTTAGAACAGTTCCTGGAACATAGTGAGTAGTCAATGCATGTGAGTTGTTTTTGTAAATTTTTCAAGTTCTTCCCTCTGCCTAGAATGTTTTTCTCTCCATATCCAAATATGCCAAATACTTATATGCAATAAAACCCCCTCTATGAAGTCTTTCCTGACTCTCCAAATCTCCTCTCCCCACCATTACTAGAGACATAATGTCTCATTTTTTTTAGAATATGTCAAATAATCCTTTCAACTTGTCATTTAGACAACCAAAATACATCCTTACACATTTCCAGATTCCCCTGGGGCAGTTCTATTGCCCCTGGTTGAGATCCACTGAGAAAGGAGCTGTGTTTAATAAATACATGCTCATTGGTTTATTTCCCAAAATCATTATGAAATTCACGATGAACAATCAATGATTTACTTTCAAGAACGCTTTTATAAAAATAAGGTAGAACCAATACATCTGCCTTCAAGTCTACATAGGTTTATAATTCTTCTCTTAAAGAGTATGGGTCTGATCACTTTGGTACGACGTGATTTATATTCTATTTCTGACAAGACTTTTTTTCCAAATCTCTCTGACAGATGGTGAACAATGCAAAGTACAGAGTGCTCCCATGAATTGTATGCCAAAGCTAAAACTAAGTTGCCAAATAGGGTGTGAAACCTATCTTTGGATAGGATAGGAAGATATATGGAAGATATATAAAACACATTGTTATTGGGAATTAAAATGGGTCCATTGAACTAATGAATAAAACAGAATAAAATTGTTCAAAAACTTAGAGTGGGTAAACATGGGTGTTGAGTCTAATAGGCCTGAATTTGAGTCCTGACTCTGTATTACCAGCTGACTAGCTGTGTTTCCTTAGACTAACTTCCTTACCTGTAAAATGAATATAATGATATGAGATTCACAGTATTGTTGCACACAGTTTGCACTACAGAGAGATGAATAAGGTACTCATCTTGAGTGCAAAATGTAGGGAGTACCTAAAAAACTCAGTAATCAATAATATAAATAATATTTAATTCAATCTTTTTAAAAAGATAAATTAATGCAAAAAATCCATAATGAAATATATATATATATATATATATATATATATATATATATATATATATATAAAATAAAGGCTGGATCCAGGTTTGTACTTGGATGACTTGGTCTCACTCACCTCTGCCTAATCCTGGAGCTTCTTGTTAGGCAAGCTAAATGAGATAATGGGTGTAGATTCAGGTTTTGGTATAGTCCCTGCCTTGAATAATCTGTTATAAACTGTAAGAGTGAGAAACTTTTAGGCTTGCAAAAAAAAAACAACAATTCATAATGAATAATGTTTAAATACAAAGAAACCTAATATATTTCTTACTCTGTAATTCTCAATTGTATAAGTAGTACATAAGTATATTTTAGGTGAAGTTAGCATCCCCTTAAAATAGAACTTTTTCTAATCACTTACATGTATAGATATGTATTGATAAAAGTATGTATTATTATTTTTGTTTCTAGGTATTTTTTATGAAATTGGCATTCACCTGTACAAAAATATCTGCAAGTTTGTTTTTGCTTCATTCAACACTATGTTTTATTGGGACCTCATCTTTGTAAATTGCATTTTGTGCCATAGTATAAACATACTGCTATTTATTCATTTATTCTTCCTATTGATACTCATTTAGGATCTCCAATTAATTACTACCTCAAATAGTACTGTGATGAACATTCTTATACACACATGTGTTTTTTTTTAGTTTAGATACTGAGAGATGGATTTTATGGTATCACCAAACTAATTCATTATTTGTTAATCTAATGGTTTAAAAACTGTATCTCAGTTGGGTAATATTTTGTTGAGGATTTTTGCATCCATTTTCATTAGGGATATTGGCCTGTAATTTTCTTTCTTTTATCTTTTGTGGTTTCTCTGTCTGGTTTTAGTATCAGGGTAGTACTGGCTTTGTAAAAGGAGTTTAAAAGTACTTCCTCTTCGAGTTTTTGTAATAACCTGAGAAAGATGGGTACTAACTCACTTTTAAATATTTGATAGAATTTACCTGTGAAGCTGTCTGATCCTGGAGTTTTGTATTTTGAGAGGTTTTTGATTACTAGTTCAATTTCATTACTTGTTAATAGTAGTCTCTTATGATCCTTTGTATTTCTGTGGTATCAGTTATAAGTTGTCTTTCATTTGTAATTTTATTTAGTTGGAATGTCTCCATTTTTCTTGATGAGTCTGGCTAGAGGTTTTTGATTTTGTTCATTCTTTCAAAAAAAAACAGATTTTAGTTTAATTTATCTTTTCTATTGTCCTTTTAGTCTCTATTTCATTTATTTTCACTCTGATCTTTATTATTTCCATCCTTCTACTAACTTTGAACTTCATTTGTTCTGCTTTTTCTAGTTCCTTTAGGTGTAAGTTTAGTTTATTTGGGATGTTTCTTGTTTCTCAAAGTGGTCCTATACCACTAAGAACTTCGCTCTTAAAACTAACTTTTCTGTATCCCAAAGATTTTGGAAGGTTGTGTTTGCATTTTTACTGTCTCAAAGTATTTTTAAATTTCTTCTTTAACTTCTTCACTGACTTGTTGTTTGCTTAGTAGCATGTTATTTAGTTTCCATGTGTTTGCGTTTGTTTGTTTCCGTTTTCTTCTTGTAATTGATTTCTAGTTTCATACTTCTGTGGTCAGAAAAGATACTTGATGTGATATCGGTCTTCTAGATTTTATAGAGATTTGTTTTGTTTCCTAACATGTGATCTATCCTGGAGAATGTTCCGTATGCACTTGAAAAGAATGTGTATTCTGCAGTTTGGGGATAAGATATTCTGTACATATGTATTAAGTCCATCTAATTTAATGTGTCATTTATAACCAGTGTTTCCTTATTGATTTTCTGTATGGATGACCTATCCAGTCATGTAAGTGGAGTATTAAAATACTCTACTATTGGGGTGCCTGAGTGGGTCAGTCAGTTAAGCGTCTGACTCAGTTAAGCGTCTGGCTCAGGTCATCTCACAGTTGGTGAGTTCGCACCTCGCATTGGATTCTGAGCTGACAGTGCAGAGCCTGTTAGGGATTCTCTCTCCCTCTCTCTCTGCCCCTCCCCTGTTGTCTCTTCCTCTCTCTAAAAAATAAGTGAATAAACTTTAAAAAATAACTAAATAAAATACTCTACTATTATTGTAATACTGTCCATTTTTCCTATCTTTCTGTTAGTGTTTGTTTTATATATTAAGGTGCTCTTATGTTGACTGCATAGATATTTACAAATATTATCTTCTCTTCTTGGATTGATCCTTTCATCATAATGTAATGCCCCTCTTTGTCTTTTGTCAGTATTCATTTTAAAGTCTGTTTTGTCTGATGTGACTATTGCTACTTTAGCTTTCTTTGCATTTCCATTTGCATGCAATATCTTTTTCTATCTCTTAACTTGTAGTCTGTGTATGTATTTAGATGCGTAGTCTCTTGTAGGCAGTATATAGATGGATCATTTTTTTTCATTCATTTGGCCACCTTACATCTTTTGATTGGAGCATTTAGTCTATTTACATTTAAAGCAATTATTGATAAGTATGGATTTCCATATTTACTTTTGGAGAATGAGCATCTTTTCATATGTTTATTGAACATTTGTATTTTTTATTCTGTAACATTTTCATATCTTTTGCCCACATTTCTGTTGGGGAGTTTGTTCCTTTCTAATTGAATTTTTGGAATTCTTAATGTATTCTGGATATGAATATTTCATCTTATATATTGTAAATAATTCAAATAGTTATACCTAGACTACCGCTTTTTGTTTGAACTTGTTTAGAATATTTTGTCATAGAGAAGTTTTAATTTGGTGTAGTTAAATTTAGCAATTATTTTATTGAAGTATTTTATTTATTTTTTAAAAGATTACTTCCCTACTTAAAAAAAACCCACAAAGTCTCCTATATTGACTTCTGTTTTATATAATGGTATTTATGATTCTTTAAAAATCAATTTGGCTTTTTTTAATGCTCTGTCATGTAGATATTTTTTTCTTTCATCTTTCCAAAAAAATAACCAATCATTTCAGCATTATTTATTTGAAATGCTTCCTTTAACATACAGTAAATTCTGTAGGTATATATGAGCCCATTTGGGAGCTTTGTTATGTTTCATTCATATATTTATCTATACCTATCCCAGTACCATACTCTTTTAATTATGAAAACTTTGTAATATGGTACTTTGGCCTATGAGAGTCAGATAGGTTTTCATAAGGGAAGTTACTCTTGACCACCTGTTAAAAGATTCATAGGCATTTAACAGCAATAAAAAGGAAACATGCTATTCTAGTTAGAAGAAACATGTGTCAACACACAAAGGTATGAAATTGTTTGGCATATTTAAGGACTCTCAGTTGGTGTGGTATTACAAAAGGATAGTACTTATAGACCAGGGTGGGTTTTGAGGCAAGAGAAGATCAGAGCCAGGTTATAAAGGATTTTAATTACTCTTAAAATTTTTGCAGTTATCTTCAAAGCAGAGCAGACTTATTAGAAGCTTTTAGTAAGGGTATAATATGATCAGTTGTCTATGGCAGAAGTGTGAGGATGGTTTAAAGGGGAAAGAGCCTGTGTAACTTTTATAAGAATTCCGGGAAAGAGACCTTTGCAAACTGGATGAGTCAGATAAAGCCTCATAAGGGACTGTTAAGCTGTGAAGAAATGATAGGATAGATGGATACAGGATGATAAATTTATTATATGTTTACTAAATTTATATTTGTATATTTTGGTCCTATATCCTTTTTAGAATAATATAAATTATAAAGCAAATAAATCCAATACATTGGGTATGGATATTTTCCCATGTAATTTAACTTAAGCCAAGATTGTCTTTGTTATGAAATGGTACGATATGGCTCCTTTAAGTAATCAGGCTTTAAAATGTCAAATAAAGATTTTCATTTACCAAAAGAAAGCAGTTCTGAGAGAATTTTAAAAACAACTAAGAACACACATGCCTCGAGTTTAATAAACAGTTTGAAAACTGAGAATGAAGGAAAGAGCAAGTGAGCAAATAAAGAAGAACTTTGATTTGAAGGCCAAGCAGAAATGAGCTATTTTAGCAGGCAGAAAGCAAAAAGGCTACAGAACTCATGTTTCTGACTTAAATATTTCTGACTTTTAGTACAGTGCAAGAAAGTGTTAATGGGACGCTTTAGTCTCGAAATGTGATTGTTTAAAAACTGATTAATCTAAGATAGATAAAGCCAGAATTCTTTTAAAAAATTGCTGCAACAAGCTGTCGATAGAAGTAGGATAACCAAAGCAGAAGAAAACTTTCTCTATGTTTTCCCACTTGTTCTATGTGAATTCGTATGACTACTTTATTTACTGATTATAACTATTTTATTATATTAAAAACATTTTAAAGACAATACTAGTGAGCATATAATGTGGACTATACTAGGTTTTTTTTCTTATTATGTCTATGTCTAAGAAAATCAAAAGTGCCATGCCTACTATTCTAGCCTGATGATTCACCATGAATTACACACTGACAACTTCCTGAAATATGGGCAGAGTTCAGTAGGGAGAAACTCAACTCCTCTATGATCTGTCTGAAACCTCATCCCCTGAATGCTGAAAGAATATCACACCCTTTGTGTCACAACCTTTATGTGAGTTAACTGCTATTGTCAGTAGTGGCTTCAAACTTGTTTGGCTGTATATGTTCAAAATGTGTTAAATATTCTATAAATAAAAAAGGGGGAGTGGTGTAGGGAGCCTTATGAACAACTCTCTTTAAAAAACAGTTAACTGTACACAGCAAATAACTCGAGCGGAAATTAGGAAGGTTTTAAGCAAGGAGATCAACATTAATACTATTATTCTTTAAAAGAGATACATTTTAGGATGAAAAGTTCTGGAAATGGATGGTGATGATAAAGTTGCAGAACACTGTAAATGTAATTAATCCCACTGAATTACACACTTAAAATAGTTAAAATAGTGAACTTCGGGGGCACCTGGGCGGCTTAGTTTGTTAAGTGTCCGACTTTGGTTCAGGTCATGATCTCATGGCTTGTGAGTTAGGCCACATTGGGCTGTCTTCTGTCAGCACAGAGCCTGCTTCAGATCCTCTGTCTCTCCCCCACTACCCCTCTCTCTCTTAAAAATAAACATTTTTTTTAAATGGCTAAATTTTATGTTATGTGTACTTTGCCACAATAATTCTTTTAAATGCCAGAGAGAGTGAGAGCAAATGAGAGGGGTAATCATAAAGTGTTCCCCAAAGGAGCATTTTTCTTGATATGAGAACAATCACTGCATATATTGCTATCTTTGTAAAGTTTTATCTTTTCCTTTTTTTTAAGCACATGGAACCTGAGTACAGTGAAGATGTTCTCTCCCCATCCTCCGTCCAGGAAGAATACCAGTTCAAATTAAAGTGAGAACAGCCTGTGAGTCAGGAATAGATAAGGTCTTAGCAGAGAGTAATTATAGTTAGCAAGTGATTAAGAGGTTTCAGTGCCTAAAGTGACCAGCTTCATGCCAAACCTTGATGCCCACAGCCTCAATCAGAGCCAACAGATCAGGCAGGAGGCAAAGAACACTTGTGCTCAGGCCAAGACCTAGGGCAACTTTTCAAAGCTGGAAAGGCTCTAAATGAGTTCTAATTAGATTGGGGGTATAGTATGATTTGATTAAGCTAATTAGGATTGATAGCAGTCTATTTTATTGTGGTAGGTATTCTTTTTCTTTCAGGTATTTTGCTTATAATTTTCCTTTTGATAGGTTCATGTCGTCTAGCCATCAGATTCACAATTATTTTTGTTAGGGAATGTATGTGGACAGAAAAGGATAATGAGATATGGTTACTTGTGACTTATCTTAGTGATTCATGTCTGTTGAGAGGTGAGGAGAAAGAATCGGTTTTTTGTTTTGTTTTGTTTTGTTTTTAGTTTATTTTTTTTAATTTACACTCAAGTTAGTTATCATATACTGCAACAATGATTTCAGGAGTAGATTCCTTAATGCCCCTTGCCCATTTATCCCATCTCCCCTCCACAACCCCTCCAGTAACCCTCTGTTTGTTCTCCATATTTAGTTTGATAGTCCATATCTCTACCACCATGTGATAGTGGCTACCTGAATTGCAGGTTTACTCAGTTAAGCTAGAATAACCCAACTCTCAAGGACATGATTAAATATAGAATGTTTGGAAATTCTGGAAACATAAGGGATTTGTACTTTTAAGCAATATGTTACTTTTCTTTCAGCCTCCAAATGTTTGGCTGGCAAAGTGCCACTGAATATAAGTCATGGGAACAATCACTAATGTGAAAAAGTACAATACAAAAATAAAATATTTTTCTTATATTTCTTTACTTTTCAGACAGTGTTTTCCCAGCTCTTTCACATCATACTCTATGGAATAACAGAACTTCTATTCTAGTTGCCTTTGCAAGTCAAAAGGATAAAGTTCAATGCCTTTCTATTGATCAACCCCACTGAACTCTGATTATGCCTTTACCTAAGGTTTCTTTTATTCTCTAAAGACCATGAGCTTGAAATTAGGACCATAATTGAAGTTTAGCTTGTATCGCAAATTTTGAAAGTGATAGGATATTTGTGACTGTGCTTCAATACTTAATGGGAGAAACAAAGGTAACTTTGGGGTCTGGGTTCAAATATTACTAGGAGAGATAAATAAACTCCATGTTTAAACTCCTAAGAGCACTCTTTCAGAGAGTTTGAGGGTTCATAATGAACCGAGACAGTCAGAATTCCAATGCCCAGCCTCTGGGTACAGAATAAAAGAAATAACACTGTGTATGGATAATGGAGGTTGTTGGCCTAATGTAACACCAAGGCCCTTTGCATGTATTCTTTTATCTAGGACTAGTTGCCTTCAGAGGGCCAGGAGGAAACTGATTATGGAATGCCTTGGGATCCATTCTCAGAGAGACACTGATAGCTCCAATTTCCAGGGGACCTAGGAGTTCATTAAGAAATAAGATAGATATTAGGGGAGACATTGTATATCCTATGAAACAGTCTGCAGGAGAAATTTCTGCCTGCCTGTGGCTGCTTTTGATAACAGCTCTGACTGGGAAAAGTGAAGGCACAATCCGTGGGAGTACAGACAAGAATAGGTGCTATTCATGTCCATTTTAATATTACAGGTATTTTACTAGCTGTTGGGTTGGATTTTGTTATTCGGATAAAAGACTGATTCTTGGACACCATCTTAACAACAGTGACTTATTTTGTTGGCTTATCTTATTGAGCTAAATTTTCTTTCAATCAGGGTATAATTTTTAAGTTTTTATGTAAATTCCAGTTAGTTAACATACAGTATAATATCAGGTATACAACATAGTGATTCAACACTTACATACAAGACCCTTTGCTAATCACACTCCTTATTCGCCATCACTTATTTAACTCTTCCCTACACCTACCTTCCCTCTGGTAGCTATCAGTATGTTCTCTATAATTAAGAGTCTGTTTCTTGGTTTGCCTCTCTTTTTTCACATTGATAATTTGTTTTGTTTCTTAAATTCCACCTAAGAGTGAAATCATGTGGTATTTACCATTATCTGACTGACTTATTTCACTTAGCATAATACTCTCTAGTCCCATCCATGTCATTGCAAATGGCAAGATTTCATACTTTATTTTTATGGCTGAGTAATATTCCATTGTGTATATATAACAACTCTTCTTTATCCATTCATCTATTGATGGACATTGGGCTGTTTCCATAACTTGGCTATTGTAGATAATGCTGTTATGAACATTGGGATGCATGTATCCCTTTGAATTAGTATTTTTGTATTTTTTTGCATAAATACATAGTAGTGTAATTGCTGGATCATAGGGTAGTTCAATTTTTAACTATTTGAGGAAACTCCATACTGTTTTCCAGGGTGGCTGCACCAGTTTGCATTCCTACCAAAAATATAAAATTTTTCGCCTTTCTCTGCATCTTCACCAACACCTGTTGTTTTTATTGATTTAGCCATTCTGACAGGTGTGAGGTGGTATCTCATTGTAGTTTTGATTTGCACTTCCCTGATTATGAGTGATGCTGAGCATCTTTTCATGTGTCTTCTTGTAAAGAAGACACCTGAATGTCTTCTTTAAAAAAATGTCTATTCATGTTTTATGCCCGTTTTTTTATTTGGATTATTCATTTTTTACCTGTTGAGTTTTATAAATTATTTATATATTTGGATACTAACCCATCCAAATCAGCACAGAAGTATAACTTTCACTATTTGCAGATGACATGATACTCTGTATACAAAACCCGATAGACTCCACCAAACATTGCTAGAACTGATACATGAATTCAGTAAATTTGAAGGATGTGAAATTAACTTAAATACAGAAATCTGTTACATTTCTATACACCAATAATGGAGCTGCAGTAAGAGAAATTAAGGAATCAATCCCATTTACAATTGCACCAAAACCCATAAGATACCAAGGAATAAACCTAGCCAAAAAGGTGCAAGATCTATACTCTGAAAACTATAAAACACTGATGAAAGAAATTGAAGAGGACACAAAGAAATGGAAACACATTACATGTTGATGGATTGGAAGAACAAATATTTTTAAAATGCCTATACTACCCAAAGCAATCTGCACCTTTAATGCAGTCTCTATCAAAAGACTAACAGCATTTGTCACAGAGCTATAACAATCCTAAAATTTGTATAGAACCACAAAAGACCCCAAATAGCCAAAGCAACCTTGAAAATGAAAAGCAAAGCTAGGAGCATCACAATTCCAGACTTCAAGTTATATTATAAAACTATAGTAACCAAAACAGTATGGTACTGGCACAAAAATAGACACATAGATCAACAGAACAGAATGGAAAACCCAAAAATTAACCCACAACTATATGGTCAATTAGTCTTCAACAAAGCAGAAGATAATATGCAATGGGAAAAATACAGTTTCTTCAATAAATGGTGTTGGGAAAACAGGATAGCTACATACCAAAAAAAGAAAAAAAAAGAAACTGTACCACTTTCTTAAACCATACACAAAAATAAATTATGAATGGATTAAAGATCTAAATGTGAGACATAAGACCATAAAAATCCTAGAGGAGAACACAGGCAGTAACCTCTTTTACATCGGCTGTAGCAACTTCTTACTAGATATGTCTCCTGAGGCAAGGGAAACAAAAGAAAAAATAAACTATTGGGAGATACTCAAAATAAATAGCTTCTGCACAGCAAAGCAAACAATCAAAAAAACTAAAAGGCAACCTCCAGAACGGGAGAGGATATTTGCAAATGACATATCTGAAAAGGGTTAGTATATGAAATATATAAAGTGCTTGTAAAACTCAAACTCCAAAAATGATTAATCCAATTAAAAAATGGGTAGAAGACATGAATAGACACTTTTCCAAAGAAGACAGAGTATTTTAAGGAATTTTTCTTTATAATAATTTAATTTTTTTCTTTATTGAAATATAATTTATATATAAGACAATTCACGTTTTATTTGCACAGATTAATGACATTTGACAAATATAAACTAACATGTTTCACTTAAAGTAGAAAGTATTTCTGCCTCTGTCAAAAGTTCCTTTATGCCCTTTTGTAGTCAATCTCCAACACCTTCTTTATCCTTTCCCCAGGCAACCACTGATTTTTTTTCTTTTTCATTTTAAACCATTCATTTTACATATTATATAACTTCCTGTAAATGGAATCATGCAGAATATACTCATTGGTTTTTCCTTCCTTTGCTTAACATAAATTCTATGAACTCTATCCACACTTTTGTGTGTGTCAGCATCTTTTCTTTATTATTATGTAAATATAATACAGATTTATCACTTTAAGAGCTTATGCACATTTGAGTTCTTTCTGGCTTTGGGCTATTATAATTATGTTGCTATGGATCTTCACATACAATTCTTTCTGTGGATTTATTTTATTGCTTTTGTTTAAATACAGAAGAATGGAAATGCTAGGTAATGTGACAGACATATATTTACCTTTATAAGAAACAATAAAACTGTTTTTAAAAATAATGCCATGTTACAATTCCACCAGGAGTTGAGGAGAATTAATGTATTTTCGTGTGTGTGATATATGTGTACAAATATTTTGTGCATTTTTGTTGGGTGGTTTGCCTCTTTGTTATTGATTTGAAGGAGTTTCTTATATATTGAATAACAATCCCTTGTCAGATAGAGGTGTTGCAAATATTTTATACTGGCTTATGGCTTGCCTTTTCATTTTCTTAATAGTAGCTTTTATTTTATTTTTTATTTATTTTTTCTAAATTTTTTTAACGTTTATTTATTTATTTATTTATTTATTTATTTATTTATTTATTTTTTCTGCATCCTTTCACTTTTATTTGACCTAAGTAACATTCTCTTTGGAGTCTGTCTCTTTTTTTTTTTAATTTTTTAATATATGAAATGTACTGTCAAATTGGTTTCCATACAACACCCAGTGCTCATCCCAAAAGGTGCCCTCCTCAATACCCATCACCCACCCTGCCCTCCCTCCCACCCCCCATCAACCCTCAGTTTGTTCTCAGTTTTTAACAGTCTCTTATGCTTTGGCTCTCTCCCACTCTAACCTCTTTTTTTTTTTTCCTTCCCCTCCCCCATGGGTTTCTGTTACGTTTCTCAGGATCCATATAAGAGTGAAACCATATGGTATCTGTCTTTCTCTGTATGGCTTATTTCACTTAGCATCACACTCTCCAGTTCCATCCACGTTGCTACAAAAGGCCATATTTCATTTTTCCTCATTGCCACGTAGTATTCCATTGTGTATATAAACCACAATTTCTTTATCCATTCATCAGTTGATGGACATTTAGGCTCTTTCCATAATTTGGCGATTGTTGAGAGTGCTGCTATAAACATTGGGGTACAAGTGCCCCTATGCATCAGTACTCCTGTATCCCTTGGATAAATTCCTAGCAGTGCTATTGCTGGGTCATAGGGTAGGTCTATTTTTAATTTTCTGAGGAACCTCCACACTGCTTTCCAGAGTGGCTGCACCAATTTGCATTCCCACCAACAGTGCAAGAGGGTTCCCGTTTCTCCACATCCTCTCCAGCATCTATAGTCTCCTGATTTCTTCATTTTGGCCACTCTGACTGGCGTCAGGTGGTATCTGAGTGTGGTTTTGATTTGTATTTCCCTGATAAGGAGCGACGTTGAACATCTTTTCATGTGCCTGTTGGCCATCCGGATGTCTTCTTTAGAGAAGTGTCTATTCATGTTTTCTGCCCACTTCTTCACTGGGTTATTTGTTTTTTGGGTGTGGAGTTTGATGAGCTCTTTATAGATTTTGGATAGTAGCCCTTTGTCCGATATGTCATTTGCAAATATCTTTTCCCATTCCGTTGGTTGCCTTTTAGTTTTGTTGGTTGTTTCCTTTGCTGTGCAGAAGCTTTTTATCTTCATAAGGTCCCAGTAATTCACTTTTGCTTTTAATTCCCTTGCCTTTGGGGATGTGCCGAGTAAGAGATTGCTACGGCTGAGGTCAGAGAGGTCTTTTCCTGCTTTCTCCTCTAAGGTTTTGATGGTTTCCTGTCTCACATTCAGGTCCTTTATCCATTTTGAGTTTATTTTTGTGAGTGGTGCAAGAAAGTGGTCTAGTTTCATCCTTCTGCATGTTGCTGTCCAGTTCTCCCAGCACCATTTGTTAAAGGGACTGGCTTTTTTCCATTGCATAATCTTTGCTGCTTTGTCAAAGATTAGTTGGCTGTACGTTTGTGGGTCTAGTTCTGGGGTTTCTATTCGATTCCATTGGTCTATGTGTCTGTTTTTATGCCAATACCATGCTGTCTTGATGATGACAGCTTTGTAGTAGAGGCTAAAGTCTGGGATTGTGATGCCTCCTGCTTTGGTCTTCTTCTTCAAAATTACTTTGGCTATTCGGGGCCTTTTGTGGTTCCATATGAATTTTAGGATTGCTTGTTCTAGTTTCGAGAAGAATGCTGGTGCAATTTTGATTGGGATTGCATTGAATGTGTAGATAGCTTTGGGTAGTATTGACATTTTGACAATATTTATTCTTCCAATCCATGAGCAGGGAATGTCTTTCCCTTTCTTTATATCTTCTTCAATTACCTTCATAAGCTTTCTATAGTTGTCAGCAGACAGATCTTTTACATCTTTGGTTAGATTTATTCCTAGGTATTTTATGCTTCTTGGTGCAATTGTGAATGGGATCAGTTTCTTTATTTGTCTTTCTGTTGCTTCATTGTTAGTGTATAAGAATGCAACTGATTTCTGTACATTGATTTTGTATCCTGCAACTTTGCTGAATTCATGTATCAGTTCTAGCGGACTTTTGGTGGAGTCTATCGGATTTACCATGTGTAGTATCATGTCATCTGCAAAAAGCGAAAGCTTGACTTCATCTTTGCCAATTTTGATGCCTTTGATTTCCTTTTGTTGTCTGATTGCTGATGCTAGAACTTCCAGCACTATGTTAAACAACAGCGGTGAGAGTGGGCATCCCTGTCGTGTTCCTGATCTCAGGGAAAAAGCTCTCAGTTTTTGCCCGTTGAGGATGATGTTAGCTGTGGGCTTTTCATAAATGGCTTTTATGATCTTTAAGTATGTTCCTTCTATCCCGACTTTCTCAAGGGTTTTTATTAAGAAAGGGTGCTGGATTTTGTCAAAGGCCTTTTCTGTATCGATTGACAGGATCATATGGTTCTTCTCTCTTTTTTTGTTAATGTGATGTATCACGTTGATCGATTTGCGAATGTTGAACCAGCCCTGCATCCCAGGAATGAATCCCACTTGATCATGGTGAATAATTCTTTTTATATGCTGTTGAATTCGGTTTGCTAGTATCTTATTGAGAATTTTCGCATCCATATTCATCAGAGATATTGGCCTGTAATTCTCTTTTTTTTCTGGGTCTCTGTCTGGTTTAGGAATCAAAGTCATACTGGCTTCATAGAATGAGTCTGGAAGTTTTCCTTCCCTTTCTATTTCTTGGAATAGCTTGAGAAGGATAGGTATTATCTCTGCTTTAAACGTCTGGTAGAACTCCTCTGGGAAGCCATCTGGTCCTGGACTCTTATTTGTTGGGAGATTTTTGATAACCGATTCAATTTCTTCGCTGGTTATGGGTCTGTTCAAGCTTTCTATTTCCTCCTGATTGAGTTTTGGAAGAGTGTGGGTGTTTAGGAATTTGTCCATTTCTTCCAGGTTGTCCAATTTGTTGGCATATAATTTTTCATAGTAATCCCTGATAATTGTTTGTATCTCTGAGGGATCGGTTGTAATAATTCCATTTTCATTCATGATTTTATCTGTTTGGGTCATCTCCCTTTTGTTTTTGAGAAGCCTGGCTAGAGGTGTGTCAATTTTGTTTATTTTTTCAAAAAACCAACTCTTGGTTTCGTTGATCTGCTCTACAGTTTTTTTAGATTCTATATTGTTTATTTCTGCTCTGATCTTTATTATTTCTCTTCTTCTGCTGGGTTTAGGCTGCCTTTGCTGTTCTGCTTCTATTTCCTTTAGGTGTGCTGTTAGATTTTGTATTTGGGATTTTTCTTGTTTCTTGAGATAGGCCTGGATTGTAATGTATTTTCCTCTCAGGACTGCCTTCGCTGCGTCCCAAAGCGTTTGGATTGTTGTATTTTCATTTTCGTTTGTTTCCATATATTTTTTAATTTCTTCTCTCATTGCCTGGTTGACCCACTCATTCGTTAGTAGGGTGTTCTTTAACCTCCATGCTTTTGGAGGTTTTCCAGACTTTTTCCTGTGGTTGATTTCAAGCTTCATAGTATTGTGGTCTGAAAGTATGCATGGTATAATTTCAATTCTTGTAAACTTATGAAGAGCTGTTTTGTGACCCAGTATATGATCTATCTTGGAGAATGTTCCATGTGCACTCAAGAAGAAAGTATATTCTGTTGCTTTGGGATGCAGAGTTCTAAATAGATCTGTCAAGTCCATCTGATCCAATGTATCATTCAGGGCCCTTGTTTCTTTATTGACTGTGTGTCTAGATGATCTATCCATTTCTGTAAGTGGGGTGTTAAAGTCCCCTGCAATGACCACATTCTTATCAATAAGGTTGCTCATGTTTATGAGTAATTGTTTTATATATCTGGGGGCTCCGGTATTTGGCGCATAGACATTTATAATTGTTAGCTCTTCCTGATGGATAGACCCTGTAATTATTATATAATGCCCTTCTTCATCTCTTGTTACAGCCTTTAATTTAAAGTCTAGTTTGTCTGATATAAGTATGGCTACTCCAGCTTTCTTTTGGCTTCCAGTAGCATGATAAATAGTTCTCCATCCCCTCACTCTCAATCTAAAGGTGTCCTCAGATCTAAAATGAGTCTCTTGTAGACAGCAAATAGATGGGTCTTGTTTTTTTATCCATTCTGATACCCTATGTCTTTTGGTTGGCGCATTTAATCCATTTACATTCAGTGTTATTATAGAAAGATACGGGTTTAGAGTCATTGTGATGTCTGTATGTTTTATGCTTGTAGTGATGTCACTGGTACTTTGTCTCACAGGATCCCCCTTAGGATCTCTTGTAGGGCTGGTGTCGTGGTGACAAATTCCTTCAGTTTTTGTTTGTTTGGGAAGACCTTTATCTCTCCTTCTATTCTAAATGACAGACTTGCTGGATAAAGGATTCTCAGCTGCATATTTTTTTCTGTTTAGCACACTGAAGATCTCGTGCCAAGCCTTTCTGGCCTGCCAAGTTTCAAAGGAGAGATCAGTCACGAGTCTTATAGGTCTCCCTTTATATGTGAGGGCACGTTTATCCCTTGCTGCTTTCAGAATTTTCTCTTTATCCTTGTATTTTGCCAGTTTCACTATGATATGTCGTGCAGAAGATCGATTCAAGTTACGTCTGAAGGGAGTTCTCTGTGCCTCTTGGATTTCAATGCCTTTTTCCTTCCCCAGTTCAGGGAAGTTCTCAGCTATAATTTCTTCAAGTACCCCTTCAGCACCTTTCCCTCTCTCTTCCTCCTCTGGGATACCAATTATGCGTATATTATTTCTTTTTAGTGTGTCACTTAGTTCTCTAATTTTCCCCTCATACTCCTGGATTTTTTTATCTCTCTTTCTTTCAGCTTCCTCTTTCTCCATAACTTTATCTTCTAGTTCACCTATTCTCTCCTCTGCCTCTTCAATCTGAGCCGTCGTGGTTTCCATTTTGTTTTGCATTTCGTTTAAAGCGTTTTTCAGCTCCTCATGACTGTTCCTTAGTCCCTTGATCTCTGTGGCAAGAGATTCTCTGCTGTCCTGTATACTGTTTTCAAGCCCAGCGATTAATTTTATGACTATTATTCTAAATTCACTTTCTGTTATATTATTTAAATCCTTTTTGATCAGTTCATTAGCTGTTGTTATTTCCTGGAGATTCTTTTGAGGGGAATTCTTCCGTTTGGTCATTTTGGAAAGTCCCTGGAGTGGTGAGGACCTGCAGGGCACTTCCCCCGTGCTGTGGTGTATAACTGGAGTTGGTGGGCGGGGCCACAGTCCGACCTGATGTCTGCCCCCAGCCCACCACTGGGGCCACAGTCAGACTGGTGTGTGCCTTCTCTTCCCCTCTCCTAGGGGCGGGATTCACTGTGGGGTGGCGTGGCCCGTCTCGGCTACTTGCACACTGCCAGGCTTGTGGTGCTGGGGATCTGGCCTATTAGCTGGGGTGGGTAGGCAAGGTGCACGGGGGCAGGAGGGGCAGGCTTAGCTCGCTTCTCCTTAGGTGATCCACTTCAGGAGGGGCCCTGTGGCAGTGGGAGGGAGTCAGATCCACTGCCGGAGGTTTGGCTCCACAGAAGCACAGAGTTGGGTGTTTGCGGGGCGCCAGCAAGTTCCCTGGCAGGAACTGGTTCCCTTTGGGATTTTGGCTGGGGGATGGGCGGGGGAGATGGCGCTGGTGAGCGCCTTTGTTCCCCGCCAAGCTGAGCTCTGCCGTCCGGGGACTCAGCAGCTCTCCCTCCCTTTGTCCTCCAGCCTTCCCGCTTTCTGAGCAGAGCTGTTAACTTATGACCTCCCAGACTCTAAGTCGCGCTTGCTGTCAGAACACAGTCCGTCCGGCCCCTCCGCTTTTGCCAGCCAGACTCGGGGGCTCTGCTTGGCCGGCGAGCCGCCCCTCCGCCCCGGCTCCCTCCCGCCAGTCCGTGGAGCGCGCACCGCCTCGCCGCCCTTCCTACCCTCTTCCGTGGGCCTCTCGTCTGAGCTTGGCTCCGGAGACTCCGTTCTGCTAATCCTCTGGCGGTTTTCTGGGTTCTTTAGGCAGGTGTAGGTGGAATCTAAGTGATCAGCAGGACGCGCGGTGAGCCCAGCGTCCTCCTACTCCGCCATCTTCCGGAACCTGATGTTTATTTATTTTTGAGACAGGGGGAGACAGCATGAACGGGGGAGGGTCAGAGAGAGAGGGAGACACAGAATCTGAAACAGGCTCCAGGCTCTGAGCTGTCAGCACAGAGCCAGACGCGGGGCTCGAACTCATGGACCGTGAGATCATGACCTGAGCCAAAGTCGGATGCTCAACCGACTGAGCCACCCAGGCGCCCCAATAGTAGCTTTTAAAAAGCAAAAATGTTTACTTTTGACCAAGTCTAATTTATCAATTTCTTTTTAAGATTCATGTTTTGTAGTCCTACCCAATAAGTTGTTATGATGACAAGTACTGTTATTATTCTTAACAAAAATAATAATTGGATACTTGCTGAATAATAATTACTATTTTCATTATTATGTTAAGAATTATTAAGGGCATGGACTTGGGAGTTACTCAGACCTGGATCTCAGTGGCACTGCCACTTACTAAGTGACCCTGGGCAAATGATCTAGCCTCTCTTTTTCTGTTTTCTCATACATAAAATGGGGATAACTTTATTATCTACCTTCGAAGACTGTTGTGATCATTAAACTAGATAATGTATGTAAAATACTGATACAGTTTTTGGAGTAGCAAACACTTATTAAATGGTAGCTTTTATTATTTGCAGATGTGTGTCTTTGGGACTTTGTCATCATCTTTTTAAAACCCCTCTCTTTTTTTCCCTCCCCCATCTTAAGTGGGCAGCCAAGAAATTTCTGTACACACATTGAATGGCTAACTTTACAAAAGGATTGTAACTAATAATGGCTCTAGCATACTTTGGCTCTTAATGAAGCAGTCAAGATGATACTCTTCTGAAAATAAGAGGATCATAAGGGCCAGTGAGCAAGGCCTTGAGTGGCCATTGAACACCGCAAGAAGCAGCTACCCTATTCTGAGGACTAGCTTCTTTGGGCCCAGAGCATCATATAATTCATAGGAGACCATCAAGCTTCCTTTTTCAAACATGCTTTCCTGTATTTGATCTTGAGTCTCATGCTACTTGAAGACACTTTCACTATTTTTAATATCCTCTCAAATTCAGAAAGATACTACTTTCCTGACCTTGTCATAATTAACAATAGCTGTTTCTTGCTAATGAGCTACTACCTGCAACTCCACATAATTCTTCTGACAGGCTGACTAATTAACAAGGTTTGACCACCCTCTCAAATCATCTGGCAAGGCTCTGGGCTTTGACACTGAGAAAGTTCTTTGAAGCTTACTTACCAATCTTACCTACTATATGTGAATAACAAATAAAGGGTTAATGAATGTGGAAACTTGTCTTTAGCATGTGCTTAGCATAGAAAGCCATTTTAAAGCTCTCTTTAATTATCTCATAGGGATTAGATGAAGTCTCAACTACTTCCCCATGGATAAACACCTATTTAAAGCTTTATCTTTAGGTAATTTTCATAAAGAACAACTGATTTTTAAACAGATATCATTGAAAATTACTATTAACTAGACATGTCTTTCCAAGAAGGCATTAACCAGAGTACTTTGGAGATTGCCTTTTCTTAATATATGTGTCAATTTTACCTACATGTCTAGTAATAAAAAAAATCTCTCTCTCTCTCTCTCTCTCACACACACACACACACA
This sequence comes from Neofelis nebulosa, assembly GCF_028018385.1. Classification (NCBI taxonomy): domain Eukaryota; kingdom Metazoa; phylum Chordata; class Mammalia; order Carnivora; family Felidae; genus Neofelis; species Neofelis nebulosa. Next base: position 86,004,581 of record NC_080800.1, read on the forward strand.
CACACACACAAACACATACACATATACACCTACACAGAAAGAATAGAGAAGAAAAGGGTACAAGAGGTCTCAGCTGAGAAATGTGAATGGAAAGCAGAAATGGAATTTTCTGCTCAACTAAAGTCTCTGGGTAGGGACGTAGTGAAGCATAGTAGAAAGAATGCTGGAGTTTAGACTCAAAGTAAGGATTTATATCCCCTTTTCACCTGTGTGACCTTGAATCACAACCTCTGTGATCCACGGTTTTCTAATGTAAAAAATTAGGATGGAAATACCCATGCTACAGAGCCACTGAGAAAATTCAAAGACATAAAACTTTCTAAAATATAAATGTTATAGAATGGTAAGGGAATGTAAGATTTACCCATGTATTTCCTGGAACCAACCAGGAAAGGGCTTTCAATTAGTATATCTATTGTGATGAACATAGAATTGCATTGTTCACATTTCCCTTCAACAAGGGACTTGTTGTCCCAACTACTGCAAATGTATCAGCAGATGGCCTCCAGATTTTAACCCATTCAGGGACTGCGTTGCCAGCACAGAGCTGCCTCATGCTCTTCCCAGATATGAAGGCCAAGCATAGAGGCAGTCAGACCAATTAAGATGCTTTTAGCAGTTGTCCAGGTGAGAGATGAAGGAGACTTGGCCGAAAATTGTGGCAGGTGAGAAAGAAATAGATATATTAAAGGTATGCTTTGGATGTAGTTTCAAGACTTTGGTAAGAGGAACAATGGAGCAAAGGATATACCATAGATTTTTGGCTAGTTATATGATGAAGGTTAATTTTTATTTTTTTAATTAATTTATTTATTTTGATAAAGAAAGAGAGAGAGGCACAGAGAGAGGAAAGAGAGAATCCTAAGCAGGCCTCATGCTGGATGTGGGGCTCAATTTCACAGAGCATGAGATCTAGACCTGAGCCTAAACCAAGAGTTGGATGCTTAGCCGAATGAGCTATCTAGGTTCTCCTTAATGAAGGTTTATTTTTAAAGCCATCCTAATTTTGAAATGCCTAGTAGCCTCCAGGAGAAGATGTAAAGAAGATAGGTAAATATAAGAGTTTGGAACTCAGAGGAGAAATCGGGCAGGAAATGTAGATTTAGATGTCATCTCCATAATGGCATGGGACTAAATGATGTTAGCTCCCTAGGATATGGGAACCTAGGTCTCTGTATCGCTCAGGTATAGAGAAAAGTAGTTGTTGATCTTATAGTTCTCATACTGTTGTAGAAATACAACACTTAATGGAGCACCTGGGTGGCTCAGTGGGTTAAGCTTCCGACTTTGGCTGTCAGGATCTCATGGTCTGTGAGTTCAAGCCCCACGTGGGGGCTCTGTGCTGACAGCTCAGATCCTGGAGCCTGCTTCAGATTCTGTGTCTCCTCTCTCTGCCCCTTCCTGCTCACACTGTCTCTCTCTCTCTCTCAAAAGTAAATAAACATTTAAAAATTAAAAAAAAGAAATACAATACTTAATCAACCAGTGACTTAAAATCAGGAACCAGACCATTTAGGAAAGGGTCTCATTAAAATGAAGAAATTTTTTATTTTGCTGTTGTTTTCTTTAAGCTAATAATTATAGAGCTCCTACTATGTGCTAAGTGATTTATATTCATTATGTTATTTACTCTTTACAAAAATATAGTTAAGCATTACTATCATCCTGATGTTGCAGATGAGGAAACTGAGATTCAGAGAAGTGAAGCAATTTGGACCAGATTACACAATTAATAAATAATGGAGGAGGTCTCATGGCACTTTAGCCTCCACATACATTGCATTATAATAAAAAAAGTAACAGCAGTCACTAACGGAGTACCTAATATGTCCAGGTCCAATGTTAAAGCTCTTTATACGACTTACCTCATCTCATTTTCATAAAAAAAAATACTATTATCCTCATTTTACAAATAATGAAAACTAGGCTTAGAGATGCTTAAGTAAGTTAAACTGTAAGTAAATCTTACAGCTAGTAAATGGCAGACTGGGATTTCAAACACACTTTATCTGATTCCAGAGTTCATACTTTTAACTATTATATTACATCGCCTTTCATCTCCTATGACCTTGGTTAAGTAGAAGGAAAAAAATTTCTTCTAGGAGGGAATATAACTATCTCCAAATGTCAAGCCAATTAAAAGTATAGCATTAAAAATGATGGGTACTTGTTGTATGGAAACCAATTTGACAATAAATTATATTTAAAAAAATGAAGGGTACTTCTGGGTGGCTCAGTTGGTTAAGCTTCTGACTCTTTTTTTTTTTACCATTTTATTTAATTTATTTTTTAATTTACATCCAAGGTAGTTAGCATATAGTGCAACAATGATTTCAGGAGTAGATTCCTTAATGCCCCTTACCTATTTAGCCCATCCCGCCTCCAACAACCCATCCTGTAACCTTCAGTTTGTTGGCCATATTTAAGAGTTCCTTAGGTTTTGTCAAACTCCCTGTTTTTATATTATTTTTACTTCCTTTCACTTATGTTCATCTGTTTTGTATCTTAAAGTACTCATATGAGTGAATTCATATATTTGTCTTTCTCTAATTTCACTTAGCATAATACCTTCTCGTTCCATCCACGTAGTTGCAAATGGTAAGATTTCATTCTTTTTGATAGCCAAGTAATACTCCATCGTGTGTGTGTGTGTGTGTGTGTGTGTGTGTGTGTACACACCACATCTTCTTTATCCATTCATCCATCGATGGACATTTGGGCACTTTCCATACTTTGGCTATTGTTGATAGTGCTGCTATAAACATGGGGGTGCATGTGTCCCTTTGAAGCAGCATACCTGTATCCCTTGGATAAATACCTAGTAGTGAAATTGCTGGGTCAGAGCATAGTTCTGTTTTTAGTTTTTTGAGGAACCTCCATACTGGTTTCCAGAGTGGCCGAACCAGTTTGCATTCCCACCAATAGTGCAAAAGGGTTCCTCTTTCTCTGCATCCTTGCCAACATCTGTTGTTGCCTGAGTTGTTAATGTTAGCCATTCTGACAGGTGTGAGGTGGTATCTCATTGTGGTTTTGATTTGTATTTCCCTGATAATGAGTGACGTTGAGCATTTTCTCATGTGTTGGTTGGCCATCTGGATGTCTTCTTTGGAGAAGTGTCTGTTCATGTCTTTTGCCCATTTCTTCACTGGATTATTTGTTTTTTGGGTGTTGAGTTTGATAAGTTCTTTATACATTTTGGATACTAACCCTTTATCTGATATGTCCTTTGAAAATATATTTTCCCATTCCATCAGCTGCCTTTTAGTTTTGCTGATTGTTTCCTTTGCTGTGCAGAAGTGTTTTTGTTTGTTTGTTTTGGTTTTGGTTTTGGTTTTGGTTTTGGTTTTGGTTTTGGTTTTTTGGGGTTTTTTGGTCAGGTCCCAGTAGTGCATTTTGGCTTTTTGTTTCCCTTGCTTCCAGAGACATGTTGAGTAAGAAGTTGCTGCAGGCAAGATCAAAGAGGTTTTTTCCTGCTTTCTCCTCAAGGATTTTGATGGCTTCCTGTCTTACATTGAGGTCTTTCATCCATTTTGGGTTTATTATTGTGTGTGGTGTAAGAAAGTGGTCCAGGTTCATTCTTCTGCATGTCGCTGTCCAGTTTTCCCAGCACCACTTGATGAAGAAACTGTCTTTATTCCATTGGATATGCTTTCCTGCTTTGTCAAAGATTAGTTGGCCATATGTTTGTGGGTCCATTTCTGGGTTCTCTATTCTGTTCCATTGATCTGAGTGTCTGTTTTTGTGCCAGAGCTTCTAACTCTTAATTTCAGCTCAGGTCCTGATCTTAAAATTTGTGGGATTGAGCCCTGCATTGGGTTCTGCACTGACAGCATGGAGCCTACTTGGGATTCTCTCTCTCTTTCTCTCCTCCCTTTCTCATGCCCTCTCTCTCAATAAGTAAATAAACATTTAAAAATAAATAAATAAAATGATAGGAACTTCAAAAATATTTTTTTATAAATAAACTGAAGGTGATTATTAAAAATCAACAAGATATTTGGAAAGTATCTGTTCAAGCATGTTCTAAAGCTATCAACTTTAGAATCATCCATGAGAATCATCAACCAACATGAAATCAAAACAATGGCATTGACCTCTGAGGATTTCAAACACATAGTGGGCTTAAAGGTTCTTCTGTTAGCCATTTTGGAAAGACCAGGAGATTCCTAAAGGCAAAGAAACTTATTTGATTTGGTCTAAAATACTTCAACATGACATTAACATAAAGGTACACCTGCAGTTTCTCTTCTCCTGACACTTTTTTTTAGCTCCCCAGGAAAGGGTTTCTAAATGTGGCATAAATATATCTAATCTCAACAGGTATTTAAGGAATACATGCAATATCATGAGCACATAGATACTTGCTTTGAGGACTCCAAATTGTTTTGAAACATTTTTGATGAGGCTTGTCTGAAGATTTAGTAATGGACAAATTTATCTCAGAAGGTCCCTTACTAGGATAAATATTTGTTCAATTAATAAATGAACCTTCAAAACCTCAAGCCAAAGTAATGTTTAATAGTGTGAATTTAAGGCATCATGTAAGCCCATTGGTTTTTAATGAAGTATTCTCCTCTCAGCAGTGAGGCCTTTCTTTTTTGGACTAAGGCTCAAACAATTTCAAGGTAAAATGGATGCTTCTTTGCATGTGATCCTTTCAAAAAAAATGAAAGAAAGAAAAAAAGGTCTGAAGGACTCAGTAAAGGATTTGGTGAATATTGAATGGATGAACGTGAACTCTAAAACTTTCAACAAGATAGACAAATGCTAGTCAACAGGGAAAAGACATGTATAGAATCTATATCTACCTTTTCTTTTAAGCAGCTTTTTTTATTTAAAAGGCACTGTATTCACGTACTTTTTATTGTGCTAACACAAAACATATGCATAAATTTAACCCTTTTAACCATTTTTTGTGAGAGAGAGAGAGTACAGTGGAGGAGGGGCAGAGGGAGAGAGAATCTTAAGCAGACTCTGTGCTCCTCGTGGAGCCTGACAAGGAGCTGGATCTCACAACCATGAGATCATGACCTGAGCTGAAATCAAGAGTTGGATGCTCATTTTAACCATTTTTAAGCATACAGTTCAATGGAACTAAGTACACTTATGTTATTCTGCAACTGTAGGGGCCAAGGGCAGTCTACCCCAAAATGTGTCACTTTGACATGCAGCTTATTTCAAGCTAAAAATAATCAAGGCCCAAAAGAGGAAGAAACTTTGACCTCCCACTTAACTGCCTAAAAGAACTTAAATAGAGGACCCCCTTCAGGAAGAGAGCTCTCACCATAGGTAACTATGTTACAATATTAACTAGGGGTGGTAGATAGGGAGGAACCTAGCAAGGCCTGTTTGACCAAAGTCTACTCTATGTCCCTTATCTCTTTTTTTTATGTTTATTTATTTTGAGGGAGAGAGGCAGAGTGTGAGTAGGGGGGAGGGGCAGAGAGAGAGGGAGACTCAGAATTTGATTTTCTCCTATTAATCTGTCCCAGTTCAATTTATTTATTTTTATTTTTTTAAATATGAAATTTATCATCAAATTGGTGTCCATACAACACCCAGTGCTTTTTAAAGCAGTTGCCAAACTTTCACAATTACTGATTGTAGGTGTTTGGCTTAAGATAACTGTAAATGTGACTATTGGTCTACAGTTACGTCCCCAGAGAGGAGAAAGTCTTTATTCTCTGGTTCTCTATAGCTACTACCTCATACATGTCTTCAGATACTACTGACAGGGCCATTACTTTTACCTTCTGTGTAGCTTATTACATTCACTACACCCAGTGCTCCAAAGAAGCATCCAAGTATTCCCCGTAGCCTAAATATGTATGTATATATGTGGGGGAGGTGGGAGCAATGATTTTGTTTAGTTTGGTTGTACGCACTCCTCTGTCATTAGTACCAAGAAATGTTAAATTCTTCTAGTAAGGATTCTTTGACAGTTCTCCAAATTGGAAAATTCCACTTGACTCATTTCAAGTCCTCTGCCTTTTTAAGGAAATCACAATTATTGCAAATTTGATAATGGCTTGACAATCAAATGTTTTAAAACATTCATTTACAAAATTACATATATTTTAAATATGTATTCAGTAGTAACAAAGTAAATAATGTCATTTTATGAGATGATTATAAGTAATTAATAATAATAATAATAATAATAATAATAATAATAGAAATATACAGACTGCCTAGGATTTTCAAAATACCAATTAAGCTAAGCATCATGTCCTGTGAAAAAATGCATAGCTAAATACATAGCAGCTGTCTGACACTACTAGAACAGCAGGAATGTATTTCTCAGCAGGAATTTTTCTGTCTTCTGACATTTTCATTCTGGGTATTATAAATGGGATGTGTCGTTATATTTTTGTCATCTTTCAATTATATAATCTGAGAGTAAATAGGGTTCATTGAGGTAATCTCTTCGCTTCTCTACCATTGAAATTATCCTTTCTATAGAACCTAGAACAAATGGCCATTTAGACTTTTTTTAAGTGTGTCTGGTGACAAGAAACTTGCATCCTACAAAAACAGACTTTTCCATTCTTGAAGGGTGCTGAGTTTTTAAAAAGTTACTTTCTGGGTTGGTTATAACGCTATAACCATCACTACTACTTTTACTCCTTTCAGTAATATTGAATAGGCTTAATCATTTTCTATATGACAGTTGTTTACATTTTAAATACAGCTACCATTGCCCAACCACCTATGACAGTCACCACCCCAAAGCTCTTCTCAAGATTGAAAACCCATAGTTCCCACATCTGTTTGTTTCTCGCGAGTTTGTCTTACAACCTGTACCCTTTTCTTTGGAATTATATACTTCTGGGTTCAAACACTGACTCTCTAATATATGAACTGTAAAATGGGGGGAAATGATTACTATCACATTATCAGATTTTATGAGAATTGACAGGTAATCCTTATTTAATATTACGGGCTAAGCATCATTCTTCATGTGTTACACATGATAACTCATTTAATTTTAATATATACTTACCTAGTATAGTGTTTGATATAGTAGTAGCATGATAAGTGTTCATTTTCTGTCCCACTAATGATTCTAGTACCCTTTTGCTGAGTACACTTCAGTTTTTCAAAATTTTAATTAAGTTTTTTTTGTTTTTCAAAATTTTAAATGTGGGCCTGATACTCCAGATGTAATCTAATAAACTACAACAGAGGAGCAGTTTCTTCCAGTTCTAGGAAGAAGTTTCACTTGGACACTCTATAGATTAGATGAATCTAAGTAAAATTACTGTCTCTGATCACTACATGAAGATCCTTCCCTAAGTATCGTGACTTACTCATTTATTCAAGAAACATTTATTAAGCACCTGTCATAAATAAATCATACTATCATCTGTTAAGAATACAATTGATGATTTAAAAAAATATGGCCCCTATCTTTGTGGAGCTCAAAGTTCAGTTTTAAAGATAGACATTAAACAGGGGTGCCTGGGTGGCTCAGTCGGTTGAGCGTCAAACTTCAGCTCAGGTTATGATCTTATGTTTAATGGGTTCAAGCCCCATGTCAGGCTCAATGCTGTGAGCACAGAGCCTGCTTTGGATCCTCTGTCCCCCATTCTCTTTCTTCCTCTCCCCTGCTCATGCTCTCTCTCTCTCTCAAACATAAATAAACATTAAAAATATAAAATAGACATTATACAAAGACAAAAAAAAAAACATGAAGACTAATAGTAACAGGTTATGAATTAAAAGAATAGGGTGCAGTAAGAAAGAATAGTAAGAGAGGGGCGCCTGGGTGGCTCAGTCGGTTGGGCGGCCGACTTCGGCTCAGGTCATGATCTCGCGGTCCGTGAGTTCGAGCCCCGCGTCGGGCTCTGTGCTGACAGCTCAGAGCCTGGAGCCTGTTTCAGATTCTGTGTCTCCCTCTCTCTCTGCCCCTCCCCTGTTCATGCTCTGTCTCTGTCTCAAAAATAAATAAACGTTAAAAAATTTTAAAAAATATATCAAAACTCCATAGAAACTAAGTGACTACCCTATTATAACACAGTAATCACTGGCAGAGAGAAGGGAATGATCTATATTTCCTGAAGTCCAATGCAATATTCTGTCAGTCAATGCTGCTTTAAGCTAGAAAACATGGAAGGAATTCTAGGAATTGACATTTGAGCCACAAATACTTGTAATGTTTCCCAGCCCCACCTGGCCAACACTTATCCCATTATTCCTTACCGCACCCCCCCACCACACACACACATCTCATCTACTTTCAACCTGCAGTTCTCTTTCTATTCTTTTTTTTAAATTTTTTTTTTTTCAACGCTTTTTATTTATTTTTGGGACAGAGAGAGACAGAGCATGAACGGGGGAGGGGCAGAGAGAGAGGGAGACACAGAATGGGAAACAGGCTCCAGGCTCCGAGCCATCAGCCCAGAGCCCGACGCGGGGCTCGAACTCACGGACCGCGAGATCGTGACCTGGCTGAAGTCGGACGCTTAACCGACTGCGCCACCCAGGCGCCCCTCTCTTTCTATTCTTTAAGAGATAATTTTGTTACTTGAAAACATTGGAAAGTCAGAAGGTTGTTCTCTGGATGGCAAGAAGTTGTGCTGATCATCATTTGAAATCATTTGTATCCCTGAACCCCGATGAAAACAGTTTTATCACATCATTTTTTAGCTTGGGTATGAATAGGCCCAAAAGTGTGTTCTCAGCATGTGTCCCAGAATCCCATTCAATAATTAAGGAAGCTAGTTGGCTTCACAAAGTCAGCTTTCCTCAGCCATTCTACATATGGCAGGTTCAGGAATGGCACTTAAGTTGCTGAAATCCTTGACTACAATATCTCTGTGAAAGTTTGCTTTTTCTGTTCAGGCAAGACTATGTCAGTGGAATCCTTTATTTTACTGGAGCTTCTGTGTCTGTGGATGAAGGGGGTAGGGTGGAAGGAGGAGGAGCATGTTCCTGGTGCTGACTGTAACTTTTGCACCTTTTGCAAATAAGCTTGCAGGCTGTCCTGCAGGAGCTGCTTTGATGCTATGGTGCATTGGTCTCACAGCCCATTTCAAAAATGAAAATACCCAGCTTGCTTATTCTACCTCAACAAAGATTAGTCCACCAAGCTTGAGGAAATCACGACTTGCCAATAACTACATCTGAAGGGTCTGAATTATTAGCCAGAGCCTTCTTAGCTTTTAAAATCTGCTATCTGCTGCATATGTTGTCTAGATAACCAAGGGCTAGGGGACTGATTATTATATGCATGACATGGTTATTGTTAAAAGATAATTTTACCAAAATATGTAAAATCATGACTCTCATACAAATATAAAAATGAACAAATGCTAAAGACTTTCACTCATTAATGAGGAAATAGTTGAGGTATTACACAACAGATTCAAGAAAAAAAGAGTCATATTTATAGATTAGGAATATTGAAATAGATGTACAAATGGAGGCAAACTGGCTTTTTTCAAGGAGTATGGGGGGCACCATTGGACATTCAGTGAGAAGAATTTACATGTTTATGGATAAAAATTATTTTGCATTGCTCTCAGTTTTCTATAGTTCATAGAGTTATAAAATTGCTCAGACACAGGGGTGCCTGGGTGGCTCAGTCAGTTAAGCATCTGACTTCAGCTCAGGTCATGATCTCATGGTCCATGAGTTCCAGCCCCGCATCGGGCTCTGTGCTGACAGCTCAGAGCCTGGAGCCTGCTTCAAATTCTGCGTTTCCCCCTCTCTCTCTGTCCCTCTCCCGCTCATGGTCTGTCTCTCTCACTCTCAAAAATGAATAAATGCTTTAAAAAATGCTCAGATACAGTGAGAGACTAGTATCAGATATAGTGGAAGGGTGTGATCTAAATAATGCAAAGTCTTTCCATTCAAAGATAATTTTTTTCCTGCATTGTGTTGGGGGAAATGGCCCAGGCCTTGACAAGACTAACCAGTGGGCTAAAAGCCACAGTATCTCCACTACCAGGTCTTCTGTATTCTGAACTGGGCAACTTACAAAAACATTTCTTGAACCTTGTTTCAGGGTGCTTCCAGGCTTGATTCTTATTTTTATCCCTCTGTTCTTTTGAAATGGCACAATTTGTTCATATGTCAGTTTCACTTTCATGACAAGGAAACAGAAGATGAGATTAGCCATTTCATGGAAAAAGTCAGGAGCTAAAAAAACACATTTTCCTATTCAGTTTCCACTCCAGATTTCCTTTTCCTAAAGAAAGAGGATACTCCAAGGTGCCACTATCTCCCACCCCATAAAGCCCAGCTTGCCACAGCAGTTTGCTTTTGACTTGGTAAACTTACTTTCAGTCTTCTATTTGACAGACTTTCTTTTTCTTTTCTGCATATTTCATTCACTGAGCATATATGCAGGAAGGCCTGATACACACACCCACACACACCACGTATCATCCACATACACTTTAGGAATCAAATCTCCAAGTTTACCCCCAAATTATGTTATCCATTTGATTTTTTTTTTATTTAATTATTCTTTAATATATGAAATCTACTGTCAAATTGGTTTCCATACAACACCCAGTGCTCATCCCAAAAGGTGCCCTCCTCAATACCCATCACCCACCCTGCCCTCCCTCCCACCCCCCATCAACCCTCAGTTTGTTCTCAGTTTTTAACAGTCTCTTATGCTTTGGCTCTCTCCCACTCTAACCTCTTTTTTTTTTTTTCCCTTCCCCTCCCCCATGGGTTTCTGTTACGTTTCTCAGGATCCATATAAGAGTGAAACCATATGGTATCTGTCTTTCTCTGTATGGCTTATTTCACTTAGCATCACACTCTCCAGTTCCATCCACGTTGCTACAAAAGGCCATATTTCATTCTTTCTCATTGCCACGTAGTATTCCATTGTGTATATAAACCACAATTTCTTTATCCATTCATCAGTTGATGGACATTTAGGCTCTTTCCATAATTTGGCGATTGTTGAGAGTGCTGCTATAAACATTGGGGTACAAGTGCCCCTATGCATCAGTACTCCTGTATCCCTTGGATAAATTCCTAGCAGTGCTATTGCTGGGTCATAGGGTAGGTCTATTTTTAATTTTCTGAGGAACCTCCACACTGCTTTCCAGAGCGGCTGCACCAATTTGCATTCCCACCAACAGTGCAAGAGGGTTCCCGTTTCTCCACATCCTCTCCAGCATCTATAGTCTCCTGATTTCTTCATTTTGGCCACTCTGACTGGCGTGAGGTGATATCTGAGTGTGGTTTTGATTTGTATTTCCCTGATGAGGAGCGACGTTGAACATCTTTTCATGTGCCTGTTGGCCATCCGGATGTCTTCTTTAGAGAAGTGTCTATTCATGTTTTCTGCCCATTTCTTCACTGGGTTATTTGTTTTTCGGGTGTGGAGTTTGATGAGCTCTTTATAGATTTTGGATACTAGCCCTTTGTCCGATGTGTCATTTGCAAATATCTTTTCCCATTCCGTTGGTTGCCTTTTAGTTTTGTTGGTTGTTTCCTTTGCTGTGCAGAAGCTTTTTATCTTCATAAGGTCCCAGTAATTCACTTTTGCTTTTAATTCCCTTGCCTTTGGGGATGTGCCGAGTAAGAGATTGCTACGGCTGAGGTCAGAGAGGTCTTTTGCTGCTTTCTCCTCTAGGGTTTTGATGGTTTCCTGTCTCACATTCAGGTCCTTTATCCATTTTGAGTTTATTTTTGTGAATGGTGTGAGAAAGTGGTCTAGTTTCAACCTTCTGCATGTTGCTGTCCAGTTCTCCCAGCACCATTTGTTAAAGAGACTGTCTTTTTTCCATTGGATGTTCTTTCCTGCTTTGTCAAAAATGAGTTGGCCATACGTTTGTGGGTCTAGTTCTGGGGTTTCTATTCGATTCCATTGGTCTATGTGTCTGTTTTTATGCCAATACCATGCTGTCTTGATGATGACAGCTTTGTAGTAGAGGCTAAAGTCTGGGATTGTGATGCCTCCTGCTTTGGTCTTCTTCTTCAAAATTACTTTGGCTATTCGGGGCCTTTTGTGGTTCCATATGAATTTTAGGATTGCTTGTTCTAGTTTCAAGAAGAATGCTGGTGCAATTTTGATTGGGATTGCATTGAATGTGTAGATAGCTTTGGGTAGTATTGACATTTTGACAATATTTATTCTTCCAATCCATGAGCAGGGAATGTCTTTCCATTTCTTTATATCTTCTTCAATTACCTGCATAAGCTTTCTATAGTTTTCAGCATACAGATCTTTTACATCTTTGGTTAGATTTATTCCTAGGTATTTTATGCTTCTTGGTGCAATTGTGAATGGGATCAGTTTCTTTATTTGTCTTTCTGTTGCTTCATTGTTAGTGTATAAGAATGCAACTGATTTCTGTACATTGATTTTGTATCCGGCAACTTTGCTGAATTCATGTATCAGTTCTAGCAGACTTTTGGTGGAGTCTATCGGATTTTCCATGTATAATATCATGTCATCTGCAAAAAGCGAAAGCTTGACTTCATCCTTGCCAATTTTGATGCCTTTGATTTCCTTTTGTTGTCTGATTGCTGATGCTAGAACTTCCAGCACTATATTAAACAACAGCGGTGAGAGTGGGCATCCCTGTCGTGTTCCTGATCTCAGGGAAAAAGCTCTCAGTTTTTCCCCATTGAGGATGATGTTAGCTGTGGGCTTTTCATAAATGGCTTTTATGATCTTTAAGTATGTTCCTTCTATCCCGACTTTCTCAAGGGTTTTTATTAAGAAAGGGTGCTGGATTTTGTCAAAGGCCTTTTCTGCATCGATTGACAGGATCATATGGTTCTTCTCTTTTTTTTTGTTAATGTGATGTATCACGTTGATCGATTTGCGAATGTTGAACCAGCCCTGCATCCCAGGAATGAATCCCACTTGATCATGGTGAATAATTCTTTTTATATGCTGTTGAATTCGATTTGCTAGTATCTTATTGAGAATTTTTGCATCCATATTCATCAGGGATATTGGCCTGTAGTTCTCTTTTTTTACTGGGTCTCTGTCTGGTTTAGGAATCAAAGTAATACTGGCTTCATAGAATGAGTCTGGAAGTTTTCCTTCCCTTTCTATTTCTTGGAATAGCTTGAGAAGGATAGGTATTATCTCTGCTTTAAACGTCTGGTAGAACTCCCCTGGGAAGCCATCTGGTCCTGGACTCTTATTTGTTGGGAGATTTTTGATAACCGATTCAATTTCTTCACTGGTTATGGGTCTGTTCAAGCTTTCTATTTCCTCCTGATTGAGTTTTGGAAGAGTGTGGGTGTTTAGGAATTTGTCCATTTCTTCAAGGTTGTCCAATTTGTTGGCATATAATTTTTCATAGTATTCCCTGATAATTGTTTGTATCTCTGAGGGATTGGTTGTAATAATTCCATTTTCATTCATGATTTTATCGATTTGGGTCATCTCCCTTTTCTTTTTGAGAAGCCTGGCTAGAGGTTTGTCAACTTTGTTTATTTTTTCAAAAAGCCAACTCTTGGTTTCGTTGATCTGCTCTACCGTTTTTTTAGATTCTATATTGTTTATTTCTGCTCTGATCTTTATGATTTCTCTTCTTCTGCTGGGTTTAGGCTGCCTTTGCTGTTCTGCTTCTATTTCCTTTAGGTGTGCTGTTAGATTTTGTATTTGGGATTTTTCTTGTTTCTTGAGATAGGCCTGGATTGCAATGTATTTTCCTCTCAGGACTGCCTTCGCTGCATCCCAAAGAGTTTGGATTGTTGTATTTTCATTTTCGTTTGTTTCCATATATTTTTTAATTTCTTCTCTAATTGCCTGGTTGACCCACTCATTCGTTAGTAGGGTGTTCTTTAACCTCCATGCTTTTGGAGGTTTTCCAGACTTTTTCCTGTGGTTGATTTCAAGCTTCATAGCATTGTGGTCTGAAAGTATGCATGGTATAATTTCAATTCTTGTAAACTTATGAAGGGCTGTTTTGTGACCCAGTATATGATCTATCTTGGAGAATGTTCCATGTGCACTCGAGAAGAAAGTATATTCTGTTGCTTTGGGATGCAGAGTTCTAAATATATCTGTCAAGTCCATCTGATCCAATGTATCATTCAGGGCCCTTGTTTCTTTATTGACTGTGTCTAGATGATCTATCCATTTCTGTAAGTGGTGTGTTAAAGTCCCCTGCAATGACCACATTCTTATCAATAAGGTTGCTTATGTTTATGAGTAACTGTTTTATATATCTGGGGGCTCCGGTATTTGGCGCATAGACATTTATAATTGTTAGCTCTTCCTGATGGATAGACCCTGTAATTATTATATAATGCCCTTCTTCATCTCTTGTTACAGCCTTTAATTTAAAGTCTAGTTTGTCTGATATAAGTATGGCTACTCCAGCTTTCTTTTGGCTTCCAGTAGCATGATAAATAGTTCTCCATCCCCTCACTCTCAATCTAAAGGTGTCCTCAGATCTCAAATGAGTCTCTTGTAGACAGCAAATAGATGGGTCTTGTTTTTTTATCCATTCTGATACCCTATGTCTTTTGGTTGGCGCATTTAATCCATTTACATTCAGTGTTATTATAGAAAGATACGGGTTTAGAGTCATTGTGATGTCTGTATGTTTTATGCTTGTAGTGATGTCTCTGGTACTTTGTCTCACAGGATCCCCCTTAGGATCTCTTGTAGGGCTGGTTTCGTGGTGACAAATTCCTTCAGTTTTTGTTTGTTTGGGAAGACCTTTATCTCTCCTTCTCTTCTAAATGACAGACTTGCTGGATAAAGGATTCTCGGCTGCATATTTTTTCTGTTTAGCACACTGAAGATATCGTGCCAAGCCTTTCTGGCCTGCCAAGTTTCAAAGGAGAGATCAGTCACGAGTCTTATAGGTCTCCCTTTATATGTGAGGGCACGTTTATCCCTTGCTGCTTTCAGAATTTTCTCTTTATCCTTGTATTTTGCCAGTTTCACTATGATATGTCGTGCAGAAGATCGATTCAAGTTACGTCTGAAGGGAGTTCTCTGTGCCTCTTGGATTTCAATGCCTTTTTCCTTCCCCAGTTCAGGGAAGTTCTCAGCTATAATTTCTTCAAGTACCCCTTCAGCACCTTTCCCTCTCTCTTCCTCCTCTGGGATACCAAGTATGCGTATATTATTTCTTCTTAGTGTATCACTTAGTTCTCTAATTTTCCCCTCATACTCCTGGATTTTTTTTATCTCTCTTTCTTTCAGCTTCCTCTTTCTCCATAACTTTATCTTCTAGTTCACCTATTCTCTCCTCTGCCTCTTCAATCCGAGCCGTGGTGGTTTCCATTTTGTTTTGCATTTCGTTTAAAGCGTTTTTCAGCTCCTCGTGACTGTTCCTTAGTCCCTTGATCTCTGTAGCAAGAGATTCTCTGCTGTCCTGTATACTGTTTTCAAGCCCAGCGATTAATTTTATGACTATTATTCTAAATTCACTTTCTGTTATATTATTTAAATCCTTTTTGATCAGTTCATTAGCTGTTGTTATTTCCTGGAGATTCTTCTGAGGGGAATTCTTCCGTTTGGTCATTTTGGATAGTCCCTGGAGCGGTGAGGACCTGCAGGGCACTTCCCCCGTGCTGTGGTGTATAACTGGAGTTGGTGGGCGGGGCCGCAGTCCGACCTGATGTCTGCCCCCAGCCCACCACTGGGGCCACAGTCAGACTGGTGAGTGCCTTCTCTTCCCCTCTCCTAGGGGCGGGATTCACTGTGGGGTGGCGTGGCCCGTCTGGGCTACTTGCACACTGCCAGGCTTGTGGTGCTGGGGATCTGGCGTATTAGCTGGGGTGGGTAGGCAAGGTGCACGGGGGCAGGAGGGGCAGGCTTAGCTCGCTTCTCCTTAGGTGATCCACTTCAGGAGGGGCCCTGTGGCAGCGGGAGGGAGTCAGATCTGCTGCCGGAGGTTTGGCTCCGCAGAAGCACAGAGTTGGGTGTTTGCGTGGAACGAGCAAGTTCCCTGGCAGGAACTGGTTCTCTTTGGGATTTTGGCTGGGGGATGGGCGGGGGAGATGGCGCTGGCGAGCGCCTTTGTTCCCCGCCAAGCTGAGCTCTGCCGTCCGTCCGGGGGCTCAGCAGCTCTCCCTCCCTTTGTCCTCCAGCCTTCCCGCTTTCTGAGCAGAGCTGTTAACTTATGACCTCCCAGACGCTAAGTCGCGCTTGCTGTCAGAACACAGTCCGTCCGGCCCCTCCGCTTTTGCCAGCCCGACTCGGGGGCTCTGCTTGGCCGGCGAGCCGCCCCTCCGCCCCGGCTCCCTCCCGCCAGTCCGTGGAGCGCGCACCGCCTCGCCGCCCTTCCTACCCTCTTCCGTGGGCCTCTCGTCTGCGCTTGGCTCCGGAGACTCCGTTCTGCTAATCCTCTGGCGGTTTTCTGGGTTCTTTAGGCAGGTGTAGGTGGAATCTAAGTGATTAGCAGGACGCGCGGTGAGCCCAGCGTCCTCCTACGCCGCCATCTTCCGGAACTCTCCTATCCATTTGATTTTTAATGCTAAAAAGAGAAACAGTGGCATGGCCAATCCAAATAGCTAGGTAATGCTCAAATCATGTGATATGGCTTTGGAGTATGTTTTTGTGCCAATGTTTGAAATCTGATGTGCCTTATGGAAGGAAGTATTATACAGAAAATGTATTGTAAAAAATCCTTAAACACTCAAAACATGGTCCCACTTCAAGATTTGTAGCCAAGGTGAGTTCAGTTTATCTCTCAGCCTTGCTTTCTAACTCTATAAAATGAGGGGTTTGAACAAATTGATCTCTAAAGTTCCTTTTAGTTTGACAATTTCAGGATATTCTTGGAAATGGCATTGAGCTAACAGTAAATTCAAAAAAAAAAAAAAAGTTAACCAAACTCTAACTCCAGGGGATGCTGGGAAACTATTCAATTTCCCCTCTTGACCTTTTGTTTAAACTCTTCCCTGAGACCATCCTGGTGAGAATGGACCTCTTACTTTCAAGTATTCACTCTCCCCTTCACTAAGTAATATGAATGGCCACCATTTATTAAGTATTTATTAGTGTAGATACCCTGCCAAGCACTCTACATGAATTACCTCAGTTGTCACAGAACCATCATGAGGTAGATACAAATATTTACATTTTATAGATGTAGAAATAAGGCTCCAACATAGTAAAAAACTTACTCAAGTCCCCATAACCAGTACACATCAGTGCTGAGATGAAAACTAACTCTGGCTTCAAATTCAGAGCTCTTTTATACTAAATTGTGCTGCCTCTCTATTTATCAAATGAGTTATATGTAAGAACTGTGAAAGGCATTGTATAACATTCAACATTGAACAATGTAACTTTGAACAACATTGTATAACGTTCAACAAATGCCCTTAAAGGTTTTAACCAAAATCTTCCAACAAATGCCCTTAAAGGTTTTAACCAAAATGTAAAATTGATTATTCATTTGTGTTTCAGGAGGAAAAAAGAAAGAAAACTGTCTGTAAAGTAAGCATAAGTGAATTAAGTCTCAATAAATTGAAAAGTGAAATATTAGAAGAATAAATTGCCTAACAAAGGAAAACAGAGATATTAAGTATGACAATTCTTATGCCACTTTTTTTTCACTTGTGTCCAAGTCAAAGGTCCCAGCTCTACCATAAAATTGCTGTGTGATGTGGGCAAATCCCATTTCCTCTCTGGGTCTTTTTTTTTTTCTTTTTTTTTTCAATATATGAAGTTTATTGTCAAATTGGTTTCCATACGACACCCAGTGCTCATCCCAAAAGGTGCCCTCCTCAGTACCCATCACCCACCCTCCCCTCCCTCCCACCCCCTCCATCAACCCTCAGTTTGTTCTCAGTTTTTAAGAGTCTCTTATGATTTGGCTCTCATTTTCTTTTTTTTTTTCTATTTTTAAATTTTTTAATATATGAAATTTACTGTCAAATTGGTTTGCATACAACACCCAGTGCTCATCCCAAAAGGTGCCCTCCTCAATACCCATCACCCACCCTCCCCTCCCTCCCACCACCCATCAACCCTCAGTTTGTTCTCAGTTTTTAACAGTCTCTTATGCTTTGGCTCTCTCCCACTCTAACCTCTTTTTTTTTTTCCTTCCCCTCCCCCATGGGTTTCTGTTACGTTTCTCAGGATCCACATAAGAGTGAAACCATATGGTGTCTTTCTCTGTATGGCTTATTTTACTTAGCATCACACTCTCCAGTTCCATCCACGTTGCTACAAAAGGCCATATTTCATTCTTTCTCATTGCCACGTAGTATTCCATTGTGTATATAAACCACAATTTCTTTATCCATTCATCAGTTGATGGACATTTAGGCTCTTTCCATAATTTGGCTATTGTTGAGAGTGCTGCTATAAACATTGGGGTACAAGTGCCCCTATGCATCAGTACTCCTGTATCCCTTGGATAAATTCCTAGCAGTGCTATTGCTGGGTCATAGGGTAGGTCTATTTTTAATTTTCTGAGGAACCTCCACACTGCTTTCCAGAGCGGCTGCACCAATTTGCATTCCCACCAACAGTGCAAGAGGGTTCCCGTTTCTCCACATCCTCTCCAGCATCTATAGTCTCCTGATTTCTTCATTTTGGCCACTCTGACTGGCGTGAGGTGATATCTGAGTGTGGTTTTGATTTGTATTTCCCTGATAAGGAGCGACGTTGAACATCTTTTCATGTGCCTGTTGGCCATCCGGATGTCTTCTTTAGAGAAGTGTCTATTCATGTTTTCTGCCCATTTCTTCACTGGGTTATTTGTTTTTTGGGTGTGGAGTTTGGTGAGCTCTTTATAGATTTTGGATAGTAGCCCTTTGTCCGATATGTCATTTGCAAATATCTTTTCCCATTCCGTTGGTTGCCTTTTAGTTTTGTTGGTTGTTTCCTTTGCTGTGCAGAAGCTTTTTATCTTCATAAGGTCCCAGTAATTCATTTTTGCTTTTAATTCCCTTGCCTTTGGGGATGTGTTGAGTAAGAGATTGCTACGGCTGAGGTCAGAGAGGTCTTTTGCTGCTTTCTCCTCTAGGGTTTTGATGGTTTCCTGTCTCACATTCAGGTCCTTTATCCATTTTGAGTTTATTTTTGTGAGTGGTGCAAGAAAGTGGTCTAGTTTCATCCTTCTGCATGTTGCTGTCCAGTTCTCCCAGCACCATTTGTTAAAGAGACTGGCTTTTTTCCATTGCATAATCTTTGCTGCTTTGTCAAAGATTAGTTGGCTGTACGTTTGTGGGTGTAGTTCTGGGGTTTCTATTCTATTCCATTGGTCTATGTGTCTGTTTTTATGCCAATACCATGCTGTCTTGATGATAACAGGTTTGTAGTAGAGGCTAAAGTCTGGGATTGTGATGCCTTCTGCTTTGGTCTTCTTCTTCAAAATGACTTTGGCTATTCGGGGCCTTTTGTGGTTCCATATGAATTTTAGGATTGCTTGTTCTAGTTTCGAGAAGAATGCTGGTGCCATTTTGATTGGGATTGCATTGAATGTATAGATAGCTTTGGGTAGTATTGACATTTTGACAATATTTATTCTTCCAATCCATGAGCAGGGAATGTCTTTCCATTTCTTTATATCTTCTTCAATTACCTGCATAAGCTTTCTATAGTTGTGAGCATACAAATCTTTTACATCTTTGGTTAGATTTATTCCTAGGTATTTTATGCTTCTTGGTGCAATTGTGAATGGGATCAGTTTCTTTATTTGTCTTTCTGTTGCTTCATTGTTAGTGTATAAGAATGCAACTGATTTCTGTATATTGATTTTGTATCCTGCAACTTTGCTGAATTCATGTATCAGTTCTAGCGGACTTTTGGTGGAGTCTATCGGATTTACCATGTATAGTATCATGTCATCTGCAAAAAGCGAAAGCTTGACTTCATCTTTGCCAATTTTGATGCCTTTGATTTCCTTTTGTTGTCTGATTGCTGATGCTAGAACTTCCAGCACTATGTTAAACAACAGTGGTGAGAGTGGGCATCCCTGTCGTGTTCCTGATCTCAGGGAAAAAGCTCTCAGTTTTTGCCCATTGAGGATGATGTTAGCTGTGGGCTTTTCATATATGGCTTTTATGATCTTTAAGTATGTTCCTTCTATCCCGACTTTCTCAAGGGTTTTTATTAAGAAAGGGTGCTGGATTTTGTCAAAAGCCTTTTCTGCATCGATTGACAGGATCATATGGTTCTTCTCTCTTTTTTTGTTAATGTGATGTATCACGTTGATCGATTTGCGAATGTTGAACCAGCCCTGCATCCCAGGAATGAATCCCACTTGATCATGGTGAATAATTCTTTTTATATGCTGTTGAATTCAATTTGCTAGTATTTTATTGAGAATTTTTGCATCCATATTCGTCAGAGATATTGGCCTGTAGTTCTCTTTTTTTACTGGGTCTCTTTCTGGTTTAGGAATCAAAGTAATACTGGCTTCATAGAATGAGTCTGGAAGTTTTCCTTCCCTTTCTATTTCTTGGAATAGCTTGAGAAGGATAGGTATTATCTCTGCTTTAAACGTCTGGTAGAACTCCTCTGGGAAGCCATCTGGTCCTGGACTCTTATTTGTTGGGAGATTTTTGATAACCGATTCAATTTCTTCACTGGTTATGGGTCTGTTCAAGCTTTCTATTTCCTCCTGATTGAGTTTTGGAAGAGTGTGGGTGTTTAGGAATTTGTCCATTTCTTCCAGGTTGTCCAGTTTGTTGGCATATAATTTTTCATAGTATTCCCTGATAATTGTTTGTATCTCTGAGGGATTGGTTGTAATAATTCCATTTTCATTCATGATTTTATCGATTTGGGTCATCTCCCTTTTCTTTTTGAGAAGCCTGGCTAGAGGTTTGTCAACTTTGTTTATTTTTTCAAAAAGCCAACTCTTGGTTTCGTTGATCTGCTCTACCGTTTTTTTAGATTCTATATTGTTTATTTCTGCTCTGATCTTTATGATTTCTCTTCTTCTGCTGGGTTTAGGCTGCCTTTGCTGTTCTGCTTCTATTTCCTTTAGGTGTGCTGTTAGATTTTGTATTTGGAATTTTTCTTGTTTCTTGAGATAGGCCTGGATTGCAATGTATTTTCCTCTCAGGACTGCCTTCGCTGCATCCCAAAGCGTTTGGATTGTTGTATTTTCATTTTCGTTTGTTTCCATATATTTTTTAATTTCTTCTCTCATTGCCTGGTTGACCCACTCATTCGTTAGTAGGGTGTTCTTTAACCTCCATGCTTTTGGAGGTTTTCCAGACTTTTTCCTGTGGTTGATTTCAAGCTTCATAGCATTGTGGTCTGAAAGTATGCATGGTGTAATTTCAATTCTTGTAAACTTATGAAGAGCTGTTTTGTGACCCAGTATATGATCTATCTTGGAGAATGTTCCATGTGCACTCGAGAAGAAAGTATATTCTGTTGCTTTGGGATGCAGAGTTCTAAATATATCTGTCAAGTCCATCTGATCCAATGTATCATTCAGGGCCCTTGTTTCTTTATTGACTGTGTCTAGATGATCTATCCATTTCTGTAAGTGGGGTGTTAAAGTCCCCTGCAATGACCACATTCTTATCAATAAGGTTGCTTATGTTTATGAGTAACTGTTTTATATATCTGGGGGCTCCGGTATTTGGCGCATAGACATTTATAATTGTTAGCTCTTCCTGATGGATAGACCCTGTAATTATTATATAATGCCCTTCTTCCTCTCTTGTTACAGCCTTTAATTTAAAGTCTAGTTTGTCTGATATAAGTATGGCTACTCCAGCTTTCTTTTGGCTTCTAGTAGCATGATAAATGTTTCTCCATCCCCTCACTCTCAGTCTAAAGGTGTCCTCAGATCTAAAATGAGTCTCTTGTAGACAGCAAATAGATGGGTCTTGTTTTTTTATCCATTCTGATACCCTATGTCTTTTGGTTGGCGCATTTAATCCATTTACATTCAGTGTTATTATAGAAAGATACGGGTTTAGAGTCATTGTGATGTCTGTATGTTTTATGCTTGTAGTGATGTCTCTGGTACTTTGTCTCACAGGATCCCCCTTAGGATCTCTTGTAGGGCTGGTTTCGTGGTGACAAATTCCTTCAGTTTTTGTTTGTTTGGGAAGACCTTTATCTCTCCTTCTCTTCTAAATGACAGACTTGCTGGATAAAGGATTCTCGGCTGCATATTTTTTCTGTTTAGCACACTGAAGATATCGTGCCAAGCCTTTCTGGCCTGCCAAGTTTCAAAGGAGAGATCAGTCACGAGTCTTATAGGTCTCCCTTTATATGTGAGGGCACGTTTATCCCTTGCTGCTTTCAGAATTTTCTCTTTATCCTTGTATTTTGCCAGTTTCACTATGATATGTCGTGCAGAAGATCGATTCAAGTTACGTCTGAAGGGAGTTCTCTGTGCCTCTTGGATTTCAATGCCTTTTTCCTTCCCCAGTTCAGGGAAGTTCTCAGCTATAATTTCTTCAAGTACCCCTTCAGCACCTTTCCCTCTCTCTTCCTCCTCTGGGATACCAAGTATGCGTATATTATTTCTTCTTAGTGTATCACTTAGTTCTCTAATTTTCCCCTCATACTCCTGGATTTTTTTATCTCTCTTTCTCTCAGCTTCCTCTTTTTCCATAACTTTATCTTCTAGTTCACCTATTCTCTCCTCTGCCTCTTCAATCCGAGCTGTCGTGGTTTCCATTTTGTTTTGCATTTCGTTTAAAGTGCTTTTCAGCTCCTCATGACTGTTCATTAGTCCCTTGATCTCTGTGGCAAGAGATTCTCTGCTGTCCTGTATACTGTTTTCAAGCCCAGCGATTAATTTTATGACTATTATTCTAAATTCACTTTCTGTTATATTCTTTAAATCATTTTTGATCAGTTCGTTAGCTGTTGTTATTTCCTGGAGATTCTTTTGAGGGGAATTCTTCCGTTTGGTCATTTTGGATAGTCCCTAGAGTGGTGCAGACCTGCAGGGCACTTCTCTTGTGCAGTCTTGAATAACTGGAGTTGGTGGGCGGGGCCACAGTCAGACCTGATGTCTGCCCCCAGCCCACCACTGGGGCCACAGTCAGACTGGTGTGTACCTTCTCTTCCCCTCTCCTAGGAGCGGGATTCACTGTGGGGTGTCATGGCCCATCTCGGCTACTTGCACACTGCCAGTCTTGTGGTGCTGGGGATCTGGCCTATTAGCTGGGGTGGGTAGGCAAGGTGCACGGGGGCGGGAGAGGCAGGCTTAGCTCGCTTCTCCTTCGGTGATCCACTTCAGGAGGGGCCCTGTGGCAGTGGGAGGGAGTCAGAACCGCTGCCGGAGGTTTGGCTCCGCAGAAGCACAGAGTTGGGTGTTTGCTCGGCGCCAGCAAGTTCCCTGGCAGGAACTGGTTCCCTTTGGGATTTTGGCTGGGGGATGGGCGGGGTAGATGGCGCTGGCAAGCGCCTTTGTTCCCCGCCAAGCTGAGCTCTGCCGTCCGGGGACTCAGCAGCTCTCCCTCCCTTTGTCCTCCAGCCTTCCCGCTTTCTGAGCAGAGCTGTTAACTTATGACCTCCCAGACGCTAAGTCGCGCTTGCTGTCGGAACACAGTCCGTCTGGCCCCTCCGCTTTTGCCAGCCAGACTCGGGGGCTCTGCTTGGCTGGCGAGCCGCCCCTCCGCCCCGGCTCCCTCCTGCCAGTCCGTGGAGCGCGCACCGCCTCGCTGCCCTTCCCACCCTCTTCCGTGGGCCTCTCGTCTGCGCTTGGCTCTGGAGACTCCGCTCTGCCAATCCTCTGGCGGTTTTCTGGGTTCTCTAGGCAGGTGTAGGTGGAATCTAAGTGATCAGCAGGACGCGCGGTGAGCCCAGCGTCCTCCTACGCCGCCATCTTCCCTCCCTCCCTCCTCTCTGGGTCTTGATTTCCTGACCTCTGTGATGAAGATAACTAAATGGTCTCTAGTTTTCTCTGAGTGAGGTTCTGCAATTGTATGATGACATGGGAGTGTTTTACCTATATCGTCTGGAATGGAAGAATGGAGACTGAGAAGGATTTTATGCAAGGATCTCATCCAGTTATGGAATAAGAATTCTTATAAAGGAATAAAGAACTCTTTAAAGGAAATGTGTATCTCCAGAAAAGCAGCCCAAAGAATTTGCATAGCGTTTTTTATACAGAAACCTAATTGTGATAAGGAGAAAAAAAGTGGTGTATTCCATAACTATACTTTGAAATGTGTCCACAGAATCTTTTTAAATAGAACACATCTGTATCTGAGGGAAAGTTTTCAGGCAAAAAGGAGGCAACAGAGAAGTAAAGACAAATTTAGTCAGTGCTTCTGGTACATCTGGTGAAATGTATAGTGTAGCCAAAAGGTTAAAAATGAATAGCCCTAATTGCTGAGAATTCAGATAAGGCATATTCAACATCCGTGAACACCACAACTATCCATCATCCCATCTGATCCTCCTTCACAGCAAATGGAGAAGGATGGTGAGGACATGCTGCCCTGACACAGTCTCTAATTTCCTCAGAAAACAGCCCCTCCTCTCTCCAGCATCCGGAATCCAATTTCAGGAATGAATAAACAAACAAACCCAGAGCTGCTTCTCAAGGGGCAATATAATAGCCAAGTCACTTACTGAAATTTAGCCTCCCTAATAAGAGAAAAGATGGTCCAACACTATTCAAGCCTCAATGTTTTATGCAATGAGAAGGCAAGATTCATTCTCAATGCAAGCTTAGGTAGTTCTAAGACCTTGACCTTGTGATAGGCAGTTGAAGGGATTCGAGCATGCTAAAGTCCCTGTCCTTTTTCTTTCTTTCCACTGGCTTCAGCACAGAATCACAGTTAATCCATTTGTGGATCTTGCCTTTTGACTTAAAGAATACAACACTTTAAAAAAAAATGTTTATTCACTTTGAGAAAGAGAGAAACTGTTCAGAGAGAAACTGAGAGAGAGAATGAGCAGGGGCGGGTCAGAGAGAGAGGAGAGAGAATCCCAAGTAGGCTCCACACTGTCAGCACAGAGCCCAATGTGGGGCTTGATCTCAAGAACTGTGAAATCATGACCTGACCCAAAACGTAGAGTTGGGGGCCTAACTAAAAAAGTCATCCAAGGGGGCGCCTGGGTGGCGCAGTCGGTTAAGCATCCGACTTCAGCCAGGTCACGATCGCGCGGGTCATGAGTTCGAGCCCCGCGTCAGGCTCTGGGCTGATAGCTCAGAGCCTGGAGCCTGTTTCTGATTCTGTGTCTCCCTCTCTCTCTCTGCCCCTCCCCCGTTCATGCTCTGTCTCTCTCTGTCCCAAAAAAAAATAAATAAATAAATAAAAAACGTTGAAAAAAAAATTAAAAAAAAAAAAAAGTCATCCAAGGGCCCCAGGAATACAACACTTTTAAAGTTGCTGTGGCTATTAATTAAAGACGGGAGGCAGCCTAAACTTTAAGTCCCCAACGTGGCCTTTCCTTTTCCTAACTAAGTCTCCCTCACCTCCCCATATTTTGTACCTTATTTTATTTTTCAGTCTCATACAATCTTTCTTCTGTCTTTTCATACTCTCCTAGGTCTTCTACTATCCCTCAATCTTGCTTTTTTTTTCTGCTTGTGCTTTAAGCCTCTCTGAACTTACTATGGCTTAACTTTATTGACAACCACACAGAACTAAAGAAGTCACTGGCCCCTGACCTTCAAGATGTTCAGGTGTGGTCTTCATAAACTCCCTCATATTAAAGACCTTGCCATATACTTTTGCATTTTCCACCACATCCAGGGCTGGATGCTGAGCAAATGGTCAATAAATCCTTTTTAGTTAAATGTAATGAGTTAATCATTCCTCTAGATTTCCATATGTTTCTGGGAATAAGACATTTTGGTTTTCAACATCTGACAGATTTTGACATGATACGAGAATTCAGAATTTGGTCTGCTTGTGAGATCATAGATTTTTAATATTCCTACCCTATCAGTATTGAATGAGACTTGTTAAGAGCCTTGAGAAAAGTCAAAGTTGTCATTTTTTTATTGATGGTAGTAGAGGAGGTAGTTGGAATAATTTTTTTCATAACAATTGTTGGAAACAATCATTCTGTTTTGTCCTTAGATATCTCACTTTTAGGAAATAATTCCAAATTGTAAGCAAAATGTTAATTAGCTCAGTTTTGTTTCTGCTGAATGGAACAGAATTTTAATACTTGAGTTCTAATATGTTGTGGGCTCTTATACCCTTCCATTATAATGTGCCTTCACTGAGGCCATATAATCTAACTTGTATAGGGGCACCTGGCTGGCTCAGTTGGTGGAGCATACAACTCTTGATCTTGGAGTTATGAATTCAAGCCCCACATTGGGAGTAGAGAGTACTTAAAAATAAAATCTTTAAAAAAGATTATTAATCTAATGTGCAAAACTTCTCTTTATAGAGGACATGATTCCACAAATCCAAATGGCTAAGATTCACAAGGAACTCAGTGGCCATGTAATAGAATTAAACTAAAAAGTTCACATGATAATCTTGCCCTCTTTAATATAGAACTTATGCCTAATTCTAACAGTGGCCTAGGGGTTCGGCTTCCAAGTGAAGAGACAAATCAAGACTTTATAAATGGCATAGTATACAATTATGTTGGCAAATTATATTGCCTTAGAAACAATTCATAAAACTATCATCTGAATTTCAGGGGGTGAGTTAGCCATTCACAGATGACTTACTATATTTTAAAATTATGACTTTCTGAACCCTCTGACAGTACTTTCCCCCTAGGTTTTAGAAAGAATGTTACTTTATCATTTGAGAGCCTGGAGATTTTCCTCCATTATTAGCTTCATTTGTGATACTGAGAAGAACTAGGAAAGGTGGGTTCAGAGTTCAGGAATATAACCCTTGCCTGAGGCTATATAAGTTGGTAAAACTTCCTATGTCAGTGGCACTTTGAGAAATTTTTCCTTTTATGTAACTATACGATTTACCCATGAAGACGGGGTGGGGGGGGGGGGAAGGTTGATCTCTGTCCACAGCAAAAATAGTTCTGCACAGTTCAACTCCTTAGAGAAATACTGTTTTTTTTTTAGGTTAAGTAAGATTTTCCACTGGCATTTGTCATCGAGAAAAGAAAAAAAAAAGACTAATTTTTAAAATATTCTTGGCCTTAGAAGCCTAAGCGGATATACACTCTTTTTTTTTTTAAGTTATAACTTTAATTGCATGATTATTTGGAATGAAATACAGCAAGATTGTTTTTCTTATTATAAATCTATCCCAGAGAAGAAATGATAAACAGCAGGGAAATAAACTGAAGAAGAGAAAACCAAAGGGAATTGAGATTGTTCAGCCCATAGAAAAGCTGGCTAAGAGGTGATTGAGTAATGATCTTCTAGGACCTGAAGGGCAATCATTAGGACCAGATGCTCCCCATCTGAAGTGAGGGCGGTGCCACAGGAAATAAAACTATAGAATGAGAAAGTTTAAGAAAGAATGTACTGGCAGTGAAAGCTGTCAAACATCAGAATACATCACTATGGAAGTTATGAAATTACTCCTGGGATGTTTTACATTTTGCTTTCAAACAGGATAGATTCTCTCTTGTCTGAGATAATTGAGGTGAAATTAAAATGAGAAATATGGGCAAAAGGATATCTCAAGATTTTTCTTCAATTCTATGATTCTATGATCCCTGTATCTTTATTTGCATCACGTTCTCTAATGTGCTAGTTTTACAATGTGCTTTTTTGCATTATACTTCCGCCTAATGAAGTTTCAATTTCTCAGTTATTCCCAATTATGGAAATTTATTGTATGATTTTTTTATCAGCTTAGATTATTGAAAACTGTGGTTCTGCCCCACTGCTCTTCCTTTCTTTTCCAACTGTTTATTTTCTCCTTTTGCTGATTCTTCCACTTTTCAGTTTTCTGTTCACTCTCCTGTAAAGATCTTTTGAGAGCATGTGGAGGCTTTGCATAACACTTGGCATATTCGGTGTTTGAGGCCAATTTAATAGCTAATTATTGTTTTATAGTTTCAGGATGTGAGGCAACATGGGAGAATGTGATACCATACAGTAATAATTTCAGTGTAATCCATAATATTTTCACTTGGCATTCACTAAGTGTATGTCTTTGAAGCCACATTTGCTCTGTCTATATCAAAATAACCATTTGGCTCAGTCATTCTAAGGCAAGAGGTAAGAGGCTGGCATTATAAAGAGAAACTGTCGACCCACTTAACAGACAACTTTAGATAAAAACTTTCATTTGATTGTCTAAATCTTTCTTTCACTGAGTCACGTTGGGGAAATATAGGTAATGGTATGCCTGTCTTAGTGAAAGGGCCTAAAGAACCGTTAGACTGCAATAAGAATCCATCAAATGCCAAGGGCTCCTCACCTGTAGAAAAGTAAGTCTTAATGCATTGACCTGACACTCAAAGTCCTCCTAAATCTTGACATGGACCTTCCCCCTCTGTTATTTTTATTCCTCACAATGAGTCTTCTATTTTAACTTTACTGTTTCCATCATGCCATACTTATCCTAAAATCTACTGTTTCCTTAGGTGCTTTCTACTACCTAAATGTTGCAAGCCTCTCCTGACCAGTCCTCTTTTTCATCTTTTTTCCATCATCATAGTATCATTATAAATGCTACTTGTTGATTATTTGCCATGTTTAAGCCTTCAAATTCATTAGCCTACTTGGTATTTGCAAGAACACTGTGAGGCATATATTATTGTTCCAGAGCTCATTTCTAATAGCTTCTCTTCTAAGAGACCTCTTTTAACTAAATGAAGCCCAATAATGTCCCCTTCTCTGAATTCACAACACTTACTGTCTTTACCATTCGTTGAGACACTAAATCTTACTTAATAGTTTCTCATGTAAATATTATTTCCCTGATTAAACTGTAAGCTCGTTGAAAGGAAAAATCGGTGACTTATACTAATTTTTATGCCAATATAATGCAAACTACGTAGTAGGCCCACAATAAATATAATATACCCTAAGGAAGGAAAGAAAGAAGAAAAGAAAGGCAAAACAAAGCAAGGGAAAGGAAGCATCAGAAAGGTGATCAGAATCTGGTGAAGTTGTATCTTGTGACACCAATGGTATGTTATCACTTCATTAACAAATTTTTATTGGCTACCTCCTGAATAGCCAATACCATGCTGTGATCTATGAGGGAGAAAAGGGAAGGAGAAAATATTACCTCTGCTTACAATCTAGATGGGAAGACCAGAGTAAATGCACACTAATAGAGGACAATGTAATAAAGGTCAGTAAGAAAATTAAGAGCCAAACAATCCAAAAGACCAACAATACCAACATGGTGCTAAACTAAGTAGCACTGTGTAATACTGGAATGGGGAAAAAAAAACCTTTGGGATCCTTAGAAAATACCGTCCTTTCAGATTTTGGAGTAATTGTCCTTGTTCTTATTGTGTGTGTGTGTGTGTGTGTGTGTGTGTGTGTGTGTGTGTGTGTTTTGCCATTTATGCCTGGCATTAAAAAAGTACATGAGGGGTGCCTGGGTGGCTCAGTCCGTTAAATGTCCGACTTCAGTCAGGTCATGATCTCATGGTTCACGAGTTTGAGCCTCACATCTGGCTCTCTGCTGTCAGCTCAGAGCCTGGAGCCTGCTTTGGATTCTGTCTCCCTCTCTCTGCCCCTCCCCCACTCATTCTCTCTCTCTCTCTCTCTCTCTCTCTCTCTCTGTCTCAAAAATAAATAAAAACATTTTTTAAAAATGCATGAGAATGTAACAGAACAGAAAAATAGAAATAAAGCAGAGCCTTTACCCATTGCTTGGTAAAGTAATGGCACATTGCAGATGCTGTATAAAATCGAAACTTTTGGAAACGCAGTGAGTTTGTGAATCCAGGCAAAGGGATTCACAACATATCTGATATAAAAATGACATTTTATGCTTTGTGGTATCAGTCATTTTCTTTTCCTGACTTTCTTCCTTCCTTCCTTTTTGCTGGGAATTTTTTTTTCTTTAAATGAGGTAGACAGTCATGATGTATATTTTCTCCAGGAAGTAGAGCAATTAAAAACCTAGATAGAAAAAAAAATGTTTTCCCTTTTTCACCTTCAAACAAATATTATCCATATGAAATTTAAGATATGTCTTCAGAATTTCTCAAAATAAATACAGCTTCCTTTCTGAGATTAAATGTTTTAAGAGAACAGGACCATCTAGTATATTTCATGTATATGTGTGATTGCCTGTGCATATTATTTGGGGGAATATGTCAGGAGGCTGAATATCAATCTCCTTTATAAATTGATTTTGAGGCCTTATTTTGTAACTTTCACAATGTGTGTGTATGTACACACACAAATACTGTACATACATATTCCTTAAAGAGTTATAGAGCTACAAGTAACATCCTTCAAATGTGCCCAGCTTGATCCAGGAATAAGAAAGAAACCACAGAAATGTCAAAAGCAAGCCCTGGAGATTCCAGCGACTTGAATGTGAGTTAGTCATCCTTTGACATTTGAGATGATGGCTGAAAATGAATGCTCAGATCTTTTGAAATCTTCAATCCAGAAAATTTTGTGATGTATTACAAACTCTTGTCAACATGTCTAGGGGCCAGTGGAAGACAGAAATTAGGTCTCCCTCTCCCCTACCAAAATGGAGAAGCAAAATTTGGTTTTTCTATTAGAACATTTATGTCCTCTCTAGGTGAATACTTCATAGGCTCAAATTCCACTTTTCTTTTATCTCCTTTAATCACTTCCCTTAGCCTGTGAGAAAGGAAGGTTTAAACTGGAAATGAAGAGAGGATTTTCTTTGATATTTTGAATGAAGGTCATATTTAATATTCAGTATTAACATGGAGTGTGTCTATATTAATTCAAGGACAAATTTATAAGTAGCTTGCCTTTGAAGCTGTATCAAATCTTGTCCGTTTCAAGAAATGTTAGAAATAACTGAAATGGTGGAAAATCCTCGTGTGGTTCTGAGAGAGAAACTTCTTCAGTAGGACCATGCAAGATGAATTATTTTCATTAGAACTTTATTTGCATACTTCCTACTGCTGTAAGCCACACATAAGGAAAGAAACATTATGCCATACCCCTGATCTACTGAGCCAATGATTCTCTTCCTAACAAGCGTCCATGTATTACTTTTCTGTCCTGAAGACAAAAATATATAGTGGGATCAAAGCCAGGACTCAAGCATCAAGCACAAATATTTAGTCTGTCACAGCACAAATTCATAGGACATCTCATCTCTCCTACCATGCTACATCCTATCCCCTCATTCCAACCCATCCCGTGCTATATATGTATGTGTGTGTGTGTGTATTTCTTTAATTAAAAAATAACCATTTATCTTCTAATTCTGAGATTGTCTTCTTTACTTCCAATTACTTTGTAATTTTTGGCTTGTTGGCTTTATAATATTGTCCAGACAATGTTGCTCTTATGTTCCAGTGGACATATTTGGCTGCAAAAGTGTTATGAATAAACTCATCTTATTTTGCAACTAATCTGTATTACTTCAATGTCAGGGTACAAAATAGAACACACTTTTGATGGAGAGAATTGATTTACCATTTCAGCCATAAATCTGGGTCTTTGAAAAAGCATGAATCAGACAGTAGAATGTGTAGCAATGATATGTTTTCTTTTCTGATTTTAAGTCCTCTAAAAATGATAACTGTTGATTAAGGAATTAAATCATTGGTATTAACATGGCATATCTGAAAGATGTACCAAAATTTCTCTCATCTTTGCAATTATCAAGTTTTTGTCTTAGTTGATATATTGGGAAGTTGACCTATGTCGTTAATTTTTTTGTACTCATTTTTTTTATCTTTTTAAAAATGTTTATTTTGAGAGAGTATGTGTACGCATGAACAGGGGAGGGGCAGAAAGAGGGAAAGAGAGAATCCCAAGCAGGCTCTGCACTGTGAGGCCCAAACTCATGAGCCATGAGATCATTACCTGAGCCAAAATCAAAAGTTGAACCCTTAACTGACTAAACCACCAAGGTGCACCCTCATTTTTTTTATCTTTTTGTCATTGTAGAGGGAGTAGGTATAAAGAGAAGAAAGGAATAAGAGTTCTACATATACGTGTTCCCATTATTTGTTTTTTTTGTTGTTGTTGTTTTGGAATGGAGAGTATATGGATGACAGTAAAAGAATCACCATACCTTAATAGTAAGTCTTCATATGACAGCCTAGTTTTCTACTATTATTCAACGGAAGAAAGACAAAACATATTTATTGATTACCTGTTTTGTGTAAAGCAGTTCATCAGATGTTCTGGGAAACCCAAAATGACTAAGCTATGGATATGTGTCTGCAAAGAGTATATTGTCTAGTGGTTATCTCATTTTTTTTCTCTTTGAGTGCATGCCTTATCTTTGTTTTTGTTTTTGTTTTTTTTCTTGCAAGGTGAGGACCATAAGACCTAACCCATCACTCATTTGGGTGTCTGTTAATAAGTGGTACCTTGTTTTTTACTGGCCTTTATGACAATACCTTTAGCTCATGATGCTCTTTGGTTTTCTCCTTCCCTTTAACAGAGTATATAGTTGACAAGTTTGGCAAAGGATATCATGGATTCCTCTATCTCTCAAATCAAAAGTTCTGGATTTAGCTGTACAAGAAGCACATTCTTTGTTCTAAAGAAAGCAACAACTCACTGTCCAGAATGTTGTTTGTTCTATTTCTGACCTGCCCTAGACTCATGGATCACACATACATTATACATAACTTTCCAATAATATTCTTAACCATTAAAACAATTTTAGTGTTTTTTAAATTTTGTACATAAAGCCAATTTCCTTGTCATATCTATAGGCCCTACAAAATTTATTATTACCCTTGCTAATGCAACTGTGTTTGCACTTGGGTGCTCTCTCTCTCTTTTTACCTCTGCCTGTGCACACTCTTGCTCTCACTTTTGCTCTCATGCTTGCTGTCACTCTCACTCTTGCTCTTACTCTCTCTCTTTCTGTCTCAATCATGCTATTCTTGACAAGACCATCAAGATAAATATGGTTGTAGTAGGATGATGCTATCCATAATATCAACCTCAAAATATTAAGGGCATCCCTATATATTCCTATATGTATTTAATTTATTATGAGTCTATCATCTAGCAATTTGTTCTAAATTCTCCTTGAGCCTAATTGTATATTTTTATTTTAATACCAGTATATTTAACATTCAGTATTATATTAGTTTCAGGTGAACAATATAGTGATTCAACAATCCCATACAACACTCAGCACTCATCATGAGAAGTGTACTCCTTAATCTCCATCACCTATTTTATCCACCCCCCTGATTCACCTCCCCTCTGGTAACCAAGAGGTTGCCTCTCTATGGTTGAGTCTGTTTCTTGGTTTGCCTCTCTCTTTATTTTTTCCCTATGCTCTTTTGTTTTGTTTCCAAAATTCCACATATGAGTGAAATGTTATGGTTATTTGTCTTTCTCTCATTGACTTATTTCACTTAGCATAATGTTCTTTAGCTCCATCCATGTTGTTGAAAATGGCAAGATTTCATTCTTTTTATGGCCATGTAACATTCCATTGTATATATATATATATATATATATATATATATATATATATATATATATATCACATCTTCTTTATCCATTCATTGATTGATGGCCACTTGGGCTGCTTCCATAATTTGGATATTGTAAGTAATACTGCTATAGACATAGGGGTGCATGCATCCCTTTGAATTAGTTTTTCTTTTTTGTATCTTGGGAGTAAATATTCAGTAGGACTATCACTGGTTCATAGGATAGTTCTATTTTTAACTTTTTGAGGAACCTCCATTGCAAGAGGGTTCCTTTCTCTCCACATGCACACCAACACTTGTTTCTTGTGTTTTTTTTTCCCTTGTGTTTTTGATTTTAGCCATTCTGACAGGTGTGATGTGATATCTCATTGAAGTTTTGATTTGCATTTCCCTGATGATGACTGATATTCACATCTTTTTTAAACAGTTTTTTAAAGTTTATTTTGAGAGAGAGAGAGAGAGAGAGAGAGAGAGAGAATCCACGCAAGCTAGAGAGGGGCAGAGAGTGGGAGAGAGAGAATCCCAAGTAAGCCTCACACTGTCAACAAAGAGCACGATGTGTAGCTTAGTCACATGAACCATGAGATCATGACCTGAGCCAAAATCAAGAGTTGGGCGCTTAACCAACTGAGCCACCCAGGCACCCCAATGTTCAGCATCCATTTATGCTTCTGTTAGCCATTTGAATGTCTTCTTTGGAAAAAAGTTTCTTCATGTAATCTTCCCATTTCTTAAATGGAATATTTGTTTATTGGGTGGTTAGTATTATAAGTTCTTTATATATTTTGGATAATAATCCTGTATCAAATATACCATTTGCAAATATCTTCTCCTATTCCACAGATTGCATTTTAGTTTTGTTGATTGTTTTCTTCACAGTACAGATGCTTTTTTTTTTTATGTAGTCCCAGTAATTTATTTTTGCTTTTATTTCCTCTTGCCTCAGGAGATATATCTAGAAAAATATTGCTATGACTAACACCATCAGGAACATTATTGCCTGTGTTCTCTTCCAAGATTTTTATGTTTTCAGGTATCACATTTATGTCTTTAATCCATTTTGATTTTATTTTTGTGTATAGTGTAAGAAAGTGGTTCAGTTTCATTATTTTTCATGTAGCTGACCATTTGCTGGAGAGGCTGTCTTTTTCCCCTTGGATATTCTTTCCTGCTTTGTCAAATATTAATTGACCACATAATTGTGGGTTTATTTCTCCGTTTTCTAGTCTGTTCTTTTGATCTATTTATCTATTTTTGTGCCAGCACCATACTGTTTACATCACTACAGCTTTGTAATATAACATGAAGTCCAGAACTGTGATATCTCCAGCTTTGTTTTTCCTTTTCCAAAACTGCTTTGGCAATTCGGGGTCTTTTGTGGTTCCATATAAATTTTAGGATTGTTTGTTCTAGTTATGTGACAAAAACTGTTGGAATTTGATAGGAATTGCATTAAATGTGCAGATAGCCCATTTGGGTAGTATAGACATTTTAACAATATTTTTTCTTTCAACCCATGGGCACGGAATATCTTTCCATTTCTTTGTGTCCTTTTCAATTTCTTTCATAAGTGATCTCTAGTATTCAGAGTACAGATCTTTTACCTCTTTGGTTAAGTTTATTCCTAGGTATCTTATGGGTTTTGGTGAAATTGTATATGGAATTGTTTTCTTAATTTCTCTTTGTGCTGCCTCATTATTAGTGATAGAAATGCAAGAGATCTGCACATTGACTTTGTATCCTGCAATTTTACTGAATTAATTTATCAGTTCCAGTAGTTTTTTGGTGGAATCTTTCAGGTTTTCTAGACTATCATGTTATCTACAAATAGTAGAAAGTTTTACTTCTTCCTTACTGATTTGGATGTCATGTATGTATGTATGTATGTATGTTGTGGTTGTCTAATTTCTGTGGCTAGGATTCCTACTTCTGTGTTCAATAAAAGTGGTGAGAGTGGACATCCTTGTCTTGTTCCTGACCTTAGGGGAAAAGCTCTGTTTTTCCCCATTGACTGTGATGTTCGCTGTGGGGTTTTCATATATGTCTTTTGTTACACTGAAGTGTGTTCTCGCTAAACTTACTTTGTTGAAGGTTTTTACCATGAATGGATGTTGCACTTTGTCAAAGGGTTTTTCTGCATCTATTGAAATAATCATATGTCTTTATCCTTTATCTTATTGAAAGCACAATGGATTTTCAAACCTGGACCCTTGTCCCGAGTGGTTATAATTTTCCTTAGATAAAAGGAAGTTTAATGAGCCCTTATTGTGTGTGTGTGTGTGTGTGTGTGTGTACAGTTTACCCACCTTTATACAGCAGTATGATGTACTGTTTTTCTCCTATCATATGAAAGAATAAAGCCAAGCTATAAGAGAAAATTTGTTATATTTTTCTGGATAGATTTCTAAAATACTTGAATTTTTAAAGTTATATCCACTGTAATACTATTTAAGATTATTTGTTTTTATGAAAACAACAAACAGTAAGATGTTTTCTTTCATTTTGAACAGATTAGAAGAGATTAATTTCACTGTTAATTGTTTACTGAGTAACTGAAATAAAATATTCACTAGCTGACCATATTTATTGAATTTATTTTTTATCTCTTTCTTGTGTTTTTTTTTCAAAATGGGTTTTTGCTTCTTTGAGCAAAGATGGGGTGCAAAATATAGGATAGTTTATAAACTTGCCCTGACTTAAAATCTAAAACAATGAAAACAACTTAGTTTTATGATTCAATTCAAATACCTGTAAAATTATCTAATATTGTTTGATATTTATTACACCTCATAATTAGTTGATTTCTTTGTGATTTTACAATGTTTTCAACATTAGTGCCTAAATAAAAGTTATTTATTTTTGTGAATTATATAGATTTATAGATTTTTAAATACCTTAGGATTAAACAAAAAAGGGATCATTCACCTTGTACAGGCAAGCAAAATAATAAAAAAAAAGATTTCCCACATCAGTGAAGTGTCATTCAGTCCTCTTTCTGGGTTCCATCACTCCAGTTTTCCTAGGCTTCTGCACATGTACTAATTATCTTTGAAGGACAGGAAAGAGACAAACATTTTATATCAGCTATGTAGAGAAAAGCCTGACTTATCCCATTCAAGAGCTAACCTTGGTTCCCATAGGCAAACTCTTCAGATTTCATTCCCAAAAGAAATAGACAAACACCACATTGTCATTGTTTGCTGCTTTTTTTTCTTTTCCCCCCAAAACCATTTTTCTAATTATGCCTTTTAATTTGAGATAATCATACATCCACATGCAGTTGTAAGAAATACAGGCATACCTCATTTTATTGCCCTTCACTTTATTATGTTTTGCAGATATTGCATTTAAAAAAAATAAAGGTTTTTGCCAATTCTGCATCAAGCAAGTCTATCTACACCATTTTTCCAACAGCATTTGCTCACTTTGTGTCTCTGTGTCACATTTTGGTAATTCTCACAATAGTTCAAAGTTTTTCATTATTATTAATTTTGTTTTGGTGATATGTGTTTAGTGATTATGTCTTGCTAAAATTCAGGGGAGGGTTAACATTTTTTAACAGTGTAGCATTTTTAAATTAAGGTATATATATTTTTAGACATAATGCTCTTATGCACTTAATAGACTACTGTAAAAATAATTTTCATGTCCACTGGGAAACCAAAAATTTCATTTGGCTCATTATATCACAATATTAATTTCATTGTGGTAGCTGGGACTAAACCCTCAATATCTTTGAGGTATGCTTGTAATACAGACAGATCCTATGTACTCTTTACCCAGTTTCCCCTAATGGTAAGCTCTTGCAGAAATGTAGTGCAATATCACAACTAGGATACTGACATTGATAGTCACGGTGCAGACCAGTCCTATCACCACAAAATTCCTTCACATTGACCCTTTATAGAAGTACCCACTTCCCTCCCATTCCCTCCTTAACACTTGTCAACTGCTAAACTGCTCTCCATTTCAGTAAAAATGTCATTTAGAGAATGTTACATACATAGAATCATATAGTATAAAACTTTTTCTAATTGGCTTTTTTCATTCAGCATAATGTCCTGGATGTTCAACCAGGTTGCATGTTAATTTTTTTTCTTTTTTATTGTTGAGTAACAAAAGTCCATGGTATGGATGCAACAAGATTTGTTTAACCATTATCCATCAACATTGTTTTCAGGTTTTGGCTGTTGTGAATACAGTGGACATAAACATTTGTGAATACAGTGGACATAAATATTCATGTACGTGTCTTTGTATATGTGTAGGAATGTAAGTCTTCATTTATATGGGACATAAATGCCCATGAATACAATTGTTGAGTCATATGGTATTTGCATGTTTAATTTTTAAAGATACTGTCCACTGTTCCAGAGTGGCTGAACCATTTTACATTCCCATCAGTGATGTATGAATCAAGTTTCTCTACATCCTCCTCAGCACTTAATGTTGTCACTATTTTTTTGTAGTCATTAGTCAACTATGTAGTAACATCTCATTGTAGTTTTAATTAGCATTTCCCTAATGATGTTAAGCACGTTTTTATGTGCTTATCAGTCATCTGTACATCCTCCTTGGTGAAAAGTCTCTTCGTGTCTTTTGCCCATTTTCTAATTTATTGCTTGGTTTTCTTACTGGACAACTTTGAAATACTATTTTAATTACTACATAATATTCTAGATACTATTATTTTGATTTGATTTGATTTGATACTGTTTCTTTTCCAGATATGTGGTTTGTACATATTTTCTCCCACTCTTTAGATGGGGGCCATATATGACTTCCATACCTTCAAGATACTGTGGTTTTTCAGTCCTTACCAAGGTCACTTTTGGTAGATTTAATTTGTTGACTGCTTTTCATCCTTTTAACAGAGTATTTCAAAGAGAAAACCTTGTAATTATGATGAAATCCAATTTATCCATTTTTCTTTTTCTGGATTATGCTTTTGGTATTAAGTGAAAGAACTCTTTGCCTAGTCCTGGATTCCAAAGATTTTTCTCAATGCTTTTTCTTCCAAAAAATTTAAATTTAAATTAATCTGTTTTGAGTTAATTTTATTATATAAATTGTGAGACTTATTTCAAGTTTCATTATTTTTGTTTAAGGATATCCCATTATTCCAGCACCATTTGTTGAAAAGTCTAGCTTTCCTCCATTGCCTTGCTTCTACATTTTTGTAAAAAATCAATTGGATATATTTGTGTTGGTCATTTCTAGATTTCCTGTTCTGTTGATCTGTTGTCTATCTCTCCATCAGTACCACACAGCCTTAATGACTGTAGCTGTATAATAAATCTTGAAATCACACAAACTAATTCCTCCCACTTTGTTTTGTTGTTGTTGTTGTTGCTTGTTTGTTTCCAATATTGCTTTAGCTATTCAAGGTCTTTTGCCTTTTCATATAAATTTAGAATAATCTTGTTTATATGTAAAAAAAAGTCTTGCTGGAATTTTGATAAGATTGAATTAAAACTTTATATAAATTTGTGGAGAACTGACATCTTTACCGTGTTGAATCTGTTTTGTGTGTTTCTCCATTTATTCACATCTTTTTAGATTTATCTCTTCAGAGTTCTGTAGTTTTTAGCACACTAGTCTTGTACATGATTTGATAGATTTAGGCATTTAACTTTTTTAACGATTATAAATGACATTGTATTTTTATTTATTTCTTTTTTATTTTTGTTTCTATATTTTTAATTTTGATATCCATGGTTTCATGATATCTAATAGAAATACAATTGATTCTTTTTTCTGAAATACAGTTGCTTCTTGAATCTTTATATTATATCTTGAAACCTTGCTGAACTTATAAGCTTTAGTGGGGATTCCTTTCTATAGGCTATTTGGGATTTTTTTACATAGACATCATGCCATCTTGCAAAAAGGGACAGTTTTATTTCTTTCTTTCCAATATGCATGCCATTTATTTATTTTTATACCTTATTGCACTACTAGAATTTCCAGCAATAGATTGAATAAAAGTAGTAATTTTCACCTAATAAATAATGCATCATTTTACTCTGCTTTCAAATTTTTATCTTTTAAAAAAATGTTTATTGGCCATTTGGAGTTTATCTTTTGTGGAGTTTCTTTTGTAAAATTTTATTCAAGACTTTCTTGCTATTTTTTTCTATTAAGATGGCTCTTTTTAAAAAATCTATTTGTAGGATGTGTGTGTGTGTGTGTGTGTGTGTGTGTGTGTATGTGTGTTTATATATTTTGGATATAAATCCTTTGTTCAATATATGTATTTCTAATTTAATTTAACTTTTATTGTTTTTTTAAAATTTAAATACAAGTTAGTTCACATATTTGGTAATGGTTTCAGGAGTAGAATTTAGTGATTCATCACTTACATATAACACCCAGGGTGCATCCCAACAAATGCCCTCCTTAATGCTCATCACCCATTTAGCCCATCCACCTAAATGCCATCCCTCTAGCAACCCTCAGTTTGTTCTCTGTATTTAAGATTATCTTATGGTTTACCTCCTTCTCTGTTTTTATTTTATTTTTCCTTCCCTTCTCCTCTGTTCATCTGTTTTGTTTCTTAAATTCCAGATATGAGTGAAATCATATGATATTTGTCTTGCTCTGACTGACTTTCAAAATTTTATCTTTGTGTTTAGTTTTTAAGAGTTTAAATATAATGTCTTGGTATGGATTTCTTTTTTTATGTTTATCTTGTTTGGAGTTCATTCAACTTTTTTTAATTTAAATTCTAGTTTGTTAACTTACAGTATAGTATTGGTTTTAGGAGTAGAATTCAGTGATTCATCACTTACATACAACACCCAGTGCTTATCACAAGTGCCTTTCTTAATTCCCATCACCCATTTAGCCCATCCCTCAACCACCTCCCTCCATCAACCCTCAGTTTGTTCTCTGTATTTAAGAGTGTCTTATGGTTTAAGGCTATCATTTCAAGGAAAACAAATGACAGTTTTCATTGACAATGATAACATTCAAACTTGCATGCAAACATTAAAATTAAATTCTCTGCTGTAAGCCTGACAGCCTCTTCAGACATAGAGACTTGTGAGATCATTCAACTTCTTGAATCTGTAGGTTGATGTCATATTCCATTTCTGAGACATTTTCTTAGACATTGAGCACATTTTCAGTCCTGTCTTTATTTTCCTCTCTTCTTGGAACTCCAGTGACATAAATGTTACATCCTTTGTTTTAGTCCCTCAGGTCCCACAAGCTCTGTTAATTTTTTTCAGTCTATTTGTCCTGTATTGTTCATAATTGGTTATTTTTCTTGTTTTATTTCCATTTCACTGATTCTTTGCTCTGTCCCCTCCATTCTGCTCTTGAGGCCAACCACTGGGCTTCTTATTTTGGTTATTGTATTTTTTTCAGTTCTAAAATTTCCATTTGATTATTCTTTATATTTTCTAATTCTCTGCTCACACTGTTCTTTGCTAAAACTTCCTATCTTTTTTTTTCATTTGATTCAAGTGTGTTCATAATAGTTTCTCGAAGTCTTTTGTATCATGGCTATTTAAAGCATTGTCTGATAATTCTAACATCTCTATAGTCTTAATATTGATATCTATTGATTGTATTCTTTCATTTAGTTAAGATTTGCCCAGTTTTGGCTATAACTAGTAGTTTCCAATTTAAATCTGGACATTTTTTCTATTATGTTCTTATTTAAACCTTTCACTTTAGCTGGATTTCTTTTGACATTGTTCTATCAGAGGAAAATGGTGGTGGGGCATCCTCCCAATATTGCCTGTTGAAGGTAGAAGACTAGGTTCACTACTCAGTTTCCACTGACATTCAAAATGAGGATCTCCTCACTACTGCTGTATGGGTGGGAGTTCCATGTCCTTCCATGTTCTCCACTGACACCATGGTGTGAGTGACCTCATTATCACTTGGTACAGGTGAAAGGCTTCCTCTGAGAGCAACTCAGTGGAAAGGTTGAGGGGTGCCTCATCACAGCTGGGTGAGTTTAGAAGTCCAGACTCCTCACATGGTGTCTACTGACACCACAAAGGGAAGCGAGGAGGGTGGACCTTATTACAGCTGGTGGAGATGAAAGTCTTGGTTTCTTAGTTGACCTTCTTTGATGTCACCCTGATGGGGGTATTAGGGTACCTTGTTATAGCATCCTGAGAATAGATG
This sequence comes from Neofelis nebulosa, assembly GCF_028018385.1. Classification (NCBI taxonomy): domain Eukaryota; kingdom Metazoa; phylum Chordata; class Mammalia; order Carnivora; family Felidae; genus Neofelis; species Neofelis nebulosa. The sequence goes on from NC_080800.1 coordinate 86,046,096, forward strand.
TATAGATTCCCCTATCAGCCTTGTCTGACATGAGTATGTGTGGGGCCATAATTTTTTGTGTGATGTTTAGCTAGAGTAGGGTGATTATTTCCTAAAAGTTTTCTATTTTCCTAGGCTGCCCTTTTCCTGGTCCTTTAGCTAGAGAGAGCAAGTCTTTGTTGGACTTTTTTGTTTGTGCTTATTGATATTTCTAAGTTGCTGGCTTGTTAAGCAACAAAGCTGGAATATGTGAAACACAAAGAAAACACAAAACACTCACCATCATGTCATTCCTTGCATCCTGAGATCCCTAGCCTGTATTATTCTTTCTGCCTTTTAAGAGTCTTCTTCTGTTTGTTTTATATATAATATCCAGAGCTTAGTTGTACTTAACAGAATGAAAAGTGAAAAGCACATCTGTTCTATCTTCTCAGAAGTCTAATCAGACTCAGAAGTCTAATCAAGCAATTTTTTAAAATAAAAATTGTGTCCACCTGGGTACCCTTCTCCATTGGTCAAAGATAATGACCCCTTTCAAGATCACGCAAACATAATAGGCCAAACTAGACTACAAAGAGACCACAGAGAATTGTCTTTTCCTTGATGGTGTTAGGCTCATTAGAATCCACTTAGGAATTTCTCAGAGGTTAGCAAGATGGGGCCAACCAAAACAATGGAGAAGAAAAGCATTCTCTGGTACCCAAAGACTACCACTTTGGCCAAAAGGAATTTCTATCACTTGAACATCTACATCACTGAAGGGATCTTTTAAAGATTACTGCTACAAATCTTGGGAAATTTGTTTTACCATTAGATTCTGCTTGGTACCATATTACAAGGGCTGTCACCCAAGACACAAGAAATGTTAGATGAATGGCTTCCTAAGTAATTACATAGCACCAATTGAATAGGTAACTAAATAGCACCTTGTCAAAACTAGATAGGGGCGCCTGGGTGGCGCAGTCGGTTAAGCGTCCGACTTCAGCCAGGTCACGATCTCGCGGTCTGTGAGTTCGAGCCCCGCGTCGGGCTCTGGGCCGATGGCTCGGAGCCTGGAGCCTGTTTCCGATTCTGTGTCTCCCTCTCTCTCTGCCCCTCCCCCGTTCATGCTCTGTCTCTCTGTCCCAAAAATAAATAAAAAACGTTGGAAAAAAAAAAATTAAAAAAAAAAAAAAAAAAAAAAACTAGATAATAATTATGTGTATTTTTCATTTCCCTCAACTAGTGCTATTATATGAGAAAAACAGCAAGATGCTGTTTTAATGCTTTAGTGAGGTAGAAAGTCATAATGCTTTAGTGAGGTAGAAAGGTAGTGAGGTAGAAAAATTAAAATTAAAAAAATTAAAATTAAAAAATTGAAACCACACACACACACAAATCTAATAAATGATGCTAGATCCTAGGTGTGTTTTGCTCTGGGTGTTGAAAGTGGTTTGACAGTTTAGAGAAAAAACGGGGGGGAAGAAAAAAAAGGAAATCATTTGAGAATTTGAAAAAGTGAATACACTGAAGTAGACTAAAATGAGATGATGGGAGTAAAATAGAATTTGAAAAAAATTATACAAAAGTAAAGAATATAGTAGGAATAAATTAAAGAAAAATATTTTTAATAAAAATTAAAAATAAAAATGATTTTTTTCTCTTTCTGTATTCAAGAAAAAGAAAAGAAACAAAAAATAGAAAAAGAGAGAAAAAAAGAAATCGTTTGAAAATTTGAAAAAGTGAATACACTCTAGTAGACTAAACTAAAATTATGGAAGTAAAATAGAATTTGAAAAAATTTACATAAAAGCAAAAAATATAGTAAAAAATTAACGAAAAATATTTTTAATAGAAATTGAAAGTAAAATTAAGTTCTTCACTTTCTGAATTCAAGAAAAAGAAAAGAAACAAAAAAGAGAAAAAAGAAAAAGAAAAAAGAAAACAAGGAAATCGTTTGAAAATTTGAAAAGGTGAATACACTGAAGTAGACCAAAACAGAATGATGGAAGTAAGATAGAATTTGAAAAAATTTACACAAAAGTAAAAAAATATATAATAATAAAAATTAAAAATATTTTTAATAAAAATTGAAAATAAAAATGAGTTTTTTTCTTTCTGTATTCAAGAAAAAGAATAGTGTAAAAGAGAAAATAAACAAATTGAATAGATGGACCTACTAACAGTTGGAAATAGGACTGAAATTACTTTGTTTTCCCCTAGAAGTCAGACTATGTAGTGCTTTATAGTCCATAAACTAAGTAGGTGGTGAGACTTGTTTTCTTGAAGAGCGAGGTTGGCCCAGTTGGGCGGGGCTCAGTGTAATTGCTCAGTTCTCCACTAGATGTCGCTGCTAGCCTACTGGGATGGATTGTTGCAGTGCTCATAGGTGCGTTTGCGCATGCGCGGGAGCGGTGAAACTGGCGTCACCCATCTACCCAGTGTCTAGTATGGGAACTCTGTTCTCTCTGATCAGCAATGGCAGATCATCCTCTGTCTTCAGCTTTCATCCACTCCCCACTTTTTCACTCTCCGTGACCAGGCCCCAGGCAGTACCTCTCTCCCGAATTTTATTTCAGATGTGGCTGTTTTCCCCAGCCCTTTACTTCTGAAAGACTGCAGCTTTGACCCGTTCTGCCCCTCTGTGGGAGTGTCTCACAGAGCAATGGCCAAATGCTGGCTGCACCCAGGAATGCCTGCTGGACCCTGCTGCTGCCGGTGCCCCAAGACTGCAGCCAGGTGTCAGACTGCCCCAGAAACAGTTCATGAGATAGTGTAGCAGCAGCTTTCAGGGATTATGGAAAATCACAACACACATCTGGCACCAGGCTTCACCCTTAATGACCCTGTTCCAGCACCAGCAAATGTGGCCATTTTTTGGGGTCTGCTGGAACCAGGTGGCTTCAACAGTCTCTACCAAATGTTCTTCCAGCAGTGGAACTGCTTTTCCCCGTGTGGCCTGAGAACCTCCTGGACCCCACTCTGTTCCTGGGGATTCGCCCTTCCCACCAGAGCACTGCCAGGTATCGAGCTGCAGAGTTGGAAACTTTGCGCTCCCCTTGTTTACAGTCTTAATGGAATTTAAACCCTCTCCTTTCTCCTTTCTCCCTTTTTAGTTTAGTCCCTGTGGCTGTTTACAATTTTCCACTTTCTCTCCAACTGCTTTTGGGGAGAGGTGCTTTTCCCATATTCTCCCCCGCCCCAATCTCCGTCTTCTCTCCACCTGCAAAGGCGACTCCCTGCCTGCCACTGGCTTCTCTCTCCCCAAGTTCACCTCTCCGTGCCATGTACCTGCTGAATTCTGTGGCTCATGTTGTGCAGATTGTGTGAATCCTCCAGTTTTATAGGTGTGTAGGATGGTTTAGTGCTGGTCTGGCTATATTTCATGGACGCGAGACTCACAAAAAACTTCCATGCTGTTCTGCCATTTTGGCTCCTCCTCCACCTGTAGTACCTATACATTTAGATTAATTTCTGTCTTCTTGAGGTCTTTAAAATATCCTAGGTTCCTGACCTGCCAGGAAGTGATCTTACTTACTGACCTATAAGACTAAGAATGGTGGAAACCAGGTTGCAGGCCAGTTTTCCCAACAGGGCTTTGTAAGCTTTGGCTTTATAAAGTCAACCATAGTTCCTTAAAAGTGTCTGATCACATAGGATTAAGTGAGCATAATTCTCAAATACAACATCCTAGGCAAATCTTTTGTTGTATAACCAATACATTTCCAATTATGTCCTAATAAAAGGAGAACAGATTCTTATTGAACTTATGCAAATAACTACACTGATATGAAAACAAGAACATTCCACAAGAGTTTCTGAATTGTGAAAGGGTCAGATAAGAATATATCATTTATAAATGTTTCGTTTCAGTTTACAAAAGTAAAGTCTACTCAATTGTTATGAGTTATAATTAGCTTAAGAAGAAAGAAAATACTTTTTTTATGAAATTAAAAAATAAAACATAAAACATCCAGAATATTATTTTAAAAATCACATCATTTGGGGGTGCGTGGGTGGCTCAATTAGTTAAGTGTCTGACTTTTGATTTTGGCTCAGATCATAATCTCATGATCATGAGATCTTAAGCCCAGCTTAAGATTGTTTCTGTCTCTCTGGGGCATCTGGGTGGCTCAGTCGGTTGAGCGTCTGATTTTGGCTCAGGTCATGATCTCACAGTTAGTGAGTTTGAGCCCCACATCGGGCCCTGTGCTGACAGCTCCAACAGCTCGGAGCCTGGAGCCTGATTTGAATTCTGTGCCTCTTTCTCTGCTCCTCCTCTGCTCATGCTCTGTCTGTCTCTCTCCTTCAAAAATAAATAAAAAAAAAAAGATTCTCCCTCTCTCCCCCTGCCCCTTTCCCCCACTTGCACACACTCTCTCTCTAAAATAAAATTGTTTAAAAATTATAAAAAAGAAAAAAATAACATAGTTTTATTCAGTCTCATATAATTAATTCTCCTTCTACATGATCTTGTGTTAGCAGAAGTCTGTACCCAAAAGAATTTGGCATAATCCTTTTCTTCTGGGCTCTGAGACAGTTTCTCTTTGTTGAAGATGAATCACTCAGGCTTGTAGCTGATTGCAAGTACTTTCAGGGAAGCATCAGAGTAAAACAAAACATCAAATCTATAAAAACAAAACAAAACAAACAACAAAAACAACAAATTGAGTCATAAATATAAGGAACTGGTGGCTGCCAGAGGGGAGGGGGTTGGAGAGATGGGTGAAATAGGTGAAGGGGATTAAGAGGTAGTCCAACATCCAATTATAAAATAAGTAAGTCACAGGGATGCAAGGTATAACATAGGGAATATACTCAAAAATATTATAACTTTGTATGATGACAGATGATAACTATACTTGTCATTGTTAGCATTTTGTATTGCGTTTAATTGTCAAATCACCATGTTGTACACATGAAACTAATATAATATGTCAACCATACTTCAATCTGAAAAAATCTCTATATGGGGCTCCCAGGTGGCTTAGTAAAAAAATCTCTGTACGGGGCACCCAGGTGGTTCAGTCGGTTAAGTGTCTGGTTCTTGGTTTCAAATCAGGTCATGATCTCATGTTTTGTGAGTTCAAGCCCTGCATTGAGCTTTGTGCTGACAGAGCCTCCTTGGGATATTCTCTCTCCCTGGCGCTCTGCCCCTCCCTTGCTTGTGCTCTCTCTCTCTCTCTCAAAATAAATAAATAAATAAAGACATTAAAAATCTATACATGACAAAATACTTAAAATGGCTGTGGCTTATTACAGATAACTTTAAGTGAAAGATTTGAATTGATTTCATTACAAGATTAGTGAAGCTGACAAGTAAATGTGGTTATTTTTTTGATAAGCAAAACAAGATAGTAAAGTCTGTCCAAAAAATGTTTTAGACTAAATAATTATAAACATAGTAGTTAACCCTATTCTCAAAAAAGACGATGAACATTATATCTAATTCTTGAAATGGATGAACATAATTTTTACTGAGAAAAGAATCTTAAAATAGAACATATAATAATCCTGACATAATATACAATGAGTATTCCAAGCATATAGTAAGAATATACCAAGAACATTTCCATATCAGGTAAAGTGATTCAGTGTGGAGTACATTCTAAACATCTCTATATCGGGGCGCCTGGGTGGCTCAGTAGGTTGGGCGGCCGACTTCGGCTCAGGTCATGATCTCGCGGTCCGTGAGTTCGAGCCCCGCGTCGGGCTCTGTGCTGACAGCTCGGAGCCTGGAGCCTGTTTCACATTCTGTGTCTCCCTCTCTCTGATCCTCCCCCGTTCATGCTCTGTCTCTCTCTGTCTCAAAAATAAATAAACGTTAAAAAAAAAATTAAAAAAAAAATAAACATCTCTATATTAAAATTCCATAGGTAAGTGATGTGAATCCCCATTTGAAAACTACTGGCCTAGAAGATGCCATATTCAAATAAAAAATCAAAATTATGACAAAGTTAACATTTTTTTTAAAAACTGAAATTATGACTGATAACACTATATTGCTATCTAATATCAAGCAAAGAACTGCCAGGACTGTGATAAACAGAAACATATTATGGACTACAAGTACTTTGACACATCTCTTGGAACTTCCTACACTGTATACAATTTCTGAAATATTTATACTAATAACATTTTACCCACACAAGTTTGATGTAGAGAAGACTGAGCATCTTTTCTGATTTGAGAACTCTCCCCATGCAACTTATCAATAGTAACATATCAGATAAACCTAATTATTTCTATAACCTCTATTTTAACAAAAAACAAATCTGTGTTCCTTTCCAGGAAGCCTAAAAAATAACTCAGAAGTTACATTTTATTGAATTGTATTTTACATCTAAGAATCAATTTTATAAAGGCAAAGTCATCAGTGGAGGAAGAGAGATCTTTCTTTTCCTCTTATATGGCCGCAGTTCTATCATATTAGGGCCCTACCCTATGACCTCACTTAGCCTTAATTATCTCCTAAATACCCTATCTCCAGTCACATTGGGGGTTAGGGCATCAACATATGAATTTGGGGGTATACAATTCAGTCCATAACACACTCTCACACAGAGAGCCCTTATAATTTCAGTTCTAAAATGTTAGCCATGGGTCAAGTTAACACAGAAGTATATAACTTACTGGTCTACATCAAAGAGCTATTCTCCTCTCAGTGGGTAAAAATACTTAACTGACTTGAGTTCAAAATTGACAATAATAATAATAATAATAATAATAATAAAATTGACAATCAGAAAATCTTAAACAAGATACTCTCTTGTCTCTTGCCCAGTAGGCACAAGTTCTCTTGGTTCCTATTGGAGCAATTCCTTCAACTATTAATCAATTTACAGAAATCATCAAATGATCAAACCATAAAACCAAATTTCCAATAAAAACAGATAAGAAAGTATACCCTCTGTTGTCTTTCACCCTAACAAATAATATATTTCTATAAATAATCCATTTATAGTTATCACCAAATGCTCAAACCATAAAACCAGATTCTCATTGGAGAATAATTTATTGGATATAAACAAACCAAAAATAAGATTAGTAGAGAGCAAAATTGAAATGAGAAAAACAGAGTCAGCATAGTTTTACTTCCACTTTGGACTCACCTCTGGGAACTAAGAAAAGGCATGCCTGAGCTAAAACTTACAGGATAATTTTCATAAAAAGGTAAAAATCATGACTCTCATATAGATATAAAATGAATATGTGCTAAAGATTTTTACTCTTACAAAATGAAGGAACCAAGGAGATATTATAGTCTTTTTAAAGGAAAAGACAAAAGAGCACAGATGTAGATAGAATAAAGTATACCACAAATCTGGACTTCCAGTTAGATCACAAAGCTGTAGTAATCAAAACAATATGCTACTGGCACAAAAACTGACACATAGATCAATGGAACAGAATAGAAAATTCAGAAATGAATCCACAACTATGTGTTCAATTAATCTTCAACAAAGCATGAAAGAACATCCAGTGGGAAAAAGTTTCTTCAACAAATGATGTTGGAAAAACTGGGCAGCAATGTAGAAAAGAATGAAACCGCTTTCTTACACCATACATAAAAATAAATTCAGAATGGATTAAAGACCCGAATGTGAGACCTGGAACCATAAAAATCCTGGAGAACACAGGCAGTAACTTCTTTGCCATTGTCCATAGAAACTTATTTCTATATTTGTCTCCTGAGGCAAGGGGAAAAAAGCAAAAATAAACTATTGGAACTTCATAAAAACAAAAAGCTTCTGCACAGTGAAGGAAACAATCAACAAAACTAACAGGCACCCTATGGAATGGGAGAAGATATTTGCAAATGACATATCTGATAAGGGGCTAGTATCCAAAATAAATAAAGCACTTATAAAACTCAGCACCTCCACACTGGGTGTTGTATGGAAACCAATTTGACAGTAAATTTCATATATTAAAAAATAAATAAATAAATAAATAAATTAAAAAAAAGAGAGATTCAGAAAAAAAAAAACAAAAAACAAAAACTCAGCACCTCCAGAAAACTAATAATCCAATTAACAAATGGACAGAATACATGAACAACATTTTTTCCAAAGAAGACATTCAGATGGCCAACAGACACATGAAAACATCCTCAACATCACTGATCATCAGGGAAATGAAAATAAAAACTACAATGAGATATCATCTCACACCTTTAAAAATGGCTAAAATCAACAACACAAGAAACCACAAGTGTTGGCAAGGATGTGGAGAAAAAGGAACACTTTTGCACTGTTGGTAGGAATATAAACTAGTGTAGCCAGTATGGCAAATAGTATGGAAGTTCCTCAAAAAGTTAAAAATAAAACTACCGTACAATTGAGTAATTGCACTACTAGGTATTTAACCAAATAATACAAAATTACTAATTCAAAGGAATACATGAGCCCCAAAGTTTATAGCAGCATTATCAATAACAGCCGAATTATGAAAACAGGCTGTTTCGAAATATGAAAAATTATGTATATATGTATATACATAATATACACATATATAAACACAGATACACACATATATTATTCAGCCATAAAAAAGAATGACATCTTGCCATTTGCAATGATGTGGATGGAGCTAGACAGTATTATGTTAAGCAAAATAAGTCAGTCAGAGAAAGACAAATACCATATGATTTCATTCATATGTGAAATTTAAGAAACAAAAAAAATAAGCAAAGGGGAAAAAAGGTGAGAGAGAGACACACACAAAACAAGAAACAGACTCTTAACTATAGAGAACAACTGATGGTTACCAGAAAGGAGGGCTGTGGGTTAAATAAGTGATGGGGATTAAGGAGGGTACTTGTAGAGATGAGCACCAAGTATTGTATCTAAGTGTTGAATCACTATATTGTACACCTGAAACTAATATTTCACTGTATGTGCACTAATTGGAATTTAAATAAACACTAACTAACTCAGGGTACCTGAGTGGCTCAGCCGGTTAAGTGTCTGACTTCAGCTCAGGTCATGATTTCATGATTCATGGTTCATGAAAGCTCAAAGCCTGGAGCCTGCTTCAGTTTGTGTCTCCCTCTCTCTCTCTGCCCCTCCCCTGATAACACTATGACACTATCTCAAAAATAAATAAACATTAAAAAACCTAACTGAATAGATAGATAGATAGATAAAATGTTAAAAACAAACAAAACCTTAAAAAAATAAAGTAGTATTTGTATGAATTACAAATGGAGACAAAATTGTTTTTTTCAATGAGTGTGAACAGAAGGAAATCAATTAAACTTCTCCCAGGAAGATAGAATTTACAATTTAGAAACAGTTACTAAATAGCTCAAAGAAAATTATCAGGCTAGAATAAGATAGGCCACAAGTTTTCCACTGAAATGTAGATTTCCACTGAAACACTATATTTTTTCACATATAGAAATAATTGAGAACTGTTTTATTTTAGAATACATTCTATAATTATTTTTGTTGGAAATATTGCAAATTATTCTGTTCCAGATAATCTTCAACTGAGTTCATACATTCTCATAGACTTTGGGGTTATCATTCACCACCATCACTACACCACCATTACTACCACCACCATAATCATCATAATGATTCTTAGTACTTACACAACACTAACTCTGTGCCATACGTGCTTCTAAGCACTCTACATACATTACTTCACTTATTCCCTACAATTATGTAAAGTAGGCACTATTATCCCCATTTTACAGGTGAAGAAACTAAGATAGAGAATTGAAATAATGTCTATGATTGCACAACTAGCAAGTTCTAGTAGGTAGGCCACTGAGATGTGAGCTTATTATTTGGAGAATCTCATCTAGATTTTCCTAAATTGTTTCATATAATCTACAAAATGCAAAAAAAAAAAAATACTGGGCATTCCTGAAAACCAATAGTGCTTTCATTCTTCCATTGGTTCACTGAATAATTATTGAGTACTGCTATATCCCAGGTGCTGTGCTAAGTGCTGCAAGTGCATAATGATGGGGTTCTGGACATGCTAACCCCAAATATGGCATCTTAGCATATTGAATATTTTAAATTGAAGTGTTTTGAGAAAATAGCAGAAACAGGAAAATCACCCTAACCTCCTCCCACTCTTTCCCTTTTCTCCTGAAACAGGTCACAAAACCCTCATATGAAGGTTTCCCATTCTTCATCAAATCTAGTATAAAATACTCAGCTTTGAGTGATTCTCTGGGTCTTCATTTTCTTATGAATTATACCATGTCACTTAAATAAGTTTGTGTGCTTTTCTTCTGTTACTCTGTCCGTGTAGTTTAATTTTTTGACCCAGCCAGGGACGCTAACATGGTCAAGGAAAACTTTTTCTTCCCCTACCATATATAAGTGAAGCAACATATGTAGCCTCAAGTTGCCAGTTTGGGGGGGGGTGGGAGTAGACATGTATGAAGACAATTATAAAGCAATATGCACTATCAGGAGCTTGCAGTTTGCTGATGCAAAAACACATATTTCAAAAAATATATAAACACTGAAGGATAGAAAAGGTTGAAGATGGGGGCAAGGGTGAAATTGGGGAGAGACTTGACTACTATGCAAAGTGACTCTGAGTATCCTGAAGGCCAAAAAAAATTATAAAGTTTTAAGCAAGACTTGAATTTTAGAAAGATCACTCCAACAGCAGTATGGGAAGGAGTTACATAATAAGCCTGGCTTCAGAGAGACTAATGTATCTGTTGCATGAAAACACACACACACACACACACAACAACAACAAACCCTCAAAATTTAGTGGATTATTTATTTGCTCAAAATTCTGTGTATTAGCACTTTGGACTGTGCTCAGCTTGGCTGTTTTGCAGATCTCTCCTGGGGCCACTTTTTATTATGTGTGTTAGCTGTTTCCTGGGCCTCTCTATACCTGAGGATTTTTTCTTCAAGAATGATAACCCATACTTCTTTTTCATAAAGAATAATGCTCCCCCAAAAGATGCCCATGGCCTAATCCCTGGAACCCATGAATGTATTATCTTACATGTCAAAGGAGACATTGCAAATATGATTAAGTTAAAGGTCTTGAGATTGAAAGATATTATTCTTGAGATAATATCCTGGATTACCCAGTTGTGCCCAGTCTAATCACAAGTGTTTTATAAAAGGGAGGCAAGAGTCTCAGAGCCAGAGAAGAAGATGTAATGACCGAAGAAGAGGTGAGAGAGTTGGAGAGAAAATCGAATATGCTACATTGCTGGCTTTGAAGCTGGATAAAGAAGTCATGAGCCAGGTGGTCTATAGAAGGTGGAAAACACAAGGAAACAGACTTTCCCTCCAAGGCTCTAGAAGGAACGAGACGTGCTGACACCTTGACTTTCAATTCAGTAAAATTGATTGTGGAATTCTGACTTTCAAAACTATGTGATAAATCTGTGCTATTTTAAGCCATTAAATTTGTAGTAATTTGTAACAGCAGCAGCAGGAAACTAGTACACATGGCAACCTCAGAGCAGCAAGAGATTAAATAAAAGCAAAAGCTACAAGGCTTCCTGAGCCCTTGCTCAGAAGATGCACAATGTTACTTTTGCTCCATTCTATTAGTCAAAGAAAGCCACAAAAGCAGCCCAAATTCAGGGGTGGGGAAATATAATTTATCTCTTCATGGGAAGAACTATAAAGAATCTGTTGCATTTTAAAATTCATCACAGCTAGTTAGGAAGCTGAGTAATCCAGGTAAGAAATGTAGAAGACTTCAAGTTACTATAAGATGTATGGGAAGGAAGGGAGAGATTCAAAAGATATTTAGTAGGTAAAACCATCAAAATTTGATGGTTAATTGAATGTGAAGGGTGAGGGAGGTAAGATGTATTTATAATCTTCACATTAAGTGAACATTATCATTTACCTTTAGTACAGGAATAAATATTATTACCTACTTTTAGCCCAGAGGGACTAAATGATTTCTCTGATGTCCCATAGACCCCTGACACCCTGATCTTTTCTCCTGGCTGGACTATATTTCTTACATATTCCCATATCCCTGCTTTTCCCTCATCCCTTCCTGAGATCCCAAATTAATGGATATATTTCCCCCACTTACTCTTTTATCTGTAATGAGAGTGTCCATGTTTACTTTCACTCTTGGGATTTCATATAACTCGTATAGCAACACCAACACATTCCAAACTAAATGGAAAACTCAGTAGAGAAGCTAGTAATGAAAATGTAAATCCAAATGAAACCATCTTTTAATAATCATGCCAATAGGGCAGTAAGTATAAAATTCTGAGTTGACTAAGATTAATCTGACGAGTTGTGGTTTACAAAGGAAGAAAGTTCTTTAATGGCTTCTTTCTCTGGAAAAGAGATTGTTTTCCCTATCTTTCTTTCTCTTTCTCTTTCTCTTTCTCTTTCTCTTTCTCTTTCTCTTTCTCTTTCTCTTTCTCTTTCTCTTTCTCTTTCTTTGCCTCTTCCTCTTCCTCTTCCTCTTCCTCTTTCTCTTTGGGAATCATTAGTGAATGAAGGAAGCAACAAACACACAAAGCTGAAGAAGGTGAACCTTATTTTTTGAGAGCTATTATATCATGTAGCTCGTTTACTTAGCAACTCTGTACATATCTCCCTACATAGTATCATGAAAACTGCAAAAACAAATTAAGTGGTGTTGTTCTTACAGTTATCAAAAAAAATTGCTTCTAAATACCCTTACTTTGAATTTCCATGTAAAAAACTATATTTTAGCTTTTGATCTCAATCTCAGTAGATAACTGCTCTAATGTTAATTTATGAATCAATAGATAAGTGAGGTAGTGAAGGAACAAAAAAATTATATTTTCAGGAAAAACATGTCAGACACAAAGTAAGCTTTCACACTGAAAATCTCTATGCTACCAAGTACGGAATTTCAAGTATTATACAATATCCATATTACTTCCATGAGGTTTACAGCTAAATGGTATTAGCCTGGGGAACATTACTTATGGCAGGAAATCTAACCAAAATAAGGTATGTATTCAACAGATGCTATTATTTTGTTATTATATTAGAAGTTTATAGGAAAAAAATCTAAAAAGAAATGCAGCTGTCAGAATGGCTAACATTAACAACTCTGGCAATAACAGATGTTGGCGAGGATGCAGAGAAAGAGGAACACTTTTGCACTGTTGGTGGGAATGCAAACTGGTGCAGCCACTCTGGAAAACAGTATGGAGGTTCCTCAAAAAATTGAAAATAGAACTACCCTATGACCCAGCAATTGCACTACTAGGCATTTATCCAAGGGATACAGGAGTACTGATGCATAGGGGCACTTGTACCCCAATGTTTATAGCAGCACTTTCAACAATAGCCAAATTATGGAAAGAGCCTAAATGTCCGTCAACAGATAAATGGATATAGAATATGTGGTATATGTATACAGTGGAATATTACTTGGCAATAAAAAAGAATGAAATCTTGCCATTTGCAACAACATGGATAGAACTAGAGGGTGTTATACTAAGCAAAATTATCCAGTCAGAGAAAGACAAATATATGACTTCACCCATATGTGGACTTTAAGATACAAAACAGATGAACATAAAGGAAGGGAAGCAAAAATAATATAAAAATCAGGAGGAGAACAAAACCTAAGAGACTTTTAAATATAGAGAACAAACTGCAGGTTGCTGGAGGGGTTGTGGGTGGGAGGATGGGCTAAATGGATAAAGGGCATTAAAGAGGACACTTGTTGAAATGAGCACTGGGTGTTATATATAGGGGATGGACCACTGGATTCTACTCCTGAAATCATCATTGCACTATATGCTAACTTGGATGTAAACTATGAATAAATAAATAAATAAATAAATAAATAAAATGCAGCTGTCTCCTTGATATTTATTACCTATGTATAAAAACATGAACTCCAAACCCCACCCATATATCGGATCGATGGACAGTCCTAACACTCTCCTCCCAGGTCAGACTTGGTTTAAAAACTGCAAGGTCTTTTGAAGCCATATGCACACATGATACCTGAAGACTGAATCAATATTACATCTTATGTGTGTGTGTGTGCACACATGCGCATGTGTGTGTACATTTTTGAGTTGTGTGCAAATGTTGTGATGAATAAAATGTTGGTTTATTTCAAGGTATTAGTGAATTAGTAGATATTTTCTGTCATTATAAATTTTTCTAAAAATGCATACTAAATATAATAGTGGTAACCCAGGGAATTTTTGACACTGTTGGGCTAGGTTCTGGAGGCCCATTTTACAGGATCACTGCATGAACAACATAGTTATACAAGCCAACAGTTTTTCCCTCCTGCTTCCTGAGATTCAAGTCAGACCATCAGGATGTGATTTCTCCCAGAGATGTTCAAGGAAGAAGAGTACATACAGCATGAATGACTCTTAAAAAGCCAAGTATGGTTTCTCCTGTAACTTGTTACTTTCTACAGATGTCACTAGGCAACATTTTTGGTCACAGAAAGTGGTTTATTTTCTCATTATAAAATATATTCATTTTCATACCTAATAGTGTATTTGTAATTTTTATTCTTTTTCTTAAAGGCACCCACTTGAACTGTGTGAATGTTAGGCCCACAAAACCTGGATTGGTCCTTGTATATGCATTATTACCTAATCTTCAGAATATTCCTAGATATATACATTTTACTAATTATAGAAATGTATTTTAGGTGTGTCTGGATTGGCTAAGTGGGTTTAGTGTCCAGCTCTTGATTTCGGCTCAGGTATGATCTTGTGGTTCATGCGATCCAGTCCCATGTTGGGCTCCGCTGAGTGCTGAACATTGAGCCTGCTTGGGATTCTCTCTCTCCCTCTCTCTCTGCCCCTCCCCTGCTCACACACTCTCTCTCTCTCTCTCCCTCAAAATAAATAAATATTAAAAAAAGAGATGTCATCTTAGTCATTCAGTCTTTCAGCAAATACTTATTGAGGACCCATTATATGTCAATTAATATTCTAAGTTCTGAAAATACAGTAATGAACATCACAGACAAAAAGTCTTGCCTTCAGAGATCATACATTCTAGTGAAGTTGAAACACATTACATAGATAAATCATTATTTATCTTGTGTCATATGTTTAAAAATGAGTAAATAATTATGGCCCTGACCTCAAATGTTTTCTCTCCAGTACATTTCCCTTTCTTTGATTAGCTTAACCTACCATTGCTCTTGCTTCATCTTCCACATTCATCTTTGGGATGATGTTTGGGATCCATTCTCTTCTAGTCTTAGACAAACTTCTCCCTTCCCTGTGACTTCCTCAAGGGTCATGGTATGAAGTGAGATACATTTTTTAGAGAGGCTTACTTATTTTTAGCATGGCTTTATTTTTTTTTTCTCTTTTGGATGAAACACACCGAGAACATAAACTTGTCGGGATTTTTTTTATCCTTTCTCTAGGTCACTGCTTAAGATTTTTTTGAGTCAGAAAGTTGTAGGCAGCTTATGTTGCAGAGAACAGATTATTAGCCTTCAATTTTTTACTTTCTAGGTAAGATGAAATAGGAAGTTACTCCTTTCAAATATCTTCTAGCAGCCATTGAATTTCTCTCGCTAGCATCTTTTATCTATATATCTATCAATTCTACGATTTTTCTTTTGGTTTTGGTGTACCTATAGATTTTTTTTCCTCTGGCAATTTCTCCCACTTCTCATTCATTGTGGAAGTAGTTAGTATTAATAACAAAAGGTAAATTCTCCCAAGGTTATTCAGTCAGTAAAAATAGCAATATAAATTGGAGTGAGCTAAATTGTTCAGTAAGAGTTATTTTTTCTGCACTGCTTTTGGCTCCATCAATGTGTTCAGAGAAAAGTGAAATCTGAAGCCAATTTCCTGGACAAATCTGGCAAGGGGCTAAATCTGGAACTGAGGCAGGAGTGGGCTATTTTGGCATTGAATTACGGAGATAAATTGAGTCATGCAACCACATTATTCTCCATGTTTAGACAGAACTTTACACATCATTTGATTTTCTTCAAAGAGGTACATTGTAACAAGAATTTTCCTAAATGACTCACCTACTCTTCTGGATTCAAATCCTATAATTTGATTTCCCTCATTCCAGCATTGCTGCCTACCATTCTCCCAAGAAATCGAGGTTGAAGTTTTTGAAAATTGCTTACATCTCAGTGGGGCTTTATGGTGACATTTTGCTAATGTGCTTTGGTAACAAAACATTCTAGGTTTTGAAACCAAAGCCCATTTCTATGTTTTTTGTTTTTTTGTTTGGTTTTAAACACTCTATTAAGAGAATAAGACAGATCAAACTTAACTGTTTCAGTATTTCTTTGATTTATTACCAGTCTAGAACTTTTTTTATCAGACTCTTTTTAATAATATTAATCATTTTATCCTTTTTTATAGAGAAAATGAAAGAGATCCCCTCATGATCCTGTTGATTAAATTTACAGATTGAAAGGTTTTTAAATATTTTATACTAATAACTGGATAAAATTTGAAATCTTTATTATCCCATTGCGTTTTCCTTTTTTTTTTCAATATATGAAATTTACTGTCAAATTGGTTTCCATACAACACCCAGTGCTCATCTCAAAAGGTGCCCTCCTCAATACCCATCATCCACCTTCTCCTCCCTCCCACCCCTCATCAACCCTCAGTTTGTTCTCAGCTTTTAAGAGTCTCTTATGCTTTGGCTCTCTTCCACTCTAGCCTCTTTTGTTTTTCTTCCCCTCCCCCATGGGTTTCTGTTAACTTTCTCAGGATCCACATAAGAGTGAAAACATATGGTATCTGTCTTTCTCTGTATGGCTTCTTTCACTTAGCATCACACTCTCCAGTTCCATCCACATTGCTACAAAGGGCAATATTTCATTCTTTCTCATTGCCATGTAGTACTCCATTGTGTATATAAACCACAATTTCTTGATCCATTCATCAGTTGATGGACATCTAGGCTCTTTCCATAATTTGGCTATTGTTGAGAGTGCTGCTATAAACATTGGGGTACAAGTGCCCCTATGCATCAGTACTCCTGTATCCCTTGGATAAATTCCTAGCAGTGCTATTGCTGGGTCATAGGGTAGGTCTATTTTTAATTTTCTGAGGAACCTCCACATTGTTTTCCATATCGGCTGCACCAATTTGCATTCCCACCAACAGTGCAAGAGGGTTCCCGTTTCTCCACATCCTCTCCAGCATCTATAGTCTCCTGATTTGTTCATTTTGGCCACTCTGACTGGCGTGAGGTGATATCTGAGTGTGGTTTTGATTTGTATTTCCCTGATGAGGAGCGACGTTGAGCATCTTTTCATGTGCCTGTTGGCCATCCGGATGTCTTCTTTAGAGAAGTGTCTATTCATGTTTTCTGCCCATTTCTTCACTGGGTTATTTGTTTTTTGGGTGTGGAGTTTGGTGAGCTCTTTATAGATTTTGGATAGTAGCCCTTTGTCCGATATGTCATTTACGAATATCTTTTCCCATTCCGTTGGTTGCCTTTTAGTTTTGTTGGTTGCTTCCTTTGCTGTGCAGAAGCTTTTTATCTTCATAAGGTCCCAGTAATTCATTTTTTCTTTTAATTCCCTTGCCTTTGGGGATGTGTCGAGTAAGACATTGCTACAGCTGAGGTCAGAGAGGTCTTTTCCTGCTTTCTCCTCTAGAGTTTTGATGATTTCCTGTCTCACATTCAGGTCCTTCATCCATTTTGAGTTTATTTTTGTGAATGGTGTGAGAAAGTGGTCTAGTTTCAACCTTCTGCATGTTGCTGTCCAGTTCTCCCAGCACCATTTGTTAAAGAGACTGTCTTTTTTCCATTAGATGTTCTTTCCTGCTTTGTCAAAGATTAGTTGGCCATACGTTTGTGGGTCTAATTCTGGGGTTTCTATTCTATTCCATTGGTCTATGTGTCTGTTTTTGTGCCAATACCATGCTGTCTTGATGATTACAGCTTTGTAGCAGAAGCTGAAGTCTGGGATTGTGATGCCTCCTGCTTCTCTTCAAAATTACTTTGGCTATTCTGGGCCTTTTGTGGTTCCATATGAATTTTCGGATTGTTTGTTCTAGTTTCGAGAAGAATGCTGGTGCAATTTTGATTGGGATTGCATTGAATGTGTAGATAGCTTTGGGTAGTATTGACATTTTGACAATATTTATTCTTCCAATCCATGAGCAGGGAATGTCTTTCCCTTTCTTTATATCTTCTTCAATTACCTTCATAAGCTTTCTATAGTTGTCAGCATACAGATCTTTTACATCTTTGGTTAGATTTATTCCTAGGTATTTTATGCTTCTTCGTGCAATTGTGAATGGGATCAGTTTCTTTATTTGTCTTTCTGTTGCTTCATTGTTAGTGTATAAGAATGCAACTGATTTCTGTACATTGATTTTGTATCCTGCAACTTTGCTGAATTCATGTATCAGTTATAGCAGACTTTTGGTGGAGTCTATCGGATTTTCCATGTATAGTATCATGTCATCTGCAAAAAGTGAAAGCTTGACTTCATCTTTGCCAATTTTGATGCCTTTGATTTCCTTTTGTTGTCTGATTGCTGATGTTAGAACTTCCAACACTATGTTAAACAACAGAGGTGAGAGTGGGCATCCCTGTCGTGTTCCTGATCTCAGGGAGAAAGCTCTCAGTTTTTCCCCATTGAGGATGATGTTAGCTGTGGGCTTTTCATAAATGGCTTTTATGATGTTTAAGTATGTTCCTTCTATCCCGACTTTCTCAAGGGTTTTTATTAAGAAAGGGTGCTGAATTTTGTTAAAGGCCTTTTCTGCATCGATTGGCAGGATCATATGGTTCTTATATTTTCTTTTATTAATGTGATGTATCACGTTGATTGATTTGTGAATGTTGAACCAGCCCTGCATCCAAGGAATGAATCCCACTTGATCATGGTGAATAATTCTTTTTATATGCTGTTGAATTCGGTTTGCTAGTATCTTATTGAGAATTTTTGCATCCATATTCATCAGGGTTATTGGCCTGTAGTTCTCTTTTTTTTACTGGGTCTCTGTCTGGTTTAGGAATCAAAGTAATACTGGCTTCCTAGAATGAGTCTGGAAGTTTTCCTTCCCTTTCTATTTCTTGGAATAGCTTGAGAAGGATAGGTATTATCTCTGCTTTAAACGTCTGGTAGAACTCCCCTGGGAAGCCATCTGGTCCTGGACTCTTATTTGTTGGGAGATTTTTGATAACCGATTCAATTTCTTCACTGGTTATGGGTCTTTTCAAGCTTTCTATTTCCTCCTGATTGAGTTTTGGAAGAGTGTGGGTGTTTAGGAATTTGTCCATTTCTTTCAGGTTGTCCAATTTGTTGGCATATAACTTTTCATAGTATTCCCTGATAATTGTTTGTATCTCTGAGAGATCGGTTGTAATAATTCCATTTTTATTCATGATTTTATATATTTGGGTCATCTCCCTTTTCTGTTTGAGAAGCCTGGCTAGAGGTTTGTCAATTTTGTTTATTTTTTCAAAAAACCAACTCTTGGTTTCGTTGATCTGCTCTACAGTTTTTTTAGATTCTATATTGTTTATTTTGCTCTGATCTTTATGATTCTCTTCTTCTGCTGGGTTTGGGGTGTCTTTGTTGTTCTGCTTCTATTTCCTTTAGGTGTGCTGTTAGATTTTGTATTTGGGATTTTTCTTGTTTCTTGAGATAGGCCTGGGTTGCAATGTATTTTCCTCTCAGGACTGCCTTTGCTGCATCCCAAAGCATTTGGATTGTTGTATTTTCATTTTCATTTGTTTCCATATATTTTTTGATTTCTTCTCTAATTGCCTGGTTGACCCACTCATTCTTTAGTAGGGTGTTCTTTAATCTCCATGCTTTTGGAGGTTTTCCAGACTTTTTCCTGTGGTTGATTTCAAGCTTCATAGCATTGTGGTCTGAAAGTATGCATGGTATAATTTCAATTCTTGTATACTTATGAAGGGCTCTTTTGTGA
Source organism: Neofelis nebulosa (assembly GCF_028018385.1). Lineage (NCBI taxonomy): Eukaryota > Metazoa > Chordata > Mammalia > Carnivora > Felidae > Neofelis > Neofelis nebulosa. The sequence continues at coordinate 86,065,933 of NC_080800.1, forward strand.
TCCAGTATGTGATCTATCTTGGAGAATGTTCCATGTGCACTCGAGAAGAAAGTATATTCTGTTGCTTTGGGATGCAGAGTTCTAAATATATCTGTCAAGTCCATCTGATCCAATGTATCATTCAGGACCCTTGTTTCTTTACTGATCGTGTGTCTAGATGATCTATCCATTTCTGTAAGTGGAGTGTTAAAGTCCCCTGCAATGACCACATTCTTATCAATAAGGTTGCTTATGTTTGTGAGTAATTGCTTTATATATCTGGGGGCTCCTGTATTCGGTGCATAGATATTTATAATAGTTAGCTCTTCCTGATGGATAGACCCTGTGATTATTATATAATGCCCTTCTTCATCTCTTGTTACAGCCTTTAATTTAAAGTCTAGTTTGTCTGATATAAGTATGGCTACTCCAACTTTCTTTTGGCTTCCTATAGCATGATAAATAGTTCTCCATCCCCTCACTCTCAACCTGAAGGTGTCCTCAGGTCTAAAATGAGTCTCTTGTAGACAGCAAATAGATGGGTCTTGTTTTTTTTATCCATTCTGATACCCTGTTTCTTTTGGTTGGTGCATTTCGCCCATTTACATTCAGTGTTATTATAGAAAGATACGGGTTTAGAGTCATTGTGATGTCTGTATGTTTTATGCTTGGAGCGATGTCTCTGGTACTTTGTCTCACAGGATTCCCCTTAGTATCTCCTGTAGGGCTGGTTTAGTGGTGACAAATTCCTTCAGTTTTTGTTTGTTTGGGAAGACCTTTATCTCTCCTTCTATTCTAAATGACAGACTTGCTGGATAAAGGATTCTTGGCTGCATATTTTTTTCTGTTCATCACATTGAAGATCTCCTGCCATGCCTTTCTGGCCTGCCTAGTTTCAAAAGAGAGATCAGTCACGAGTCTTATAGGTCTCCCTTTATATGTTAGGGCACGTTTATCCCTTGCTGCTTTCAGAATTTTCTCTTTATCCTTGTATTCTGCCAGTTTCACTATGATATGTCGTGCAGAAGATCAATTCAAGTTACGTCTGAAGGGAGTTCTCTGTGCCTCTTGGATTTCAATGCCTTTTTCCTTCCCCAGTTCAGGGAAGTTCTCAGCTATTGTTTCTTCAAGTACACCTTCAGCACCCTTCCCTCTCTCTTCCTCTTCTGGGATATGAATTATGCATATATTATTTCTCTTTAGTGTATCACTTAGTTCTCTAATTTTCCCCTCATACTCCTGGAGTTTTTTATCTCTCTTTTTCTCAGCTTCCTCTTTTTCCATAATTTTATCTTCTAGTTCACCTATTCTCTCCTCTGCTTCTTCAATCCGAGCCGTCATCGTTTCCATTTTATTTTCCATGTCGTTTAAAGCGTTTTTCAGCTCCTCCTGACTGTTCCTTAGTCCCTTGATCTCTGTAGCAAGAGATTCTCTGCTGTCCTGTATACTGTTTTCAAGCCCAGCGATTAATTTTATGACTATTATTCTAAATTCACTTTCTGTTATATTATTTAAATCCTTTTGATCAGTTCATTAGCTGTTGTTATTTCCTGGAGATTCTTTTGAGGGGAATTCTTCCGTTTGTTCATTTTGGATAGTCCCTAGAGTGGTGCAGACCTGCAGGGCACTTCCCCTGTGCTGTGGTGTATAACTGGAGTTGGTGGGTGGGGTTGCCGTCAGACCTGATGTCTGCCCCCAGCCCACAGCTGGGGCCACAGTCAGACTGGTGTGTGTCTTCTCTTCCCCTCTCCTAGGGATGGGATTCACTGTGGGGTGGCGTGGCCCATCTGGGCTACTTGCACACTGCCAGGCTTGTGGTGCTGGGGATCTGGCATATTAACTGGGGTGGGTAGGCAAGGTTTACGGGGGCAGGAGGGGCCGGCTTAGCTTGCTTCTCCTTAGGTGATCTACTTCAGGAGGGGCCCTGTGGCAGCGGGAGGGAGTCAGACCCGCTGCTGGAGGGTTGGCTCCACAGAAGCACAGAGTTGGGTGTTTGCGCAGAGCGAGCAAGTTCCCTGGCAGGAACTGGTTCCCTTTGGGATTTTGGCTGGGGATGGGCAAGGGAAATGTCGCTGGCTAGGCCTTTGTTCCCTGCCAAACTGAGCTCTGTGGTCCCTGGGCTCAGCAACTCTCCCTCCCTTTGTCCTCCAGCCTTCCCGCTTTCCGAGCAGAGCTGTTAACTTATGACCTCCCAGACGCTAAGTCACGCTTGCTGTCGGAACACACTCCGTCCGGCCCCTCTGCTTTTGCAAGCCAGACTCAGGGGCTCTGCTTGGCAGGCGGGCCGCCCCTCCAGCCCCGTGGAGCTCGCACCGCCTCGCCACCCTTCCTACCCTCTTCCGTGGGCCTCTCATCTGCGCTTGGTTCGGGAGACTCCATTCTGCTAATCCTCTGGCAGTTTTCTGGGTTATTTAGGCAGGTGTAGGTGGAATCTAAGTGATCAGCAGGACGTGCGGTGAGCCCAGCGTCCTCCTATGCCGCCATCTTCCCTGTTCCCCTCCCATTGCGTTTTTCAATGCTCCCTGTCCTTCTCAAGTGCTCCCTAGTAGTGCCCCATGTTTGTCACCCATACCTGTCTTCTCCCTCCTCTGAGCCACATTAATATTTATTCCTATATGAGACAGACATATCCTATCTCCCTTTGGACTTTACTGTCAGGTACCCCAATGAGGATCTACCTTAAAAGAAAATTGAGGTTTGAATGATGAGAATAACTTTATCTGTTACCCATCTTCTTCTCCCAGGAGATTTTGGATTTTAATAAGGGACACCTGAAAATAAAATGCATTAACCTGAGGAAGGAATGGTAGATGGAATTTAGGCACTATTCAGGTCAATTAATATTGCAGGAGGGATTAAGGGTATGGAGAAGCAAGAGATGAGTTTCAACCTTTAAATCATAAAACACATAGTGGTCTATTATGTATAAGTATATGCCTAGCCTGTGAGACATCTTATAGGATTCTAATCCACTCATTTAGACATTTAACATCTGTTTAAGAAATGAATTTTCGTAATAAAAGCTGCTGCTCTTTAAATAGTCAAGCACAAAGAGTATTTCTTCTTCACTATATTGCTGCACTGAATTTCTGTAATTCTTCTTACCAACAACTGAGTTTAAAATGTGTATGTCATTCCAGTCTAGTTAGATCTGTATCAAGCTGATCACTTCAGTGCAGTTGTGGGTTTATGTCCCAAGTCGTTGAAGAATAGGCTGTTTACCTGCCTGCCTGCCAGGTAGAGCAATTGTTATTTTTTAACTCTCTCCTACACTCAAAAATGACTGCCTGTTCATTACCAGTTCACTTAATCATTTTAAGAGCATCCTCATAGATTTCAAATGGAAAACCATATCCTTAATCTTTGCAATGAGATTGTGTTTGTATTTGTAGTGTTGTTGTTGATGGGTGTTTACTTTTTGTTTTGTTTTGCTGTGTTTTCTTATTTTCAGATTTTTGTTCTTAGATTGCAAGAGTGACCTCTAGTGTGAAACATCTGTATAGTTATAATCTCAAGCTCCACACCTTCTTATCCAGCCCTAATTTCCATAGGTATTGGTATTATACAAAATATAGTCCCAGCCAGACCTCCACAATTATGACAAAGTATTACCCAAGAATAAAAGCCCTAAATCAGGTTTTTTTCTGACTAGTTGTCATATGTTTTATTCCCAAACTTTGGTTACCAAAGGATACCTGCATCCTGGGGATTATAAAATGGCAAGGACAATGCTTCTAAAAATGCCCTTGCAAGGAACTGGAAGTAAATTATGACATTCCTTATGAGCTGGATGTATTTGATGGCAGAAAATTGTTTTGCAGGTCTCTTATTGCCCCTGGCAATCCTGTTGTGAATAATTGGCTGGTGCACTCACTTGTTCTCTTTCCTCTCCAGAAGAAGTGTTTTCCTTACCACCACACTAGGTAGATACAAGGCATAAAGAACACACTGTACTCTTCATGAGAAAAATTAAAGTAGACTTAAGCATATGCCCTACCTTTACACAAGGTCAGCCAGGAAATTTGCAGTATGGTCAATGGAATTTCTTATTTCCTACACAAGGTTACATGCAAGGTTTACCTAAGTTTCAAGGGCTAACTACCCTTGCAGTAAAAATAACAATCCCTCACATTGGCATAGTGCTTTAAAACTTACAAAGCACTTTCATGCATATCATTTTACTTCTTCCCTTCACCTTCTTTAGGAATTAGGCATTATTTATCCCATTTTGGTGATGGAAAAAATGAGGCCTGGTGAGATTAAATGGCATATTGAAGGTTAAAAACATCTAAATAATGATGGAGTTATGTCTTTGGGCTCCACACTTAATATCCTTTTTCTCACAGCTGTCACATAGTCTAACAGTCAGACTTTCCCAAAATAATGTATATATTTTTAAGCAGCCTACATAGAAATTTCTATAAGGCTTGATAAGAGAAAAACATGATCTGGTTGTAAGGATCAGGGAAGATTTCTATTGGAGAAATCACATATTTTAGTCTTTAGCAAACAGGAAGAATACAGAAAGATGAGGAAAACCATTGCAAGTAAAGCAAAATCAAGGCAATGATAAAGTATGAAACATTCACAATAAACAGAAAGTAGTCTAATTTTTAAAGTTATCAAAAGGGAGTAGAAAATAAGGTTGGAGGGGAGCCTGGGTGGCTCAGTCCGTTAAGCATCCGACTCTTGGTTTCAGCTCAGGTCTTGATCTCATGATTTTGTGAGTTCAAACCCTGCATTGGTCTCTGTGCTGATAGCATGTAGCCTGCTTCAGATTCTCTCTGCCCATCCCCTGCTCACACTGTCTCCGTCTCTCTCAAAATAAATAAACTTAAAAAAAAAGTTGGAAAAGAAAGTTGAGATCAGGAAATTAAAGTTCCCTAATTCTAGAGCAGTATTCAACATCAGCATTATTGAGATTCAGGACCACCCAATTATTTGTTTTAGGAGGAGGGCTGTTCAGTGCATTGCAATATGTTTAGCAACATGCTTGGCCTCTACCCACTAGGTACCAATGACACTTCCTCCTCCTGTTGTGACAACCAAAAATGTCTCTAGATATTACAAAATGTCTCCTTCTAGAGCCAAATTGCCCCTTATTGAGAATGACTTAAATTGGTAGATTATGAGAGTCATTTCACATTTTGAAGCAGAGTAGTGTCATAAATGAGTCTACGCTTAGGGAAGACAAGCATGGCAAAAATCTACAAGACAAATTAGAAAGGGTAAGGCATTGAAGAAAAAAAAAACGCCTGTTTGGAAGATATGACAATGGTCTCAGTGTAAGAACTAAAGGTAACTACAAACTGGAAAGAGCATTAAACTTAGAGGCAGGGTACTTAGACTGTATTGCAATCTCTGCCAACAGTCAGTATGTGTTCTCAGACAAGTCATTTAAATCTTTGTACCCTCCATTTCTTTTGAGAGAGTCAGAAGGTAAGACTTGATCTCAAAGTTCCCTTCTAATTCCACATATTGTGACTCTGTTAAAGACAGATATACAAATGTTGCTAAATCACTGTCTACTCTTCTCTGTATGTCCTTTGCTGAATAACTACTGTTCTCTGTATGTCCTTCAAAAGAATCTTGGTGGGTATCCAATGTGTATCTGACTTTGCTATGTAAAGATAAACACGATGGCCTTACTTCTCAGATTAAGTTGGGTGAAAAAGCAAGCCAGAAATAGTGAAGAATTTGCATTATAAGATGCATTTTAAAGGCATGTAGATGGATTACCTTCTAGTACATGAAGTACTTAAAGCATAGATGCTGCTAGGTGAGGTAATTTTGGAAGCTAGGTTAGCTAATTAATTTAGCATTTACTGAAAGCATACTAAATGCTGTGAAGCATGCTGAGTTAGGCTTCACAGAGGTTACAAAGATGGATTAACTATGGGGCATACTAAGAAGCTTATAGTTTAGTAAGAGAGATCAACAGTATGCACAACTATAACAGAGCAGAATATAATACATGCCCGACAAATCATACGTGCAAGTCTCATACACATCAAAAGGCTGATTTTCAGATTGTCCACTGTAGAATACAGATTAATTTAAGGTTTAAAAAATAATCGGGGCGCCTGGGTGGCTCAGTTCGTTAAGCGGCCGACTTCGGCTCAGGTCATGATCTCGCGGTCCGTGAGTTCGGGCCCCGCCTTGGGCTCTGTGCTGACAGCTCGGAGCCTGGAGCATGTTCCCGATTCTGTGTCTCCCTATCTCTGACCCTCCCCTGTTCATGCTCTGTCTCTCTCTGTCTCAAAAACAAATAAATGTTAAAAACAAAATTTTAAAAAATAATCAAACTTACCTTAAAAATACATATAACTTTATAATTGAGTTGCTAAAAATATTTGAGTAAGAAAAAATACATGGCAATTATCCATCAACTCAATTATGAGGTCTGAATAATATATATGTTATCATATTGTTTTGAATGCTTTATTTCCCTTCCTCTTTTCTTCCTTTAATAGTAATAGTTCCACACCTAGGCTGACTTTATTTGCCAGTGAAACCTTAAAAAGTAGATAAGAATGGTTGGCAAATAGCAAATTGCTTATATGCAGATGTTTGTTTTAAATAACTTAAAATCTTTTTCTTTTTAAAGTTTTTGATACAGGTTTTATCAAAGTTTTGATAAATATCCTTCCTAAATCTGATCTATACTATTTTGTTTCTGTCTTTCACAGTCTTTGTTCTAAATTATCAACATTTTTAATGTTAAGGTTTTACTATATGCCATATAATTAAGTGAAAATTTTGTAAGAACACATTTCCTATTTAGCTTTTTTTTATTGTTTTCTTTCTTGACCTTCAATCAGGCTATCAGCAGAGTTATGTAAATAGCAGATATATTACTTCAGTTAATAGGTCTTACTTGAGATAATTTTTGACGTACATACACACTTGTGTGCATACATACACAGTGTAAAGGTAATGTGGCAGAGACAGATGTAACTAATTCAGAGAAAAAAATGCCATGTCATTCACAGATGATAGATAGATAGATAGATACATGATTGATTGATAGATTAAGAGATACTGATCACAGTAAATAACAATATCTACACAAGTGTACATATGTGTGAGACTAGGTGTGTATAAGTGTTTAGGCAAAAGAGAAAAAAATATAGATAACTGTCAACCATTCAGGAATTAGTCTTATAATTTGAATGCTTTATTTTTCTTCTTTTTACCTGTTAAGTTTACTGTATTGCTTTTTCTTTCCTTGTTTAATGATCAGATAGAGAATGGAATTAACAGCCAAGTTACTCTGGCTCCTTTATAGCTATCTTCTTTTAGCTATCACAGAAAAACACTGAAGACAAATTCAAACTAACACATAACATGTGGTCTTACACTATTTATGGGTTTCAATACAGTCTGTTTTCCTTGTCCCTTCTTTGTTTTTTTTGTTTGTTTTTGTGGATGTAATACATTATAATTTTATTTTTCTTAATATGAAATTTATTGTCAAATTGTTTTCCATACAACAACCAGTGCTCATCCCAACAGGTGCCCTCCTCAATACCCATCACCCACCCTCCCCTCCCTCCCACCCCCAATCAAACCTCAGTTTCTTCTCAGCTTTTAAGAGTCTCTTATGGTTTGCCTCCCTCCCTCTCAAACCTCTTTTTTTTTTTCTGTCCCTCCATGGACTTCTGTTAAGTTTCTCAGGATCCACATAAGAGTGAAAACATGGTATCTGTCTTTCTCTGTATGACTTATTTCACCTAGCATAACACTCTCCAGTTCCATCCATGTTGCTACAAAAGGCCATATTTCATTCTTTCTCATTGCCAAGTACTATTCCATTGTGTATATAAACCACAATTTCTTGATCCATTCATCAGTTGATGGACATTTAGGCTCTTTCCATAATTTGGCTATTGTTGAAAGTGCTGCTGTAAACATTGGGGTACAACTGCCCCTATGCATCAGCACTCCTGTATCCCTTGGGTAAATTCCTAACAGTGCTATTGCTGGGGCATGGGGTAGGTCTATTTTTAATTTTTTGAGGAACCTCCACACTGTTTTCCAGAGTGGCTGCACCAGTTGGCATTCCCACCAACAGTGCAAGAGGGTTCCCATTTTTCCACATCCTCTCCAGCATCTATAGTCTCCTGATTTGTTCATTTTAGCCACTCTGACTGGTGTGAGGTGGTATCTGAGTGTGGTTTTGATTTGTATTTCCCTGATGAGGAGTGACGTTGAGCATCTTTTCATGTGCCTGTTGGCCATCCGGATGTCTTCTTTAGAGAAGTGTCTATTCATGTTTTATGCCCATTTCTTCACTGGATTATTTATTTTTCGGGTGTGGAGTTTGGTGAGCTCTTTATAGATTTTGGATACTAGCCCTTTGTCTGATATGTCATTTGCAAATATCCTTTCCCATTCCGTTGGTTGTTCCTTGTCCCTTCTTTGTAGATAGCCATGGGTAATTATGTTCAGATAATTTTGACCTTGAAAAGACTACATCTGTAATGATGCATATATATCTAGTAAGACATATAGAAAAAGTGGAGATAGAAGAAAATCGGAAACGTAAGGTAGAAAAGAGAAAATAAGAACGTTCTAAGGAAAAACTTACGGAGAGAAAGATGCTGCTAAGGATAAAATGCTATTCTGGGGAGACCTAGCTCCTGTCTATAAATATATTCAAGGTAAAAATATAAATGAAAACACAAAAAGGAAATCATTCATAGACCTTTGGAGAGATAAGACTAGCCATTTTTAATAAATGAAGGGAAGCTTTAAATATTAAGAATAAGGAAATAAGAGGAAGTACAATTGGAAATTAACTACTAAAGAAGGGCCTAGATGTTGTGGTTGGTTTGGATACTAAACAAGTGATAACAGTGAAGAATTAACTGTGGCCTAGAGCACAATCTCCCTAAAGAGAAAAAACATAAATGAACCATATTTAATTAAAACAAGAATACTTTCATTTTCTGTGTACAATCCCATTTATCCTTAAATTAGGCATTGTACAAAGTAATTTTGAAGGAGAAGACCAAAGCAGGAGGCATCACAATCCCAGACTTTAGCCTCTACTACAAAGCTGTAATCATCAAGGCAGCATGGTATTGGCACAAAAACAGACACATAGACCAATGGAATAGGATAGAAACCCCAGAATTAGACCCACAAAAGCATGGCCAGTTAATCTTTGACAAAGCAGGAAAGAATATCCAATGGAAAAGACAGTCTCTTTAAGAAATGGTGCTGGCAGAACTGGACAGCAACATGCAGAAGGTTGAAACTAGACCACTTTCTCACACCATTCACAAAAATAAACTCAAAATGGATAAAGGACCTGAATGTGAGACAGGAAACCATCAAAACCCTAGAGGAGAAAGCAGGAAAAGACCTCTCTGACATCAGCCATAGCAATCTCTTACTCGACACATCCCCAAAGGCAAGGGAATTAAAAGTAAAAATGAATTACTGGGACCTTATGAAGATAAAAAGCTTCTGCACAGCAAAGGAAACAACCAACAAAACTAAAAGGCAACCAACAGAATGGGAAAAGATATTTGCAAATGACATATCGGACAAAGGGCTAGTATCCAAAATCTATAAAGAGCTCACCAAACTCCACACCCGAAAAACAAATAACCCAGTGAAGAAATGGGCAGAAAACATGAATAGACACTTCTCTAAAGAAGACATCCGGATGGCCAACAGGCACATGAAAAGATGCTCAACGTCACTCCTCATCAGGGAAATACAAATCAAAACCACACTCAGATACCACCTCACACCAGTCAGAGTGGCTAAAATGAACAAATCAGGAGACTATAGATGCTGGAGAGGATGTGGAGAAATGGGAACCCTCTTGCACTGTTGGTGGGAATGCCAACTGGTGCAGCCACTCTGGAAAACAGTGTGGAGGTTCCTCAAAAATTTAAAAATAGACCTACCCTATGACCCAGCAATAGCACTGCTAGGAATTTACCCAAGGGATACAGGAGTGCTGATGCATAGGGGCACTTGTACCCCAATGTTTATAGCAGCACTCTCAAAAATAGCCAAATTATGGAAAGAGCCTAAATGTCCATCAACTGATGAATGGATCAAGAAATTGTGGCTTATATACACAATGGAATAGTACTTGGCAATGAGAAAGAATGAAATATGGCCTTTTGTAGCAACATGGATGGAACTGGAGAGTGTTATGCTAAGTGAAATAAGTCATACAGAGAAAGACAGATACCATATGTTTTCACTCTTATGTGGATCCTGAGAAACTTAACAGAAGTCCATGGAGGGACAGAAAAAAAAGAGGTTAGAGAGGGAGGGAGGCAGGCAAACCATAAGAGACTCTTAAAAGCTGAGAAGAAACTGAGGTTTGATTGGGGGTGGGAGGGAGGGGAAGGTGGGTGATGGGTATTGAGGAGGGCACCTATTGGGATGAGCACTGGGTGTTGTATGGAAAACAATTTGACAATAAATTTTATATTAAAAAAAGAAAAACTTAGAGAAAAAAATTTACAAGTGCAAAGTGAAAAAAAGGACAAAAAAGAGTACACTTATCAAGATGAGCACTGGGTAATGTTTAGAATTGTTGAATCACTATATTGTACACCTGAAACTAATGTAATACTCTATGTTTACTATAGTTAATAAAAAACTTGAAGGAAAAAAAATTAGGCATTCTAGTTAGAAAATCAATTCAAATCTTCTGGGTCCTAATGCCATTCTAGCCACTAAAAAGGATAGAAAAAAACGACCCAGTTCTTTATCCTCAATGGTCTCTCAATGTATGATCTTCTCCAGAAAATCATATGCAGAAAATTGATGTTTTCATTGTGTGGTTCTGATAAATACAAAGAATAGAGATAACAAAAGCATTGGGTCCTTTACATCACCAACTGTACTCCTAGTTGCAGAGGCTACTTGACATTATCAACTTGAGTATTCCTTCCAAGAGATGTATCCCTGTTTCTTCTGTTTACAGGCTGCCTTCCTAGCCCACTTCTAGCTACCAAATTGGACACCTTTCCTCATCAAAATTGACTTGTCACTGTGCAAATAAATAGGCTGCCTCTTCCATCACATGGTCATGAATGTTGGTATGGCAGAGAGCCTGCCCATATATATAAGACATAACTCACATTAGCCAATTTCCTGCCCAAATGCATTGGAAAAGATGCATTCCTTTATTTTCTGAGTTGAATAGTTGATGAAAACCATCTTTAAGTGTCTACTTAACTTGAGAGCTGCAAGGGAAAGAGGTTGTTTTCAATCAGGTCTTGACCACAAGGAGTAAGTAAAAAAAGGTAAAGGGAATGGTCCAGGGTAGAAAGATGTTAAGATGTTTCTTTTGGCTCTAGTCAAATACAGAAGGGGGTGTGACAGAAACAACTGGCTTTGAAATTTTTTTCCAATAAGGTCACTTCTGGCCTACTGCTTATATAATACACTGTGGGAAATATGGGACATGACACAGTCCTGGTCCAGAAAGCTTGTGAATAGTTCAGAAGACTGAACAGAAACAAATGAAATGAAACTACCAATCTAGGAAATGCCATAAAGTATCTTTGATAAAGAGTTCTTAGTGACACTGTGAAATCTTTGAAGGTAGAGACTGATCATGTTATTATTTAACTTTATATCCCTTCAATACCTAAGAAAAGACTTTGCCTATAGTAAACACTTGTTATATGTTGAAATGAAGTGGAATACTTTCAGATTAGACCATAAAAAATTAAAATACATTAAAAAATTTTAAATACAGGAAGAATTAAAAATTTTTAAATATATTTAAATAATTATAATTTAAATTTAAATTATTTTTTTTAATTTTAAATACATTGTTTTCATATGCCTACTTACAGGGTAACTGGGCCTGCAGTGTGTGAAAGTATCGGGAGAATAAGATATTTTGATTTTTTTTAAATTTTAGGCACTAATGAATTTTAGAAGCATTTACTATTTTTATACTAAAAAATCACAGCTTTATAGAGCCTTTATAAAGGAAAGGACAGCGATTAACTCATGAAATATAAAAGCTAGATCCAAAGGACAAGAGGAGTGGGGATGATTGAGGAGACAGGAGAAGAGTTCCCTGGGGATTGGGGAAAGAATTTTAGAGAGAGAAAAGATTGTGAGCAGATGCTTTGAAAAATTTGAAAACTCATGAACAGATGAGTAGGGAAGAATTTTAGAAAGCTCTGCTATATTAACCAATTATTGTATTGGCCTACTCTTTGAGAAACTTTGATAAATATATACATTAATTTTCAAAGAAAAAAATGCACATTACATGGAGGATTATGGAGAACTCCCTTCATCTTTATCCAATATTAGTAAATGATCAAAGATTATTTTATAAAATTAGTCAATTGTTCCACCATAGAAGGTACAAAGAGCTAGTAGGGAAAAGTAACAGTGAGAAAGACGTGTTTAAGCTAGCAAGGCTGAATGATTAGGTGCAGGGCAGGATACCAACAGGGGAGAGGAGGGGAATGATGGGTGGAGAATTTATCCTTAGCAGGGTGGTTGGCTCAGTGTTGCAGGAGGAATAAAGTGAGAACCCAGGACTGAAGATCATGTATGGCTTAAGGAATGGGGATAAACAGTGGAGGATGTACAAGATCCTATAGCGCATTTCCTAAACTTTCAGAATTTGATTTCAGCCTGTTTCTGGCATAAGACTCAGAACTTGGTGTCTGACTTTCTCTGTGAGCAATGATGTCTTTGTTTCTTTTAATCATCATGCCTTTAAGCAAAGGACATGACTTCTTCTGTATTATTATATGACTAACTGTAATAATTGGCTTCAAAATCCTTTATTTTCTGTTGTTCATGCATCCTTCTGTCTTTAAAGTATACAAAAATTTTTAACTTAAGTAAAGAGATTATAACTGTTCTGCTCTCCTTTTCTTGATCCATTGTACCCACTCTCTTTCCTCTTCTGGAATTTGTGGACAGGGGGAGAGAAAGAACAGTTCAAGATACAATCCAAAACTAAAACAAAAACTGATGGTGACCCTCTGATTGGTATTGCATGTACAGCACTCTGCCTGATTTGCACAGGCATATAACCGTTCATTCCTTTCATTTTGTTGTTGACTCTGCCTTGATGGAACTTCTTGAAGGCAACAGGATTTTGTCTGTTCCTCTTTTGTTTTCTTTACTTTCTTCTCCCTCTTCAAGAGAGTTGGGGAGAGAAAGGAAAAACTTGAACTTCAGGGCATTCATTTATTATTTGTACCCTACTTTGTTCCATAATGAATCTATGATGGCTTACAAAGATACATTTAATGCCACAAGAGAAAACCAATTTTAAAATACAAAAAAAAATAGGAAATTTGATCTAAGGTTTTGAGAATCAAGCAAATACTATTGAGCACACTATGTGCCTTGCACTATGCTAGTCTCTCTAAGAAAATGAAAGGGAAATATAGGACATGGTTTCCACCTTTAAAGGCTATAACATTTAATTGGGAAGATGAGACAAACATCTGTGAAAAGGCAATATGGAAGAGTGGTTAAGATATTTGGCTGTGGAGTTAAACTCTCTGGTTTTACATCTATACCACTTAGAACGTTTGTGGCTTTGGGCAAGATGTTTAACTTCTCTCTGCTGCTGTTAGCTCATTTGTAAAGTGAGAATAATAATACCTTACCCACTGGGTTTCTGTGAGGATTAACTTAGAACATATTAAGCACTTAGCTTATTTTTTATAATTACTTTTTAAATGTTTATTTATTTTTGAGAGAGAGAGAGAGAGAGGAAGAAAGAGAGAGACAGAGTGTGAGAAAGGTAGGGACAGAGAGGGAGACACAGAATCTGAAGCAGGCTCCCGGCTGCCAGCTGTCAGTACAGAGCCCAACACGGGGCTTGAACTTACAAACCATGAGATCATGACCTTAGCCAAAGTCAGATGCTTAACCAACTGAACTACCCAGGTGCACGTGTTATAATTATTATATGAAGTGGGGCACAACTAAATGTTTAACTACCTATGAACATATGCAAATTGGGTTCAGAGAAAAAAGAGATGTCAGTGTACAAATAGAGTAGTCAGGGCTAGCTTTGTGGTGTAGATGACATCTGAGCTACACCTTTAAGGGTGAGTCTTTAACATGCCAATCAAGTAGGCAGAAAAATAGAGTATACTGAATGGCAAGGCCAGGTGTATTTGTAGTCAAAAGAAATTAATAGTCATAAAGAACCCTTATGGGATTTCAGAAAATCAATAATGTAACATGAATCTGATCAGTAATCTGTGGATAGCTTTGGAGTTTATTTTCTCATCTCGGCACTAAACCTTGATATTTCCATTTTCTGAAGGATTAAAGTACCCTTGTGGAATTATTTTAAACATCATTTCTGGAGTCACAGCTTAAAACAGCCAACAAGACTTATCAAAGTGAATGGCTCCTATGTTAAAACCACAGCTACATTTTATTTTTTATTTTTAAAAGATTTTTAAACTTTTACACAGCCACATTTTAAACCACACTATTACCCTCAGAAAACACACCAATATTTTTCTTAGTCACCTGGATCAATCTTCAGATACACTATAAATATTGCCACGTTCGTATTGATGCATTTCTCCTCCAAACTGGTATAGCCGGATTTGACTAGCAAGTCATTCCTTGTACCAGAAGTTGTGATCTTATCAGTAAGGGATTCACAAGTACTTTTGATAATGCAGAAGGAAAGAAAGCGAAAACGATTTCTGTTTCCAATCAGATGTTCTCAAATGACAAAGGTGAACTCATTCAGGGGAAGTCATGGTTATCCCGAGTTCTATTTTTACTGCTCTCTTGCCTGGCTGCTAAAATAGACCTAACTTTATAAACCTTAACACCTAATTTCGTATAGTTTGAAACCAAATAAATAATTTTTGAAACAAATGAAAATAAAAACTTGAGGTACAACTCTCACATGGATTTAAATCATTTTTCAATTGGTATGATTACATAGGTTGACTACTCTACAAATCTATTTCTAGATCAATAAGATAATTTTGTTTTTAAATGAAGTAAATTAATCTTAAAGCATTTATATAAGTTGCCTGTTTTTTCTTCCACCTAACAAAATATACAGAATCATGTGTATTTAATTTGGAACTACTAATTAAATCCAAACAAATTCTTTTCAACTATATCTATATACTTGAATACACAGACATATAGAAGATTTGCTTACTCAACTCTCCTGTCATCTTAATTTTCTGAGTATGAATTTGACTTACTAGTGTAGTGGGTTAATATCCAAGGTCCTTGTCTTTTCCCATAGGGAGCTTTTTAAAATCCCTTTGTCAAGCTGAGATATGGAAAGTGCCAGATCAAGGGAAACCGTACCATAAGCCAAGATCAGTGGAGCCAATATAAGCAGCTACAGACAAGTGGGGCAGAGAGGAGCTAGAGTTCAAGGCAAGGAAACCCACTCTGCAACAGAGGATAGGGAATACACAGGAACTAGGACTCCAGGCACAATCGTCAGATTGACTCAGACACAAAACACCAGAACCAAGGGACTTTGGACCTAAGCCAAACCTACCCAAGGCAGAGGTACTCACATCCTTTTCCTTTTAGAGAACCAATGACTGGTACTCCAGGTCTAGGACTCCGAGCGAAGCAATTCTCCCTCATCTGGAAAATCCTCAGACTGACTATTCTAGGTCAACTACTTGAAATATGAGAATTTCAGACCTGAAAGTGTCCTTAGAAATTCTCTTAACTGATTCTATTTTTAGAAGAAGAAAATGAGGCTGCTTGGGAGAATTAATTTGCCCCCCCCCAAAAAAAATCACAGCAAATTAGTGGAATTGCTGGGGCTGTAATTCCAGTGTCCTGACTCCAGTACTCTTTCTGTAACATGTTTCTGCCTTGCCTACACCTGGTGCCCTTGAATGGAAAATATGACTGAGAAAACTAGTATCATTAGACAATGAGCCAACCAATCCCTCTTCTAAGAAAGTAGAAGAGAAGAAAGTGAGTGAGGTTTATGGGGATGATATGCAGTCAAAATGGAAGTTCCACTTATTCGCCCTTAATGAAATTCATTAACAGAAACTTCTATTGGGATTAAGTCTACTTGATGAGACAGCTTGGTAAGTCCTATAACTCTAAACAATTCATCCTCCAGTAAACTTTGTTAGACTTATCCCTATGAGACAATCATAAACTAATGAAACCCCTCTGTGCATACTTTTAACCATGGTAACAGTGCTCTGCAACATCTTTGAGGCCTGCTGCTGTACTACTTGTCTCTAGCATAGGTAAATGACTATTGGAATGTTCCTCACCACCCCTAAAAAGATTTCCTGGCTTTACATGCATTCTAAAACAAGAAACAGTAGAAAGTTTGAAAGTATTGCTCTCTCTCTCTCCCTCCTTCTCTCTCTCTCTAACACACACACACACACACACACACACACACACACACACACACACACTTAACCATTTCTACATAATCAGTCTAAGAGTACTTATGCACTGTCTCCCATTCCTCTTTCTTGACCAGTTAGCTTTGGTACCCGCTTCTTTCTCTCACAAAATCTTATTCTTTTTTTGGGTAGAAAAACCTTCTATGCTTCAGTTTCCATCATCTGGGACAACTAACCTATATCTCTGTCTCCTTAACTTTTCATCTCCCTTTGGATCTTACCAAAAGAAATACATTCTTTCCTCCTGCCTATAGCTTCATAATACCTTGCTCTCAACTATAATTTATAATTCATTTCAATGGTTGTATCATTTAATTCATAAAATGATTAGGGAGATTTGTTCTTTAGAAAAGAAGGGGTGGGGAAAACTGAACAAAATCACTCTGGAATGTCAAGGCTGTTTTCTTTTCTAGATTTATAGAAATGGGAAGGCAATGTCGTCTCTAGTAGATTGAACACTGTACTAACATATTAGAAGACATGAAATTTTTTTTTTGCCATTGAAGCTGGATGATTATTTTACCTCAATAATGTCAGTTGATTTCTAACTGAGCCTGTTTCTAAATCTCAATGATCCATTCAATTAGGCACTGTAGTCTCAGGGAAATCAAGGACACTGGTGTTTTTACCAATGTACCTTTGGCTGCAAATGCTTAGTTAACATGTTGGATGACTGATAGGAAAAGCAAGTACAAACAATGAAGAGCTATTTTGTGAGTAAACCATCACTGAGCTATTTTGTGTTATATATATATATATATATGATATATATATATATCATATATATATGATATATATATATATGATATATATATATATGATATATATATATATGATATATATATATATGATATATATATATATGTGTGTTTTATATATATATATATATATATATATATATATATATATATATAAAACACACATATATATATAATATTTTTTTTTTCAAAATGAGAGAATATGTTTTCCTCTTAAACTCAGGCAAACCACATCCCTGGAATAGTGGTCCTCAACTTTCTCCCTCTTAACACACTGGACAGATGAAATTCGCTGTCAGACACACTCTTAATGGGTATTTCCCATATGCAAGGTATGACTCCATCCTTTATCTCTCACTCAAGAAAAAAGCATACTGAAATGTATATGACTAAAAGAGGCATTTATATAGAGACAGTTGTTGAATCACTGTATTGTACACCTGAAACTAATATAACACTGTATGTTAACTATCCTGGAATTAAAAATGATACAATTAAAATATATATGTATATATATTTTATCCTCAGTTCTGCTGTAAATTTTTGAGGAACTAATTTACAAATTTCAGCACATTATTAGAACAAAATTCTGAAAATATGCCTCACAAGTGAAAGTAATATGTCCTTATGTTTTGTGTGTCCTAACACTGACTTTCTAGACTGTATACTCTTAGCATGTCATCTACAAATAAACAAAATGTGCATGCCCTAATTATGGATTCTCTTATAAAGGAATAAATTTCTTGAAGTTAAAGCTACATACTTAACTTCATAAAGAATAGTAGGAAGGTGAATGACTTTTACATAGACATCACAACTATCCACTCCTCATTTTTAAAAATTGTATTAAATTTTTATTTTAATTCCAGTATAGTTAATATACCGTGTTATATTAGTTTCAGCTGTACAATATAATGATTCAACAATTCTATATATTACTCAGTTCTCGTCCTGATCAGTGTACTCTTTAATCTCCATCACCTATTTCACCCATCCCCCCACCTACAACCTCTCTGGTAATCATCAGTTTGTTCTTTATAGTTGAGTCTGTTTCTTGGTTTGTCCCTCTCTTTTTTCTTTTGCTCAATTGTTTTGTTTCTTAAATTCCACACATGAGTGAAATCATATCGTGTTTGTCTTTCTCTGACTGACTTCTTTTGCTTAGCATTACACTCTCTAGCTCCATCCTTGCCAAAATTTATTCTTTCTTGTGTTGTTGATTTTAGCCATTCTGAGAGGTGTGAGGTCATATCTCATTGTAGTTTTGATTTGCATTTCCCTGATAATGAGTGATGTTGAGTGATATTTTCATGTGTCTGTAGGCCATCTGTATGTCTTATTTGGAAAAATGTTCATATCATCTGGTCATTTTTTATAAATTTTTACTTAATTTATTTTCTTAATTTACATCCAAGTTAGTTACCATATAGTGCAACGATGATTTCAGGAGTAGATTCCTTAAACCTCTCTACCCATTTATCCCATCCCCTCTCCCACAACGCCTTCAGTAACTCTCTGTTCTCTATATTTATGAGTCTCTTATGTTTTTGTCCCCCTCCCTCTTGTTATATTATTTTTGCTTGTCTTCCTTTACGTTCATCTGTTTTGTCTCTTAAAGTCCTCACATGAGTGAAGTCATATGGTTTTTGTCTTTCTCTGACTAATTTCACATAGCATAATACCCTCTAGTTCCATCCACGTAGTTGCAAACGACAAGAATTCATTCTTTTTGATTGCCCAGTAATACTCCAATATATATATATATATATATATATATATATATATATATATATATACCACATCTTCTTTATCCATTTGGGCTCTTTCTGTAATTTGGCTATTTTTGGTAGTGCTGCTATAAACATGGGGGTGCATGTGTCCCTTTGAAACAGCATACCTGTATCCCTTGGGTAAATACCTAGCAGTGCAATCGCTGGGTCGGAGCATAGCTCTGTTTTTAGTTTTTTGAGGAACTTCCATACTGTTTTCCAGAGTGGCTGCACCAGTTTGCATTCCCACCAACAGTGCAAAAGGGTTCCTCTTTTTCCGCATCCTTGCCAACATCTGTTGTTGCCTGAGTTGTTAATGTTAGCCATTCTGACAGGTGTGAGGTGGTATCTCATTGTGGTTTTGATTTGTATTTCCCTGACGATGAGTGATGTTGAGCATTTTTCCATGTGTTGGTGTGCCATCTGGATGTCTTCTTTGGAGAAGTGTCTATTCATGTCTTTTGCCCATTTCTTCACTGGATTATTTGTTTTTTGGGTGTTGAATTTGATGAATTCTTTATAGATTTTGGATACTAACCCTTTATCTGGTATGTCACTTGCAAATATCTTCTCCCATTCCATCAGTTCCCTTTTAGTTTTGCTGATTGTTTCCTTTTCTGTGCAGAAGCTTTTTATTTTGATGAGGTCCCAATAGTTCATTTTTGCTTTTGTTTCCCTTGCTTCCAGAGACATGTTGAGTATGAAGTTGCTGTGGCCAAGGTCAAAGAGATTTTTGCCTGCTTTCTTCTCGAGGATTTTGATGGCTTCCTGTCTTACATTTAGGTCTTTCATCCATTTTGAGTTTATTTTTGTGTATGGTGTAAGAAAGTGGTCCAGGTTCATTCTTCTGCATGTTGCTGTCATGTTTTCCCAACACCACTTGTTGAAGAGACTGTCTTTATTCCATTGAATATCCTTTCCTGCTTTGTCAAAGATTATTTGACTGTATGTTTTTGGGTCCATTTCTGGGTTCTCTGTTCTGTTCCATTGATCTGAGTGTCTGTTCTTGTGCCTTTACCATACTGTCTTGATGATTACAGCTTTGTAATACAGCTTGAAGTGTGGGATTGTGATGCCTCCTGCTTTTGTTTTCTTTTTCAAGATTGCTTTGGCCATTTGAGGTCTTTTGTACTTCCATACAAATTTTAGGATTATTTGTTCTAGCTCTGTGAATAATGCCTTATTTGGGATGGGGAGGTTGTTGTTGAATTAAGTTATTTATGTATTTTGGAATCTAACTCTTTATCAGATATGCCATTTACAAACATCTTCTCTCATTCAGTAGGTTGTCTTTTAGTTTGTTGATTATTTCCACTGTTGTGCAGAATATTTGTATTTGGATGTAGTCCCAATAGTTTATTTTTGCTTTTGTTTTCCTTGCTTCAGGAAGGAAATGTTATGGCCTATGTCAGAGACATTACTCCCTGTGCTGTCTTCTAGGATTTTTATGGTTTCAGGTCTCACCTTTAGGTCTTTAATCCATTTTGAGTTTATTTTTGTGTGTGGCATAAGAAAGTGGTCCAGTTTCATTCTTTAGCATATAGCTGACCAGTTTTCCCAACACCATTTGTTCTAGAGACTGTCTTTTTCCCTTTGCATATTCTTGCCTCTTTTGTCAAAGAGAGATTGACTGTATAATTGTGGGTTTATTTCTGGGGTTTCCATTCTGTTTTATTAATCTGTGTGTCTTTTTCTGTCCCAAGCCCATACTCGTTTTATTACTAGAGTTTGTAGTATAACTTGAAATCTGGATTTGTGATACCTCTAGCTTTGCTTTTCTTTTTCAAGATTGCTTTGGCCATTTGAGGCCTTTTGTACTTCCATACAAATTTTAGGATTATTTGATATAGTTATGTGAAAAATGTTGGTATTTTGATAGGGATTGCATTAAACTTGAAGTTAGCTTTGGGTAATATGAACATTTTAATAATATTTGTTCTTCCAGTCCTTGAGCATGGAATATCTTTCTTCCATTTCTTTATGTCATCTTCAATTGCTTCATCAATGTCTTACACTTTTCGAAGTAAAGATCTTTCACCTTCTTGGTTAAGTTTATTCCTAGGTATTTTATTATTTTTGGTGCAATTGCACATGGGATGGTTTTCTTAATTTCTGTTTCTGTGTTAGGGTGTAACACAGTATTAGTGTGTAGAAATTCAACATATTTTTTTTATTTATTTATTTATTTATTTTATTTATTTATTTATTTATTTATTTATTTTTTAATATATGAAATTTACTGTCAAATTGGTTTCCATACAACACCCAGTGCTCATCCCAAAAGGTGCCCTCCTCAATACCCATCACCCACCCTGCCCTCCCTCCCACCCCCCATCAACCCTCAGTTTGTTCTCAGTTTTTAACAGTCTCTTATGCTTTGGCTCTCTCCCACTCTAACCTCTTTTTTTTTTTTTTTCCCTTCCCCTCCCCCATGGGTTTCTGTTACGTTTCTCAGGATCCACATAAGAGTGAAACCATATGGTATCTGTCTTTCTCTGTATGGCTTATTTCACTTAGCATCACACTCTCCAGTTCCATCCACGTTGCTACAAAAGGCCATATTTCATTTTTTCTCATTGCCACGTAGTATTCCATTTTGTATATAAACCACAATTTCTTTATCCATTCATCAGTTGATGGACATTTAGGCTCTTTCCATAATTTGGCTATTGTTGAGAGTGCTGCTATAAACATTGGGGTACAAGTGCCCCTATGCATCAGCACTCCTGTATCCCTTGGATAAATTCCTAGCAGTGCTATTGCTGGGTCATAGGGTAGGTCTATTTTTTATTTTCTGAGGAACCTCCACACTGCTTTCCAGAGCGGCTGCACCAATTTGCATTCCCACCAACAGTGTAAGAGGGTTCCCGTCTCTCCACATCCTCTCCAGCATCTATAGTCTCCTGATTTCTTCATTTTGGCCACTCTGACTGGCGTGAGGTGGTATCTGAGTGTGGTTTTGATTTGTATTTCCCTGATGAGGAGCGACGTTGAACATCTTTTCATGTGCCTGTTGGCCATCCGGATGTCTTCTTTAGAGAAGTGTCTATTCATGTTTTCTGCCCATTTCTTCACTGGGTTATTTGTTTTTCGGGTGTGGAGTTTGATGAGCTCTTTATAGATTTTGGATACTAGCCCTTTGTCCGATGTGTCATTTGCAAATATCTTTTCCCATTCCGTTGGTTGCCTTTTAGTTTTGTTGGTTGTTTCCTTTGCTGTGCAGAAGCTTTTTATCTTCATAAGGTCCCAGTAATTCACTTTTGCTTTTAATTCCCTTGCCTTTGGGGATGTGCCGAGTAAGAGATTGCTACGGCTGAGGTCAGAGAGGTCTTTTCCTGCTTTCTCCTCTAAGGTTTTGATGGTTTCCTGTCTCACATTCAGGTCCTTTATCCATTTTGAGTTTATTTTTGTGAATGGTGTGAGAAAGTGGTCTAGTTTCAACCTTCTGCATGTTGCTGTCCAGTTCTCCCAGCACCATTTGTTAAAGAGACTGTCTTTTTTCCATTGGATGTTCTTTCCTGCTTTGTCAAAAATGAGTTGGCCATACGTTTGTGGGTCTAGTTCTGGGGTTTCTATTCGATTCCATTGGTCTATGTGTCTGTTTTTGTGCCAATACCATGCTGTCTTGATGATGACAGCTTTGTAGTAGAGGCTAAAGTCTGGGATTGTGATGCCTCCTGCTTTGGTCTTCTTCTTCAAAATTACTTTGGCTATTCGGGGCCTTTTGTGGTTCCATATGAATTTTAGGATTGCTTGTTCTAGTTTCAAGAAGAATGCTGGTGCACTTTTGGTTGGGATTGCATTGAATGTGTAGATAGCTTTGGGTAGTATTGACATTTTGACAATATTTATTCTTCCAATCCATGAGCAGGGAATGTCTTTCCATTTCTTTATATCTTCTTCAATTACCTGCATAAGCTTTCTATAGTTTTCAGCATACAGATCTTTTACATCTTTGGTTAGATTTATTCCTAGGTATTTTATGCTTCTTCGTGCAATTGTGAATGGGATCAGTTTCTTTATTTGTCTTTCTGTTGCTTCATTGTTAGTGTATAAGAATGCAACTGATTTCTGTACATTGATTTTGTATCCTGCAACTTTGCTGAATTCATGTATCAGTTCTAGCAGACTTTTGGTGGAGTCTATCGGATTTTCCATGTATAATATCATGTCATCTGCAAAAAGCGAAAGCTTGACTTCATCTTTGCCAATTTTGATGCCTTTGATTTCCTTTTGTTGTCTGATTGCTGATGCTAGAACTTCCAGCACTATATTAAACAGCAGCGGGGAGAGTGGGCATCCCTGTCGTGTTCCTGATCTCAGGGAAAAAGCTCTCAGTTTTTCCCCATTGAGGATGATGTTAGCTGTGGGCTTTTCATAAATGGCTTTTATGATCTTTAAGTATGTTCCTTCTATCCCGACTTTCTCAAGGGTTTTTATTAAGAAAGGGTGCTGGATTTTGTCAAAGGCCTTTTCTGCATCGATTGACAGGATCATATGGTTCTTCTCTTTTTTTTTGTTAATGTGATGTATCACGTTGATCGATTTGCGAATGTTGAACCAGCCCTGCATCCCAGGAATGAATCCCACTTGATCATGGTGAATAATTCTTTTTATATGCTGTTGAATTCGATTTGCTAGTATCTTATTGAGAATTTTTGCATCCATATTCATCAGGGATATTGGCCTGTAGTTCTCTTTTTTTACTGGGTCTCTGTCTGGTTTAGGAATCAAAGTAATACTGGCTTCATAGAATGAGTCTGGAAGTTTTCCTTCCCGTTCTATTTCTTGGAATAGCTTGAGAAGGATAGGTATTATCTCTGCTTTAAACGTCTGGTAGAACTCCCCTGGGAAGCCATCTGGTCCTGGACTCTTATTTGTTGGGAGATTTTTGATAACCGATTCAATTTCTTCGCTGGTTATGGGTCTGTTCAAGCTTTCTATTTCCTCCTGATTGAGTTTTGGAAGAGTGTGGGTGTT
Source organism: Neofelis nebulosa (assembly GCF_028018385.1). Lineage (NCBI taxonomy): Eukaryota > Metazoa > Chordata > Mammalia > Carnivora > Felidae > Neofelis > Neofelis nebulosa. The sequence continues at coordinate 86,089,831 of NC_080800.1, forward strand.
TAGGAATTTGTCCATTTCTTCAAGGTTGTCCAATTTGTTGGCATATAATTTTTCATAGTATTCCCTGATAATTGTTTGTATCTCTGAGGGATTGGTTGTAATAATTCCATTTTCATTCATGATTTTATCTATTTGGGTCATCTCCCTTTTCTTTTTGAGAAGCCTGGCTAGAGGTTTGTCAATTTTGTTTATTTTTTCAAAAAACCAACTCTTGGTTTCGTTGATCTGCTCTACAGTTTTTTTAGATTCTATATTGTTTATTTCTGCTCTGATCTTTATTATTTCTCTTCTTCTGCTGGGTTTAGGCTGCCTTTGCTGTTCTGCTTCTATTTCCTTTAGGTGTGCTGTTAGATTTTGTATTTGGGATTTTTCTTGTTTCTTGAGATAGGCCTGGATTGCAATGTATTTTCCTCTCAGGACTGCCTTCGCTGCGTCCCAAAGCGTTTGGATTGTTGTATTTTCATTTTCGTTTGTTTCCATATATTTTTTAATTTCTTCTCTAATTGCCTGGTTGACCCACTCATTCGTTAGTAGGGTGTTCTTTAACCTCCATGCTTTTGGAGGTTTTCCAGACTTTTTCCTGTGGTTGATTTCAAGCTTCATCGCATTGTGGTCTGAAAGTATGCATGGTATAATTTCAATTCTTGTAAACTTATGAAGGGCTGTTTTGTGACCCAGTATATGATCTATCTTGGAGAATGTTCCATGTGCACTCGAGAAGAAAGTATATTCTGTTGCTTTGGGATGCAGAGTTCTAAATATATCTGTCAAGTCCATCTGATCCAATGTATCATTCAGGGCCCTTGTTTCTTTATTGACTGTGTGTCTAGATGATCTATCCATTTCTGTAAGTGGGGTGTTAAAGTTCCCTGCAATGACCACATTCTTATCAATAAGGTTGCTTATGTTTATGAGTAACTGTTTTATATATCTGGGGGCTCCGGTATTTGGCGCATAGACGTTTATAATTGTTAGCTCTTCCTGATGGATAGACCCTGTAATTATTATATAATGTCCTTCTTCATCTCTTGTTACAGCCTTTAATTTAAAGTCTAGTTTGTCTGATATAAGTATGGCTACTCCAGCTTTCTTTTGGCTTCCAGTAGCATGATAAATAGTTCTCCATCCCCTCACTCTCAATCTAAAGGTGTCCTCAGATCTCAAATGAGTCTCTTGTAGACAGCAAATAGATGGGTCTTGTTTTTTTATCCATTCTGATACCCTATGTCTTTTGGTTGGTGCATTTAATCCATTTACATTCAGTGTTATTATAGAAAGATACGGGTTTAGAGTCATTGTGATGTCTGTATGTTTTATGCTTGTAGTGATGTCTCTGGTACTTTGTCTCACAGGATCCCCCTTAGGATCTCTTGTAGGGCTGGTTTCGTGGTGACAAATTCCTTCAGTTTTTGTTTGTTTGGGAAGACCTTTATCTCTCCTTCTCTTCTAAATGACAGACTTGCTGGATAAAGGATTCTCGGCTGCATATTTTTTCTGTTTAGCACACTGAAGATCTCGTGCCAAGCCTTTCTGGCCTGCCAAGTTTCAAAGGAGAGATCAGTCACGAGTCTTATAGGTCTCCCTTTATATGTGAGGGCACGTTTATCCCTTGCTGCTTTCAGAATTTTCTCTTTATCCTTGTATTTTGCCAGTTTCACTATGATATGTCGTGCAGAAGATCGATTCAAGTTACGTCTGAAGGGAGTTCTCTGTGCCTCTTGGATTTCAATGCCTTTTTCCTTCCCCGGTTCAGGGAAGTTCTCAGCTATAATTTCTTCAAGTACCCCTTCAGCACCTTTCCCTCTCTCTTCCTCCTCTGGGATACCAATTATGCGTATATTATTTCTTTTTAGTGTATCACTTAGTTCTCTAATTTTCCCCTCATACTCCTGGATTTTTTTATCTCTCTTTCTTTCAGCTTCCTCTTTCTCCATAACTTTATCTTCTAGTTCACCTATTCTCTCCTCTGCCTCTTCAATCCGAGCCGTCATGGTTTCCATTTTGTTTTGCATTTCGTTTAAAGCGTTTTTCAGCTCCTCGTGACTGTTCCTTAGTCCCTTGATCTCTGTAGCAAGAGATTCTCTGCTGTCCTGTATACTGTTTTCAAGCCCAGCGATTAATTTTATGACTATTATTCTAAATTCACTTTCTGTTATATTATTTAAATCCTTTTTGATCAGTTCATTAGCTGTTGTTATTTCCTGGAGATTCTTCTGAGGGGAATTCTTCCGTTTGGTCATTTTGGATAGTCCCTGGAGTGGTGAGGACCCGCAGGGCACTTCCCCCGTGCTGTGGTGTATAACTGGAGTTGGTGGGCGGGGCCGCAGTCCGACCTGATGTCTGCCCCCAGCCCACCGCTGGGGCCACAGTCAGACTGGTGTGTGCCTTCTCTTCCCCTTCTCCTAGGGGCGGGATTCACTGTGGGGTGGTGTGGCCCGTCTGGTCTACTTGCACACTGCCAGGCTTGTGGTGCTGGGGAGCTGGCGTATTAGCTGGGGTGGGTAGGCAAGGTGCACGGGGGCGGGAGGGGCAGGCTTAGCTCGCTTCTCCTTAGGTGATCCACTTCAGGAGGGGCCCTGTGGCAGCGGGAGGGAGTCAGATCCGCTGCCGGAGGTTTGGCTCCGCAGAAGCACAGAGTTGGGTGTTTGCGCGGAGCCAGCAAGTTCCCTGGCAGGAACTGGTTCTCTTTGGGTTTTTGGCTGGGGGATGGGCGGGGGAGATGGCGCTGGCGAGCGCCTTTGTTCCCCGCCAAGCTGAGCTCTGCCGTCCGGGGGCTCAGCAGCTCTCCCTCCCTTTGTCCTCCAGCCTTCCCGCTTTCTGAGCAGAGCTGTTAACTTATGACCTCCCAGACGCTAAGTCGCGCTTGCTGTCGGAACACAGTCCGTCCGGCCCCTCCGCTTTTGCCAGCCCGACTCGGGGGCTCTGCTTGGCCGGCGAGCCGCCCCTCTGCCCCGGCTCCCTCCCGCCAGTCCGTGGAGCGCGCACCGCCTCGCAGCCCTTCCTACCCTCTTCCGTGGGCCTCTCGTCTGCGCTCGGCTCCGGAGACTCCGTTCTGCTAATCCTCTGGCGGTTTTCTGGGTTCTTTAGGCAGGTGTAGGTGGAATCTAAGTGATTAGCAGGACGCGCGGTGAGCCCAGCGTCCTCCTACGCCGCCATCTTCCGGAACAGTAGCAACATATTTTTTTTTCAATTCAACAGATACAAAATGTATTGATTTTGTATCCTGAGACCTTACTGAATTCATTTATCAGTTTTAGTAGTTTTTTGGTGGAGTCTTTAGGATGTGCTATATATAGTGTCATGTCATCTGCAAATAGTAAAAATTTTACTTCTTGTTTACCAATTTGGATATCTTTCATTCCTCTATCTTGTCTGAATGCCATGACTAGGACTTCTGGTACTATGTTGAATAAAAGTGGTGAGAGTGGACATCTTTGTCTTGTTCCTGATATTAGCGGAAAAGCTCTAAGTTTTTCATCATTTAATATGATGTTAACTGTGGGTTTTTCATATATGGCCTTTATTATGTTGAGGTATTTTACCTCTAAACCTACTTTGTTGAGAGTTTTAATTGTATATGGATGTGGTACTTTTTCATATACTTTTTATGCATCTACTGAAATGATCATATGGTTTTTATCCTTTCATTGATGTGATGTACCACTTTGATTGATTTGGGAATATTGAACCAACCTTGCATCCTGGGAGTAAATCTCACTTGATAGTGGTGACTAATTTTTTTAATGTATTGTTGGATCTGGTTTGCTAATATTTTGTAGAGCATTTTTTCATCTATGTTCACCAGATATATTTTCCTGTAGTTCCCTGATATTTTTGTTAGTTTTGTTTTGTTTTGTTTTGTTTTTGGCAGACTTTATCTGCTTTTTTGTATCAGGGTAATGCAAGCCTCATAGAATGAATTTGGAAGTTTTCCTTCTTCTTCTTATTTTTGTAATATTTTGAGAAGAATAGGTATTAACTCCTCTTTAAATATTTGGTAAAATTTGCCTGTGAAACTAACTGGTCCTGGACTTTTGTTTGTTGGGAGTTTTTGATTACTGACTCAACTTCATTGCTGGTTATGTCTGTTCAAATTTCCTTTTTCTTTCTGATTCACTTTTGGGAAGTTATACATTACAGATACACAACTTACAGCTTTCAATCATGGAAATTTAGATACCTAGTTATTATGATAGACTAAATTGCTATGGTAAAGACTCATCTTTTGTTCTCAACACAGAGAAATGCTGGACAAAACAAAAGTGAAACAAGGATTGTACATGCTTAGCCCAGCTTGAAAGTAAGTAAGGGAAATTTCCAGACTTTAGGAATGAAAAGGGAAATCAAACCCAGGGAAGGAAGCATAAACTGAAACTAAATACCTCCCGGAAATATTAGAAGCACAGGGCACCTGGGTGGCTCAGTTTGTTGATTGTCCAACTCGATTTCAGCCCAGGGTTGTGAGGTGGAATTCTCTGCTGAGCATGGAATTCTGCTTTGGACTCTCCATCTCTCTCTGTCTCTGTCTCTGTCTCTCTCTCCTTCTGCCCCTCTCCCCCACTCGCATTCTCTCTCTTTCACTCTGAAGTAAAAAAATCAAATTAAAAAGTAAAATAATAATTTAAAAAAATATCAGAGGCAGATATGGATATTAGGAGCATAAGAGCTTGGGTTCAGGATAAGACAGACCATAGAGCCACAAACCTATGTATAGTATAGAGCTAGAACTGAGATCTAAGCAAAAATCTAGAAGCTTCAGTGGTTTGTGAAGCCTAAAAATCTATGAAATGGGGAATATAAAACTCTGTTCACTGGTCCAGGAAAACAGCCAGGAAATTCACACTTTGTGCAGTGCCATGCCGCAAATGAAAAGAGATACTGAAGAGAAATTAGAACTCTAAACTTGTACCAAGCATGGGTGTGGACTCTAAATTCACACAACCTACCCCCAAGCTAATAAATTTACAGAAAAACTGATTCCAAACCAGTAAAAATTGTAAGGCCTTAGCAGAGGCAAACTTAGAACCACTCTGAGGGAATGCCCACACAGCCTGAGCTCCCGGGACTCCCACAAAAAAAAAAAAAAATCCCTGCAATAGATAAAAACATAGTAATAAAAATTACAAATCTCACAAAAAATTAACCACTGTGAGTGTGCTTCTGTTAACATAATTGGAAAAAAATGTATCCCAAGAAATAGAGATAATAGGACAATTTAAAGGGAACAAAACAGTTTCCTTGAAAATTGCCCAAAGAGAAAAAGATTAAAGAACTGTGTGGCTAGAATATAATATTGATGATTATTCTGTGGTCTTTATAAAATCCATAGCCCATCAAGGAAAAGGGGGATTAAGCTAGATAAAGAAATTGAAAGTTAAATTTTTATCCTTGAGAAATTCTTAGAAAGTCCCAGTACAGGGGAAGATTAAGATGTGCAGGCAAAATTAGATTTTATCTTTCCACACTTACCTGCAATTCTATCATGTTAGGTAAGTCAGTCTCAGATTCTCTTAAAGTTGTCTCAGAGCAGTTGTATGGGTTTGAAGTGCAAAATATAATCTTGCTGGGCTAGTTGGAAACTTATGCATAGACCATTCAGTGATTAGCATGATGGCTTTAGTTTTGAAAAAAAAAAAAAAGCATTGAGAACTCATAGAACCTGTACACAAATTCCATTGTATTTAACTCATTTTGTGTATTGTCCTTTATATGTACTCTCCCAGATATAAATTTCCTTAAGAGATGGACTTTTAAAATTTTATTGAGCTTCATTGAGCTGTAATTTATATAGCATACAATTTACCCATTTAAGGGTACCATTCAATAGCTTTTAATAAATGTATACATTTTTGTAGCCACCACTAGAAAGCAACTTTAAACATTTCCATCATTCCCCCAAAAGTTTGCTCCCCCATGTTTTCAGGCAATCCCTGATCCCAGCCATAAGTAAATACTGATGTACTTTCTGTTTCTATAGTCATGTGGTTTCTAGAAATTTTATATAAATGAAATCATAAAATATATAGTCTTTTGTGTCTGGCTTCATTTACTCAGCACAATGGTTTTGAGGTTTATTCATGTTGTAGCATGTACCAATAACCATTCACATGATGGAAATTTTAGTTGTTTTGGGCTGTTATGAATAATGCTGATATGGGAGGCAGTTCAAGATGGTGATGTATGAAGGGACTGAACTCACCATGGAGACACCAAATCTAAAGCTATATATGAAACAATTTCCTCTGAAAACTACCTAAGAAATTTCTTCACATTGGGCAAAAAAGAAAAAGGCCACACAGTAGTAGGTATGACAGGCTAAGACACAATCTCACCATAAGCCCCACCACTGGTGCATCAATTTACAATCAGGAGAGAATTCCCAAACTTGGAGGTTCTCCCTGAGTAGCAAAGGGTTATTACACTATATCAGGTACCCCCAATTTTTAGTACCTGCAACTGAAATATAAGCCTTCAAATATCTGGTTTTGAAAACAAATGGGGCTCATGTCGCCAAGACCCAAAAGGCTGTAGTCAACTGAAAAACAGCTATTAAAGGACTCATGTGTGGACTCACTCACCACACAGCCCAGCACATAAACAGCTATGTAAAAAGCACCCAGACTTTATGTGACAGAAATTAATTTGTTAATCTTAAAGCACCAGCTGGAGGGTCAAGGGACTCTCAGAATACTAAGGATGTGGGCTAGTGAGCACTGTTTTCACATTCTCCTTCTGACCTGCTAAAGCGATCAGGCACTATTTTTTTCTTCTTTCAATGAGAATAATTTTTGGGTTCTCCCTCTGCTGTGCTCCAGAGCACCAGTGTCTCCCAGATGGGAGCTTTTACACACATCTTGTACCCTGGTTTCGTGTCTGGTGTCCTGGTTTTTTTTCATCCAGCAGATGCCTTTTATTACTATGTTCCAGAGGACAGGGGATTTGTGTTCCTGGGCTCCATGGGACTATAATAATAGGAGAAACAGTTATTCACAGGCTACTACCCCCAGGGCACTGCACAAATAGCAAACTGAAACCAATTCTCAGTCTGTCTGTGAAAGAGGCCTATTTCCTTGTCCTGGAGTTAAAGCCTGAGAAGCAGGTTTCAGGCTCAGGTACTCTTAGGGAACATAGCCTGATAACATATTTGCACTCTGCCTTGCTCCATCTCACTTGTATTTCCCAGAAAGAAGTTTATACCCTTGTCTGGAGCTCCAATCTTTGTGACTGTCACCTAAGGGATACCTCCAACTCACCTGGTCTGAAGACCAGCAGGGTTTATGCTTGTAGCCACAAAGGACTGTATATACTTGCATCCTTTAAAAAGCTGCTGCTTGAGGCTCTGGCTTCCAATCAGCCTGAATCTAAGTGCTGACTCAAATCTTCCCCTGTGGGACACTCATAGGTCTTTACACACCCTCACCTACTGGGAGCGATCAAAAATATAATAGAATATTTGGACAATCAAAAATGTTTGAGAGACATTGAAAAGCTGAGACAGAGTTGAACAACAAGGTTCATCTCCTACATAATGTCACTACTTCAGAACTAGAAGAGGTGGTTATTTCATCTAATGTATAGAAAACAACACAGACACTCAAGTAAAATGAAGAAACAAGAGAAAATGTTCCAAACAAACAAACAAGAAAAAAACCTCAGGGGGAAAAAACTTTAATGAAATAGAAACAACTAATTTATCTGATAAAGAGTTCAAAGTAATGGCCATAGACATGTTCACCAAACTCAAGGAAAGAATGGATGAACACAGTGAGAACTTCAACAGAAAGATGGAAAATATAAGAACATACCAAACAGAAGTCACAAAGTTGAAGAATACAATAAACTGTACTGAAAAATACAATAGAGGGGTTTAACAGCATATTAGATTAAACAGAAGAAAGTATCAGTGAACTTGAACCCAAGACAGTACAATTCACATGATCAGATCAGCAAAAGAGAGAAAAAAAAAAGTGAAAATAGCTTAAGGGACTCAGGGGACAATATCAAGTGGACTAACATTTATGTTATACAGATTCCAGAAGGAAAAGAGAGACAGAAAACTTGAGAAAATTTATTTGAAGAAATAATGGTTGAAAAATGCCTTAACCTGGGGAAGGAAATAGACATCCATATCCAGGGAGCCAAAAATGTCCAAATAAGAAACCCAAAGAGACCCACACCAAGACACATAATTAAAATAGCAAGTTTTCACCAAGGTGACACAGGCAAACCCACCCCATAACACTCTAGGCCTACACCATTTTGGCTTCAGATAGCTTTCTTGGGCACCCCACATGCCAAGCACTCTGGAAACTCTTGGGTTATGTCTGTTTTAGGTTCAGTCATCCTGCCAAATTGTAACCTGTGTGGAGTTCCCAGGAATCTCAGGTGCTTTCCTGCACTGGTTTCAGCCACTCCACCCATGCACCACTAATGTGAAATGCCTTGGAATACTCCTGCCCCTGCCAGCCTTGGCTCCAGCCACCCAGACAGGAAACCCACTGTGCTGAATACTATGGGACATACTGGCTTACACCAATTCATCTTTAGCTGTCCCACTAGGTTATCTTCAGAGTAGAGAGCCCTGAAACACCTGGCTTACACCCTATTACTTCAGCTGTTCTGCCAGGGCAAATTTTGTGTGGACAGCCCAAGAACAATACCAGACCATGCCCATTCTAGCTTTAGCTATCTTGCCAGTATGCTCCCTGCATGGAGCGCCCTAAGATCTCCCAACTTATATCCCACATTGGTGCTAGCAACCACTTCAGGGGACCCTCGGTACAGAGAGTCCAGGAAATCCTGGTTTATATCCACTTCAGCTTCAGTTATCCTGCCAACGTGTCCTCTATAGAGTTTGGGGTGCCTTTAGCTTGCATCCACTTTTAGTTAAGATATCCTGCCAGGGAGCCATCTGTGAGAAGAGCCCAGGGACCTCCTAATCTGCACGCTACACCAGTTCCAGTCACCATGCCAAGGCACGCCCTGAATAGAATGTCTGGGACATAGCAGTTTAGACTCATTTTAGCTTCACCTGTCCTGAGAGGGTGGCCTCAGTTCATAGAACTTTAGACATCCCAGCCTGCATCTGCTTCAACTTTACATGTCCTGACAAGGTGGCTGTTATATGAAATGCCTTAGGACCCCATCCCATGCCAGCTACAGTTCCAGCCAGCCAGCAAAATTCATCAAGCATACACAGTCTATGTAACAGAGTATCATACATAAGACCATTTCTTCCAGTTTAGTAGAAGGAGCTGTTCCACCCAATCGATATAAACAAATACAGAAAGTCAAGCAAAATGGTAATACAGTTGAATATGCTTCAAAATAAAGAATAAGATAAAATCTCTGAAAAAGAACTAAATGAGATGTAGACAAGCCATATGTCTGATAAATTATTTAAAGTAATTATTGTAAAGATATTCACCAGGCTTGAGAAAAGACTGGAAGAACTCAGTGAGACCTTCAATAAAGAGATAGAAAATATAAAAAAGAACCAATCAGAATTGAAGAATACAATAGCTTAAATAAAAAACACACTAGAAGGAATCAATAGTGGATTAGTGGATGCAGAGAATATATCAGTGATTTGGAAGACAAGGCACTAGAAAAAACCTAAGCTGAACAGCAAAAGCAAAAGGAGAATTGAAGTTTTACAAAGGATGGTTTAAGGGATTTCTTGGACAACATCAAGCAAACAATTGCATTATAGGAATCCCAAAAGTAGAAGAAGAGAGAGAAAGCAGTGGAAAATGAAATGGATTTGAAGAAATAATAGCTGAAAACTTCTCTAACATAGGGAGAGAAACAGACATCCAAGTTAAGAAGCACAGAGTTTCAAACAAGATAAACCCACATAGGTCCACATCAAGACACATAATAATTTAAATGTAAAAGGTCAAAGATAAAGAGAAAATCTTAAAAGTTGGGGCGCCTGGGTGGCTCAGTTGGTTAAGTGTCTGACCCTTGATTTCAGCTCCGGTCATGATCTCATGGTCATAAGATTGAGCCCTGTGTTGGGATTCTCTCTCTCCCTCTCTCTCTGACCCTCCCATCCTCATGCTCGCTTACTCTCTCAAAACAATTAACTTTAAAAAAAGAAAATCTTAAACATAGCAAGAAAGAAATAAAAAGTTTTCTAAGAGGAAAACCTGTAAGGAAATGTCATGATATATTCACTACTGAAACAAGAATACTCTACTGGGCAAGTTTATCATTCAGATTTGAAGGAGCAATAGTTTCCCAGACAAACAAGAGATAAAAGAGTTTACCTCCACTAAGCCAGGCTTACAAGAAATGTTAAATGTGATAAGGGAGATAAGATGGGGAGAGGAGAGAGGTAAGCAGAGGAGTAGGAGTATCTAAGTCCCATCTCCTCCCACAAATACAATTAGATAACTATAAAATCATTCTAAATATCCCAGAAATCAACTTGAAGATGGACAGAACAAACTCCACAACAAAATGGAGAGAAGAAGCCACACTGAAGAAAGTAGGAAGTGCAGAGATGTAGTTTGCTGCAGATGGGAGGGAGCCATGATCATGGAGAAAGGAAAGAGAGAGCAGAGCACACAGGGGAAAGCGTCAGGAGAACATTTCCCCAAAGCCATTAGCTTGGAAAATGAGTAGTGCTGATTTTCATGAGTTCTTGCAACCAGCAAGTTCTTGCAACCTTTAATACTGGTGTTTTAAAGGTCAGTGGGCTTGGCTGAGAGAGAGCCCGAGGAAACGGCACTGCTCCTGGACAGAAAGCAGGTAAAAATCCCAGGAGTAGATAGCATGGTAACAGTAAATTAAAGAATGTCTGGGGCACACAGTGGGGAGAATCTTTGCTCTTCTTGGACAGTGTCCTTGAGAGGCAGTGTTCACAGAGATGCCTCTTTGGGGATAAAGGATCTGGCTGGCACCATTTCCCTCCCCCACTCCTCAGCATAAACAGCAAACCACCTGCAGAAAGCATCTCAGTCCCAACACTGGAGGCCTAATTTGCTTACACCAAGTCTCCCTCCCCCACCCTGCTGTCTGACCCTCCCTTTCTCAATCAAGCTTGCCTCAATCCCAGCATGGTGGGCTTCTCCCCCAGAAGACCAGCATAGGCCCCTGTCCACACCACGTCCCTAAAGCCTTGAGTTTTATGAGTCAGCAGGATTGGCTGGGAAGATACTGAACTTCTCCTGTAGAAAAGACAAGCAAACAACCTGGAGACAGACATTATGGAAACAGCAATCTGAAAAATACCTCAGACACACACAGGGGTGAGATTATTGACTCTTCTCAGAGTGCTTCCCTGAGAGGCAGCATTCATGGAGACACCTCTCCAGGGACAAAGGAGCTAGATGATGCCATTTCCCTCCACCAAGCCTCAGCATAAATACAGAGCCACCTGCTTGAAGTAATGCAGTGCTCTTACTGGCTGCCTAACCTGATTACACCAAGTCCCACACCAAGGCTGTCCTTCTTGATCAAGCTTGCCTCAATCCGAGGACATCAGTACCCTTCCCCAGAAAACCGGCAGAAACCCCTGTCCACACCATGTCTCCTGACCAGAGAGTGCTGCAGAACTTTAGTTCTAGTGAAACTAGTATCAGATCCCATTTAAAAAGCAGACCAGGGGCACCTGGGTGGCTCAGTCGGTTAAGCATCTGACTCTTGATTTTGGCTCAAGTCATGATCTCACCATTCATGGGATTGAGCTCCATGTCAGGCTTTGTGCTGACAGCTTGGTGACTGCTTGGGATTCTCTCTCTCTCCCTCTCTCTCTATCTGACCCTCCCCGACTCATGCATGTGTGCACGTGCACGCTCTCTCTCCTTTGAAATAAATAAACATTTAAAAAAAATAAAAGGTAAAAAAGTAAAAACCAGACCAGAGAACACCTAGTTAAAACTTGACACATTCTGGCCAAGGGCCAAACACTGACCACCACAAGCAAGAAGATCCTCTGTAGATGACTAGCCTGAAGAATGCAGCAGCCAAAAAGCAGAGAACACACAACACACACCAGAGACACCCTTTGAAGCACCAGGACCTAGACAATATATGATCTCTATTTCATAAAGCCATTACTCTCAAGAGCAGAAAATATAATGGACTTTTCTAACACAGGGAAGTCCAAGACTTAGACAAAATGCCAACATGGAGGAATATATCAGAAATGAAAGAGTAAGGTTATAGCCAAAGATCTAAGCCAAAGAGATATAAGTAACATGCCTGAAGGAGAATTTAAACCAACAATCACAAGGATTCTAGCTGGGTTTGAGAAAAGAATGGAAGACTTCAGAGAGATCCTTACCATAGAGATAAAAGAGTTAAAAAATAATCAGCATGAAAAACGAAATAACTGAGATTGGCAACAGTCTTGAGGCAATGAGCACAAGCCTGGAAAAAGCAGAAGAATAAGGGATAAAAAGACAAAATAATGGAAAATAATTCCATTTAGAAGACAAAATACTGGAAAATGATGAACTGAACAAAAGAGAAAAAGAATAATTATGGAACACAAGAATAAACTTAAGGAACTCAGTGACTCCATCAAACACAATAACATTAGTATTATAGGAGTCCCAGAAGAAGAAGAGAGAGAAAAGGGGGCAGAAAATATATTCCAGGAAATAATACCTGAAAACGTCCCTAATTTGGGGAAGGAACCAGATATCCAGATCCAGGAGGCACAGAGAACTCCCATCCCAATCAACAAAAGCAGGCCACCAACATGACATATTGTAATGAAAAAGCAGCAAGACAAAAGAATCCTTAACATACAAGGGAACACCCATAAGGCTAGCTGGAGATTTCTCAACAGAAATGTGGCAAGCCAGAAAGAAGTGGCATGATATATTCAAAGTGCTGAATGACAAAAATATGCAGCCAAGAATACTCTATCCAACAAGGCTATCATGCAGAATAAAAAGAGAGATAGTTTCCCAAGCAAAAAAACAAACAAACAAAAACCTAAGAGTTTGTGACCACTGAACCATTCCAGCAACAAATATTAAAGGGGATTCTTTGAGTGGAAAGGTAAGACCAAAAGTGATACAGACTAGAAAGAAACAGAGAAAACCTCCAGAAACAACAAAAGAAGTAATAAAATGGCACTAAATACATATATATTGACAATTACCCTGAATGTAAATGGAATAAATGCTTCAATCAAAAGACATAGGTGTCAGAATGTATAAAAACCAAGACCCGTCTATATGCTGCCAACAAGAGACTCATTTTAGACCTAAAGACACTTGCAGATTTAAAATGAGGGGATGGAGAAATGTTTATCATATAAATGGATGTCAAAATAAAGTGGGAGTAGTAATACTTATATGGGACAAACTATACTTTAACCCAAAGACTGTAACAAGAGGTGGAAAAGGGCACTATATCATAATAAAGGGGGACAATCCAACAGTAAGATATAACAATTGTAAATATGTATGTAACCAACGTGGAACCACCCAAATATATGAAATAATTAATAACAAACATAAAGGAACTCATTTATAATAATACAATAATATTAGGGAATTTTAATGTCCCACTTACATCAATGGACAGATCATCTAAACAGAAAATAAGCACGGAAACAATGGCAGTGGATGACACACTGGACCAGATAGACTTAACAGATATATTCACAACATTCCATCCTAAAACAGCAGAATACACATTATTTTCAAGTGCACATGGAACATTCTTCAAAATAGATCACATACTAGATCACAAATCAGGTCTCAACAAGTACAAAAAGATTGAGATCATAGCATGCATATTTTCTGACTACAGTGCAATGAAACTTGAAGTCAACCACCAGAAAAAGTTGGATAAACCACAAATACATGGAGGTTAAACAACATGCTACTAAACAATGAAAGGGTGAACCAGGAAATCAAAGAAGAAATTTTAAAAGTACATGAAAGCAAGTAAAAGTGAAAACACAGTGGCCCAAAATGTTTGGGGTGCAGCAAAAGAGGTTCTAAAGGGGAGCATATAGCAAAACAGGCCTACCTTAAGAAGCAAGAAAAATCCCAAACAGAAAAATTAACCTTACATTTAGAGGAGCAAGAAAAAAACACACAAAACTAGCAGAAAGAGGGAAATAATAAAGATTACAGCAGAAATAAATGATATAGAAACTAAAAACCAACATAATAGATCAATGAAAGCAGGACCTTGTTTTTTGAAAAAAAAATAATAAAATTGATAAGCCCCTAGTAAGGCTTATCAAAAAGAAAAGCAAAAGAAAAAAAACCAAAATAAATAAAATTACTAATGAGAAAGGAGAAATAACAATCAATACCACAAAAATACAGACAATTATGGGGAGCCTGGGTGGCTCAGTCAGGTGAGCATCTGACTTCGGCTCAGGTCATGATCTCACAGTTTGTGAGTTCGAGCCCCGCATCTGGCTTGGCGCTGACAACTCAGAGCCTGGAGCCTGCTTTGGCTTCTGTGTCTCCCTTTGTCTCTGCCCCTCTCCCGCTCATGCTTTGTCTCTCAAAAATAAATAAGTGTTAAAAACTTTTTAGAAATACAGACAATTATAAGGAAATATTATGAAAAACTATATGCCAACAAAGTGAACAACCTGGAAGAAACAGATAAATTCCTAGAAACATAAACTACCAAAGCTGAAACAGGAATAAATAGAAAATTTGAGCACACCAACAACTAGCAAAAAAACAAAAACAAAAACAAAAAAAACAAAAAACATTGAATCAGTAATAAAAAAAATTCTCCCAGGAAACAAAAAGCCCAGGACCAGATGGCTTTACAGGTGAATTCTTCCAAACAGTTAAAGAACCATTAATACTTATTCTTCTCAAACTATTCCAAAAAATAGAAAAGGAAAGAAAACTTTGAAATTCATTTCATGACACCAGCATTACCCTGATACCCAAACCTGATAAACACTCCACTAAAAAATAGAACTATAGGCCACTATCTCTGATGAACTGGATGCAACAATTCTTAGTAGAATACTAGCAAACTGAATCCAGCAGTACATTAAAAGAATCATTCACTACGATCGAGTGGGATTTATTCCTCGGCTGCAAAGGTGGTTCAATAGTCACAAATCATTCAACGTGATACACCACATTGATAAAAGAAAGGATAAAAACCATAAGATCTTTTCAATAGATGCAGAAAAAGTATCTGACAAAGTACAGCATCCATTCATGAAAAAAACTCTCAACAATGTAGGGTTAGAAGGAACATACTCAACATAATAAAGGCCATATACGAACAACCCATAGCTAATATGATCCTCAACAGAGAAAAACTTATAGCTTTTCCTCTATGGTCAGGAACATAGCAGGGATGTCCAATCTCACTACTGTGTTATTTAGCATAGTTTTGGAAGTCCTAGCCTCAGCAACCAGATAACAGAAAGAAATAAAAGGCATACAAATTGGCAAGGAAGAGGTAAAACTGTAACTTTTGGAGATGACTTGATACTCTACATAGAAAACCTGAAAGACTCCGCACACACACACACACACACGCAAAATTGCTAGAACTGATACACGAATTCAGTGAAGTTGCAGGATACAAAATCAATATGCAGAAATCTGTGCTGATAGTTTGGAGCTTACTTGAGACTCTCTCTCTCTCTCTCTCTCTCTCTCTCTCTCTCTCTCTTCTCTCTCTGTCCCTCCCCCACTCACTTGCTTGCTCTCTATCTCAAAAATAAATCAACTTAAAAATAAAAATGAATTTTTAACATCCAAGATATATAAAGAACATGAAGCTCAACACTCCAAAAATAAATAATCCAATGTATAGAATAGAAATTTTTGCAAAGAAGACATGCAGATGGCCAACAGACACATGAAAAAGATGCTCAACTTCATTCATCATCAGAAAAATTCAAATCAAAACTACAATGAGATATCATCTCACACCAGTAAGAATGGCTACAATTAGCAACACAAGAAATAACAGGTGTTGCCAAGGATGTGGAGAAAGCCGACCCCTCTTGCACTGTTGGTGGCAATCCATATTGGTGCAGCCACTCTGGAAAAGAGTATGGAGATTCTTCAAAAATTTAAAAATATAAATACAACTATGATCTAGTAATTGCACTATTAGGTATTTACCCAAAGAATACAAAAGTATTAATTCAAAGGGATACATGGACCCCAATGTTTATAGCAGCATTATCAACTATAGCCAAATTATGGGAACAGCCCAAATGTCCATTGACTGATGAATGGATAAAGAAGCTGTGATATATATATATATATATATATATATATATATATATATATATCACTCATATATCGAATTTAAGAAACAAAACAATCATAAAGGTAAAAAGAGAGAGGTAAACCAAAAAACAAACTCTTAATTATAGAGAACAGACTGATGGCTACCAAAAGGGAGGTGAGGGGTTTGGGTTAAATAGTTGATGAGGATTAAGGAGCACATTAGAATCAGTGTATTGCACACCTGAAACTAATATTACTCTGTATCTTAACTAACTGAAATTTAAATAAAAACTTTTTAAAAAGGATATTTTAAAATTTTTTTTTTTTCAACATTTTTAATTTATTTTTGGGACAGAGAGAGACAGAGCATGAACGGGGGAGGGGCAGAGAGAGAGGTAGACACAGAATCAGAAACAGGCTCCAGGCTCCGAGCCATCAGCCCAGAGCCCGACGCGGGGCTCAAACTCACAGACCGCGAGATCGTGACCTGGCTGAAGTCGGACGCTTAACCGACTGCGCCACCCAGGCGCCCCAAAAAAAGGTAAACCTTTAAGTGGAAAATTGGAAATAATTAGACATAATAAAATTATGAATAACAAGATGTAAAATATGACAACCATCTTCCATGTGTTGGTGTAAAAAAAAGGAATGTATATTTTTTCTTTTTTTTAAGAATGTGTTTGAAGTTAAATGACCATCAAATTAATGTAGACTGCTATTAACTTAGGATGTTATATATGAACCACATTGTTGCCTATGATATATACAAAAAGTTAAAAACAACAACAACAACAACAAGGAAAGCCAAACATAACACTATAGAAACCCATCAATCACAAAGAAAGACAGCAAAATAATAAGAAAGGAACAGAGAAGAACATTAAAAACAATCAGAAAACCAATAACAAAATGGGAATAAGTGCATAAGTATCAATAATTACTTTAAATGTAAATGGCCTTAATGCTCCAATCAAAATACATAGGATGACAAAATGGATTAGCAAATAACAAGAGCTATCTCGGGGTGCCTGGGTGGCTCAGTTGGTTAAGTGACCAACTTGGACTCAGGTCATGATCTAGCAGTTTGTGAGTTCTAGCCCCACGTTGGGCTCTGTGCTGACAGCTCAGAGCCTGGAGCCTACTTCAGATTCTATGTCTCTCCCTCTCTCTACCCCTCCCCTGCTCACACTCTGTGTCTCTCTGTCTCTCAATAATAAATAAACGTTAAAAAATTAAAAAAAAAACAAATAACAGGAGCTATCTCTATACTGCCTCAGAAAGACTCACTTCAAATCTAAAGACACATACAGACTGAAAGTGAAGGAATGGAAAAACATTTACCATGCAAATGGAGACAGCAAAAAAGCTGGGGTAGTAGTAATTAAAGGTAAAGGAAACTTTAAAACAAAGGCTGACACAAGAGACAAAGAAGTGCATTACATTATGATAAAGAGATTAATCCAATAAGGGGATATAACAATTATAAATGACTACACATGCAACACTAGAACACCTAAACACATAAAACACTTATTAACTGACATACTGAGAGAAGTAAATGGTAATATAAATTACCATAGAGGACTTTAACACCCACTTACACCAATGGATAGATTATCCAGGCAGAAAATCAACAAGGAAATGGTGTCATTTGATGACACATTGGACCAGATTCATATTACATATATATAGAACATTCCATCCCCACACAACAGAATACATATTCTTTTCAATTGCACATGGAAAATTCACCAGAATAGATTACATACTAGGCCACGAAACAAGTCTTAAAAAAAATTAAGAAGATTGAAATCATGCCATGCATCTTTTCCAGCAACAACAGTATGAAACTAGATATAAATCACAAGACAAAAAACTGGGAAAAAAACACAAACATATGGAGAATAAACAGCATGATATTAAATAACCAGCATGTCAATGAACTAATTAAGGAAGAAATAAAAAAATGCTGGAGACGAACTAAAATGAAAACACAAGAGTCTATAATCTTTAGGACACAGCAAAAGCAGTTTTTAGAGGGAAATATATAGCAATAATAGGCCTATATCAAGAAACAAGAAAAAGCTCAAATAAACAATCTAACTTCACACCTAAAAAAACTAGAAAAAGAAGAACAAAGCCTAAGGGGTAAAAGGAAGGAAATAACAAAGATCAGAGCAGAAATAAATAACATAGACTTAAAAACACAGAAAATAATCAATTAAACCAAAAGATGGTTCTTTGAAAAGATAAGCAAAATTGATAGACTTAACGAGATTCATCAAGAAAAAGAGAGAAAGACTGAAGTAAATAAAATCAGAAACAAGATAGGGGAAATAACAACAGACACCACATAAATACAAAAGATTAAAAGAGAATACTAAGAAAAATTGCAAGACATTGAATAACCTACAAGAAATGGATAAATTCCTAGAAACATACAATATTCCAAAACTGAACCAGGAAGAAATAGAAAATCTGAGCGGGCAGATTGCAAGTAATAAAAATGAATCATTAATCAAAAAAACTATCAAAACATTAAAACCCAGGACCGGATGGATTCACAGATGAATTCTACTAAATATTTAAAGAAGATTTAATACCTATTCTTTCAAACTATTCCAAAAATAGAAGAGGAAGAAAAGCCTCCAAATGCATTCTAAAAGGCCAGCATTACCCTGATATCTAAACCAGACAAAAACTACAGAAAACTACAGGTTAATACTCCTGATAAACATACATGCAAAATCCTCAACAAATATTAGCAAACCACATACAACAGTATACTAAAAAGATCATCCAATATGATCAAGTGGGATTCATTCCAGAGATGCAAGTATGGTTCAACATTTGCAAATCAATCAGCGTGATATACCATATCAACAAAGTGAGGGATAAAAATCATATGATAATCTCAATAGATGCAGAATGAGCATTTGACAAAGGATAGCATCCATTCACAATAAAAACTCTTTAAAAAGTGGGGATAGAAGGAACATACCTTGACATAATAAAGGCCATGTATGAAAAACCCTAAGCTAGTGGTGAAAAATGGAGAGCTTTTCCTCTAAGATTAGGAACAAGACAGGGATGTCTCTTCTCTCCACTTTATTCTAAATAGCACAGGAAGTCCTAGCCACAGAAATAAGACAAGATAAGAAAATAACAGGCATCTTTATTTGTAAAGAAGAAATTAAACTGCCGCTACTTGCAGACAATAGAATGCTATAGAAAATCCTAAAGATTCCATAAAAAAACTACCAAAAGTAATATATGAATTCAGTAAAGTTGCAGAATACAAAATTAATATCCAGAAATTGGTAGCATTTCTATACACTAATAATTCAGTAGCAAAAAGAGAAATTAAGAAAACAGCACTATTTACAATTATGACCAAAACAATAAAATACCTAGAAATAAATTTAACCAAAGAGGTGAAAGACTTGTACTCTGAAACTTGTAAAACAGTGATTAAAGTAAGTAATGATGACATAAATGCAAACCATGCTTATGGATTGGAAGAATTAATTTTGTTAAAATTTCCATATTACCCAAAGCAATACAGATTCAATAAAATCACTATCAATATACCAACACCATTTTTCACAAAACCAAAATAAATACTAAAATTTGTAGGGAGCCATAAAAGACCCTAAATAGCCAAAGCAATCTTGAGAAAGAAAAACAAAACCTGGAGGTATCACAATTCCATATTTCAAGATATACTACAGAGCTGCAGTAATTAAAACAGTGTGATATTGGGACAAAATAGACATATAGGTAAATAGAAGAGAGTAGAGAGCCCAGAAATAGATCCACCATTTATATGGTCAATAAATCTATGACAAAGGAGGCAAAAATATACAATGGGGAAAAGACAGTCTCTTCAATAAATGGTGCTGTTGGAAAGTTGGACAGCTGCATGCAAAAAAATGAAAGTGGACCACCTTTTAACAGCATTATAAAAATAAACTCAAATTGGATTAAGGGCCTAAATGTGAGACATTAAACCATAAAAATTCTAGAAGAGAACACAGGCAATAAGTTCTGTCACATTGGCCATAGCAACATTTTTTTCTAGATATGTCTCCTAAGGCAAGGAAACAAAAGCAAAAATAAATGTCATCAAAATAAAAAGCAAAGGAAGTCAACAAAACAAAAAAGCAACCTACTAAATGGGAGAAAATATTTGTAAATGATATATTTAGTAAGAAATTAATCTCCAAAATGTATAAAGAACTTATATAACAACACCAAATCATCACCATCATCATCATCATCATCATCATCATCATCATCATCATCTTATCACAAAGTGTTCAGAGGACCAAAAAACGCATGAAAACATGCTCAACATCACTAATCATCAGGGAAATGCAAATCAAAACCACAATGAGATATCATCTTACACCTTTTAGAATGGCTCAAATCAACAAGACAAGAAATAAATGTTGGCAAGGATGTGGAAAAAGGGGAAATTTTGTGCACTCTTGGTGGGAATGTAAATTGGTGCAGCCACTATGGAAAATAGTATGGAGATTCCTTAAAAAATTAAGAGTAGAACTACTATATAATCCAACAATTACACTTCTGGGTATTTATTTTTTTTAAAAAAAACACTAACTTAAAAATATATCTGCACCCTAATGTTCATTAAAGCAATGTTTAAAATAGCCAAGATATGGAAACAAACAAGTGTCCATCAATGGATGGACAGTGTTTATCAATGGATGAGTGGTATCACTATTTATTCATTTTCACACTTGATTAATATTTTATGGTATGAATGTACCAGAGTTTATCCCTTCACCTGTTGGTGAACATTTGGACTATTTCCAGTTTTTGGCTATTTACAAATAAAGCTGCTATGAATATTCATGTACATTTCTTTGTATGAACATATGTTTTGTTGCCTGTCTAGACTTAAGAAAGTGATAGAGAAATTGTTAGTAATACAGATTAATCCTACAAGGATTATCTAAAATCATTCTCTTGTGAACAGCACAAAACACTGAGAAACTTATGAAGTTCTTTTTATTTTTATAATTTTCAGCCTACTGTACTATCCCCTTTAGATACAAATATGAGCTGGTCATTTCTACTAGTAGGGTATAAAATACCAAGGGAATGACTTTGAAAATATCCAGAGACAAAACAATACAGTAGCAAACATATGCAAATAGTAGCTAAGTGTTTTCACATGGAAATAAGCTGTCTTTTAGAAAGCTTGGGTTGATTCCGTTTCACATTATTTCTCAATGCAGAGATCCTTCACATACCTTTTGGAAGAGAAGATACCCACACCCTTGCACACAGAGTCTCAATATCTGACACAAAAGCTAATGGTTTTGGTGCTCTCCTCAGAGTATTGCATATGATGGTTAAATGGTTTTTCTGTTTTAGTCATTGACAAAAATTATTCAGGATATTTATTCAGCATTTGCTGAATATTTATTTCACAAGAACAGTCTGATGGGAGAGTAAAAACATTCCAAGAAGAAATTGCTGCTATAGTCAGTACCCATTGTATAGTACCAAAGAAAGGCAGAATCTGTCATTTTGATACACCACCTCAAGGAAGTCCCTATTTGTACATTGCTATAATTGTCTTTCTCCATTAAAATCAAAAGAGATCTTAGCATCTACATGCTAGGAATTACTATAAGGTATTTTATTTGATATATTCTTCAACATAGCCCAAAAGAATGACAACCAGAATTTATACATATGTATGTATGTGTGTGTGTGTGTGTGTGTGTGTGTGTGTATATATATATATACTGGTAGTTTTCACAACTGGGATTATTTATAATAATGTTTATCATAGTCTCTGGATTTGCTGTCATCTGGTTTGATGTCCCTTAATAGCTTCAATTTCATGGGAATCAAGAGCAGTAAGGCATAGAAAAGACACTGTATTCAGGTTTAGAGAACACAGGACCTGCTTGGATAAATCATACCTACTTTAGAATACAGGAAATATTTATAGTGCATTGATAAGAGAAGGCTATTATCACACTGGGTTCATAAATTTAAAAAGGATATGAAATTGACAAAGCCAGAATTAACACTTATCTATCCCAGTATACATATCAGATTATGCTTCAAATTTAATTTCTTGAAAGACCAAGCCTCGGAAGGAAAACACCACCATGCTAAATTTGGATGGCACTTTTGAATTTACCAAGTACTTTTGTAAACACTGGCTTACTTTAGCTTCCCAAATATCACCATCCTTATTACATGTGTAACAGTTAGTTTATAAAGTGTTAGGTAATCTGCCCAGAGCCAGATAATCTGCTTTTTCATGCTGTATCCAAAACCAGGATCCAAATCTCCTGTGCACTTTCCACTATACAAGGCTATATCTTTCATTTCTACATAAGCTTATATCACAGAGCACATGTTCAAAGCAACAATTAATAACCTTGTTTCATATTTGTGTTAGACATACATGACAGACTATTGATACCAAAAGTTTTGACAATAATTGAATGATCCCAAAGGTCCACAATATGTCATTTTGCTGAGATAATACATTTGCACTATAGAAAGATCAATATACAAGTTACTTATAATAGTTAAGCTCAGCCTATTATCCAGGAACTACATGTCTATGAGGTTCTTTTAATTTCCACTTTGTCTTAATGTAGAACCTAACTCCCATTAAAATTGTTTCTTTATGAAAATCGTCCTCAAAGAAAACCATGTGCTAATTATGGTTATTAAATAGAAAGAGTCCCAGAAAGTAATGATTCTTAGAACATGAAAGTTACAGATCAATTTAAGAATAGAATGGTGAATATGTCTACATCTCAGAGTAATTATGGGAACGAATCCACTCTACAAGGAAAAATATTTTTGAAATTATCTGGTTCTTCAATGATGGCAAAAATTGCATACTATGGAGAAAATGATATGCTACATTATGATTAATGAATTGGGGGGTTCTTTTGTCAGAAATGTCTAGACTGTGCTCTTTATACCATTCTTCTCTTATTAACCTACTTTGCAAGAAGAAAATACAATCAATTCCAGCAGAAAATAATTGCTATATATTGATGATAAATTTACAATTAAAACAAAGTTTTTAGCTATAATCACAAAGATGAATAATAAAAAATGTTGCAGTAGTGCCTAGAATTATTTAAATACTATGAGCAAACTCCAAGAATAAAAAAGACAATGTTGAGACTGATTTCCCTACATGCACTTTTTATAAACAGTTTTGAACTAAAAAATTCTCTCTCTGATTTGCATTATCCAATTTTTCTTAGAATAGACAATCATCAGAATAAACAAATTTTCCCTTTGCAATCCTAATAGTGGGTAGCTTATTATATGCTTTCTCACCAATAAAAAATTAACTTATACTTTTGATTAATGTTAACTTCAAAGGCAAGTCCAAGTAAGCAATAATTAATACTCTTAGAAAAGTAAAGGACAGTTCTTTCCATTTGATTCCTCTTTATTAGTTCCTGGTAAGGAGGCAGTAAAAATAAGCCGCTCTAAAAACTGATTAACTTTATTTATTTTTTCATTTTTGATAATATCTTAATTTTGAAATTTCCCAGAAATCCTTGTGATTAAATTTTTTCTCATGTACAGTGATAAAATGATTGGTACTTTGTCTCACAGGATCCCCCTTAGGATCTCTTGTAGGGCTGGTTTAGTGGTGACAAATTCCTTCAGTTTTTGTTTGTTTGGGAAGACCTTTATCTCTCCTTCTATTCTAAATGACAGACTTGCTGGATAAAGGATGCTCGGCTGCTTTTTTTTTCTGTTCATCACATGGAAGATCTCCTACCATTCCTTTCTGGCCTGCTAAGTTTCAGTAGAGAGATTAGTCACAAGTCTTATAGGTCTCCCTGTATATGTTAGAGCACGTTTATCCCTAGCTGCTTTCAGAATTTTCTCTTTATCCTTGTATTTTGCCAGTTTCACTATGATATGTTGTGCAGAAGATTGACTCAAGTTACGTCTGAAGGGAGTTCTCTGTGCCTCTTGGATTTCAATGCTTTTTTCCTTCTCCAGATCCAGGAAGTTCTCAGCTATTATTTCTTCAAGTACACCTTCAGCACCTTTCCCTCTCTCTTCCTCCTCTGGAATACTAATTATGTGTATATTATTTCTCTTTAGTGCATCACTTAGTTCTCTAATTTTCCCCCTCATACTCCTGGATTTTTTTATCTCTCTTTTTCTCAGCTTCTTCTTTTTCCATAATTTTATCTTCTAGTTCACCTATTCTCTCCTCTGCCTCTTCAATCTGAGCCGTGGTTGTCTCCATTTTATTTTGCAACTCGTTGATAGCATGTTTTAGCTCCTCCTGGCTGTCCCTTAGTCCCTTGATCTCTGTAGCAAGAGATTCTCTGCTGTCCTTTATACTGTTTTCAAGCCCAGCGATTAATTTTATGACTATTATTCTAAATTCACTTTCTGTTATATTGTTTAAATCATTTTTGATCAGTTAGTTAGCTGTTGTTATTTCCTGGACGTTTTTCTGAGGGGAATTCTTCCATTTCGTCATTTTGGGCAGTCCCTGGGGTGGTGCGGGACTGTGGGGCACTTCCCCTGTGCTGTCTTGAATAACTTGCGTTGGTGGGCGGGGCCGCAGTCAGACCTGATGTCTGCCCCCAGCCCACCACTGGGGCCACAGTCAGACTGGTGTGTGCCTTCTCTTCCCCTCTCCTAGGGGCGGGATTCACTGTGGGGTGGCGTGGCCCCTCTGGGCTACTTGCACACTGACAGGCTTGTGGTGCTGGGGATCTGGCTTATTAGCTGGGGTGGATCGGCAAGGTGCACAGGGGCGGGAGGGGCAGGCTCAGCTAGCTTTTCCTTCAGAGATCTGCTTCGGGAGGGGCCCTGCAGCACTGGGAGGGAGTCAGACCCACCGGAGGGATGGATCCGCAGCAGCACAGCTTTGGGTGTTTGCGCGGTGCAAGCAAGTTCCCTGGCAGGAACTGGTTCCCTTTGGGATTTTGGCTGGGGGATGGACGAGGGAGATGGCGCTGGTGAGTGCCTTTGTTCCCCACCGAGCTGAGCTCTGTCGTCCGGGGCTCAACTACTCTCCCTCCCATTGTCCTCCAGTCCTCCCGTTCTCCAAGCAGAACTGTTAACTTATAACCTTCCAGATGTCAAGTCCCGCTTGCTGTTGGAACACACCCCGTCTGGCCCTTCCGCTTTTGCCAGCCAGACTCAGGGGATCTGCTTGGCCGGTGGGCCGCCCCTCCGCCCTGGCTCCCTCCCGCCAGTCCATGGAGCGTGCACTGCCTCTCCGCCCTTCCTATCCTCTTCTGTGGACGTCTCCTCTGCGCTTGGCTCCGGAGACTCCGTTTTGCTAGTCTTCTGGTGGTTTTCTGGGTTATTTAGGCAGGTGTAGGTGGAATCTAAGTGATCAGCAGGACGCGCGGTGAGCCCAGCGTCCTCCTACGCCGCCATCTTCCAGTGATAAAATGATGGGAAGAAGAGTTGAAAATGGGTCACCTCTGAGCTTTCCTTTGGATATTAAACAGTCCTTTTCTGTCTCCTAGTGATAACCAGGAGACGTTTGTTCAATTCCTTTTTTCTGTCATTCCCAGGTAAGCCTCTGAACATCCCTTGCAAAGCATTCTTTGGATTCAGTGGAGAGTCTGGACCAATGATCTACTGGATGAAAGGGGAGAAGTTTGTTGAAGAACTGGCAGGTCACATTAGAGAGGGTGAAATAAGGTACAGTACTTGAATTGCTTATTTTTTCTTTGCTCTCTTTGCAGTTGATCAATGGAACATCCTAGAAGAGCTTCTGCTTGGGATTTTAATTTCAACTCCAAATCATTCCATTTTCTAAAAGCTGATCTGGTAGAAAGAGTGAAGCTGACTGCCCTAAGAAATGCAAATGTGTAAGCTTCGAATATAAGGAAGTTTTCTCAGGTTCTAAGAATATACCATGGAGTGTAATAACCCCCTCAA
This sequence comes from Neofelis nebulosa, assembly GCF_028018385.1. Classification (NCBI taxonomy): domain Eukaryota; kingdom Metazoa; phylum Chordata; class Mammalia; order Carnivora; family Felidae; genus Neofelis; species Neofelis nebulosa. Next base: position 86,115,981 of record NC_080800.1, read on the forward strand.
ATCTGCTTAAGCAAATTCCTTTGAATTTCCAAATCTTAGGCCACTGTTACTCCATCCAGCCATACCAAATGTCCAAACTTTGTAGGTGACTCCTCAGACTACTGGGAAAATGCTCATTTATTTACTCCCTAGGAACAGACAACTTTCATAGGTCATAAAAGTAAAGCTACAGTGACAGCAGTAAGCTACTACTCACCAAAATAACTGTGATGGCTCTTGTTGAATAGTATTTATTTTTCCCAGTACCCACTGCTCATCCTAAAAGTGACTGTCAGTTTAGCACCTCCCTAGACAGATACCACCTGTTACAGAAACTGTCCAGATACCTTCCTGGTACCTAGAAATGTATTCTATTGGTTTTCTAATCTTATTTAATATAAGGTCATTTGTCTTTATTCCACTGGATATTCTTTCCTGCTTTGTCAAAGATTAGTTGGCCATACGTTTGTGGGTCCATTTCTGGGTTCTCTATTCTGTTCCATTGATCTGAATGTCTGTTCCTGTGCCAGTACCATACTGTCTTGATGATTACAGCTTTGTAGTATAGCTTGAAATCTGGGATTGTGATGCCTCCTGCTTTGGTTTTCTTTTTCAAGATTGCTTTGGCTATTCGGGGTCTTTTCTGGTTCCATACAAATTTTGGGATTATTTGTTCTAGTTCTGTGAAGCATGCTGGTGTTATTTTGATAGGGATTGCATTGAATATGTAGATTGCTTTGGGTAGTGTTGACATTTTAACAATATTTGTAGTTCCTATCCAGGAGGATGGAAACTTTTTCCATTTTTTTTTGTGTCTTCTTCAATTTCTTTCATAAGCTGTCTATAGTTTTCAGCGTATAGAATTTTCATCTCTTTGGTTAGATTTATTCCTAGGCATTTTATGGTTTTGGGTGCAATTGTAAATGGGATCAATTCCTTGATTTCTCTTTTTGTCGCTTCATTGTTGGTGTATAGGAATGCAATCGATTTCTGTGCGTTGATTTTATATCCTACAACTTTGCTCAATTCATGAATCAATTCTAGCAGTTTTTTGGTGGAATCTTTCGGGTTTCCCATATAGAGTATCATGTCATCTGCGAAGAGTGAAAGTTTGATCTCCTCCTGGCCAATCTTGATGCCTTTTATTTCTTTGTGTTGTTTTATTGCAGAGGCTAAGACATCCAATACTATGTTGAATAACAGTGGCAAGAGTGGACATCCCTGTCTTGTTCCTGACCTTAGGGGGAAAGCTCTGTTTTTCCCGATTGAGGATGACATTAGCGTTGGGTTGTTCATATATGGCTTTTATGATCTCAAGGTATTATCCTTCTACAGTCTCTTCAGCAAGTGGTGCTGGGAAAACTGGACAGCAACATGCAGAAGAATGAACCTGGACCACTTTCTTACACCATACACAAACATAAACTCAAAATGGACGAAAGACCTAAATGTAAGACAGGAAGCCATCAAAATCCTTGAGGAGAAAGCAGGCAAAAACCTCTTTGATCTTGCCCACAGCAACTTCTTACTCAACACATCTCTGGAGGCAAGGGAAACAAAAGCAAAAATGAACTACTGGGACCTCATCAAAATAAAAAGCTTCTGCACAGTGAAGGAAACAATCAGTAAAACTAAAAGGCAACCAACAGAATGGGAGAAAATATTTGCAAATGACATATCAGATAAAGGGTTAGTATCCAAAATCTATAAAGAACTTATCAAACTCAACACCCAAAAAACAAATAATCCAGTGAAGAAATGGGCAAAAGACATGAATAGACACTTCTCCAAAGAAGACATCCAGATGGCCAACTGACACATGAGAAAATGCTCAACATCACTCATCATCAGGGAAATACAGATGAAAACCACTGATATACCACCTCACACCTGTCAGAATGGCTAATATTAATAACTCAGGCAACAACAGATGTTGGCAAGGATGTGGAGAAAGAGGATCTCTTTTGCATTGTTGGTGGGAAGGCAAGGTGGTGCAGCCACTCTGGAAAACAATATGGAGGTTGCTCAAAAAACTAAAAATAGAACTACCCTATGAACCAGCAATTGCACTAATAAGCATTTATCCAAGGGATACAGGTGTGCTGTTTCGAAGGGACACACGCACCCCCATGTTTATGGCAGCACTAATCAACAATTGCCAAAGTATGGAAAGAGCCCAAATGTCCATTGATGGATGAATGGATAAAGAAGATGTAGTATATATACACAATAGAGTATTAGTCGGCAATCAAAAAGAATGTAATCTTGCCATTTGAAATTACGTGGATGGAATTGGAGGGTATTATGCTAAATGAAATTAGTCAGTTAGAGAAAGATAAAAATCATATGACGTCACTCATATGAGGACTTTAAGAGAAAAACAGATGAACATAAGGGAAAGGGAAACAAAAATAATATAAAAACAGGGAGGGGGACAAAACAGAAGAGACTCATAAATATGGAGAACAAACTGTGGGTTACGGGAGGGGTTGTGGGATGGGGGATGGGCTAAATGGGTAAGGGACACTAAGGAATCTACTCCTGAAATCATTGTTTCACTATATGCTAACAAGCTTGGATGTAAATTTTAAAAAATAAAAAATACAGTTAAATTAAAAGTAATAAAAAAATAAAATAAATAAATAAAATGGCAGACATAAGCCCAACATATCAATAATTACATTGAATGTGAATGATATAAATATATAAAATAAATATAGAGTTTGCCAGAGTGGATTAAAAAATGACCAAACTAAAAAAAAGTAATAAAAGAAAATTTCAGTATCTGTAAAAAAAAAAGAAAAATAAAGGTTGCAGTATCTGTATTTGATGGCACTCAAAACAATTACCTTGAAGAAGAGACAAGTATCATTAAAATATTGTATCTTTGATGGGGCGCCTGGGTGGCGCAGTCGGTTAAGCGTCCGACTTCAGCCAGGTCACGATCTCACGGTCCGTGAGTTCGAGCCCCGCGTCAGGCTCTGGGCTGATGGCTCGGAGCCTGGAGCCTGTTTCCGATTCTGTGTCTCCCTCTCTCTCTGCCCCTCCCCCGTTCATGCTCTGTCTCTCTCTGTCCCAAAAATAAATAAAAAACGTTGAAAAAAAAATATTGTATCTTTGAAAAATGGTATCTTTGACAATAAAAATTTTAATAAATGGGAAAAAATGTCATTTGTATGAATAAGGGATATGTAATTTTTTTCTCTTACAGATAGCTCCCTGGTAGATAGACATCTATTTTTTTTTTTTTTTTTGGTTTTCTAATCCTATTTGGCATGATGTCTTTTGTATATATAGGGGATAGGTAATTTTTCTTACTCGGTCTATGAGATTGTCCTTTAATTTCAGAAATGGTGATATACAATGTACATTTTTCATTCCAATAGGAGTTGGGACCCTTCCACCTCTACTCACATTAAGAATCTTGTAGTGGAAGCCAATCTAATATTGCAGTGCAGTGCATCCTTTCACTTTTTTTATTGAATATGTAGCAGTGTGAAAGAAACAAGTACACTTTATATTATTTTCTATGATTAAATATAATTTATTATAGCTATTATGACAACTTCTCTTCATGTGTACACCCAACATGAAGAGAATTTTTTCAAGGAAAAAATTACATGAAAGGTGTCTGAATTAGTCATTCATCAGGGAAATTCAAATCAAAATCCCTGACAACACTTTATACTCACCAGGCTGGTTATAATTGAAAAGATTATAAGAAGTGTTGCCTAGGATGTGGAGAAATTGAAATCCTCATACACTACTGGTAGGAATGTAAGATGGCACAGCCACTTTGGATAACACTCTGGCAGTTCCTCCAATCATTAAACATATAATTATTAGCAATTCCCCTTGTAGGTATATAATAAAGAAAAATGAAAACATATATCTACACAAAAACTTGTATACAAATGTTCACTGTAGCATTATTCATAATAGATAAACGTGGAAACAACCTAAATTTTTATCAACTGATGAATGGATAAATAAAATGTAGTATGTTCATACAATGAAATATTATTCAGCCATTAAAAGGAATGAATAAAGTACTGATATACACTGCAACATGGATGAACCTTGAAACCATACTCAGTGAAAGAAGACAGTGGGAAAAAACTACAATATAATATGTCTAGAATAGGCATATCTATAAAGCCAGAAAGAAGATTAGTGGTTGCTTAGGGCTGGAGGAATGGAGGTATAGGGTTAAATACCTAATGTGTATGGGTGATATATTTTTTAGTGAGGTGGATACAATATAACATAAAATGCACTATTTTAAAGTGTACAAGTTAGTGACATTTAGTACATTCATGATTGTGCAACCATAACCACTATCTAGTTACAGAAAATTTTCATTACCACAAAACAAAACCCTGTGCCCATTAAACAGTCTGAAGCTTCTTTTGGAGGTGATGAAAATGTTACAAAACTGTGGCAAGGGTTGCACATATTTGTGAATATACTAAAAAACAGTGAGTTGTACATTTTAAATGGATGAATTGTATGGTATGTAAATTATATCTCAATAAAGCTGTTTTAAAAAAACTTCCAGTTGAATGCCTGGCACATAATAGATGTTCGGAAAAAATAATCAATATACTACTTTTAATTTTTTAATGTTTATTTATTTTTGAGAGAGAGAGAGAGAGAGACAGAGCATGAGCAAGGGAGGGGCAGAGAGAAAGGGGGACACAGAATCTGAAGCAGGCTTCAGGCTCTGAGCTGTCAGCACAGAACCTGACACGGGGCTCGAACTCACAAACCATGAGATCATGACCTGAGCTGAAGTCAGACCCTTAAATAACTGAGCCACCCAGGAGCCCCTCAATATTCTACTTATAAAGAATTCTTAACTATTAATTCCCATTTAAAGTTTAAGTTTCCTAATTACTAACACTTTATTAGCCTAATTACTAACACTAAGTTAAGGTTTATGAAATTAATGCAACTGAGTTTCTTTTAAATTATTTTAGAAGATACATATTTAGAATTTTTCTCAATATATTTGCCTGTAAAGGATTGTAAGGGTTACTCTTCATTTTTCAAAAAAAAAAAAAAAACTGATCCCCAAAGGACAAGTCATAGGTACAATGGTACATATTAGCAAAATTTCCACTACCAAAAAGCTCAGAGCTATGTTTTATGATCAGCGTAGTAGTTATATATGAACATAAGATAATTATCTCTCTTTCTCTCTTCATGAATGACTGAGTTTTTCTAAATAAATATATTTAATGGGGGTATAATTGGTATACAATAAACAGCACACAATTTAAAGTATACAATCTATAAGGGCTGATTGATTGATATATGTATACATCTATGAAATTATCACCATAATCAAGATAATGAACATATAAATTGCCCCACAAATTTCTCTTTTGTAATCCCTACCTCCTGCCCTACTTTCACAACACTGTTCTATCGCTATGAATCAGTTTGTATTTTCTAGAATTTTATATAAATGAAATAATGCAGTACGTGCTTTTTTTTGGTCTGGATTATTTCAGTTAACACAATTATTTTGAAATTCATCCATCTTATTAAATGTAGCAATATTTCATTCTTTTTTATTGCCAAGTAGTATTCCATTACATGGATATAAACTGGTTACTTGTTGATGGATATTTGGGTTGTTTCCAGTTTAGGGACTATTACACATAGAACTGCTATGAACATTCACATATGCATTTTTGCATGCCCATATATTTCTTTTTTTCTTGAATAAATAGTGAAACATGGAGTGGCTGAATTATATAGTGGGTGTACATTTACCTTTTCTAGTTCATTTTTTAGCTTTGTTTTAAAAACAATTTTTATTATAATTATAGATTTACAGAAAAAATTTGAATATAAGGTCTTAGTCTACTTGGTCTGCTATAACAAAAATTCAACAGACTAAGTGGTTAAACAACAAATATTTATTTCTCATGGTTCTAGAGACCAGAAAGTTCAAGATCAAGGCACCAACAGATTTAATGCCTGATGAGGGTTTACTCCTCATTCATAGATCGTTGTCTCACTACACCCTCACATGTCTTCACATGATGGAAAAGATGAGAAAACTCTCTACAGTCTCTTTTGTAAGGGCACTAATCCTATCCTTTAGGGCTTCTCCCTCATAACCTAATCATCTGCCAAAATCCCCATCCCCAATACCATCACATTAAAAATTAGAATTTAAAGGTATGAATGTTTGTTTGGGTGAGGTATAAACATTAAGTCCATAGCAGATAGTAAAGAGATTTTCTACATACCCTATGCCCAGTTTTCCCTGTTACTAATACCTTATTATGGTACATTTATTACAATTAATGAAACAAAATTGATGTATTATCATTAACTGAAATCCACATTTTATTCAAATTTCATTAGTTTTTACCTATTATTCTATTTTTTTTTTCTCCAGGATCATTTAACTTTTTAAAATCTTCCATGTGGTTATACCATTTTAAAAAAGAAAAGTTAGGCACTGCTGCTGGTGTCTAGAAGCAAATGATTAAAATAGTGAATGACAAAGCATACATATATGAAACATTTCGGTCTAGTCCAAGCCACTTTATTAGGTGCAAATGAACCAACCAGATAGTACTATAGGAAGTCAACCTTTCAGGACTTGCAAAATGCCATTATTTATTTGCTCTTGTTACATCTTCTTCCTCCACTTTCCCCAACCCTCCCTATAAAAAAGGGTGCATACGTATATTTGCAGTGGAAGCAAGTAACATGAGATTTGTTGTGAAATTTTTACACAACCCTACTGGCAAACTAGAAACACCTTAGAGAAGTGCAAACAAAGAGGCAGGGATTCCTAGCCAAGATAAACACACAGTCAGCCATTTTGTAATATTAATTATGTAATCTTGATCTATTTGAGAGCTTGTGTGGGTGCAGGAATTCCTTTAGGATACAGCCATTTATACTAACACAGGAGTTAATTACTAGATTCTGTCTTCTAGCTTCCAAAGCCAAATGTCCTTGAATGAAAGCATACAAGATTTTTATACAATATGGCAGATGGAATGAATCTGGTAGTTTCATTTTTTAAAAAATGCTAATCATGCCATTAATTCAATTAAGAGAAGATCTGCATTCTTTCATAGCCCACACATTTTCTCCAAAGAGAACAGTTCTGATGGTAGAATGCTGAAGATGTTAAGTTGAGGTTTCCTCTTGAAAGCATTTCTGGAAACAAAATTTCCTTCTGGATGCATGGCTCTCCCTCAGGTTACTGTATTTGCTTCATATTTTAATTGAATCATAGCTTTTATGTTGTGGATGCATATCAGAAGTACACTGCCCCATAGATCTAAGAGTGGGGAGTAAATAAATTGCTCTCAAGCAGTTGATTTATGGAGAGCGTACCACAGAGGCACTGTATCTGGCAGGAGGACTGGCCACACTGCCTAAGTTCTCAATTTCCTGGGCAGCAGCTTGATCCTAGAAGTATGTGTTGCAACTTTTTCTCTCTTAGTATTGTCCCTGAGGAATAGAGAACTTTGAAAAAATCTACCTAGGGATAAAGCTTGGATATTCACCAAAAGTTTGATGAAATAATGTCTTCAGACTTCAGTAAGTGCACAGTTCCCCTGGAGCTTGACTAGCATATTTGACCAAATCCTGAGGAGGATTTTGGAGTTATCATTTATTTGCTCTCTGGGTTACTTTTTTCTCTCTCTCTGGGTTACTTTGACCACAGTGACTCCTTGCACCTCCTGACTTGCAACCTATTGCCAAATCACCTCAGACTCCAATCTGAGCATACAGATTCTCCTTTAGCAGAAATTGGAATAGCCCTCCCAATTCTCTGATGTTGGTAAGAGACTGAACTCTAAGGAAATCTGAACCCAAATATAATATCCATTCACAATTGCCAGCCTATCCCTTTAACTGCATCCCAAATTTTCCAGTGAACCCAGAATATGTCATCTGTAGGGATGTTGAAGGAATTTGGTATGTGCAGTAGCATGAGCTGCATTTGTGCAAGCTTGGCTATTTTTATCTACCATTTTAAAGTCATTGCAACAAGCTGATTCCTATAAGCTCTACCATGTCTATTCAGAGAAGTGAAATAATTATTGGGAGGAGACCCAGTGGAAACTGTCATTAGGAAAGGACATCCTAATATTTGTCCCTCTGCTAAAATTTAACGGGAAGAATTTGCAAAGTGACATAAGAGAGTCATGAAAAAGAGTGGTAGTCATTGGGTGTAAGCATTCTAAAAAGGCCAATCTAGTTCCATGTCATTATAGAATTACCTTTTAATTAATCTTACCAGAGGCTTGAGAATTATAAAAAATAAAAGAATTTTCTAGTGAGGTATGTACTCCACAGTGCTAATAAAAAATATCAGAGAAATTGAACTCCTCCTATTAAACAACAATAGTCTTTAAGCTTGCCAACAGGTTTGTGAATTGCATCTGATTGTCAAAGGAGACTGAACGAATTTCAATGCAATTGCTTTGCCCCAATAGAGAGTAATTTTTCATTATAATTCTCACTTTACATATCTTCCCATCAATATCTTTTTTACCCCTTAGGCAGTACCATAAAACAGTTTACCAAATCTTTTATAATTCTTGAGCTGAAAAACATATTCAATTCATCTTAAGGTTTTTCAAACAAGCTTCTTAAAATGCAAATAATTTTACTTACTTTCAATTACTGAAAAACTATAAGTTGAATATGGGCTTTGTGTGTTTTTAGTTTTGGTTTCTTCACTCCTACTTCCACCACTTTCTGGCTTTCTGTTCTCATCTCTTTACCTTAACATCCTCTCCTTGAATGAGTAAAATGCTCTTAACAGAGAGGGGAATGTGATACAGCTATGAAAAGATTTTATTCTTGATATAAAGTGAGCCTATATTAAAGACCCCAAATAGCCTTTTCCTAACTAATCAATTAAAAAATATAGAGATGTGAATATATAGTTTGCCCCAAAATATAGAGAAAACTATTGAAGTCTCAGACAGCCCAAGGCAAAATGATGTGCTCTGTTTTGGCAACTTCTGACTATACTTTTTTCAGTGCCTTGAAGCACCCCACCTGCTCTGGCCTTCCTCAAATTGAGCTAACACACACACACACACACACACACACACACACACACACACACTTCTTTTCCCCCATTCTCAGCTTATCTCACTGGAAGAAGGAACACTGATCAATCACTTTGCCTTTGATCTAAATAAGTTTCAAATCTTATGACCTATGTGTGAATGTAGATTTTGTAAATCATGAGCAGGCTTCAATGGAAAAGTTAACTTTATAATCAGCATAGTTTTTACCTAGGGACAATCTGAATTGCCACCTATCTGAAGGATAAATTTTAGAGTGATGACTCTACTATTCACAGTTCTAGTTCCACAGTGGATCTTAGCCTTGACCAATGCCTAAAATATTTAAAGCTTACCTAAGACATACTTCTTAAATATCTTCATTTACTGAACAGACTATAGATGCCCAATCTCACATATAATGTCTTATATTAATAAGCACCTATAATTATTTAAAAAAACAATAATAATAGGAATACTAATAATTCCTATTCATGTTTTTATAAGACACGGTAGATTGCAAAAGCATTTTGGAATCCTAAACCACATTGGGATTTTCATGATAACCATCTGAGATAAATAGTATCAGTTTATTTTACAGAATAAAAAAATTGGTTTAGAGACTGAGGAAGATCTATCCATGCACAGTACCAATGGAGCCAGGGTAGTTCATTCACAGTACCAGTGGAGCTAGACCTGAATTCATCAAAATACAACTAGAAAGAATCCTCAGTTTCCCAGAATGCTTTGTTGTAGTGCACATTTGGGATGTAGAGTCAAAATCTGCGTGGGACTGAAAGAGTAAAAATCAGTCTGGGTGGAGAATAAGCAGCCCTGCTATTAATCAGCCTGGGAGGAAAGACAGATAAAACCAGCTGCAAAGTTAACAGAAAACCCTGTTTTTCCCAAGGTAATGCAGCAGTTGTAAAATGCCATAACGACCCCCACCTCCTTTGAATGGCTACTGATTTCTTACCAGTGATGACCCAGACCTACTTTGCTATTTTTATATGTTAGTGGGCATACCCAATTGCTAAGACTTGCATCATGACAGCTGTCAAACCCTAGTCAATCCTCTCTTCTCCAATGCTACCTTAAAAATCCCAACCTATCCAGAATTTATCAGGGCTTGCCTAGACTCTCCTCAGAATCTTCAGTGAAAATCCAAACATTATAAAAATGCTTTCTTCCTACCTTCAGTCAAGGAATGATCCACAATTACTCTGGAGTGTCCCACCTTCAGTGCATTCAGTCAATAAATCTGATTTTTTTTTTCAGATTATAGGCTTGATCCTGGTCTATGACTAATAAGGCTTTAATAGGCCCTAAAAATGACACTAAAAGGGGGCACCTGGGTGGCTCAGTCGGTTAAACATCCAACTCCTGATTTTGGCTGTTTGTGATCTCACAGTTCATGAGTTCGGGCCCTGCATCAGGCTCCCTGATGACAGTACAGAGTCTGCTTGGGATTTTCCCTCTCTCTCCCTCTCTCCCTGTGCGCCTCCCATGCATTCTCTCTCTCTCAAAATAAATAAATAAATAAATAACACTAAAATAAAGATTTTGTTTGAGATTTTTTTAACTGAAGCTGCTTCCCAGCAGCTTCATTTTATTTTTACTTACTTTTTATTTTTTAATTTTATTTATTTTGAGAGAGAGAAACAATGAGTGTAGAAGGGGCAGACAGAGGGAGAGAGAGACTCCCAAGCAGACTCTACACTCTCAGCGCAAAGCCCAATGTGGGTTCAAACTCACGAACAGTCAGATCATGACCTGAGCTGAAATCAAAAGTCTGACGCTTAACCAACTGAGCCACCCAGACACCCCTAAGAGTTTTTTTAAACATACTTCTATTCTTGATATCTTCAATCATCACTTCTGAACAATGATTACTCATACTCATAATAATAACCTAGAGATGGTGCACCACAGGAGGGCTCACTTTGGTTTAAAGGACCATTTAGGATGAATGGAAATTGGAATTAGACATTTTCTTTTATTTTATTTTGGAGGGAATCAATCTCTACCCTTTATTTCATGCTATATTTTTTAAAAATCCAGTTTTGTTGAGGTATAAATATAAAAATCTTGATTGTGTATATTTAAAGTATACAACATAAGGTTTTGGTATATATTTACATTGTAAATCAAGCTAAGCCACAATCAAACTAATTAACCACCACCATACATAGTTACCATGTTTTTGTGTGTATGGTGAAAACATTTGAGAATTACACTCCTAGCAAATTTCAAGTATACAGTACCCTTATTACTAAATGTAGTCATCATGCTGTACATTAGGCCTCTAGAACTTATTCATTTTATAGCTGGATGACCAGCATCTCCCCATTTCTTCCACCCTCCACCTTCTGGTAACCACCATTCTATTATGCTACTATGAGTTTGGCATTTTTAGGTTCCACATAGAAATCGTATCATATCATACAGTATATTTCATTCTTTGATTTATTTTACTTAGCAAAGTATTTTTCAGGTTCTTTTATGTTGTTGCAAATGGCAAGGTTTGCTATTTATTTATTTATTGTTTATTTTGAGAGAGAGAGAGAGCGAGAGAGAGAGCAGGTGCACACGTCAGGGAGGGGCAGAGAAAGAGAATCCCCAGCAGGAACCACACTGTCAGTGTGGAGCTTGATTCAGGGCTCAAACTCACGAATAGTGAGATCATGATCTGAGCCAAGTCACACACTTAACGGACAGAGTCACCCAAGTGTCCCAACGTTGGCTTCTTTTTTAAGATTGAATAATATTCTACGGTATGTATGAACCACATTTTTCTGACTATTCATCCATTGATGGGCACAGGTTGTTTTCATATCTAGGCTATTATGAATAATGCTGAAATGAACATGAGAGTGAAAATACCTATTTGAGATCCTGATTTCATTTCCTTTACATATATACTCAGAAGTGGGATTTCTGGATTGTATGGTAGTTCTATTTTTTTGATGTTTATTTATTTTTGAAAGAGAGAGAGAGAGAGAGAGAGAGAGAGAGAGAGAGAGACAGTGTGAGCAAGAGAGGGGCAGAGAGAGAGGGAGACACAGAATCTGGAGCAGGATCCAGGCTCTGAGCTCTCAGCACAGAACCTGACATGGGGCTTGAACCCATGAACTGCAAGATCATGACCTGAGCCAAAGTCGGACACTTAACCAATTGAGCCACCAGGCGCCCCTATTTTTAATATTTGAAGAATCTCTGGATTGTTGTCCATAGTGGCTGCATCAGTTAATATTCCAACTAACAATGTACAGAGTTCCCTTTTATCCACATCATGGCCAACAATTTTCATCTTTTGTTTTTCTGATAATAGACATTTTAACAGGTGGGAGATGATAACTCATTGTGATTTTGATTTGATTTCCCATTTAACAAGCAATACCCATTGGCCATTTATATGTCTTCTTTGAAGAAATATCTATTCAGGTCATCTGTCCATTTTTAATAAGGTTATTTGTTTGTTTTGTTTTGTTTTAATATTGAGTTGTAAGAGTTCCTTATATGTTTTGGATTTTAACCCCTTATCAGATATATGGATTGCAAATATTTTCTCCTATTCCCTAAATTACATCCACTCTCTTTTTTGAGAGAAATATAATTGACATACAACATTAGTTTCAGGTGCACAACATAATGATTTTGTATTTGTATATATTGCAAAATGATCACCACAAAAAGTCTAGTTACATTCGTCACCATACATAGTTATAGAATTTTTTTCTTATTATTAACTATAGTTGCCATGCTGTACATTACATCCCCATCAACTTATCTATTTTGTAATTGGAAATTTGTACCTTTTGATTCCCTTCATTCATTTTGCACCCCCCCCAACCTCCTGCCTCTCCACCGATTTAGCCTCTGTATTTATGAGCTTGTGTTTCTTTCTTTTTTTAGATTTCACATATAAGTGAGACCATATGCTCTTTTAGCAGCTTTTTAGTTTGATACAATCCCACTTGTCTTTCTTTTTTGTTTGTTAGTTATTTGTTTTGCTTCTCTTGCCTATGCTTTTGGTATAATACACAAAAAATCATTGCCTAGATCAATGTCAAAAAGTTTTACCCTATGTTTTCTTTAGTAGTTTTATGGTTTCAGGTCTTATGCTTAAGTACTTAATCTTTTTTGGGTGGATTTTTATATATGATGTCAGGTAAGGATCCAATTGTATTCTGTATGTGGATATACAGTTTTCCCAATAGTACTTATTGAAGAGACTATACTTTCCCCATTGTGTATTTCTGACATGCTTTTTGAAAATCTGTTGACTGTAGATTGTGGATTTGTGGATTCTTCATACTGTTCTATTTGTCTATATGTCTGTTTTTATACTAGAGCCATACTGTTTTGATTATTGTAGCTTTTTGATGTAATTTGAAATCAGGAAGTATGATCCCTCCAGCTTTGCTCTTCTTGTTCAAGATTGTTTTGGATATTTGGGGTCTTTTGTGATTCCATATATTTTAAGATTTTTTTTCTATTTCTGTAAAAAAATGGCATTGGGATTTTGATATGGGTTACACTGAATCTATAGATCACTTTGGATGGTGTAGACATTTTAACAATATTAATTCTTCCAATCTGAATACAGGATGTCTTTCCATTTATCTGTGTTTTCTTTAATTTCCATCATCAACATTTTATAATTTTCACTTTACACATCATTCACCTCTTTGGCTAAATTTATTCCTTAGCATTTTATTACTTTTCTTGCCATTGTAAATGGGATTGTTTTCTTAATTTCCTTTTCGTGGCTTCTCTAGTTTTAATTGAGCATTTTATGTGCTCTTATTTTGTCTTCTCTCTTAGCATATCAATTATACTTTTAGAAAATCTAGTGTTAGGCCTACAGTTTGCAATAACATTTACAACTAATCTAAGTTCACTTTCAAATAATACTATACTGCTTCACATGTAGTGCAGGTACCTTATAACAGTCATAAATTTCAATTATCCATAAACTATAATCATCATATAGATTGATGCTATTATTTTGCACATTTATAACTTAACTTTATTGAAAAGTGATTCACAAATATACTTGTATATATTTAAAGTATATAATGTGATTATTTTATATACATATACATTGTAGAATGATTACCAAGATCAAGATAATTAACACATCCATCGGTTAGCACAGTTAACATAAATAAATCTTTTTTTAAATGTGGTGAGAATGCCTAAGATCTACTCTCAGCAACTTTCACATATATAATACCATATTATTAACTATAGTCTCAGTGCTATACATTAGGTCCTCATAACTTTTCTTCTTATAACTACTATTATTGCTATTATTATTTAAAACAAACTGTTACATGTTTGATAAATTATGAATAGGAAAAATAAAATGTTTTATCTTAATTTATTCTTTCTCTAACACTATTTTTTTTTATTTTTTAATATATGAAATTTACTGTCAAATTGGTTTCCATACAACACCCAGTGCTCATCCCAAAAGGTGCCCTCCTCAATACCCATCACCCACCCTGCCCTCCCTCCCACCACCCATCAACCCTCAGTTTGTTCTCAGTTTTTAACAGTCTCTTATGCTTTGGCTCTCTCCCACTCTAACCTCTTTTTTTTTTTCCCCCTTCCCCTCCCCCATGGGTTTCTGTTACGTTTCTCAGGATCCACCTAAGAGTGAAACCATATGGTATCTGTCTTTCTCTGTATGGCTTATTTCACTTAGCATCACACTCTCCAGTTCCATCCACGCTGCTACAAAAGGCCATATTTCATTTTTTCTCATTGCCACGTAGTATTCCATTGTGTATATAAACCACAATTTCTTTATCCATTCATCAGTTGATGGACATTTAGGCTCTTTCCATAATTTGGCTATTGTTGAGAGTGCTGCTATAAACATTGGGGTACAAGTGCCCCTATGCATCAGTACTCCTGTATCCCTTGGATAAATTCCTAGCAGTGCTATTGCTGGGTCATAGGGTAGGTCTATTTTTAATTTTCTGAGGAACCTCCACACTGCTTTCCAGAGCGGCTGCACCAATTTGCATTCCCACCAACAGTGCAAGAGGGTTCCCGTCTCTCCACATCCTCTCCAGCATCTATAGTCTCCTGATTTCTTCATTTTGGCCACTCTGACTGGCGTTATTTCATTATGTAGATCCAAATTTCTGAACTATATCATTTTCATTTTTTTCTGAGGAACTTCTTTTAACACTTCTTGAAAGATAGGTCTAATGGAAACAAGTTCCCTCAGTTTTCATTTGTCTGAGAAAGTCTATTTATCCTTCACTTTAGATAAATAACTTATATGGATTCAGTATTTTAGGTTGTTGGGATATTTTTCACCACTTTGAATATTTCACTCCACTTTTCTTGCTTGCATGGTTTCTAAAGAAAAAGTCTGATGTATTTCCTATTCTTGTTCTTGGAGAGGTACTTTTATTTCCTTTGGATTATTTCAAGATGTTCCCTTTGTTTTGATTTACTGCAGTTAGAATATGATATATCAAGGTGTACATTTTTTAGTATTCATTCTGTTTGGTATTCTCTGAGCTGCCTGCAATCTTTGGTTTGGACCGTTTCATTAACTTTGGAAAATTCTCAGCTCTAATACCTTAAATATTTCTATTGTTCTCTTCTTTCTTCTAATTTTGGTATTTCCATTACATGTATCTTCCTCTTTTTGTAATTATCCCTTGGGAGTTATATTTTGTTCCATTTTTTCAGACTTTTTCCCCTTTACATTTTAGTTTAGGAATTTCTACTGATATATCTTCAAGATCACTAATTCTTTCTTCAGCTGTGCCCAGTCTATTGATAAGCCCATGAAAGGCATTCTTTATTTCTATTACTGTTACTGTGTTTTTTATTTCTAGCATTTTCTTTTGATTCTTTCTTAGAATTTCTATCTCTCTGGTTACATTGTCCAATACTGTTGATATATATTGTTCGCTTGTTCCATGGAAGCACATAACATATTAAACATAGTTTTCTTGCATTCCCAGTCTGATCATTCCCAAATATCTGCCATATCTGATTATGGTTCTGATGTGTACTTTGTCTCTTCAGACTACATTCTTTGGGGTTTGGGTTTTTGTTTTTTTGTTTGTTGTTTGTTGTGTTTTTGCTTTTTGTTTTTGTTTCTGTTTTGCTTTTTAATATTTTTTGGTAATATTTTGTTGTTGAAAGCCACACATTATGCACCAGGTAAAAGGAACTGAGGTAAATAGGCTTTTAGTGTGAGATTTTATGTTTATCTTGTTAGGCTGTGTTTACTCTTTGCTATAGTTGTAGGTATAAGAGGCTAAAATTTCGTAGAATGTACATGTTTATGTCTCCACTGTTTTCTTTGTGTTTTCCTAGAGACTGCTTTTTAAATAGGGTCTGAGCTTTGCAGTTATTTCAGCTGAAAGCCCTTGTTATCATACAGGAGCCTGATTGGTGGTAAGCATTCTATAATCTTATGATAAAGTCTCAGTCTTTCATGGAGCCTGTGCCTTTGAATATGACCTTCACAACTGCTTCTCAGCTTTTCTCCTCTTTTTAAGTGAGACAGGAAAGCTTGAGGGGGTAGCTGGAGTTTAGTATTGCAGTTCCCTTCCCTCAGGTAGGCTAAGTTTGGTAAAATTCAAGTAATTTAGGCTCTGATAAAAGAATTTCCCTTAGGGACAGGCCTTTGTTAAGAAGCATGGAGTGCTCTGGGATGATTGTTTTTATTAAATCCTCTGACATAATTATAGGGAGATCTTTCTGTGATCTTCACCCTGAGATCCTGGTAGGGTTCCCAGAAGCAAAACTCATGAAAATGTGGGGTATTCCAAAGATTACATTTCATGGAGTTTTTAACTCTCAGGCTAGTCCATAGTGGGCCTACAGTGACTTATCAGTTATAGTTTGTTTCTACCTGTGCTGGCTCTTGCTCCTTGGTTTCTGCTCCCAATATACTGGGATTCTCAGTATTTGCTTCTTTCTCAAGTTTTGGGGGCAACGGTTTGCCCTGTGTCCTCAGCTCATTGTTGGATCTAATAATTGTTCATTTTAATTTTCTTCAGCTCTTTTTCTTATTATAAGGATGAGAGTGACAAATTTCAAACTTTTACTAGTTTTTAAGACGAGATCTTAACTGAAACTTTTGAAGGTGGTGATTCCTGTAAACTAAATTATTATTTTCTAATTTTTCCAGTGTTTGCTGTTACATGTTACTTGCTTTTCCCGTTAATTCTTCAAATAAAATGCTTCAGAAGTTATTTGAAATATATCACAGAATCTCTTCATTTTTATCCTCTGTTCCAAAACCAATCCCTTCAGTGTCTCTCTTTCACACATTCTGCAAAATTTATCTTCCATCCCAGAAAACACTCCCTTATTCCTTTTGTCTAGGCAGACTCTTCTCAAACCTTTTCCAGCTAATTTATTCAATAATAGTCAAAGTCGATTTTAAGCATAAACTGTACCACTCTTCTTTACTTCATTATGTCTACATATTTTTTTTTCAACTATGTAGATCTTTTCTCTTGTTTAAATTTTAATGATTTCTGAGAACAGGGACCTGTTTTTTAATGCTTATATTTATCTTACACTAAATGTCTAGCCCAGAGCTATGCACATATTAGGGGACTGACAAAGAATCATTGGTTGACTGTTATATATCAATATTTGTTAGGAAATTGATTGCTTTACTGAGTGATTTGTAAATATAAACATCAACTGACTCTTTAATTCCCCCAAAGCAAATCACTTCTAGATTTTCAAGAGCTGATAATTAAGACACCTCATATATATTAATAGATGGACGAAGGATCATTTTTCAGATTCTTTCTGCAGCCTGTGAAGATCTGTTTTTGGAAACTGCATTAGAAATGAAGAGGGAAATACTGGGTCTGAAAGGACAGGATCAGTTTTCTTCCTCATGCCTGACAGAGGCTGTGGCTTCCCTACACATGAAGCTTTAAATCAAACTTAATTTGTGGTGCTTAAGCAGTTTCTGACACTAAAGGGGGTTCTTCCATAGCAGGTTACATAGAACTAAAAGAATTGCGTGTAGTAAGATTAACCCATAGCACAGAGAAAATGGAGAAAGTAAAACTCAATACAAACTGTGAACACAGTAAATTCCCATTTTTCCCTTGGTTAGGTCTATGTTGAGAAAGGAAAACTACAACATTAACCACGAAGAAAAAGGTTAATAGAAAGACTATCAGTAAAATGTGGTTAAGACAATTCTTACATGTGTCTAGTTCAGCAATGGTACATAAATTTAAAGGGCAGGAGATTTAAGTTACAAATGTCAGTATTATGAACTCTCAGATATGTGTATCATTGGGAGGGTACAGACACAGGGTAAATTTTAAAAGCATGTCTATTTGGAATATAATCTGAGCTTCATATTTCAGTATGGGAGACTCTTAGTTTCCAGGAACTCTCTTCCACCAACCCAACTTTAAGCCCTTCTTTCTCTCAAAGGGGAACCAGAAGAGATTAAGCCAACTGAATTTTAAATATCTTAATATATTAATATATAAATATTTAAATATATTAAATTATTAAATATTTAAATATATTAATATAGTATAAATATAAATATTTTTGTAGGAGCCAAAATGTAAATTATCTGCCTTTGATAATGAAATGTTGATGTTTAATAACATTCCTTTGCATGTGTATAGTGCTATTCACTCTTTCAATTACTTTAACCTATTTTACCCTCACGACAAAGTTGAGTATGGTAGGTATTTTTCCCAACTTAAAGCTGAGTTAATTTAAGGCACATTGACTTAATGACTTTGTAAGGATCCAGCTTGAGCTTGTAAATTTGAGGCCTGCATGTAGAACCCGGTTTTCCCTGAACATAGTTGTCTTTTCCAGCTTTATGCTAAATGCCGGCAAATCAGAGCATTTGTCTTTGCATTCATAACCAAGTGTCCAAAAAGGAGAATTAACTCCAGTGCTCCAATTTTCTATCTTGCAAAAACATGTATTTAAGAAACTCACCCCAGAACTTAAGGGCAGGATTGCCACCATGTAGACTTGTTTTCTTTGGTCAAAGGCAGGAGACAGAAAAGATAGCAGGGTGCCCACTATCACTTCATTCAGGAGGCAGCTGACCATTGGTGAGAATATAACTTTCCAAAGAAACAAGAGGCACACTCCTTAGGAAAGGTTCCTGGCAACTCAGTTCCTCTGTAAAGAACACTTATTCGTGGCCATTCAAGGCCCTTTGCAACTTCACTTGAGAAAGCAAAAAGCAGGACTATGAGAAAATGTCATACAGGGCAGGGTTCTTCCTGTGAGGGGCGAAGGGAGAAAGACAAAGGGAAACAATGTCTGGAAAAGGCAGGACCATGGCAGTGGGCTAGGATCATTGGCAGATTAAAGCACAGGGCACATGCCTGTATTACACAAATGCAGGAGAAAAGTGGAAAACAAACTTCTCATGGTTATTCGGATATAGAAGGCCACTAACCACTTTCAGTTTACTTCCTATAAGGCAACCATTTTTAAAGCTCACTTCTTTACTTTCTTACCCCCTGTTGTCAAAACTAACCTCAAACGCAAACACTACACCTATCAATTTTTTCCCTTCTTGCCATGGTACAAAAATCTAATTTGTTTTC
Source organism: Neofelis nebulosa (assembly GCF_028018385.1). Classification (NCBI taxonomy): domain Eukaryota; kingdom Metazoa; phylum Chordata; class Mammalia; order Carnivora; family Felidae; genus Neofelis; species Neofelis nebulosa. The sequence continues at coordinate 86,135,626 of NC_080800.1, forward strand.
ATAAATTCAGCTTAGAACGTGGAGCCCAGTGTTTCCTCCTTTTTGCTACACAAATCATGTTGGCTTATTTATCAAAGCCTACTGGCATGGTAATATTTCTTTTTGCTAAGTGAATTCCTCACTTCTTTCCTTTTCCATCTGATCTTCACATCAAGAGTCACTTTTTGTGTTTTCTTTTTTTTTAATTTTTGTTAATGTTTATTCATTTTTTGAGAGAGAGAGAGAGAGAGAGCGAGCGGGGGAGGGGTGGAGAGAGAAGGAAGCACAGAATCTGAGTAGGCTCCAGGCTCTGGACAGACAGCATGTAGCCTGACGGGGCTCAGACTCATGAACTGTGAGATCATGACCAAAGGTGAAGTCAGACGCTTAACCGACTGAGCCACCCAGGCGCCCCATTGTGTTTTCTTTTTGAAGGTTCCATACATAATACCCAGTCAACATTTGCCATACCCAATGGAGACTTTGTGAGCTACGTAATCATCTGCAATTTTTGCATGACTGGTCTCTCCCCATATCAGACGAATTCAACCAAGAATACTGTCTTTATTTCAGGCTCCTCAAAGAGCATCTTGGAGAAAAAGAAGTTGAGTTGGCACTCATCTTTGATTCAGTGGTGGAGGCTGACCTGGCAAATTATACCTGCCATGTGGAAAACCGAAATGGACGGAAACATGCCAGTGTTCTGCTGCGTAAAAAGGGTATTTATTTTTTTAACTATTACTATGGTTTGTTTAGCTACCAGGTAACTATTGAAGTTAAATATGCTTACTGGCCTTGTTTCATCATTTAGCACAAATTTCTATTAAGCATTTTGTCTTTTTAAGGAAAAATATCTCTATCGCTATGGATAGTAGCATAAAATGCCTATAATCTTCTATACCATTAGGAAATAGATTAAAAAATGAAATATTGTTATGTGATAAGTTCAGTGAAATAAAATGTACCTTAGTTATAAGTATTACATAAAATTTAATACGTATTGGCATTCAAATTTTTCTCTATATTTCACCATCTTATATTGCTTAAGTGAAAAACTAGGGATTTTATTATTGAATGAGAAACAAAGCCACTTTTTTATTCCCTGACTAAAATAGAAATAATAAAGAGTATCATAATATTCTTATAATTGTCATAATAAACATTATACATAATATCTCATGATGTGACCTGGTATTAAGAGGCCTTTGATAGGTACATATATTTTAAAAATAATTTGGCATTTATGGAAACCCCTCTCTAACTTTGTTTTCTGATGGGGTGGAAATTGTATATAATGGGCAAAGAAAGTAAATTTATAAATAAAGGAGATAAACGCAAATATAGGAACAACAATCCCAGCAGCTGGAGCAGCTTCTGAGATTGGCTCTTACCCTGTCACAACTCTTGATTACTGCAAAAGGCTAAATATTTCTGTATGTATGCATCTGGCAAAGGTTTTTGTAAATGTAACAGAACAAATGTTCTCAATCAATGTTTTTGTTGTCTAGGCTATAGAGCAATAGAACACATTCAATCAACAAGGTCACTAGTTGTACCTCTTAACCAAGATGGAATTTCTATTTTCCTGCCAACCCTAGTACTTGACCTTGACCAGCAGTTCTAGGAGAAGCAAGAAAATGTCATTATTCTGAGAATAATGCTTTTATCTCTCTAGTACCATTTCTTATTCAGTTGGACTTGATTCCATCTTAAAATAAGGGCGTTGGGTTTTTTTTTGTTTGTTTGTTTGCTTGCTTGTTTAGTATAAAGGAGTGTAATAAGGAAAGTAAAATCAGGAAACCCTGGTTGAGTAGATCCTTGTTCAGCCATTGATTCAGTAGGACTAACTTGTCTGATTAAATATCCTGAACCTCAGTTTTCTCATCTGTAAAACAGGGATAATAATATCGACATTGTAGAGGCACTTTGAGACTCAAATGATAATTATGTAGTGTAAAATATACCACACTCAGTGTTTGTTATTATACAGAACTTGAATTATTTCTCCTGTGCACTAGGCAACCACATAAGTCCACCTACATAAAGGGCAGACATTGATCATGTCCAGATACCTTATGGCAAAGATCACTTTGTTCCTGCTCATTCCAGTCTTATTTTAGGCTCAGAGATCATCCAACCCAGGGTTTTCAGCACCTCTGTATCTTCAGAAAATTGGGCAATGTCTGGCCACTAATTAATACTTAGAACCTGTCTCATTAATGAATGAATAAGGTTATCTATTATTATTGAAGATCATGTATAGCAAGTATTGTGCTAAGTACTGGGAAATAGAATGATGAATAAAATAGACATCCCCAAGCCTGGAAGGGTACAAAGAAAGGTAAATATTAAACATTAAACAAAAAATTGGGGGCACCTGGGTGGCTCAGTTGGTTGAGAGTCCAACTTCAGCTCAGGTCATGATCTCAGGGTTCATGAGTTTGAGCCCCACATTGGGCTGTGTGCTGACAGCTTGGAGCCTGGAAACTGCTTTGAGTTCTGTGTCTCTTTCTCGGCTCCTCCCCCTTCATGTTCTGTGTCTCTCTCTCTCAAAAATGAATAAACATTTTAAAAATTAAAAACAAACAAACAAACAAAAATTGCACAAGTGTTACTGCTATGAGGAAAAACAATGGTGGTAGCAGGGTTCCTATCAGTCAGCAGGGATAGAAATAGCCTTATCTGAGTTTAAAAATAAATTTATTTCTATTTAATAAGTAAAACAACCACTAGCACCCCTTAAAATTTCTAATAATCTGACAGTAGAAACCAAGGCACACTGTAAAATTGCTACCTCCCATGGCTTCCTCAAGGAAACATGTCTAAAGCATGAATAACTAAGAATATTAATTCTCATCTTTCTCATCTCCATATATTAGAGTTCCCCAGAGTTCAGGTCACCTCTTCTCATTCACTTCCTAGATGATTTCATTCCAACTCTATCTCATGGTTTTGCTTATTGCATATATGCTGACAACTCCTAAATTTATATATCTAGCCTGGTCATCTTTCCTAAACTCCAGAATTGTATACCTAACTGCCTATTCAACAGCTACTCAAAAACTCCACTAGTGGATGTATCTAGTAGGCATATCAAGCTTCATTTGTCCCAAACAAGAATTTTGCTTTCTCCATCCTATAAACCTGATCCTCCAGTTGCCTTCTCCATCTCCATCACCATCCTTCCAGTTGCTCAGGCCAAAATCCTAGGAGTCAACCTTGACTTTTTCTTTTCTCTACTCACATGCTATATCTAGTCCACCACCAAATCCCATGGCTCTACTTTCAAAACATGTCCAGACTCTGATGTCTTTCCCCACATTCACTGTTAATGACCCTGGTCTGAACCACCAGCATCAATTGCCTGGCTCACTGCAATGGCCTCCTAACTGGCCTCCCTTCTTCTTTCCTGTCCCTTGCAGTCTGTGCTCATCACAGCAGCCAGACAGAGTGATCCTTTTCATATATAACTTAGAACATATTATTCCTCTAATCAGAACCCTCCAATTATAGAACCCTCTCCATTACACTTAAAATGAAATCCCAAATCTACACTATGGCCTACAATGCATGACAATCTATTGTGATTTCTGATCCAGTTTTCTATCACAATCTGCCTATTTGCCTCAAACATCACACACACTAGCTTCTTTTCTAATTCTTGTGCTCACCAAGCATAGTCTTATCTGATAGTCTTTGCATTTACTAATTCCTGGGTCTGGAACACTCTTCCCCGAGCTGTTCCTATGATTCACTCACTTTTTTCATACAGGGCTCTGCTTAAATATTACCTGCTCAATAGCCTTCCCTGGACACACTCTATAAAAGAGTACTACCCATCACTTTCTTTCTTTTTTTTTGGGGGGGGGGTTTAGAATATTAAACATTTTAATACAGTTTAAATCAGTGTGCCAGGTCCATTTCATCTCCTTCACTGCCAAATCTGAGGGCAGGCACTGTTTCAGTTTCTCTGCCTTCCCTTTGTCTGTGATGACCAAGGTATAAAGGTATCTGAAGTTTTTTGTTTAAACATTTTAAGCCTTACTGAAGTAAAGTTGAGAAATAAAATTATAAGAGATTTAAAGTATACAACAGGATGATTTGATATACATATACATTGTGAAAGGATTCCCTCTGTTGAGTTAATTAATTAACATATGTATCACCTTACATATTTACCTTCCTTTTTTTTCTTTTGGTGAGAACCTGTAAGTTGCTCTTAGAAAGTTTCAATTATACAATACAATGTTATCAACTACATTAGATACTCAGACCTTATTCATTTTACAACTGAAAGTTTGTACCCTTTTATCAACTTTTCCCTATTTCCTCCTCTAGCCCCGGCCCCTGACAACCATTTTTGTACTCTCTTCTACTATGACTTCAGGTTTTGTTTTGTTTGTTCTGTTTTGTTTTGTTTTAGATTCAATATGTAAGTGATACCATGCAGTATAGTATTTACCTTTCTCTCTCTGGCTTACTTCACTTAGTATAATGAACCTCCAGGTTCATCCATGTTGTACTAAATGGTAGGATTTTCCTCCTTTTTTAAGGTGAAATAATATTCCATCATATATATTTATGCCATATTTTCTTGATCTAATCATTCATTGAACTATCCATCATTTTCTTTTCTCTTTCTTGGCTCTATTTATGTTTATTGTACTTATTACTATTTGATATCTTATTACATATTTGTTTTCTTCTTATCTTCCCCCCTCACCACTGAAATGTAAACTCCATGACAACAGGAACTTTTTCTGCCTTATGTACTGCTGTATCCCTAGTGCACAGAACATAGTAAGTGCTCAAAAATATTTGCTGAGTGAAAATGCTCCTCCTAGAGGGCCAGAGCAATAGGGTGGGGATAGATAACAGGGATTGGTAAAGAGAGGATTTATCTGTGATTTTCTCTTGACTAGTGTCTGCCCTGGGCTATCTAAATGCATGTCTCTTTTAAAAGACATTTACTTTCCAGATTGGAGGTTAAAAAACTTTAAAACCTCAGGGGCCAGGCAGATAGTAAACTTTTTTTTTTAAGATGTTGGATCTTAGAGAAAAAAAAAAACACAGGATAGAGAAAACATGCCTCACTTTAAAGGACAGTCACTATTATTTTCTAGTAGATTATGCCATGTTTGCTGAAATGTAAACTCAAGGATAAGAGAATTTCTGAGTTTTCAAGTGAAGCTGAGTGACTAGGTATGAAATCTTTTGAGTTTTAAATATTGGTGTCCATTGTTTGGAAACATGTGGAACAACAAAACCTTTTAGGGAGTCATGTTATACCAGTGTGCACTCCCTGTTTTAGGTAGCGGCTAAATTTTTTCACTGTGCTTTGCAAAAGGATGAAGTTCATCTTCTCTTATTCTATTTTCCTTAGGAGCTCTCAACAATATGGTAGAGCTCCAGAAAAGAGGGAGAAGCCCTATGGCCCTGCTCCAACCTTTTTTATCAGACTGAGCTCTGGCTTGTCTTGCAAAACTTAAGATGTTTCCTTTGGAGTTAAACATTTCAGGTTTTATCACAGCATAGCCTGGCCTCAGTGGCTGCAGTGTTTTCACCCAGAATATGAATATGATGTTTGTTAATGGAACAACAACTTACTGATGAGCTATGAGTCAAATATTGAAAAAGCCCTAAGTGATAATAATGAAGAAGCATTTGATGAATCCTTACTGTGAAAAGGCCTTTCGTAAAATGAAAACTCGTGTCTAATATATCCAATTAACAGGGTCAGGCTTTCTCAGAGCAAGACATCCTTACCTATGCGTCTTTTACCTGCACCTACCACTTTCTCACTCTCTGATGAACTACTATCAACAATTATAAGTAAGATATCAGTAAGTAGTCTAGTGTGTGTGTGTGTGTGTGTGTGTGTGTGTGTGTACCATGACTGAATTTATGCTAAGGAAATTCTGGTAATTGTTTCTTCTCTGCACATACTGCCTTTCCTACAAACCGGAACATATCACTGAATCCCTCTCTTCTCATTCCCGGTGCTACTGCCCCACCCTGAACCCCCAACCTGTAAAGAAACCCTCAGGTGGGATCTCCTAACCTGCTTCCCAACTTATGACCTAGCTCAAAACATTTCCAGTCTTCCCTCTCTACTCCCTTGACTTCAGCTGCTATTTGTCTCACTCTATGATGCTGATCTTCAGGTTCAAAGTGAAGAAACCGTTGGGTTCAAACTAAGAAGGTTAAAAAGAACTACACTTGTACTTTGAGTGCCTACAAAAAGCTATAATCCCATAAATATTTGCTGTTACGGCTATCACTGTATTTGTGATGTGTATATAAGTCACAGTCTAAATAAAATGGCTTTCACCTTCTCAGGAAATGTCTCTAGAAGCACAGATCCTGCTGAGATGGAAAATGGCAGTTGAAAACAGAAGACAAAAGAAAAACCAAGCATCATCTTGGTGATGGCCATTCTGCCCTCTGATTATAGGATGCATGTTTCCTTTTTAATGGCTCTTCCTGGGTTGAATGAAAGAATACTGGTTGAGTCTCAGAGACTTGGTGCACAGTTTTAAACATAAACAGCCATCATTAGGTAATATCTTTCAAAGACATTTTTATAAAATGGACCCCCAAACCACAAAAGTACTTTTCACACCATGGTTTTCTTCCATAAATGTACTGCTGAAAAATGTGCCTACTACTTGAGAGCACAAATTGTTCCTACTGCTGAAGTTTCCATCTACCTAATAACAAGTCCACTTTGTATATAACATAGAAATTGCTGAAAAAATTCCCATTTGGTGACTTTTAAAACAGTTGAAATCTATTCTGACCAGACACACACACACACACACACACACACACATACACACACACCACACACACACAGAGGCAGAGAAGAGACAGAGAGATATGGAAAGAGAAAGAGTCCAAAATATTTACAACATAAAATGAACATTTTACAGCAGGAAAAAAATGTTACATCAAGTCAATCAATGTCCTAAGATGAAAGAAAAGTCAGTTTCCTGAGTAACAAAAAAATCATATTGATCTGTCCATTTAACACTGGTTGTTAAGAATGCACAACTTATGTAAGATGGTGGGAAAATCAGCAAAGATTTTGATATTTGTAGCCCCACACAGGTCTCATAAGCAAGCCTGCCTTACCAACCTTATAGAGGCAGGCAATGGCTCCTGGGGAGCTACATATAGAGGGCAGGAGGCAGAGCTAATGTGTGGTAGGATTTTTTTACCTGAAATTTTGGGGCTTAATTTTCAAAATGACTACCTCTTGCAGCAGGCAGGACAGAGATAGATTCCAATTCCCTATCCGTACTCATTATGGTTCCCCTCATAATAATCCTTATTAACATATTTTGTCTCTCACAGCAGCCCCACTCCCTTCCCTTTTCCATCATTACTTCATCTCCTTACTGAAAAAGAGTGACATTTATTTATGCTTCTTATATTTTCACTCAGTAACTTTCCTGGTGGGCCATACTGTCTCTGTCTTCCACTATCTCTTCTTTCCCTCCACTTCCTTTCCAAGACCAAATTCCCTCTCCCCCCATGAAACCTAAAACTTTTCTTCATATTCTGGACTCTAGGGAGCCCCTCTTTCCTCTCTGATACAGCTATAGGATTCTTCAGTACCCTTCAGTGAAGTGCCAGAGATATACTCAGTCCTTTCATGCTGCCTGGTGAATTGTATTTCAGGTTATTTCCTTGAAATTAAAAGGGCATAAGAAACCAAAATTCACTGTAAGTCACATGTTCTCATGAAGCACTACTAACAACTCTATAGAGCAAAAGGGAAAAGGCTTTCCTTTGTCAATTTCCAGGATGAAGCTTATAAAACTGTGATGGAATAAAAAGTCTTGAATTTGAAATTAGGATATCTGGGCTCAAGTCTGATCTTGGCCAATTCTTAGGTGTATGACCTTGAGTAAGTGAATTAAACTACCAAGTGTCATATTCTTCATCTATAAATTTTTCCTAAAGGATTCTTGCCCCAAAAAGTTAACTTAGAGAATAGATTAATTGACTGGTTAAAAATTTTATTTATAATATATATTACTTGTAGTATCTGTTATATATATATATATATATATATATATATATATATACACACACACACATATATATGTATATGTAGTATTTATTATATACATATATACACATATATACATATGTATACATACATATATACATATATATACATATATATGTATATGTAGTAGCTATTATATATATATATATATATATGTTTATTTTTTCCTTAATCTTAATCTTCATATTGAGCCTGTTTAATTTCTTTTTTTTCCTCTTTTTTAATGTTTATTTATTTTTGAGAGAGAGACAGAGTGCGAGTGGGGCAGGGGTAGAGAGAGAGGGAGACACAGAATCCAAAGCAGGCTCCGGGCTCTGAGCTGTCAGCACAGAGCCCGATGCAGGTCTCGAACTCATGAACCATGAGATCATGACCTGAGCCAAGGTTGGACGCTTAACCGACTAAGCCACCCAGGTGCCCCCTGACTAATTTATTTTAAGCAATAAGCCTATATAGAAACAAAGGACATCCCCAGGGCAAGGCTGACAACCTGGTTGTCAAGGGATCTTCAGGAGTGGCTGTCTGTCATGGTCAGAAGTTTGATTTTGACAGTGTTCCAGAATTAACCCATCCAGGGATGCTGATTGCTGTCAACCAAACTCATAAACAATTCGTGTGCAAACTAGAATGTCACTGTCTTTTCCAGTATCTAGTAACATAGTAAGCAGAATTGGTAATAAAAAAAAGTCACTTGGTAATTACAGATTTAGATCGGGGGAGGTTAGCTAATCTTTTAGGCAAATTTATCTATATTATGTTAAGACCAATGAATGTCCCTTTTCCATAGGGAAAAATATGTCTCTGGTCTGCTGTCTTTCAGATTCAGCATTTCTCCTCTAGGCATTGATGAATTAACATTCTAAATTCTCCTCTGACTTCCCATATCTCTAAATTTCATGGTACTATCCCCTCTTTTTATGATACACCTTACATTTGTTAATATCACTAACTAAGCTACAGGTAAGTCACTATTTCCTGAGTCTGGGATATATGATGTCTCCTCCCATTATGTGTTGATTTAATTGTTCTAGCTATTAGAGTTCTAAAAGTCCCCCACTCAAGCAGCCGAGGGCTACTATCAGGTAGCCTACTGTTGGCTGAGTAGTCCAAGTTATTAGCCTGGATTTCTCATTCTCTTTTAGCCCCACTGGGCATATTATATCATATACATATTATGGTCATTAATTCAAATAAGTAGTGGAAATGGATAAACTGATTTCCCCAGGTTATCTTCTATTGGATTATGTTCTTAGGGTTAAATGAAACAATTAAATCTTGCCAGATCATTCAATTTTATTTGATTTTGAGAATAATTTTATGGCGATGTTCTCATGTAGAAGAATATAGGGCCTGTGGCTTGGGAAGTACTAGATGGTAATCTTTCTAAATCAATAAGGTAATTTAACAGAAACAACAAAATATTGGCCCTAGACCTAGAAAAAGGCAGTTCTAACAGTTCCGTGAAATACACTTAAAACAGAAATATATATGTGAGATCTAGATGTGTTCAAAAAAAATTGGGAGCGACTATTCCTTTTCAGATAGACTCGTCACTTTCAACACTAAAATTACTCAAATCTTTAGAAAAGAGTTAATTTTATGAAATTTGACTTACACATATCTGTCAAGAACAAAGCTACATACTGTATTAAGCAAGAATCTTTTGGAAAAAAAACAGAATGGGCTGTACATCTTACAGACTAGAAATATGGAAAGACCCCAAATGTTGCTGATTTAATTACCATTTCCTGTTTACTCTGTTGGTTCCAGATTTAATCTACAAAATTGAACTTGCAGGAGGCCTGGGAGCAATCTTCCTTCTCCTTGTACTGCTTGTGATCATCTACAAATGCTACAATATTGAATTAATGCTCTTCTACCAACAGCATTTTGGAGGTGATGAAACTACCAATGGTAAGCTCTCTCCTATTGTTCAAACTCTAAAAGGCATGGATTTATGATTATGTAAGACAATATCACTATTCTTAGGAGATATGTGATGAAATATTTAGAGTTACAGGGCTATGACTAAGGCAAGTTACCCCTCAAATAGTTTAGAAAAAAAATATGTATTTATCAAGAAAGAGAGCAAAGGGGAGAAAATATTAACAAATGGTGAATCTGGGTAAAGAATATATTGATGTTCTTTGAAACTATTTTATTTTTGTAATTTTTCTATATGTTTGACATTATTTACAAATTAACAGTTTAACAAGGAGATATTAGTTGATCAGGAGCTAAAACAATTGCTGTCAAAACCCTTCCACTTACTAAGAAATAAATTAAGAATAAATTCCATTATTTTCCTCCATAAAATTCAAATGCAGGTACAGATCATTTTTAGCCATTCCTGGCATTGAAAAAACAAATCATTTAGGAAACAGATTAAAAGCTATGGATGTTATCTTTTTAAAACTCACAGTGCATCTGGACATACATATTTTTGATGATTATAGAACCATTCTCACAGAGGACCTCAATGGATATAAGTTCAGAATGTAGCTTATAATTTTATGTTTGCTATCTATGTCCTTTGGAAATCTTATGAATTAAATAGCAATAAAGCATTGTATTGAGCTTTGAAAATGATTTAATTTTTCAAGAGAATAAATTACCATATTTCAAGTCAATACCAATAAGAAATCATGACATGTCACTCCTTATGCATAAAGCCCTCACCCATGAAATACTGTAAGTCTTGGAAATATGTGTGTGGAATCCTTAAGTAAGCCAAGATTAAAAAGAAGTCCATTTGTAAGTCATTAAAAAGGAAGGTTAAATTTTAGTTTTCATTATGTTGAAATAATGAAGGTTAGAAGTTTTATTTTGCTAAGATCATGGTCTTACCTCAGAGGAGAAGGGCTCATAATTTTGTTTATCTTTATAGTGATAAAAGAAGGGCAGAGTGGTAACTGTAAAAAGGAATTTTTTTTGAGGAATCTTTGATTTCGGTCCTATGGTTTCTATTATGTAAATAATATGAGTGGCTTTTAATTGACTATGTTTTCATAGTAAATTAGAGAAATGCTGTTTGATGCGTACATATGCATGCTCTTTATCAAAGGAGTGCGTTTACCTATCATAGCAGCCCATTTAGAAGTGTTACAGACCCTGGGGCGCCTGGGTGGCGCAGTCGGTTAAGCGTCCGACTTCAGCCAGGTCACGATCTCGCGGTCCGTGAGTTCGAGCCCCGCGTCAGGCTCTGGGCTGATGGCTCGGAGCCTGGAGCCTGTTTCCGATTCTGTGTCTCCCTCTCTCTCTGCCCCTCCCCCGTTCATGCTCTGTCTCTCTCTGTCCCAAAAATAAATAAAAATCGTTGAAAAAAAAATTATAAAAAAAAAAAAAAAAAAGAAGTGTTACAGACCCTTATTCAGACATAGTTTCAAAGTGAGAGATTAGGGCCTGTTGCAACCATAATTATATGCTCCAACAATATAAATGAAAATGTGGTCAATTATACTAAGTTTCTATATACAACAATTAGTATAGAAAAATATTACTTCTTACCTGCCCACATAAAATAACTAGATGAATTGTGCTACTAAGGAAAAAGTCACCGGTTCCCAGGTGCCAACAAGGGGCTATAGTATCTAACTGGGAATGTAAAAGATGCATTGTCTATATGAAAGAACATGAAAGGGAGGCTCCTGTGATTAACTTGTTTTGAGTCATGATTATAAGCAATTTGTCAATACTCTGTAAGTGATGATACAATTTATTAAGTTAATCTGCAGTAATTAATTATTTTCATCACCCATACTCAATAATCCAGATTAACTGATCAGCTGTAGTACATATTTGTAAGATTAAATTGATACTAGCATCATAGGACATTTTCAGGGATAAAATATTCCATTTTGTGTCTATATCTCCAATGTGGCCCATGTGGTCAAAGATAACAAATAATCTAGAGCATTTCTGTTAGAGAATTGTGTATCGATTCCAAATCAATTGTTTTTGGGGAAAAAATGGAATGTGGGGGGAGGGGATTTCAAGAGTTTTCATTAGGAAGGGCAACACAAATATTTTATAGTCCTACATGGAAACTTAGACCTGAAATACACAACCTGTACTAGCTGAATGGAATACTAAAACGTCAACAGGTATGTGGTAAGGATGAATAAATGAATATTAAAGCTCTTTTAGAAATACTCGGTTTCATGATGCCAAATATCAGCTAGATAACCTCTGAATTTTTCATTTCTTTATTTAATATTCTGACATTTTATGGACACAACTTAGTTTTACCCATATACTTTTTCTCATGTTTTCTCTTTGATTCATTTTCTGAAAGTTCTTTAAAACTGCCTTATTTTTATAAAATAAAATCAATCCAACAAACTTTTACTTCTTAGCCATTTTTTATAAAATTCATTTCATTTTAATCTACCAAACAATGACTGCTTCACTTATTTGACCTTTGAGTTGTTCAGTCATTAAATATTTAGTAAGTATTTACTATGTGGCAGGCATTATTTATGATATATTTACTTATATTCTTCATCTGGATCAATACACATAGTATAGTAGGCACTAGGGATATAATAATCAACAAAGTTACACAGTCTTTGCACTTTAGAAGCTAAAGATTTAGCACTGTGTTTAGCATAGCCCCAGAATTACTGGATTATAAACAGGAATGGCCTCCTGGTGGTGAACAGGATTAAAATTTAAAAACAGGGAAGGACAGGTATGACAACAGGAAAATTCTTCCAGTTTGGTTCCCTTTCTCATAACTTCTCTCTTCATTAGAAACAACATACCTATGGTGATCACTGTGCAAGCCCTCTTTCTTATAATGCTCTGCCATCTGCATTGTTCTCTATTTCCTGGTTCCTTAGATGAGTTTAGTCAACATGATTTAACACAAGGAAGGTTCATTAGCCTTGCCTAGCAAAGTGGTGTTGTGGAATTGCCATTCAGTTTTAAAACAATTTTCAGGCCTTCCTGTTAACCTTATTTGCATCATGTTGTTGATTTTGCTCTTCCATCTTGCTCTCTCTGTGATCAACAGCTGTGGCTATTCATGAGGTTTTCTTGGCTGTCTACATAATACTGAAGTGCATTTTTTGTAAACTGTGGCATCTGCATCACTGCTTGCTCACTAGCTGGCATTCTAGAGCTTCTGGGACATCTGACATGGTGGCTTTGACAGCACTCTTCCTGTTCTGTCCAGCCACCATAAGCTCTTTATCTTTAGCTCATCTTAAAGGGACATGACTAGAATCAGAAACAACAACTTTCCAAAGAATGATATGCTTCTAGAATGTTAGGTAAAATTTATTATCCAGACATTGTAGGTGTTAACACACATCAAAGACATCCATGTTTTTTGTCATAACTTGATTTGGGATATGCAAATATAGTAACATTTTTCTAGAAGAAAGTCTGTAGCATCACCAATATTAGGGTATAGGTGAAGCGAGTAAGGATGAGAAATATGTGAGTTTAGGCATGGCTGGAGGGCAAATAGTCTTAATCAGGATAAGAAATGAAGGCATGAGTCTAATGGCCTGGTCAGATGGATCAAAGACTCAGGTAGTCATTGCAGATGTCTAGCTCATAGTATATGCTCAACAAATCATTGTTGAATGAATCGATAAGTAGTTGAATTTAGGGAGGTTTGTGAAGTAGAAAAGTTATCTAAGTCAGAGGAAACCAGGATGTAGTCTGACATTATGGAGTTTGAGGAAGCAGCACCATCCATTAAGAACAATGAAATACATTCTGTTCATAGGAATGGATCTGTTTGTCCTTTGGCCTCTTTTATTCTTCCAGCTGTGTATCATCAGCAGCTCTAAGTCCCAGGTGAGTAATTATAGCTGGAGAAAGTCAAGGGCTTGCAGGTGCATCCTGAGCTTGATTGGAACAGGGGCAGAGGTGCTGAGATTACCAGGAGGTTCTTACATTAGCATTGCTTATGAACATTCTCACTTCCAAGTGGTGTTTTATGCATAAGAGTGGAATGTGTCCCATTTGTAAGCCAAATGATCTCAACTATCCAGTGCAGTCCTTCATGTGCATCTGCTTCTCGGCAATCAAGTAACCCAACCAAGGTTTACGGAAGCCTTTTCCAGCCAGAGGACATGCTAAAGAAAAGTCTTTTGGCTTCAGGCACCATCATAACATAAATAACCAGAGTTCCTTTCATGAGGGGGTGGTGAAGATTGGAACCTTACTAGAATTAGAACAATATAATCCTGCCTCAAATGTCTCTAAATAGGGGGTTCCACCTACTTCTACCCTAGGGTATTTATATCTCTTTATATGCCTATCATTTAGTAGGTAGAACTAAATCATTAATGGTATAGATGAGTGGCTGCTTCATTCTGTAAATTACCTTTTAGTCAGTTTTACCTATATTCTAATCAGGTCTGCTTTAATGGAAAATATCGATGTGTTTAGAAACAAATCCTAAAATGTTTTCCCATCATTTAAAATTATTATTTGCAAGTAACTAGGTTTAATAAATACTAACAGTTTCATTTAAGTCTATTCTCACTACATTAACTTTTAAAAATAATTTTCTATAAATGAGGGAATTTTGAAAGCCACTGTAACTTTTCCAATGTGGCTTTTCTAAAATCAATGGGGACTAATAGCTTGAGTAGCTATATTCATTAATAATTTTTAGGAAAAATATTTAAACATTTTACATATTCTCTTTGAAGAGGCTGGCTCTGAGCCAATACAGCAAAGGAGGAAAAAATACTTTCTCAAAGCAAAATGAACTCCCTGACTAAAAGTGTGAAGGGAAAACCTAATTTGGCAATACTGGAAGGATGTATATTTTGAAACAAAGGCTTCTTTTGGAAGCTTGTGTCAAATTATTTGGCCATGGATTGAACAAGAGTAACAGACAATACACTTGTATAAAACCCAGCTGCTGTCTCTAATATTTGGTGATAAACTGCTTTTTGTATATGAAGATGATGATACTAACCAACTGGAAGTATGGCATGTGTTGTGAGTAGTGTCTCCAGGAGTGAGGCTGGATTATTTTGATCTTCCACACTCTAGGGCCCAGCCCCTCTTGGATCTCTTGCACATATTTGTGCAAATGAGGTATAGTCTGTGACCAAGTAACAGAGCCAATCCAGCTGGCACAGACAAAGTTCAAATCCATGACTTTGGTCTATTTAGTCCTGCATTCAGACACACTGAGCTAATCACTCACACATCACTGAATATCACAATATGTATAGTCACCAAAAGTCACAAATAATTCTCTCTTATTCTTCCTGACTATAGGTTTCCCATTACATATCAGTTTCAGTTCATATCACATGACTATGTTATGTTGAAATGTGCTAGATTTCTTACAATATGGCATGTGGCTTATTTTTTCTAATTATTAATGACAGTCACTAATTATAGGGCTTATTCTAGACTGTTAGTGGTTATAGAATTTTAGTACTTAAAGAGAACCTGCTAATACATAAAACCCACTTGTTCTTCATATTTAAGACAACAAGGAATATGATGCCTATCTGTCTTACACAAAAGTGGACCAAGATACTTTAGACTGTGACAATCCTGAAGAAGAACAGTTTGCTCTTGAAATACTGCCAGATGTCCTGGAAAAACACTATGGATATAAACTCTTCATCCCAGAAAGGGACCTGATTCCAAGTGGAAGTAAGTACTTTCAAGTACTTGAAACTTTCAAGTTTTGTATTTAAAAAGCTTTGTGTCTTTTATGAAGTTATATGGAAGCTTCAAATGTCAGAGCCAAATATTTAGATAGTTGTTCTCACAGGAGATTTTATTAAATTCAAAAGTGTTCTGATATTCTACCACCCAAAATTTTTAAAAGGCACTCTCAGTTACATTTTAGGCATGGTTTTTAAATTGTGCTTTAATGGTATATTTTTTTATTATATTGCCTTAGTGTTGTGAGAAAATGATGATCCTTAAAAAAATCTCCAAAATTTAAAGTCTTTTCAAAGCATTACAGTTCCAAAGCTGATCTCCTGTCATTGTGCTTCTACTTATACCTACATTCATTGCTACTAATAACTGAATTTATGTGTTGTTACTCATTTCCAGATTTATAGAAAAAAAATCCACATAAAAAAGATATGTGAGTCCATTGGGTATAGCACTTCCACCGTGTATTCAAATTATTTTAAAGAAGTTCTGGACTATGTGGGCTTGAATGCTACTTTTATATCATGCTACATATTGAAAGCTATATTTGAGCTTTTAGAATAAATTCAGGTTCAAGTAAAAATATATATTTAGTTCCTGTTAATGTTCAGAGTGTTGTACAGGCTAAACTGTAAGGGGAATACAGAAAAGCCAAAAATATGTTCCTTGCCCTCGAAGAGCTTAAAATGCCATTGAAGGAAAATAAAAGTGCTAGAATTCATTTGTGTATGAGTCTATATTAATATCCTTGAGAGGGGGGAGATTAAAATGTGACTACAAATCAGAATATGGTGGGGCGCCTGGGTGGCGCAGTCGGTTAAGCGTCCGACTTCAGCCAGGTCACGATCTCACGGTCCGTGAGTTCGAGCCCCGCGTCAGGCTCTGGGCTGATGGCTCGGAGCCTGGAGCCTGTTTCTGATTCTGTGTCTCCCTCTCTCTCTGCCCCTCCCCCGTTCATGCTCTGTCTCTCTCTGTCCCAAAAATAAAAATAAAAAAAAAAAAATCAGAATATGGTAACTTTTACACATGTAATAACAAAATTAAAAAGCTTGCATTTTCCTTCACAGTATGTAAAATATCTTGACATAATTTCATTTCACCTTTACAATAACACTATGTGGAGAGAGAGCAGGTACTATTATCCTCATCTCGCAGATGAGAAAATAAGTTAAAGAAATCCAAGATCAGATAGCTGGCAAATGATAGAGCTGGGATTTGAACCTAAATCTGTTTGACTTTGGTTCTCACTCCGCTAGATCATGCTATTCCTCAATAACATTTATTCAGATTATCAGCAGTCCACCAAGGACACTAAACTGACAGGAGACAATTGAGTTTTGGTTGTTTATCTCTTTTCTCAGAATGCATATATGTCTGTTTCTGTGTGTACATGAATATGCACACTTACATGTGCATAGAAAGGAAGAAAGACAACATTTATTGTTCCATTACTTCCCTGAACCACAAATGTAATAATTCTCCAAACTCTTTCCCATGATCTTCCACTCTTTTCTTTCTGTAATTCTCTTCATCTTCATGACTTGAGATACCACTTCCGTATTGACTGAACCCCAAGGAACCTGCTGATACCTCTGAGTCATTTTTATTCTTCTGTATCTCTCTCCCAAATCCAGTGTCCATTGATCTTTTCCATTCTCAGCTCTGCTATTCTAGTATAGGCCCTAATCACCTCATTACTACAATGTTGTTTACTCTCTGCCTTCCCTATTTTTCCTCTCATCCATTTCCACTAATAGGTATAAATCCTTGATCATGTCACTCCCACATTCAACGTTAAATTGTTCACCATTTCCTATAGGATAAAATCCATAACCCTTAGCTAAACACTTCCATAGTCTGGTGCTAGCCCAGATTGGTCTCCTAAACTTGTCTCTTACCATTACCCCTACTTATACCTTTCACTATACCCAAACTGTGCTTTTGATATACATTGTGTGTCCCTTTAATGCTTTTGTTCATGTTAGTCTTTTATACCTTTACAAATTCTATTTACTCTTCTCCATATCACTGTCTCTGTGAAATGTCCATAATAATGTCTCCAGCCTTAGGGTTCACCATGCATAGTCCCTTGTTGACCTATACATTTTTTACTCCTGTGATACTGTACGTTCTTTTATTATTTTATATATTTGTCCATCTATTTATATCTTATCTAGTCAGCAAGATTGTAAGTTCCATGAAGGCAGGGAGTGTATTTCATTTATCCTCATATTCCTGTCATCATCTATCAGAAAAATTTGAGCTCATTGGATGCTTCATAGATGCTTTTTGATTTTGTTTGGACAGTGTTTAAGACAGGAGGAAACAATGAGACTAAAATAAGCAAGGGTTTAAATTTTTATATGACAGTATCTAAAAGGCGTTTTTCTTTAACAAGGCGAGTGTGAAATCTAAACAGGAGCTTTCTACCGAAAGAAAAACAATATGAGTAATTCATAGGAATAGTCCCAGTCCTTAAATAAGCTACTGAGAATATTGCTTTTATTTTTTGATATTAGAAAGAATACCTATAAAGAGTTGAACATGGATGAAAAATTAAAAACATTTCTTTACTATTTTTTGCTTAATTTATTAAATTATTATTTATTTTTTATATTTTGCCAAAAATGTATTGTTAAATGTAGAAATTCTGCAAAATCAATTTTAGAGTGATAATATCCTAATTGTATTAAAGTAATATCATTACCAAAGTGAAATTTATATTCTATGTTAGGTCATCTTCAATAGGATTTAGTGTGGTGCTGGCCTGTTTTCTTGCATTCCAAAATTGTTAGCACCACAATAAGAAGTCTTTATCAACTCCACCAAGTGACTGAAAAATGTTAGTCTTCATGTCTGAATATTTCAACATTGATTATCTTTCATCTGAACTGGAAAACATTGCTTCACCATTGTGCACATTAGAAAGGGAAATGGGGGGCACCTGGGTGGCTCAGTCGGTTGAATGTCTGACTTCGGCTCAGGTCATGGTCTTGTGGTCCATGAGTTCAAGCCCCGCATCAGGCTCTGTGCTGACAACTCAGACCCTGGAGCCTGTTTCAGGTTCTGTGTCTCCTTCTCTCTCTGACCCTCCCCCATTCATGCTCTGTCTCTCTCTGTCTCAAAAATAAATAAACATTAAAAAAATTAAAAAAAAAAGAGGGAAATGGGACAACATGGAACACAGGAAAACCACTTTACCTAAGATTCAGTAGATGATACTTGGCTTATTATGTAAAGAAGAAGCTATTGTGTATAGGTGAGAGTCAGACCCAAACACCATGAGGGTGAAAGAGATGCATCCCCAAATTATGTCTTCTTAATGCTCCCATATAGTCTGTTTTGGTGATGTCTCAGGTCAAATGAATCAGCATGCTGTGTCAATTTAGCCAAACAGGTGGTAGAATATTTTACACCTCACTGACTTAGCTATTTGTTTGGATAAATTGATTAAAATTAATTAGCTGTTTTGGTGTATCAAAGACAGGCCTGATCATCCTCCTTGACCATAGAGTGTGAGGTGTATATAAGCTGTATTTCCTAGCTCAAAACTACAAGATTTGAGTTGGGGACTATAGCACACTGAATAAAAGATAGTAGGAAGTTGTCACCTAGTATACCCTGACATTTAAAGAACTTAACAGAAAAACACCCAAAAAGTCACTAGGATGGCAGACATTTTATAGTCCATAGAAGATAATTTTAATTTTTTTTTGAGATTATACAACCATCAGACTGAGCAGGGACTTGGATCCTGGGTACTCAGTGGTACACAGGAAGACTCCTTTTACAAGTAAGCCATTTTGGACAACTATGCAGTTTTTAGATGCAACCACTGGAGGGTGTTTGATTTTAATCCTTCCTTCCTGAATGAGGAAATTCATGTTCTCTGAATTCTGATTCGTGAGTGTAACCTGCAGAAGTTCTTAAAAAGGTCCTTTGACAATTTTTCTTTTTCCATCAACATTTCAGAGCTGGCTGAGCAGTCACCATGTCACGATTAACGAGTTTTTCCTTGGCATTTTTAGCACGCCTTCAGGAAGTCGATGAAGTATATGAATAATATACTTGATTTCCACATGAATGACAGAGTAGAGCATTTTGGACTTGGTGTATGTGTGTTATTAAAGAAGCTTCTGTGGTCTGTATTTGCAGCCATTGGTACAGATTTAACAGGTTATGCTATATAAATATAGACACATTCCTGGGGGGCGGGGAACTAGTTACAATATTATAAGCTATGTTTGTCCCTCACATCTCATTTAAAACATGTTGACCCAAGACTACAACTTCCTCCAAAAACTAGCAATGAGGCCTTTGAGGATTATAAAAGCAGACTTCATAATATCATCCTTGATCTACAACAATAATTTTCTATGAATGAAATTAATGAGGTCAACATTAACCCATTAATATTTAATGTCTTCACTTTTGATGTCTCTTCAATTTCCTTTGTACCACTCTTATGGTATTCCAACTCAATCTCATTAACATACAAAACTTTTCAATGCATACAACTTCAAGAGTACATGAATGAGACTCCCCCGCCACCTTCCTTCTGTCTCTGTCTCTGTCTCTGTCTCTGTCTCTCTGTCTCTTCCTCATATGACCAAGAGTTCTCAAAAAGTTTCAATAGAAACATGTCACTTTCCAAGATGAGGTGGTGTCTGTACTGTTACGACATGCCCTTCTAGGGAAGTATGCTTTGGCCATCATGAACCAGCAGAGATGGGGAGATTTGACACAAATATTTTTCCTGAAGGCTAAAACTGAAAGGCTTCAGATCTGGACATTATTTTCCTGGCGGTGACCTACCTTTCCATTCTTGAGCCTGTGGCCAGAATCTTCCTTATGTTTTCTCAGGTTTAGTGCCTGAATGTGGCAAAAATTCCTACTTTCCAGTAAAAATTTGGTTTGTCTCTTCCCAGGCTAGAAACATCAGTCCTGAGAATAGCAAAAGCAACTTTGTTGCCAACAGCCGTCTGAATGTCAGAACTGACAAGCAACCAAAAGAAAACCAGATAGAAAATACCCTACTCACACTGCCTAGAGACACAAATTTGAGAAGTAGAGATTTTTCTCACCCCTGCAGCTGCTGAGTTTTGTGGTGGAAAGTACTGTACACAGAGCACATTGTGTTCATGGGGCCTAGTGGATCCTTGAGGAATGAACAGATGTGCTCTGAAGCTGACATGTGACCAATAGAACCCAGCTGTGCAATTGAGATCCTGAGATTGAGGACATTTTTGGATGAGTACCATGTAGGTTCTCTAGCCTATCATATCTCAGTGTTTCTGAAGGGATTAAAAAACATAAAACTATAAAATGTTATTGAATTAGGTGGAGGACTACTGATCAGTTGGAGAAAATAGCATTCTAAAACTAAAAGTAGAAACAATCCAATCCTGTAGCTTTTGTTTGCTTTTAAGAGAAAGCAATCAAGGTACTTAAAAAATGCATATGCAATATTTATTAACAATTCTAAATTGAGCCAGTTTGACTGAGGCTTTCAAAAAATCTATAAATATCGAAGTGGAATTTGAAGAGAAAATTCTTCAAAGGCATTTACTTCAATTTTTCCTTCTATTCATAGAAAGATTATGGGGATCTCTATGTGAGTTATTCATTGCAATGTATTATTGCACTGGTCATACATATGTTTGAACAGCTATGTCTGTTGAAGTTATATTTATGAATTTGGCCTCAAGTATCAGTGTTACTGAAGAAGTAATTGAGTGAGTGAAACTCAACAATCTTATGACTCCTTCAGTAATTTAAGGGGAAAATGATAATGTATGATTACATTCTTGCATTTCCTCACTATTCTAATCTTCAGTTTTTCAATGCTTAGTGCTAGCCATGTGATTGTGCTGACAATGAAATGACAAATGAGTGGAGAATACATCTGGTGTCAGATGATGCCTAGTCACTTCTAAGTGAGGCATGCAAAAAAAAAACATTTTTGTACATGGGTCTGTAAGTACTCATTGCCAATAGTTCCTCTAATAGCTAGACATATTGGACACCATTCAAGTAAATTGTCCTTGGGGAGTAATAAAATCCTTTTCTAGGCAATCTGATGTCTGTGACCTAAAAAGTGTGAGGCAGGGGTGACATGCACAACCATGGAAATTTAACACATTGTGTGCAGTTTAATCACATGGAATAAAATTAGATATATCCACTATCCCCTTCATGTTAGAGTCAAGAGAAAGGGAACTGTACCCCAATATGCCCAAAATGTACTGAGGTCAATGGACTGAGGTTTCTCATGAAAGTTTGAGATTAAGGAAGAATTGTGTAGAATTTCAATCAAGAAATTTACTGCTTGAGGGGCACAAAGAACAGGCACCTTAAAAAAGAGTAGAAGACCATAATAAAATTGTCTTTAAGTACAAAGGAGCCACAGAAAAGACAATATAAGGATCAACTAGTCTTGTTCCATATTTACTAAGATTGAACTTATTGAAATTAGTTGTATCCACAAGTTTCCAGGGTATGAGGTTAAGGGAGAAAAGAGAAGGGGAAGGATATTTTGCAGACTTTTTGCTAACTCTCCACATTATCTTTCCTTCAATATTCTCTGAATGTGTTCCCTTACCTACCTCTACTCTTGGTAAAGAGGTGAAGAGAGATGAGAAAGAATTTAAAGATGTGGACAATATTCCAGAGTAGATTCTGCCTACTGTCATGCTTTCCCACCCATGCACACATAAAATATAATAGCAAAAGTAAAGGATTCACTACCAGAAATATAGACTTCAAAGTCAAAACTGTGAATATAGTTTGCTATACTTACAAGGTCTCAGCAAATCCATGTTAACCATTGATAGACTTATCAACCAGAATTAATTAGGAACCTTAACATTAGTCAGTAGAGAAAAAACTCTTACCAAAACATTTAGCCCAATGAGCTATTTATGAATTATCAAGCCAAGGGCTTGGAAGGTGGGGACAGAGAAAGTTTTTGTAGGGTAAGTAATATCACACATTGTTTAGAAAGCCCCTACTTTTGGGGCACCTGGGTGGCTCAGTCGGTTAAGCGTCCAACTTCAGCCCAAGTCATGATCTCACAGTTGTGGGTTCGAGCCCGATGTCAGGCTTGAGCTGACAGCTCAGAAACTGGAGCCTGCTTCAGGTTCTGTGTCTTTCTCTATCTCTGCCCCTCTCCCACTTGTGATCTGTCTCTCAAAAATAAATAAACATTAAAAAAATAAAAAAAGAAAGCCTCTCCTTTCTACACACACACACACACACACACACACACACACAGTTACATAAAATTTTCATAGCCCCAATCTTTGTGGCAGACAACACAGACAGAATCTTACATCTGCCAGAGGCAGAATTAAGACCCAAATCTTTGGTAATATCAGCCAAGATAAAGAGTCATGTTATCAACCTGTACAACTCTTTCAGTAAGTTAGCATTAAACATCATTATTTATAAAGCAGATAGTATTTTCAGTGAGACTACATGATAAAGTACCTCACTGTAAGCAAGTTTCTAGTTATACCAGAGGGCTAATAATTTTCCCAAATATAGAGTGTTGAATAATACATTTTTTTCTTTGATACACAGGAAACCTATATTATTTTTCTGGCTTCTCCATACCAGTCATGGAAAGGACCCATCTCAATCAATTAAAACTCATTTTTGGGGTGCCTGGGTGGCTCAGTCGGTTAAGCATCTGATTTTTGATTTTGGCTAAGGTCATGATCTCAAGGTCTTGAGATGGAGCCCCACATTAGGCTGTGCTGGGTGTGGAGCCTGCTTGAGATTCTTTCTCTCTCCTCTCCCTCTAACCCTCTCTGCTTGCACACATGCTCTTTCTCTCTCACTCTCTGTCTCTCTGAAAAAAACCTCATTTCTAATTGCAATTTAGAAATTAAATTTTGGTTTTAAGTCTTTATATATTAGCCCATAAGTTTTATAAATACCACTGTTGATAGCTGTGAGTTAGCTAGTGTTTGCCAAAGATTAATGAAGTAGTCTCTGTATTAATGCATCCTATCTTACCCAAATGATTTGTCTGTTTAACTGATAGGGGATGTACATAGCTGTGGGTTTAAGTATATCAAACTATTATTTGAACCTGGAAAAATAGTAAATCATGTCTTTGTCTACAAACTATTTGTCTTTCAACTTTTTTAAAATGACCCTGAGTTAAGTAGGAGTGTCAACATAAAGATCATTTACAAATAGCTAATTGATTAGTTTGATAAATCAGATGGTTAGTCAGTAATAGCAACACCTCATAGAAATTCCTAAATATACAGGTAATTTTCTCCCTTGCACAATTGAGAGCCTGAGATTTAGGGGAGTACTGAGTTCTTTTGGAAAAGTAAATACATCCCATTAGAAGCAATTTCTTGTGAGTGCCATTCTTCCTGCTTCTATTTTATTGTTTTATTTATTTCTTCAGTTTACTTTTTTTGCTTTTTAAATAAGTGTCCTATTTTCAAGTCACTTTTGTAGATCTAATTCTACTTTTCTAAATGCACTGTAATTTTGGTTTATACAACTGTCCCTGAAAGGAATTTTTTAATTGAATTTGCTTTCCTTTTAATAGTTTAGGAAGTCACTTTCCTTGTTTCCTGTTGGCTTGACCTTTCTTCACTTCTCTAATATGTACACATCCCAAAGAGGGCCTAGTGACAATGCATTTCCTTTCTATAATGTTTTCCAATCTCTGTCAACTCCCAAATAAACAAAAGAAAAAAGGTTTTCACTTATGTGAAAAATGAATTTATACCAACTTAAGCACCCCTATCAAAACTACATTCAAGGGGATTTTTTTCTTTACCATGTAAAGATCACAAATAAATTAATCATAATCAGCTTTATTTCATGTCTGATAATTTGGTGTAGTTTCATAGCCTTGTCTAGAGAAGCAGAAGGCTATCAGCACCAGGCCTGTTTAGTCTTTTCTGTCATCATAAGTTACTTCAAACAAAACTCTGCAAATAAATACCTTAATGACCTTTTATTTAAGGGATATTTTATATTTTTTATGTGGAAAAAGAGCCTTTTAAGGGATTCTTGGTACTCAGTTGCTAAATTTGCCTGAATAAGTCAAGGCAAGATTTAATGAATATTCATGTGTGTTGTGGATTTAGGGATTTTTTTAAGTTTCCTTATTATCTCTTCATGGTAACAAGCTTTTTAAATGGTTTCTGAAGGTTTCTAAAATGTCCCCTGCAAAACCACAGCCCTACCATGGCAAACACCACTGCCTGTCAGAGACTACACTAGCTATGGATCAGCAATGTCTTAACATGATACCTGTTTCTGCTTAGTTTATTTTGAACTTTTCCAAACCTAAACACCCTGATTAGTCTCTAATTCAGGGACAGAAAACTTTCTCTGTGAAGGTCCAGATAGTAACTATTTTTAGCTTTGTGGGTCATATATGGTCTCTGTTACATCATATTCTTTTTTTATATAACCTTTAAAAAAATATTCCTTGCTCGCAGACCATACAAAAACAGGACATGTTCCTAATGGATCAGGCTCCAGTTCATAGTCATTGGATGCAGAAATGCAACCTGGGAGTAAGAGGGAAATTATTTGGGGCGCTTGCTGCTTAAAAGCCAGCAACAACTCCCTGACTAAGGATTAGCAAGTAAAAAATGTTAACTCTACCTGTTTGGTCTCTTGTTAACTTACTTATATTTTCCATGATGGCTAGGTCCTGGTTTTTTTCTCAAAGATAAAGAGAAAGAAAGAAAAGACTTAAGAAGGGAGGAAGGGGCAAAGGGAGATAGATGAGAAAGGAAGGGAGAGCAAGAGAGGGAAAGGCAGAAAGAAAGAGTGAACAAGAAAGCAAAGAGGGAGATAAAGGACAAGAAGGAGAAAGGACAGAAAAAGAGAAAGAGAGAGGTATAGAGGAGCAAGGGGTGGGGGTGGAAAAAAAAACAGAGAGAAAAACAGGGAGAGAGCCAGAATATGGAAGTTAGTGCACAGTCTCTCCTTCTTTTCCTTAGAGCCAGGCAGCATTAAGAGGCACCTCCCCAGCTGCTTTCAAACATTGAGGTTGCTGCCCAGCCACTGATCACCATCCCAAGAAGCGAAATATGGGCTCCACATCTGAAAACTTCCACTTGGTTTTTCACCAAGTGAAATGGAACACGAAATTCAGGGCCCAAGCAAATGGCTCATGTTTTCTTTGGGACACTTGGGCTGTGTCTGCCCAGGGAAATTTTTGATGTTCTGACTGACTGACTCCAGTGCATATGATTAATGTATATATAGGGCAAACCAGGATAATTCAGACCTTTTTTCTTCCACAGCAGGTTTTCAGCCGGAATTATCTGGATGGTTGCCTCAACTCTCCACTAGGCTTTGCCAGGATAAGCATAGCCAGTGTAGTATGCAGGAGACAGGGACCACTCCCTCTATCCAAGTTTCCCTTCAACACCCACACACTGCACAGCTGAGCATAGTGGAATCTGTCCTGGCAGTCATTCCTTCTGGGGGAAAATGCAAATTCTGTCTAATGAATCTCTAAGAAGCCCCTAAAATGTTAAATGCTGCATTTGGCTTAGCTCTCAAATAGTGAAATATAATAGACAGATGAAGAAGGAGAACCATACCAATTGAGGGAAAAAATGTACTCTGTTCCCTTCCCCATTCAAGAAAGGAGATAGAAAAAGCCAAAGCCCATGAATCCCAATAAAATCATTTAGTATATATGTGTATAGTTTCTCTTAATTCTGTAGACACCTGAGTTGTAATTTTTTAAGTAGAGATATGTATAGATAGATATACTTTTTGATTTTAATAGTATAGTTAAAAAGTAAATTAGATCTTTTCATGTGCAGGCACTCTGGAAAACAGTGTGGAGGTTCCTCAGAAAATTAAAAAATAGACCTACCCTATGACCCAGAAATAGCACTGCTAGGAATTTACCCAAGGGATACAGGAGTACTGATGCATAGGGGCACTTGTACCCCAATGTTTATAGCAGCACTCTCAACAATAGCCAAATTATGGAAAGAGCCTAAATGTCCATCAACTGATGAATGGATAAAGAAATTGTGGTTTATATACACAATGGAGTACTACATGGCAATGAGAAAGAACGAAATATGGCCCTTTGTAGCAACGTGGATGGAACTGGAGAGTGTGATGCTAAGTGAAATAAGCCATACAGAGAAAGACAGATACCATATGTTTTCACTCTTAGGTGGATCCTGAGAAACTTAACAGAAACCCATGGGGAAGGGGAAGAAAAAAAAAAGAGGTCAGAGTAGGAGAGAGCCAAAGCATAAGAGACTCTTAAAAACTGAGAACAAACTGAGGGTTGATGGGGGGTGGGAGGGAGGGGAGGGTGGGTGATGGGTATTGAGGAGGGCACCTTTTGGGATGAGCACTGGGTGTTGTATGGAAACCAATTTGACAATAAATTTCATATATTGAAAAAAAAAGTAAATTAGACTACATCCCAACACATAGAAAAAGGGTTACTCATGGAAGCATAGTTTATGTTGACACATGTACTCTTGTATAGATTTTTTTTAATTAAAGGAAAAGCTGAATAATGAGGGAATAATACTACTCAGAATAACCCTTTGGTAGATTATTTTGTAATGAATTCCAATGTAAAATTAATTAACTCATAATTTAAGTGGAAAAATTGTATTTTCATGGACTCCTACACTCATGCCATAATTTTGAGTTTGGGTTTTTTTTGTTTTGTTTTGCTTTGCTTTGTGTGGAGGAAAGGTGAAAAGAATAATGG
Source organism: Neofelis nebulosa (assembly GCF_028018385.1). Lineage (NCBI taxonomy): Eukaryota > Metazoa > Chordata > Mammalia > Carnivora > Felidae > Neofelis > Neofelis nebulosa. The sequence goes on from NC_080800.1 coordinate 86,163,075, forward strand.
GAAAGATGCATGATAGTTTATTTTACTGTATCTTACAGATCCAACTTCTAATGATGAAGGTTCCCACATAACTTCTTTCTTTTTGGGAGCAGGAAGAAAGGAAGAAAATGAAGAGTCAGAGCTGTTGATACATTGGGATAATATTTTTCCACTCTATTGAAAGTTTCTACCTTTCCTTTCATTCTGTTTCACCAGTTCTCTAAGTGATAATTACAAAGTGATAATTTCCCCATTGCTGCTTGTGTGGTGTTTTTATTTTGCTTTGTTTTTTGCTTTTATTTATTTTATTTGCCTTTATTTTTTTACAGATTTCAATGCTGATTTTTCCCTGAATACATAATCTCTTAAAATTCTTAAGAGGTTCCCACTACACCTAGAAGTTGCCTTATAAACAGTCATTGTACTACTGCATGAGAAAGTCATGAAATGTATTAAGTAAAAACCAAAACAATAGTAACAACAAATTGTTAAATGGGCAATTTCAATGTGTATGTCTTAAAAAGTTTTTTGTTTCTCTATAGGCTGTGTAGAAAGTTTACTCATTTTCACTTGCAAAAGTGTTCTTGCTACCTAGTGGTGGAAATAAAACACTGGAAAAGAGAGATATCTGTAAAATATGCATTTGTAAAATAAGTTTCTCTTTTCAAATGACTTGTACTGGGCTGTTTGGTGGCCCCACACTATGTACTGGACGTGACTCTTTGAATGCAGTCTGTAACCTTTGGCAGATTTGCAGTGACAAGTGTTGCTACGCTTCTGTAAGCACTGCTTCTGCTAGAGGGCACTGTACATTAGACAAAGCCTTGTGCTCTGCTTAGTAAAGACAGCTCTCTGTTGCCGCACCTGTGTCCAAGTCTCCGTTTGTTAACGTGTGTGTTTCCATTTTTGGCGGATAAGACTTTGGGAAGCATGATTACAAAAGGATTATTCCACAGGATAAATCAATCTAGCATTAGTTGGGTGTTTTTCTACCATGAAAAGACTATATAACATATTCACCTCACTCTCAGAATTGTTCCACAAAGTAGGGCAAAGACCTCTCAACTGATAGATTCCTCCTTTACTGTTCATTCAGTACGATCCCCCATCTCTGACTTCACCCCTTACTCTTCCCCAGAACAAAGAGCAGCTGGTTCAAATTAAACTCATGGGCACACACACACACACACACACACACACACACCACTTCCCTGTCTCTTAGTTTGAAGGGCAAAATTGGGAACCTAAGGTTGCAGATAAAAGTTATTCTGAGAAACAAGCTATGATTCTAGAAGAGATTTTCAACTATTTCTATCACAATTATCTTTGAAGTAGCTCATACACATAAACCCCCCAATTGTTTAGTAGTTTAAAACTAGGGGAAAAACCAAAGCCAACCCACAAAAAAGTGGCCCTTCATTCATTAAACAGCTCCATTTCTCTTTTTGTCAATCTGATGTTCACCTCAAGCACTAACCTGGAAGACTGCCTTGAATTAAATGATTAAATAAATAAAAATAACTTAAATACAGCTGAACTCTGAGGAAGTCAGCATTTGTATTCATCGACAGAACACTGTAAGTAATAATGAGGGGAATAAAATAAATAGTATAAGCAGAGTCTTTTTATTGTTATTTTTAAGGAAATGGACTTTGTGAATGTGCAATGCAAGAAAATGTGATATACCTTAGCGAAAGACTGGCTTTTTGCTATATTAGAGTGCAAACCTAATGCATTAAAGACTGGAAATGTCTTTATTTTACTCTTTCTCTCTTTCTGTGATTTGTAGCATACATTGAAGATCTCACAAGATGTGTTGAGCAAAGCAGAAGACTTATTATCGTGCTAACTCCAGACTATATTCTCAGACGAGGATGGAGTATTTTCGAATTGGAAAGCAGACTCCATAACATACTAGTCAGTGGAGAAATCAAAGTGATTTTGATTGAGTGTACAGAATTAAGAGGAAAGGTGAATTGCCAGGAAGTAGAATCACTAAAGCGCAGCATCAAACTTCTGTCCCTAATCAAGTGGAAGGGACCAAAAAGCAGCAAATTAAATTCTAAGTTTTGGAAGCAATTAGTATATGAAATGCCCATCAAGAAAAAAGAAATGCTTTCTCGGTGTCATGTTCTGGACTCTGCAGAACAAGGACTTTTTGGAGAACTCCAGCCTATACCCTCTATTGCTATGACCAGTACCTCGACCTCTCTGGTGTCATCTCAAGCTGCTCTCCCTGATTTCCACCATTCAGATTCAATGCAAATGAGACACTGTTGCAGAGGTTATAAACATGAGATGCCAACCACCACCTTGCCAGTACCTTCCTTAGGCAACCACCACACTTATTGCAACCTGCCTCTGACGCTTCTCAATGGACAGCTACCCCTTAATAATGCCCTGAAAGATACCCAGGAATTTCATAAGAACAATTCCCTGCTACCTTTATCATCCAAAGAGCTTAGCACCAGTGATATTTGGTAGTGAAAACTCTGAAGTCCTCTAAACATCTATGTGAACATACATAGAACAGAACAGAACATACATAGAACAGAATTTCTGCTAAGCCAAGCATAAAGTACACCTAATAACACTGAGGTGCTGAAAAAGTGTTCAGAGGGAAAGGCACAGAATCCCTTTTGTACTTAAAATTTTTGTTTACATTTGCAGAATAGTGGGTGTAAAGAAGGACCTGCTTTTGTAGTATAGTACCTTGTTTCAATGTGTAGTTTTTATTTCTTCCTGAAAATAAAAATGTAAAAATCCTGTTGTTTTAGAGTAGGTTTTATGATACTATTTGGACTTTAAACTTAGTAGATGAGAAACCTCCCCCTATTTATGTATATTTCAGATTAACATGGCATTTCAAATAAGGAAAACTTAACTTTAATTGAATTTGAAAATTCTGGACTAAGTATAAGGGGGAAAAGAGAACTTCTACAGAATAACTGAAAAATCAGGAATTATCAAGAAAGACATGTTGAAGCACCCCAGTTAGAAGATTGTGTGTAGAGGAAGATCGGTTAAGAAAAAAATGTCACCGAAATTTTGGAAGTTCTTCAACATAATGGACAACTTCTGTAGACTAAATCAGCAGCTAATATGGCAGCTTATTGTTGTATAGGCAAGCACATCTTCTGTAGGCAAGATGTGGTAGGAAGGCAAACAATATGCATTCTTAAGCAAATGAGAAGACAGGCTGCTAGTTCTTTGAAGATGATTTTGAACAACTCTTATGGCTTTCTAGCCTATTTCAAAAGTTTTACAAACTTGAAAACACATTTTAATATGCAAATTTTATTGTTTCCTAACAATTCACATTTGGATATTTTTCCAAATGATCTCTTGACCTGCTTTATATGAAGATGTGAGCATCTTCCTACTTTTTTACAGCATCATTGGAGTTTGAATTTAAACAAATATTGACTGCAAGTGTCCGCAGTAGAAAAGAAGTAAAACAACAATATTCACAGATGAAGTGCTAAATGATTCAAGTTTACTAGTGGTAGAGCAGCAATTGCAGTTATTCTCATCTGAAATGTAGTTGTGAAAGAGACTATGCTGTACATACACAATGTCTGCTTGGCCATGTGTGCAAGGTTCCTGCAGAAGTATCTCTATTCCTGGTGCTTCAAAGAGTATATTTTATAGACTAAACTTCTCCACCCTCCCATTATGACTGTGACTATACCACACCAGAAAATACCTATGAATGATCTAAAATATTATAAATTTGCTGTAAGGAATGCGCCCCTATCTAGTATCTAGTATTTATTGTGGATTACTACTTTGTGTTCTTTCCAATTAATCAATTTTGGTGTGTTTTCAACTAAGATGCTTTTGGGGGCCAATTTTTAATCAAGGCTGATTCTGGAATTTTGAAAATGGTTCATAAATCATGTTTTTGGACAAATATAATAAGAACAGATGTACACAGTGTGTAAAAATTAAGAATTTTCCCAGCTCTTGTAAATGTGAAACTCAAATGTTTAAGAGAATATTAGATAATATGTTTTGATTTTTTCTTTCACCTTCTTTACGTTATTGATTTTCTGTGATCCGTGGGTTTTGTTTAAAGTACTTGTTTCTCCATTGCTTTTCTATACCCAGCTTCTCAGAAAATGCATTATGCACCAATAATATGTAAAAGCTTAGCAGTGATACATGTTCATTTCATATTGGGACAATTAGTTGCTCCTTTGAAAAATCCTGTTCAACATATATACATGTTTCATAGATGTATTGTTTCCACTGAGAAAGGTGATTTTGCTTCTGTAAAAAAAAATAGATATTTCAAAATGGAAATTTATCAATTCTGAATTGTTTTCCAAGTGTTATAGAGTTGTATTTACTCTCATTGTTCTTTAATGATATGTGTAATCACTAAGTTAATAACCTGCATGGAATGAGTAGCATATGTTTAAGTGACCAATTGTACTTTTTATTATTTTGTTTTTCACAGAAGCCTAGATTAATTCAAATAGAATGTTCAGTGGTATTTTTAAACTAGTAGTTCTGTATTGAGCATGCCAGTTCTGAAAATATAACATGGGTCTCTCTGCTTCCCTTATTTACAATGATTAAACGTGGGTAGCAATTTGAGTTGGCTGGCCACAATGTGTCCTTTCACTACTAGTAAGTACTCAAAAACAGAGCATTCACACTTGTGCTGGGGAACTTGACAAGAAACCTTTTCTACCATTTTCAGGAACCAATGTGTACACTATCTATAAAAATTTATTTCTAGATGGCAATTCAAAATTTGATTTTCATCTGAGATTTTTAAAAGATATAACCCATAGGGTATAATAAACATTTAGTCTAGAACATAATATATTCCTCCAGGTGCTTACACAGTAGGAAAAATGTTTTCTCACTTATTCACTGAAATGGATTTGAAAATTTAGAAAAATATTAGTGTAATTAGTTCCCATATGTTCATAGCAAATTTATTTAGCTCATCTATCAGCAGTATATGCACTTTTAAAAATTGAGGTAATTTTGAAGTAAAAAAAAATTTGAAAATGTCAGAAATTATGAGGCAAATAAGAAATGCATAAAAGCAATAGATATACAGGAAGTGAAAGCTACATTAAGAATAAACAATGCTCAGGAGATTGTCAACATCTACATGTTTCAATTTGGCAAAATACAAAATCTGGCAGGTTTGGTAATCTATTGGCTTCAATCTAGCTCTGGAGATTCTGAAAGGTAGCTGGATTGTTCCTGAAAGGAGGTATGAAGGTATCTCTCCTCACCTCCCTCTAAGCCTTAATTAAATTAAATCCAAATCTATTCTGCCTTCAATCACTCTCAGTTAAAAAAAATGCATACAGACACTTGTGGGCTTTGGGTAAGGCTTGAGCCCAAGATAGTATCGTGTGAAAAGTTGATATTTTGTGTTAGTATCTGTAGCTAACATTGTGGGTCTTACAAGTAGGAAACAAATTGCAATGGGTGGAGAAATGGTTCAGTTATGAAAGAGAAGTTTATAGAGTAGTTTCAAGAGGACATGGAAATGATTAATATCCTATGGATTATGTCTGTAACAAGTTGAAAAATGGCAGGTGTGTGAAAGAAGCAAATGCTGACAAAAAAGAGGAGACTATCTGACCCACTTAGTGATTGAAGGGCTTATAAGAGTATAGAACCACTAGTTTCAAGCATTTTACTGCCCTTTGGCATTTTATTTTTAAATAAATTGGTTGGTTTTCAGCAAGTGTTTTCTAGAAAATTAAATAATGACCATGGGAAATAACCTGAAAATTGTACATATAAATCTTTAATGCTCCTTGTATTCATTTCCCAAGGTGAGATAGCGAACTGATAAAACCAGAATGAAGTTAACACAAAATATAGCTCCATAGTGACCAGTTAAGTTTGAACACTTGCAATAGTTGTTTCTCTTTTCTGGGAGAGAATTTCATGTTGAAAATTATCTGGCTCAAATTTCTCTATTACTCATACATTTTTGTTCTAAGATATCTGATAGGAGGTCACACTGTTAAATATTACAGCTTTTTGATGAATGTATGGGGATGTCTAATAAACAATAATCATTAGCTTCAAACTTTTTCATATAAAACTTAACCTTTTAGAACTGAAATCAGCCATAAGCAATTTAAGAAAGTTATTTATTGTTCTGTTTTCTTACCATGAAATCAGAACTTGTAAAATCACCTGCACCCATCTAAACTTATTTTCTCAAATGTTCACGGCTGTTTGATCAAGCACATTTTCTACAGATAATACTAAAGTCAATCACGAATATTGAGTGCCCACTGTTTGCTGCCCATTACATAAAATATAATAGAAATATTTCTTAATTTAAATCCCCGTTTTTAAATAGTTTATACATCATATGCACAAAGAAAGGAGTATTTGCAAAACATATTCCAGTGTAAGAGAATTAATATTTTACATCCACAGTAGATAAGTGAGGTGGCATGATTCAGTTCCAAATTGAGCAAGAGATGAGTTTGGGATACAAAGAACAGTGGTGAAGAAACGCAATTTCCCAAGTGCAGAGAATAACACGTGTGAAGATTGAGGAGAAAATAAGTCCCATTTAGCTGATAACAAGCATATTTGACTAGCAAGAGCAGAAATATGTGTGAGGGCATAAAATAAATAAGGCTAGGAGAGGTGTTGGAACATTCATGCAGTAGTAGATGCAGGAAGAATTAAAGAGGGGGAAAGAATGGTGACAGGGAGACTAATTGAGATGTTATTGTCATAGTCCACATGTGAGAGGTGATAAGAGATGGAGAATGGTGACCTGTATACAGAAAAGGCAAATCTAAGGAAGAAGAAGATGTGGCAGGATGTGGTGAAGTGAAAAGTGGAAATTTTTTTTAAAAAGTCATTAAAAACTTCAAAGATCAAGAAAGTTGCACCAAAGGAATTCTCTTAGAGTATTTAATTTACTTTCTTAATTTAGCATCTTGACACTGTAAGGACAAGAATAGAGACAACACAATGATAGGTGTATTTGCTACTGGAGCAACTTATGAAGTGTTTGAATGAGAATAGTGGTCAGGAAAGACAAAGTACTTCTGCAGATCTGCTTTAGAAATGAACAATTACATTCACTCCACTAAACGTAATCTCAAATTTTCAAAGATAGAATTTATGAATTTGGTCCTGTAGGTCTCATCTACTTACTGATTCTATTTAAATCCCTCACTTCACTTTGGAGTAAAGAATTATGATCTGAAAATAAAGGAATTAAAATTATTCAATCAAAGGGAACTCCAAAAGACAAGGGTTGAGGGTGTTTGTCACTAGTTTTAAAGCAGAGAAACTGGAAGAGATTTACAAATAGCAAAAAGGGATATGTTGAAGTGTGTTGCAGTGGTCAGAGGAGGTGCACAGAGTGGTCCTGTGAAGAACAATAAAGAATTAACAACCATGTAAGGCTTGAGCCCAAGGAAACACTTTTTTTACCAAAATTGAAGGTGGAATGATTACCATCAGGTAAGGAAATTTTATAAAGGACCTTGTACTAATAAGAGTACATAACTGTCTTTAAAGGATGACAACCCAAATCTATAGCTTATCACAATAAAATTCACTGCTTGCTCACATCCCAGTCTAATGAGGATTGCATGAGTTCATGGGGAGAGGCTGTGTTCCATAGTCATTCAGAGATAGGCTCTTTCTTTTTTGTTTCTCTGATCTCCTCTAGGTCAAAGAAGTTCTCTCCATTCAGCCAGTAGATTGGTAAAAAGAGAAGGCATAGAGGTTGGCACGAAATGGCCTATAAAAACCACTCACATTAAAGGGTGAGGGAGGGTAGACTAGTTGTTTTCCCAGGAGGAAAAGAAAGTGGAATTTAATGAACAAATGAACATAGTTTCAATTAGTAACATGCTGAGCAATTCTTTTCCACAATGCCAGAAGATGAAACAAACAAAAAAATAAGCAGTAAATTTATAGGAAGGAGAGTGTTTATCTTCAGAAGTGGAAAACACCAGCATAGACAGTTTCTGAAGATCAGTGGTCACATATTATTTTTTGTTATAGTCCAATTACTCAAGACAGTACTGGTCACAGAGTAAGTTGCTCACTTCACATGTCTCAATTAAGTGGACAAATGAATTTGGGAGCATCTGTGAAGTTTCAGCTCCTGGATTCCTTAAAAATATGAGGGATGTTTTTTTCATTTGCTTCTTTCAGCAAGTTTTGTTTATTACTTTCAATTTTTTAAAAAGAAAAATGGATTAGATTATCTTTTTATGTCCTGTCTAGGTCTAGGATTTTAGGATTCTAAATCAATTTGTGGTTGGAGATCAAAGTTTCTTAAGCATTTTGTCAGTCAAACAAATCATTCTACCTCAGAGCATCCAGACAATTTAGTTCTGTGAAACCACCCATTGGAGATCATTTCTCCTAACCACATAGTCTTTTTTTTTTTTTAAATATGTACTTTATATACAAACTTACTGCCAACAAAAAAACATTGCCTCTCTTTTTTTTGCAAAAGGGCACTTTTATGCCTATAATTTTCATATTGGGTAGAATAATAGGGATTAGATTAACCTCTTTTACTGAGCACAGGATGTGCCACAGTAGCAGTCCCACCAATTAATTCAGGATACAGAAATATCCAAGTTTCTGTCCTCCTTGACATATTTTCTAGACAGTCAATACATTCTGAGTACTCCCAGCCTTCTTGACAAAGGAGACATGTGGAAATAAGTAGAAAGAATGAGAATGCCATTCATTTTCATCTTGGGCAAATTACTTAACCTTCTATGTCTCTATTTTCTCACCTGTAAAATGGGTATAACAATAATATGCATAGGGTTGTTGTAAACATTGTAATTTAATGTATGTAAAGTACTTAGAAGAATGTCTGACACAAAATAAGCATTATATAAGAATTATTGTATTAATTATATTATTATTTTAATACAAAAATGACACTTCTGACCCACCATCCATGAGAAATGCATTTTTTTTTTGTTTTGTTTTTTTTTTTGTTTTTTTTTTTTTTCAACATTTTTAATTTATTTTTGGGACAGAGAGAGACAGAGCATGAACGGGGGAGGGGCAGAGAGAGAGGGAGACACAGAATCGGAAACAGGCTCCAGGCTCCGAGCCATCAGCCCAGAGCCTGACGCGGGGCTCGAACTCACGGACCGCGAGATCGTGACCTGGCTGAAGTCGGACGCTTAACCGACTGCGCCACCCAGGCGCCCCGAGAAATGCATTTTTATTTTACTTTCCAAGTGATAGAGATTGGCTCTTCAGTGCTTTGCGTGAGTGCCTGTAGGACCAAGGACACTCATTTTCCAGACAGTTGGCTGAGGCTAGAGATACATTCTGTGGCCATGGAACAGATCAGAGTTAACTGGCCCATATAAGGAACAAACCTACTGTAGCTTTGACCCCATTAGTAATGTGTTGAGCTAGACAAAAAACAGGACTCTCAGAACATGGATTATTCAGATTTGCTGTCCATGTTAATCAAAGTCCCCAGATAATTGCTTGATATTCTCCTTAACTTTAGCTAGGTTTACATAAGACCAAAACATCTGGATCAGAAGTGAAAAAATGCAGATGTTTAAGCCACATCATGGGAAACAGCCAGATGTCTCAAATTTGGATTTGTCGTTTTGTTCTTTGTTTTAAAAGAAAGAGAAGCCAAAACAAAAACTTTACCATGTCTTTTTCTTTAACCTGAGTAAAATCAAGCTGGTTTTTTTGACATTGAAATTTAAAATGCCCAAAAGCTGATTAGAAAGTTTGTTGATAATATTACTAGATAAATTGTGTTTCAAGAGGAGATTTTTAAAATTTACTTTAATAAGACATCTTATCCATGAGTAGCATTTGTGAGGTGATTGCTTTTAAAGTGAGACAATATTTTGGAATACTTGACCATAATGAATGATCCAGGAAAGTATGGCTAGGATGATACCAACAGTAAAGGAGAATGTGCTGAATAAACTCCACAGACATATTGTTTATTTCCTAAGATCTAAGGTCAACCAAGTGAGTAAGGAGTTAAATCCAAAATAATACATTTAAATCTCTTCTTTTGTTTATGAAATCATATTTGCTACCAGGAAAGCAACAGAGAGAGTTGACTACAGGCATAAAGAAAATAGGTAGCCATTTATGGAGTGTGATTGGAAGGAAAACAAAATTAATGAGGAAGTCTGTGAAATACCTTTAATTAGTGTTCTAAAATAATTTTAACTAAGTGAAGTCATGATGTTTCCAGGGAGTGGCTACTATCTGGCCCCTATGATTCCACCAAACTCCTCTAACAGGAAGTAAAGCACATTTATTAGACACCACATTAATGCAGGTATTGTAATTTTAGAACTGGATGGGGCCTTCAAGATCATCTCTTTCAATCCCTTTATTTCACTTACGGGAAAACTAAGGCCCAGAAACTAAGTGACTTGGTCAAGTGACATGGAATACAGAAGCATACAATTAGGCAATTTATGGGTAGGTTTTGATAAAGGTGGAAGTAAAGACAGAAAGAAGGATTCTGGAATTCATGAAGGCACTGGGTACAGAAGGAGTGTTGGGAATATGCTGAAGATAGGAGAGGGAGTTAGGTGAACACCAAGCAAATAACAAAACATCAGTAAGTTTCACCTATGAATAATTTTGTTAACATACATATTACTTAACACAAATGACAGCGTTTTGTGAATGCTCCATCTTCCACAGCGGTTAAAAATCATTGAGTATAATGTTGTTTGGAACTTGTATCAGTTCACTTGACAGATAAAGATATAAAGGTTTAAACTTTGCTCCCTAAGACTCAAATAAGGTGTCAAAGGACTCAGCTCAGGTTTGGAGAGTTGGTTTTTGATTATCAGGTAAAGTTCAATTGCATAAGCACATGGAAGCAAAACTATCTTCAGATCAAAGTGAGTCTTTCCAGGTCTCTAGCACTATCTTTGGCAATGTGTATGGAGAAAATCCAAACAACTGTTCTCAAATGTTTTATAAGGCAAGGATAAAAAATTAGGAAAGTATTTTGCACACCTGAGTTTCCCCAAGTACAAAAATCTAAGAGTAATTTTCTCCTCAGAGTTCCCTTGTCTTCTCAAAAGAATGCCCATATAATGAAGAAAAGCTTAAATCAGGACATATTATTTTCAAGTCTTAAGCTCAAACTCCATATAATTTTTCACTGATTACAATTATCACATGATGACCATTTTATCTAACACAGTTGAAATCTACCTGGAAATAAAAATATGTGCATATATTGGGGCGCCTGGGTGGCTCAGTCGGTTGGGCGTCCAACTTTGGCTCAGGTCATGATCTCGTGGTCCGTGAGTTCGAGCCCCGCGTCAGGCTCTGTGCTGACAGCTCAGAGCCTGGAGCCTGTTTCAGATTCTGTGTCTCCCTCTCTCTCTGACCTTCCTCCATTCATGCTCTGTCTCTCTCTGTCTCAAAAATGAATAAACGTTAAAAAAAATTTAAAAAAATATGTGCATATAAAGAGAAATATACAGTATAAGTATAGAATTCAGAGTTCAGCCATTGCACCATACCCGACCATTTATCATTTCAATTTAAAAACAGTAATGCTGCCAGTGGAAACAGAAAACAAGTTGTCAGCATTTTTCCTAAAGCATGATGAAACCACAAAGCCGTAGAGTAGGCAGTAAAATTTGTTTAAAAAGCTCAACGTTTCAAGACAAGCCAGATTATTATGGGGGATATACTGTAAACTACTAATCTAATTTATTCTACAGTGATGCCAATTCACATGAAATTAGCTTTATAAGGATGAAAGATTTATTTTTTCCCTTTCCTTCCCTTCCCTTCCCTTTCTTTTCCTTTCCTTTTTTTCTTTTCCTTTCATTTCCTTCTCTTCTTTACCCTTCCCTTTCCTTTCCTTTAATGTTTTGTGCCATATTGTGGAGGATGAGGTCATCAATCTCCCTCTTTTCTTTTCAATTTCATGTACAGCCCAGAATGATTAAAAATGGCAAAGCCAAGGGGCACCGGGGTGGCTCACTCAGTTAAGTATCCAATTCTTGATTTGGGCTCAGGTCATGATCTCATTGTTCATTAGATCGAGCCCCGCATCAGGCTCTGCACTGTCAGAGTCTGCTTGGGACTCTCCCTCTCTCCCTTACCCCCCCACCTCAAAATAAATGAATGAACTTTAAAAAAAATTAATTAAAAATGCGGTGCTGGGTGACTCAGTCGGTTAAGCAGCTGATTTTGGCTCAGGTCATGATCTCACAGTTTGTGAGTTCAAGCCCCATGTCGGGCTCTGTGCGGACAGCTCACCACCTGGAGCCTGCTTTGGATTCTGTCTCTCCCTCTCTCTCTGACCCTACCCCGCCATCTCTCCATCTCTCTCTCAAAAATAAATAAACATTAAAAATTGAATTAATTTTTAAAAATGGCAAAGCCAATGCTAGACTTTATTTCTCTATTCATAGCAGCATTTTAAACTCTTTCTCTACTTCTGTACCATTGGTTTCCTATAATCTCTTAAAACATGGAACATTAGAGTTGGATATAAGAGATCATATAATCCTCTTATTTTAAAGATCGGGAAACTGAGACTCAGAAAGGTTAAGTGCCTTATTGAAAGTCAGAGAACTAGTGACAGCCAAAACTAGAATCCAAGATTCCTGATTGATCTCTCTTTCCACTATCCCAATCATGCTTTCAGGAATTCATAGACTGGATTCTTAATATATTTATCCATCCATCTACCTTTTCAGATGGAGGGAAGCCAATGCCTTTCTAATTCATATAACTTTAAATATTTTCAAACAGCTTTATGTCACATTTCTTGAAATCCTAAAATGTTTAATCAAATATACTACATACACAGAAGGACCAGAATCAATTGTGAACTTTCCTCTACCATAACCACCCACCACTTGCAGGACAGAAGACATATTAGTTTGAACCATGGAAGCCTAACTTACTCTTAAATTGGTTTTCTTAGCCCAAGCAAGTTGAGGATATTTTTTAGGTATGGTAAGATATTATTTTGATTTTATTATTATGATTGAAATGAGTGTTTGGATGTGAGAAGCACTATGAGTGTCAACTCTTCAGCCAGACTACCCATATTCAAATTCCATATTTGAATTTACTGGCTATTTCACTTGGGAGAAGTTATTTAAATTTTCATTATCTCAGTTTCCTCAGCTATAAAATAGAGATAAGGTGGTGATGATGACAATGGTGTCCACTTTAAAGCATTGTTGAGAAGTTTAAATCAGCATATAAAGTGCTTAGAAGAGAACTCTGCATATAGTAGGTACCATAAAAATTTTAACTGTTACTTGTATTTTATTCTCTGCTGTATAGGAAAAAAATTGACTCATCAAATTAATACTCAACACTGAGAATTACTGGGACTGTTTTAAAAGATTTTAACCAACTTCTGGATAAAGAAGTTGTGGTTTATATATACAGTGGAATACTACTTGGCAATGAGAAAGAATAAAATATGACCTTTTGTAGCAACGTGGATAGAATTGGAGAATGTTATGCGAAGTGAAATAAGTCATACAGAGAAAGACAGATACCATATGTTTTCACTCTTATGTGGATCCTGAGAAGCTTAACAGAAGACCATGGGAGAGGGGAAGGGGAAAAAAAAGTTAGAGAGGGAGCGAAGCAACCCATAAGAGACTCTTAAAAACTGAGAATAAACTGAGGGTTGATGGGGGGCGGGAGGGAGGGGAAAGTGGATAATGGGCATTGAAGAGGGCACCTGTTGGGATGAGCACTGGGTGTTGTATGGAAACCAATTTGACAATAAATTTCATATTTTAAAAAAAGAATAAACAAACAAACATAAATAAATAAATAAATAAATAAATATGTTATGCTTTCCCTTAAAAAAAGAATAAACAAACATAAATAAATAAATAAATAAATAAATAAATAAATAAATAAAAGATTTTAACCAAGAAATGTATGTAAGGAAGGGGGTTGTTAATTACTGTCAAGTCATGTCCATTAGAGCTAACTGTACACATCCTTTCCTGGAAAATATCATCATACTTTTTATTTCAATTACTGTTTTCTTTCAAATGCCATTATTTTTCAAATTAAAAAGTAGTTCATACTTTTCACTAATTCAGTAAATAGATCTTCCAACTACTCTTGAATTAGTGAGTTGTGACTGTATCTCAACACTCCTCCCCCAAAACAATAACAACCCTAGACATGTTTTAGAAAGAAGTAGTTTTCTCAACCTGCCAATTCCCTTGGACTTTCCACACAGAAAGATCTTAACAGGATTGAAAGGCCAAAATAGTAAAGAGGAAGTTCACTAGGTGAACAAACCATTGTATAGTTGTGGCTTTTAGGCTATCACAAGTTGAAATGACTCAATAATGTGATGCAGCTACTTAGAAAGCAAATGCAGTATTAGAATAGAACACTATACAAATAGAATGCCCAATTCAAAGGAAGAATTTGGCACTAGTCAGACCACATCTGGTAGGCTATGTTCATTTCTGGGCGCCCACATTCAAATAGCATCTTTACCAGTCTAGAAAGATTTCAGAAGATAGTCCAGATGGCGAAGTTTCTGAAATCATGCTGTGGAGGGAGGATTGAAAAAACTGGAAGTGTATTTCTTGAAAAAAAGAAAATTTAGCCAAAATGTTACATGGAGACAAAATTAGATATATTCAGCGTAGCCCCAAGGGGAGAACTAGGGTAATGAGTAGAAATCATGAGGAGGCAAATTAAGGCTCAGGATCAGAAAGATCTATCTAAAGATACAAAATACCCATAAAAAAAAGTGGGCTGCCTTGCAAAACAGTAAATTCTGTCACTGCAGAGTGTCAAAGACTGGGAGAATTCAGAAAGGATTGTTACTTAAGTGTGAAGTTAAAATGGTTGTTATCTAAAAGTATTTCCAACTCAAATCTATGATTGTAGCCCTGTGACTCTATGCTCAGATAGCTGAAATACCCATCTAGCTGATTTGTCTTCGAATCCACTCTGAACACTTCTACCTACTATACGACTGCCAGACCAATCAGATCAATTTTTATTTACTTCTCACCTTTCTCTTCCACTCCCTCTCCCTCTCCTCCATTTTTTCTTTTAACACACACACACACACACAGGCACACACACACACGCACACACACACACACAATTGCTGCACCATGTATGAAGTTCACTGTGTGCCAGCACTATAGATACACTATATGTATTCACACACATACAAACACACACACACACACTTTATATATGACTGCTTCTTCTGAATTGGGTCCAAATCTCTTTTCTAACACTTTGTACCTCCCTCCTACCTGAACTACTCCTCATTCTGGCAATCTTATTTCTTCTTCTTTGCCAAAATATATTCTCCACTATTGAAAACATCTTGGCTCTATCAAACTTATATTTTACTCCATGTCTTTATATGTACTATACTTCTTATGGAAAATTTTCCAATCATCCCCTTCACAAAGTTGTATTCACCCTTCAAGGCTGAGGGTGTTTGTTTGTTTGTTTGTTTGTTTTGTCCCAACGCTGAGTTATAACCCATCTTTTACCTGACTCTTTCCTTCCTTGGCTATTATAGCCTATCCTGTGTCTCTTGTTTCCTCTGAATTTATAAATATAGCACAATCATAGTTTCAATCTCTAATTTTATGTAATCCACAGTTTTCTAAATGAGGAAATGATAATTTCCCCCAAATAAAGTGACTTGTCCAAGCTAATCCATCAAATTAGTAGCAGAACCAGAAAGATAATTCAAACTTTACTGTTCTTGGTCTGGTTGCTCTAGCATGCAATTTTTTTGTGTCTGTTCATTTCATCTTCTTAGGTGGATTATGAACTCATGGAAGAGAAGGATTGTTCCATTTTAAAATTTTCCTTTGTATTTTCAGAGAATTTACCACTTTGTTAGGCATATAGGTACTGCTCACTAAGCTCTCACCGAAAGTAACAAAACAAGTATTATATTCCTATAAAACTTAACATTTTCAGGGCTCCTGTATGGCTCAGTTGGTTATGCGTCCGACTTCAGCTCAGGTCGTGATCTTGCAGTTTGTGAGTTCAAGCCCCACGTTAGGCTCTGTGCTGACAACTTGCTCAGAGCCTGGAGTCTGCTCTAGAGTTTCTCTCCCTCTCCCTCTACCCCTCCCCTGCTCACACTCTGTCTCTGTCTCTCTCAAAAATAAATAAACATATAAAAATAAATAAATAAACTTACATTTTCACAGATGACCAATAAACTAACAAAATAGGCCTGGTTGAAAGAAAGTACATCTGACTTGCCCTTCTAAAAAACTTCCTTGCATACCACCAAACTGACTTGAACTAAACACTGACCTTAACATATGGAACAATTTTGGAAACTGGATTTGTGTGTGTGTGTGTGTGTGTGTGTGTGTGTGTTTAATGTACTTATTAGAAAGAACTTCCATGCTTCTGTGAATAAAAGTAAGTCCTAGAAGCTTCTAGTCTTGTCCAGTCTACCTAGTTATGTCCAGTCTTACTAGTTCCAAACCAAGTTGACCAAAACTAAGAACAGAATGACTGAGTTTGGGTGTCCACAACCACATTTACTTAATATGAACTGCTCCAAAGATTTATACCTTTAAATGAAAATTCAACCACCCCATCAATAGGAGTTAGGGATATTATTTTAAGTCACTAAAGGTCAGAAATGCTAGTCAACTTGAAAATTGATATCAATCAGTAGGTATTGAGTGTCAGTTATATGGTGAGCATTGTGCATGTAAAGTACAAATCATGGCCCCTGCCTTAATGATTCTAGATAAAAAACAAAATGTACCTAGTGTGAAATACAAGCACTACATATGCAAAAACTTCCCCTCTTGGTCCCATCATTAAACCAAGCATATGCATAGGAAATAGTATTGAGGAAGGGAATAACTTAAGAACAGATATGAGAGTTCCAAGTTGACAAAACCTGAAAATATCCCAATTTTGATGTTGTGCCTCAATGGATGAAACCCTAATTTTGAGAGAGTAACCTAAGAAATTGAAGGAGCTCTTTTTCTCCCCTCTCTTCACTCCCCCCACAGACCAATGCAGACTATGGAATGTAAGTCCACAAACCGCCACATCTCCACTCTTTACCTTGTGAGGAGGCCAAAAATGTTTAGCTATGTCAGTGAGTCCAATGGCCAAACCTCATATTTTTATGCATAAATAATTTGGAGTATGTGTAACGCTCTGTCCTCAGGGTTTTCAGGGACTGGGAGGGTGTAAATCATCTTAGAGTGCTGAATAAATGCAGATTGATAAAGAAATGTACACAGGTTTACACATATAAATTCACTGATATTAATATGCTGGAACATTTTCTTCAGCAACCTACAAATAACAACTGGACCTCAAATATTTGAAAAAGATTTATAAGTCCAGCAACAGTTCCTTTGCTGTTTCTCCTTTAGGAGTTACAACTGGTGATTTTTATGTGACTTCTAACAGCTCAGCTAGTAGTCTGTAAGTTCCAGCAGCTTGAATAAGGACACTCAATCTCAAGGTGTGAGAGTGCATTCACAAAATCAGTTTTACAATCCAGAAAATGTTAGCCAAATTCATGAGAACTCCCCAAAGAAATAAAGCTCCCCTTGAGAAGAAACTTTGCTTGGGGCCAGAGACCCTTATTTCATTCTCTGAAGAGGTGTCTTAAAGCAGATTTGTTTAGGTTTATATACAGTGATGGTTCATTTTCAGAACCATATGTTCAATTTTTGGCTCATGGACTATGTTGATAATCTGGTGAGATTTATGCATCTTATTCCCCAAGAAAAATATACACATATACAAATATATATAATTTTGCACAGCTCAAAATGTGAGATGGTTCATATATTTCCACAAACCCATGTTTGGATGCCATTAAGGGTCAGTGGTCCCCAAGTTAAGAGTGCCTCCTCTAGAAGTTGAAAAATGAACATAGAAAGAAAGATGCATAGGAAAATAAAACGTAGGGAATATAACATTTTCAAGTAAGACAAAAATGCAAATAATGCAAGCAAATTAGAATTACAGCTGTGATAGTCCTATCCCAGGGACAAAATAAAACAAAACAAAAAGATAATGTGAGGAGTTGTCACAAAACTATGAGCTCTTTACTTTGCAAAAATAAAAGTAGAATATGCTTTAAGATATTCTTGCAGAATGTGGAAACTGTGACCCTTGGCTGCTATCATTTTTTTTCTATTTTTCTTGCCAAACAAATGTTATGAAAGAATATCTCCAGGCACTCACTCTACCCTGAGGGTTAAAAACATGTACAGGATGGAAACTGGCAGAATGCTGAGGTTGGCGGACTCATCTGCCTTGCTAAAACTTCTAGAGATCTTCAAGTGCTCTAGGGATGAGGGAGTTGTCTTTTTTTAGAGAAAATCAGGTCACAAAAAAAGTGTCCATGTCTTCAGAACAATTGAGCCATGGCAGCAGATACAAGTAGAAAAAAGTTCAGTGTAGATCCCATGGTCTCAGAATGCTGTATTTTACATTAAGAGCATCTACAGGAAGTAATCTTGCCAGTGCAAATAATCTGGAACCTTTCTTAATTGGAGAAACTGGGAACATAACAGCAGAGATTTTATATCTTGGGAGGAGATGGATGATTGAGGCTCTGTGACAAGATTCCTTGGGGGATAAAATTTTCAAAAAGGGTTCTGTGGAGCTGAAATCATGCTCAGATATCACCAGATTTCCAAGTGTCTTTTCACTATTCTCATACCTCCGAGAAAACCAACATTATACTGTATTTTGTATACTTAAAGGTCTCAGCATATTTTAATGTGTTTTTATAGGCCTTGCACTTTTCTGAGCAAAAAGGACATGGCAGAAAGCATAATGGGTGAAGTTTTTATTCTTAAGGAACTCACAGCCTAGTGGAGAAAATAGAAATGCAAGCATATAATTATAATTTAGTGTCCTAAGTGCATTAATAGAAGTATGTACAAAATATTAGGTAGAACAGAGGAAGGAGAAACTAAGGCTTTTTGAGGAAGTAATACTTTGAATTAGGTCTTGAAAGAAGAGTAGAAGTTTGCTAGGTGACCAAATGGAAGAAGGACATTCTAATCAAAAAGTTTAGCAAATCCAAAGTGATCAGGAAATGAAATAACATGCATGCCTGGAGAAGTACAAACAGGGTATTGTTACTGGACCATAACATGTGACAAGTTAAACAAAATAAACTTAGCATTTCAGTTAGATCCATTGATTTTCCATGAGACTTATAATTAGGGATTAGGTTGACCCAGATGACCTTAAGAAGCCTTTTAACTTGATATTAGGGCTGCCAAATGTCTAACACTGCTTTTTAAAAGTGCATATCTAGACTTCAATGAGTTTTTTTTTCTATATGTTCTGCCTTTAAACGCAATTCATGTTAGAGTGCAAACTGTGAACCTCACTACTGAAATGCACGTTTCCACAAAAGCAACGTGAGTGGTAACTGCCTACTGCCTTTAAAAAATGTCTAATAGAGTTCTTTGCAAAACCAGTAAGATAGAAATTTCTTTTTAAATTTTTAATGTGAAATTCATGTAACTTAAAATTTGTACAATTTGGTGGCATTTAGTACTTTTACTTTTAGAATGTTACATGACCAACATCTCTATCTAATTGCAAAATATTTTCATCATACGAAAAAAAAAAACACTGCACCCATTAAGCAGTCACTCCTTTCTCCTTCCACCAGCCTTTGGCAACCACCAAATCAGACGCAATATGATTCCTATCTTCATGCATTTGCCTATTCTGAATATTTCATATAAACTGTGATTCAATATGTGATCTTTTGTGTCTGGCATATTTCACTTAGCATCACACTTTTGAGGCTCATCAATGTTGTAACATGTATCAGTGCTTCTTTTTTTTATGGCTGAATAATATTCCATCATATGGACATACTACATTTTGCTTATCCACTTATCAGTTGATTGACATTTGGGTTCTTTCCACATTTTGGTTATTTTGAACAGTGTTTCTATGCACCTTTATGCACAGAATTTTTTTGAACACCTTTTTTTTTTTCAATTCTTTTGGGTGTATACCTAGGAGTGAAATTGCTAGGTCATATGGTAATTCTGTGATTAACTTTTTGAGGAATGGTTAAACTGTTTTCTACAACAACTGCATTGTTTTACATACCTCCCAGCAATGGGTGGGGGTTCCAAATTCTTCACATCCTCACCAACATTAGTTACTTTCTGTGTTTTTTACTTTCTTTTCTTTTTTCTTTTTTTTTTTTTTTTGATGATGGATATCCTAGGGGGTATGAATAAGACAGAATTTGGAACAAGACAAGGAGAGAAAATCTACTTCAAGTCCACATTGGCGGACTATCTTAAGTAGTGGAAACTTTGGTTAACTTCTGCCCAGATTATTAAAATCTGTGGCAGTTATCACCTTTGGTTAAAACCATGATCATCAATAAGTCATAAACATCATGCTTTTTAGAAAAAAATCTGTTAACTTACTTCTAGATGTATAGATTGATAGATATGGATATATAGATAGAGATAGATATAAATGTAGATAGACATAGATATAGATATATTCCCTATATAGATATAGTTAGAGATATATAGATGTATTCCATATATATATATACATATATATGTGTGTATATGTGTGTGTGCGTGTGTGTGGGTATATATATCTATATAGATCTATCTTATTTATCTAGATATAGATGATATAGATATAGATATAGATATAGATATAGATATAGATATATCCTTAACCCAAATATTGGAAAAGACAGTAGATCAAGTATATAACCAGATGTAGCAACACAACTCTAAAAATAAAGAAAACCACACTCAAACTTCATGATGACAAGTTAGAACATCTTTATCTTCTATGAATAATATATTTCTTCATTAACATTAAGGCCTATAGATGCTATTTGTTCTGTCAAAATTTCATTTTTATAAAATATCTGAGTCTGCTAAACCCTGGGGCCAGCTCAGGATTTCTTTATCATCAATTAGAACTACAATAACTTTCCAGTGACTTCAATTCTGATCACACCCCTGAGGGAACTAAGCTGCTTGGGTAGGGTGGACAGCAAAGAGCTTTGTATGAAAATTCTAGCATTGAGAAGTCTCTGGCAAGCCAAAGCAGTTGGGTAAGCAACATAGAGAAATTCATATGAACCTGAGACCAAATTATATGACAATTTATTACTTCCAGAAAACCAGGCCAGGAAACATTTGCCAATATCAATTATCCCACAAATGGGCCCCACAGCCAAAAGCAGCATAAAATACATAAAAGGGACCAAAATTTGAGCACCATTTTGTCCTTAAATATACACATTGTATAATTTGCAAATGATATCAATGGTCAGCTAGTGAAGAAACTTCTAGATATCTAGGTTTTTCCATGAATCCAGATATACAAATCAAGACCTAAGGAAGAGGTTCTTGAACATCTAAGAGACAAGAATCCATAAGGGAAGACTCAATGAAGAAAGGTAAGGTAGAGTGGAGAGTTTTCACCCTAGAAGTTCTTCAAGAAAAAAAAAAGGTAGGGGCGCCTGGGTGGCGCAGTCGGTTAAGCGTCCGACTTCAGCCAGGTCACGATCTCGCGGTCCGTGGGTTCGAGCCCCGCGTCAGGCTCTGGGCTGATGGCTCGGAGCCTGGAGCCTGTTTCCGATTCTGTGTCTCCCTCTCTCTCTGCCCCTCCCCCGTTCATGCTCTGTCTCTCTCTGTCCCAAAAATAAATAAATAAAAAAAAAAAAAAGAAAAGAAAAAAAAAAGGTAATAATCTGTTGTTAGTGGGCCTGCCATAGACATAAAAAAACATGGTGCCTTCCTGCACGGAGAGGAACCTGATGGATGCTTGAGAAGGTCCATACCCTGACCAAAATAAATAAATAAATAAAATTTAAAATCTACCTTATTAGTCTGCCTTAGTACCTGAAATTTTCAACATTAGAATCATTCTTTCAGGTTTAAACACTATCTCCTGGGACATTCAGAGCCAACATATTAACAAAGAAGGCCAGGATCAACACAAAATACTTACTCTAGAGAGGGGTGCCTGGGTGGCTCAGTCAGTTAAGCATCCAGTTTCAGCTCGGGTCATGATCTCAACGCTGGTTAGTTTGAACCCCGCGTCCGGCTCTGTGCTGACAGCTCAGAGCCTGGAGTCTGCTTTGGATTCTGTGTCTCCCTCTCTCACTGCCCCTCCTCTTCTTGTGCACTCACTCTCACTCTCTCTCTCTCTCAAAAATAAACTTAATTTTTTTTAATATTTACCCTAGATAAATGTATTGATAATAACATTGCAAATAGCAGGATACTTGAATTTATATACTGTTTACTTGTGTGGAACATTATGCTAAATATATTTTAAGTGCATTATCTCATTGAATCTACACTATAAAGAAGGCAATATTACTATTCCTCTATTGTCAACAAGGAGACTAAGTATCCGAGGTTGTAAGGGACATATGCAAGTTCATACAATTTGCCAGTGACAAAACCAGAACTTATGTAAAGGTGCAAAGATTCAATATAAACATTCTTACTTAAATAAGAAGAAAAATGCATACAGCTCCATTTTTTAACCAATGGATACAATTAGAAGTGAAATTACCATCACAAAACAAAATTTTCTCATTACAAAAATAGGATTCAGCATTCTTTAGAGAACCTGGTATATTTAAATGTTAACACAGAGAGACTGCTAGAGATGGAGTTTAGTGAGAACAATTTAGCTAAATCATTAAAACCATGATGAAATTAGACTCTATATTCCTGATAGACAAGAACTTTGCCACAAGATAGTTTCTATTCATTCTTCCATGATACTTGGAGTAGAAAGAAAATTATTATTTCTTTTTCATTGAAGTATAATTGACATATAACATTTTATGTTCAGGTATACGACATAATGATATGATATTTGTATATATTACAAATATCACAATAAATCTAGTTAACATCAGTCACCACACATAGTTACAAATTTTTATTCTTGTGATGAAACTTTTAGAATCTACTCCCCTACCAACTGTCAAATAGGCGATTAGTATTAACTATACTTACTATGCCATACATTAAATCCCCATGACTTATTTATTTTATTAGCAGAAGTTTGTACCTTTTGGCCCTCTTCACCCATTTCACCAACCCCCTGCCTCTGTCAACTATCAATCTGTTCTCTGTATATATGAGCTTTTTCCTATTTTTACTTTGATTCCACATATAAATGAGACCATATAGTATTTGTCTTTGTCTGTCTGACTTATTTCCCCTATCATTATGCTCTCAAGTTCTATCTATGGTGCTGCAAATGGCAATATTTCATTTTTAATGACTGAGTAATATTCCATTGTGTATATATGCCACATTTTTAAAATTTTAATTCCAATATAGTTAACATACTGTGTTATATTAGTTTAAGGTGTATAATACAGTGATTCAACACTTCCATACATCACTCAGCATCATCAGTGCTCATCACAAGTGCACTCCTTAATCCCCACATATTTCACCTCACCCACCCTCTAATAACCATCAGTTTGTTCTCTATAGTTAGGAATCTGTTTCTTGGTCTCTCTCTCTCTCTTTCTCTCTCCATTTTTTTCCTTTGCTTGTTTGTTTTGTTTCTTAAACTCCACATAGGAGTGAAATCACATGGTATTGGTCTTTCTCTGACTGACTTATTTCACCTAGCATTGTAGTCTATAGCTCCATCCACGTTGTTGCAAATGGCAAGATTTCATTCTTTTTATGGCCTAATAATATTCCATTGTTCTGTGTATATATATATATTATATAATACGTATGTATATATTATATATAATATATATGCAATATATGCATATGTGTAATGTATACTATCGTGATTTCAGCTCTTCCATACATCACCTTGTGCTCATCATGACAAGTGCACTCCTTAATCTCCATCACACTTAAGCTACTGTTAAAACAGCATGGAGTTTCCTCACCAAGTTAAAAATAGAACTACCTTATGATGCAGCAGTTTCACTCCTGGGTATTTACCCAAAGAATAAAAAAACACTAATTCAAAGGGATTTATTCACCCCTATGGTTATGGCAGCATTGCTTACAATAGCCAAGATATGAAAGCAGCCCAAGTGTCCATCAATTGATGAATAGGTAAAGAAAATGTGATATATATAATGGAATAGTATACATGCAATAGTTTGTTTTTGCTTATATGTCCCCTGCCTCAGGAGACATATCTAGAAAAAATGTTGCTATGGTTGATGTCAGAGACATTACTGACTGTGTTCTCTTCCCCTGTCCTACCAGACTTTCATTGATTTCATCTTTTCCTTTTTTTGTTCCTTCCTTCCTCCTATTCTTCCTCCCTCCCAACTAGTTGTTTTTTGTTTTCGTTTTTGCCTGAGCTTTCTGAATTGCTTTAACCAAGGTTCAGCCAACAACAAAAAATGTTGTTTTATCCAACAACAACAACAAAAATACTGCTTATCTGGAGGCCAGAGCTATAGGGTCTAAAATAACCCTGGGTTATCTCTGCCTTGGTGCCAATAGCTGGTACTAAGAGCCCTGTTGGTTTGAGGTCTCACATTTAGGTATTCAATCCATTTGAGTTTATTTTTGTGTATAGTGTAAGAAAGTGGTCCATATTAATTCTTTTGAATGTAGCTCGCCAGTTTTCCAAACACCACTTGTTGAAGAGACTTTCTTTTTCCCATTGAATATTTTTCCTGCTTTGTCGAAGATTAATTGATCATATACTTGTGGGTTTATTTCTGGAATTTCTATTCCGTTCCATTTATCTATGTGTCTATTTTTGTGCCAGTACCATACTGTTTTGATTATTAAAGTCTTGTAATATAACATGAAGTCCAGAATTGTGATACCTCCAGCTTTGATTTTCTTTTTCAAAATTGCTTTGGTGACTCAGGGTCTTTGCAGTTCCACATAAATTTTAGGATTTTTCTACTTTGTGAAAAATGCCATCGTTATTTTGATAGGGATTGCATCAAGTGTGTAGGTCATTTGGGGTATTATAGATTTTTAATAATATTTTTATTCCAGCCCATGAACATGGAATGTCTTTTCATTTCTTTGTGTCATCTTCAATTACTTATGTCAATGTTTTATAGTTTTCAGAGTACAGATATTTTCCATCCTTGGTTAGGTCTATTCCTAGGTATCCTATTATTTTTTTGTTATGCCACATTTTCTTTATCTATTCATCTATCAATGGACATGTAGGTTTTTCTATATCTTGGCAACTCTATATAATGCTGCAATAAACATATAGGTGCATCTATCTTTTTGAGTTAGTGTTTTAATTTTCTTCAGACAAATACCCAGAAGTGGAGTTGCTGGATCATATGGTAGTTCTATTTTTAATATTTTGAGGAACATCAATACTGTTTTCCATAGCACCTGTAGCAATTTACATTCCCACCTAGTGCACAGGGTTTTTCCCCCCACATTCTTGCCAACACTTGTTAGCTATTGTCTTTCTGATAATAACCGCTCTAAGGGGTGTGAGGTGATATCTCATTGTGGTTCTGATTTGAATTTCCCTGATAATTAGTAATTTTGATCATCTTTCCATATACTTGTTGTTCAACTGAAAGTATTTTTTGAAAAAAGGTCTGTTCAAATATTTTGCCCATTTTTGAGAGCTTGTTTGGAGGTTCTAACAGGAGAGCACAGCTACTCATATGCTCTTGGAAGAATGGTCCTCTTCTATAAGGGAAGGTTATCCTCTTCAGCCAAGTGTGCAGTTTTTGGAGGGACACACATGGAGTGGTGAGTGAAGGAGGAGATACCAGCTTAGCCAGCAAGATCAGCTGAATCAACCATGGTGATCAAAAGGGGACAGATGTTGCAATCAGACACATTCATATTCTATTTTGCCCATTACTGAATTGAACTGCCTGTGTGTGTTGTTTTTTCTATTGAGTTGCATGAGTTTTTCATATTTTTTGGATATTAATACCTTATCAGATATATAATTTGCAAATATTTTATCCAATTTAGCAGGTTAACTTTTAATCTTTTTGCTGACTTATTTTGCTGTGCAGAATCTTTTTAGTTTAACTTAGTCCCACTTTATTTTTCCTTTTCTTGTCTTTGCTTTTGGTGTTAAATCCAAAAAATTATTGCTAAGATTAATGTCAAGAAGCTTACCACCTATGTTTTCCTCTAGGAGTTTTATGGCATAATATCTTACATTCAAATCTTCAAACTATTTTGAGTTAATTTTTGAGTAAGAGACTAGTCCAGTTTCATTCTTTTGCATATGGTTGTTCAGTTTTCCCATCACCATTTTTGAAAAGACTATCCTTTTCCCATAGCATTTTTGTGACTACTTTGTCATAAATTAATTGATCATACATTCAGGGGTTTATTTCTGACCTCTCTATTCTTTTTCATTGATCCACTGTGTCTGTTTTTATGACAAGAGCATACTGTTTTGATAGTTATAGCTTTGCAGTATAGTTTGAAATTTGGTAGTGTAATGCCTCCAACTTTGTTCTTTCTCAAGATTGCTTTGGCTATGCAGGGTGGTTCTATACAAATATTATGATTTTTTTTCTATTTCTGTGAAAAATTGAATTTAAAAAATTTTTTAAATGTTTTTATTTATTTTTTTGACAGAGAGAGAGAGACAGAGCATGAACGGGGGAGGGGCAGAGAGAGAGGGAGACACAGAATCTGAAGCAGGCTCCAGGCTCTGAGCTGTCAGCACAGAGCCTGACGCGGGGCTCGAACTCACAGACCGCAAGATCATGACCTGAGCCGAAGTCGGACGCTCAACCAACTGAGCCACCCAGGTGCCCCATGAAAAATTGAATTTTGATAAGGATTGTACTGAACCTGTAGATTTCTTTGGGTAGTATGGACATTTTAACAATACTGATTCTCCCAATCTATGAGTATGGGATATCTTTCCATTTATTTATGTCTTCAGTTTCCTTCATTAATATCCTGTAGTTTTCAGTGTACAGGTCTTTCGGTTCCTCATTAAAGAAAGAAAAAAAATCCTAGTACAGAAAAAATTGTATTGTTTCTTAAATATTTATCAGGTGTTAAGAATAGTGTCAGCCACAATTATTAGTTAGGACTGTTTTTGTCTTTATGTGACAGAAAAATCAAAATAAACCAAAATGAACAAAAAGTAAATTAAACAAAAAGTTGACATTAATCTCTCTGTTGTGCAAGTAATCCAGAGTAGTACCATACATAATACTCTCAGGAATCCGGGTTCCCTTTGACTTGTTGCTTTGCTCTATTATCACTTCATTGTTCAAAATAACTGCTAGAGTTTCAGTCATTATAACCTTATTCTAACTATCAAAAGGAAGGAGCAGAAGAAGAGCACATTCTTTCTATTTAAGGACACTTTCTGGAATTCACACATTCCACTCTTACATTTATCCTTATATCTATTACCTGTTGTTGCATAATAACATCCCAACATTTAGCAAGTATAAAACAACTCACAGTTCTATGGGTCAGAAAGCTGGGCATGGCTTAGTTGCATCATCTGTCTCACAGTCTCTTGCAAGGCTACAGTCAAAATGTTGGTTAAGGTTGTGTTTTATGTGAAGACTTGACTGGAAACAAATCCACTTCCAAGCTTACATGTTAGTTGGCAAGATGTGGTTCTTTGCTGGCAGTTAACTGAAGGTTGTCCCTTGCCCCTTGTTCCTGCCAGTTCCTTCTCCAACCTGATCTATTTGGACAAAACTTAGTCACTTGGGCACACCCAGATTCAAAAGAGTTCAGGAAATGACATCTTTATTCTAGGCGACCATGCGGCAAAGTAAAATTTATCATTTTGCTATTAAGCAAAAAAGGTGGTACAGAATATTTGGAAACAATTTATGTTTTTACTACATACAGTTTCCAAATTTTATCCCATTAATTCTCATAATTACCCTGTAAGGCAAACAATATTATCCCGTTATACAGGTAAACAATTCAAGGCTCAGTCCCTATTAAATAACTTTTCCAGAGTTACAAAACCAATTAGGTTGCATGGAGAAAAGATAGGAGACATTGGATGTGACAATGCTGTTCCAAAAGTTTCAATTATCCTGATCTTCCAATCTTTATGAGGACAAGTACTTTCTGTTTTCCATGTATTGCACACATTCTTATTTAATAGGAATCAAGCTTCCATGCAGATGAGTGTATGATCTTGCTCAAATGTCAGCCATTTTTAAGCATTGTGATTTTGACATGTTATTAACTGAGAAACCAAGAGGATTCTACAAGCTGCTGAAGTACTGGGAGCAAACCAGCTTAAGGGTAACATACATGACTCTTTTTTTCATCTCCAAAGGTTTAGTGATGGTAATCACCACAATTCTCTTGGAGTGTGATGGAATTTATTCTTCTTAAGCTGATTAAGATATTTAATTGACACATTGATAATTTGTATAGGTAAATGCAATACTGAAGGAAATAAGTGTCCATCATGAAATAACTATGACCTTAATTATCCAAATGGCTGCTTCAATAACCCCAGCTGAGTAGATATCTAGGATAATAAAAGAACATGGTTTCAATGAGTCCTGTCCTATACAAAGTTGGAGACACTTTCATAACCAAAGACCCAAAACTAAGAGTTTAAATTGTGTTTCACAAAGAAAGTAGAATTCTAGTTCTCTAATGAGCTCGTATTCCCAGACCTTCCCTAAACCAAGCAACTCCTTCCCACATTGGCCCCTAAGAACTCTGGTCTCTGGGAGTTCCTGGTTCCACCTCTGATTTCTTTTTATTGCCCAATTCCCACTGTGACACCCTGCATGTTTTTATCTTGATATTTTGTCTATTCTCTGCCTTCTTATTTTTTCTACCTTTCCCTCGCATTATCTTCCTCCCACTCTGCATGACATGCCTATAAGAGTGGAGAACAGATCATGTCTATGTGATAGAAAGAAAGAAAATGGACCAAATTTACTCATGTTCATTTTATCTCCATATCAATTCCAGTCACAACCTGAAATATGTCTATTGTTGTGCTCACTGAGTATAACCTGGGGTCCAAATGATTCATTGGATCTGGTTAAACTTGAGAAGATCCTTTTTAGGGAATAAAGGTCTCCGTGAATTCCTTGGGATTTTTGAAGGGGAAACATTCAAAAGCTCCCATGGTCAATCTGTCTATATACTCCTCCATGTTAAGTTCACCACCTCCACTTAATTGCTTTTCAGAAGCTCTCAAATTTATGTTTAAAAGTTGGGTGGACATGTAAGTCAGTAATGTTTATAAACATCACAAAAAATGTTTATAACTTGGGCTGCAGTGTAGAAAGCCAAAGCTATGGTTATAACTTCTATGATATATTCTTTACCCTTTGGTCTATATCAGTAATAAAACCATATTTCTAATAGAATTTTGATAGTCTCTTAATTCAGGCAGAACTTCCATAAATGTTTTAAAATACAAAAGAAATATAGAGCATGAGGAATACTGGGAAGATAATGTCTAGTTTGAAAGGCAAGAACATCACTGAGACATGAAAAACCTCATTTGTGAATTATAATGACAGATGAGGTTGATATCAGTAAATTTATGTGCTTGTGAAGCATTATAAAAGATAACCTTGGAAGATAATTAATACATTAAGGTCCACAGTTGGAAACCACCAGCTCTGTTGTAGCTAAGAACTCTACTAGAAAATGTCCTATCAACTTTGCTTAATCATACTAAAATATCAAGGGCTATTCAAAGCCAAAGATATGCTAACATGCTGAGAAAAGGTTATCAGATATGCCAATGCGTTTATTTGGAGGATTTTCATAGGTGTGCACAGCTGTTCCCATAACTTTAACCAAAGAAACTGAGTCTCTCTCTGATGAAGGTCAGCTTCTTCCAACAAGTATATAGTTCCATGAGAGACCCACAGGGAACTCTCTGGAGGACTGAGCAATGCTGCAGCCTGATTATTCCAAATTCCAATGTAAATTTACCTGCCTTTGTAATTATCACCTTAACCAAACTACAAAATCCAGAAGAATGTAGCTAGGAGATCTTGCCATTTTGAAAAGATGGGATTCAATAAGACAGAATAGAGGTTTTACTTGAACAAAATTTTCTTCATGCTTTTAATGGTCACCAGTGGGGAATAACCTATAATTTACCAAGTACCTACTGTATTCCAAGCACTGTGCATATGCTTTTCACATATTATTAGTTCTCTCAATAGTTGTATAAGTAAATATTATTATCTTTGTTTTATAGGAGAAGAAATCATGCCCCTTGGAAGTTAAGAGACAGGTCCAATTATGAGGCATTTTTAGAAAGTGGCAAAATTCAGAATCAAACCCAAGATAGCCTGACTCTAGGACAAATGTTCACTTTGAGAAATTCTTAGCCAAAGAAGAAAGAACTATACAGTTTTTTAGGGCTTTTTTTTTTTTTAAGAGAAAAGGGTTGGCTTGGAGGAAAGGGGTGGGAAGAATGGCAGATTGACTTTCAAAATGATGTTTGTGTGATTATCAAATACTTTTACATACAAGATATCTAATTCTCACAATGACCCCATGAGGCAGGTGTTAATATACCCAACAATAAACTCAAATCTGAATATAAAATCCTTTAGATATTTCTTGAATGACCGTATCCTTGCCTCTTTTTTTATACTACATTTTATTCCCTGTGAAAATTATTCCTCCCAGTTAACAGTACTTGTTTCAACTTGCTTCTTCCTTTCTCTGTTTGACCACTTACTCTCATTCTTAACTACCATTAAAAGTGCCACCCAAGAAGCTTGGGAAGGAGACCACCATGACCTGAAAGGTGAGAAACTGGAAACTACAATGTAAGCCTGATTATTATAAGTTCTATTGATTGGAGGAAAGATGTTAACCTTTGAGCAGAGATAGTTAAAGTCTCCTGTAGCTTTTCACTTCAGTGAGTTAAAAGGATAGCAGACAGATAGAATTTCCCTTGTTTGAGAGGAAAAGAGAAAATTAAGAAAATTCATTGTTAGTCCTTGAATGTTTTAAAAATTGAAAATGGTAGCTTTTAAAAACAGAGTAAAGTACTTTTCTCAGTTATATCTGAGTACCTTATCCTATCAGTAAACAAGTCCCAACCTTATCTCTCTATTCAAAGTTAGAAACCATTTGGGGAATGAAGAATTTAATAGATTCAAATGACTTTCAAAAAAGAATCCAAATGAGTCTTTTCAAAAATGAGAGAGACTAAGAAAGAAAGACCTCTGATGTGGTTTGCAAGGTGAAAAACGGGGGTGGGGTGGGAAACAAGGTAAAAAAGAACAAATAACAGCAACACCAACAATGTGGAAACCATCAAGATAGGCAATGTTTAATGCAATATGCTGCCATGCAGGTAGGGTTAGGTCACTTGTATATGCTTTTAATTGGAATCCATAGACAAAATTGTTGGGTTTCTCCAACCTGGCTCCCCAATCTCCTGATATATTCAAGATATTTCCTCTCCAAATTCTTCTTATTTAAACTTTCTTATCATTTGCCTTATTCCTTTAGTAGCCTGTTTTCTACTAGATAAAATATGATAAATTTTATATTAGATTAGCTCAGAATGATTTTTTAACCCACTGGTATACACATTTTAGAAAGAGACTTCAACAAAGACTTATTCCAAAGGAAGAAAGAATATTATTCTTTCAGACACAGGTACATGCTGACTAGAGAGCCATTGTGGGGATGGTGGTTGTAGTGTGATTTCAGCATCTTTCAACTCACATCATAGAAACCTACATATTGTGTATTTATATACTAAGTACAGAGAAGCAGAGTCATTTTAAAGTTGATAAACTACACTATAAAATAAATACAGTAAT
Organism: Neofelis nebulosa; assembly: GCF_028018385.1. Lineage (NCBI taxonomy): Eukaryota > Metazoa > Chordata > Mammalia > Carnivora > Felidae > Neofelis > Neofelis nebulosa. The sequence continues at coordinate 86,194,846 of NC_080800.1, forward strand.
ATAGTGGAGTTAGCAACGTTGTATTAGGCAAGAACTTACAAATCCAATACTAATTAGGGAGTGGTGAGGGAGAGAGAATATATTTTTCCAATAATACACATTTTAAACCTTCTATCCCCAACATCACACATAAGAAACACATTTTTTTGGCACTTGCAGAGAAAGAACAGTAAAAGGAGTGTATAGAAGGAGGGAAGTATGAGAGGGCAGTATCTAGGTCAAAGACCAGGCCAAAGATGGGAGCAATGTTCTTCCCTTTCTACTTTTGCCCATCTATATACCCATCTCAACCCTTTCAAGTATTGACATTCCTATCACTGGACTTAGCTAACTGAAAAATTATGGTGTGAGTTTCTAGTTAAAAAATACATGAATAGTAATAATAATATTTCTTCATAAGGGAGCAAGATAGAATCAAGGATGAATCAATCAGAAAGCCATGAGAATTAAGACAACCTCTTTGCCCAAGAGGAGCAAGGTGTTAACCAGAAAGTAGCAAACACATAATAACCATTTGCACAAAGTGACTCACCCTTGAAGGGGTGTCCCCAGTGACATCCAATATAAATCCAAGCCTCTCATTTCACCTTCCACGGCCAACCAGGTAAACATGTGTAGATACCCAGCTATAATGGTGGTTAGCAGAACCCTTTATTTCCTCATAAATTTGCTGCCATCATACTGCTAACAGCCAAATGACCAAATACTTCATGCAGAATGTGACACTGGCAGCAAAACAAAGCAGCCAAATAAAATGGAGGGGAAAAAATGTTAAAAGACTCTTTTTAAAATTTTTTTAAATGTTTATTTATTTTTGACAGAGAGAGCATGAGCGGGGGAGGAGCAGAGACAGAGGGAGACACAGAATCCAAAGCCGGATCCAGGTTCTGAGCTGTCAGCACAGAGCCCGACGTGGGGCTCGAACTCACAGACCTGGAGATCATGACCTGAGCTGAAGTTGGACGCAATAGACTGAGCCACCCAGGTGCTCCTAAAAGACTCTTAATTCAAGCTGAAAATACAAATAAAGTAGAATTACATTTTTTTTCAATCAGAATTTCTGCAGAAAACTTTTAGACACCAGGGTAATATATTCTGAATATATGCTTAGAGGAAAAAAAAGACATATAATTAGTAAGCATTTCCTTTCATTGCAACTTAGTTTATCTTAATCCTATGACAATACATACATCACATAATATTCCACTTTGCTCTTCAATGACAATGAAAGCTTATAACATGAATAATAGCAATCAAAATAGCAAACAAAAATAGCTATACATCAGAGTAAAACTATATTAAATAAACCAGAAATTACCTTTTTGTCCTTTAGAAATAAAATATAAGCTTGAAGGTTTCTTCTTATGGAAAAGACGTTTGTTTTAAAGACACTTTTTTGAAAATATTGAAATAATATTTCTTAAATTTTACTTTATAAATTTAAAATAGAGTACTTAATTTTTGAATAATATTCATCCACCCCCCCCAAAAGAAGCTGTCATTACTTGGAGTCTTCATAGATGAGATTGTGTTCCAAGCTGAAGGCATACACCAAAGGAAGCCAAATCTTAGCTTAGTAAGCAAAATAATAATAATAATAATAATAATAATAATTTTAAAGTAATTTGGTACCCAGACAGGCCTGTGCCAATATTGTAAAAATTTCCCCAAAGGAAATTTTACTGTGTGAATGCATGTAAAAGTAAACAAAAAACCTTCAATGACTTGTGTTACTTGAAAATAATGTCATGATGTTAAATCATGTGAGGAAAAGATATATATGGCCATCCAGGGGAACTTGGAAACATTGCTGAGAAATGCTACTTTGCACAAATTAAATGGGTGATTTTTCTTAATTTTTAATTTTACTTTTTAATGTTTTATTTTAATTTCAGTTAGTTAACATACAGTGTTATTTCAGTTTCAGGTGCACAATATTAAACACTCCCATACTTCAAATGTGTGATAATTTTTACTAAAACATGAAGAAATCTCTTTCCAAGTGACTAATTAATGGTGTAAGTGAGACTTGGAGCTCACATTTGGCTAAGGGAATTAAGGTAAAAAAGAGCACAATGATTAAAGTATTTAGGTCCTCTCTTCCAACTTTCTTCATCCAATGGGGAATACTTGGGGAAGGTGAGAAAAACTGATCTTGTGAAATTTCTTTTTGGAGGAATACATTGAAATAAACTCAGGAATTTGAGAGAAATAAAAGAGTTGTTAAGATTACTGTCTTCCAAACAAGGATATTAAATGCCAAATATACTAGCAACATTCTTCCTGTCATTAGATACAGGAGGAGAAAAAGCCAGCCTTTTCCTCTTACTGATATAAGACCAACATCATTTAAGATCCCAAAATTAATGGCTCTACTGTACAATTCAGAATTTAATATATTCTTCTGAGATTTGATTCCAAGCATCTCCTTGGAGATAAAGCTTAAAAATAGAGTAAATGTAGTCCATCTCAACATATAGTGCTGGAATAACAACATGAAAAAAAAAAACAAATCTAGATACAAAATTTACATCTGTTACAAAAATTAACTCAAAATAGGTAAGACCTATATGTAAAATGAAAAATTATAAAACTTCTAGAAGACAACATAAAAGAATATCCAGAAGACCTCGGGTGTTGTTGGTGAATTTTTAGATACAACACCAAAGGCAAGATCTATGAAAGAAATAATTGATGAGCTGGACTTCGCTAAAATTAACATCTACTCTGTGAAAGACAATGTTTAGCAAAATAAATCAGTCAGACGAAAAAAATCAGTAAGACAATAAGAAATGCCATATGATTTCACTCATATATGGATTTAAGAAAAAAATAAAACAAATATAGGGGTGGAAAGAGAGGAAAACCAAGAAACAGACTCTTAACTATAGAGAACAAACTGTTGGTTAAGAGAGGGGACGTGGGCGGGGAGACAGGTTAAATAGTTGATGGGAGTTAAGAAGGGCATTTGTGATGAGCACTGGCTGTTGTATGTAAGTGTTGAATCACTAAATTCTGCACCTGAAACTAATATTTCACTGTATGTTAACTAAATGGAATTTGAACAAAAAATTGAAAAAAATAATTATCCAAAATATGCAAAGAACTCTTAAAACTCAATAATTAGCAACCTAATAAAAAAAACCGAAACAAATACTTCAATGGACATCTCACCAAAGAAATACACTGATGCTAAATAAGCTTACAAAAAGATGATCCACATCATCTTCTATGATGATCCACGTCATCTATGTCATCAGGAAGATGCAAATTAAAACAATGAGCTATCACTCTATACCTATTAGAATGGCCAAAATTCAGAACATTGACAACACCAAATGCTGGTGAGGCTATAGAGCAACAGAAATGCTCATTCACTGAAGATGGGAATGCAAAATGGTACAACCACTTTGCAAGACAGTTTGGTGGTTTATTACAAAACTAAACATACTCTAATTATACTATCAAGCAATCATGCACTTTGTTATTCATTCAAAGGAGTTAAAATTTATGTCTACACAAAAATCTACACATAGATGTTTGTAGCAACTTTATTCATAATTTCTAAAACTTGGAAGCATGGAATATTTCTTTAAGTAGGTAAATGGATAAACTGTGGTATATCCGGACAACGGAATATTTTTCAGAACTAAAAATAAATGATATATCAAGTCATGAAAAGACATAGAGGAACCTTAAATACATATTACTACGTGAAAAAGCCAATCTGTAAAGGCTACTTATCAGATAGTTCCAATTATATGACATGCTGAAAAAGTTAAAATTTTGTAGGCAGTAAAAAGATCAGTGGTTTCCAGGGGTTTGGAGAGAGGGGGTGAACTATAGAAGATATTTAGGGCAGTGAAAATACTCCGTATAATACCATAATGATGGATACATGTCATTATATATTTGTCCAAACCCATAAACCATACAACACCAACAATGAATTCTAATGTAAACTCTGGACTTTGGGTAATTATGATGTGTCAATGTGGGTTCATCAGTTGTAACAAATGTGCCACTGTGGCGGGGGATGTTGATAATGAGGGAGACTATGCTTGTGTGGTGGCTGGGTATGTCTGGGAGGGAAATCTGTTTCATTTTTCCTCAACTTTGTTGTGAACCTAAAACTTCTCTAAAAACGTAAAATCTTAATTACAAAAGTCCAAGGTCCGGTACCATAATTTAGGCACATAAAATTGAATAACAGACACTTCTTATTGCATATGAGGTATATATATGTATGTATTGTATTTTTTTAATCTGAAGAATTATTGTTCTGCATAAACACTGGTAGTATTATAGTTCTTTATGAGCCAAGCAGTAGTAATATCTATTACTATTTTAAAAATAAAAAAGAAAGAAAAGAAAAAATATTGGCATCATGTATTGGAGCAAAAGTGTAGAAATATGAGAACCATTGTAAACTGCTGGTGGAAATGTGTTTGCTAGTAAACATTAGGAAATTAATGTTGCAACAACTATTAAACACTTAAAATTAACATACCCTTTGAGACAGAAGTTTCAATTTTAGAGATCTATACTAGATAATTTAAGCATCAGTACATAGGATATATCTGTGATATTTTTGATGAATTATTTATAAAGAAATAAAATCTGGAAACTACTTGAAAGTCTACCAACAGGTTGAATAAATTTTGTTAGATCTATTCTATGAAACGCTATGTAACTATTTAAAATAATGGGCTGGATCTTTCCACATTGACCAGGAAGATGTCCATGAAAATTGTTGAATGTGAAAAGCAGGTTGCACATTAGTATATTTAGGAGTTCCCATGTATATTTAAAACAGACTCTGTTATGGGTTTGTTTATATTTGTAAGAATATGGAGAATTGTGTGGTAAATATAGTTAACTCATGGGAAGTGAGAATGCAAGAGTTAATGTAGGACTATTATTATGTTTTTCTTTTGGGGAGGTTATAAGTGAATTTTTTTAATTTTTAAAGATTTTATATAAATTCTAGTCAGTTAACATACAGTGTAATATTAGTTTCAGCTGTACAATATACTGATTTAACACTTCCATATAACATTTGATGTTCATCACAGCACTTTTCTTTATATAGTCTTATTTTTTTCTGCTTTTACAATGAAGTTTTATTACTTTCATAATTTTAATGAAATATGCTTTTTCTTTCTTTTACATTTTCCTGACTACTATGAAGTTTAGTACGTTTTCATATACTTATTGGTTACTTGTATATCTTTCTCTATGAATTGCCTACTCATAGGTTTTGCTCATTTTTCCATTGGAGAGCTTCTTTTTCTCTGTTTGTAGGAGCTCCTTGTTTATTAGTGTTATTAAACATTTGTTGGTCATACGTGTTGCAAATATTTTTATAGGTCCATTGGATATTTTTAGGCTTTATTAAATGTTTGTTTGCTTGTTTGTGTATTTATTTACTTATTTATTTATTTATTGACAGGGAGAGAGCACGAGCAGGGGAAGGGCAGAGAAAGAGGGAGAGAACCAGAGAAAAGAGGGAGGGAGAGAGAGACAGAGAGAGAGACAGAGAGAGACAGAGAGAGAGAGAGAGAGAGAATCCCAAGCAGGCTCCACACTGTCAGCACAGGGCCTGATGCAGAACTCACATGAGATCATGACCAGAGACCAAATCAAGAGTCCAATGTTTAACCAACTCAGCTACCCAAGCGCCTGAATGTTTTTAGTTTTTATGTAATCAAACCTTCAGTCTTTTCCTGCAGTTCTTAAAATAGAAAGTTACATTTATATTTTGATATCTATAACATATTAAGTGAAATAAAGCAAGTTGTATAGTATAATATCTTATTTTTAATAGAGGAAGATATATTACTTTTGTGTATTTTTTGAAACATCCAATAAATGGAAAAAAGTCATAAAGAATACCATCACTGTGCTTTCCGCTGCTCCTTGGCAGAGAATGTATATCATGTAGAGCAAATACAACTCTCACAGATTTCCATTGGAAGCACTATAAGAGAAATAATTGATTGGATTTCACATTCCCAGGGGTGACACACTACCCCTGCAACACACACATACTACCTGACCTGAAAGACCCTCTTTAATGTTCCAACTCCACAAAGATAAAAACAGTAAATGTAGAGATATTTACAGACTGTGATGAGAATGCACTTTGCTTGGTAATGCCCAGGGTCAGGATGGGGTTAAAAGAAGGAAGGAGTGGTGGCAGTGTTTGCATTGCTTGGCACTTGCTCCACATGTAAAAATAGCTAATTATGCTTTTGTGTTCTACCCAAGTGTAGCATTTGTTCTGTGACTTTATGTAAAATGTAGTTTCATGGGTGTGACTTAAGGTTAGTACATGTCTCTAAGTTGGAAACAGAATAGCAATGTCTTCTGTGTAAATAGCCAGAGACCACAATATATAAAGGAAAGGAATAGTAGTTATACAATTTCTCACAATTGGTAAGGACTTAGAGATGCTTTAGTTCAATCTATTTTATTTTATTTTTTTTTTCAACGTTTTCTATTTATTTTTGGGACAGAGAGAGACAGAGCATGAACGGGGGAGGGGCAGAGAGAGAGGGAGACACAGAATCGGAAACAGGCTCCAGGCTCCGAGCCATCGGCCCAGAGCCTGACGCGGGGCTCGAACTCACAGACCGCGAGATCGTGACCTGGCTGAAGTCGGACGCTTAACCGACTGCGCCACCCAGGCGCCCCTCAATCTATTTTATAATCCATGAGTTCTTTGCACGAATCCAGGGAAGATAATCATCTAGTGTCTGCTTGAAATATATTTCCCATTAGAGGCAGCTCTCTTGTTTATAAAGCTGGTAATTACTGTTAGAATGTTCACCTTTAGATTTCTATGAGTCGTACCTTTTTACAACTTCTATACATTGATCTTTCTTCCTAATGACATCCTGTTAAAAATATCTGAAGATTGCTACTCCATTTCCCTAAAACTTCCTCTCAAAAACTATGTATCACCAGTCCCTCAACCTTTCTGAATGTCATGATTTCTAAATTATTCACTATTCTACTTTCCCTAGTTTGGAGATTATATGGTTGAAATATAATACCCCAAAATAATCACACCTATTCAGATGTCTTTTTCGGGTATGAGGTACAATTTAAAAATTGTTTTTGATTTGGATATTTTATTGGTCTTCCTGGTACCACTGCAATACTAAATTAACATTACCTTTAAAAGTTAAATTTCTCACTTCTTATGCTTATGGAATTGATTGCTTGATTTTATTAAACTTATGGGCAAAGTTTTATACTTACATGTATAAAATATCATCTGGTTGGTTTAGGCCAATTATTCTTGCACAGTATGATTCTCTACAGAATGGACCTTCTACTTTAATGGTCTAGTCTATACTCAAAGGGAATGCAAAATACCAAAAGTAAAAACAAAAGGAGGAGCAAGGCAGCCCAAAGTCAGCAAGAACTGGCCCTCATTTATGGTTATTCTTTGCTACATTTCAGTCTGTCCCCTGCCTCCCCCTTTTCTAACCCCTGCTTATTCATCATTCCTGTCAACTCAAGTCTCATCTCTAGTTTTATCTTCTCAGCTTGTCTGCTTCACTGTCTCCCAAATCTATGGTCAATTCATTGCTTGTCTCCTCTATCCTGTTCTGGACTTGGGACCTTTTCCTTTGAACTAATTCTAAAGACTACCTTATGTCTGTGCCCAGTCACTTCCCTAGTTCTACTCCCTTTTTGCTCTGACCTTGGAGTGCCAAAACTAGGAAAACTGCTGTCAACGTATTTTGAATCATTCTTCCAAGTTTGAGTCCATCAACAAAAGTTATATGTATGTCTTTCATGTTGTCACTTAAAACATTGATTAATACGTTGAACACCAGGTCAAGGACAAAAATTCTGTACCACATTCTTTTTAGAGTTTCTGTCTTTAAGATTCTGTTTATTTTTTTCTCTAAATTTTAACAAACTTGATTTCTCAAATCATAGAGAATTACACTGTTAGTTCAGTGACCACTTACCACATGTGTCTATACAAATTTAAATGTACCTCAATTAAAATTAAATACAATTAAAAATCCAGTTCCTAAGTCATACTAGTTATGTTTCAAGTACTCAGATACATGTTGTTTATAGTTACCATATTGGATAGTGCAGATACAGAACAGTTTCACCACCATGGAAAGTTCTATTGGACAGCACTACTCTAGAATGCATATTTTATTATGCTCAGTATAAGTTTATATCAATATTACAAGTTCTTTTCAATTTGCTATTGATTCATTAGTTAACTTTTTGGTTCAATTGGTCATGAATATGCCTATCTGCACTTTATCCAGCCCATGTTTGTCTATCTTGTCTAACGAGATATTATAAGATCCTCTGTTGAAATAAAAATATAGTGACTATAGTAGTATCCTGGTCTACTTGGTGAGAAAATCAGTTCATTAGCTATTTATTGATTTGTAACAAATCATCCCAAAATGTAGGGCTTAAAACAATAACCTTATCTCTTTCTTATCTCTCATGTTTTCTATGGGTTAGGAGTTTGGGAGTGGCTTAGTTCAGGGTCTGTCATGAAGTTGCAGTTAAATGCTGCCTGAGACCGCTATCATCTGAAGGCTTGAATGAAGCTGGGAAATCTGCTTTCAATGTGGTTTATCACATGATAGGCAAGATGGTATTGGCTGTTGACCACAAGCCTCAATTCTCCTCCATATAGATCTCATCACAGGGCTGCTTCAGTGTTCTCAAAGCTTGGCAAATGGCTCATCACATATCAAGGAATCTGAGAGTCCTAGCTAGAAGCTCCAATGTATTTTGTAAACTAGATTTATAAGTCATACATTATCAATTCCTCTGTATTCTATAGCCACATAGGTTCAGCCATGATTCATGGTGAAAAGAGATCACACAAGGTCATGTTATGAATAACAAGATGCCTGGTTCATTGGGGGATACCTCGAAGCCTTGATATTATTACACCATTCAACATAGAACATAAGTTGGTTTGTTAGGGGTTATTATTAATGTATCCCTGCTTGCTCCTGGGAAGCATCTCCTTGGACTCAACTGTATAATATTCTGTGAGAATTTCCTGAGCACCAACATCAAGTTTATTGGTTTATAGTTTCTGGGATCTAGTTTTTTGTTCTATTTTGAAAATAGGAATATATCCATTTTTCAAACTCCTGGTGCTCCTGTGATGCTTTAAAGACCACGACAATCACATCTGAAAGGTTTTGTTTTGTTTTGTTTTCTTCAGTCTGTCTTTTCTTTTTCAGACCGGAGGTTTGCTCTAAAGGGCAGCAGCTGTGTGCTTTCTGTCAATCTGCTTAAACTTTGTTACTGCGTCACAAAAATTTTTTGTTGAACTAATGTTCTCTCAGAACATTCTGAATTTTGTGTGCATGTATGTGTATGTGTGTATGCACATGTGTTGCTTTCTAAAAATCATAAAAATGAACAATAACTATATATATAACTATATATAGTTATATATATAATTATATAATTTATACTTATTATATTATATATTTATATATTATATTAAATATATTTATATAACTATATATGATATACAATTATTATATATATATATATATATATATATATCTGGTTTATATATATATATAATACAATCCTGCAATTTCCAGATCACCAACTAGCTTTTTTTCAATCCTCAGAATTAAATCAAGAGTAGCAGCTTTTTCCATTGTTTATCTTCTAATAAATGAAATTGTCAGCTTGGCAATTCAAAAACTTATTAGATTCTGCTTTTTCTTTTGGAAAAAAAAATTAAGGAGATAATTTTAGAATTAGTTATATCTGTATATTTACCTGGGAAGATATCATTGATACATGCTGTTAAGTTGTAAGGTTGTATATATGGTATAATCCCAGTTTTTTAAAACAAACAAGAGAAAACAAAAGAATGAAGAAAGAGATGTATGCATGTGTGCGTGTATGTGTGTGTGTGTGTGTGTGTGTGAGCATGTGCATATGTGTTTCCATAAAGTTTATGGTCATGGAGAATGGTATGGAAGGATATATACACTAAATCATTAACATGTTGAAGGAGCGAGTGGTGGTGGTGGTGTGTGATTGGATGGAGAAGGTAGAGACTGTTACCTTTTCTTTCATTTATCTTTGAAAGTTTTGATTTATTACCATAAGTATGTATTAATTTGATAAGTTTTTGTATAATAATATAAAACATTAAAAATATGCTCTCTATCATTATTACTTTGTCCCTGAGTAGCAGTGTTGTAACCGAAATTTAGGAAAATATTGCCCATTATATAGTTCCTATCATCGGTCTATAACATATGCCCATAATGATATCACTTCTGTTTCCTCTTTCCTTTTTATTCTCCATCAAAGGGATATCCATCCTGCTTATGTGATGAATTCTTTTCTACATATATGTATAATTTCTTAATGTTTGGTGTTATTCCTCTTTTCTTCATTGAGTTTTCTCTCTTTTAAAATACACACTTTCTGGTTGTGGGATGCTAGCTGCAACTCTTACTTTGTCAAGCCTCAGTGATAGGGAGATTACACACACACACACACACACACACTTCAACTATGTTTATTATACATTTGTATTCAGGGAGAAATCCAACTTTTGTTGTATCTGAAGCTTTTATAATCTGGGGAGCCCACTTCAAAAAAGGAATATAGAGTTATCAATACAGAATTACTGGGGCCACTCCCCGGCCCTTGGAAATGCAAATGAGGTTTCTTGAAGCATAAGTTTCATTAGCATCAATTAATGTGCTTCTGGTGAGTTCTGAGTGAGGAAGAATGGCTAGCCTGAAGTTTCTGGGTGGGGAATTCCAGAATGAGAATGATATGGCCTCCAAGATGGAAAAGATAAAAATAAAAGGAAGCCCCATGACCAACTTCAGAAATTTATCTGAATTTTGGGTTTAATTTCCTTGTTTTAGTTCTCTTTATAAAACAATTGTCTTTTTTTAGCATTGCATTCCAGTTTTCAATAGCAATGAGACCCGTGTTCAGTTAGGATCAGATTTCCAGGGCCTCATTTTAGAAACAAGCATAGCTCAAATCATGCCGAGCTTAAGAGCATTCCATAACAAGTGACAGAAGCTTTGCAAACTATGGTCAGAAGGCACATTTCATGACCTTTAGCCTGAGAAACATCAGGTGGGTTGTTGCTTTGTCCCTAGAGGAGTGGCACATAAGAAATATCAAAAGGAGTGGTTGCAAGAGTGTTGGGGATTGTGGCAGAAATCCTACAGTTGCAAATGTGTCTCCATAAAGAAAAAAGAAAACTTTAAGAAGGTCCATTAAAGCAGTGGTTCCCAAAGAAGTTTCCTCCCTCAACAAGCAGTTCCTGACACTCTTTCAGATATGCTGCCCCAGCCTCTTACAAGTATATTGGGTGGTATTAGATCTTTAGTGTTTGCCATCACAAGAGTTAGAAAGTATTTTTTCAAGAAGATCGCTATATAACCTTATTTCACTAGTGCCACCCAGGAGCAGTAATTGTAGACAGCAAATTTGTCCTAACAGAAGTTGGCAAGATACTCATTTTCATACATGAGGTGTCAGAGTAGAGGAAAAACAATAAATGACAGACCTTTTGTGTGCTTAAATATTTAACAAATGGCTAATAAAGCATATTATGAGGTTCATTTTTAAAGTGTTTATTTACATATATATTGCCAATCATAAATGAGTGAATAAAAAAGGAGAAAAAGCAGCCTAGAACCTTTTGAATCTATGTATGTTATTACACACACATGCTCTTACAATATACTTTCTCCAGATCATGGTGACTAGCAATGTATGTGAAAAAAAGAATATGCAGTTATTTATATACAAAGATGAAGTGTTGGCTTTGGAGTTGTTTTTTCTCAAAAGACATCACTGGCCAGAGAGGAAGTATTATCAAGGGCTAAAGGACTAAAGAATGGAGAGATGCACACTGACCCTCTGGAGGATCAAGTCCATACCCTTGGCACCATGTCATAGTATTCCTACCAACTGAACTAACTGGCTATAACCTTGCCATTTAGCACCTCAGTTCTGCTAAGCACGATTGCTCACAAACACAGCCTCCTTCAAGACTTCACTGAATAGGGTTTGTTCTCAGCCAAAAAAAAAAAAAAAAAACACCTCTCTGGAAGGAATAGGTATGGATTTTAATATTTTCCAAGCATTGAAAATTGCTGGGATTATTTTCCTCTGGAATTTTCTTAAGCTTGAAATCCATGATTTTTCCCTGTGAGATGATCCATTTGGTAATCTCTGGTTAGGCAGGTTGCTAGCTACTCTTGGGCTATAACTGGGTTCCATTTATTTTTATAAAGCCCTTGTTATTTCTGTTAGGAGGGCTTGAAGGCTGCAAGGGGGAAAGGGGAACTGGATAGCTCATGGGCCTAGCTAATGTCATCTGATCTGACTTACCCTGAGGCTTTTTTGAATTTGGCTCCTCTTCACACAGTCTCAAAATATGCACAGGCCCTTCAGTCATTGACAAGTGGTCTCTGGAGCCAGACTGCCTGAGTTGGAAGCCAGGCTCCTCCAATTTCTAGCTGTGAGGCTTTAGGAAAGTTACTTTATCTCTCTGTGCCTCAATTCCCTTGCCAATGAAATGGAGATAATTAAAAATCTGGATGAATTTTTGACAAAATTAAATGAGATAGTATATATGAAACACTTAGACCAGAAGATATATCAAGCACTCAAAACATTTTCGCTATAAAAAAAAATACCAACAACCAAAAGTTAGAAAGCTCTCAGGACCTTAAGATAACAGAATGGATTGGAAGAGAAAGAGATGTAATGAATACGGGACATATAGTGCTGACAGATAAATTATTTCCGGGTAAAACACAATTTGACAAGTTCCTAGATTCTGAATGGACTAGGGTTGTTTTTATGCATTTTGAGGTCAGAAAAGAAAGAAAAAAATAACATTTTAAAAGGGAAGGGGAAGTGATGGTTTGGGGATGAGGAGAAAAGAAGTCCTGAAGTCAGAAAACAAGTGCCCTATTTCAAGGTTTCTCTCAGGGTTAAGCCTCATGCTTGGGGGCCACCTATTTGCCTTCTGGTCTGTTAGCTAGGCTGACCTTCCCTAAACCTGCCACAGAAATTCCCATAATGCCAGTTTACAAGGCAAAGTTTCCATGCTCTTCCATGCCTCATTTTTCCTTGAAAATAATAACTTAAAAATGTGTAGGTTCTCTACCATGTTCTGGTTAAACACCTAGATTCCCACCCACACCCACCCCCCAGGGGGGTCCCACCCTGCTAAGTGGCTAATCCCTGTGGAGTCAACTAGAGAGCCTTGCAACTAGAGAGCCCAAAGATCTAGCCTGGATTCTTTTGCCTGGTTTGGACTTGTCTCCTTAGACAGGCTGAAACAGTCTGCCATTGGGGGCCATGGGGCATTTCCCCACACATTACCTGCAGCAAACCGCACTGCCAAAAAAAAAAAAAGCCTTAAATTATGAACACTTCTTCCCTTTAGCAACAACTCTTCAGTATTCCTTTAAATATTGTATTTCTTGACTCTGTGTTTTGATTTCTGAAAACTAGATATGTATACAAAAGTGTAGCTTTCTATTAACTAGTTCACCTGCCCATCTCTAGTCATGAATTGCTGTTTTCAGGCACATATTTAGTAACATCCAGAAGAGTTTTCCTAATCACCCAGGAATTCTTAAACTGTGTTTTAAAAGGCAAGATTTTGTGCGGTGGAGTTGTCAAGATTTGGATTTTTGGAAAATGAAATTTCTGTATGGTTTACATCATATTTGAATTAACATGAAAATTCGATCCAGAACACCCGAGCTTCTTTTTGGTGGAGGTGGTTGTTAGTTTTCTCTGCACCAGTTAACGGAGAATTTATTTAGGGAGACCCGGTTATTCAGACCGGCTGTGGCCATTACAGAGCTCACTGAGGCTCAGAGGTTAAGGAATGCAAAGAGGTCAAACTGAGAACTTGAAACAGACATGAAAGAATCAAAATCCACCAATATATAGAGAATAATTACAAAAGTTAGAAGCGTGTGTCAGAAATGGTGAACTTCAGGTAGGTAGGAAAAATTATTCGTGTAAATCTTCCTACAAATGGTAGAAATTTCTTAATTAAAAAAGAAACAGGAACCCCTCCCCACACATGCACACACATTGCGCTCCAACTCCAGAGTGCCGGTGTGCGCGAAAGCAGTCTGTAAGTAAGCTCCAGTAAGTAAGCAAGCAGCTTCGGGACATTTTCTAAAGTGCTCTTTGCAGTGCAAGAGCTTAGAATGCGGTTAGTTTTAGGCACGGAATCCCTTTCCAATAAACTCTTCAAGAGGCGCCTTACTTCTTTAGACTAAATACCATTTGTCAGATTCTTTTAAAACGTGTGTCAGATACCAGGAGCTTTGTGGGGGAAATAGAGGCGAAGAGCCTGGGCGCCCTGAAATGTTTTGCAACGAATGAGCGAATGAATTCCCCAGAGAGCTGGAGACTGGGGAATTAGCAGGAACTTTCTCTGTGCTCTTGGAACGCAGCAAACTGCAAACTTAGGAACTGGGAGAGCTGGGGCTTCAGAGAGTCAATCAGTGTCACTCAACTCCTAGCATCTGTGAACAGGTGCGGTTCCGACTGAGCAGCCCGGGCCTGGTACCAACTAACTCTGGGGCAGAAAAGATGCGGCCCTCCTGAAGGGGACTTCGCAGCCTGTCCACGCCGCACTGCCCTCATCTAGTGGCTTCGAAGGCCAAGCTGTGGTAGCCCTGCTATGCACTTGGTGCTTTTTCCCCGCCCTTACAGGGGCTCGCTTAGGTCTGATCCCTAACCCAGTGCCCAGTCATTCCCTTATCTAACTTGATGGGTCTTCGAGTAAATGAAGCAATAAAATCAGAGTAGCATAAAGAGAAAATAGACAACTAGAAAAGTCACAAGTGTTTAACGGAGAGGAGGGCGCGGGCTGTTTGGACTGTGGCAGAGCTGTGAGGCCCAGACTGGGAGCGGCGCGGAGCGGGACCGGTTTTCCGGGGCTGGCAGCTGCCTCGAAAAAGTTTCCTATGGAACACTCTCCAGCGGGGGCGGGGGCGGGGGCGGCAGGCGTAGCGGTGTATGTGGGAGGGGGCGTGCAGGCGGGGGAGGCCGCCAGGGGCGGCTAGCAAACCGTTATAGTCCTTCAGCACCTCCCTTGGCCAGTGGCCCCCCTAGCCCGCCTCCCCGCCGCGCGGCTGCCCACCTGGCGACGTGACGCTGCACCAATCCTCTTCGAGCTGCTCCCGGGGGTGGGGGGGCCCTTCTTGTACCGCCCCCCTCCCCACCCTGAAAGAGGCGCACCCTGCCGGGGCAGACACTGCGCTCTCGCCCGCAGAGCACCCCTCTAAACTTCTTGGTCTCCAGGACGGACGCTCAGGCGCTTCCCTCGCCTTGGCCAAACTTGCTTTCCCGCCTCTCAAATTCGACTTCCTTGCACTCCAAACTCTTTTCCCTCCAGTTTCCCCTCCTCTGTCTCCCAAGCCACAAACCCCGGTCCCCAATTCTCTCCCCCCACCCCACGCCCTCTCCTTTCTTCTCTCCCTTTTCAACTTCTTGTCCGATTCCACCTCAGGCTCCAAGCGTTCCTAACTCAGTCCCCCGCTTTCCTTCGGCTCGAAGCCATGGCGGGACCTGGGGGTTGGAGGGACAAGGAAGTCACGGATCTGGGCCACTTGCCGGTGAGTAGAGGACGCCCATCGCCTCCGAAGTGCTCTCTTCTTCGGGCTCTGAGCACTGGGGTAGGAGACGGACTTGGGCAAGCCGGGCTAGGACAGAAGTTCGACGGGACCACGGGTGCGGAAAGAGACCCCAGGAGTTGGCTTGTGGAAAAGGCGCTCCCCCGCCAGACTCCCGGCCGCGCCAAATTCACGAAAAGGCAAAGCGACGGGGGTGGGGAAGAGAGAAGAGGTGGCAGTGGGGTGGTGCGGGCGCTGAAATATGGGACATTTTCTAGCGGTGCTCGAATGTCTTTTTGCCTAGCGGTACTCGGGTACCTGTACTTCCAGAGCTCGAGGAGAGGCCAAAGAGCAAGACGATGCTTGGCTTCCTGAGAGCACTCTTCCCTGTCACCCCGCCGCCCTATCCCCTATCGTTTACTTCTTTTGCCAAAGCAGATGCCCACTCGCGGAATGACCTTTACTTCTAGGTGACAGGGGGCTAGAAAATTAAAGCTTTGGAGGCTCATTTCTCTCACTTTATAATGGCGCTTTCTAAAACCTTATTCTGCCAGGGCACTGTTCTCGATTTAGTATTGCAGGAGCGAAAGCACTCGACGCCGCTTGGGGAAGAAGTGAATTCTGCACACCCCAGTTTAAAAAAGAAAATATTGTTCTCACTAGCTATCCAGATATAGATTTTTCTCAGGGTTTTCGTTTGTGGATTCTCTTTTTTCCAAATGCCCGGCTTTCCTCCAGAGTTGTAATTGATTGGCGAGCTATTATCGCTGTCGTTATTAGTAGAGTTATTATTTTAGCAGTGCCGTTTATTTCATTGGCATCTGGTCTCTGACAGATATTGGATTCCACCCAACTCCGTTTTTTAAGTTCCCTTTTTAGATTGGCATTTCACTCGCACCCTCTCTTGAATGCAAAGGGCCCCTGGACTCTCTGAAAGGGAATAAGCATGCACCATGCTGGAATAATCACCAGGCAACTGTAGTTCAGGGCTGTGGCCTGCGTGCTTTGGGAAAAGCTAAATATTAACCTTGAGGTTATAGGACTATTCAGAGTCGCAGTGCTTTAATTTTATACATATTTGCCATTTAAAGATTGTCTTCTTAATGAGGGCAGACACCTGTCCCCATAAAAAAAAAGGGCATTCCCCAAGTCTCACCTATATAATTTTATACTAGAATGGTGTAGAGGAGGTGGTGATGCACATGGGTAACATTTTAGCAAATTGTCTTCAGTCTTAAAGAAAGGAACTTCAATATTGACATGTTGAGTTGCAAATATTAACATTATGGTTATTGATACAGCTTTATAAAATAAATTCACAAAATGTTTAGAAGTTAAATCTTTTTTTACCCTGCATACATGAAATTTCTGGCATGTGGAGGCCTCAACTGGTGGTTTCCTTTCTGAACAGAATTTTCATATTTTGACTAGATTTACTCTGAAGTAAAAGTGTAAAATCAACGAATAAGATGTTACCATCCTCCAACATTCCCTATATATGGTGGGAGAAAGAGGGAAAAAAAAGCAAACTAGGGCAAATATGTGAAACCACAAATAAGTAAACTGAAATAAACCCTTTTTTTTTCTAAAATTGACTGAAGAGTGGAATTGGTAAGACGTCATAGAAATGATATAGTAGGGAATTCCAAACCCAGGGGCGGAAAAGGTTTTATTGGTACAAAAAAATGGGGGCAAATGGCCCAGACTAACTGACCCCGTCATGGCCCTGGGACATAAGAACTTGGTGAGAGCTGAGGAGATAAGGAGAAAGGCTATAATCTTTACATTGCAGTTCAGTGCAGTATTAGTTTTCTGGGATTTGGTCGGGGTGTGGAGGGGAGAAAGATGAGGCTGGTTTTTAATGTAGGAATAGGGGAAACAAAACCTCAGGGCATTGATGCTTAATTTCATTTTATAGACTTCGTGAAAGTGTTGTAAAGTCATCAGCTTCTAACAATTTTAAAATTTTTATTATACAAGATCCATTTTATCTCAATGTGGAGGTCATCACCATAGCAAATTATGCATATTTAAGCAAATTATGCCCAATTCTCCCCTCTCCCAAACAGCCAGGTCTAAACCCTAAGAAATCTAGCAGAAGAGTAGCACTCCCTTCAGAATTTCCTTACCGTCAAATTTCTAGAGATGCAAAACATTCACTATTGCTTAGGTCACAGAGGTATATTTTTAATGGTTTGATATTTCTTTGCATTTGTCTTATTTCCTGAGGAAGTAGAAGTAAAAGTAAACGAAGAAGTCAAAAGACATCTAGATTAGCTTTTTGGAAGTTTGCACCTTGATAAAAAGTAGATGATAAAGCAAAGAAACCTGCATATGGTGGGATCTCTTCTGATATTTAGCCTCAATGTAATTATCCTCATAGTATATTAAGGTCAGAAGGTTGGCATCAATCAACACCAAATATACCAATTTGACAATAGCCACATAATAAGGGGAGATTCGGACCTTGGTATATCACACTTAGCAAGAGATAATCTTGCAGATTTTAAAATTATTAAATATGGGTCTAGTTTAAGATTGATATATTATGTCCTTTGTAGAGCTGGCCAGCTAAATGACCATAAGGCAAGGACCCTTGAGAGAGGTCAGGCTTGCTGTGCAAACTTGCATTTAAAGAAAGCGGTAGAAGCTTATTTGGTATTTTTTAAATTAGATATTATTTTAAAACCTAAAATAGTAAGCAAGAGTGAAAGCTAGGGAAGCAGGAGAGGAGGGGAAGGAATTGTATAACCTTTTTTGCATAATACACTAAAGTTAGAGACATAAAGAGACCCCAACATAGTAATCAGAGAATGACAGGTCAGCTATATTTAATAGGTCGCTGTAATTTTTCTTTCTGATCTACCACTGAATAAATATTTCCTATAGATGACAAAACAAAAAAGAAAGTACAGAGATTTGTGGTTTGTGCTTACTTTTGAAAACACAATTGCAAAGCCTTGTGTGTGTGTGTGTGTGTGTGTGTGTGTGTGTGTCTGTGTGTGCACACATATGTATGTATTATTTTCACCTTGCCTGCAAGCAATACCTGGATCTCCTCTCTCTCTCTCTCTCTTTCTCTCTCTCTCTCGCTATATATATATATATATATATATATATATATATAGGCATACAAGGAGAAAAAATTAAGATGTATATATATGTATATATATATACATATGTATGTATATATATATATATATACATGCATATATACATCTTAATTATTTCTCCTTGTATGCCCATGCCACTCAATCCTTGGGACTGGAAACTATTTCTTCATCTCCAAATCTGGCACGTCTTTCACTATGATAGTCCCCTTTGCCTTCTGTGCCCAGTATGGTAATGACATTCCTCATGGCTGTGGCCCTGGTATTTGACACTGCCATGTGTAGTCCTAATCTATATTGGGGTCAGGAGTACACAGGCCTGGAGGACAGTAGTGGCAGAGGTGACCTGAAATAGCACATGATCCAAAAACTATATTTGAATTACATTAGGTTTATATTTAAATATAACTGTCAGCTTTCCCAGTCTTCCACCACCCAGACCAAGCCTGTCTTCCACACTCAGTCCTGAGAACTTTCCTACTTTACAAGAACCTTAGCCCCCTGTTTTGAAGCAGTTTTACCTTCTAGTCCACAAATATTGAAGCATTCAGCATGTCTTCCATTATGTATTTCAGAGCATCACCTCAGTATGACACTGTATTTCAACCTATTTTCTCAGTCTCCCCACCGTCCCCCGCCACTTTCTAGAGCAGTTTATATTACTGCACAAGAATAATGCACAAGAATCATTTTGGGGGATCTTGGGAACCATCCCCAGAAATTCTGATTTCATAATTCAATGGTAGGGATAAGAAATCTATATTTTAAACACGATTCCCCAAGTCTATACAGTCTATAGTTTGAGAAACATTGGTCTTGAGGAAGAGGTTTTCCTTTCTAAATGTTCCATTTGAATTGTGAAGCCCATTCCTCTATCTCTATAACTCGCTCTGGCACTTGCTGTGCTACATATTTCATTTTCAGGTTTTCTCTTCATAAACTTTTCATAAAATCTCTACTTCTAATATTTAAAACAAAAGAAGAAAAGTCTCTGCTAGTCCTTCTAGGTGCTGTGCAATCTTTTCCCTTTCTTTAGCTGTCTAATGGCTTGTGTTCCCTAGTTTTGTTTTTTTTACTACCCTAAATCTAAAGCTGTTTACTATTCATACTGACCACTTATCAGTTCCCTTTTGTTCTTAATTTCTGCTATATTTATTTCTGTTGATCAGCCTCTGCTTTTGAGCCTCCTCCATGACCAGTGAACACTGCCTTCTAGTGGCTCTTTTTCTTCCTGTTACTCCCACCCCCCTATCCTTAATAAAATTATCCATCAAGGTGCTAATTCTGCCCCCTCTCCTGGAATTCAGACGACAGAAACAATTCCTGAAAATTTGGGGTTTCAGGGAGCAACCAGACTAAGACTTTTAAATTGCTGGAGATATTTTAGATACATAGAAAATATAACAAAGTGTAAAGGATTTGCCTAGTATTTTATGGTTCAAAAATATTTTAAGACTAGAATTTTCATAATTTCTTTTGAGAAAAGCTTTTACAAACTCTAGAGTTTCTTTTTGACTGACAATTTTTTAACCAAATAGAACACCAATGCATATTAAACCATCAAATAATTCCCAAATTATTATAGCAATCATAGATACAAAGACCTTCCTCTGCTGGTTCCCTTTTCTCAGAGTGGCAGGGCAGAGAAGAGGACCAAGTAATTATGGAGATCCCTCTGATGTTGACTTTTTAATGTCATAGATACCAATAAAAAGGTTCTCTTTCAACGTTTACTTCCTCGGGAGCCTGGAATAGACTTTCTGTATCATTCAGTGGAAAATCTAATATAAGAAATTGAGTAATGGTACCCCACTAATTAGCATAGTTTCTCACCTCTTTTTTCCCCCAGTTTGATAATTATTTAGTCTTGAAAGATACTATAGTGGAGATGGGAAACAGAAATATTACATGAAATTAAGTAAAAAAGTACTCTTAGTATAGATGAATACTAAGTTGAGCTGCTTTTAAGAACAGAAGAAAGAGTTTTATAACATTGTTTTTAAAAATATGAGCATGAGGGGGAGCCTGGGTGGCTCAGCTGGTTAATCTTCAGAGTTCGGCTCAGGTCATGATCTCGCGGTTTTGCAGTTTGTGAATTGGAGCCCCACATTGGGCTCTGTGCTGACAGCTCAGAGCCTGGAGAGCTTCAGATTCTGTGTCTCCCTCTCCCTCTCCCCCGCTTGTGCGCTCTCTCTCTCTCAAAAATAAACATTAAAATATTTTTTTAAAATATGAGCATGAGGAGAATTAAGATCTTTTGGTCATTTATGAGCAGAAAACATTTCCAAACAACATGAATACAGATAAAATAGGACCCCCAAGAATTCCACAGGTATTTTATTATCCCAATCCATTTCTTTGCTTTTTTTGAATAATTATATACCTGAGTTCAAATATGAGTATAAATAATACATTTATTATGCTTTTGAAGGCTAGAAAAAAGCTTAAAGATATTTGGGACTTTTGTGCTCAAAGATTCAGAAGTAAAGTTTTTCAGGTAATACAGTAATTCTCTAATATGTGGTATTTTTCCAGCTAAAATGCAGCTTTAACTATAAAAAGAATGGATTACCAACAGGAAACAACTAACACATTTGATTCTTTTGACAGATGGCCAGAGGTTGTTCCTCCAGAACTAATAATGTCTAATATAAATCCCTTAGTAATATCCTTCAGAGAAATATGCTAATGTGATGAAGTCTTTAAGCCAAACCTTCACAACTCCTTTGTTGGCTATCTTATTTTCCCATTAAACTTTCAATGAGTTATAACAATGACATGCTGAATATCAAGGCCACTATAACAATCTATTTTTACTTCTCTTAAATTCACAAAATTATCATTTTAAATAACTTATATTTTCATTGAGAGTATGTTACCTGTACTATTTGGTTATAATAATAGAGTGCATATTGTGACATTGATTTTGATGATGACTTTAAGAAAGTAGGCTGCTGTTTTCTCTAACAATGGTCATGTCAAATCCAATCAGGATTTTAGAACATTAGAACCTGTTTTTTTACTATATAATTTTAAAGCTAGGAAATCACCTAACATAAAACCTTCATTTTATATATGTGAAAACTGAGTCCCAGAAAGAGTAAATATCTTACTCAGAGTCCTATAGTTAATTAATGGCAGAGCTGGGGCTAAAACTCCAGTCTCCTGACTCTGTCCAGTTAAATACTTATTGACTGAAGTAATCCTAGAACTGTGTCAATTTCCTATGACACTATTGATAGATTACACAAATATCATGACAGTTTTAAGAAGTCCATTGTTGCAGTCCTAATACATTGCATATCCTCAATAATTTTTCCGTTTAGTTCACATCTGTCACAATGATAAAAATGTTTTCAAACAGGGTTAAGCAAAGTTTGTGTTTATAAAATGTGCTTTCTATATAAAGCATGTGAATGTCTAAGGATTTGCCAGCGATCCTACCACTTTGTGTATAAACTGGTGTCTACTCATACCTCATTTAGGTTTTGCTAATATAGCAAATTAAGCTGCTAGAATAAAAGTTTAACTAGTGATAAAATTTAAGAAACCATGTTTTGTAGTGAACAAGAAAGGGATATCCATAGTAAAGTTAAGGAAGCAATGTTTAAGAATGAATATGGAAATCTTAGGAATCTGTCCGTAAACATGTTTATTTTGTCTTCTATGATGCCACATTCAGGATTAAGACACAGAAAATGTCAGCAGGGAACGTGTGCCATAAAAAAATATTCAGCTGATGCAAAAGTTAGCTTAAAAATAAAGAACACCCCCTCAACTGTCTAGTTAAAAAAAAAACTGCTCTTAATACCATGCTCTT
This sequence comes from Neofelis nebulosa, assembly GCF_028018385.1. NCBI lineage: Eukaryota > Metazoa > Chordata > Mammalia > Carnivora > Felidae > Neofelis > Neofelis nebulosa. The sequence goes on from NC_080800.1 coordinate 86,217,441, forward strand.
ATTTTGCTATTCATCTATATTTTTTAGTCTGATTCTATTGACTTAGGCTTATTCAAGGAGCCATACATATTCTTTCTGGGTGTAGCACTAAAGATTATTTATTTACTTATTTACTTTATTGAAGTATAATTAACATATAGTATTATATTAGTTTCAGACGTGCAATACAATGATTCAACAATTCTATACATTACTCAGTGCTCATCACAATCAATTTTATCTATTTCGCCCATTGGCCTGCCCCCCCCCCCCATACCTCCCCTGTGACAACCATCAGTTTGTTCTCTGTATTTAAGTCTGGTTTTTTGTTTGCCTCTTTTTTTCCTTTGTTCATTTGTTTTGTTTCTTAAGTTCCACACGTGAGTAATATCATATGGTATTTTTCTTTCTCTGACTTCTTTCACTTAGGATGATACACTCTGGATTCATTCATGTTGTTGCAAATAGCAAGATCACATTCTTTTTCATGACTGAGTAATATACCATTGTATATATACCACACTTTGTGTTATTCATATTTAGAGGTGATATTCTTTCCCAAGAATTACTATTATGTAAATAAACTACCCAGAATTTGTATCCAATTTTTTTTCATCGTTGCTGTGTGCTAAACTTTCTGCCTAACACTCATAAAATGAATATTAAAAGAGTATGTCAACTGAAGGTAGATAAATTTATTTCTATTTTAATAATTGCTCTAATTGCATTAGGAATATACTTCAACTAGACATAATTGTATTCATTTTACAGGTTTGTGATAATTCATTATACAACTGCTTAAGGTTCATGTCATCGTTTCTTTTCTATAAATGATTATACTCTGTCCAGGAAAATTGTGACATGTTTATTCTTTTGGTAAATGACACCATGTTCTTCCCATGGAAATTCTAAGGGAGCAAGGAAGATTGGAAATACAATTCTAGATAGTTGAATACTTGTCTATTTTTCCAAGAAGATTGATATATTTTGTTCTACATTTTTGCAGGATCCAACTGGGATATTCTCACTGGATAAAACCATTGGCCTTGGTACTTATGGCAGGATCTATCTGGTAAGTGGAGTTAGATTATGTATTGGTTATTCATTTTCTATAACAACAATGATTGCAAGTCAAAGCCCTACACTGCAAAGCAAATAATGACAAAAGCATTTCACTTTGGGAGATAAATCAAATTAAGATAGCTCAGTGATATCTGTGAGAATTATTACAAGAGAAATGGATTGAAAATCTACAGTGAATGAACCTACCAACCAAAGGTCTAAAAATTATTAGCATACCATTAATAAAATCAACAGAAAAAATAATTAATTCAAATAAGTACCCAAATAAAAATATCATTTGTTTTATGTTATACATCCATACCATTCTAATTACTCACATTCAACTTTTAAACTGAATGTTACGAAAACAAACATTTCCACAACATTCTACATCATACTGTGTGTCTGTGTGTGCACATGTGTGGAACAGAGTTAGCCAAATAATCTAACAAGAAAAACTCTGCATTTATTTAATGATTATTTCTCAAGCACAAAGTATGTGCCAGGCACTGTAATAGTCCCTGTAGATAAAGTGATTTAAGGGTTGGGAGAGGCACATTTTTACATATTTAAGCACACAAATAACTGTTTATTTGCAATTATATTCCTTGTGTGGTTGTTGAGGATGATGTTGATGCATTTTAGGTAAAGGCAGGGACACTGTTAAGGGCTGACTTGGAGGGGGGCTTACTTTAATGGTCCCATCACCTTGATCAGGTGCCCTTCCCTCACTCTCTAACATGGGAAATAGGCATTTTCTCAGTCTTTTGTGAAGTTCTGTACAAATGTAGTAGTGTTCCTTTTCCCGAGGCCTTTCCCTCAAAAACCAAATCACTATCACTACGCTGATCCTTATTGTAGACTGACCACAGGTCCTCTACATATGGATTATATAGAGGTGTCCTGGTATAGGTCCAGTGGAAGAGGCTTCATTGTAGTTCAGACAGAGTTGCTCTCTGCTTACCAAGCCTGGTACCTTTAGGCTGCATCTGCCTAGAAGGAGATTTTTTTAAAAATTCATGTACCCAAGTTGGGGTAGGGAAGATCTTTAAAATTTGCACAAAAGTACCTACAGCACTGAAATTGAGTAGTAGAAGTAGCATTGTGGAAGTTTCCTAAAAGCAGAAGGTACCTTGGTGAATAAAGGATAAAGAGAGAATGCCAATAATTGTGACAAAAGTTTTTTCAAGCCATTTTGACTTCACCTATTAACAGAATCAATAAGGTATAGACAGTGATGTGATACAAACACAAATATGTTGTTTATGTCATTTCACTTGCATCTCAGACTGATTGATTCGTTAACAATTGTGTGATCTAGGTGAATTTTGCCACCATATGCATAGACACATACACCTACATGCGTGGAAGTTCTTCACCTCTTTACGGCATATTTATAATCTTCATGACTCCATAATCATTTTAATTCTTGAAGGGTATGTATGTATGTATGTGTGTGTGTGTGTGTATAAGTGTGTGTAAGTGTATGCATGTGTTTAAATATGTGTGTATATTTGTTTTGATTTGAAAGAATAAAGCTCTCTCCACCACCAGATTTTGGGAATAAAAACATCAGTCATATAAGGTAAAAGGTAAAGGTAAGGTTAGATAACACACAAAGATGGTTTCTCATCATCAGTCATCAGAACTGTGATGCCATATAAAGAAGAAAAGTCGAGGGTAAAAGGTGAGTTGTACATGGTAATTCCCTCTCTCTTTTTTTTTTCAAACTAGGGTTTATTGAGATGTAGTTTGAATTTGGTAAAATTAGCCCTTTTAAGTATACAATTCTGAGTTTGGACTAATACATTTCATCATGTAACTACCACCAGAATCAAGATTTTTCCAAATACATCTTAAAATACACAGTATACCTTTAAGTAATATTCTTCAAGTAACACTTCACTATGTGGTGTCCCAGCTTGTATAGTATGGTTATAGTTGTTACATATTTTTCTTTTTTTTAATTTTTTAATGTTTATTTTTATTTTTGAGAGAGACAGAGCATGAGTGGGGGAAGGACAGAGAGATAGAGGGAGACACAGAATCTGAAACAGGCTCCAGGCTCTGGGCTGTCATCACAGAGCCTGACTCGAACTCAGGAACTGCAAGATCATGACCTAGGTCAAAGTTGGACGCTCAGCCAACTGAGGCACCCAGGCGCCCCATATTTTTCTTTTACGTGTGATATAAACCCACAATACTACTTCTCTGTTTCCCATACTCAATACTATTACTTTTTATTTAGTTACCTTTTAGAGCAATTAAAATGAAGAAAATATTTTTATTCATTTGAGCCATTTCTGGAATGTTAATTTCTTTGGAAAAATCCAAGTTTCTATTCTTAAGCATGAAGAATTTTCTATAATATTTCTTATAGTGTAAGGCTTCTGGTAATGAATTCTCTGCCTTTATTTATGTGAAAATCCCTCATTTCTTCATTTTTGAAATATATTTTCATTGGATATAGAATGTTATGTTGACAATTTTTCTTTCAGCAGTTTAACGATAATCAGTCTATTGTCTTCTGGCTTTCATAATTCCTGAAGTGTGTCATTTCTATCTTTGCTTCTTTGTATTTTTCTTCTTGCTAATTTTAAGACTTTTTTCTTTAACTTTTTCAGTGGTTTAAATATGAAATGTAGGGTTTTTTTGTTTTGTGTGTGTGTAAGCATGTGTGTCTTTGGTGGACTATCATCCTTGGGGTTTTCTGAACTTCTTGGACAGGTAATTTGATGTATTGTAATTACCCCAATTGTAATTTGGGGGAAATTCCTGACCTTTATCTCTTCAAATATTTTTATTTTGCTTTCTTCTGTTTCTTCTCCTTGTGGAAAACCAATTTTATATTTGTTAGGCCATTTGATATTAACATACAGCTCTTGGATGCTCTATTTTGTTTCTTATGTGTGTTTGTATGTGTTCATGTTTATTTGCTCTTATTCTCTTTTCTCTTTGTGTTGCACTTTGGATCCATTTTTTTCCTGTCTTCAGTTTCACTTCTTACTTTCTCAACTTTTTTGAATCAACTGATAAGACTATCAAAGGCATTTTTTATTTCTTTTACTGTTTTTCATTTCTAGCATTTTCACTTGACTTTTTTATAGTTGACATTTTTGCTGAAATCTCCATTTGTTCATGCATGTTTTCCATATATTTCATTAAAACATTTTACATATTAATTATAGTTATGTTAAATTTTCTGTCCACACTTTGAATATCCAAGTCATCTCTAAGGATGGTATATTGATTACTTTGTCTCTTGAGAGTGAACTGTTTGTTTGTTTGTTTCTCAAAATGTTTGTTTGAATGCCAGACATCATATGTAGAATAGTAGAGATTGAAATAAATAGTAATTATGCCTTGAAATGGGCACGCTTGTTCTTCTAAGTCATTAATATGAGAGGCTGAGTCAGTCTTTTAAGATGGGCTATATTTGGGTTATGTTGTTGCTATGGTTACCCTCAGTTCACCGCCAGCTTCATGTTCTAATGTTACTTTGTGCTTACATGGTGGTAGGGTTCTCAGTATTCCTGTGACACCCTCAGCTTTAGACCTTCCTTGTGCATCTGTGTCTCAAAGAGATTCTCTCTTCATGTTCCTGTGCTTCCCCTAATTGTATGCTGGCATTGCTTCTTATTAAGTGCTTGTTAGCCTGACGGTGTGGGACAGGGAGGAGTTCTCTGCTTTTTTTTTTTTTTTTTAAATTTTTTTTAACATTTATTTATTTTTGAGACAGAGAGAGACAGAGCATGAACAGGGGAGGGGCAGAGAGAGAGGGAGACACAGAATCGGAAGTAGGCTCCAGGCTCTGAGCCATCAGCCCAGAGCCTGACGCGGGGCTCAAACTCACGGACCGCGAGATCGTGACCTGAGCCGAAGTCGGACGCTCAACCGACTGAGCCACCCAGGCGCCCCATCTCTGCTTTTTTTAATTCAGCCTCAGCCTTAGACAGATCCTATGCCTCCGGATTATGGGAGTAGGTTTTTTTTTTTTTTTTTTTTTTTTTAGCTATTCTTTCCCTGTGCTAGTCGTAGCATACTTCTTAATGGTCCAAGCTCAGGACTAACTCCTGACCAGAAGTAGAGAAATTATTATTATTATTATTATTTTACATTTCCCCAAGCTTCAGTGGGTTTTCATTTATATACCCTGGGGGGAACAGAGTTTGCTGCCCTTCCCCTGAAGTTTAAGGCTCTTATTCCTAAAGGAGAAAGGAGTTGGACATGGTTTCATGTTTTTCCTACTGCAGTGGCTTCTGCTCTCTCCCAGGTCAGTACCATACATAAATCCATGGAGAAAAGCCTGTGAGTGTGTATAAATTCCTCTTATATCTATGGCTCCCGAGGGTATTGTACTCTCATGCTAGCCCATACTTGGCCTTTAGCAGTTAATTAAAAATTTAGCTGAATTATTTATACCACATTCTGTGGTGACATTGCATTTCCCCTGCAGCCACAGGTGAGCTAGTGCTCACGTTCCATCTCTCCTTGAATCATCTTTCATCAGACTTCAGGCTAGTTGGTTTCCTTAAGTCTTGTCTCTGGGTTCAATAAGAGTTATGATTTTCTAGGTTATTCAGCTTTTTCTTCTTGCTAGGGTGGGGGTGGCACTCTTTCCTGCTTTCCACATTCTTATCAGGAGCCAGAAGTCCATGTCAATTCCTTTAACTGAATCTGCATGAAACATCTACCATATGCTAAATCCTGTACATATTTTATATATACCTATTCAGATTCAGAGATAAAAAAAAAAACTTTTCACCATCAGATCTTCAAAGCAGAAACCTCGATGTTACAGAAAGTAGATGACTACAGATGGTTTACTTACATTCGACGGATTTTCCTTTGCCACTCATTGATGGGACCTCTTTTTTTCTATCTCAAATTAATTTCCTTCTGAAAAAGTCTTGGGATGGTGTTACTGTAAACTAATACCTCCTTCATGGAATATAATCTTGAGTATGTAAGAAACTCTTTTAAAAGGTTGATACACTTTATGCCAATAATCTCACATTTGTAAATCTATGATAAACACCAAAAATGTATAAAAAGCATAAATATTTATTTTAGCAGAAAGATAGCATATGTAGTGAAAATGGGGCCTGCTTTGGAACCAGGCAGACCTGATTCAGTGCCTGTTTGGCCATTAATTAGCAATGACCTTGAGCAAGTCACTTAACCTCTGAGTATACATTCCCTTATTTATAAAATGGAGCTGCTAATACATACTTTCCAAGATATAATTTAGAAACAACACATATAAAGTGCTTGGCACATAGTACATATCTTTTAAAGGTAGCTATTGATATTATTGTTACCGTTTCTATTATTTGTGAAAAGAAAAATTCAGCAAAATCCTAAATAGTAAAAAATAAGATGAAGTAAATATCTACTCAGTCAATATATCATGGCTCCTAAAAGTAATGTTTATGAAGATATATACCAGCATAGAATTATCTTTAATATGTGAAGTAAAGTATTCCATATTATATATACACCATGATTACAGCTATGTTAAAAAACCATGCACGTGAAAAATGGTAAAGTAAATGGTTAGAATAGGATCCTGGGAAGATGGCGGCGTAGGAGGAGGCTGGGCTCACTGCGCATCCTGCTGATCACTTAGATTCCACCTACACCTGCCTAAATAACCCAGAAAACCGCCAGAAGACTAGCAGAATGGAGTCTCCGGAGACAAACTCAGACGAGAGGCCCACGGAAGAGGGTAGGAAGGGCTGAGAGGCAGTGCACTCTCCACGGACTGGCGGGAGGGAGCCGGGGCTGAGGGGCTGCCCACCAGCCAAGCAGAGCCCCCGAGTCTGGCTTGCAAAAGCGGAAGGGCCGGACTGAGTGTGTTCCGAAAGCAAGCGGGACTAAACATCTGGAAGGTTATAAGCTAACAGCTCTGCTTGGAGAACGGGAGGGCTGGAGGACAATGGGAGGGAGAGTTGTTGAGCCCCAGACAACAGAGCTCAGCTTGGCGGGGAACAAAGGCGCTCACCAGCGCCATCTCCCTTGCCCATCCCCCAGCCAAAATCCCAAAGGGAACCAGTTCCTGCCAGGGATCTTGCTTGCTCCACACAAACACCCAAAGCTGCTGCGGATCCATCCCTCCAGCGGGTCTGACTCCCTCCCGTGCTGCAGGGCCCCTCCCGAAGCAGATCTCTGAAAGAAAAGCTAGCTGAGCCTGCCCCTCCCGCCCCTGTGCACCTTGCCAATCCACCCCAGCTAATAAGCCAGATCCCCAGCACCACAAGCCTGTCAGTGTGCAAGTAGCCCAGACGGGCCATGCCACCCCACAGTGAATCCCGCCCCTAGGAGAGGGGAAGAGAAGGCACACACCAGTCTGACTGTGGCCCCAGCGGTGGGCTGGGGGCAGACATCAGGTCTGACTGCGGCCCCGCCCACCAACGCAAGTTATTCAAGACAGCACAGGGGAAGTGCCCCGCAGTCCCGCACCACCCCAGGGACTGCCCAAAATGACGAAACGGAAGAATTCCCCTCAGAAAAACGTCCAGGAAATAACAACAGCTAATGAACTGATCAAAAATGATTTAAACAATATAACAGAAAGTGAATTTAGAATAATAGTCATAAAATTAATCGCTGGGCTTGAAAACAGTATAAAGGACAGCAGAGAATCTCTTGCTACAGAGATCAAGGGACTAACGGACAGCCAGGAGGAGCTAAAACATGCTATCAACGAGTTGCAAAATAAAATGGAGACAACTACGGCTCGGATTGAAGAGGCAGAGGAGAGAATAGGTGAACTAGAAGATAAAATTATGGAAAAAGAAGAAGCTGAGAAAAAGAGAGAGAAAAAAATCCAGGAGTATGAGGGGGAAAATTAGAGAACTAAGTGATGCACTAAAGAGAAATAATATACGCATAATTGGTATTCCAGAGGAGGAAGAGAGAGGGAAAGGGGCTGAAGGTGTACTTGAGGAAACAATAGCTGAGAACTTCCTGGATCTGGGGAAGGAAAAAGGCATTGAAATCCAAGAGGCACAGAGAACTCCCTTCAGACGGAACTTGAATCGATCTTCTGCACGACATATCATAGTGAAACTGGCAGAATACAAGGATAAAGAGAAAATTCTGAAAGCAGCGAGAGATAAACGTGCTCTAACATATAAAGGGAGACCTATAAGACTCGTGACCAATCTCTCTACTGAAACTTGGCAGGCCAGGAAGGAATGGCAGGAGATCTTCCATGTGATGACCAGAAAAAAAAAAGCAGCCGAGAATCCTTTATCCAGCAAGTCTGTCATTTAGAATAGAAGGAGAGATAAAGGTCTTCCCAAACAAACAAAAACTGAAGGAATTCGTCACCACTAAACCAGCCCTACAAGAGATCCTAAGGGGGATCCTGTGAGACAAAGTACCAGAGACATCGCTACAAGCATGAAACCTACGGACATCACAATGACTCAAAACCCATATCTTTCTATAATAACACTGAATGTAAATGGACTAAATGCGCCAACCAAAAGACATAGGGTATCAGAATGGATAAAAAAAAAAAACAAAAAACAAGACCCATCTATTTGCTGTCTACAAGAGACTCATTTTAGACCTGAGGACACCTTCAGATTGAGAGTGAGGGGATGGAGAACTATTTATCATGCCACTGGAAGTCAAAAGCAGGCTGGAGTAGCCATACTTATATCAGACAAACTAGACTTTAAATTACAGGCTGTAACAAGAGATGAAGAAGGACATTATATAATATTCACAGGGTCTATCCATCAGGAAGAGCTAACAGTTATAAATGTCTATGCGCCGAATACGGGAGCCCCCAAATATATAAAACAATTACAAACATAAGCAACCTTATTGATAAGAATGTGGTGATTGCAGGGGACTTTAACACTCCACTTACAGAAATGGATAGATCATCTAGACACACGGTCAATAAAGAAACAAGGGCCCTGAATGATACATTGGATCAGATGGACTTGACAGATATATTTAGAACTCTGCATCCCAAAGCAACAGAATATACTTTCTTCTCGAGTGCACATGGAACATTCTCCAAGATAGATCACATACTGGATCACAAAACACCCCTTCATAAGTATACAAGAATTGAAATTATACCATGCATACTTTCAGACCACAATGCTATGAAGCTTGAAATCAACCACAGGAAAAAGTCTGGAAAACCTCCAAAAGCATGGAGGTTAAAGAACACCCTACTAAAGAATGAGTGGGTCAACCAGGCAATTAGAGAAGAAATTTAAAAATATATGGAAACAAACGAAAATGAAAATACAACAATCCAGGGGCGCCTGGGTGGCGCAGTCGGTTAAGCGTCCGACTTCAGCCAGGTCACGATCACACGGTCCGTGAGTTCGAGCCCCGCGTCAGGCTCTGGGCTGACAGCTCGGAGCCTGGAGCCTGTTTCCGATTCTGTGTCTCCCTCTCTCTCTGCCCCTCCCCCGTTCATGCTCTGTCTCTCTCTGTCCCAAAAATAAAAAAAAAAAAAAAAAAAAAAAAAAATACAACAATCCAAACGCTTTGGGATGCAGCGAAGGCAGTCCTGAGAGGAAAATACATTGCAATCCAGGCCTATCTCAAGAAACAAGAAAAATCCCAAATACAAAATCTAACAGCACACCTAAAGGAAATAGAAGCAGAACAGCAAAGGCAGCCTAAACCCAGCAGAAGAAGAGAAACAGTAAAGATCAGAGCAGAAATAAACAATATAGAATCTAAAAAAACTGTAGAGTGATCGACGAAACCAAGAGTTGGTATTTTGAAAAAATAAACAAAATTGATAAACCTCTTGCCAGGCTTCTCAAAAAGAAAAGGGAGATGACCCAAATCGATAAAATCATGAATGAAAATGGAATTATTACAACCGATCCCTCAGAGATACAAGCAATTATCAGGGAATACTATGAAAAATTATATGCCAACAAACTGGACAACCTGGAAGAAATGGACAAATTCCTAAACACCCACACGCTTCCAAAACTCAATCAGGAGGAAATAGAAAGCTTGAAAAGACCCATAACCAGCAAAGAAATTGAATCAGTCATCAAAAATCTCCCAACAAATAAGAGTCCAGGACCAGATGGCTTCCCAGGGGAGTTCTACCAGACGTTTAAAGCAGAGATAATACCTATCCTGCTCAAGTTATTCCAAAAAATAGAAAGGGAAAGAAAACTTCCAGACTCATTCTATGAAGCCAGTATTACTTTGATTCCTAAACCAGACAGAGACCCAGTAAAAAAAGAGAACTACAGGCCAATATCCCTGATGAATATGGATGCAAAAATTCTCAATAAGATACTAGCAAATCGAATTCAACAGCATATAAAAAGAATTATTCACCATAATCAAGTGGGATTCATTCCTGGGATGCAGGGCTGGTTCAACATTCGCAAATCAATCAATGTGATACATCACATTAATAAAAGAAAAGATAAGAACCATATGATCCTGTCAATCGATGCAGAAAAGGCCTTTGACAAAATTCAGCAACGTTTCTTAATAAAAACCCTCAAGAAAGTTGGGGTAGAAGGAACATACTTAAAGATCATAAAAGCCATTTATGAAAAGCCCACAGCTAACATCATCCTCAATGAGGAAAAACTGAGAGCTTTCTCCCTGAGATCAGCAACACGACAGGGATGTCCACTCTCACCGCTGTTGTTTAACATAGTGTTGGAAGTTCTAGCATCAACAATCAGACAACAAAAGGAAATCAAAGACATCAAAATTGGCAAAGATGAAGTTAAGCTTTCACTTTTTGCAGATGACATGATAGTATACATGGAAAATCCGATAGACTCCACCAAAAGTCTGCTAGAACTGATACATGCATTCAGCAAAGTTGCAGGATACAAAATCAATGTACAGAAAGCAGTTGCATTCTTATACACTAATAATGAAGCAACAGAAAGACAAATAAAGAAACTGATCCCATTCACAATTGCACCAAGAAGCATAAAATACCTAGGGATAAATCTAACCAAAGATGTACAAGATCTGTATGCTGAAAACTATAGAAAGCTTATGAAGGAAATTGAAGAAGATATAAAGAAATGGAAAAACATTCCGTGCTCATGGATTGGAAGAATATATATTGTCAAAATGTCAGTACTATCCAAACCTACCTACACGTGCAATGCAATCCCAGTCAAAATTGCACCAGCATTCTTCTCGAAACTAGAACAAGCAATCCTAAAATTCATATGGAACCACAAAAGGCCCAGAATAGCCAAAGCAATTTTGAAGAAGAAGACCAAAGCAGGAGGCATCACAATCCCAGACTTTAGCCTCTACTACAAAGCTGTAATCACCAAGACAGCATGGGATTGGCACAAAAACAGACACAGAGACCAATGGAATAGAATAGAAACCCCAGAACTAGACCCACAGACGTATGGCCAACTCATCTTTGACAAAGCAGGAAAGAATATCCAATGGAAAAAAGACAGTCTCTTTAACAAATGGTGCTGGGAGAACTGGACAGCAACATGCAGAAGGTTGAAACTAGACCACTTTCTCACACCATTCACAAAAATAAACTCAAAATGGATAAAGGGCCTGAATGTGAGACAGGAAACCATCAAAACCCTAGAGGAGAAAGCAGGAAAAGACCTCTCTGACCTCAGCCGTAGCAATGTCTTACTCGACACATCCCCAAAGGCAAGGGAATTAAAAGCAAAAATGAACTACTGGGACCTTATGAAGATAAAAGGCTTCTGCACAGCAAAGGAAACTACCAACAAAACTAAAAGGCAACCAACGGAATGGGAAAAGATATTTGCAAATGACATATCGGACAAAGGGCTAGTATCCAAAATCTATAAAGAGCTCACCAAACTCCACACCCGAAAAACAAATAACCCAGTGAAGAAATGGGCAGAAAACATGAATAGACACTCCTCTAAAGAAGACATCCGGATGGGCAACAGGCACATGAAAAGATGCTCAACGTCGCTCCTCATCAGGGAAATACAAATCAAAACCACACTCAGATATCACCTCACGCCAGTCAGAGTGGCCAAAATGAACAAATCAGGAGACTATAGATGCTGGCGAGGATGTGGAGAAACGGGAATCCTCTTGCACTGTTGGTGGGAATGCAAATTGGTGCAGCCGATATGGAAAACAGTGTGGAGGTTCCTCAAAAAATTAAAAATAGACCTACCCTATGACCCAGCAATAGCACTGCTAGGAATTTACCCAAGGGATACAGGAGTACTGATGCATAGGGGCACTCGTACCCCAATGTTTACAGCAGCACTCTCAACAATAGCCAAATTATGGAAAGAGCCTAAATGTCCATCAACTGAGGAATGGATAAAGAAATCGTGGTTTATGTACACAATGGAGTACTACGTGGCAATGAGAAAGAATGAAAAATGGCCCTTTGTAGCAACATGGATGGAACTGGAGAGTGTGATGCTAAGTGAAATAAGCCATACAGAGAAAGACAGATACCATATGGTTTCATTCTTATGTGGATCCTGAGAAACTTAACAGAAACCCATGGGGGATGGGAAGGAAAAAAAAAGAGGTTAGAGTGGAAGAGAGCCAAAGCGTAAGAGACTCTTAAAAACTGAGAACACACTGAGGGTTGATGGGGGGTGGGAGGGTTGATAGGGGGTGGCAGGCAGGGGGGGTGGGTGATGGGTATTGAGGAGGGCACCTTTTGGGATGAGCACTGGGTTTTTTCTGGAAACCAATTTGACAATAAACTTCATATATTGAAAAAAAATGGTTAGAATAGTGATATACTGCATGTAATTTTCTATTTTATATTTCTAATGGTCATAATGTTATATCATTTAGGTAAAGAACATACATATTTGTGTATATATGTTAAATATATGCATGTGGATGTATGGGTTAGTACCAAATGTTATATAAATACCCTGTGCAACAAAATAGAATCATGATACCATTCAAAATTAATGTCAGAGTGACTCATAGAGTCCTTTGCTTTTTCAGTGCTGCCAACCACATCCCCTGCTGGTGTTTGTTTTGGTTAAGGTCTCTCCAGTGTCTTCCAGCTTGTTTCCAAGGCCTTGTTCTCTGGCAGGTTTCCAGCTGTCTGCTGAGGTCTGTGCACATTGAAATGAAGGCTGAGTTACACACTCCACATTGTAACCCATTTCCTTCCCTGATTTTTCTTTTAATTAGATACCCATCTTTCTACCCTCTCCCACCTCCAGCCAGTACAAACCTCAGTTAAAATAGTCGGTTTTCTTTTTCTTTTTTCTTTTAGGAGAAAGTACTATTCTTTCTTCTTTTTTTACCCCTATTAGAGTCATAATACAGAGTTTTCTCTTCACCTTCATCTACTAGTCTCATAACTTAAGGGCTGTCACTTGAAGTAGAGGCATACTTGGAATTTTCCTATGTGAGACCATATTAGTAAAAATAAAGTAGGTTGGAACTTGTTTTTTAATGGTACTATTAGAAAAATAAACAATTTCCCAAAGAGCAATGTACACAGAGAGACCACAGTTATTTTATGAAATATTAAGAAGGAGACCGAGACCTTTAGGGTAGCATAGTGGGTGGCAAACTGTCTCTCCCACTAACTGACACTATACGTCTAACTTGACTTTTCTGGGTCAGTTTCCTCAACTATAAAAGTGTTAGAATAGATAATATCCAGGTTTCCATCCAGCTCTTTGACAGTACACCTAACACAGTGCCTAGAACTCAATTAAAATGTAAACTACTCTTATTCTTATTTTCATCAGCATCCCAGTAACTCTCTTATATTCCTTTCACCACCTTGCAATACAGAAGCTTATTGGCTTTTATTTAAAGTAGTTCCTCATTTTACCAAATAAAATGATCGTTATCATGTTTTTTCTATTCTTTCCTCTACCACTTGATAGACCCATTATTTTAGCTCATTAACTACTATTATAACCAATGCAAAGATAAAACTGGGTAGCAGGTATATTGGGAAGGTAGGATGTTTCATTATGTTACTGTTAACTAACACCATTTTGTGAAGCAGAATACTAGTAGGGAAAGAAAAATAACTGAATGCCTAAAATGAGCCATTTTGCCCTGACCTTCATGAAATTTTGAGTGCACCCTTAATCTCAATCATCTATTCCCACATTGCCATTTGTAGGCAGTGAGGGCAGAAAAGGGAATAGGAAAAGGTTCAAGGCAACCATTTCAAGGAAAGGAAAAATTCACCTGAAATAGGGTAAACCTCTATACTTAGGTCTAGAGCTTGATTGTCACATGTTCCTGATACCTAATTGGAACTAAATTAATGCTAGTAGAAGAAAGGGACTACTCCAAATATCTTATTGCTCTAAAACTTAAAAATATATCCTGGGAATAACTAAGCATTTGTCTTTGAAAGAGAACAGAGGAGTCATCTGCCCCTTAGTAGTTAGCAGATTAAGTCAGATATATGAAGGTGTGGCATTACAATCACAATCAAATTCCTGAATTGTTTGCACTATGGAAGTACACCGCTGAATATGGAAATTTCTTTTTAAAACACTGTCAAATGTGTCACTCTTAAAATTTGGTTTCCTAAATCACTGTCTGTCACATTGCTTTTACTTGGAAATCTCACCAGACAGGTGAGATTTAGGTTTATTAATTACATTTTCTGGATTTGAAGTTGGAGCAGGGAATGGGAACAGAAAGGCAGGAAAGAAATGTCCTCAAAGTTGATGACATAAAATTTATGATATTTTAAATTAAGTTTCAGAAACATGGTGCTGACATTTGGGTTGCCTAGCCACTAGGCCTATTGGACAGGGGTTTGAGTATTTTTCCTTTTAGGCTGAAATTATACTGTTTATTTGCCTACCAAATGTCTAGCACTGTGAATGCTTTCTTTTTAGGTAGGAAAGTTTCCTCACATCCTTGCCATTTTGCAAATATAGCTCAATTAAGTCAGCCAACAAATGTTGCTTGAGCACCCATAAAGTGCATAACACTGTGCATTTTATTATACATTTCAAGCATCAGAAACAGGAGCTGAAGCTGCAGCTGACTTGAGGCTACTGTTTTCCTACGTTATGGATTCTTTCTAGTGCAGTACCATAAGTCTAGAGCCCTCTCTTCGTTCTGCCTTTTACTTGTGTCATTGCCTCCTTTTGATAATATGTCTCAAAAACGGGGATTGCCCTTTTGAGTAACCCTCATGCTGCTCTACATAAGCAATATTAAATGTATCCACTAAATAAAAATATTATTTTGAATGTTTACATTTTCTATAATAAAACAATACTCATCAAATGCCTACTATGTTCCAAGGACTGTGTTAGTCACTAGGTGCCAGTTACAATGATCAGAAAACTTTGGAGAGGATATTTCATTGATTTAGTTTTAGTAGACATAAGAAAGGAGGCCATTTTTCCTATGATTTATGGCATCTACATTTGAGGAAGGAGTGATATGTAACAAGAAGGAAAGGGAGAGGTGGGGTGAGATTGAGCAAAAGGAGGGAAGAAATAGGGATATCAGGGTTTTTTGTTTTGTGTTGTGTTGTTTTTCCCTGGATGTAGAAAGTCTAATGAAGCTTCTGAGACTCCAGGAACAGTTTTGTTTTTTTTTTTTCAATAAGGTAACTGAGGTTGAATATTTGCAATGGGGGTGAAAAGAACTAATATAGGCTAAGTAAATTGAGACTCATGGGACCAAATTAATGGAAGGTTGTGAGGCTTAAAGACCTTAGGAATAAAAATGGAATATTTCTGTCTTGACCATGACATCTCTCCAGCTGTGGAATATAACCTAGGCTCTGAGTTTTAGGCTTGTTTTTTCTTTTTTGTGTTACACCAAAATTTACTTCTGCCTCCTGGTAAATCTTGAGGGAGGAAGAAGCAAAAGCATGATAGGACTGAAAGGTGAAAGTAAAAGTCATATGTAGGATTTGTGTCTTAGGAGGCCACAATTAAATTTTGTCACAATTACTATAATATGTTTAATAAGTTCACAGATATACATGGAGAGAAATTCAAATTCTGTATTTCGTGTGTTGCAGTAATGCAACAATTATGATCTCACATCTTTAGATTTGTTTTTTTAATGTTTATTTTTTTTTAATTTTATTTTTTATTTTTTAAAATTTACATCCAAATTAGTTAGCATATAGTGCAACAATGATTTCAGGAGTAGATTCCTTGTTTGTTTTTGAGAGAGAGAGAGAGAGAGAGGAGGCAGAGAGAGAGGGGCACAGAGGATCTGAAGTGGGCTCTGTGCTGGCAGCGGAGAGCCGATGTAGGGCTCCAATTCAGGATCATGAGCTGAGCTGAAGTCAGAAGCTAAACAGACTGAGCCACCCAGGTGCCCCTTTATATTTCTAATTAAGTTGATTTTATCAAGTTGTTCTAGGGACAGAAAAGACTAATTCAAATGTGTGGAGACAAATATGCATTTCTAAACAAAAGCCAAGGCAAGTAAACTATAGCATGGGGTCAATCAGATAAAAGCATCCTAATTATAAAAAGTTTTATAAAATAAAAGTATAAATCTCTGTGGGTGGGGGAATAATACAGTTACTTAAAAACAGATATACGAAATTGTACAAATGGTGCTTAGCTTATACACTTAAAGCTCTTTCTAATATATCAGTCCTAGGAAAATTTATGTGGACAAGCTTTTTATAAAACATCTTAAAGAGAGATGGGAATGAGTGAGAGCATTGCTAGAAACACTAATGTATTCTCCAATATATCAAAAATTTAGTTTTCTTTTGCATATACATATATATTTATATGTAATATACATGTATAGGTATGTACATATATGCATATATGCATGTATACATATATATACAAAACACTTTGTGTACTTGTAAATACTATATTTTTGTATGTATATATGTTATACACATATAGAATATAAATTATATATAGATATACAGATAAATAGATAGGATTGTGGTCAGATTCTCAGTAAATTCATTAAAAGTGGTTGAAGAATCAAGAGTTCTTGCTTTCCTTGATCCTCTAGTAGCTGACTACTAAAAACTAGTTAGCTAGGTCTTCACTAAATTTTATGAAATAGACACTTTAGAAAATAGAATTTAGGCAATTCTAACTCTTGAAGTAAAAGAGTCCTAACTTGGTTTTAGGAATTTCCAACATTCCACCATATTGGCATATCTGTGTCTAAGGTAGTTTTGTGAGTGATGCTACAATTGCATTTAGTAATGAATGTGACACTGTAGCTCTCTGGAGGTGTCAAAGAAAAAAAATGGAAAGTCTTACATTTTTTATGTTGCTGGGGCTACAGTGAAGGCAGGTTCTTACAAAGAGGACTATGAGTAAAATTGTGCTAAAATATCAAAGACTATCAGAATATATAAGCAGTTTTTTAACCTGTAGTCTTATTTTTGTTTGCTCAGCTACACCCAAGTTATAACAAATTCCTTCTCCACCAAAGCATGGAGAAAGAGAGGGAAAATGAGGTATAAATTGTGTGTCATTTCAGTTGGAGAAATAGCAATATAGAGGTGGTTTATATGTAATTTGTGTTGGAAAAATAAGAAAGCTCCTTGTAGGTATGTCATTTATAGGCAGAGTCTCTTTATGACTAGGGAAAAGAGGTTGGATTATTCAGGGTCCCCTGAGGGAAAAGAAGATTGATTATATTCTAAGCACTACCAGTAACATTTTGTATAAATCATTAACTGAAGAGAAACAAAACAAAACAAAAACAAAAACACCACTGTAATCAAAAAGGACAAGTTTAAGAGTTCTCATAGAAGGATAGCTTTTCTTGACTCTGAGAAAAAATTAAAATGAAATAAACTTAGTTTGTATACACATTGAGGAAGATGAAAGATAGAGAATTAAATGTTAGTCACTTTAGAGATAGTGAGCTTAGTGTCCTAAAAATGGGTAACATTTATTGAATGTTTACAATGTGCCTAGCGCTTAATTTGCATATACCATTTATATTTTGTAAGAGTATTATGAGGTGAATGCCATTGTTGTCATCATCCTCCCATCTCATAACTGAGGAAACTGAGGACTCAAGAACTTCAGTTACTAAACAAGTTCACAAAGCCAGTAAGTTGCAAAATCAGGAGTCAACCCACTATTTTTCCTAACTCTTAACTAATTAAGGTCTGTGCTCTTTACTATATTACATTCAACGTTTTTTTTTTTTTTTTATTTTTGGGACAGAGAGAGACAGAGCATGAACGGGGGAGGGGCAGAGAGAGAGGGAGACACAGAATCGGAAACAGGCTCCAGGCTCCCAGCCATCAGCCCAGAGCCCGACGCGGGGCTCGAACTCACGGACCGCGAGATCGTGACCTGGCTGAAGTCGGACGCTTAACCGACTGCGCCACCCAGGCGCCCCGACTACTACTATATTACATTCAGTTCAACATCTACAAGCCAGATTCAAAAAGCATTCAGCTAGTTGAAAAAAAATATCTGCCCAAGTATAGAAGTATATAGGAAATTGGTGAGCTGAGATCAGTTATGAAGATTGTTCATGATGTGTGCCTCAGTGTATTTGTTTCCTTTATGACAAGCACTAAGACACACTCAAGTCTGAGGAACTTTTTCTGGGATTTAGATTTCAGAAGTGGACAGGAACAAATCAGATTGGCTTTATAGGACACTTTGTAGGACATTAAGCTCATGACTAAATTCCTACTCAGACTCTTGAAAGGCCTAGGAAGGCAGAGATTCCTTCCTGTCACTTCTGTACTCTTTTCTAGTGAGAAACGGCCTGTCTCCAGGGCTAGAGGCATTAGGCCTAAATTACTGCTCCTGCTGGGAGCCCCAGAGAAGAGGGAAACAACAAAGAATAATTGAAAGGTAGTGCCTCTCTTGGGCCCCTAGGTGGCTCAGTCTGTTAAGCATCTGACTCTTGATTTCAGCTCAGAACATGATCTCATGGTTCATGAAGTAGAGCCCCACAGTCAACACAGAGCCTGCTTGGGATTCTTTCTCTCCATCTCTCTCTGCCCTTCCCCCATTCGTGTTCATTTTCTCTCTCTCAAAATAAATAAACATTTTTTTAAAAAAGTTAGTGCCTATCAAATATGAAACAGAACCTCAGCATCTTCTTTGTGGATGATTGGTTTCTGATTGGCAGAGATATTAAAAATTAACAAATTTTAAAAATTTTGTATGTTTTGTAATAGATGAATTTCTAAGAACATGAGTGAAAATTATATATATGTGTGTGTGTGTATATATATATATATATATATATATATATATATATAAACAATTTAGGATACCATTTTGTGTTTTCTGCCTAAGAATAGAATTTCTCCCAGAGTCTAAACTGGAATAAATTACATGTAGCAGCTAAATGGCTATAGCTTAAAAATGAGAGGCTGGCAGAAGAAGAGAATTGAGCAGGTGGATGGAGGCACATTTGGCATTGAGATGAAGAGGTGTATGTACCAGGTGTGCTACTTAAGTAAAATTCTCTGTATATTGTCCCATCAGATGGGCATTCAGGTTTCAAAAGAACTTACATCTTAAGGCTTTCCTGTTGTTAACCTGTACAAGAATTTTGCAACCTGCCAAGTTCCTCCCACCTTGTCACAAAATCAAGTGTTGGAATCATAGTACAAAACCAACTACAAGTCTTGGAGTGAATGCTTAAGAATTTATTAGTCTTTACAACTAGTTTGAAAATTTCATCAGAGGCAGAATGGGACTTTTTAATTTTGGCTATACCTCCAGAGCACCTAGTAAAGTGCCTTGAACATAGTAGGAACAAGGGCATCAGGAATATATGACAAGCAAAACTTTCAATGTAGGTGTAGTATGTTTTCTATTGCCTACACTCATTTTCTTCATTTATAATCAGTGTTGTCATCGTATAAGAAGGTATTATGAAAAAATTAGATGTCTCCAGAAAATCTGTCTTAATCACCTATGTAATATCTTTGGAACTAACAGAATACATATGGATGCTTTGCACAATTTTTTGTGGGACTAAAAAGATGTGTGCAAAAGTGACCATTTCCCAAATGACATATTTTAACAGGGGCTCTCTGCAGATGTGCCTTGATGGAAAGAATTGACTAATGACACCCTGGTATGCCAGTGCTGGAGACAGGTTGGCCTTTCAAAATTATACCACCTAAGTAACTTTCTACTCTGACTATAAAAAAGGTGGCACTGTGTAGAGATAAATATTTCCAAAGGATGGAAATATTAGCCTTACTTTTTTTTTTATTACTTTTTGCTGAATGAGTCATTTAGGAAGTTTGAAAGAGTATATTTTTTCTCAGGGTACTGTAGTTTGCTGTAGTGTTATTGGCATGGCCAAGTATAAGGATGGTTTCAAGAGAGCCTCATACCTTCAGGAAGATGTCTAGAACATGTGCAAATATTTCCTGACTTGGAAGATTGGCAGCCATTAGAAAGAAAAACACATAAATAAGAGCTTACAAATGACCTTGCTTCTCTTAGCCTTCTACCCATGCTTGCCAGTTGCTGTAATGTCTTTTTTTAACTACCTTAAAGTTTAGTAAGTTTCAAAAAAAATTAAATGCCCCCAAATGTTAAACTCTAAAAGATTTAGTAACGTGGATTTTTTTCAGACTACACACACACACACACACACACACACACACATATACGTACCCACACATACACACATTAACCAACTCACCTTGGTTTTTTGGGTACTTGTCTGGTCCCACGTCCTAGGAAACTTCCATCAGTCCAGGATATCATACATATGTGCTTGATGTATGTATATAACACCTGAGCAACATGCTGTAATGAGTAAGAGATAGTTGTGTCCTTCCCTCAACTGCACAAGGGCAGAACTAACAGATATGACCAGAAAGGTGCAAACTGGTTTAAGAGAAGCAGAAAACAGAGTGGTGATACTTGTAGAGAGCATAGTCTGTGTTCACTCCACCCAGCACAATGTGAAAATTGGTTTGACTAATTTTTTCACCACTACTACCATTACCCCTCCAAAAATATACAGACAGAATTGACTGGTTATTTGACGGAAGTCACTAAAATGTTTGTTGGCATCTAGTACACACAGACTTACTAAAATGAAAAATGGATGTTTTACACTGCATCAAAAATGCTTTCTAGAAGGGACTTGACTTCTCAAGCAGATCTTAATGCTTGGACTTCAAGGGAGGGATATTTGAGAAGCACAATTTACTGTCAACCTATTTCCCTAAGGCCCTTCAGATAGGATGCTCTGGTATGAGACCATAACTTTTCCAGATTAACCTCCTCCCATTCTCTGCACTTTTTTGAATTTGGCAGTGGTATAAATGATAGTTGAGTTGAGTTGGAAGAGGGTTTACAGAAACCAATTAGAATATGGCCAGTTAATTTACTCAAAATAATTTGTTTAAAGAAATAAATATCAAAGTAACTATTTTTTATGATTGTATTGAGACTGAGTAGTAAAACTTAATTATACTCTATAGATCAGGAAAATTTGTATATTTTTTAAATAGGCAAAAGATCTGCCTCTCTAAAGCAACTGGCATATATAATTATGTGCTCTCAACTCCTTTATAAATACTTACTTCTTTGTGAGTTCTGTTGGTGCTGTGAATTACCTTGCCATTTACCCAAATTTTATATATCATTATGCACTTGGTAGGGAATTGCAGTTTGAATGAGTTAACAGAGATTCGATGCCCAGGTTTATATAGAAGCAAAGCCACTTGAGTCTTTAAGGATGTAGTTTACCCTACATTTGCATTAAAACCTGCAGAATGAGATGTGGACCCAAGCAACATCATTTGGCCCCAGTCAAACCTTTCATTTTAGAAAGGCTTTGAGAGCAGGGACTAGATAATATACACTGCTTTTTAAATTTTCCCTGTGGTAGCACTGTGCTGAATCACATTTTGTTGCTTAATTCTATATTTTGTGGTTTTCTTTATTTGAATCTTATATTCCAGCGCCCTTTTTAATCATGTAAGGGGAGTGGGGGAAATGGAAAGAAAAATGGGAGAGGAATAGAAAAGGTAAGAGAGACCTTAGAACTAGGGTTGCCAGATTTGACAAATAAAAATACAGGATACCCAGTTAAATTTGAAAGTTGATAAAGAACACATGTTTCTCTGTGTTAGTGTGTCCCAAAAGTATATGCTTCTACTAAAAAATTATTTGTTTATTTGAAATTCAAATTTCACTGGACTTCTCCTGTACTTTATCTGCCAGCCTTATCTAGAACCAACTTTACCTGGGTCACAGATTTGCCACCTGCCAACTCTGTGTTAAGAAATAAGAGGAAGGGGCGCCTGGGTGGCGCAGTCGGTTAAGCGTCCGACTTCAGCCAGGTCACGATCTCGCGGTCCGTGAGTTCGAGCCCCGCGTCGGGCTCTGGGCTGATGGCTCGGAGCCTGGAGCCTGTTTCCGATTCTGTGTCTCCCTCTCTCTCTGCCCCTCCCCCGTTCATGCTCTGTCTCTCTCTGTCCCAAAAATAAATAAAAAATGTTGAAAAAAAAATTAAAAAAAAAAAAAAAGAAAGAAGAGGAAGATTGTCTCTCTCACCTGCTGTGGTAGGGCAGAGAATGGCAGTTCAGCCTCTCTAAGAAGTTGCCAAAGGGTGGGGAGGAGGTGATCTTCTGGTCCTAAAACAGCTACCACTCCTCCCTGCTTCCTCTGGAAAATGTTTGGTGCTGCTTTCAGAACTCTATAGAAAAACTGCTTTGCTGGTACTTGTAGAGGCCACTGAGTTCAAGTGAGTAATTCTCTCCTTACTGAGAGGCTGAGTATGGGAAGGAAGGAGAGTTTTCTCTTTGACATGCCAAGGAGAGCATTTTGCCTGCTCAGTCTCCTGGGCTATGGAAGAGAATCAAGATCATTTCTTTTTTCTTACTCCCAAAGCGGAAGGACTTTGGGCTGCTGACTTGATTAGTCACTCTCCAGTTTTATCATCCCTAATATGGGTCCAAGAACCTAGTGTGATTGCAATCAGTAGCAGTCAATGTGTATTTTGTTGTTGTTGTTGTTTTTGTTTGGTTTTGGTGAAAGACCTTATGTTCTTCTGTTTCAAAGGCCAGGCTATCACTGGCTGCAGTCTAAAGATTGTTTACAAAAAGACTATTTGTGTTATTTAGAGCCCTGTTGCATGTGGCCCATTTCCTTTGTGAGTTGTCAGTTAAATCATCCATTTTGCCTATGGTACAGGGAGGTATACTTTAAGGAAGGTTACATGGAGCATGAGTGATCTACAGTGCAAGATAGAAGCAGACTGCCACTAGAACTGTTTAAATCGAGCCATCACATCAGGCTTCTCCTAATTCCCTCAGGACGACTCAGAAAATGTACTATTTATTCTCTGCCTTCTGTAAATAATGTTTTCTGAAAAACAACTGATAATCTACAAAGGAATAATACTTCTGTAGATTTTATGAAGATCCCCCAAGAGGCAGCAATATACTGAATGCTTCCAGTTGATGTGGCATTGTTAGTTATGCGCTCTATGGATTTGCCAAGAATCTTGTTAGAGAGGGAAATAGAGACTGAAATAATGTCATTGTCTTCCAGATTTCTCAGGGACTTTATTTGCTGGATCTTCTACCATCATCAACTTTTTCTACTTCTTCATGAAAAAGTAGTTCATAAATAAGAAGTGGGGAAGACCATACATTATACTATAGAGATACAAAGTAAGTTAGTCTTGAATTCTACTCAATAACAATTCAAGTTACCATAAAGAGTTTACTACATACCAGACCATACCTGTACACTTTATAGGCATTAACTCACTTGATACTCATAGAATTTCATAAGGTACAAATGTTATTCTCATTTTGTTTTCCCCCCCCTTTTTTTTTTAATTTTTCAATATATGAAGTTTATTGTCAAATTGGTTTCCACTCAACACCCAGTGCTCATCCCAAAAGGTGCCCTCCTCAATACCCATCACCCACCCCCCCTGCCTGCCACCCCCTATCAACCCTCCCACCCCCCATCAACCCTCAGTGTGTTCTCAGTTTTTAAGAGTCTCTTACGCTTTGGCTCTCTTCCACTCTAACCTCTTTTTTTTTTCCTTCCCATCCCCCATGGGTTTCTGTTAAGTTTCTCAGGATCCACATAAGAATGAAACCATATGGTATCTGTCTTTCTCTGTATGGCTTATTTCACTTAGCATCACACTCTCCAGTTCCATCCATGTTGCTACAAAGGGCCATTTTTCATTCTTTCTCATTGCCACGTAGTACTCCATTGTGTACATAAACCACGATTTCTTTATCCATTCCTCAGTTGATGGACATTTAGGCTCTTTCCATAATTTGGCTATTGTTGAGAGTGCTGCTGTAAACATTGGGGTACGAGTGCCCCTATGCATCAGTACTCCTGTATCCCTTGGGTAAATTCCTAGCAGTGCTATTGCTGGGTCATAGGGTAGGTCTATTTTTAATTTTTTGAGGAACCTCCACACTGTTTTCCATATCGGCTGCACCAATTTGCATTCCCACCAACAGTGCAAGAGGATTCCCGTTTCTCCACATCCTCGCCAGCATCTATAGTCTCCTGATTTGTTCATTTTGGCCACTCTGACTGGCGTGAGGTGATATCTGAGTGTGGTTTTGATTTGTATTTCCCTGATGAGGAGCGACGTTGAGCATCTTTTCATGTGCCTGTTGCCCATCCGGATGTCTTCTTTAGAGGAGTGTCTATTCATGTTTTCTGCCCATTTCTTCACTGGGTTATTTGTTTTTCGGGTGTGGAGTTTGGTGAGCTCTTTATAGATTTTGGATACTAGCCCTTTGTCCGATATGTCATTTGCAAATATCTTTTCCCATTCCGTTGGTTGCCTTTTAGTTTTGTTGGTAGTTTCCTTTGCTGTGCAGAAGCCTTTTATCTTCATAAGGTCCCAGTAGTTCATTTTTGCTTTTAATTCCCTTGCCTTTGGGGATGTGTCGAGTAAGACATTGCTACGGCTGAGGTCAGAGAGGTCTTTTCCTGCTTTCTCCTCTAGGGTTTTGATGGTTTCCTGTCTCACATTCAGGCCCTTTATCCATTTTGAGTTTATTTTTGTGAATGGTGTGAGAAAGTGGTCTAGTTTCAACCTTCTGCATGTTGCTGTCCAGTTCTCCCAGCACCATTTGTTAAAGAGACTGTCTTTTTTCCATTGGATATTCTTTCCTGCTTTGTCAAAGATGAGTTGGCCATACGTCTGTGGGTCTAGTTCTGGGGTTTCTATTCTATTCCATTGGTCTCTGTGTCTGTTTTTGTGCCAATCCCATGCTGTCTTGGTGATTACAGCTTTGTAGTAGAGGCTAAAGTCTGGGATTGTGATGCCTCCTGCTTTGGTCTTCTTCTTCAAAATTGCTTTGGCTATTCTGGGCCTTTTGTGGTTCCATATGAATTTTAGGATTGCTTGTTCTAGTTTCGAGAAGAATGCTGGTGCAATTTTGACTGGGATTGCATTGCACGTGTAGGTAGGTTTGGATAGTACTGACATTTTGACAATATATATTCTTCCAATCCATGAGCACGGAATGTTTTTCCATTTCTTTATATCTTCTTCAATTTCCTTCATAAGCTTTCTATAGTTTTCAGCATACAGATCTTGTACATCTTTGGTTAGATTTATCCCTAGGTATTTTATGCTTCTTGGTGCAATTGTGAATGGGATCAGTTTCTTTATTTGTCTTTCTGTTGCTTCATTATTAGTGTATAAGAATGCAACTGCTTTCTGTACATTGATTTTGTATCCTGCAACTTTGCTGAATGCATGTATCAGTTCTAGCAGACTTTTGGTGGAGTCTATCGGATTTTCCATGTATACTATCATGTCATCTGCAAAAAGTGAAAGCTTAACTTCATCTTTGCCAATTTTGATGTCTTTGATTTCCTTTTGTTGTCTGATTGTTGATGCTAGAACTTCCAACACTATGTTAAACAACAGCGGTGAGAGTGGACATCCCTGTCGTGTTGCTGATCTCAGGGAGAAAGCTCTCAGTTTTTCCTCATTGAGGATGATGTTAGCTGTGGGCTTTTCATAAATGGCTTTTATGATCTTTAAGTATGTTCCTTCTACCCCAACTTTCTTGAGGGTTTTTATTAAGAAACGTTGCTGAATTTTGTCAAAGGCCTTTTCTGCATCGATTGACAGGATCATATGGTTCTTATCTTTTCTTTTATTAATGTGATGTATCACATTGATTGATTTGCGAATGTTGAACCAGCCCTGCATCCCAGGAATGAATCCCACTTGATTATGGTGAATAATTCCTTTTATATGCTGTTGAATTCGATTTGCTAGTATCTTATTGAGAATTTTTGCATCCATATTCATCAGGGGTATTGGCCTGTAGTTCTCTTTTTTTACTGGGTCTCTGTCTGGTTTAGGAATCAAAGTAATACTGGCTTCATAGAATGAGTCTGGAAGTTTTCCTTCCCTTTCTATTTTTTGGAATAACTTGAGCAGGATAGGTATTATCTCTGCTTTAAACGTCTGGTAGAACTCCCCTGGGAAGCCATCTGGTCCTGGACTCTTATTTGTTGGGAGATTTTTGATGACTGATTCAATTTATTTGCTGGTTATGGGTCTTTTCAAGCTTTCTATTTCCTCCTGATTGAGTTTTGGAAGCGTGTGGGTGTTTAGGAATTTGTCCATTTCTTCCAGGTTGTCCAGTTTGTTGGCATATAATTTTTCATAGTATTCCCTGATAATTGCTTGTATCTCTGAGGGATCGGTTGTAATAATTCCATTTTCATTCATGATTTTATCGATTTGGGTCATCTCCCTTTTCTTTTTGAGAAGCCTGGCAAGAGGTTTATCAATTTTGTTTATTTTTTCAAAATACCAACTCTTGGTTTCGTCGATCACTCTACAGTTTTTTTAGATTCTATATTGTTTATTTCTGCTCTGATCTTTATTGTTTCTCTTCTTCTGCTGGGTTTAGGCTGCCTTTGCTGTTCTGCTTCTATTTCCTTTAGGTGTGCTGTTAGATTTTGTATTTGGGATTTTTCTTGTTTCTTGAGATAGGCCTGGATTGCAATGTATTTTCCTCTCAGGACTGCCTTCGCTGCATCCCAAAGCGTTTGGATTGTTGTATTTTCATTTTCGTTTGTTTCCATATATTTTTAAATTTCTTCTCTAATTGCCTGGTTGACCCACTCATTCTTTAGTAGGGTGTTCTTTAACCTCCATGCTTTTGGAGGTTTTCCAGACTTTTTCCTGTGGTTGATTTCAAGCTTCATAGCATTGTGGTCTGAAAGTATGCATGGTATAATTTCAATTCTTGTATACTTATGAAGGGGTGTTTTGTGATCCAGTATGTGATCTATCTTGGAGAATGTTCCATGTGCACTCGAGAAGAAAGTATATTCTGTTGCTTTGGGATGCAGAGTTCTAAATATATCTGTCAAGTCCATCTGATCCAATGTATCATTCAGGGCCCTTGTTTCTTTATTGACCGTGTGTCTAGATGATCTATCCATTTCTGTAAGTGGAGTGTTAAAGTCCCCTGCAATCACCACATTCTTATCAATAAGGTTGCTTATGTTTGTAATTGTTTTATATATTTGGGGGCTCCCGTATTCGGCGCATAGACATTTATAACTGTTAGCTCTTCCTGATGGATAGACCCTGTGAATATTATATAATGTCCTTCTTCATCTCTTGTTACAGCCTGTAATTTAAAGTCTAGTTTGTCTGATATAAGTATGGCTACTCCAGCCTGCTTTTGACTTCCAGTGGCATGATAAATAGTTCTCCATCCCCTCACTCTCAATCTGAAGGTGTCCTCAGGTCTAAAATGAGTCTCTTGTAGACAGCAAATAGATGGGTCTTGTTTTTTGTTTTTTTTTTTTATCCATTCTGATACCCTATGTCTTTTGGTTGGCGCATTTAGTCCATTTACATTCAGTGTTATTATAGAAAGATATGGGTTTTGAGTCATTGTGATGTCCGTAGGTTTCATGCTTGTAGCGATGTCTCTGGTACTTTGTCTCACAGGATCCCCCTTAGGATCTCTTGTAGGGCTGGTTTAGTGGTGACGAATTCCTTCAGTTTTTGTTTGTTTGGGAAGACCTTTATCTCTCCTTCTATTCTAAATGACAGACTTGCTGGATAAAGGATTCTCGGCTGCTTTTTTTTTTCTGGTCATCACATGGAAGATCTCCTGCCATTCCTTCCTGGCCTGCCAAGTTTCAGTAGAGAGATTGGTCACGAGTCTTATAGGTCTCCCTTTATATGTTAGAGCACGTTTATCTCTCGCTGCTTTCAGAATTTTCTCTTTATCCTTGTATTCTGCCAGTTTCACTATGATATGTCGTGCAGAAGATCGATTCAAGTTCCGTCTGAAGGGAGTTCTCTGTGCCTCTTGGATTTCAATGCCTTTTTCCTTCCCCAGATCCGGGAAGTTCTCAGCTATTGTTTCCTCAAGTACACCTTCAGCCCCTTTCCCTCTCTCTTCCTCCTCTGGAATACCAATTATGCGTATATTATTTCTCTTTAGTGCATCACTTAGTTCTCTAATTTTCCCCCTCATACTCCTGGATTTTTTTCTCTCTCTTTTTCTCAGCTTCTTCTTTTTCCATAATTTTATCTTCTAGTTCACCTATTCTCTCCTCTGCCTCTTCAATCCGAGCCGTAGTTGTCTCCATTTTATTTTGCAACTCGTTGATAGCATGTTTTAGCTCCTCCTGGCTGTCCGTTAGTCCCTTGATCTCTGTAGCAAGAGATTCTCTGCTGTCCTTTATACTGTTTTCAAGCCCAGCGATTAATTTTATGACTATTATTCTAAATTCACTTTCTGTTATATTGTTTAAATCATTTTTGATCAGTTCGTTAGCTGTTGTTATTTCCTGAACGTTTTTCTGAGGGGAATTCTTCCGTTTCGTCATTTTGGGCAGTCCCTGGGGTGGTGCGGGACTGCGGGGCACTTCCCCTGTGCTGTCTTGAATAACTTGCGTTGGTGGGCGGGGCCGCAGTCAGACCTGATGTCTGCCCCCAGCCCACCGCTGGGGCCACAGTCAGACTGGTGTGTGCCTTCTCTTCCCCTCTCCTAGGGGCGGGATTCACTGTGGGGTGGCGTGGCCCATCTGGGCTACTTGCACACTGACAGGCTTGTGGTGCTGGGGATCTGGCTTATTAGCTGGGGTGGATTGGCAAGGTGCACAGGGGCGGGAGGGGCAGGCTCAGCTAGCTTTTCTTTCAGAGATCTGCTTCGGGAGGGGCCCTGCAGCACGGGAGGGAGTCAGACCCGCTGGAGGGATGGATCCGCAGCAGCACAGCTTTGGGTGTTTGTGTGGAGCAAGCAAGATCCCTGGCAGGAACTGGTTCCCTTTGGGATTTTGGCTGGGGGAATGGGCGAGGGAGATGGCGCTGGTGAGCGCCTTTGTTCCCCGCCAAGCTGAGCTCTGTTGTCTGGGGCTCAACAACTCTCCCTCCCATTGTCCTCCAGCCCTCCCGTTCTCCAAGCAGAGCTGTTAGCTTATAACCTTCCAGATGTTTAGTCCCGCTTGCTTTCGGAACATACTCTGTCCGGCCCTTCCGCTTTTGCAAGCCAGACTCGGGGGCTCTGCTTGGCTGGTGGGCAGCCCCTCAGCCCCGGCTCCCTCCTGCCTGTCCATGGAGCGCACACTGCCTCTCCACCCTTCCTACCCTCTTCCGTGGGCCTCTCATCTATGCTTGCCTCCGGAGAATCCGTTCTGCTAGTCTTCTGGCAGTTTTCTGGGTTATTTAGGCAGGTGTGGGTGGAATCTAAGTGATCAGCAGGACGTGCAGTGAGCCCAGTGTCCTCCTACGCCACCATCTTCCCAGGGTCCCTGTTATTCTCATTTTGTATATGAAACTGAGGCATAGAGAAATTAAATAACTCATTTAAAGTCATACAGTAAGTGGGTAAGGCAGGTTTGAAACCAGATCTCTCTGGCCTGCAAAGCTATCACTTTTTAAAAAATGTTTATTTATTTATTTTTGAGAGAAAAAGAGTGAGAGAGTGCCAACTGAGCCAACCAGGCACCACATCAAAGCCCTCACTTTTAACTATGCTATATAAAACTACAATAGTATTTTTAAGTACAATTTCTACATGATCTATTTGGACTCATGAGAACCTGGAAGATAGTTCCACCAAGCCCCCAGGGAGTGTTTATAATGAGGCTCCAGTGTATACATTTCCAGCTTCAGTAGCATTATTCTTTTCCTCCAGTCAATCTCAGAGAGCCTTTCTGATGAAGACAGAAAAAATTAGAGAATTATCATTTCAGTCAATTGAAAAACCCAAATTACATGGTACATTTTATAGGGAACATTAGAAGCTACATAAGAAATTAATTAGCCATTCATGAAGTGCCTGTTCTGAATAGTAAATATTTAAGAAGGATTCGATTTAATTTTCTCACTGAGGGCTAGCTTTTATTGTTAATAATACGTTTTATGTAAAATCTATTAACAGCAAAGTGTCTGATGCACAATATAAGTTTTAGAACCAACTAGAACAGAAATAAATTAGACATGCTACTGATATTGTGCTATACAATTTCAAGGAGGAAAGCTGTTCCCCCAGAAAACTAGAGAGTAGAAACATACTATTTAAAAGACTAACTGCTTTAATGAGAGCCCTCGCCAGGAAGGTATCAGTTTAGGCTCATGGAATAGATTCTAAGTAGTCAGCTAAAAATTCATGTAGGAACTTATTTTGACACAAGTTTAAAGTATGCAGTTTCCATCCTTGTATAATGAAATCTGCCTATTTGCCCTGCTATGCCACACTGGGAGCATGGATTTTGGTGTCACACAGATCTGAATTTAACTCCATGAGGTGAATGACCAGGAAGTGGGTCACTTAATATTTCTATGCCTCAATTTCACAAAAATAATGATGACAATAAAACCTATTATACAGTGTAGCTGCTATTATCCTCCATGAAAGAACATGCAAAAAGCCTTCATCAATATTGAAAATATTATAAAAATATTATTACCATTGAGATTGGGGGAATTGGAGGAGGAATGCCTTTCTTTAATATAAAGTTTAATATTCACTACCCAGAAAGGTAGGTAAATGAGGAAGAATTAAACTCTACTGCAGGACAGAGGTGAAAGACTCCCTAGACATAGTATTATTTACAGACGACAAAACTCAAGCTCTGAGAGGGGCAGTAACTTGCTTAACATCAAATAACTAGAAGTATAAAGCCTCACTTTAGTATAGAAGTAGATGTTCCTATCCCTTGCTAACTCACACTCAATTGTTCAAGGCTTCCCAGATATTAACTAATACTCTAACTTCCAGGTGGCTATCCCCTAAGTATCCTACTTCTTCCTGGGGGAACTGAAGATAAAATATCTAATTTTCCCCTCTCATACCAGATTGTTAATAATTAAAATGGTGATAATTCAAGTTTATAATAATAAATATTGTCATGTTATACCAGTGACGTGATAATGTTTATGAAATCAGAAATGACAATTCAAATGTACCTCCAGGTTCTTATGAGTGACAGCTATGAGTAAAAGGATATTTTAAAATTACATTAAAGAGGTTTGTTGGAATAGCCAAATTATGGAAAGAGCTCAAATGTCTACCAACAACTGGTTAATAGATAAAGAGGATGTGGTGCATACACCATGGACTATTACTCAGAGGGTGGGAGACAGAGAATCCCAAGCTGTCTCCCTTGGGCTGACAGTGCAGCCCAGAATTTTTTTGAACAGAATCTGGAGAAATGACAGCTATCAGTGCAGAGCCTGACAAGGGCCTCAAACCCACAAACCGTGAGATTATGACCTCAGCCAAAACCAAGAGTCGGACATTCAACCAACTGAGCCATCCAGATACCCCTAGATACACCAATTCTAAGTGTGGTAAATGACCTTTGCTGCTGTGAGGTTTTTTTTTTTTTTTTACAAAATCTGGAGAAATGTAAAAGAAACTCATTAGTTGACTTTCTAGAATCACTTTTCTACCATGTTTATTTCTATATGCTTTGTATTATTATGTAAAATTTTGAGTAACTTGTCCCAAGTATATAAGATGGCAATGAACATTTGAAAACACTGAAATGAAGTGAAGGCCTGGCCTGCCTCACCTTAACAATGTTTTTCTGTATTGTTCTTTACATTGCCCTGTTGCAGATCAAATAACTGCTAGTAATAGATATGCAGGGGGGTGAGAGAGAGAATAAATGAAAGAATATATACTCATAGATGTTAATTTTGCATTCTTTC
Source organism: Neofelis nebulosa (assembly GCF_028018385.1). NCBI lineage: Eukaryota > Metazoa > Chordata > Mammalia > Carnivora > Felidae > Neofelis > Neofelis nebulosa. The sequence continues at coordinate 86,249,604 of NC_080800.1, forward strand.
CAGAGAAATACCATAATTTGACATGAATTAGGAAATTGTGTTTAAGCAACATTGTGAGCAGAGGCAATATCAGGCCTGGATTTGCTGCCTTCTGATGGAGCAGAATGCCATTATTTCTGTATTTCCATGGTTCCCAAGCAGGAGCACATAACAAAATCCTCTGGCAGAATAATTTGAAAAAAGCAAATGCTCAAGATCCACTCTAGGAGACTGACTGGGAACCACTGTCTATCTGAAAACGAGATTCTTGGTGTATACCAGAAATCTCAGAGATGGTTTACTTTTTTTCAGAAGTGGAAAAAAGTTAAGTATATGTGCTGGGAAAGTAGAGGTTTGTCTCAGTATGGAGCAATTTGCAGGAAAAATATCCCAGACCAAGACTATGTCCTACAGACAAACCTACCACATTCCTCGAAATTCCCATTATTAGAGTCGTTCCTCTGGACTTAACCAGAAATCACCTGTTCACATGCATATTATAAGTTAAGTAATGCACTAAACCAGTAATTAACACTTTACCACAGATGAGATTAGGGCTCACCTTAATCCCAAGGGAAATGAGGCACAAGGCAGGTAAATTATTTTTAATGGCTGTGAGAGAGAGGAGAGGGAGAGTTTTGTAACATGGGAAGTTTTTCTCAAGGAAAGCAAAGCCAGATGTAGTCCTTATGTAAGAGGAGAGCCTTAAGGGCAACATCGGAAGGGCCAGTGGAAGGAGGACTTTGTCAGAGGTTATCCAATTGCCCTTGATGAAGGGAGCCTGCTTCTTGAACGCTTAAAGGCTCAAGTATCTCTGGGCTCAGAATGACCCACCAGTGACCCTCGTTCATTTAAATGCAAAGCAACAAAAGGAGAAAGCCTGGAGGTACTTAATCCTACAATTTAGGTTACAGGGTATTAAACAGCTGATTGATTTGGTCTGTTCAGTGAAGAGAAACACACACACACACACACACACACACAGATTCAAAGCAACTTTTTATTTGTCAATTCAAAGAAAAAAGTTAAAATATGTTAGACCGATGGAGAAACAACTTTCTCAGTCTTTTTGCAAAAGCCATTTTGTTTGCTCACCTGAATCTCAGCCAGAGTTGTAGGTCCTACTAAGTCCCCTGGCAGATAGGAGAACAGACTCTTGGGAGAAAGAAAAATACTGTCAGAACTTTTCAATATGCTGAAAATGCAAGCTCAGGAATCCAGACGGAAGGTAGGATAGAGGAGTTGGGGGAAATAGGTAGATTTGGTTAAGTTAACTGAAATATGGTGAAATGGTGACAGTTCTGGTTTTGGTTGTAAAAAGAAGTTTTGGGACATCAGTAACCATGAATTCTACTATGAATTTTATCTTTCTTTCCAGATATCAATAAAGCCCATTTGTCCAGATATCCTGAGCAGCATGTGGTTAAGAGACTATATTCCCTTTAAAAATGTGGTTTCCTTTCATCTGCTCTTGGATCATCCAGTTGCTCTTAAATCTTGGATTTTTTTTTCTTTTTTATATTTGGCCATGTAAAAGAGGGATTGAAGTACATATCAAGTCTAAGCAGGATTTAAACCAAGCCAAGTGCATGAGCTCTCCTTATTCCCCTCCCATTCCACAGTTAGCATCTATTCCTAAAGCAGCACTAATGTTTTCAATTAAGAAAGTCTGCTGAAGTGGCATGAGTGGGACCACTTTCTTAAGGGAAGCCCAGAAGCCATGACTGAAGTCTTGGAAGAAAATACAGTGGAATTAAAATCTAGTCAGTATGGATTTACTGGAAGTATGCTCAGACTTCCCTAAATCCCCAAGATCTTAACAGTCTTGGTGGCAAAAGAAGGTGAGATACAGTGATTTAAAAAAAATTTTTTTTGAATACCGTATTATACCTTTGTGAACTAAATCTATCAACCAAGTAATTAGACTAATTTTTTTTTCCTTCTCTGGTATAGCTGTTTCTTCCTGTAAAGTTCAGTGCTGTGTTGCAGCTATCCTTAAAATGACTCTTTAGTCTTTATTTTATGACCTTTTGGAGTGGTTGATTCACAGATTCCACTTTCACATGTTAATACCCTTAGTGCAGTGGTTCTCAAAGTTTGGCCTCTGTATCACTATCACTCAGGAGCTTGTTAGAAGTACCAATCCTTGGTTGTCATCCCAGAACTACTAAATCAGAAACTCAAACTAGGGAAGGAGTGTTGGTTGTGGAAGCAGGCATTTCTGATTCATGCACCAAATTGAAGAGCCACTGCTTTAGTACATTCTTTAGTTATATACCATCCTTGAAGGTGCTCTTTTGTCCTACCCCCGCCCCCACCATAGCACATACTACATGTCCCCATGTCAGGAATATGCATTTATATACATTATTCACCACATTACGTTCTTAGAGGATATAGACTTGAGGAAGGTATTTAAGACTCTTTCATAATAAAAATAAACTATGAAAGCATGTCCTTGAGCATTGATAAAAGCAAATCTCCCGACTCCCCTACTCCCACACCACAAATCCCTAAAAAATTTAGAAATACATGTAGTCCTGGTTTTGATTATAGAATTAGTTACTTTTCCTTGCTTTGCATATGTATACTGTTAGTGAATTGGTAACTTAAGCAATTTGTTCCTTACATCTTAATATACAGTCAAGTAGCATTTTGAGGCTGTCTTCACAAAATTCTTTCTTGGCAAGTTAGTGGTGGCAGATTAGTGCCATGGTTTGGAGTACTGTAACAGCATTCTACAGTAAATTTCCCCAAGATGATGGCTTACACTTTACTAAATGTTTCTACAGAACTTTCAGATCTGAAAACCTGGAAAAGAATTCTCAGAAAGGACATAAGTTGTAGTTGGTAATGGAGAATGCTGTATGAATCCCTCTCCTGGTAGGATTTATAGAGTGAGATAACTTTGTAGACGATTTGAGGAATTTTGTTGTTTTACTGCCAGATTGGTCTACTCCAGTTAACTTGGTCAGTCAACTTAATAATAAAAAGGAAACTTTGTCAAACCAGTCGTTTGACTAAGTTAACTCTTGATTAACTATATGGCTGGTTATTTCATTCAAGACACATAGCCTCAAGGCACAGCCTAAGTTTGATATATTCCTAGTAACAAACTAAGGAAACGCTAACATCTGCAAGCCACATGAATGTAATTTTATTTTTGGTTAATGAGCTTCAGGTGAAACTTAATCATTTGAGTCACAGGAAGCACCAAACTTTTTATAGTCTAGTACACCTCACCTACATTTCTTTTAACCTGCACCCAAGTTGACTAAACCCAAGTTTGCTGTGGTCTGGTACATAACATTATAAGGGCACATGTCAGATGATAAATGTTCTGCTCTCTAGGTTGAGTTTCAGTATTTAGAAGGGAATTTTAAGTTGTATTAGCTCTCTTTATTTTTATTTTAAATAAATAAAACCTGGATCACTTTAGGGAGCTGCATAGTATATTGCAGAAAGCATGAACTTTGAAGTCACTCAGACCTAGGATTTAACTCTAACTCTGTCCCTTTCTGGGTGATGCTAGGCAAATTACTTAACCTATCTGAACCTCAGGTTTTCGCATCGTTAAAATTAAGTATGATAATTCCTCACAGGATACAGTGCCTGGTGCCTAAGAAGTGCTCGGTAAATATTAGTTACCCCTTTCAGGACAAAGGAATCTATGCTTGAGAATTGAAATTAATAGCCATAAACATGGAGTTGTTCTAGTGACCTGGGGGGAGTATACTGTTTGTATTCCTGACAGAATCAGTCATGAGCTGTATGTATGGTAATATATAAGCTGTTGAACAGACAGGAAGAGAAGGGGAAAGAGCCTGAGGTTGGCATCTTTGTGATCTGCTTTAATAACAAGGATAAAAACAAGAGTTTGGATTCAATGGAGAAAACAATACCAAATGGTAAAATGGAAGTACAGTATTCTGAGGGAAGAAGTAAAAACTAGAATTGGGAGGAGGGGGAAAGATACTTTGTAATTGAATTAGGGTAGAATTCAGAAATAAACGTAATAAGTGAATATCACAATAGGACTATAAAATAGCTATGGATGACAATGAGAGTTGTGGGAGAGAAGGAGGAAGACACATATTGAAATTATTCTGATTGAGAAGATTGGGGGGAGTTTCTAGAAGCTTTCTCCTTACAACATCTCAACTCCTCTAGCTGGGAGACAAGTCTGCATTTGCAGCATACATAATTATTTCCTCAGGTGACTATCTTCTGAATGATGATCTTCATCTAACTTATACCACAAAAGAATGAAGGAAAATTATTAGCAATAGGAACCTAAAGATATTTATGCCTCACTTTTTTTGAGACAGTACTATTTTTTAATTGTGCTCTGACTTTGACAGAAAGAAGATAACATGAAATCTACTAAACCACTGTAGATAATTATTTTTGTGGAAGATGAAATATGCAATTAAGGTATCAACTCATGCTACACCTTTTTTTCATGCACCACATTTTTACCACCACCCTAATGTACCTAACGTTAAGGGAATAACAAATTTGATAAATAAATTAGGATGAGTAGTCACTCTACACCTATTAATCAACAATAGTTATGGTCTCCCTGTGAGCTATTTGATCCATGAAAATAACTTTACTTAATTTTTACTATTGTTTCAAGTTTTATGCTTATCAACCACATTTGAAAGGAAAATTCAAGGTATTAACATTTATGTTGCTTCTATTGATCTATTTCCTGTAGTCATTTCTTCTTTAATTAAAGAAAAATCTTCTGGACAGCTTCTACTTTATAAAAATAGATCTAAATATTTTTTTAGATACATTAATAGTTGCTTACAGAAAGTTTGAAAACAGAGAAATTTATGAGAAAGTTCTGCTGAGGAAGTGCCTAGGAACCTAACAATTCTCATTGGAATTGTTGTTCTTAAAGGAATTCCAAATTCTGGGACTATGTTTATTCTTTACTTTTGCCACTTGATCTTCAATGATATGTAAACAGTCTGTAATAAAGTAACACTAATGCTCCTGGAATGCCATGAAAAAATCTCATTTTAGTCCATTATGTCATAGGGTTAGTACTAATGTACATAAGATGCTAAACATCTGGATATTTGACATTTGAATGTTATGGCATCACATCGATATTGCCAATGTGAATGTTCATGATTTAATAACCTTAATGGATACAACAGCAGTAGAGAACAACATCAATATTTGTTATGTTTGTAGACCACTCCAGTTTTAGCAAAGTAGAAAAGAAATAGTATACCAGGCTGAGGATACCAGTGCCACTGACTATTTAGGGACAGAACTAGGGACCTCAGGACCACTTATAGAAATAAAACGGCCTGATTTTCTTACATACAAGAGTGTCTAAGTCTAACTATCCACATATATGAGGTTGTTTTAGACAGACACTAAATCAAATAAGTTTGATCAATAAGTGGGGTCCTGAGGTTCAGTTAAGAAAATGATTGGACTAGGGGTGCCTGGGCGGCTCAGTCAGTTAAGCGTCCAACTTCAGCTCAAGTCGTGTTCTAGCAGTTTGGGACTTTGAGCCCTGCATGGCTCTCTGCTGTCAGCGCAGAGCCCACTTCAACTCTTCTGTCTCCCTCTCTCTGCCCCTCCCCCCATCTCTCAAAAATACATAAATATAATAATGTTTTTAATTATCTGACTCAAAAAATAGTGAAAGGAAGTATTATAAAATCATTAAAAACATGGGATCTGGATTTTCTGGATATATATCCAGATTTATATCAGCCACTTAAGTACCTATGTGATCCTGGGCATGTGACCTCTCAATTTTCTCATCTGTACAGTGGGTATAATAATAATATTCAGCCCATGGGGCAATAGTGAGGATTAACTAAATTTATATATATAATACTTCTTAGAACAGAATGTAGTACATAGACAGCCATCTAAAATTATTTATTTTTGTTGTTTTTGTTAGTTATTTGAGTCTATGGGTCTTTGTTGTAGAGTAATGGTGACATACTTATCAGCATTATTTTAAATTGAGTTTGATTCATTTCCTTTTTAAAGCAATCATTATTTTTGTTGCTCTAATCTGCTATTAATAGTATTGGGGTGCCTGGGTGGCTCAGTTGGTTAAGTGTCTGAGTCTTGATTTTGGCTCAGGACATGATCTCACAGTTTGTGGGATTGAGCCCTGCATCAGGTTCTGCACTAACAGTGTGGAACCTGCTTAGGATTCTCTCTCTCTCTCTCTCTCTCTCTCTCTCTCTCTCTCTCTCTCTCAAAATAAATAAACTTAAAAAAAAGAAAATTGTATTGCTCTATAATATTTGATTAGAATCACACCCCTCTTAAAATATGGGCTATCAGTTAAGAAGCAAAAGATTGGTACAGATCCATGCTGCACTTTACTCTTTAGTCAGCCACTGAGAAACCAGATATAAATAATTTATAAATTAAACCTCACCTTTTGTCAGAGGATTTGAGGTAATTTAAAGTATTAATACACATTGTTACCATCAAGGTGAGAGATCAGAAACCAACTAGGAGAAGAATAAAGATAATTATACCAATAATCTAAGGTAAGAAAATAAGTTCAGGTGGATTTTCTAGAATCTGAGGCCAAAATAAAAAAAAGGAAAAAGAAAAAAAAAAAAACACCCCACCCAAAAGTATGATGGCATTTATATCAATTTATAGAGAACTACATTTTTTAAAAGACAGAAAACTGATTATTTTTGCTGCCATATCTTGACTGATTTAAGCCTAACCAAATAAAGCCTTAATTTACTGGAGGTTTTGTTACATAAATAACTTGTAGGACAACAAAGGAAATAACAAAACAATCTTAAAAATCTATTTCCAGGCAGTTTGTAGCAGGTGGGCACACATTCAGCAGGGTTTAACAAATCCTTTGTCTATATTAACCTTCAAGACTGACTGCAAAATATATGAATAAGCAAAATTTCCTCTGCCATCTCCCCTCTTGTTGCCTCTTCCGTCCCTTTTTCCTTCCTCCCTTCCTTTCTTCTTTTCTTCCTTTCTTTGATTTGGTAGAGTCCTCAGTTTTCTCACCTTAGGAATTCTATCCAATCCAACAGTAAATTGGCCTATATCTTCTGCGTTTCTCTTCTCTACTTATAAGGCAGCAAATGGACTCAGCCATTTTAGGAAGCTTTCCAGCCAAAGTTGTACCCAAAGTGTTTTTTGGTTACCTCACAGTTAAGCTAAACATTTAGTCAAATAGAACTTTCTATTAATTGCTAAGTCCTTTACCAACACTGTCAATACAGTAAGAATAAAATGCCACCTGAAGCAATTTTCTGGTATAACGAGACTATTCTATATTTTGACTTGTGGTGGTAGTTACATGACTGCATGTGTTTGTCGAAACTAGTAGAAACATACACTAAAACAGGTACACTTTATTAATGAAAATTATGCTTCAATAAACTCAACCAAAGAGAGAGAGAGAGAGCACGCCATCTCCATTTTTTTTCTTCTTGGTGTTTAGAAAGGGAGTAATTTGAAAGATATGTGGATGGATGGATGGATGGATGGATGGATGGATACCCAAAATTCTATACACATAAAATTATGTAGTTATAGAAAAGCACTGAAACTGAGATCCTAGAAGCAGAATTTCAGGCTCAGCCACACCTTGAGCTACACTCCTCTTCCAAGTGACATGAGTAAGGTTAATTTCCCTTTATGGAGGTTGTTTCTGCCTCTACAAACCTAAAGAGGTAGACTAGAATCTCATTAAGCTCAGGCAATTCTCTGTTGACGTGACCTTGATTTGGAGGGAGGGTGGGAAGAATGGTTAGGGAGATTTGTTTAAGTGTCAGAAAGTAAATCATCTGTCACAAAAACAGGTGGAATGTATAATGTCATGTGAAATTTGAGAAACATCTGTTTGCCTATAGTAGTGTCTGGGTCAAGATGGAGCCACATGGGTGAAATGATATATCAGGTTGCCAAAATCAGTATTTCATTGACCCAAGACATTTTGACCAGTGTAAAAAGAAACTATTATCAGTTTTATAGTTTTTAGGGTTGTTTTTACTTTCTTTAATTTCTTGAAATTGTTTTTTCAGAGCTAGTGGAGGAAGAGGGAAAGTGAATTAATGAAGTTATTCTCAGCATAAGAGAAGTATACACATCTTAGAAGAGTAAAGGTTGCTTCTAAGATGAGTGGTTATTATTTTATGAATATTTTATTGACCTGCTTTCCTGTAATTGCTTGCTCAAATATATCTCTTTCAATTAGAGAAAAGAGAAAAGCCTGTATCATTGATTGCATCAGTATAGAATGTGAAAGAGTAATTAATTGAACAATATTGAATGTGCTATAATATAACCTGATTATGTCTGGGAGACCTGAATTTCCTTTTCCAAGCACAAGTAGACTTATGAAAAATAGTAAACTTGATAAGATGAGATTTTGAACAAGAAATAATAGGAGCCAAAGAAACCATGTTCTCTGGTTGAACTTGGTTGTCTTCAAACTATAAATAGCATCTATAAATGAAACCTACCAGATAAGATTCTCCAATGATAGAGTACTTTTATGTCAATGACTTCTGAGCAATTGTATATAGCCAGTATCAGCATGGCTTTAGTTTTTCACCCAACAAGGGTATGATTAAGGTAAAATCTGGCTTGAACTTAGAGAACAGCGGCAACTGAGAAGACTGCATATATCTCAGAAACACACATATGTTCCTCAACAGAGTACAGGGACCCAGGCTTCTATTAGAAAATACATTTTTGTTTGTTTGTTTGAAAGTGTTTTTCTTTTTTTTCTTTTATTTTATTTTTTTTTAATTTTTTTTAACGTTTATTTATTTTTGAGACAGAGAGAGACAGAGCATGAACGGGGGAGGGTGAGAGAGAGGGAGACACAGAATCTGAAACAGGCTCCAGGCTCTGAGCTGTCAGCACAGAGCCCGACGCGGGGCTCGAACTCACGGACCGTGAGATCATGACCTGAGCCGAAGTCGGCCGCCCAACCGACTGAGCCACCCAGGTGCCCTGAAAGTGTTTTTCTTTAATGTTTATTTTTGAGAGAGAGAGAGAGAGAGAGAGAATCCAAAGCAGGCTCCAGGCTCCAAGCTGTCAGCACAGAGCCCGACACGGGGCTCCAACCACAAGATCATGACCTGAGCCAAAGTCGAATGCCCAACTGACTGAGCCATCCAGGCACCCTGAAAATACTTTTGAAAGGCGTGCCTGGGTGGTTCAGGCCACAAACTCACGGTTTGTGAGTTCAAGTCCCGCGTCAGGCTCTGTGCTGACAGCTTGCTCAGAGCCTGGAGGCTGCTCCGGATTCTGTCTCCCTTTCTCTCTGCCCCTCCCCTGCTCACACTCTGTCTCTGTCTCTCTAAAAAAATAAATAAACAATAAAAAAAGAAAGAAAATACTTTTGAAAAATATATTACAGATATCCCCAATGAGTGATAACTGCTTTACAGTGTTCAGTTAACAGCAACATGCATAAGTAGAATTCTTTGCACTACCTTGTTTGATGTTCCTATAATCCTATGTTTGACTGGGGGGGAGGTGGTGGGAAGGTTCAGAAACTTTCTGAGGGAGCAATGTGGGGGAGTTGGGGATCCCTTGCTCCACAGAAAGCTTGTGGAGAATAATAAAACTTGTTTATGGTAATTTCTAATAGCCTAGTTGACCCTAAACTTCTTGAAGGTGAAGTCATAGACTTGATTTGCTTTTGAAGCTTAAGCCCAGTACCTTGCATTGAATGATTTAGTTATGTGGTTTTATATTCTTTTAGTGATTGCTATGTGTCAGGCACTGTGCTACTCCCTTCATGTATGTTACGTCTTGTAAACTCCAAAACATTCCTGTGAGAATTCCTATTTTACAGATGAGTAAATGGAGACTCAGGTCAAGTAACTTGCCTAATGGTTGGTCACATAGTTAGGTAGTGGTAAAAAGCTAAAATTCAAAACCAACATACTCTTTCTACCATAGCAGAGCTTGCTTCACTGTCCAAAGACATTAACTATATATTAGCCTCTCTAATACATTACTAACAATTATTAAACTGTTTCTTTTCCTAAATTGTTCTGTTAAGACTAGAGGAAATTCATACTTAATGTTCCCACAGTTATTATTTAATTTATTTTAATTTTTTAAGTAACAGCTTTTATGAGATAAAGTTTACATAACATTTACCCTTTAAAAGTGTATAATTTGTGTGGGGGTAGTATATTCACAAATTGGTGCAACCATGGTCATTACTTGATTCCAGAAAATTTTATGACCCACAAAATAAATCCTGTACACATTAACAATCATTACCCATTCTTCCTCTCTCCAACCACTGGCAACCACTACTGTACTGTCTCAGAATATTTGCATATTCTGGAAATTGCGCATAAATGGAATCATACAATGTGTGACGTCCTGTGACTAGCTACTTTCACTTAGTATACTATTTTTTATGGTTCATCACATGGTAGTATGAATCAGTGCATCATTTTTTATGGCTGAATAATAGCTCATTGTATAATCATACCTTTCAATCATTGATTCTTGAGTTTTGAGGGACATTTGGATTGTTTTAGTGATTGTGACTATTATGATTAATGTTGCTATGATGATTCATGTATAAGTTCTTGCATAGATATACATCTTCAATCCTAGTGGGTGTACATTTTGGGATGGAGTTGCTCATTATATGATAACTATATGTGACTTTTTGTGGAACTGTAAGACTTTTCCACAGTGACTGAACCATTTTCCATTCTCATTAACAAAGATGAAAGTTCTGATTTCTTTCCATCCTCTCCAACACTCCTTTCCATTTAAAAAATTATAGCCATCCTTGTGGATATAGAGTGGTATCTCACTATGGTTTTAATATGCATTTTCCTAATGACTAATGATGTTGAGTATATTCTCATGTGCTTATTAACCACTTGTGTATCTCTCTTGGGTAGATGTCTGTTTAAAATCCTTTGATAATACAAATTCCTGATCAGATATATGATTTGCAAATATTTTCTCTTATTTTGTGAGCTTTTATTTAATTTTGATAAAGTCCAGTTTATCTATATTTTCTTTAGTTGCTCTAAGAAAGCATTAGCTAATCCTATGTTACAAAGATTTTACCCATATGTTTTTTCCTAAGAGTTTTATAGTTTTAGCTCTTAACATTTAGGTAGGTGATCCATTTCAAGTTAGTTTTTGATTATAGCATGAGGGAGAGGTACAGCTTCATTCTTTTGTAGGTTGTTTCACACCATTTGTTAAAAAGACTTATTCTTTCTCCATAATTGTTTTGACACTCTTGTCAACAGTCATTTGACCATAATTACAAATTTCAGAGTTTACTTAAGTTATTTTCATCTAATTCTTTTTTGATGCCTGCAATGAATTTAGATATTTGAGTTTCACACTAAATTAGATGGTGATAAGATACAAACCATCCTTACTTGCTGTAAAATAGTTATTGAAATAATTTTATCATCAAGGAAGCAAAATGAATGGTTTCTAGCTTTGAAAATAAATATACTTTGGGGCACCTGGGTGGCTCAGTAGGTTAAGTGTCCGAACTTGGCTCAGGTCATGATCTCACCGTCCGTGAGTTCGAGCCCCACGTCAGTCTCTGTGCTGACAGCTCGGAGCTTGGAGCCTGCTTTGGATTCCGTGCCTCCCTCTCTCTCTGCCCTCCCCTACTCATGCTCTGTCTCTCTCTGTCTCAAAAATAAATGAAAACATTAAAAATTTTAAAAAAAGAAAATAAATATACTTGGGTCTTTGTTACAGTAAATTATTCTCTACTATAACCTTAACTGTGAAATGGATTACCCAAGAGCTAGTTTTGAATACGGTTATATATAAATGTCACCATTGACTGTCTTCTATTAAATGCAAGAAGAATTTCTTATTGGTTAGCCACTAATTACAAAGGGGCAAAGAAAATCAGCCAGATAATTATCCTTTACAAAATAAATAGATGCATAAGACATTTTTGAAAACAAATAAGAATAAAAAGAAAGTTCTCCCTCATTTCCAAAATGAAGAAGAAATACATTTTCTAGTCTCTGAAGTGTTTTCTTCTTATGATTTTCCTTTGACTGAGATTTGTTTCAAAGAATAACAATGGAAGACAGAATATTTTGATACTATGATATAGATCATTTCATGTACAAACAAACTATACAGAGAAAAACTTGGTTTTAAAATGGGTGTGGCTTCAACTTTCCTAAGTCAACATTTAAAATGAATAATACAATTAGCAGCAGATGTTAAAACCAGGGTGGAGGGGCTTGTGCTTATTTGTGCTCTTAGTGCATCTCAGCAAGTTGAATAAATTTGTTTCCAGTGGATAATACATTCGTGTAAGTGGGGCCCCACATAGTATTAGCAAATTCATATTTAACTGTCCTTAAATCTCTCAAATGATGAATGCCTGGTTTGAAAATTAGGTTAGTCATTAAAAGGTTGAGAAGTAGCAGAAGAGATTATATTCAATTTATCCTGCAGAATAGGTCTGGGAAAACAACCAATATTGTATAAATGGTGGAAAAAGAATAATAGTTAAGCTATGGGAAGATATAATACATGATTTCTATGAATCCTGAGCCCAGGCTTTTATACCATATTGATTGCATTTCTTGAAAGACAAAAAGGAAAGTCACTATGAAGGCATTAGGGATGATTCTAAGGATGCTGAAGTCACAAAAGGTAAAAGAGCAGTTGAATTATTAAATATTGTTGCTATCAGGAAATAGAGAACTTTGTTAAAACTCTATTTAGGCCCACCAAGCTTCAAACTTTTAGATAGTAACATACACACACACACACACACACACACACACACACAAGCTCTAGAAGTCTCTGTGAAAGAAACTCACTCCCATGTGTTATCATTCGAATTGTCAGAGTTCTTGCTGATGTTTAGTAAAAATCTTTCCTGCTTTAATTAAAGCCTATTTTCTTTTTGTCAGTTGCCTGTAGTCACAGCAGCATCCATGACCTTGTGTGTATTTGAAGACATTCTTCAAGGTTACCATTGAACCTTCTCTTCACTCAGCTTAACAACCCTAGGATCTCTAAACTTTCCTAGATTCATTTGCCATCACTTCAGTTATTTCTGTTATTCTTTGTAAAAGAGTGTTTTCCTCTGTAAAAGATAATAATGCTCAAATTGACTTAAGTGGAGTCTCCTTATGAGAGTCTGTGTTTTTGTTTTTTGCTTCTACTTTTTCAGATGAAAGAGAGAGCCTAAAATTTCATAATATAATCTAGGAGACTTCCATTTGTCACTTTGATGTTTCTCAGACATTTTATCCTCACCATCGGTGTATGATCATATCTGAATGTTATATTAGCAAAGATTATGCCAAAGCATTTTTCAGAGGCTTTTGCCATTGGAGCCAATTTGGTCATTAACCCAGGAGAACAACATGTTTAATCAAATTGAATCACTTTTTGCAAGAGGACAATCTTGTAAGCTTTCCTTTATCCATGGTCAGTCAATGTAATGCATAAAAATATAAAGTTGTAATTTGGATGGAGACTTAAAAATTGGATTAAAAAGGTCTTTCTCTATTGCTATAACTTTACACACACACACACACACACACACACACACACACACACTTCAGTGATATGCCGAATTTAATTTATACATCTGAAAGGGCAAAGTTTAGAGCTACACATTCCTAGAGAAAGAATGACACAGTTTTTGCTGCTGTTTAGCTTCAAAAATCTAAATAAGACAGAGACAAAACACAGATATTTAGTTTGTAATTTTGTGTTACCTCGTAACACACAGAGTAGAACTTAAAACATCTATGGGCTACTGCCCAGTCATAACTGGCCAATTCTGCAAGTTTACTGATCCTATTTATTAGAAAAATCTTCTTTGAGCTGGAAGTTTCTAAATCCTTTACAATTAAAAGGAATAAACTCAGTATAATTACTGAAAAACTCTGAAACCTTCAAACATATCAAATAGAAGATCTTTATATAAAATCACTATTTATTTTAGCTGGTTGCAAGGACTTATCAAGCCATCCAAAGTTTAATGAATATATACCTATTAAGTGAAACATACATATGCACATGAAAACATATGTATGGTTCTCAATACCTGAATAGTCTTATTGATGCAGTTTGGTACTTAAACTTTTTGGGGTAGAAAAGCTACTTTCCATTTGCCTTTCTGTAAGAAAAGGCTTAGTCAGGCCAGAGTTTAATTCAGGAGAATGAAACTAGATCATTTAGGCTGTCTGAATTTTGCTGAGCGGCTAGTAAATGTTACAGATGCTAGGCAAAAGGAACTAGTAAGATGAATTGCTTTGGCTACAAACTTTGCCCATTTTCCAAGGAAAGTCAGTCTTTCCCCTCCCCTTCTCTCCTCTTTTCCTTTTTGTCATCCTCCTCCTTTGTCCTTTTCTCCTTCTTCCTCATCCTCATCCTCCTTTTCTTTCTTCTTTTTCTCCCCTTCCTCTTTGCCCCCTTTCTTCCAGGCCCCGCCCCTACATCTAATAACCCCATCAACACTACCACCCACCTTCACCCAGTCAAAGTGGATGGGTCTACTCCTCTGTTCTACACAGCTCCCCCTTATGCTCCTCTTGGGAGATTTTTTCCTCTTCAAGATTGCCTTAAATGTCTATTTTAATCTGTGAATCTCCCCTGCATTTAAATGCTTGTTGTAATGTGTAACAGCTGCTAAAATATATCGCAGGGGTTCCATTTCAGCAAGACAATTATAAAACAATCTCACTATTTCTCAAAGTTCACATTTGGAATAGTAAATTGGGGAGAGTGAGAGGAGAGGTAGTGGAGGGTAGCAGTGTTCCTTGGAGAGAAAACTTAATTTTTGCAGGTTCAGCAACTTTCTTAAGGAGGGCTCTGAGCTAATACTCCTTCAAATCCTGCCCCAAAAATATGTAGGAATTTTCTGACTTCTCATAGTTCACAGTGGAATAAATGTGTAGTGTATGGTAAATAAGAGAAACTTCTAAATTATCTCGCTGACAGTGACTCATGACCAAAACAACAGTGAAGACCCTTGAAACGAGAGTACTTTGGTTTGGTGAAAGCTCAGATATTGGCTTAGACAGATAGTGGATTTTTTTTTTATAATTGTCTTGTAGAAGTGGAAACTTTGTAATAGTTCAGTAGCTTTTAAGGGGTGCAACAAACATTTAAACTCACACAAATGGCAAAAGCTGCTGAGCTTCTACTTTGAGGGTGAAAGGAATTGGATTTTGCGTATTAATAAATAAAATTGGTGTAAAGAAACAAATAAACCATCTGCCTTTGCAACCTTTCTTTGTAGCCCTCTAGCTCTATTTCTGTATTTGTCAAAGACTTATTAAGGAAAAAGATACTGGTCTTACAGCCTTGTAGTCATTGCTATGGCAAGATGATCTTTTCTTCATTTACATTCTGTTAACACAGTCATTTGTCAGTCAATTCCGGGAAAAACCAGTTCAGTCAGTTATTTTGTTTTCAAAATTTGGCCCAAGGAACACTGCTTAGCCTGGGGAATACTCTAGGTGGCATAGCTCTCAAAAAAAGTAAGTCAGTCACTTAAAACAAAGTAAAAAGTAATCAATAAAAGCAGATTTTTTTCATAAGATTTTATTTCTGTTATGAAGTCCCAAATGAATATGTTTCTTGGCTTAAACAGATTTTTTTATTGATAAAAAGAAGTTTATTGCATAATGATGAAATTAAAACTAGAAATGTATTGCATAATGATAAAAATTTTGGTGAAAATTTATTTTTGATATATGCATATAAAAGTATATGTAAATGCATCAAAAATATATCCTAAAAGTAAGTGAAGCCAAATTGATTGAATTATAAGGAGATATTGATCCCTCCACAATTACAATGAAAGTCTTTGATGTCTTGGAATTTTACAGATCTAGTTGACAAAAAATTAATAAAAATGCGACTAGTAAGCTTGATTTCTTAGAAATATGTAGGATTCTTCAAGCATCTATTAGAGAATAAACATTCTTTCCCAGCACTTAAGAGATATTTACTTGGCTATAAAGAAAATCTTAAATACTAAAGAATCTGTGTCCTATAGAAGATATTCTGTGACCAACATTCAGTACAATTTAGAAAGCAACCTGGGGTGCCTGGGTGGCTCAGTTGGTTAAGCGTCTGACTTCAGCTCAGGTCATGATCTCCTGGTTCATGGGTTCGAGCCCCGTATCAAGCTCTGTGCTGACAGATCAGAGCCTGGATCCTGCTTCAGATTCTGTGTCTCCCTCTCTCGCTGCCCCTCCCCTGTTCGCTCTCTGTCTCTCTCTCTCTCTCTCAAAAATAAATAAACATTAAAAAAAGCAACAACAATATATTTAGAAATTGAATGATTGCATATGTAACTAATTCATAGAGCAGTAAATATTTTAACATATACTAAAAATATTTATTCAGATATTTATCCAATCCAATACCTTTGATCGAATAGGAAGAGTATTTTGAACCTTACATGCATATCAAATAATAGTAATAAACCCTTTGTGTAATAATTCATAAATACTTGGCTGATTGGAAAAAAAATGTGTTGTCAAAAAAATTAATATAATAATACTAAAAAGATTATTTGGTGCATTTGGAAAAACAATTTTTTCAAGTCTTTCGGCAGCACTAGATTTTCTATCACACAATTCCTAGCACAATGCCTTGCAAACAAGCATTTCAGGTAGTTTTTGTTGGCTTGTATGCAGTACAAAATAGTAAAAAACTATACTTTGGTATAGTGTTGATGAATTAATTGAAAATCATTCTTACATAGTCATTAAAGTAAATTCACCAAGGTTGTCTATTAGGCAACCTGGATCAATATATTAAAGTTACTTCAATTTAGATTTTGAAGTAATTCAGATTGGCCTTCCTGAAAGTTCTGCTAAATTAATGAAGCATAATATAATTGTTTAGTCTTTTCAAAAAGGCAAAGTGGCTCTCAAAGCTACATCTTACAGATGCCCTCTTGTTCAAGTCAGGCATGGGGGAAGTATCTTCTCTGGACTCCATACTCTGATTTTAAGCCAGGTGTGGATATGTGGTTTTTGAGAGGTCTGATGATTAGCCAAGTGGGGCTGACTAAGATTAGAGATAGCCAAGTGGGGCTGGCTATCTAAACATAGTGGCCTAATTCCAGACTAATAATTGGATTCCAATTCCTGACTTATACAAAGTCACCCTGAAAATAAATCTCATCAAACATATTTTTATTATTTAATATGTCTCAAAATTGTCAGATAAGCGCTCAGCTGGTTAAAGTAGTATTTAAACAATGCATTTGTACTAGCATTTGAATTCACAGAAATTTTTAGAGTAAAATTCTTTCTTCCATTATAGATAGAAATTGAGACATAACAAAGTTCAATCATCCTGTTATATCAATTGTTTTCTTTATATTCTCCAACTATTAGCAGTTTGCTCCATTGGATTCAATCATAAATCCATCCTGAAGCTTATAATTATAACAGTAATATATAAGTATTACAATTTGAAAATAGTCAAATATGTAGAATCTCGTTGATTTGGAGGAGGGGAATAGTGGTCTGGATTTGAGAAATATTTTCTTTTTTAATTTTTTTTAATGTTTATTTTTGAAAGAGAAAGAGAGTCAGAACACTAGCGGGGGTAGAGGCAGAGACAGAGGGAGACACAGAATCTGAAGCAGGATCCAGGCTCTGACCTGTCAGCACAGAGCCTGATACGGGGCTGGAACTCACAAATCCTGAGATCAGGACCTGAGCCTAAATCGGACATTTAACTGACTAGGCCACCCAGGAGCCCCTGGATTTGTGAAATATTTTCAAGGAAAATCTTAAATATAATTTACTTTATAATATGCTTAATTTATTTAAATATAATTTGTTTTATAATATACTTTCAAGGATCTTGTAACTTTTCATTTGTACTCTTATTATGAAAATTGCCACCTTGTCTCTGCATTATGGTAGTTTGTGTATGCTTATTACTATATTAAAAGTTCCTCAAAATTGGAAACCGTAACGTCCTGTCTGGTGTCTGGCATATAGATAGGATTTAATAAATACTTATTAAATATGGAAGTTGCATGAAGGAGTGAAAAGAGCACCAGAGTTGGAAAGGAATCTTGGGCTTAATTGTGGCTACGCTACTACTCTAGGAGACCAATAGTGGTAAATGTAGCAGGAAGAAATGACAAAGTATTTGAAGGAAGAAAGAAAAGTCAGGGGTGCCTGGGTGGCTCAGTCAGTTGGGCATCTGACTTCAGCTTAGGTCATGATCTCAGGATTTGTGGGTTCCAGCCTGGCATCATGCTGTATGCTGACAGCTGGGAGCCTGGAGCCTGCTTAGGATTCTGTGTCACCCCCCTCTCTGCCCCTCCCCCACTCGCACTCTGCCTCTGTCTCTCTGTCTCAAAAATAAATAAACATTAAAAAAACTTTAATAAAAAAAGAAGAAAGTCAAAATTGTGAAGAAGGCAGAGTTGGTTTCTTCATGCTTCCATGATCCCTTAGATTTCTTCTGTTCCTTTACTTCAAATCCTGGAATCATTGCTACACACCCACATAACTCCCTACTAGCAGCTCTCCAGTGTGTATGTACATGTGTGTACACACAGAGATGCAGATTTTGTTACACTATGCATATATTTTATATAAATGTGCGTTTCAGCCTTATTAGTTTTAGCCTTATTAATCAGCATTATTATTGCCTTAGTCTCTTAGTCTTCCATATTATACTGCTAGATTTGTCTTTGCCTCACTGGCTTTCCTCTTTCAGGTAGCCTTAACTAAGATCTTCCTGTATTTGGAGTTTATTTTCCTGTGCACAAGCATCATCCTCCTCTTATCATGTTACAGATTTCAGCTCAGCATTTTCTGGGTGCCTATATCCCACTACCCTTTACCCTGAACCTACCTCTGTCTGCCGCACAACTCTGAGGGATACACTGAAAGGTTTAACTTTGAGCCTTTTAGCTGATTTCACACTCTTCAGATTTCATTTCTGTAGTATTGAAATAAACAGCCTGTTATTGGCAAGTCCAGCATTATAGTAGCCAAAATGTGCTGAAATTCCCAC
This sequence comes from Neofelis nebulosa, assembly GCF_028018385.1. Taxonomy (NCBI): domain Eukaryota; kingdom Metazoa; phylum Chordata; class Mammalia; order Carnivora; family Felidae; genus Neofelis; species Neofelis nebulosa. Next base: position 86,268,624 of record NC_080800.1, read on the forward strand.
CACTTTTAGATAATTCCATAGAGTTAAAAAGGCCCTCCAAAAAGCAGACACCTCCAGTTAAAATGTACATATACTACCTTAGTGAGAAGCGGGGTTACTGGACAAGGCCTTCCCCATACTTCAGTAAGGGAAGGTTACTTAATGCTTTGACATTGAAAAGACAGAGCAAGATCCTGAAGAAATGGGATAGCAGAGTGAAGTGTTAAGGGAATAAACATCTGGCTGGACGATAGAGCATTACCCACAAAGGTCAATTCAAGGTCAATTCAAGGAGAAGTAGCTTTAAAATCAACTTAGTGGCTAGAATGAGGAGTCCCAAATTTTTTGAGGCTGGCAGGGCCTGGGAATTAGTGGTAAATTACCAAACTGATATTGATGGAAGATGTCCTTTACTTTCTTTTTTTTTTTTTTTTTTTTTTTTTCTTTTTTTTTTAATATATGAAATTTACTGTCAAATTGGTTTCCATACAACACCCAGTGCTCATCCCAAAAGGTGCCCTCCTCAATACCCATCACCCACCCTGCCCTCCCTCCCACCCCCCATCAACCCTCAGTTTGTTCTCAGTTTTTAACAGTCTCTTATGCTTTGGCTCTCTCCCACTCTAACCTCTTTTTTTTTTTTTTTTTCCCTTCCCCTCCCCCATGGGTTTCTGTTACGTTTCTCAGGATCCACATAAGAGTGAAACCATATGGTATCTGTCTTTCTCTGTATGGCTTATTTCACTTAGCATCACACTCTCCAGTTCCATCCACAAATGTCCTTTACTTTCTTTACACCTATGCTTTATAGCATTGATTAGACCATAAAGGCTATTGCTGTTTCTTGGCCTATCTTCAATTAAAGCCACTTTTTCTCCTCATATGCTTTTAAAATCTTTTATACTCTATGCCTGTTGTCTTACTTTTTCCACTGCTACTTTCATTTCCGTTTTCCCTCCTCCTTGGCATTTCCCCAAGTCCTACTTCCATCCTAGTCAAATGTAGATGCTTCTACGATACCTTTGAGAACTGCTAATCACTGTTATAGATTGTGGCAACAGTTCTGTTTATAAAGACATTTTTTCTCTGTAATGCATCAGCATGCTCTCTACCTTAGCTTCATGCTAAGGGCTGTTGTGTTTGTACCTCTATGATAAACCTGGGAGACGAGAGAATATTCTTTTGATTGGGTAGATTTTGAGGTAAAGCTGGTTCTTTTGGTTGAGTCCCTCTCCTTCCCCATCACCCATCTGTCTCAGTGATTTTATTTCAACTAGTTGTGCTGTTTGATAGAATTGGAAATGCTGCAGCTTACATCTGTCTGAGCAGATGGAATGCATTTTGCATGAGTGTTAACTGATTCATGCATTGCATAAAGAAAGCAATCTGTGTTAAAACATTGTGACATTGTAATGAAGCATAATCTGTTGTGTGCTAAAACCTGTTTGCTTATAGAGGGTTTAATTCTTTGCCTTTGCCCATGCCTTCACACACTACCCCCATGGTAAAGCCCAGAAAAACCTTAAAGACAAAAAAGCATTCTGTGACAATGGGAGAGAATGAAAACTGAAAGGAAAAAAAAATATTGATACAAAGGTGGTGGCTTTTGATAGCTGAGTTCTCTTTTATTTTTGTAGTGTATGGCCCTTCAGAGAGAGAAAAGAAACAGAACTTTGTGGGTGAAGGAAGCTTCCCACATGGAGAACTAAATTGTCATCTTACACTAGATCATGATTTTACTATACTTTACAAAGCATTTCTAATGTTTTTAGAGTATTTGACATAGTATGGACCCTAGTCTCAGAGAGTTCCTGTGTAGTTTCCTTAGCATTAGCACATTTACAGACTGTGACTTTAAACTTGAATTTGTGACCAGCAGTGAAGGTTTTATGATGTCACCTATTTCTAGCACCAATACTCAGTACCTTTTTATTTTTGTCTCCTGTAGACAGTACTATGCTTCTCACAAGGCAGTGAATTGAGGTCTTCCCTTGGTTGCCTACTAGTAGCTATTCATTTATTTCCAGCAAATGTTGTATGTATACTGCATCCAAGAACATTGCACTTTATTTTTCATTTTGTACAATTCACTGTTTGAATACTATAATGCAAAAGAGAGCAGTTCCATTTGCAAATGATGTTACTACATATTTTGACCTATTTTTCCCTACAGGAGTAATAACAAGGGTAATAAAACTCAGTTGAAGCTGCTGTATAAGCACACATAACTGCCTCAAATTGCAGGGCAGTTTCTAAGCTACAAAGCCACTGAAACCATGAAGGCCCTCTTCCGACTCCTTTCATAGTTCTAATAAGCATGACCATGACTGTCCCATATTTCTGGATGAAAAAAGACATTAGTGTTGGATTATGCTAGTGGTTCAGTAGCTTTTTAACTACAAAATTTCTGTTTCAGCATATATTATTTGGTTCCACTTAGCCAAGGTTTGGGTAACTTGGTGGTTTGCTAAGAAAAAAAAAAGAAGTGAGGACTTTGGAGCTCTCACCATCTCATGTACTCACAATTGATATGACCACAAGAGATACAAACAGAAGATCGTTGGTGGAGAAGTTTTGGGAGTAGTATCCAGGAGTTAGGGGAAGTATGGATAAGAATTAGGTAATGTCACCTAACAAACCAAACTTGTACCAATTTGGCAAGAGCCTTGGCACTTTTACTACTTTTGCAGGCTCATGTGCTGACCTTGACCAGCTCATATCTTCCCCTTTGAGGCTCTCTAACTGAAGAAAGTTGAAGAATTTTGAGTGGCTTCACAGTGGAACTACTAAGATGATTATAGGGTCAGAAAAATTAAATTAACCTATGGACAAATAATGGCCTTTGAGTTCCTGGAGTAGTCTGTTGCAGTTTAGCATTTCACAGTCATTGTGAGGAAACTCCAGTGTATCATGGTACACATTGAACTTTGGGCTCTTTAACTCTTTTCCCACATAACCTGGCATAAAAACTATTTTTGTAATTCCTGCTATCACACACACACATATACATACACACACCTTTGCCCATGCATCTCCTCCCTATTTAGAGCCCCATGTGGAGATTTATTTGGTTAGGTCAACACATATTTGCTGAGTGGTGGTTATGTGCCAGGCACTGTGCTAGACTCTAAAGATGTATAGAAAAAAATTGCCTTTAAAGAGCTGCCAGTATAATAATGGAGATGGATAGGTGAATAGACTACAGTTGGCCCTTGAACAAGGCAGAGGTTAGGGTCACCAATCTACCCACACAATCAAAAAATTCATGTATAAGTTTTGACTTCCCCAAACCTTAACTACTAATAGTCTACTGTTCTTGAAAGCCTTACTGATAATATAAACAGTTGATTAACACATATATTAACACATTAACACATATATTTTATAAGTTATATGTATGTTATATATATGTATATGTTATATGTATTATACTGTATTGTATATTATAATCTAGAGAAAATAAAATATTAAGAAAATCATAAGGAAGATAAAATACATTGATAGTACTGTACTATATTTATTGGTATCATAAGTTTATATATTTATTGAAAAAATCTGCATATAAGTAAACCTGTGCAGTTCAACCCTGTGTTATTTAAGGGTCAACTCTAATTAAGTAAGAGGATCTTATGAAGCCTCAGGATTATGATGTACCAAGTTGTAATGTAAGTTTCATTTTCGTTGCTGAAACACCTTGAATGCAGATTTATTCTCGTATTTATAAAGTTATGGCATTTCTTCATAGGGACCCAAAAGTGACAACTGTGTTATAAATGATATTTATAAAGTCCAGCAACAATCTCTTTGTTACTGTTCTTGAAGGAAGAGTAGTTGCTGTTCCCCCCCACCCCCAAATTGCAGTGTTTTCCCTGAAAGTTGTAGCAGCTTGATTACAGAAGACTTCAATCCTAACGTGCCAAGGTTAAAATAGTATTTATTCAACTCCAGGATTTACCTGCTCAAAGCCAGAAATAACTGCTCCTGCTTACTCTGAATTCTCTCCAAAAGGAGAAAGTCACACCCAAAATGAATTTTCCAACTTTGATACACTTGGCTGTATCAAAACCTTTGTGATTACAAATATCAAATCAGAAATTCTCTTTTCTTTAGTGCCCTTTGTCAGCTAAATGAATATTTCCCCTAAATCAAATGTAATGGGCATAATTTTTGTGACCTAGCACTTCACTAGGTTTTGTGGGATCTATAAAAAATGTGAGTCTCAATAAATTTTTCAGTTATCAAATAGTATTTATCAAACATCTCTACACATTTGTGACTTCCTTAAAACTTTTAAAGCAAATCTAATGTTGTAGTTTGTGGAATTCCTTTAAGAGGCACGAATATGGACTTGCTAATCTTTGTAAGTCCTCTCCAGCCCCATGTCTTTACTTTCCCACAAACACAAGGCTGACATAAACTATCCTGTTAGCCATATTGTCTCATTCCTCCACAGCACAGCACAAAGTACTCCCAGATGCTGTTTGCGGCTGCACTCTTGGTGGCCTTGAAGCATCACTTGGTTTGTTTGCACAAAGTTGGCACTCAAACAAATGACTAGAAGGACAAAACAGTGTGAATAAAAAACAAGGTTACCAAATGGACATGAATGTAGTGAGTGCCTTGTGGCCTTTCACCACCACAAAACCAACTGAAAAGAAAGAAAGAATGCCCTGGGGATTATGTGGTTTATATTTGCCAACATAAGGCAAAGCAAATAACTGGAAGGACAATGTAGGAAGTGCTAAATAGTTGACAGTCTTTCCACAACAGTTTCCTTAATTGCATGATTAAAAATAAAGTTTTTTGCCTAATCAAAATTACAAGGCCATCAAGGACTGTCTTGTATTCTTTCTGGGGAAAAACATAGTAATTAACTGCCACAGAATGATGGATTTTTCCAACACAGCTGTCACAACTACTATTTTAAATCATTTGTTATGGTTTAAAATGTGTAATCCCCAAGAAATTGATCATTACTGCAATTCAGTACTGGTTTTTCAGTGCCTTAACCACCCTGATCTTTGCATTCAGACCATTAACTAACAGAAGTCAGTCATAAAATGTAAAACAACTAATGGCTAATTACTTAATGATCGTTTCTGTCTTATTTTCAACAAGATTTTATTTTAAGAAATTGTACACTGAAGTTTCTAGCATTATAAAACAGGTGCACTCTTGAATTCTTTCATTTTCATCTCTTTTTATGGCCACTCCCACTTTTTCCTTTTCTTTTCTTCTTTACTGGCTATGCCTTCATACTGAACATTATGTCATAGCCTTTGTTTATGGTGTGTCACTCATTGGGTCCGCTCTACCCTTCAGAATTTGCTAAAATGCTATGTCATCTTTATGGTCCAGTTGACATTCTACTTCTTCCAGGAAGCCTTTTCAGTTACTCTATTCATCATTTATTATTATTCAACTATTATTCATTAAAATGGTTTTATTGTATCGGGCATTGTGATAGGCACTAGAGATTCCAAAGCAAAAGAAATATATTCCAAGACTTGAAGTACTTTTATGTTTCACCTGATTTTATTGATGGAGTGACTAAAACATTGATATAACTATGTGCTTCATAACTAGACTTCATTGCCTTAATGTATTTTTTCACTCTCATTGTCTGTATGTAATTATCTTACTCTTGTGTTGTCAATGTGGTTCTGTACTTATAAAGGATTTGAGATGACTGAGTCCCACCTAAGGCTCATCACCTATTCCCTGCTCTACCACTACCCCTCTTCCTACTCTCCCTTTCATTACTGAATCTATCTCCTAAATTTGCTAATAGAAATAATGAATAACTGGAACATCAAATTATCTCCATCTGAGCAGGGCCAAAGGCACAGGACAAGCCTATAAAACAAAAATGGAAATCTTGAGATGATGTGCGCCAAAAAGAAGTATGGGGGACTGGTTGGTCAGTTAGAAGTCAGCAAGGCTAAGTCTCAAGTGACTAGGACACTGAATAATTTTCTTCTGCAATAGTTGAGTAACTTATAGTTTGATTATGGATCCCCAATGTACAAGTTGACCTGCTTTATTACTTTTGAGATTTTCCCCCAAATTGGAAGTAATCTGAAATGTAGTACGTAATTTGACTTTCCAAAAATAAATTTGATAAGTTTAGTATTTAATGAAAACTAGTATAAGTCCATTTGTAAACTACAGAATTCTTTTATGACCATCTCTTAATTTTCCTGTTATGTGTATCAAGATATTCCTGCATTGGCTTTTGTTTAAAGCAGGCACATATACCTTTTAACAATTTTTTTTTTATATATGGCTAGTACCCTAAATTCAGGAACATGCCACATGTTCCTTTCATAGGGCAAACTCTGAATGCTAATGTTCAGCTTGGAGCCATTGCAGAGCAACAGCACAGTAGTAAAATGTTTGGCTGGGGGAAGCAGACTAAATAATGCTGCTTATTTGATTATCTAAGTTAATTACTAAATAATGCTACTTATTTGGTTATCTAAGTTAATTACTTAAGAACACAAATTCTTGCCAAATTGAAATAAACACATTGAGGAATTTATGTTCTCTCCTAGAAAATTTCAAATGATCCTGGAAAAAAAATACACATTTGTCCCAATTACTATATTTTAGAGTACAACCCTAGAAAATAATTGTAAGAACATAAATTACTCAGGGATTTTTTTAGGACTTCATTTAAGACCTTCACAGGGTATCACGTGTTTATTCTTTTGCCTTTAAACTGTATTTAGTCTGTATTTGGGACCTGGAATTCATGTTGTTAATTAATCTTTGCATTTTGTTTTATTCTCTAATTGTTCCAGGTGTATACATATTAAAAACTGTAAATTCCTCTAATAAAGTTATGACTTGACACATTGTGTCTTTTCACTTATCCATCCATTCCCCCTCCCATTTTTTTTTACCTCCCTTCACACTTTGAGTATCCCTTCTCACTCACCTTTACCTTGCTCACCGTTCCAGATACCTGCTACCTTCCTTATGGCTACAGGATAAGATTTCCTGGAACTCTTCAGACTCTAATCCTTTCCTTTCTCCACCTTCTGCCTCCATCAACACTTAACTATCCATTGCCATTCTTGTAGTTATCTAATCTGAGCATCTAACTCATGCTAAAGTGTTAATGACAAATAATAACTCAGTATGTCTTTCTCTCAGCTAACATTTGAATAATCAGGGAGTTTTATTACTTTAATAAAATTGAGGACATAATGAATGATTTTGTGTCAGGTGGTGGGGTGGAAGAGGGAATTCTTTGACTACTTGACCTTTTATTGCTGCTAAAATTATATTATATCGTATGTATCTATTAATAATCAAACTTGAATAAGTTGAATGAGCTTGATGACAAGTCAAAGAGATGCCTGAGTTGAAGATATAGATTACTTGATTCCAAATGTCAATAGGTTTGAACTTAGTGTCAAGAATGGCTACAAATCAGTTACTACATATCATCTTCTGTTATTCAAATATGAGAGGGCCTGTGAGCTTACACAATAAATTTAAGCAGTAGTTTATTTTCATATAATAAGAATGAGACCTAAGAGAATCTTTTTCTCCTTGCTCTCTAATTCTTGAGAATTAAAAAGTCGTTTTTTGCATGCAAACTTTGTTTCAGGAATCTTTGTTAATACAGTGCAGATAGTGGCTCCTGTATGATATTAGTGGTTTTATTGATGATAGAAAAAAATAAAAACCCCACATTTATAGTTTAAGGCTTTCCCTGTGATTTTCCTGTATAAAATTCACAAGGACCAGTGAGAACTGTGAGGTTATTTAACACTCAGTCTAGAATCCAAAACCAAAATTCTTTTTTTAGCATTTTCTCTGTGTTTTCAACAATGGGGTATTAAATTAATTTCTCATAAAACATTTGTTGCAGTTGAAAAACAAGGCACATCCTAGAAATTGGTTTGCTGGTCTTGGTTCAATATCTGATTAAGGGAGACAATCTGTTTATGACAACATGGCCTTCTGTTGAGATCACAAAACAGCTTCTATATGGCCAGGGAACCACAAGATGGCACCACTGAACAATTAGTTTATCTCAAGATGACTTCTACATTCTTTAGATAAACACTTGAGAATAATGTTATCCCTTTTCAAAACCAACATCAGTCACTTCTAATGAATAGGGTATGAAAGGAAAAAATAGTAACTGTACAGTGGAGAAACTTGGCAGACATCACTTTAACCAAGTAATCAAGGTTAACATCACTGGTGATCATTCATACCGTATACTCCTGACATGATGTGGTGAGAAGGGCACTTCACTTCTGTGGTGTTCTTTCCCCAAACCCACAACCTCAGTCTAATTTTCAGAAAACTTTAAACAAACCCAAAGTGAGGTATATTCTACAAAATACTTGATGAGTACTTTTGAAAAGTGTCAAAGTCATGAAAAACAAGAAAGAAGACTGAGGAACTGTTACAGATTGCAAAAACCTAAGGAGATATGACAGCTAAATGGAATGAGATATCGCAGTTTGGGTCTTACAAAAAGAAAATTAGTGAAAAAACTGGAGAAATCTGAATAAGGATTATGATGTAGTTAGGAGTATTGTACCAATATCAATTCTTAGTTTTGAAAATTGTACTCTGGTTATATGAGATGTTAGCATTAGAAGAAGTTGGGTAGAAGATACATAGAAACAAAGATCTGTATGATCTTTGAAACTTTTCTCTAAGTCTAAAATTATTTGAAAATAAAAACTTTTAAGTCAAGATACAGAAGGAACTCTCCAAAATACTAGGTTAACAGGCAGCAATTTTCCATTTATTTATTATATGAATATACCAGACTTCTATAAAAGCTTGCATAATGGTTAGGCATATTAACCCAGTATATGGTTTCATGATCTAGGTTTTAATTCCTCTACAGACACAGTGAGCATGTTTACCAAACATTATGATACTTTGTCTGACAAAATATGTTCATGCAACTTTCAAATGAGAGAATAAATCACAGATAATAAGAACCAAATTGATTATCTCTGCTTTATGGCTATTGGTGGCACCTTAAAGACATTCAATTATGTCACTAAATGTGTGTCATGAGTATGATAACTGTGTATTCTAGCTTTTTAAAAACTCTGTGGCTTACTAACCACTGATCAAATGATATCTTTGCTAACTAACATGGCAAATATTTGTGTTGCGCAGAATAGTACTTTAGCCCATAAATAACCTTTGAGAATCAAGAAAGGAAACATTTATAACTCTTTTAAAGGATGTGTGAGAACCAGTTTTCATCACGTTGTATTTGTGCATACCAATGTAAGAAAATTTTCACTAAAAACGCTTATATAAATGATTAGGGAAACACTTTGTAATTCTTGATAAGAGCTAAATAAATAAAAATATTTATGTATATTTTCTTCCAGAGATGCAGATGAATGTCGGAGTCTCCAACATATTCATATATCCACATGCAAAAGGATGAAATTGGACCCCTATCTCATACCACTCACAAAAAATTAACTCAAAATGTGTTAAAGATTTAAATAACCTGAAACTGTAAAACTCCTAGAAGAAAACATAGGGGAGAAAACTTCTTGACATTGGTCTTGGCAATGATTTTTTCGGTATGACACCAAAATCACAAGCAACAAAAGCAAAAATAAGTAAGACTACATCAAACTAAGCCTTCTGCACAGTAAAAGAAATCATCAACAAAATGAAAAGGCAGCCTACAGAATGGAAGAAAATATTTGCAAACCATATATCTGATAAAGGGTTAATATCTAAAATATTAACTTCCTTTTTCTGATCAATCAATAACCTACAAATTTTCCTTTCCTTTAAAATTTTTGGTAGCTGTCATGCTACCTTCAGATTTTCCTTTCCTTTAGATCTTGGTAGCTGTCATGCTTCACCCAAAACTGCTCACCTGATTCCAGACATTTCCTTATACATTAATTAGTAGTTTCTTCTCAACCCTATCCCAAGTCCAGCTCATTCCCTTAGCTTAGTTGCTATCCTTCTATGTGTACCAATTTCTTAGGGCTGCTGTAACAAATTAACACTAACTGGATGGTTTAAAAGAAAAAAAACTGTTCCTTCACAATTCTGAAGGCTAGAACTGTGAAATCAAAGTGTCTACAGGGCTATTATTCGTCTCAAGTCTGTAGGGAGAAAGTTTTCCTTGCCTGTTCTACCTTTGGGTGATTGCCGGAAATCTAATTCTTCCTTGACTTGCATACATATCAATCCAATCTTCTCCTTCTCCATATCTGTGTCCAAATGTCCCTATTTTAGAAGGACACTAGTTATTGGTTTTAGAGCCAGCCCCAGTCCAGTATAACTTCATCTTAACTTGATTACATCTGCAAGGACCCTATTTCCCAAAACGGGCACATTCACAGGTACCAGTGGTTAGAGACTCAGTGTATATTTTTGGAGGACACAATTCAACACATAACACTTTGACATATAACTCTTTCAGGCCTGACCTCATAAACTGAAATCAGCAACCCATGCCACTTGCAATCAGTGCTACAACCATCTATCCAGTATGATTATTTAATGCTTAGTTATTTGGCAAGAACTGGAGTTAAGTCAAGGTGCCAGCATTTCTAGAGTTATTCTAGTTACTGGAAAATCTTCTGATCCATTTCTGACACATGACCCCATTTACAAATTGTGGCATGCTCAATAAAATTGAAGTAACCTTAAACACATGAGATTAAAACCTATCAGCTTTAGGGCACCTGGGTGGCTCAGTCAGTTGAGCATCTGACACTTGATTTCAGCTCATTGTTTGTGGGATTGAGCCCCATGTTGGGCTATGCACGGAGCCTGCTTGGGATTCTCTCTCTCTCTCTCTCTCTCTCTCTCTCTCTCTCTTTCTTTCTTTCTCTGTCTCAAAATAAATATTTTTTAAAAACTATCACCCTTATCAATGGGGAAAAATAGAGAAGTGTTGACACTCTTATGTAGCATGTAACATTAGTGGTAATGGTAGAGAATTCTTTTCCTTTTGATTTTCTTTGATCAGTTGGCTTTGTTTTGATGAGAGGACTTGTAAGAATCATCTAAAAATAGTATTCATATACTTCAAAGTGTATACTTTATAAAAGAGATTTGACAACAAACAAGTAATATATTTAAGGATCACATTTCTGAAATCAATCTTTTGCATTTACTCACTTGACAGGTTACCCAAGATATTAACAGTACTATTGAGACACACCATCCCTCATTTGATCATTCTATAAGTAAAAAAGTGTTGCTGTCTTTCACATGAGATCTGTGATTAGTAACAGTCCTTTGGTTTGAATACCCTTGTATTTCCTACAGCTATGGCAACAAATCCACAAATTAGGTGGCTTAAAACAACAGAAATTTATTCTCTTATGTTTCTCAAGGCCAGAAGTCTGTAAGGCCATTCCTCCTCTGAAGGCCCTAGGAGAGAATCCTTTCTTCTCTCTCACTAGATTCTAGTTGTTGCCAGCAATCCTTGGAATCCCTTAGCTTGTAGTTGCATCACTCCAATTTCTCCTGTCTTCACATGGCCATCCTCCCTTTGTGTGTGTGTCTGTGTCTCTGTGTCTGAATCTCCCTCCCCTTTCTCTTACCAAGGCAGCAATCATTGGCCACTTTAATGCAGTATGACCTCATTTAACTTGATTACATGTGCAAAGACCTTATTTTCAATTAAGGTCACATTCTGAAGTTATCAGTTAGCCTAAATTTGGGGGAGACTGTAATTCACTACAGCCCCCAAATCAAATATTCTTCTAGAAACGGCATTATGTTTTAAGTTGAAGCTCAACTCATATCAACACAAAATTGAATTTTGGGGGCTCCTGGGTGGCTCAGTCAGTTGAGCACCTGACTCTTGATTTTGGCTCCGGTCATAATCTAACAGTTCGTGAGTTCAAGAGACTAATGTCTCTGTCCTGACAGTGCAGAGCCTACTTGGGATTCTCTCTCTCCCTCTCTCTCTCTCTCTCTCTAAATAAACTTTAAAAAACGGATTTTTTTTCTATGACTACAAGTTGAAATATATTAAGAGGCACCAGCCACACAATGAGAATTCATATTCCAAACATCTATATCCATTTTTGAAAATTATAAATCTATAACTTGCATTTGCATTTAGGATAAGATTAAATTTTGGAACTCATAACATTTTCAATGAGAAAGAATCTTTCAGAACTTCTTCCTTTCATAAATATCATTGGTTCTTAGGACTGAGGGCATACCAAACGGTTTACAGTCATTGAATTACTTATGTATCACTCTTACCTATGATCATTATGGAAAAACCTGTTTAGTGTATACGAGGGTCCAGTGGAAAGATGTATCTGTTTAATACCACATAATCAGTTGAAAAAATGTTGAGTATTAACATCTCCTTTTTTCCTATCTTCAATCTGAAATTTTTATTTTCCATTTAAATTCTCTGGTGCCATGTAAACCTAGACTAAATATACTAAGAAAGCAGTACCTTCAAATGGCCAATTATGTCCACTATTTAATACAAACACAAAAAAGCAAAACTACTCCATAAACTTGCTTGATTTTTCAAGTCGGTTGGAGTTTCTTTAAAATATTCACAATTTGATTTTTCTGTTCTCTATGTAGTACCTGATATTTCATCTCTGTGTAATATGCTATATTCCATAATAGGCTACAATGTTTTAACTTAATTAATTATTTAATTAAAATTTTTTAATTCCAGTTAACACACATTGTTATATTAGTTTCAGGTGTACAATATAGTGATTCAATGATTCTATATATTACTCAGTGCATCAAGATAAGTGTACTCCTAATCCCCTTTACCTGTTTTACCCACCTTCCCACCCACCTCCCCTCTGATAACCATCAGTTTGTTTTCTATAGTTGAGAGTCTGTTTCTTGGTTTGCCTCTGTCTCTCTTTTTTTTCACTTCACTCATTTTTTTATTTCTTAAATTCCACATATGAATGAAATCTTATAGTATTTGCCTTTTTCTGACTGACTTATTTCACTTAGCAGTATACTGTATCCATTCATCCATTGATGCCTGCTTCTTGATTATATACATGGCATTTAATGTTTATTACTCTCCTGTGTTTCAGGGACTCCATGAAAAAACTGGTGCATTTACAGCTGTTAAAGTGATGAATGCTCGTAAGGTAATGTATCTTATCCATATATTGTTCAATTTAATGGTATCCTATGGACTTAGATACACAGCTCAGAAAATATTGTATTTGTTTTTCATCATTATTATACATAATTATAATTATGTTGATCTAGATTTATTATGTGTCATTTAATATTATTTCTATCCATAGTATATTATCTTTATTATTGATTTATTGTAGTTATACATAAAAATGTTTCACTCACAACAAAAAGTCTACATATTTTGGTATTCTATAAGAATAAGGAAAATATCTATATTCCTGTATATTTCTAATTTATTATCTTTTTCTAAGGATAGCAAAGAGGAGATTTCCTCTAATGTTGTGTTAATCCTTCTGTGTTTGATCATATACTTTTCCCTGTCCAATCTTTCCTTTTGAGAATTGAGGCCATTAGACTCTCAATGACAGGTAGAAGGAAAGAAATTGTCAGAGATGCACATTTTTCAGACATTTTCTGACAGATGAGCAAGAGAGACAGTTTAATTGGCATTGTTCCTGCTAACATTTATAAAGTTGCATCATGGTTCATAACATATTGTCACAGAATTTGCTAAGTACTGATTTCTGTATTCTTTCTTCAGCATGAGTGCCTTACTTTCTCTAGATAATATTAGCATGAACATAGCAAAAGTCAAAAAAATTTCACTTCACTATACCTTAAAGAAAAATTCTCAAATGTTATGTTTGAAAAACTATACATATTTACTGAACCATTGTCAATGCCATAAACTGTTATTTTCCAATTTGTGCAAGGAGTGAATTGCTGAAACTATTTAAAGAGTTGCATGCTTTTTATTTTGCCAGTAAATGTCAAATGTTGCAAACCAATGTTAATTTTAAGATATTTTGAGGTTTTGTGGATTTATTTTGCCCTACAAATCATGGCTTCCAAATAATCAGCCCAGTACTTTTTTAGTGAGACTATCTAACATACTTATTATCCTTGTTTTGACTTGAGAGACCTTTGACTGACATTTAATCTACATTTTAGATACTCTAACTTTTGAAATATTTAAAACTCATTTTCAGACCATAGATAGTTTCAATTACTGTGTTTTGTAAGGAAAAATAGAACTTTATTAACATCAAATTGTAATTTTTCCATTAATATGGTAGTTAAATCTGTTATTTTGAATTTGGTGCCAATTTTCTGGATATATAAGAATCTGATTTTTAGGTAAAATTATTAGTGAAAATTGAAAGAGGAATAATATGTCACTCTTACATTTAATGCCCAAAGAACACAAAGTATTTAAGAATAAATCATTTTCAAAGTGTACTAGTAGGTCTAATAACATTTTGTTCTTGGTTTTGCAGACCCCTTTACCTGAAATAGGACGACGAGTGAGAGTGAATAAATATCAAAAGTCTGTTGGATGGAGATACAGCGTGAGTACAGAAAGTCTCCTTTAGCTCCCAAGTTGTCTTTCCTTTAATTTTCACCTTTAAACTAACCCTTGTATCATTATCTTTAGAAGGCCATAACTAAAATATTCTTGCCTGGAAGTGATAACATATTATCTTTTAACACATTCACATAGATCAATCATTATATGTGAACACTAACATCATCAGAAATCAGGGGCTAGAAGAAACAGTTCCCTGAACAGGTAAGTGTTGAAAGCAGGTGAAGGATTAGTTATATCCACAGAGTATAGAGCACTCTAGCTGAGTAGCAATAAAGGAGATGATGAAACCAAGAGCAAATTTTGCCTTAAATTGGCCCTGGTAAGGTCTTTTTTATACCTTTTACATGGTATTCCAGACTGATTGGCTATTCCCCCATTATGATTCTAAGAAACATTGCTATTGTATATGAGTTAAATGAGGACTACTCTTTTTTTATTGTAAGAACAATAGCAGACAGAAAACCATAGCTATCCAACATAAAAGTCTTCAGATATCTGGCACAGTACTTGAATACATAAAGGAGTGGAAATGCTTTGTATTTGAAGCTCTTTAACTTCCTTACAAAGCACTCTCTATGACTAATAATTTGCTAGCTCTAGAATACAATCATACAAAGAAAATTCTTCTTCAGTAGATGTTGGTGACCTATCAAAATATTGTATGAGCCTAAAAGCAGAATTCCTGTTCTTATCAATTTTATTAAAACTTTTTTAACTGTTTATTTATTTTTGAGGGAGAGAGAACATGAGCAGGAGAGGGGCAGAGAGAGAGGGAGACACAGAATCTGAAGCAAGCTCCAGGTTCTGAGCTGTCCGCACAGAGCCCAATGGGGGGCTCGAACCCTCTAACCGAGAGATCATTACCTGAGCTGTAGTTGGATGTTTAACCGACTGAGCCACCCAGGCACCCCATTATCAATTTTGTTAATTGACCTTCTTTTTCTTACACTTCTCCTCAGCTGTCTGGTATTCAAATATTTCAACCTTTTGTGTCTTAATAAATATGCTCTCAGGATTTAGGATAACTTTTTCCATTAACCCAATCACATTCAGAGAAAGTTTGTATTTATATTAGAAAGGTATTGGTAAACAGCTTCTTGATTGATCTAGTAAGTACCAGGCTCCTGTTTTGTTTACAATGTATCTCTGGAATCAAAGCCTATCCAAATAAAAGAGGTAGTACTGATTAATCTAACACACTTTGGTAGATCAAGAAGCTGCAAAGTGTAAGGTATGAAAAATATAATTGATTAATTTTGGTTTCATCACACATTTCTGTTAATAAGTTCCTTTAAAGATCTTTCCCAAACCCTCTCTGGTATTCTTTCCACAAGGAAAAATATTTTGGTTCTAGAATGGGGTGAAATTATAAAGGAAGTTGTCGCATCCTTGAGCTGTCTCTTTCTGACAAAAATTAGGATATTCAGGCAACGCTGGGACAACTGGCCCTGAGCCAGGAAATGCTATAGCATCATATTACTGAGATATTTGTGAGAGTTTTAAATTACCTACTTGGCCTGATGGATAAAATGTACTTATGTGTTTCTCACAAGCTCAACTTCCTGTTAATTGAGAATGGCAAACACACTAATGCTTTTCAAACATATCTGATCTTGGTTTATTGGTTTTGGGAGAGTTTGCATTTATGTGGGAAACTCACTCTTAAAAGTTTTTCTAGTTGGGAACTTTGAACTCTCTGATTATATATTTTAGTAAGAAAAATAACTGCTAGCTGATCAGTCAATTAGTATTTATAAATCATCTTGAATCCTTTGGGATAAGAAGGTTGTGACTTACACACACATCTCTTTGAGTCAGGGGTTTATGGAAATAGCAATAATGTGGAAGTCCAGACACACAAATCTAAATCCCAAGTCTACCGCTAAACAGCTAAGAAATACTTGGGAAACAGGTCTTACTTCTCTAGGCCTCAGATTCCTCATACGTAAAATGCACCGGAATATTTGGCCTACTTATAAACAGAGTTAAAAATATGGTCAAATGCAACTGCATAGCTGCCTTGAGCCCAGCCATTCTTCTATTCTTGCTTGTGGACATGACCTTTCTAACTCAGAAGGAAAAAAAAAAAAAGCTCTATGATAATCAAACTACCAAACAAGTTAAAGGACTCAGGCTGGCCCCTGCTTCTCTTTTACATGTTCTTTGTGTTCTTACCCTCACACCATCATCTCATTCTTATTTACTGCACTCTTTATGAATTCATGTTCCTTTCAACCCAATGATGGTGGCTTGCTAGGTACTGACAATGCCCATGTACACATAGAATTGCTAGTTCCTGAGGTTTATTTCTATACAATGGCAGATGTTGTTACCATTTCAAAGGACAGCCAGATCTGAAGTAAAGCAGAAAGTTCAATGGTCCTACATGACAAGAATGAAAGTCACGAAGATCAATTTTTAGCTTTGTAGAAAACAGGTTAAGGGAATTCAAAGAGAACTTATTAACTGAGCTTCCTTGGGAGGCTGGGATGACACTGGAACCTGGACTTCTATATGATTCTCATGCTACAAGTTAATTGTTTTATTTATTTCTGCCTTTATGACACAATAAATACAGAGAACCTGGAGAAACCAGGCCTCATCCCCTTCTCCCAAAGACAAATAGGTGTCTAGATTTTTTTTTTAGTTGTTGAATATTTATGGGTAAATCCACTGGAAAATCCCAGAGAAATGTTAAAGAATGTTCTTCAGCTGCTAGCCATTTCTCTGAGATTTCAAACTTTTATAAGGTATTATGAAAACTTGGGGACATTTCAGAACCTAGTACATTGCCTTATATTTATTTTATAACTATTTTTTAAAGTCTAATTACACTATAGCTAAAGATTAAAAACATTGCTCATCTTTCCTACTGGGTCTGAGAGAATAAACTAAGAAGGAAAATGATAACTGACTAGATATATTCAGCTACCTATTAATTTCAGCTAAAATATCTATTTCCCCCTACCCCCAGGTCATCAAGCCAATATAATTGAAGGAAATTCTGGGGAGAACTAAAGATAAAGGTTAATTCCTTAATTTCTTTTCATGCCAGTTGGCCCTTTCTGATTCATTGCCCGAAAGAAGTCAAAGGTATCCTTTTTCACTGGATTTCACAATAGGAGCTCAACGGTATTTTTAATTTAAAAGTCTTCTTTTCTATTTTTAATTGTTGAGGAACCTCCATACTGTTTTCCACAGTGGCTATACCAACTTGAATTCCTGCCAACAGTGTGTGAGATTTCCTTTTTATCCATATCATTGTCAACACTTGTTATATCTTGTCTTTTTAATTTTAGCCATTCTACTGAATAAAATAAGTAGGACTGAGAAAGACAAATACCATATGATTTCATTCATATGGAATCTAAAAAAGGAAATGAATAGACCAAAATCAGAGTCAGACATAAATACAGAGAACAAAGTGATGGTTGACAAAGGGGAGGAGGTGGGATAAAATGGATGAAGGGTAGTGGGAGATACTGACTTCCAGTTATGGATGAGTCAGTCACAGGGATGAAAAAGGTACAGAATTAAGGAATATAGTCAATTATATTGTAATAGTGTTGTATAGTGACAGTTGGTAGTTACACTTGTGCTGAACATAGTATAACATATAGAGAAGTTGATTCACTATGTTATACACCTGAAACTAATGTAGCACTGTGTCAACTATACTCAAATAAAAAAATTAATAAAAAAAATTCTTTTTGGTCAAAAAAGTCTTTACATACTACAACATATATTTATTTTGCACAATAACAGTACTCTTGAAAAGTTATATAAATGGAACCTTTATAGATGCAGTGAGAGAGCTTTTTTATTTACAATCAAATGAAATTTAGAGCTAGTAGGCATTCAAAAGACCCAGGTAGTGAATTCTTTTGTCAAGTGGGAGATCACTACCTGAGCCATTTTATATCACCCTCAACTTCATTATACATTATCCTGTATTCATCAATGATTGTGTCATTCATGTTTGTGAATCTTATTTCCTTGTATGTAAGTTCCTTTAAATTAGGAATATTATATCTAAATGCATAAACCAATGATATGCTCATCGGAAATTCCCAACAATTTAAGTTACTTTTTTGTAAGTTAATATTTTAAGATATTTTTCTCCAATGCATTGCATCTGTATACATATAAAGTGTCATGATTTTTAAATTATTGAGAAGCAAAAAGCTGTTTTTAGATTGGCTAAGAATAGTTACAGATGGATTATGGAAACTACCTGATTGTCACGGTACAAGGGGACAGCTAAATCTTTAGGGAGAGAGAATAGCTTCCCATTTCACTCCACTATAACAAATGTGATGAAAGTAAAAGCTGATGTTGTAGATTAGGGTAAAAAGTGGAGAAAGGTGTACAGTTCTAATAACACTAGTGCAAGTGAGAAGGTGAAGTAACATAGATACTGTATGATAATACCTTACATTTATAGCATTCTTCTTTCAAGAACTTCAAAGAACTTTAAATATATTGTCCCATTTGGTTCTACTAATATTCCATTTAGATAGGTAATGGCTAACTTCCATCAGACTTCTGAGGATAAATTCAACCTTGGGAAAATTAAGTAAATTTCCAACTTTTATTTTTTTTTTTTTAAATTTTTTTTTCAACGTTTTTTTATTTATTTTTGGGACAGAGAGAGACAGAGCATGAACGGGGGAGGGGCAGAGAGAGAGGGAGACGCAGAATCGGAAACAGGCTCCAGGCTCCGAGCCATCGGCCCAGAGCCCGACGCGGGGCTCGAACTCACGGACCGCGAGATCGTGACCTGGCTGAAGTCGGACGCTTAACCGACAGCGCCACCCAGGCGCCCCGTAAATTTCCAACTTTTAGCTATTTGTTCTAAAACTCATGTGTCCTTATGCCCAGTGTAGATGCCCTTTTCTGATGACATCATACTGTCTTCTTCTAGAAATAGCTCTTAAAATTATGTATTCTACCTTGGTGAACCCATCCAAAAAGATAGCTTCAGTTATCACTACAGAGATAATTCTCAAAAACATACCTTTAGCCCTGACCTATACCCTGAGTGGCAGCCTCGTATCTTTATTCTATGTAATTCTACACATCCATAGAAAGGAAGTGCATTTATTCTTATTGATGTAGAAATGTGTGCTTTGGGTATTGAATAAGAAATGCGAGTTGCAGAGTAGTGAAATATATATATTCTGCAGGAATAAAAATGTCTGGAGGAATATACACACTCAACTGTTACCATTGGTAGGAAGAAATGTTCAGTGATTGTGAAGTACTTACATATTTTATTTCATATATGTAAATATATTTTATCCATATGTATCACTGTTGTGGTTAAGAAAATAAATGACTTTAAGCATATCTTTTTAAAAAATTAGCACAGATCAAACCAGTACCTTTGAAATGCAGTGAGTCAGAGGGGCACCTGGGTGGCTCAGTTGGTTAAGCACCCAACTCTTGATTTCAGCTCAGGTCATGATCTCACAGTTTGTGAATTCAAGCCTCACCTCAGGCTCTGTGCTGACAGTGTGGAGCCTGCTTGGGATTCATTCTCTCTCTCTCTGTCTCTCTCTCTCTGTCTCTCTCTCTCTTCAAAAATAAATAAATAAACATTTCAAAAATGCAATGAGTCACAAACCAAGTCAGTGTGGTTACATGTATAAGGATAGATATGCAGATCAATGGAATAGCACTATTTCCATATACCTATGGTCAAGTGATTTTTGACAAGATAGCAAAGACAATACATGGGGAAAAAATAGTCTTTTCAACAAATGATGCTGAGATAAGTAGATATCCAAATGTAAAAGAATGAACTTAGACCCCTACTTTATTTAACAATTAAGGGGCGCCTGGGTGGCTCAGTCAGTTGGGCGACCTACTTGACTCAGATCATGATCTCACAGATCTTGAGTTTGAACCCTGCATCAGACTCTGTGCTGACAGCTCAGAGCCTGGGGCCTGCTTCCAATTCTGTGTCTCCCTCTCTCTCTCTCTGCCCCTCCCTTGCTCTATGTTCTGTCACTCTCCTTCAAAAATAAATAAAAATTGAAAATTAACTCAAAATGATCAAATACCTAAATGTGAGAACTAAAACTATAAAATGCTTATTAGAAGAAAACATTGGGATAAATATTCATGACCTTAGTTTTGGCAATGGATTTTTAGATATGACACCAAAAGTATAAACAATAAAATAAGAAATCAATAAATCAGACTTTATTAAAATTATAAATGTTGTTTCTCAAAGAACACTATCAAGATAGTGAAAAGACATCCCACAGAATGAGACAAAATGTTTGCAAATCAAATACCTTATCAAGTACTTGGGTCTAAGATGTATAAATAAATCTTATAATTCAATAATGAAAAGACAAATAACATAATTAGAAAACAGGGGCAAAGATTTTCAACTAGACATTCCTCTTAAGATCATATACAAATGGCCAATGAGCACTTGAACAGATCATTAATATGATCAGTCATCAGGGAATTTTAAGCCAAAACTACAGTGAGATACCACTTGACACCCACTAGGATAGTTATAATAATAAAGCAGAAAATAATATGTGTTGATTAGGGTATGGAGAAATTGGAATCATCATTGCTGTTGGGAATGTAAATAGGTGCAGCAGTGTGGAAATGATCTGGCATTTCATCAAAATGTTAAATACAGAGTTACTATTTGACCTAATAATTTCACTCCTATGTATATACCAAAAAGAAATAAATATATATATTCACCAAAAAGAAATAAAAGTATATATTCAAATAAAAACTTGATATGAATGCTCACAGCAGCATTATTAATAATAGCCAAAAGAGAGAACTAACCCAAATGTCTATCAGTTAATAAATGGAAATGAAAATGAATAAAATAATGATATATTTTGCAATATGGGCGAAACTTGGGGAAAAAAGTTAGTCACAAAAGTCCACATATGAAATGATTTTCATTTATTTAAAATGTCCAGGATAGATACATCTATAGAAATAGAAAATATATTAGTGGTTCATTAAAGCTGGTATGTGTTTGTAGGAGAATTTGTGTGTGATAACTGAAGGGTATAAGGTTTCCTTTTGGGGTGATAAAAATATTTTAAAAGGGATTGTGGTGATGGTTGCATAATTCTGTTAATATACTAAACACCATTGAATTTTCACTTTAAATTGACGAGTTGTATGGCATGTAAATTATATTCCAATAAAACAGTTACAAAATAAACAAAATGTAATGATTCTTTCCAGTGAAAACTTTATACAATGGCCATTGCTGCTGGTGTAGGGATCACACTTTCAGAACAACTAAATTAAAAGATCTTCATTTAAGCTTTATTTTCTCCAAAATTCCCGGTTAACCAGAGATCTCCATTCTCTGATAATTCTAGTTGAGATTATATTATAAATTGCTGTGGGGTATAATGGGTGGCCATAGAATTTCCTTTGGTCTACTCTAGGATCCCATAGTCATTAACTGGCATAGTTTAGGAACTTTATTGTCCATTGTTTATTCTGCAGGATGAGGAAGAGGATCTCAGGACTGAACTCAACCTTTTAAAGAAGTACTCTTTCCACAAAAACATTGTGTCCTTCTATGGTGCTTTTTTCAAGCTGAGCCCCCCCGGCCAGAGGCACCAACTTTGGGTATGTATTTAACCTTGATCTTATTTCCAAAGACTAAATCTCACTTCAGGAAATACATTTTCACAAGCTGAGATGCACTTTTGTGCACTTACAGGAATACTTAAACACTCCACTGCTCAAAGTAGTATGACAAAATGTGTTCTGATTCCTGGAGATGGGAGTAATAAAGTATGGAAAAGTAACATAAGTTCCTGGCAAGGGTCTTCAGGGTAAAATAGAGGAGGACTCAAATGAACACTGGGAATATCTAACATGTTTCTTTTTAAATATCGTTTTGCTGCTTTTAACTTTTTCTGTATATTTGCTGGTAAATTAGAGGTATGGCTAAGGAGACTACCTGATGGACTTGCAAATAGTGACTGGATAAGTATCAATTCTAATTAGCATTCAGCATGAACATATGGATGCATTTAAGTTTTTTCTAAGGAAATGCACTTATGTTTAAACATAACTCCCGGAAGTTCTTTTCTAATTTGTTAGTTGACTTATCTTTTTCTTAGTCTACTTATACCTATACTGTACAAATTAAAGATCAATGAGATATAAATTGTAGAGGGTAACTAAAACATAAGCTACAGTTACCAGAATGTTGCTGCCTCCCACTATGGCAGAAATAGTCAAATAACAAGAAAATGAGCTCTGGTCAGAGATATGTTTATTTCAAAAGGAATATTTAGAACAGAAGTGGGGTCAGTGTCCAATTGCTAGCTACATTTCCATTTCCATTTCAAGTCAAGAATAGTATTGTTTTTTTTTCAAAATAATAACTAAGAATTTTAAGAACCTTCAGTTGTCAAGGAAAGATTGTTCCACTTTACATAATGGACTTTAGGAAGCAGGGCAGTGGACATTATAGAAATATTTTCAACAAGGAACTGAATTGAAATAGTGGTTCTCAAACTTTATTGTGCATCCGAATCTCCTGGAAAGCCTGATAAAACACAGATTGCTGAGCTGTACCCATAGGGTTACTGATTCCGTTGGTGTGGGGTGTGGGCCCATGAATTTGCACTTTTTAACAACAGATGATGATATTTATGCTACTGGTCTGGGTACCACACTTTCAAAACCACCAAATTAGACATCTTCACTTTAATCCCATTTTATTCCAAATGTCCAGTTAAGTAAATCTTCTTTTGTCTGACAACTCCAGTTGGCATTTCATTAAATATTGCTGTACACCTTTAATGACTATTGGTATATTTTTGGCATACAATATTTGTCTTTTAATATAATTTTACTTACAATTTTTTTCCTCTTGCCTGTATGGCAGTCTCCTTATTAGATGTATTTATCAGTACTCAATTCATTCAATTATTCAACATATTTATTCAAAACCATCTATTTGCCAGGCCTTCTGCTAGATTCTGAGATTACATGGATAAGCTGAACAAACATGTCCCGGACCTGTTGGAACTTACAGTCCATTTGCAATAACCAGTATCAGACAAATAATCACACAAATGAGTATATAATTGGTCAGAAGGGAAATAACATGCTTCTATGTGGGCAAATAGCATGCTTCTATGTGGGCAAATAACAAAGGAATCTAAATTAAGTAGGGAATGAGAAACTCTTCTTTAATAAACTTTTTTTTGAACTGAGATCTGAAGGATGAATAAATTATTTGTGGAGGTAAGAGTTTTCATGGGACCATTTACACTGTCTTGCCCATATAAATCAAAATAAATAGGAAGTAAGTAAATGACTAAATGATTACCATTTATAAAGTGTATGTGCCAGGCATCATGCTTACAAAGCTGGGAAAATAATTGAAAATGTCTTTATGTTCCTTTAAGACTAGAGCTCTTCTGATTTAAGTAACATTAGCAAGATTTTTCCAGGGTACATCTGAATGAATGGCTTTAATTTATGTTTGTCATGGTTCAAAATGAGCCACTTTGCTTCCATTACCACAGTTGTACATGTTGTGACCATTTAATACAGTTAACATGAAAATTAAACTTTCGTGGTTTCTCTGTATAATTAGTTTTGTTAGGCAATTTCTTCTCTTCTTTTTTGTGAGAGTGTACTTATGTGAAAGACATGCAATAATATGAATTGTGAACAAATATAAATTAAAGGAATGATTTACTGAAAAGAAAATGTTAGCGTTACAACAAGAAATGAGGTAGACTTTACATATTCATGATTTGGGGCATATCCTTTAGGTTTCCATCATCTATAGCAATAATTAACTTGCCTACAGTTTAAAAAAACATGTTTTGTTGTATTTATAAAGAGGTTTTGACACGGGCACTAATGCAGAAACCTGTGCTTAAGAAAAGTTTGTTGGGTTGATTATAATAGATATATTCTCTTTTACATTGTCCAGGCCTCTAGCAAGCTAATATAGGAAAAGAAGTTTACTAGTTTAGTACCTGATTAATTGATGGCAAAAAGATAAATTTTCTGAGAAATTTTTATTAATAAAGTAACATTTGAACAAGATGGTTTCAGTGATAATAGCCTTAAAATAGAGTTTCCTTAGCAGTAAAGTCATTTGGGAAAAATGCCCTATAGGAATACAATTGATAGTTTACCCCTTGAAATTGTAGTTTGCCACTATCTCAGGAAACAATAATCTAGAATTTAAAAACAAAAACAAAACAATGATAACAAACAAATTTAGTCTTAATGTTGAAGTGCAAATTCTTTTAAGATCCTTCTATCCTGCTTCTTCACTTTGCAATCAAATTGTTCCTTCAATGATCTTTTCTGTTGCACTCCAGACATCACTCAGGCTTGTCTCCTGCACAAGCTTTCTACAGGAATATAGTCATTCTTTTTTCAATAAACTGAATGTTCTTCCTTCTCTTTATATCCAAACACTATCCTTCAAGGCTTAGCTCAAATTCTACCTCTTGGTTAAATATCCCTGGTGTGGTACCTGCCTTCCCTCCCTCCACTGATCTTTGGATAGGTTCCAACTCTTTAATTCCACTAGCCTTTAGAGACTCCCACCAGACAGTTGAGCCAGAATTTGCAATGTCTTAATCCCTAACATTACATATAAATACAAGCCATATGGACTAAAACTCTCCAGATATTTTCATAGAATTACTTTCTAATTCTTGACACTTTGCTGACTTCCCTGCAGATGGTGATGGAGTTATGTGCAGCAGGCTCAGTCACTGATGTAGTAAGAATGACCAGAAATCAGAGTTTGAAAGAAGATTGGATTGCTTATATCTGCCGAGAAATCCTTCAGGTGAGTCTTCATATAGTCATTCTCCCCTGCCTTGAAAATACCTGGGAGTAATATATGCAGTGTACTTTATACTTGCTCATACAGGTTGGTTTAAGAATTCTAAACATAATCTCTGGATCAGGATACCAAAAAAGACCTAAAGGCTTTAGAGAAAGCAAATTTTCAGGTGATGTCTATGTCCTTAACTTTAGATAGGTTGCAATATGGGTAACCAGGCCCTTCCAAACCTTGCTCTTTAATGGTTCTGTCAGAGTTAGACTATTGTGTTCATTGGATCATAGAAATAACCACTTGGAATATTTATTACATCATTCAGATTTTTAGAGTTCTTAAAAAAAAAAAGCTGTACTATATCGTTAGAGATTAAAAGTGAGACAAAAATCCGTGTTTTACAGAATGGCCCCAAACCATCCATAACCATTTTGCAGACAGATATCCTACTTGAAGAATGCCCTACTTTTAAAGCTTGCTTTATTCTGAATACCAAGTTGGATGAGAACAATCTTCTTGATCTACCACACTCAAATTTTTCTGTGTGGCTTAGGTACTTAGGGTCACCCGAGAAGGATATTAACAGAACTGAATCGGACCACTGATATACTGTTAGAATGTCCTTCCTCCCATCTTAATTGTATTCACTTGTGCTAATAGTGTAACTAGTTGAGTGCAAACTCTATACTGAGTTTAAATTCTGGTTCATGATGTATTAGCTGTGTGTCCTTGAATCAGTTACTTAATTTTTCCAAATCTCACTTTTCTTATCTATAATATGAGGTGATAGTAGTACCTTCCTCAAAGGATTGCAGTGACAGCTTCATAATTTCCTTCAGGTAAAGCACTTAGCACAGTGCCTGGCAATAAAGTAAAACAAAATAAAGGATTCAATTAATATTAGCTGTTTTTACTGTTACTTCTGTTATTAATCCCCAGTTATTATTTGGAGCAATCTCACTGAAGCCAGGTCACAGGTTAGTTTTAGTGGTGAACAGGCTGGAGCCAATAGTAAGCCAATACAAATTGCAAATGCTTTCAAAGGAATTTCCATAGTCCCCCAAATTCTCAGCCTACAAGGTTGACTAGAAAATATTCTGGATTAATGAAATGGTTTAATGAAGAATAGAGTAAAACAGTGGCTATGATATTTAAGGTGTCCAGGTCTTCACTCTTATGGTTAGTTGGAAAGATGGAGGCTAGAAAGGAAGGTAAACAGCCCAATGTATACAAATATTACTTTTTGGTGTTCTTTTCCTTTCATGGGTGTCCTGATTTATTTTCCTTTCCTTATAGCCAAAAGCAGTATTTCTGGGAACTGGTTGTAGTAATTCCAGCCTAAAGAAAGAATTTTGTCTGAAAAAAGCAAATCTGGGCCATTTTTCTTACCAAAAGGTTTTCCAAAAATACTAAGAACAGTACCAGAAAGAGAGAAAATATATATAGTGATGTGACTTTTTAAATAAATATACATTATCTATGTGCAGGGCTTAGCTCATCTTCATGCACACCGTGTAATTCACCGGGACATCAAAGGTCAGAATGTGTTACTGACTCATAATGCTGAAGTAAAACTTGGTAAGTTTGTTCTTGTAGTACTTTAAGTGGTGCCCAAAATATTTTAATGGAGAATAATCCTTTAAGATAACTATGTTTTTTATCATTTCATTAACAATATCTGCTACTTATTTAGGCTGTGTCTTCATTGCTTGCAAAACCAGTGAAATTTTGAAAATTTGTTTGGTGAGAAAGGTGGAGCAGGAGAAAAATGCACCATTTACTGCTTCTCTGGAATCCTGTAGTTCAAAACAACTTTTAAATTATAATGGAAGGCTTACATTTTGGTCATTGTTTTACTCTCTATTAAGTATAGGTATTATATTTATTTCAACAATTGAATTGAGTATTTATTATGTGCAAGTTTTTGTGCCATGGACAAGAAACAAAGACAATTCTTCCACATCACAAAGCCATATTTTCCAAAGAACATCAAATAACTTTTAAATTACTTAAGCATAAATTGCTTCTTTGGAATTTCGCCTCAAATATTTAAAGAACTGATATCAGTTGCTCTCATAATATCAAAATCAAGTTCAGAATTAGAAATCAAAAGACCAGAAAGTCCCTGGCTTTCTATTCCAAGATTTAAAGTGGCATAATTTATTTAAAAATAACCACACATATTGTCTCACAGACACACAGTGTACAATTTATTGTACCCTTTAATGTTTAATATAAATATTGTTGCTTGGGTTTTAAATAATACCATATGATTAATGTGAGTACTATGCAATGGCAGATAACCTCATTGATATAGAATATAAATCACTGGTATTAAATCCTGTATTATTTTTAAATGATATCAGTTCTACCATATCTCTAGCATGACCTTAAGATAGTTCCCATTTTCCTTATAAAAAATATAACCATGGCAGAGATTTTTGTTCATTCATTGAGAATATGTTCATTGAATATTTGCAGAAGAAGCTTGAGTAGTAATCGTTCCTGAAATAAGAAAAAAGTAATTTCAAGAAAATGTGTTATGTCTCATGTGTTTAAAAGCTACAAAGCTAGAAATACAATTTTAAGACACTGTGCCAATACCTTGGGGGAATTTGGATCTCATATTCAAATGTGCAGGATAGATAATCTGTTGCAAGGCTACATACATACTATGTTCACATGTGGCAGCACTCCCATATATTTGAGCCAGGTTACTGGCCAACTCTACCATTTGCAATACAGAAGAGAAATTGTTAAGTAAATGAAATGCCACTGAAAAATCTGTCACAAAGTCCATGCACTAAAGCTCATGTACTTTACTCTGTGGGAGAGACCTTTTAGTATGGATAAGAATTTAATCAGGCTTATTTTACATATAACCCTTATACATTGGGTTTTACATTTCTCAGATTCCAGAATATTTTTAAGCAACATATTATGAGAAGGTTGCAGAAAGAAAACCCAAAGCCATCAAAAGGGAGTGATAGGAATGAGACTGGAAAATGATCATATTATAATTGCAATTGATAAGTAATCCTTATATTCTGGTCCCTAGGTCATTAAAGAAAAGGTTAAATTATACCACTGTTGAGGTCTCATCTCTACGTTTGTCTTCATTTCAAGCTTTTCTTGTTTCCTTTACTTCCATCCATCACTGTTTCTTCTAGTCTTTTCTCTTTTCATTTTCTTCCCTGAATGTCATATATTAGCTCATGGCCTTCATAGGTATCTCTTGGCCCTTTAAGTTGGCCCTCAGGGATAGTGAGACTGCTGGGCTCTGATTTAACCTGTTCTCCAAAAATATGTAGATAATGAGATTGTTCAATACCCAGTGATGATTTGCACATATTTTTTTTTTTAATTTTTTTTTCAACGTTTTTTATTTATTTTTGGGACAGAGAGAGACAGAGCATGAACGGGGGAGGGGCAGAGAGAGAGGGAGACACAGAATAGGAAACAGGCTCCAGGCTCTGAGCCATCAGCTCAGAGCCTGACGCGGGGCTCGAACTCACGGACCGCGAGATCGTGACCTGGCTGAAGTCGGACGCTTAACCGACTGCGCCACCCAGGCGCCCCTGATTTGCACATATTATAGGCATTTTTTATTCTTGTTAAATCCTTCCTTAAAGAATTCTTTAAGTTCTTAACTTTTTAATTTTTCATTTCTTCTCCTAAATTCTTCAAACTACTATTTAGACAGTGTTGCTATCCATCCTCTAGATTCCTGGAAACCATTCTAAATTAGAAAATCTACTTCATTTTTCATCCCTGAAAAATTTCATCTACTTTCATTTTTCATCTTTTTTTTTTTCTGGACTAAATAACCCCAGTCTACTTTAGCCTCTTTTCTGTCTGTTACTGAGGATACCATACTAAATATTTTCATATAATGTATCCCACAGATTAATAGAAGACTGAACTTTTACAGTCTAACCTAAGATATAGATACCACAGTAAATATATGCATCTGATTCAGAAGATCTGTAGAAGAACTTAAACTAAATTCTAGCAGAAAACTCATTTTTCTTTATTGGTGTAATAGGACTTTCTAATGTCATGAGCGAGTCTTCCTAATAAGCTACTAATAGGTTTTAGATTTCTTAGATGTTGCTTATAGTGCTGGTCTTCCTCCAGCTTGGTGGCAGTTCCAAACACTACATATGTTATCACTTCAGAGGTTCAGGGTATACTGATGGAACTTTATTTTTAATATTCATGGTAAACTTTCAGCCAAACATACTGTAGATTTATAATAGCTCTCTTTCCAACATAAATAGAAGCAAAAACCTAATTCTCACTCAGTATTTCTGTAGTGGACTTCATGGTAAAGTTTTCTGGGCTGGAATGAAAATCTGTTATCCATTGTGGAATTTGTATTGGCTTTCCAAGTTAAAGCAATAACTTATTGAGCTTTTTGTTACTGATTAATTATTTTGACATATGCTGAATTTTGCAGTGGATTTTGGAGTGAGTGCCCAGGTGAGCAGAACTAATGGGAGGAGAAATAGTTTCATTGGGACGCCATACTGGATGGCACCTGAGGTGATTGACTGTGATGAGGACCCAAGACGCTCCTATGATTACAGAGTAAGTGTGAAGATTCACATAGTGGAAATCAAAGATTGGAAAGGACTTTTAACTAATATTTATTTGTAAATGATAAAAAATAAAAAGCAGGCAACTCCTTTCACATTAAACTCTAATAAGAAAGACTAGCTGCTATTCTTATTTGTGGTTTGATTATATGCATAAATGTAATATTTTCTAAGAATATAGACAACATAGACCACTGGGAATTATATACATTTGAGGAAGAATGTCTAGTTCATGTTGCTTGCAACTTCTTGGGAAAAATATTATATTATGTGGCTTTATATGGAAATTTAACTTCCAGGGGCAGAGAACTTTGTAAACCTAAAAATGAATGAATGTGAAGCCAATTATTAATCCCCACAGTAACTTAGCTTCAAAAAGAAAAAAAAATAATTCAATTACTCAGGGTAATGGAGAAAATCCTTGTCATGGTTCACCTCCAGACCACTGAAAATCAGTGGAATAGACAAATTAAGTAACAATTCATGGTATTTATTAAAATTTCCACTGAAATTGCAATTTGGACAATATACATCTATGTACACATTTCAAAAACCTGATGTGGAAAGAAAACTCTCCATTTGTTATAGACTGGAAAAACCACACTCAGTCTTCACATCATAAGTCATCCAAACAATTCATTGTGGCTTCATTGTGTGGAACCTAGGGCTCAATACTTGAAGTTGATTAATTCAAGTCTCATCTCTTTTCCCTTTTCCTCAAATGCCCTCTGCTTGATCTGCAAGCAGATCCATTGAGAGTTTATAGTCTATTGCTATTACAGGCTATGGAGACTATGGAAGCATAATGTTCTTTTAGGTGACTTGCTATAAAAATGATGCTTTATGCCTGTACAAAATTTTTTGCAGTCTTCAAAGGACTTTCACCTATATTAATCATTTATTTTTTTTTCATTTTTAGCCTCATTTAATTGAAAGAAAGCTTCAACTTACACCATCACAACAATCATTTGAAGCTAAGAACTCTATTAGCTGAGATTCTCAGAATTCAATTGACTTGTTTAGGAGTCATCCAGCCAGCCATTGTACCTCCAGCCCTGTGCCCTTTCCACGTTCTAAAAAACGAAGTACAGTTAATAGTGAGGATAATTTCCTTGAGCCTCTTGGAATATCATTTCCTAGAATAACAATAATTATATTATCAATTTACTATATTCAAGTAACTGCTGAAAATGCTTTTTATATATGTTATCTCATTTAATACTCATACCAGTGCTATGAGGTGGATATCATTATTATCCCCATTTCATGTAGGGTAAAATTGAGGTACAGAGAGTTAAATCATTTATCTAAGAGGGCACAGTTAATAGATCTATGTGATTGGATTTCTTCACAGCAAGCTCCTTTTGTTATTTCAGTTAAGGCAGCAATAGCAATACACTCAAGATGAATTTTCCCTACACTGAACCCTATCCCATAATCGTTCTGTTGTGTGGTGTAGTACTGGCAGATCACAAGCTTAGATAACATCTTCCTACAACACCATTCTGTAATGAAGGTTCATTGTAGAAAACCCATAAAATGGCTCTGGCATTGACACTCCCCCAACCAAAGATTGTTTTGAAATTCTAAGTACTATTAATTTTCCAGCTTAGGTGACTTTGGGTTCATTTTTTCTTTTGCAGAGTGATGTGTGGTCCGTGGGAATCACTGCTATTGAAATGGCTGAAGGGGCTCCTCGTGAGTAAAAATGATGTTTATTTGTTAAAAGCTAGGGAAGCATGCTATACAAGTCTGCAACTTGCACCAGTCAGCTTGTCTTGGTCAGACAGATGCCACACTATTGCCAAACCATAAATGCTGGACTTCTGAGTGATTATCAAATGTTCTAGTCAGAATGGCCAGATATATCTATAAAGAGTTTGTGCTTTTCTCTTATTATATTTTATTTTAGGCTTATTGAGTATTATTTCAATTTAGCATCAAAATTATTTGGTACTGACAGTCATAACTAATAAGAATCTGAAGCCTTTCCAGTACATAGTTATTGGTGGAGTATTTAGGTCTAGAACATTTATAGTCACACACTGCTACTGTTGCAGACTATGACAGTTAAGAGAATCTTCCAGTGTTTCACTGAAAATAAACAAATCCTCAACTCTGGGAAGTGAGTAGTTTTTTTGTTTGTTTGTTTGTTTGTTTGTTTGTTTGTTTGTTTGTTTGTTTTGTTTTTCATTTGGAGTCAGCTCACGTTTGGTGCCTTCCTTGCTCCTTTTAGCAACTCCAGTGTCCTTAATTGCTCAGAAGACTCAGTTTCCTCTTGTTTCCTCCTCACCCCCATCATTTAAATGATCTGTTAGTATTCTGTTCTCTCAGCACACTGCTTTCTGGTAGGAAAGTGAAAATTAAATGTGAACTTAGATATAAATGATTGATAGCCATCTAATGTATGACACCCATAAGCAGGGCATATCTACTGTCCTCAATACCTAAATCTAAAGATATAAATGATACATACATTCCTTGTGTCATTGGAAGAGAAGTGAGAGAAATACCTGGAGTGTTTTTTTGAGGGGCAGGTGGGTGGAGTGGAATTTCTTTGCTTATCCCTTTCTAAGGAGATCCTATAAGTTCCCATGTTCCTGCATGGTCTGTCGGCACAATGCCCAGACAACAAGCTTTATAAGTTTGAAATATCTTAATACTGTGTTTCAAGTCCAATGGGAGTAATTTCAAGGGGTAGAAATAATGGTAACCTGTCCCTCTTTTCATGCCCCCAGAACTGCAAAGCATCTGTTTTGGGTGAATAAAAACTTAGTGATGGCCACATATATAAAATTGAAATGAGACTGGGAAGATGCATATTATTGCTCATCACCTCTTGATTATTTCTCTTTGTGAAACATGGTTAGATTATATTAGATTGAGCAGCAGCAGCAGCATCTTCTCCTCTTCTTTTTCCACCTCTTTCTCCTCCTCCTCCTCTTCCTCTTCTTCTTCCCCTTCTCCTACCCCTTCTTCTTGTTCTCCATCTTCTTCCCCCTCCTTTTCCTCCTCCCCCCTCCTCCTCCTCCTCCTTCTTTTTCTTCTTCTTCTTCTTCTTCTTCTTCTTCTTCTTCTTCTTCTTCTTCTTCTTCTTCTTCTTCTCCTTCTTCTTCTTCTCTTAACAATATGGTATTTCATATGAGTGTTGATGTATGTGTTTTTTTAGGATGCATGACTGCATCAAAGAGTATATGTTTTTTGTTGTTTTGGAATGTTCCTTACCATGTCTTTAAAAAAAACTGTCTTTCTACATTTTGAAGATTTGTACTTCCTAATTCACCTTTATTTAGTTTAATTTTTTCATTCCAAAATATTAAATCATGGGAGAAAAAAAAGGAGTAGTGAGCAAACTCACAGAAGGACTACAGAGAAGGAGTTTTGCACAGAATACACAAATGGCAAACTTCTTACAAAAGATGTGTGAGGACCAGGAGTTTATTAATTTACAATGAGAAAAAATAAGACCAACATGCCTAAATAAGAAATCAGAAGGCTGACACTTTGGTGATGAGTAACTTCAAATAGCCACTCTGCTAAAACATTGGTCTTTCACCAGCCTCCTATATTGCCTGGAGAATTAACTTTGGATAGAAATGATCGTCATTAACTTAACTGTAGAAATCCTCCAGGTTTTGATAATTACCGTCTCAGAGGGGGTGGCCCTCCAAAGTTACAATTATATGCTAATTGACTCTGAGGTCCAGATAAGAAAATTTATTTCTTTCTCTCTTTTTTTGGTGACTCTCTCCCAGAGATGTAAAAAAAAAAGGGGGGGGGGCACGGAGAACATCTTCTCACTATAAAAGGGTGATGTAGAGGTTCTCAGAGGAGAAAAGACCTGTACCATTGCAGGATCCATTGCCAGGATCTTCTTAAGTGCTTGGGTCCTTTCTTTCTTTCTTTCTTTCTTTCTTTCTTTCTTTCTTTCTTTCTCTTTCTTTCTTTCTTTCTTTCTTTCTTTCTGTTTCTTAAATTATACATATGAGTGAAATCATGGTGTTTGTCTTTCTCTGTCTGACTTATTTCACTTAGCATTATACCCTCTATAAATGTATTTTTAAAGGAGGCTTGCTATTTCAAAGTAATGAGCCTCTAATGGTAAAATATTTAGGCATGTTATATGTGGGGTAAAGGGAGCATTTACTGGAATTCCTAAAATTAGACTATATAGGAAACCTCCACTGTTTGACATAGCTCTTGTACCCACCCTGTACTCCATTCCTTTGTGGACTTCTCATTTCCCTTAATGACAACTTCCTTAGTCTATGCTCTAGCTCTTGACCCCTGGGGGTGTTGTTAGTTGACTAAATTATGCTCAAATGTTAATAAATGACAACTGTTTAGTATTGTACAAACTCACTTAAAATATGTTTAAAGGACAGAATCTGGTGACTGAATGGTTATAGTAGGTGAATGAAAAGAACAAAATGTGATCCTGATGTTCTGAGCTTGGGGATAATCCTGCCATCAATTATAAAACTGTACCTCTGTTAATCTTTACCTATGTAATTGAACCAAAAACTTGACCTTTGAACAAGTGCCTTTATATCACTCTAATGAAAGCACCCTGGGAGTTTTTTTCCTACTATCATAAGAAGCTAGTTTGGCATTGTAGTTTTTCTGGAGATGTATTTTGGGAGAGAAATGATGACTCTAAAGAGTCACTGATTTCAAATTGTCCTCACATGAATGACACACCTGTAATATTAGATGAAATTTATTGGTGAGGGTGTGGAGAAAAAGGAATCCTCTTGCACTGTTGATGGAATGCAAACTTGTGCAGTCACTGTGGAAAAGAGTATGGAGGCTCCACAAAAAGTTAAAAATAGAACCACCTTATGATCCAGTAATCACACTACTGGGTATATACCCCAAAAATACAAAAACACTAATTTGAAAGGACATATGCACCCCAATGTTAATTGCAGCATTATTACAATAGCCAAATTATGGAAGTGTCCATCATATATGAGTGGATAAAGATATGGCATACACACAGATATCTATCATCTATCTATCTATCTATCTATCTATCTATCTATCTATCTATCATTTATCTATCTATCTAGAGGGAATATTACTCAGTCAAAAAAGAATGAAATCTTTCCATTTACAACAACATGGATGGAACTAGAGACTATTATGCTCAGTGAAATAAGTCCATCAGAGAAAGACAAATACCATATGATTTCACTTATATGTGGAATTTAAAAACAAAACGAACAAGCCGAGGAAATAAAAGAGAGAGAAACCAAGAAACAGGCTCTTAACTATAGAGAACAGACTGGTGGTTTCCAGAAGGGAGGTGGGTTAGGGGGATGGGTGAAATAGGTAATGGGGATTAAAGAGTACACATCATGATGAGCAATGAGTAATGTATAGAATTGTGAGTCATTAAATTATGTACCTGAAACTAGTATAATACTGTATGTTAACTATACTGTGATTAAAATTAAAAACTTGATAAAATAAAAAAATATATATATTAAGAAAAAAATAAATTTACACTATGGCTCTCCTTTGGGGATATTTTCCAATATAGCACATATTGGAATAGGCTTTTTTTTAATATAGATGTGTGTTTCAAAAAAAGAATGAAAGTCCTGTAATTTGGCACAGACCTGAAGTGTCAGAGTGTTAAAATCTTTATTATAATACCAATAGCTAATATTTACTAAGTGCCTACTCTGTGCCAGACACTTTTATGTGTAGGTTAATGCTCACGACATTTCTTTGAAGGAATTCTTGATTTTTTTTTCCAGATAAAGAAACTTAGGCACAGATAGGTTAAGTAATTTGTTTGAGGTCACAAAGGCAGAACTAGGATTTGAACCCAAGTGATCGTACTCTAGAGGGTAACAATTTGTTACACTGTATCTACTGTTTATACTACACTATATTTAACAATTAATTTAATTTAATTTAAATAAATATACTACACTACATTTAACAATTTGTTACACTATATCTACCTCTTTTCCTAGGACTGTCAGCTTCCAAAACAGATTATTCTCATCTTTTTAGACCACTAAATCATTCTTTATATATTATTGTGCTTAGCTACTTGTTTTGTTGACTTTTTCAGCCTATAATTACAATTTTATAACTACAGATACCTACAACACAAAATACAGAAGAGTATTTGTCTTCATTTTGGGTTTACATCTCTAGATAGAAATCATCCATCACACATTTTGAAATTTGTATCCAGTGTAATTTATTATTAATTTGCCACACCTGACGATGGCGATGCTTGAGGATCTTATAAAATGGACTGTTTGGGGGCGCCTGGGTGGCTCGGTCGGTTAAGCGTCCAGCTTCAGCTCAGGTCATGATCTTGAGGTTTGTGACTTTGAGCCCCGTGTTGGGCTCCGTGCTGACAGCTCAGAGCCTGGAACCTGCTTCAGATTCTGTGTCTCCCTCTCTCTCTGCTCCTCCCCTGCTCATGCTCTGTCTCTCTCTGTCTCTCAATAATAAATAAACGTTAAAAAATTAAAAATAATATAATGGACCGTTTGCATTACAATGAGCTTTTCCTCTGACTACATTAATATGTATCTATTTATTCCTCAGTGTCTCCTTAATATGAAATGTGAAAGAACACTGAGAATCCCCTCTGGAATGAGGAATGTGCTCTGTTGTTACCCTTCTCATTCATTCTAAACATATCTATTTTTCTTTGCAGCCCTGTGTAACCTTCAGCCCTTGGAAGCCCTCTTTGTTATTTTGCGGGAATCCGCCCCCAAAGTCAAATCCAGTGGATGGTAAAGATAAATGACTTAATCTTCTAAACACATTAACTTGACATTTTTTTATGTAGCACATGAGTTTTAATTAATTTTATAATCCTGTTTCAACATCTTTGTTGGACAGTATTTCCTAAAAACTAATATCTTAATGATTAGTTTTCATTAAAAGCTAGCTAGTCAACTAGAAATAAGTAATACCTTCCATATATATTATGATGATGTCACTGCCCTGGAATTAATGGCATGTTTAGTTGTTTCTTCATTAATGGCATGGACCAATAGAAATCATTTGTGATGTTTCTTACTGTGCCTAGATAGGCTATCAGTGATTGTGATATATAACTCAGTTGTTTAGCCCATTGAAAAACATCCACAGATCTAGAGGAGAGAATTTGTTTTTCCAGAGTGCTACCGGCCAACTAAACTTGGGAACCCTTTACACTGAAGCATTTTGACTGAATGTCTGAAGCTCTTGCTTATTCTTAGTATTTATTGCTTGCCCTGGTAAAAGTGGTGACTGTGATTTGATTGCTGGCATTTTTCCTTGTGATTCAATTTAACCCTTACCACAGATTCAGGCTTTCTGGCCACATCTGTTTTCATGGGCCATTTTATAAGATTAGTTAGTCCTGTTGCTATTAACATCTTTTTTTGGATCATCATACCTACACCTCCATAGCTCAAAATACATATAGTCAAGTGAAACATTCAGGCTTCAAAG
This sequence comes from Neofelis nebulosa, assembly GCF_028018385.1. Lineage (NCBI taxonomy): Eukaryota > Metazoa > Chordata > Mammalia > Carnivora > Felidae > Neofelis > Neofelis nebulosa. Next base: position 86,306,056 of record NC_080800.1, read on the forward strand.
TATGACTCCTGTTGGCTGACCAGTCTAGTCTCATGACCTGCATATATTGCATTAACCACTTCATTGCCATACCATCACTTGACTTTTTACCATGTACATACTTCTGTACTCCTTGAAGTTTCTACTACTATTTAAATGCCATTGACTCTGACTTATCTGTAGTATAATGTATATTGTCAAGCTGCAGGATATATGGCAATTGAAAAGACAATTATAACTAGAGGCAACTCTCTCCAAAAATATGATCTGCAGAGTGGCATGTGTATGAGGGTGGGAGAAAATATAGTAGTCCTGAGGATACTCTTTTATCTCTGACTCATTTCTTTTAGGTCTCGTAAGTTCCACAATTTCATGGAAAAGTGCATGATAAAAAATTTCCTATTTCGTCCTACTTCTGCAAACATGCTTCATCACCCTTTTGTTCAGAATATAAAAAATGAAGGACATGTTGTTGAGTCATTAAAGAAGCATCTTACTGGAATCATTAAAAAGAGACAGAAAAAAGGTTAGAATATGTGAACTTTCATTTTACTGGAATGGATATTTAGATGAAAGCAAAATTTATTCATTTTTTCAGGAAAAAATAATATTTTCTTAAGAATTACATTGAAAGTAAAAATTCTGAGGCCTTTGATATTTAGTTTTTCCACTAATATTCCATGTGCAGTTAATTATCTCTCACCTGGTCGTCTGTATATATATAGGATTAAACTGATACTGTTTAGAACTGGCAAATGTTTATATTTACAAAAACCTTGAATGCATCCAGAATAATTTTGTGATGTGCCAATTTTATTTTAAGAAAACTCCTAAGTAAAGAAAAAAATAAATAAAAATATAACAAAATCTATATCTTAATGCTCTTTTTTCTGTTTTTTTAATTAACTCCATTGAGATAAATGGATTTATAATTACTCATCTATTGGCTGTCAATTCTGAAGTAATTTCTGTGCACTATATAAAGTTTGTTTTATACACTAATCTCCAACTATAAGATGTAATTAAAAGAACTAATTTATACAAATAACAGTTTCTGTATATTAATGCCAAAAATGGCAGGATGGATTTTTATCAAATCCAGAGCAAACTACTTAGGAAGTTCTAACTTTATAGGTTGTATGGTATATTCCACGTTTAATTTGGGGCACCATAGGCAGTGTTGTGAGTGGTGATGTAGTGGAAAAGGGGAAACCTGAAACATAGTAGGCATTCTCAGAATAGCTACAGAATTTATTCCAATAGAGTTTATTCCTCCTGCATAGTTATATGTATCCTATTTTGGAGTGAGAAACAGCAGAAATTATTTTATTTAACCATGTGGAAAATTCACTGGACCAGCATTACAAAAGTCAGCCAGTCTGAATTTGGTGTAGGAAGACCCCATTTCTACTTGAGAATTTGCTAATTTCCAGAGTTGCAAGATTTCCAGAATGTTACCTGCAGAAAAAAGCCACATTTATGTGGGAATTGCTTAGATATAAATATAGTTACCCTAAACACTTTTATATAGGAAATTCAAAATAAATCTCTTGTTTGTAAGCTTCTCTATTTCGGTACAGCACAGCTGAAATGAAAGAAGCTGAACATGTTGAATGTAAGTGTAAAACCCAGAATTGAGATTTTCACCTTCTCATTGAAAAGACCAAAGATCCTGATCCTCATTTTCAAAGATCCTCATTGAAAGGACCAAAGATAGATGTGGGCCCAAGACATAAAGTTCTTGCATCTACATCACACACATATAGGCCATGCTCAGAAACCATCTAGAGTTCCTCTTGTCCCTTTCTCCCTTTGCCTTTCTGAATTATTTCTCTTTAGAATTACAGCAACCAAATTTCTAAATTCCCTTTCCTGTGCCCAGAGAAATTAATCTGTACGGAATAGCTTCACTGTGCTGCAAAAGTGGTTCTAAGAACTAGGATATTGTCTACATTACCAACCAGGTGTGACTTGAAGGGTTACTTTCTTGTCCTTGTAAATTTACTTGACATCCTGAGCATTAAATGGTGAAAATTCACTAGGGTAAATTGCATTAATCTCTGCTGATTTTTATGTATATTTTTTTTTATACAAAGGAATACCTCTGATATTTGAAAGAGAAGAAGCTATTAAGGAGCAGTACACCATGAGAAGATTCAGGTGTGTTAGATAAATTGCATATAATTTGTTGTTAGCAATTTATGTAAGACAGTTGATCCTGTGCTGTTGCATTTGACTCAGAAGAGTAATCCTTTCTGATACAACAAATAACAGATCTTTTTTTTTCAAAACATATTTGAATGGAAATGTTGAGAAAAAATTTTTATTACTATTCAAAGATTCTTTCATTTCTGGCAGTAGAATGATAAAGTAGTTTATGAGATAATTAATATTGAGTATATTAGTAATACAAAGAATACTTCAGACATTATAGGAATGATTCAAGAAAGATTTACTGAAAATACCTTTATTGCAGAAAATGTCCATTTTTAAAAATAAAAAAAAAAAGTGAAGCCTGAGTGGCTTCACTCCACTGACAGTTCTTACTATATAGCAATCATTTGTGTGTTTCCTTCTAGAGGACCTTCTTGTACTCATGAGCTTCTGAGACTGCCAACTAGCAGTAGATGCAGACCACTTAGAGTTCTGCATGGAGAACCCTCTCAGCCAAGGTGGTTGCCTGATCGAGAAGAGCCACAGGTTCAGGCACTTCAGCATCTACAGGGAGCAGCCAGGGTGTTCATGCCACTACGAGCTCAGGACAATGCACCTAGGCTTCTACAGGGGCAAGCCCAGGCACCTCAGCGACTACAAGGGGCAGCTCGTGTGTTTAAGCCACTACAGGCTCAGGTTAAGGCGAAGGCATCTAGGCCCCTACAGATGCAGGTTAAGGCACCTCCAAGACTACGGAGGGCAGCCTGGATGCTCATGCCACTACAGGCTCAGGTTAAGACACCTAGGACTCTACAGCTACAAGCCCAGGTGCCAAAAGAACAGCAGGCTCAGGCCCAGCCCCAGGCATCAGAAGAGCCACAGGATCTGGACCAGGTACCAGAGGAATTTCAGGGTCAAGATCAAGTACCAGAACAACAGCAAAGGCAGGGTCAGGCCCCTGAACAACACCAGGGGCAGAACCAGTTACCTGAACAACAGCTGGAGCAGAACCAGGTACCTGAACAGCCAGAGGTACAGGAGCAGGCTGTTGAGCCCACACAGGCAGAGATTGAGGCAGAGGAACCTGAGTCATTACGAGTACATGCCCAGGTATTCCTGCCCCTACTGTCACAGAACCACCATGTGCTGTTGCCACTACATTTGGATACTCAAGTGCTCATTCCAGTAGAGAGGCAAATTGAAGGGTCACCTCAGGCACACACCTGGGCACTAGAGCCCCCACAGGCAGTTGGCTCAGTTCAAGAACTGATAGAGGGACTCTCAAGAGACTTACTTCGAGCACCAAACTCACATAACTCAAAGCCACTTGGTCCACTGCAAACCTTGATGGAAAGTCTGTCTTCAAACATGTTTTACTCTCAACGAGAACAGGCAGGGAAGAAAAAATCAAAAGTTTCTAGTCTAAGGCAGGCATTGGCAAAAAGACTATCACCAAAGAGGTTCCGGGCAAAGCTATCACGGAGACCTGAAGAGTTTGAGCTCTCAGATTTAGAAGCCTGCAGGAGAAGGTGCCAGCGCAGATGGGAAGATATCTTTAATCAGCACGAGGAAGAATTGAGACAAGTTGCAAATGTAAGACTTTCTGATATTTTTACTGAATCAAATATGCAGAGAAAACATTACTAGTCCATGCTCATGTTTTCCCTCTGTAAAACTAAATGAGCTAAATATTCCTTGTGTCCCAAAGAAAATTAACTTAATAATTTGTGCTTCAAATAAATTATCCTAAAATTTCCAGGTAATTATGACTAAATTTGGGAAAGAAAAAGTTGCTTGAATGATCCAGGTAATTGTTTAATATCTTTGTAGAGATATAGTTTTAATTATTAGTTTTCTACCTATTATTCCCTTAACCAATAAAGGAACACTGTATAGACCTTTAAAACTACTATTTTGGATATTTAAAAATTATTTCCATAGCTCAAACTTTCAAGTATAACTCATTAAAATTAAAGACAAAAGAACAACTTTGGTTTTACTCCTCTAACCTCTAAGTTAATTTGCCTTTTTCCCCATAGAATGCTGAACTCTGCTATTTAAGTGAAGTATACTATTTTTTTTATTTTGCATGTTTAAGTCAAGGTTAAAATGAAACGTTAAAGCAGTTTCCAAAATATTTTGTATATAGTTACCATATATATGAATTGTCTCACTAATGTTCCACTATTTTACATAATTAATGGAGTGTCTGCATTGAACATGACATAAGTTACAAATTCATCTCTGCACTCTTGAAATGCAGTATGCTACTATCTTTAGCTTATTTTGGAATAGTCAAAACTATTTGGCTGGAGTTGCTGAATTCAATTTGGCAGATCTAATCTGACAGTGAAGGATTTTGTGGTCTTTATAAGCAAACTAATGAGGTCAGCAGGATTGGGAGAGCAGTTGTTTTCTAATACTTCACAACAACCATTTACATAAAGGAATCCTAAATTAAACCCTGGTGTCAAAATCCATTTATCTGATAATAATTAATGTAGTAATTACAAATGTATCTTGTCTGAATGTCTGGGTAAGTGAGTCTTTTGGTTTATGTTCATTGAGCCAATTAAACACATATTATTTCCCTAACATGTTTAACTTGAGAAAAGGTAGAAGCAACAAGCAAAGAAAGGACCTAATTGATTAATATCAATGAGCGCTAGTAACAACTGAATTAACGGGTTTTGCATTTATAAAAAAGAGTTGTATACATTCCTGCAAGACCCATGGCATTGGTAGCATGACACATACTTATTGTCATTCAGTGTTTTAAGTATATATATGAGAAGCCATTCTAACATGGAAGAAAAGGTCAATAAATAATAGTTACCAATCCCATGACCCTAGGATCTTGTACAGGCATTCATATCTTTATGTGTGATTCTTAACAAAAATATAAAAGAAAAGAATTAATATTAAATCAAAGTCATAGATCTTTTGAATTACCTAAAAATTTGTTAGCATTTAGAGACGTATGTGAGTTCTTTAGCCAAAGGAAAGAAAACTAATTTTCATTACTCTGAGTTGAAGAAATAATATTGATTGGCTTAAGTGTGAAAACAGAAACTTTCTTAAACTCCTAGAGCTCAATTAGTGAGAAATATTTGCACTGCTATATTTCAGATCTTCCATTGCACAGGAGGACCAAACTTTGTAATTATAACTGCTTACTAAAAGTGACAGTTTGAGATTTTGAGGTAAGCTTTAGACCGGAGATTCTTAACCTGGGTCTAACAGATTAGCTGCAGGTGGTCAATGATCCCCCTGAAAATATATGCAGATATCTGTGTCCATATGCAATTAGAATCTGCTCAGATTCTTTTTTTTTTAATTTTTAAATTTTTTTTTTTGAGAGAGAGAGAGACAGAGAGACAGAGACAGAGTGCAAGTGGGGGAGTGGCAGAGAGAGAGAGGGAGATACAGAATCCGAAGCAGGCTACACATTCTGAGCTGTCAGCACAGAGCCCAATGCGGGGCTTGAACTCATGAGCCACAGCCATGAGAGCCGAAGTTGGAAGGTCAACCGACTGAGCCACCCAGGCAACCCTAGAATTTCCTCAGATTCTAAAGGGAATCCAGAACCACAAACTATTAGAATCTTCTGGTTTAAATCAATTTTAATATTTGAAAATTATTCTTTTAAATTGTACATTGGGATGATAGAATTACTCATATTAGTTGCATTTTAACAACAATTAAAATATTTATTTTCCTTTTTGTTTCAAAGGACAAAGAAGATGAATCATCAGACAATGATGAAGTATTTCATTCAATTCAGGCTGAAGTCCAAATAGAACCATTGCAGCCATATGTTCCAAATCCTAAAGGAAATAAAGTAAGTTTCTCAGTATGAGTTGCTGTGACATTAAGTGCCTAAAACAGTGGTTCTTAAACTTTTTGGTCTCAGGGATGCTTTATACTCTTAAACATTGAAGACCCCCCAAAAACTTTTGTTTATGTGGATTGTGTCATTCAATATTTAATGTATTAGAAATTAAAATAAAATATGTACTAATTCATTTAAAAGAAAATAAAAGTATTATATGTCAACATAAGAAATAAATTTTTAATAAACAATAACTATTTTCCATTTTGCTTAATGGAAAACAACTGGATTCTCATATGTGCTCTGCATCCCATTTGTTACCATATATTTAGTATATGCTTAATGAATTATATGAGTAAAAGCTGGCTTCTCACATATAAGCAATTGGGAAGAGAGAATCTTCATAGCTTTTTCAGATAATTGCGGATATTCTTTGATAATACACCAAAGCTAGGGAACTGGAACTTAAAACCCTATCAGTGAAATTTTGCATATTCATAAATATTAAAATCTATTGTTCTATTATTTGCTATGAATAGATGTTTTACTCATGCACAATTTTGTATCTTAATACATTGGTCAGTTGGAAAATAGTATTTCAATGTGTATGTAGATCTTTCAAAATGTTTACACATTTCATTATACAACATCAATAAACAGCATCTATTAATATCACCAATTTCATCAGAAAAATGATTATTGATAAGCTGCCAAGTGCATGGTGACAGATAATAAATTTAAAATTTAAATTTTTACTTCAAAGCTCAATTTTATCACTACTAACAAATAACATCAGTTGTTTTTTCCTTGAATTGACTGGCTAACTTCACTGATTTTAAACAAAATGCCTGCCAAATGCCCAAGTTGAATAATCATAGTTGTCTTGTCATTCTTTTAAGTAAAAACATTGCTCACAAAAAACTTGGGTAGTTAAGCTTATAACACAATCACACATACCTTTTCCATTCATTGTCTCTTTTCTGGGATGTAGTTTATGACAGCATCTGGATCATTTAATCTGTGGTTTATTTTCTTACACTTATAGGAATAATCAAGTCAGTCCTCATAGCCAGGATGATTCTGTTTTCACGACTGTATTAACAGCATTTAGCATAGGGTATTGGTGAAGCCCAAGTTGCAATTTCAGTTCCCATAAGGACAAGAAATTATCATCATAGCTAGCATTCATAACAGCTAGTCATCTAAAAATTTCTTGATCACTAAGGATGAATCAGGTGGCTGAGCAAAGAACTCAGATTCTTGCCTTATTAATAGTGAGTCAGAAGTTTCATTGTTCTTAATCAGCACAAGGGTCCCAGATCACTATATTTCTTCCTTCTAGATGCTTCACAGTGATATCTTTCATGGACAATTATTCTTTTTAAATATGTTACTTCTGATACTAACAGTCCTCTGGAGTGAATAACAGAATATTACTTTATAAATACTAACCACTGGCAGAAGGAACATAAACTGGATTGTATTATTTAATTACAAAAGGCCTTATGTCTCCCTCTCTGCCTTATGAAATTATGACTTTACTCCTACTCTCAGATAATTATTACCTTAAGCATGCCTCTTTAAACAGGAAATATAATGAGTTATGCCTGACTGGTTTAGAATACATCATTTGTCTCATACATACTATTCTTACTAATCATCTTCTCCTTTTTGGAACCAAATTCCTCAAAATTCAAAAGCCAATTCTTATTAGGCATTAGTTTTTCTTATTTTTGGCCTTTATCTTTTCTGAGGAATCCTGGCCTCTGGTTTACTAGTGTCAATAAACTTTCTCAGATCAGTTTCATGAACCAGGGAGACCTAGTCTGGGTCAATATAATGCCAGGGCATGTGAATCAAATGTGGAAAAAGATGCTTATTATCCATACTACTAAACATGTGGTTACATTTGGAAATACTCATTACTAAACAGGTGAACAATTAACATTTTTCATTTCTTATCGATCACAACCTTGATAAGTCACGTTTCTAGAACCTATAGAATGACTTTATGAGCATGAAAATGCTAGAGTTTTAAAAAAATGTAACACGTTTAATTTTTCTTTCTAAAGAATCTAGTGTGACTACCTTGTTGAATGCCAGAATAACCTATTTGTTTTCATTAGTTAAAAATGATTTTAAGTAGAAACCTAATGATATAAAACTAAATGAGGCAAGGCAACACTACATGGTCCTATCTACTAATGTTAGCAGAAAATAATGTGCCCCACTGATGGATGCTGATTCATTATATGTGCTCTTTTCTCAAGCATTTTGCTGCATTAGATGAAGGAATAATTAATAGAAACCAAACTAATTCATTTAGAATTGAAAAAGTATTTGGAAAACTGATTATCATAATACAGTCAAATTGTAGAGTGAAAAAAAAACATACTTTCTTAAAGGTGGGACAGTTTTGACTCAAGAGATTTTAATTATGTAGTGTGTGTGTGTTACAGCTTTTGAAAATCTAGGGTTAGTTTAAAAGGGTCAGTGGGTGAGAAGTTTGAGCTTAAATTCTGAGTGGGAAATTTGGACTTGATATAAAAAGTAATATTAAAATATAGAACATTAAATTAGCAGTTGTTAGACCTATATTCTGATTATAGATATTCTTTAACTTGATGTAAATTCTTAGAAAAGTTATTTTCCTCTCTGGGGCACAGATTCTTCAATACAAAAATTAAAGTGTTTGATTATATAATGTCCAGAATATGTTATTATACTAAAATTCAAAGATACAATCAGAAATTATGGTTAAGCAGCTATAAAGTTATACTAAAATTAGGAAAATACAATCTATTTATGAAAATAAGATTTTATATGTTGTATTTTTAGGAAAATATCTCTATATGAAGAAAGGAATCTTCATCCATAGATTAATAACTCAAAAGAATTTATGATAAAAATTTTTACCAAAGTATTGCCTGTGTCTTTAAGGTCCAAGAGAGATCTACTTCAGTGCCTTACAATCAAGATTGTGCACACTATGTCAAGTTCTCTTCAAGGTATGTGTCTCTAATTTCTATATTCAAATTGCTCATAACTTACTACTACATGGTAAATTAAAAGGTATTTATTTATTTGACACTAAGTTTTGTGTAAAGTCAAAACTAAAATGTTAATGACAGCATCATCATAAATGATATTGTTGGCCTACATTTAAAACCTTAACTGCAGCAATCCATTAACTAGATCTTTTACATTTGGATATACTGCGGTCTCTGTGTCATTTAGTTTTATAATTTGCTGATAAAATCCACAATTTAATTTAAAAAATCAATGAATTCTTGGACAGCTTTCAATTAGTACTTTAAATAAAAAGATGTGAAGTTTCACGTGTATCATGTACTTTGATTATACATTTTATCATGTAGCACATCATGAATCTCATGTACATGTACTACACATTAAAACACTCACAGAATTCCTAACCTCAGAAGCTAATGCCATGGAATGGACAAGCCTGAAATGACCTAAGGGAAAAATCAAATCTAAATCTCAATATTATATCAATGATATTTTATAACAGTCACTGTATCTTTTATCTCTGTAATATTGGTGATCTTCAGTGATTTTCAAAGATCGTGTTTCATATTTTAGATGTTTGTGGTTTGTGTTATATCTAAAAACTAAATTTTAAGGTAGATTTTCCTTAAAAATTATACCCCCTTCAACTCCAGATTATAATGGAGAGATCTTAGCCTATATTCATTCACTCAGTCTTTCACTAAATATTTATTGAGCACCTACTATATTCAAGACACTGGACAGTATGGACAGATTGCATAGTGTTGATGTTATGTAGTATGTATATTCCTACTTCATTATTATTTAAAACCCCATATATTTCTGTACTTAGATTTAACTTCTATGAAGATTTAGGTACTTAGATTTAACTTATATGCAGAAATCTTGGAAAATTGGAAAGCAAGATTAGGAATTTTTGCTTTCTCTACATTCAGTAAATGAGTTGTCATGGTCGTTCTGACTGCAAAGGGAGAAACCTGTTTAATTTTGTGTATCTTTTTTTGGTATCATGGGATATATCTTTAATAAAATCCAGCATATAAAAAGTAATACTGCTGTTACACTATAATTGGCTGTTCACATTTTAAAGGGATTGTTGAATTTGTGAATAGCAAATATATTAACTTTAAATATGATTAAATTTCTAAAAGTAATTAATTACTTTTTAAGTTTATTTGTTTTTTGAGAGAAAGATAGAGCACGAGCGTGGGAGGGGCAGAGAGAGAGAGAGAGAGAGAGAGAGAGAGAGAGGAGCCCAAGCAGGCTCTGCACTGTCAGCAAAGAGCCCGAGGTGGGGCTCGAACCAACAAAAGGTGAGATCATGACCTCAGCCGAAACCGAGAGTCAGATGTTCAACCCACTGAGACACCTGGGTGCATCTTAAATTTATAAACTTAATTTAAATAAAACTTGAGTCTTTCCTGAAATTTGGGGTTATAGAAAAGACTCTAGTATGTTCTAGGCCTAGATCAATAACCAAAGTCCTTCCTATATGGAAATTCCAAAGCAACTATAAAATTTAGCAGCACCAGTCCGAAAAAGCTTTCTGAATATTCCCTGAATTTGAATGTTAAAAACTAGTGTCCTATTTGTATGTCCATTCATTTAGCTAAGTCAGGAACATTAAATCTAAACCAGGACATTAAAAAACGCAAACGTCAAGCTTTTAAAATCAGGATGATCACAGTGGAATATTTGACATGACAATAAGTTTTTATCTTGTTAAAATCAACACATACATATTATGTTTATCACTGTGTTACTAGGTATATAATAATATCTGAATATTACCTTAAAGAAACTTTATTGAATTTTTTGAAATTAAATATGATATGTAAAGGAAACATATACTATATGGAAACATTTTATTTGTATTTTGGAAATTGTTTCTCTGTTCTAGATAAAATAGCACATTTGGGGGGAAATGGAAATTTGAAAATTTAATTCAGCTCTACTTATTTTAGTTTGATATATACTCATAGTTAAAATTTTTTGTTGGTATTGATGTTGAGCTATACATTCCCTTTATGAGTATTAGGACATGGCACTTGCTTTTCTGTCTTTTCATTTAGTGTTCCTCAGCGGTCTGTTTTGGAACAAGCTCAGAAGCCCATTGACATCAGACAAAGGAGTTCACAAAATCCTCAAAATTGCCCAGCAGTATCAGGTGATTCAAAGCACAAAGTTTAAACAGTCAAAACATGGACCTAATATTTAACAGTCTGTATTGCAGAAGTTAAGAAAGAATTTCAAGAAGAAATGAATCAAAAGTGTTAAGGAAGCCAAGTAGAATTAAGACCAGAAGGCCATTGGATTTGGCAATTGGGTGGTCATGGGTGACCTTTGAGAAATGGAAAGTAGTTTTTCTGAAGTTTATTTTTCTCTTTAAGTTGGGTAGTAGTTAGGAATGTGTCTGGGGAGGTGGGAGATGTCAACTTTAGTTTCTGTACCATGTGTGAAAAATATGGAAAAGGAACTTGGGAGAGGCCGTTTTAACAGGCTAAAATGTATAAGCAACCTTTAAAATATTGAAATATTAAGTGGATTAGTTTTAGGCATGTGTTTTATTTATCAATTTGTTATTTCACCACCCCAAAGTAAAATATATATAGTATCTCATAAACATCCCTAAATGTTACAAATTGATGTTTTTACTCAAAACACATGAAAAGTTAATAAAATCATAGAAAATTATTATCACAATTAGTGATAATAATTTCAAACAAGTATTTTATCTTATGATATGCTTTGGAGAGTTAAGATGAATTATAGATTTGTGAAATATTGATATAAAGCTAAACCTTATGTCTTAGGTTATAAAATCTGGCACTATGTACTTTTAACCAACCTAAGTAAATTTAGCAAGGGCAAAATGCCTGACCGAATCCTCAAGTCATCTTTATTTTTTTTTAATTTTTTTTAACGTTTATTTATTTTGGGGACAGAGAGAGACAGAGCATGAACGGGGGAGGGGCAGAGAGAGAGGGAGACACAGAATCGGAAACAGGCTCCAGGCTCTGAGCCATCAGCCCAGAGCCCGACGCGGGGCTTGAACCCACAGACCGCGAGATCATGACCTGAGCTGAAGTCGGACGCTCAACCGACTGAGCCACCCAGGCGCCCCTCAAGTCATCTTTAAAAATGTAGAACACAGATTTTATTAAAATGTTAATAGCAAAAAAGGTATATAAGTGTACTGTATAAAAATCAAATATTTTGAAGACCTGAACTTAAAAACCCCATTCTTCTTAGGAGACTCAGATAATGGTAGAATTCTTTAAATAGTAGTGTCCTCTCATACAGAAATATTATCTTGTGAGAAAATAAGCTTGCATGAAAAGTAACTTTAAGAATATTTTTCTCAGAATCTTTCTGGTTTGACTAGGACTAATTTTGCTAATACTGGGAAAACACCTAAAATTTTAAGGTTTATTTATATTGCCTTTTCTTAAATAAAGAAATTATATGAACATTGGTAAGGGGGAGAAGTGGATAGCATCTGTGTAGGTAATAGCTGAAGTTCTTTTCAACTCTAAAATTCTATTATTTTATTGTGTGTACTACTTAGACCTAGCTTACATAGTTTACTATGCAGGAAATCAGAGCAGCTTACCACAAATTTGCCTCAAAATCTCAAACACTCACCCAAATTTCTTATTTAGCCTAACAACATACCCAGAGACTTGAGAAAAAAAAAAAAAGGTTTCCTGAAGAAAGATAATAAATTGCAAAAGTACTATGCCACAAGATACAGACATAAATTGTAGAGTACATTCTGGATTATATATTCAAAACATAGAAGTGTTTGCAAATACATGATTTTTGGAGTTGTGGTGTCTATACCATAGCTATAAATAGCAATGTTGCAAATAAAAAAGGGATAGTACTGTTTATCTTCAATGTCCAAGCACACTAAAAAAATAAGCAGGGACATAAGTGCCCCCTTAGTGAAACTTTTTCTGGGGATATTCAGCCAGATCTACTGATTTTTGAGCCTAAATATTCTCACTGGATTTTAACCACAGGTGCTATTTACTATACCATAAATCTTAATGTCAAAACTCCAGACTTCAAATCCAGGTAAATTTGTATTTTTAAATATTTTTTTTTTTGTATTTTTAAGTAAGCTCCACACCCAACAGGGGGGCTTGAACTTCCACCTCGGAGACCGGGAGTTGCAAACTCTATGGACTGAGCCAGCCAGGCACCCCTAAATTTGCATTTTAAATGGCAATATTTACACTATAGAATTCAGCTGTGCATTGTGATAGCAAGAGCCACATATGGCTTTTAAAATTAAAACTAAAATTAAAATGCCAACCCCTCAGGCACACTGGCAATATTGCAAATGCTCAATAGCCGTGTGCAGCTACTAGTACTGTATTAGACAATGCAGATACAGAACATTTCTATCACTGCAGAAAATTCTAGTGCACAACATCGCTATAGAAAGATTCCCAGCTTTATAAAAAGCATTAGGTTTTGTCTCTTTTCAGTTGTCCACTTTTCAACTGTATTGAAATACTTCAAGATATATCACTGAGTGGAAATTGGGGGATTAAGATTGCAGGGTCAACTCTTCTCTTGAAAATGTTGTCTAATCTGTCATCTTCTAATGCACTGTTGAGCTCTTTTTCTACTGGTTAGTATGGGAGGCCAGTGATACCACCTAGCTCTTCCTATCCTAGATACATATTATTTTTTAAATGAAACTATTTGTCTACCAGTCTTCCTGGATACCTTCTCACACAGAAATATTTAGCAAGTGTACACTTAATATTAAAAACAGAAAAGCCATGTAGATCTACGACAGAACAAACCTTGAGCCTGCCATTACTCCTGAAAACAGAAATCTAGGATCTTGGCCCCATGATAATTTATTAGGTGGTATTTCCTGAATGGAAAAAAAAAAAGCTACAAGAAACATACCAAGGTATTGAACTGGTACACTATAAAATGAAGGCAATGGTTGCGGTCTTCACTTACTAATGTCTTTTTGGCATTCTACAGAATCTTCTTCTGAGGAAGAGAGTCCTGTAACCTGGAGGAGGTCCCAGTCATCACCGCCTTACTCTACTATTGATCAGAAGTTGCTGGTTGATGTCCATGTAGGTTGCCATCTTAACTCTTAACACATTTATCTGTTTCTTAAAAAACTTCTTTAGACCTACATATTTTCATCTTCACTTGAGGGAAAGGCCAAAGTGTTGTTTTTTAATTAGTATTTCAAAGATAGATTTCCATTGCTATGTGAGTATGCAGAATATGAAATCTAGAAATTAAGCTTGAAATGGAGAAACTTTAAACTGATCATAAAATATTTTATATTCACATGCTTTTGTCAGAACATGTTCAGAGAGGAGAGATAGAAAGGTCTTTGTAGAAGCTAATCTCAAATCAAGGAGTAAAAGCTAGATGTTCACTTTTAGCTAATATAATTTCTTGGATGATGAGGTAATACATAAAAATAACACATTGGGAGAAAAATAAAATGCCCTCTGACAGCATAAACAACAGTCTGCCAGTTGTTTCTGCAGTGTGCTTTCAGGTCACTCCATTTTATTTTTGTAATTATCCCTACCCTCCACATACACATCTCTTTCAGATTGCCTAAAGATTGCTTATATGACACCATACTTAAAGGTGCATTTATATTAATTTGGTTCTTAGAAGTGTTTGAGTTACTTTAAGACAACCTATGTACAAAACTAGAGCTAGGAAATTAAGTATCAATTTTAAGAGCTATGTTTTAATCCTAATATCAGAGGATAAAATGAAAGGGAAAAAATAAGTATACCCTCTATAGAGCATCAAATAATCTGTTTTACTTTCTATCACCAAAACCAAATGTCTACTCCTCAGAAGAAAAGTAGGGGCAATAAAAAACAAAGTGAAAAAATATTTCTCTTTGTGATCCAGAAAGGCCATTAATGATCATAGCCTGAAGTTTGGGTTTTGGCATTCAATCTTAAAAAAAAAATGCTGGCTTTATCTTGTAAATAAATATCTTCATTTCAATTGAAAATATATTTTAAAATATTGTCAGCTTGGAAACTTTCCAATCTAGAAGAAAATAAAAGGCTACTAGAGATTGCATTAACCTTTCTTGTGCACACAGGTTCCAGATGGATTTAAAGTAGGAAAAATATCACCCCCTGTTTACTTGACAAATGAATGGGTAGGCTATAATGCACTCTCTGAAATCTTCCGGAATGATTGGTTAACTCCTGCACCTGTCATTCAGCCACCTGAAGAGGATGGTGATTATGTTGAACTCTATGATACTGGTGCTGATACTGATGGTGATGATGATGATTCTAATGATGCCTATGAAGATACCTATGACCATGACAATGGCAATGATGGCTTGGATAACCAGGTTGGTCAGGTTAATGATATTGGTGAAGACCATGATGATAATGACAATGACGAAGCTATTGATGACAAAGACAATAATCATGATGATGCTCCTTGTTGGCCAAGGTTGGTTTTTTCTGGATTACTTGTACTACCAATATTTTAGAATGTTTCAACTATTTGCATCTTTGTTTTGCTTTCAAATTTTATTACCAAAAGGGTGAATGAATTTCACTTGTATATTAGTAAATGGTTCATTTTTCAATAATATATTTAAATTATTTTGATGCAAAACACTTCATTTTGCATTTTTATATGGTATATTTTATTAGTATTCAAGTATTATGTTCCTTATAACTGGAATTGTTGATGTTTCTGTTAAAATTAGTGCTACTGAGTCATCTTATGCTGTAAAACCACAGTGAGTATATGAAATGGGGTAACAAATAGTGCTACATAATAACTGTGTGATGAAGCCCTGATATCGCAAACAAAATCTCCAAATTTGCTGAGAACAATGAATTGCAAATTTGACTTTCACCTGATAATTTTAGGCTGAAACTTACTAATATGGCATTATTCTTGGAATTCTGCAAACTGCTGTAAGTAAATTCAGTACTCATTCAATTTTATCTTCTTATAGAGCAGCTGCCAAAAGTGGTAATATTTAGTGAAGTGATGTTTTTGGCATGCCACCAGTTGTTTGCTATATATATAGTTCCTTTCTCCTGCTCAGAACAGGCCAGTGTGTTCTTATTTACATATGCTTATGGTTTGTGTTTAAACTGCTCTCGAAGAAGATTACTTAATATAGTAAATGTTTACATTTTTAGAAAAATTATCAGTGGGAGAATTGTTTGCTTTATAATATTGAAATGCATATATTGTTTGGTTAATTTTCAAATGTTATTGGTGGATATACATGGCAGAACAGACTACAGATCATTCAATAGTTTTTTTTTCTTTTTTGCCAACTAAAAAATCTACCAGGAATTCCATTCTCAAATAAATTTGCTTTTGGGGGTGCCTAGGTGGCTCAGTCAGTTAAGTGCTGACTTCAGCTCAGGTCATGATCTCGCGGTTCGTAAGTTCAAGCCTAGCATCGAGCTCTGTGCTGAGAGCTCAGAGCCTGGAACCTGCTTCAGATTCTGTGTCTCCCTCTCTCTCTGCCCCTTCTCCCACACACACTCTGCCTCTCTCTGTCTCTAAAAGATAAACATTAAAAAAATAAACTTGCTTTCAGAATTATCATAGGTATATGTTTATGTTGTGTCTTAAACAAGAAAAAATCATTGAGACATTTTGTTAAGCTTGGTGTTCTTGGCAACTAATTAAATGACTCTCTCAGCTTAATGAAATCTATATTACTTATTTCCTGGTGGTGGTAATAGAAAAAAATCAATGGGATTCTGTAGCAAAGTAGTCAATACACATGTTAGAAAATTGAGGCATATATTAAAATAAACAGAAATTAAATATATTGCAAAAAGAATTATTCGATATGTTGTGGTTGTGCCAAAAATATGGGTTTGATCATTTATGTGGTTGTGAAGTTGTTAATGCATGTAGTCTATTATTTAAGCAAAAAAAAAAAAACATATTCATGCTGCTAACCTAACACATGTTCCTAATAAAGGATGCAAGTTCTCTTCCATCTGCCATCCACATGCAATTGAAGAATTGGTGGAGGTTATGGTGTTAATTCAGTATTTAAGATTGACAGGATATAGGGGTGTTTTTCTTGTCCATATCATGCCGGTAGTGTTCACATAGAACAAAAATGTTCCTAGAGGTGGTACATATGTATCAGACACATCCGAATTCTGTTGTATTTGCTGACTTTCAAATGTGTTTGTGTTCAGTGGCTCTCTATCATTAATTGGATCTTGTTATCAGACCAAGCTATGGTGATGGAAGCTACAAGCAAGATGGTAGAGATGGAAATGATGGTGGAGAAGGGACATGCAGCAGCTATGGAAGTCAGAGAGTCAGTAGAAGCCATGGAGGAAGTGTAGCCAGTGGGGGCAGTGCGGCCATTGGAGACCATGAAGAACATGGAGCCAATATAGGCAATGGAAGAAGAGTCAAGGTAAATGGAGGTAAGGGAGTCAGTGGAACCAATGAAGAAAGTGGAGCCTTTGAACTCAGTGAAGGAGAAAATTACTCAGAGACAGCAGAGACAGATGGTCAAGGATTGGAGAGACTGACATCCCAGGACTTTGAACATCAACAGGAGGTAATACACTATTTGAAAAGGAGAATGAATTCCTCTCCTTGTAAATGTGTTTTTTCATGTGATATTTCACATTTCCAGTCATTCCATATATTTTTAACTTCCATCCCAAAGCCTTAAACATTTTAAATTATAGCTATAGGTAGATCTTTACTTCTTCTCATTTGTATGGTTTCTATTTACTTCTAGGGACAAAAATGTACTTTTTGTTTGCTTTTATTACTCAGATCACACATTTTGGATAGTGTCTCTTAACACATACATCTTTTTTTCTGGGAAGTTGTCATTGTGGTAAAATATACATAACATACAATTATCTATGTTAACTATTTTAAGTATACATTTCAGTGGCATTAAGTACATTCACAATGTTGTACAGCCAATATTACTATTAATTTCTACAATTTTTCATCATCCCAAACAATTAAAACAGTTAACTCCCTATTATGCCTCCCACCAGTTCCCAATAACTTCTATTCTACTTTCTATCTAGGTATCTTATATAAGCAGATCACACAATATTTGTCCTTTTGTATCTGGCTTATTTCCCTTAGCATAATATTTTTAAGGTTTATCCATGTTGTAGCATTTATCAGAATTTTATTCATTTTTAATGAATGAATTCATTCATTTTTAATGAATTCATTTTAATGAATAATATTTTAATGAATAATATTCATTTAATATTCATTTAATGAATAATATTCCATTGCATGAATATATCACATTTTGTTTATCCATTCATCTGTTGATGGTCACTTGGGTTGTTTTCACCTTTTGGCTATCATGAACAGTGCTGCTATGAATACTGGTGTACAACCATATGTTATTGGGGTGCCTGTTTTCGATTATTTCGATTATTTTGAGTGGAATTCCTAGATGTAGAATTGCTAGAGTGGAATTGCTATATTCTATTTTAACTTTTTGAGGAACTATTAACACATACTATTTAAATAGAAGCAATGTATTGTAAACACAATGATTTTATCATTCACAAAACATTACTAACTTTATAAATAGTTTTAAAAATAGTCAAATAGCTTCACAAATGCCAGATCAATAGGAATGATCACAGAGAAGATTTCCTGGAGCATGTGGTATTTGAACTAATTCTTGACAAACAGGAAGTTCTTAGATATCTGAAAACACAGGTGATATTCCAGACAGAGGGAAGATCATGCCAATTTACTTTCCCAGACTGTTGTCCTATCCCACAAACTGGCTTACAAGATGCCATGCTCTTTCATGAATTAGTGCCCTTGTGCAAGCTGTTCTCTCTGTCTGTAAGGCTGCCCCTTCACCTCTTCTCTGCTTGGTTAATTAGTCATCCTCATGATCCAACTCATATATCATCTTTGACTTTTCAGGATGGAATTATATACCCCTCCCTGTGTGCTTGCAAACCTTTTGCCTATAGTTTAATTTTAGTACTTGTGATATCGTATTTGGTTGTTTACTTGCTTTTCTGCCATGCTAGATTGTGAACTCTTAAAAGGCAGAAGCTATGTTTAATCCATCCTCAATTACTTTTCTCTGTCAACTCACCCAATCCCAGGGTCCAAACTAGGAGTTGGTCTATGACAGATAGACACAATAATTACGGAAGAAATTGAGGAAGGAAGAAAATTCCCTAGGTAGTTTCCAATGGGAAAGCAGTGGAAAAGACTCTCTCTCTCTCTCTCTCTCTTTCTTTCCACCCCCCTCCCTACTTGTCTATAAATTAAAGACGTTAAAACAGGATACCCTATCAGTTTTGTTTTCTTAGCACCCCTGGGTATCTCTATCGCAAGGAACAGTTTTTGACATTTACAGAACGAATGGTATTCTTTTCATTTTAATTTAAAAAAGACATGTTGCGGGGCGCCTGGGTGGCGCAGTCGGTTAAGCGTCCGACTTCAGCCAGGTCACGATCTCACGGTCCGTGAGTTCGAGCCCCGCGTCAGGCTCTGGGCTGATGGCTCGGAGCCTGGAGCCTGTTTCCGATTCTGTGTCTCCCTCTCTCTCTGCCCCTCCCCCGTTCATGCTCTGTCTCTCTCTGTCCCAAAATAAATAAATAAAAAAAAAATATTAAAAGTTAAAAAAAAAAAAAAAAGACATGTTGCCATATAATACTTTTGTTGCTGGACAGGTCATGAAAACAAGTCTTTGACAGGGCAGTACAGCTCTCTCAATGCCAAGAATCACTGTTTAGATGCAAAGAAATGCTTATCAATAGAAAGGCTTACCAAAAACAGTTGGTATGTTTTTGCACAGGACATGGCTCCCCACATACATTCTGTCCATTTTGTGCCTTTTATCCTTGAATTTCTTACTCAATAGTAAGTTGATGGAAGCCAACCAGATTTTCAGTGTGGCATGTTCACCCTAGAATTTGTGTTGGTTGATATTCCATCATTAGCTTTGTCATAAGACAAAATAGAATTGATACCCCCAACTCTGGTGACTCTTTTATTTTTTCAAGTGGCTGTTTAGCATGGCATAGCTGAACATAAGCTTTAAAATCAAACTTTGGCTTCAAACTCTGGCCCTCCTACTTATCTCTATGACTTTGAATAAATTATTTAACTTTCATAAGCGTTTGTTTCCTTGTAAGTAAACTGAAGATAATTATACTTACTTTTTGGGTTGATATAAGGATTCACAATAATATGTAAGTAAAATAACTAACAGTGTACTTAGTATATAATAAAATTCCACAAATATTAGGCCCCAAATTTCACAGCTAGGGATTTCAAGTTCATTGAATTTTTCCTCTGACATCAATTGTCTCAATGGATGAGATTGTTGAGTTCTTCTGAGAAATGTGGATTTTAAAAGGATAGGGGCGCCTGGGTGGCTCAGTCAGTTAAGCTGCCGACTGGGCTCAGGTCACCATCTCACTGTATGTGAGTTCGAGCCCCACATCGGGCTCTGTGCTGACAACTCAGAGCCTGGAGCCTCTTTCAGATTCTGTGTCTCCCTCTCTCTCTGCCCCTCCCCCACTCCCGCTCTGTCTCTCTTGCTCTCAAAAAATAAATAAACATTAAAAATGTTTAAAAAAATAAAAGGGCACGGAATTATAAATGCTACAAATTTTGCATTCTCTTTTCCAAATGACCTCTAGGCATATTATATTTCTTTCACAGTTAATCTCTGAATAAAGTCAAAATTGATTTTTGATCTTCTTTTAGGAGCCAGGTGGTAGAAGTGAGGCCTCAAATGCCATTGCCTCAGATGCTGCACCAGCAGCACCTGATGACAAGAATGACAGCATGGATATATTGGAAGCGTCAACACAATCAGGTTTTTCTGCCAGCCACTCATCTCCTTCTAATAGTTCTGGGAGGGCTGCAAATGCTGACTTTGCCAGTGCCATCTGTAAGTATGTTAATATAATCTCCAAATGTTGCAGTCTGTTCACACATTGTAGTGTTTGACCACTGGTTCATTGGTTCATGATCCGAAAAGAATGAAATCATTCTGATATTCAGTTAACATAAATTCGGATGAATGTATGCTTTAAAAAATATATTCTTCACTGAGTCTTTATGGCACCTAAATTTAAACTACAAGTATGTATGGGGCACCCGAGTGGCTCAGTCGGTTAATCTGACTTCGGCTCAGGTCATGATCACAGTTCATGGCTTCAAGCCCTGTGTCAGGCTCTGTGCTGACAGATCAGAGCCTGGAGCCTGCTTCGGATTCTGTGTCTCCCTCTCTCTCAAAAATAAATAAACATTGAAGAAAAAATAAACTACAAATGAGTAATCGAGTCCCTCATCTGGGTTTATTGTTTTTTGGCAATCTAATTGTGGTAATTTGAAATATATTCATATTCAGAAAAGTACTTTAACTATCATGATTTGTGTTATCTGATGGTTTAGGAGTTACAGAAATGATACATCCGGGATAAACAAAATACAATAAAGGAAAACAAACTTTTCTATGCTGCGTCTTATTTGTGGAAACATTCAAGCATATTTGGTGTGTACACTAGCAATTTCTCTGAATATCTTACCTTTACTTCTTCACAGTGTATGCTGGGTTAGTGGAAGCACCTGAGAAATCACCTAAGCCACCATCTGAAGTCAACGTTAACCCACTATATGTGTCTCCTGCATGTAAAAAACCACTAATCCACATGTATGAAAAGGAATTCACTTCTGAGATCTGCTGTGGTTCTTTGTGGGGTATGTTTAGCTTCTTAAAACCGAGTTGTTCCTTTTTAAAGAGTATATTTTTATCAATGTAGCAAACTTGTGAAAAATCATAGATGTTAAACACTTGTTTCTTATTACTAAACCATTATCAAGCAAATAAAACATATTTATTTATAGTAGTTCATTTGTTCCCTTTTTTTTACTGATTTATTTTCATTCAATTCAGTTTGATTTTTGATGCTTGAATTGGCAATCATCCCTACCCTTTTTATTAACTTTGTGTGTGTGTGTGTGTGTGTGTGTGTGTATATATATATATATATATATATAATTAACTTATATGTAATTAATGTAATATTGGATTAGGCTATGATTATTTAAAAATTTGAGCTTAGTATTTTTTTAAATTTTTAAATGATTGTTTACTTTTAAGAGAGAGACAGAATATGAGTGGGGGAGGGGCCAAGACAGAGGGAGACACAGAATCTGAAGCAGGCTCTAGGCTCTGGGCTGTCAGCACAGAGCCCAACACGGGGCTTGAACTCATGAAGGGCAAGATGATGACCTGAGCCGAAGTCGGTCACCGACTAAACCACCCAGGCGCCCCTGAGCTTAGTATTTTTAATTTAGGGTAGTGTGTAGCATATAATACCTAATGAGATATTACAAGACAGATTTCTTTACATTCTTGTTTTGAAATAATTTTGAGGACTGGGGCACATGGGTGGCTCAGTCAGTTAAGCGTCTAACTTTGGCTCAGGTCGTGATCTCGTGGTTTGTGAGTTCCAGCCCTACATTAGGCTTGCTGCTGTCAACACAGAACCCGCTTTGGCTCCTCTGACCCCCCTCTTTCTGCCCTTCCCCTGCTTGTGCTCTCTCAAAAATAAAAACAAACAAATAAATAAATAAATAAATAAATAAATAAATAAATATAATTTTGAGGATTTGTAGAGAAAGTTCCTTTGATAATGTCTTTTTTCAATGTTTCAAGTTTTTATTTAAATTCTAGTTAGTTAACATGCACTGTAATACTAGCTTCAGGAGTAGAATTTAGTGATTCATCACTTAACATGTAACACTTAGTTCTCATCACAATAAATCCCCCCTTACTACCTGTCACTCATCTAGCCCATCACCCTGGGGCAACCTCCCTTCCAGCAACCTCAGTTTGTTCTCTATACTTGAGAGTCTCTTTTATGGTTTGCCTCCTGTTATTTTTTATTTCCCAGTGTACATCTGTTTTGTTTCTTAAATTACACATATAAGTGAAATCATATGGTATTTGTCATTTTCTGACTGACTTATTTCACCTAGCATAATACTCTAGTTCCATCCATGTCGTTGCAAATGACAAGATTTCATTCTTTTTATGGTTGAGTAATATTCCATTGTATATATATACGTCTTCTTTATCCATCAGTTTATCCATCAGTTGATGGACATTTGGGCTCTTTCCATAATTTGGCTATTGTTGATAATGCTGCTATAAACATTGAGGTGCATGTCCCCCTTCAAGTCAGTATTTTTGTATCCTTTGGGTAAATACCTAGTAGTGCAATTACTGGGCCATAGGGTAGTTCTATTTTTAACTTTCTGAGGAACCTCCATACTGTTTTCCAGAGTGGCTGCACCAGTTTACCTTGCTACCAACAGTGTAAGAGGGTTCCCCTTTCACCACATCCTCACCAACATCTGTTGTTCCTTATGTTGTTCATTTTAATCATTCTGATAAGTGTGAGGTGATATCTCATTGTAGCTTTGATATGTATTTCCTTGATAATGAGTGACGTTGAGCACCTCTTCATGTGTCTGTTAGCCATCTGGATGACCTTCGATAATGTCTTAATGATAGATTTTTTCAATCCTTTGCTCCAGAATAATTATAACCATATTAATAAGGCTCAGACAGTATTTTACTAAAGTTCGTCTGAATCATAAATGAAACAATAAATAAATGGAAGGAGGGAAGAAATTCAAAGTAAATTCCAATTTCACTTGCAATTTCATAGATTTTGCTTAATGTATGATTGAACATGGGACAGAATTTTAAATTTAAATTAAAATTAAATTTTAAATTTTTTAAATTAAAAAAAAACATGTCAATTACATCTTTCATGTATTTTCTGAGTAGCCACCTACAACACTGAGAGCAGTGTAGCAAACAGGGACAGAATTTTAAATTAAAAATAGAGCAGTGTAGAAAACAGTATAGTTGTATGGACTGAACAACTTGGAAAAAACCATGTTATCCTCAAAGCTAATATATTATGTCAGATAACAAGAAAGCAAAGTTTACTTCATTATCATTATCATTTCAGTCAGGCAACTACCCAGAGATCTAGTTAGTGTCTCATTCATTTTTATAACTTGTGATTTTATATTTTGAAAAATAAAAGATTATGGTCAAAATTGACTATATTTTCCCCTCTGTCTCTGATTCCCCTGTGGGAGGAGATGCAGTTCCTAAATCTGCCACAGGACATTACTTAGAGAACTGGTAAAGGACAGAGTAGGAAGGTAAAAGCAGAGACACTTGCCTCTTCTCCTTATATCCTTGAAACACAAATAGTCTACAAGTAGAAGGAAGACACGGAAATACTCTCCATTGTATTACTTTGCTGAGTTTTTCCTGTGTATCAGATTATGGGGGGAAAACTCCCACAGTGGTTTGAAGTATATTCTAATTTAGCTTAATCTTCCATTTCAGTCCTCTCATTCAGTCTTTAAACCGTGTTTATATTTGAATAAATAGAGCCAGTAGACAATAGAATGTAGGAATTTAGATAAATAAAAGTAATAACTACTTTCATAGGTATTTAGAAATGTAAGTTTTTAAATATTTGCATGAACACAGACTCACTCAATTTAAAAACAATTTGCATATAATAATTTTAAAAGCATTAAAACCTTTAGTTATAATTAGGAATGACAAATAAACTGAATTGAAGTTTTCATATGCAATAGACATCCTTAATGTTTAATGGTAATTTTCAAAACGGTTGATTAATTTTTCTAAAGTTTGGGACACTGCTAAAGGATGCTCAGATATTTATAAAGTTCTCCTTTTGAGATGCCACACCAGATACCCGCCAGTAGAATATTGCCAGATGGTATTATCTTCTACATTTTAGTGTATTTCAGTGAAATTTGTTCTGTTGATAGACTTCACTGTTACACAGTATGAGGTTAACATTAGCCTAAAGTGTTATCAGTCATGTTTGCACAGATCAGCACACTGGAGTAGCAAAAGTACTAATATAAATTCAGTTATAAAAAAATATGATCTGAGCTAATAATAGTACCTTTCTTTTTATATACAAACAGGAGTGAATTTGCTGTTGGGAACTCGATCTAATCTGTATCTGATGGACAGAAGTGGAAAGGCAGACATTACTAAACTGATAAAGCGAAGACCATTCCGTCAGATTCAAGTTGTAGAGCCACTCAATTTGCTGATTACCATCTCTGGTTTGTTTAAGAACTAAAATTAGCTAAGTAATTATGCAGATAAATTAGGTTCCAAACTAGGCTAAAGACTTTCTCAGGTGACAGTGTTCATAGGAAAGCACTTTAAATATAACCTTAAATTGGGACACCAAACTTTCCTACTTGTGTTTTCTTATCTATTTACAAGTTTGAACTAACTTCTGACTTTCCTTCTGTGTCTGGATATTTGTTGGTAATGCACCTAACCTAAGTCATTGATAAGAAAAAAAACATGTCAATTACATCTTTCATGTATTTTCTGAGTAGCCACCTACAACCTTATGACTCACAATTTTACCCACCCATGTGTACATGACCACATTCATCATATACTTTTCTTGTGATTTGCCAGAAGTTAACAAAGAACAAACTGGACAATAATTGGATAAAAATGAAAGTGTTGTCCCTGGCACAGCCTTATCATGAGAGTCTTCAGATAGGATTAATTACAAGAACAGATACCCTAAGACCTCGACCTTATTCCCACATAGTAATTGAACTTCTTAATTTTGGTCAGTCAGAGCCTGAATCTCTGAATATGAGAGAGCGAGTAAACAGATGTTAATAATAATTGTCACTACTAAACAGTACTCGGTATTAGAAAAGCACTAGTATTAAAGCCAACTGCAGGCAAAAGATGATTGACAAAAGGATAGGAAAAGTTAAAAAAAATAGTTTGTAGAATAAAATGAAGCTAATTACAGCTATTTATGTGTTTGCATACTTCCTGTCTGTACCTAGTAGCTATGTGGCACATTAATTAATGATTATTTTCCTAAAAATTATTAACTCTGATTTAGGTTTTGGTTAGGGGGAAATCCTCTCTAGATATGCTAAAGCTTCATTATTTTTTGATCATGTTTCATTTTCATTAATTTATAATTGCTTGAGGTACACAGATACAGCATTTAGATTTTGAAAACATCTGGGTGGCCAAGAGACTGCACATCTGGAAAACCAATTTATTTATTTTTTATCCAACTTTCTCTAACCCAAATGTGCTCTTTTTAATGCTTAAGTTTCTCTCAAATGTGGATTATTTTTGCATCAAATAATACTGAGAACATCAGTGTAGAAAGATACCTAATTATTTAGAGTACAAATTTATTCTACCTCTTAAGAGTAGAATTGAAATAGACGTAGATGTCTGAATTCTAATGCTGCATTAAAAAATGTCATGCAAAAACATGTAAGATTAATCACAAGGAAGAATCCTATTGTTGGGCCTAGAAATCTTATAAAAATAAACTATAAAAATGAATATGAAGTCACTATGTATACAAATAAATGTGTAATTTAATGGTCTGTTTTTTCTGAAGGAATTGTAAGAATTTGCTGGGATTTACAATTAGAAAATTAACATTAAAGATAAATTGGATTGAGAAAAACATGATAAAACTTTAATTATTTTGTAAGTATGCTGGAAAGAAGGAGCACAAAAAGACCCTTCCCACTAGTCCCGAATGCCCAACAGTGAATATATCAGACATCCCTCTCATACATACATACTACCAGGAACAGCTTCTGGGTCTCTTAATCCCAGAAAGATCATGACTTAGATAAAAGCCAAAACATAGATGGTAATTCTATTGCCTGCACCATGGCAGTCTTAATCTGTCCCAAAGATGTATTTTACATTTCTTCAGATAGACAGATAGGTAGCTGGTAGACATTTTGACTATCTCTTGGAAGTGAGAGACTAAGAAAGACTTTTCTATCATATTTATAAATCCTGAAGGGAAGAATCTAATATAGTGTAGTTTTTCTAAAAGTGCTTTTTACTTTAGTGAGAAGATTTTGTTAAAAGGACAAAATACTGTTATTATTTTCTCTTTCTAATATAAGAAAAAATAGACAGAATTGAAATACTGTTTCTTATCTATCAGGCCATAAGAACAGACTTAGGGTGTATCATTTGACCTGGCTGAGGAACAAGATTTTGAATGATGATCCTGATAGTAAAAGAAGACAAGAGGAGATGCTAAAGACAGAAGAAGCCTGCAAAGCTATTGATAAACTGACAGGTTGTGAACACTTCAGTGTCCGTAAGTCTCTTTTCATGTTTACTATAGCTATATAAAGTTTGCTTTCCTTCATTTAGTAAAGTACATTGGGGGTGCCTGGGTTGCTCAGTTGGTTGGGCATCCAACTTTGTCTCAGGTCATGATCTCATGGTTCGTGGGTTTGAGCTCTGTGTTGGGCTCTTTGCTGAAAGCTCAGAGCCTGGAGCCTACTTTGGATTTTGTATCTCCCTCTCTCTCTGCACCCCCTCCACTCACACTGTGTCTCTCTCAAAATAAACATTAAAAAATTTTTAAAAATAAATGTTTTTAATGGATCTGTGATACCTGTATGGAGATTCATATGATATTATCTTTCTTTGGAAAAGCAATAAAATAGAATCGCATAATAATTCCACTTTTTTAATTGGAAAATTTATCTTAATACTGACTAGGAAACTTTGCAATGAGTAGAAAAGAAAATTCCTCTGTGGTCTGCTGGTTCTTGCTTCCACTGTCAATATTCATGAATATAATTGCTAAATATTTTTCTGTTAGAGTGTTTTCATTTGTCCTATCTCTTTACAACTATCCACTGCAAAATGAGGTAACAACTCCAGGGTCTCAGAATCCTGCTCTCATCTGTCAACAATTAGACAGTTATAATATCCCATTCTGTTCTATTTCTGAAGCAAATCTCCTCTCAGCCTTTGTTTTCTTCCTTTCCTTTTCATTAATTACCCCTTCAGACCGAACTAGTGACATAGATAAAAGATAGCTGGAATTACATGATATTTTAACAGGGTGTTGCTATCCTGACTGACCATTTCTGTTCTGCATATAAAGAGGCTTTTCCAGAATAGTTTTCCATATGTGTTTATATAAGTACACATACACCATTAAAGGGAGAAATGAGTATCCAGACAAACTAGGCATTAAACAACTTTCTTCTAGTTTTATGTATCACTACTCTCCTCCAAATCATATTATATGTATTTAGTAGCCAAAGGTGAAAGAGATCCCAAGATGTTAAACAGAGTTTGTATAGCAGAACTGCCTCCTATTAACTTGTAAATTTTTTAGTTCAACAAGAGAGAGTTTACAATAATCAATTACAAGAACACCTTGCAAATCTGTGTTCTTGGTGAGTAGATGGATTAGTTAAGGCATTTTTTTCCTGGCTGAACCCATTACAACCCTCCCATAACAACTAAAAGCCTTTGTCTTATTGACATGTGAATATAGGAGGACAGTCATGTACTCATATTTGCATGGCATTTTCATAGCCTTTCAAGATCCATAAAATAATGGACTGACACCAATTACTGCCATATACTAAAGTTATAGGAAGTGTTTGCTTAACAGAGAATTTCTTTGCTTGTTGGGGGTATATTAATCATGCTTTTTTAGCCTACTTGGGTGTCGAAAAGAGAAAGTAACAAATAACCAGAGTCAGAGAGAGAGAGAGCGAGAGAGTGAGAGCAAGACCAAGAGAGAGAGGGGGGCCCAGGTATGAATAAAAGAAGGGGGGAGAAGCCTTATATTTTGTCTCTGATGAAGTCTGACTAGAAAGGACAGAAACAATGTTCTAAACAAGGAAAAAGGGTTTTAACACAAAATATAAATCTAGGAAGTAGGACAACATATTCCATAAGAATTAGAAGGTCTGAGAGAAAGCATATACTTTT
Organism: Neofelis nebulosa; assembly: GCF_028018385.1. NCBI lineage: Eukaryota > Metazoa > Chordata > Mammalia > Carnivora > Felidae > Neofelis > Neofelis nebulosa. Next base: position 86,334,954 of record NC_080800.1, read on the forward strand.
TATTCATTTCTCTTTTTTTAAAGCAGCTGTATTTAAATAATTTACATACCATAAAATTTACCCATTTAGAAGTGTACAATCAATGGTTTTTAGTACGCGTGTAGAGATTTTTGACCATTTTCATTATCCCAAAATAACCCCATAGCCATTAGCAATCACTCCACATTCCATCTCTCTTACATTAACCTTATTCTCCTCAGAGTCCTAAATAATCACTGATCTACTTTCTTTTGCTATAACTTTTTCTTTTCTGAACAATCTATTTAAATGGAATCATATATTATATGGTCTTTTGTGACAGGCTTCTGTCACGTAGTATAATGTTTTCAAGGTTCATGCATGCTGTAGCCTGTATAACTTGTATCAATATTTATTATTTTTATTGCTGAATAGTGTTGCATTGTATAGATATACCTTTTGTTCATATGATTTTTGCACATCCATTATTTATACATTTGTACTCTTTACAAATTAATGTGGATTAATACACAAAATGTATTAACCTGTCATACATGTGTCTGTACATGGGAATGCATGTTTTATATTCTCTTGGATGGTACTGCCAGACTGTTTTTCAAAGTGGCTCCACCATTTTACATTGCCGTAAGTATGGAGGCTCCATTTTCTCTTCATCTTTACCAACACTTGTAGATGTCTGTCTTTTGATTCTAGCCATCCAAGTGAAGTGGTATCTCATTGTAGTTTTGATTTGTATTCCCCTGATAACTAATGTTGTTATTTATTTATTTATTTATTTATTTATTTATTTATTGTTGTTGTTGAGTTGTAAGCATTCTTTATATATTCTGGATCCTAGGCCCTTATCAGATATATGAATTTCAAATATTTTATCCCATGTCGTAGGTTATCTTTTCACTTTCTTGATAGTGTTTTTTTGATGCCCCCAAATTTTGATTTGGATAAAACTCAATTTATCTATTTTTTTTCTTTTGTTTCTTATGCTTTTGGTGTCAAATATAAAAATCCATTGCCATGAAGATTTATTCCTATATTTACTACTCAGAGTTTTATAGTTTTAGCTCTTACATTTAGGTCGTTGATCCCTTCTGAATTAATTTTTGCATATAGTGTGAGGTAATGGGTCCAACTTCTTCTTTTGTATGTGGATATTCAGTTGTCCTGGTAGCATTTGTTGAAGAGAATATTCTTTCCCAATTGAATGCGTAGGACACCATTGACCATAGATATATGGGTTTAGTTATAGACTCCAAATTCTACTCTGTTGATCTATATGCCTGTGCCTATCTCAGTACTACACTGTTCTGATTACTGTAGCTTGTAGTAAGTTTTGAAATTGTGAAGTATGAGTCATTCAACTTTGTTTTCCTTTTGCAAGATTGTTTTGGCTATTCAAGGACTCTTCTAATACCATGAATTTTAGGATCAGCATTTCCATTTCTGCAAAAGAGACTATTGATATTTTAGTAGCAATTAAATTTAGTCCATAGATCACTTTAGATAGTACTGTCCTCTTTTTAAAATATTTACATTTTTATTATTTATTTACTTAGTGACTTAAAACAACAGTAATTTATTATTTCTGATAAGTCTGTGAGTTGAGCAAGGCTCAGCTGGATTTTTTTGAATATAGTTGACAATATAATATCAAATTAGTTTCAGGTGTACAACATATTGCTTCAACTTCTCTGTATGTGATGCTGTGTTCACCACAAATGTAGCTACCATCTGTCACCATACAATGTTATTACAATATCGATGGCTATGTTCCCTGTGTTGTGCCTTTTATTTCCATGACTTATTCATTCCCTAACTGGAGGCCTTTATCCCCCAGTCCCCTACACCAACTTTGCCCATCCCCTGACTGCCTTCCCTCTGGCAACCATCAGTTTGTTGTCTGTATTTATAGGTCTGATTCTGATTTTTGTTTGTTTATTCCTTTTTTTTTTTAGATTCCACATATGAGTGAAGTCATACAGTCTTTGTCTTTCTCAGTCTGACTTATTTCACTTAGCAGAATATCCTCTAGGTCCATCCATGTATTGCCCTTTAAGAATGTTAAGTCTACCCATCCATGAACAAAAAGTCTTTCCATTTATTTAGGTCTCCTTTAATTTCTTTCAACAATGTTCTGTAGTTTTCAGTGTACAGTTTAGAGTACTCTTAAAGTCTAATGCATTCACTTCATAAAATTATATAGTTAGTTTTGTCACCTTTCAGGGGGCATCAAATTGTAACTAAAAAGCTTTTCTAATATATATGATCTGTGCTTATATTGTGGTTATAACATTCTTAATGACCAATACAAATATCTGAGTGTTCTTGTTAACTCTGTGGTTTTGTTACTTCTTTGTATTTTATCATTGTAGTCCAACATGAAGAAACAACATATATTGCAATTGCTTTGAAGTCATCAATTCACCTTTATGCATGGGCACCAAAGTCCTTCGATGAAAGTACTGCTATTAAAGTAAGTGGTCTCCATTTTCTTTAGATCATATGGTTTTTCTTTTGAGAAACTGTAAACAAAACAATATTTTGAAATATAGTGGCAGAAATATATACCATTCTTCTACAGTTAATGTAATTTGACTATACCATGTGAATAATTATCATTTAACCCTCTTTTAGATAATTCACAGGTGCCACACAGCAAGGGAGAGTATGAGGGAAATCCCTGACCCCTCCCCTTAGAGGACTACCCTACCAGCTCCTCTCTCCCAATTCCTGTAGTCAACATGAAGACTTTTTCTTCTATAGCCCCAAACACAGGGTTTGGGTGCCACCCCAATGACTTGAAGCTGAGAAATTCCCTGTTCTCTCTTAGTGGGGGGTGGAGAGCAGAGGGAAGGTAAGGAAAAGTGTGGCAATGGTAGAGGGGGGAGCCCCACTGAAAGAGGAATGAGGGAAGAGAAAGCCTTTGCTCTAATTACCAGGGCTACAAGGATGGGGGTGGTGAGGAAAGGGTGGGTCTATATTTCATCCAAGCTGGAACTCTAAACACATTTCTCTCCAGAACTATTGCAAGGAATGGTGGTTAGGCTTATTTGGATTACCAGTAATATTTCCACCTTTATTATGATTTAACTGAACTTCTATGGATCAGTCTCTTAAGGTAACCAGTTGGTGTCCCAAACAACTAAGTCACTAATGATTTTTTAATCATATCTCATAAACTGGGGACTCTTTATGTTTATTAGTTTTTAATAATAGTCCAGAATTTTGTGAAATAGGATTATTTTGTGCTTATTCTGTAGCAGTGAGGACTGATTAATGAACTGGGAGCATTATATACAGCCCAATAACTCCTAATCTGGAGTGAACATCAGAATCATCTGCAACATTTGTTAAAAGTTTAGATCTCAGACCCAACCCCGGGCTGAATTAGTAGGTCTGGAGTAGGGCCTGGGAATCTGTATTTTTAGCAAATGTTTCAGGTGACTTTGGACTAGTTGGTCCATGCACAAGTTTTTACAAAGCACTGATTAAGGGCACATCATGATAGACTCCAACAAGGTATTTATTAAATAATTTTGTATCTAAGGTCAGGATCTGTTTACATGGTATATTTTCGAGGCCAAAACATCACATGTATGCAATAAGATGGGCTAATTTCTATAACTGCCTCTTAATGTCTATTTGAATAATAAGTATGTTCTTTTGTAAATAGCACAGACTACTATATTAGATAGTCTGTCTCTGCCCTGGCACAGGTTACAGGTCTGATCTGATCTCCCTAAATTGGGCCTTGGGTCAGCTGTGAGTATTTGGATATGGGTTTGTTCTTGGCTGTCTGCTGATTGGTCAGAGCTGCCTGATATGGAGCTGGAAAACAAAGAAGATAAGTACCAACAGTCTGTCTAGCCTGATATGCAGTTTCTGGTCAAAGTCCTCCCTCTAGTTCTTGAATCTCACCTCATGACTATAGTATGGTGAATCCTGTGATGCCCAGTCTTCTCCTGTGACCTGAACTTGGCAATGAATCCTGTTTGGCTTTTTGTTTCCTTGGACTAGGAATTATAGGAGCCTAGAGTACAGCCATTCTATGGTAGGTTAACATGTCTGGCCTTTTTCATTCCCTACCAAGTATGCATTGATCAATCAGCAGACTCCGAAGGAGACTACATGTCCTATGAAGCCTATATACGAATACTGGCAAAAATACAGGCAGCTGATCCAGCGAACCGGTTTAAGAGACCAGATGAGCTCCTTCATCTGCTGAAACTCAAGGCAAGGAATTTAAAGACAGCAAAAAGAGTGAAAAGAGTGCAGGGCCATACAAGGTTCTTATAATCATTGGAGATTTGGCCTCTGAAGGAAAACTCAAAATTTAAAACCTCAATATAATTATGTTCTTGTTATAGTAACAGACCTAAGAAAAATTGATAATACATAGGTCTCTAAATGCATTATATAATTTTAGAAATCAACCAGGATTTTATAAACATGTTAAACAAGAGAGCATGGGAACATTTACCTTACTCAGAGTGTCATTTTTGGCCTTTTGGCCATATTTGGTTTTATATCTACAGGTGTTTCCAACAGTTGGTCATAAGCCAGTGACAGTTGACCTGGCTATTGGTTCTGAAAAAAGGCTAAAGATTTTCTTCAGCTCAGCAGATGGATATCACATCATTGATGCAGAATCTGAGGTTATGTCTGATGTGACCCTGCCAAATAACGTAAGATCCCTAGAAATTATTGTACACCACAATTTGAGTTTTTCCAACAGCCAAAACTCTTAAAGATTTAAAAATATGATTATGAATACCTATACTGGAGCTGAAACCTAAAAGATAAGTATAGAGTACCAGAAAGTAGTAATGGATAAACAGAAATCACTAATGGCTTCTTAGTCCACACAGCTGAGTCTGTTTATTCTTCAGATATATTTTGTCTTGCACAGTGTTTTTGTTTGTTTGTTTGTTTGTTTGTTTTTAAATGAATAGAGTTTACACTTAAAAATCTGGACTTCCATTGATAAACCAAAAGGTCTGATAACATCTGGCTCTGATTACTATCTGGCCATTATCAATTGGAAATTATTCCTGTCTGGCCCCTTTTATTTTATTATTATTTTTATTTTTTTTTTGGCTGCCCCCTTTTAGATGGAATATATATATATACATTGCCTATCCATCCACCTTTATGTATTTATAATAACTAGCCCTAGTAGATGTATGAGTTTGCAATCTTTGCTTTTAGTCCTTCTGTACCCCATAGACAGATTCTTTAAAAATACAGCAGTATTGCAACATTATTATATGTACCCTCCTTCATTATCCAAATCCTAGTGCTTTAACTGTGGCATATAGAAAATTATCATAGTGTTCTCTTATATAGTATCAATTATAGTTAGAATTTCTGATCAAAGGATTCAGCAGGTTAAAAGATAATGTACTTCAACTCTGAACTCTTAAATAATTATAAATAATGAGACTATGGGAAAATATCTAAAATATGGATAATTGTAAAAATACCATACACATAATTTATAGAGTTCGAACATAATACCCCCCCACACATGCACAATACAAAATATGATTCTGAGTGTCTCAAATTTGATGGTAGCAGTGATGTTTGCTTTATTGAAAATTATGTTTTTTAAAAAAGAGCTGAAACAACAAATCTCTGCTTCACCCTTTTTTAATTCCCCAGTTTGTTGACAACTAAAATTTTAGCAGTTCAGCATTATATAAAAGTCCAGGAGAAAACTTTTTTGTACTTTTAAGTCACTGTAGTAATATGATATTTTACATAGCTTTCAGAATTGTCTCATACATCTCTGAAAAATTACATAGAGCAATTGTCAGATCATTAGTGGAGACATTTAAAAAAACATGTTGGTCATATTAACAATCTAATTAGCTGATCACTCAGTTGTCACCTATGAGTATATAGAAACCACCCTGTTTATAATGTAGAAAGTATTGAACCAAGCCCAGCCAAAGTCACTTAGATATGAGTTCAGATTAATATTAATGTAAGTATTATAGTACTTGTCAGTTGGAATGTCTTCCATAGCTTCCTGAATCTTTTTTTATGACATGGCAGATAGCCTTCATGTTGAAGCCAGTGCCATATTAAACATTGCAATATTGGTCCAAGTTTATACTTATTTGAAACATCATTCAGGAAGATTGTACTCTGTGTTCTACTTGATTACCAAGCAAGGAGAATTATTTCCTTTTGAAACAATCAGTTCATTATTGTAGAAGCAAGAATGAGAGATCAGTTTTTAAAAAATTATTTTATGACCTAATTATGATACCTTAAGTATTTTCAAAAAATAGTATTTTTAGCTAAATGCCCCAGTGTCCTGACCCATTAAAAGAGTAAGGACTCTAATAAAATGGAGGGGAGTGTCTTCTGAAACAGAATGCACTAAAAATGCTATTTTTTCAAGAGCTCCAAACTACAAAACCTGTAATGCTACAAGGGAGCCATGTGTGCTAAAGAATATCTGGTTACTGCAGGAATCTTCTGAGAAGCAAGGGAATTACCTCTGAGGCTTTCTGGGTTTACAGCAGTCCACCTCTATTCTAAACAGATGTTTTTAGACAACTTTCTTCCTTGAAATTTCTTTTTCTCTCTTCCTTCATCTCTTTTCTGATTCAATTGCTCATGCAAGTGCCCAGGGAACGCATTAAATTTGCTTTTCGCCTCTGGATCCCCATTTTAGTTTTAAGAATTGTTGTTGCTGAGACATGGCCTCAAGCACTTGGCCTGAGTGCGCTGGGTTTGGCAAGTATAGTTTCTGACCTTATTTTCTTGTAACTTGCTAATTTAGAGAAATAATAAAGGAATGTAATTGTTCATTTCTCAGAGAAATACTACTAATGTGGCAATTTATGTAGTTTAAGTGAAATTTATCACATTGTTTTAGCATCATAAAATTAACGAATTCTTAGATATTGCTTAATATTTCATATTATGTCACCTGATACATCTCTCATGTCTGAATTGTGTATTGAAGATATTTTATGATTATATAAATTAGGTAAGAAATTCTACATTTTTGTGAAGGGAGAATGGCTGTTTTATTTCAAGCAGTGATGAATATTATAAAGTTGCCCCTTGTAAACATTTAAAGCTCAAGCTTTTTTTAAAGCTAAATTTCTATTTCTGATGTAAATTAATTGTGTAGATAACCAGGGATTGTGTATTTGTTAGTTGGTTCACATATCCATCGCTAAAGTATTCATTAGTGTGCTGAAATGAATCTGGAGTCCAACTCTGTAACAAGTAACGTTTCTTTTATCATTATACACACTTTGTTAAATTTCAACAAATTTTCCTGTGTTGGAAATATCTCTCTGCTTTTTTTCAAACAAAGTTTTCTAAAGTACACTATTTAAACAGTGATGTCTTTATGACATGGAAAAGGCTTTTTTCAAAGAGAGCATGGTGTTTAATATTAAAATGTTAGATAGCATGCTGTTTAATATTAAAATAGAAGTTTCTTTTCCTCCCTGCACTTCAAACCCCTTTTTGATCTTTATTGCTCAGTCAAGCTGCTTCAATTAAAGTAGTAGTGATAAAATATTGGACATATAAATCTTTATGAAACATAATTCCAGCCCCTGGAAATCATTATACCACAGAATATCATCATTTTACCTGATTCCTTGGGAATTGGCATGATGCTCACCTTCAATGCTGAAGCCCTTTCTATGGAAGCAAATGAACAACTCTTCAAGAAGATTCTTGAGGTGTGGAAAAACATACCATCTTCAGTAGGTATGTAAAACATTTTTTCTTTTTTATATGATCCCATAGAAACTTCTGTTTTCTGAAATATCACATTTCCTCAAGGCATATAGGGTTAATTTAAGATACTGCATACTTACTAAGTTGTGTGTGTTTGCCATATGCTTAATGAAATCACAAGGCTACTACAAAGAGTCTAATTTCAACTGCTTTAGTTGTTCATGTGCAATAATCATAAAATTAAAATAAGAAAGGAATTCCTTTCCACAGTAATCCATAATTTTACTTTAATTCCCTTTGGTTGCAGATTTTATGCAGATGTTAGAAATGCTTCATTCCCTCACACTGATGTTAGGGGGTTACCTTTATCTTAGGAGACTGCCAAATAATCATAAAAGAAGAGCAGAATATCTCTATTTCATATAGTAAAGTTATCTGTTTAGAGAATGATAATCCTGTGAAGAATCAAATACAAACTAAATATGTGACATGTTGGTTATCACTAAGATTTCATCGTCCTTCATTTACATAAGAGATAAATATGACCGGCTGGAATGCCTATTAGGTACTATCCAGGTGGCAACATAAAGAAAACTGACTTCGTCTTCATCAGGCCAGAACATTGTTTTCTTCTTGACCAATGTAGGACTGCTCATCTACAAAATATGAATAACTTGACACTCTTGTGTATGTTTCTGAGGTTTGGTGACTACAAAGGTGATTGTAGATAAGAAACAGAATGCATATGAACAGGAAAGTATTAGGGAGAATAGGAAGATTTGATGGAAGGTAAATGATCCTGAAAGGAAGAGGAGATTAATGAAGCAAATAAAGGGGAAGGGGGAAGGGGGAAGGAGAAGTAAAGGGAGGGAGGGAAGGAGGGAGAGAAGGAGGGAGGGAGGGATATAGAGAGACAGAGAGAGAGAGAGACAGAGAGAGAGAGAGAAGGGTAATTTGTCTGTTAAAGAGTTGGAAGCTTCTGAAATCTTTATGAAATGGTTAAGTGTGATTCCCATGTGGCTTTAAGGACCAGTTTGAAAGAACTGCTTTTTAATGGACTTTTTTTCATTATGGGATGATGGCACTTTGCATTGCACTTGCAGAATCCTTTCTTTTTGCACACATAGTGTTAAGCATTGTCCTGAAAACCTCTTCCAATTTCTTCAAACAGGTAAGAACTCCCAAAGGGTTTAAAACCATTTTCAGTGACAGAGGTAAATGCTTATAATTGACAGATCTGGGACAAAAGAAACTGCAAAATGAATCTTGTTCTAACCTTTACAATGGTACATTTGCAATCAATACATTAATCAGAAATTGAAATAAGGAAATTCAGCTGAAATGGGAAACTGGGCAAACCCCTATATTTATGCCACTGGACAATCATAGGAATCAAAGGGTCTTAAAATGTCATCTCATAAGCTCTTATCCTTAGGCAGGACAACTTCTGATGTAAAACAAAAAGCTATTTTAAGTTGCAAGAATTTGAAAAATGTATCTCTCCATGTAAAATAAAGTATGGCACTATAAGAATGTGATATTTTGGTTTGTGTATTAGGGGTATTTTGAGAATATACTAAAGACTACAGTATAACACTGATATTAAGGAAATCAATTTCTCCTTCTGTCTAAAAACAACTGCTTTGTTATTTAAAACTAACCTAGATCCAGATTTCCCCAATCTAAAATTTACATTACCTTGAGATATAATAAATATTTTCAATAATAAGATCATTGATTTGTATTTTCAAACAAATAAATAGAGACTTAGCATTCACAGCAGGTATCACTAAACATACCCACTCCAAATCATTGGATCCCATTTCATAAGCAAGCTAGCTCAGTAGCTAGGTTAAATGGCAAATTAATGTTTTTCAGAATTAAGGTGAAAATTGTATAATTCCATATGAACTGTGTGCTTGGACTCAGCAAGTACCCTGTGTGTTAAACTTAGAATTGTTTGCTCTGTGTGGTTGTTGACAAAAATAACAATTTTAATAAAGTATTCATATAGGTGAAAAAATTCAAATTTGGATAGACTAAATCTATTACTTGTTTCCATCAATCAGGTCATGGATTCCCCTCACTTACTTTGTATCTGGAGTGTTTTTAATTCTAGTCTGAAACTAGACTTAAGTCTTCTTCCAGGAGAGCCATTTGTCTGAATAAAAATACAACTATAAAATATAATTGTACAAAAAAGTGAAATTATAATTTAATTACAATTTTGTGGTCAACTTCATACACAAAAATACTTTGAATTACAATGGAAAGGAGACAAGAGATAATAAATGCTTAGTAGGTTTTAGTTGAGGAATTCTAAATGCCTCACACTGTGCCTATAAAAAGTCACTTTAATCAAGTTTAATAATTTTTTCATGTGTCCTTTTATGCATATTTAATTTTTACATATATAGGCCAGGTAAATTTTGGCTTAAAGGTATTCTAGAACTTTTGACAATGATAAAAATGTTAAGACTATATTATAACAACTCAGTTTATTGTGCTTATAATAGAATAAAATGGAGGGGCGCCTAGGAGGCTCAGTCAGTTGAACATCTGACTCTTATTTCAGCTCAGCTCATGATCCCAGAGTTGTGGAATTGAGTCCCATGTCAGGCTCAGTGCTAAGCATGGAGCTACTTAAGATTCTTTTTCTCTTTCTCTCCCTCTGCCCCTCTCCTCTGAACTTGTACTCTCTCTGTCTAAAATATATATATATATTTTAAAAATAAGAAAATGGGAAGTCTAATGAACTGAATTCTGATTTTAGTCATGTTAATATAGGAATGGAGGTGCCTTATTTTGGTGTTCTCTAGACTATTTCAGCTTGACATAAAATTGTGATATTATTTTAAGTGCAGGATTGGATTTATTTATGGAAATTTGCTTTCCTATAAAGTACATAAAAATCAAAGTAAATATTAAACATTTAACAATAATACTGCTCCCTGTGTCAGAAAATACCTTACAGCACCAGATGACTATATAGCTAGTTACATAATTAGGTTTTTCTGCTTTAAGCAATTTTCATAATTTTTTAATTGAAATTCAGTTAACGTACAATGTTATATTAGTTTCAGGTGTACAACATAGTGATTTTACAATTCTATACATTACTCAATGCTCACCACGATAAGTGTAGTCATTATCTGTCAACATGCAATTGTCATAATCTTTATTGCCACCAAGTAAGTGACACAGAGTCCAAAAGTTAAAATCTTAATAAAATTTCCTGAATAAGATTGAGCCTAAACAGTATCAAATTAGGTGTAGTTCTGTTTATAATGTGGTGGTTCATTGACTTCCATTAGAGTTGCTAAAGTCATTATCTGAGCAAGTCATTTTTTAACAGTTTTAATTTTGAAGTTAATCAGGTTTTTATGTATGTCACTTGAGCATAAATACAAACCCTTATGGAATGCTATACCTCAACCAGACTGTAAAATAAAAAAAAAAATGGCTGTCAGTAGATTTGACTTTTTACAAACAGGATAGAATTAACACTTAGCTTTTTCTGTGGTATTAGGGTATATGAATACAAAAGTTAATTGAGATCTAGTTACTCAACGTTGATCACAATTGTAACAGTAGATAGCTTGCATGAATACCACTGCTGAGCAGCATAATGGGCAGATGACTAACTGCAGAAGGAGGGAAAAAAGAATATGTTTACCTGAACTATAATAATGAGCTTCTTAATAATCAAATGTTGACTGCTTTTCTGCTTTTTATATTTTTATTGCAGCTTTTGAGTGTACACAGCGAACCACAGGATGGGGCCAAAAGGCCATTGAAGTCCGCTCTTTGCAATCAAGGGTTCTGGAAAGTGAACTGAAGCGCAGGTCAATTAAGAAGTTGAGATTTCTGTGTACCCGAGGTGACAAGGTATTGTTTATATCCCCTAGTTACAGCAAAAATAAAGCAAACAATGAAAATTAAACAAGGAAATCCAATGCCTTCTATCCATAAATATATTTATGACATAATTCCCAAGTTGGCAAACTATTTATGAAAACAGTTTTTCATTTTGCAGTAGTAATATCAATTTGGTAAATGATGATAATTTGATTTGAAAAAAAAATTTTTTTCTAAAAAAGTAAAAATCCTAATTATGTCCTAAGAAAACCTTAACCATTATTTTGTGCGATGCAAAATCCATTATTGCCTTTGATGCACAGTTCTGTTCATATTTGTATTAATGATAATTTGAAACAGAATGCTTGAGTAAATCTGTCTTTTATAGTTTTCAACATAATTCAATAATAGAAGAAAAAAGTATTTATGTTTCCCAAACACCTAATATGTGGTAGAGTTTGTGCTAAATACTCACAACATTACTTTAATCTTCACAAGTGGATATTATTTCCATTTTAAAGGTAAGAAAAATAAAGTTAAGATTTGTCAATTTTTGTGTAGTGTGATCATTTTTAACAACCAATTCAGATACTTTAAATGGAAAAAATGCATTGTATAAAATCATTACAGTCTCTACATATTATGAGAAATAATAGCATGAAAAAATAATCCTAATAAAATTATGAAACATCTACCTTTGGAAGACATTGCAGAGGATTCAAATTAATATTAGAACAACCAGGGTAAAGCATTGTGCATCAAAGAAAAATACTGGTTTGCAATATGACAGGACATACATGGGGAAGAATCAGTGTTTGAGGTCAGATGGTCTTAGCATGCAGTACCGGCTCGGCCACCTAACTAGGTATAAGAACCTGGAAGTTTGATTTATCTTCCTGACCCTTAGTTCCTTCATCTCCCAAATGGAAATATTAAAAACTGCTTTGGTAATAATTTTTACAATTAGTGTTAATGTGCATATAGTAAGCATATCATATACTGCCTGTATATAAAATGTGTTAAGTCAAGGGTAGCTAGTGTTATTATCATCATCATCACCATCATCATCACCATCATCAATATCAAAACTCTTCTAAGTATATTCATTGTGGATGTATAAAGCCTTAGTCCTAACAAGGAGGCCTCCATTTGCTATTTATATTCATGTTCTGTTTTAATTTTCTGTATGGCACAGACCATATTCATAAGACATGTTCCTCTCTAGGCTGATTAATGTAACTCATACTATCAATGTATTGATGTCATGTCGATTCCACTGAAATAGAAAATCCCACAAAATAGAAAGTTTCAGTAGCCATTTAAACACCGTTAACAATGCCAAACAACATCGTTTAATACATTTCCTCATATTAAAAGAAAAAGTAAAGCCAACTTGAGTAAAAGATTTTTTTTAAAGCAAAGGGGAATCCTTAACCAAAACAAATCAAGAATATCAGCAGATAAATGCCGCAACAAAAACCTAATTTTATTTAACTATATAAAGTACAGTTATATAGAATATGGTAAAAGATTATTTTTAAATATATAATTTAGACTCTGTACCAATTTAAAGTCTTGTTCTTTCAGGAAATCCTGTTTTGAAAAAAAATGTATGGCTTAATAATTTTAATTGGTTGATGAAGAACAAATGAAATTATAGTTGTATCTGTAAAATATCAGATAACAATGTATAAAATATTTACTGATGGTGTCTCTTTCTCTCTTTCTAAAGCTATTTTTTACCTCTACCCTGCGCAATCGCCACAGCCGGGTTTATTTCATGACCCTTGGAAAACTTGAGGAGCTCCAAAGCATTTATGATGTTTAAAAGGTTCCAGTGATTTATTACAACATTTACCAACATCATAAATATGAAATATGTATCTTTAAATTTCTGAGATTAAATGAGCATTCAGTTTTATTGTTAGGGAAAAATTAAATCAGATACTTTACTTTTAATGTAGCACAAAATAATTCTAATGAGAAATGCAGCTTTATATATAAAATTAACTATAGCAAGCTCTGTGTACTCCAATGGTGTACAATGTCTTTTGCACAAACTTTGTAACTTTTGTTACTGTGAACTCAAATGTTACTCTTAGTACAGTTTGGACAGTATCTATATTCAGATATTACTACATGGAGTAAAGAAACCTGTAATGAGTTAGATTCCAAGTAGCTTTCAAAATAATTGGCCCTGAGTGAGATTTTTCAGAAAGAAATAAAAATAGCAACAAACTATATGCAAACTTGCAAAGTCATATAAAGAACCAAAAGTTAGATTATTAAATGAAAATAATAAGAACTATGCTACAAACAAGACTAAGGCTGAACAACCTGCATGCCTAGAGAAAACTACAGTGATAAAGGGGAAAAGGCCACCCATTTCCTTACTGTTCCTTGACAGTTAAGCCCCCAGTCAGAGACCAGTTGTGTTTTTTTCATACCATATTCAGCTGGTTTTCTCCTGATAAGAAGGAAGAAAGTCTTAGATGCTTGATGTTCCTCAGAACCCCTGAAGATGTGCAATAGCTGTTTGTTTGTTTGTTTGTTTGTTTTTTTAAACCACCAAATAACAGTTGCAAGCCTGAATACAGGACTAAACTCCTATACACATGTACTGTAGAATGAGTTGAGGTTTTTTTTTTTAATACTTTAAAATAGGCGTCAAATTCTAACCCCCAAAGACAGATTGGTTGATTTATAAAAATTCTTATCTGGCCAAAAGTGGGACCATCAGACAACATGGAATATTTTCCCAATCCTAGATTGAACTACATAAGAAGTTCCCCTCAGTTATTAAACAAAAAGAATAAAATGCAACAACAAAAAAACTTTGGCTGCTAATACTTTTTTTTTTCCCATTTCTATTTCTGTAAAATAAGAAATTAATCTAAAAGTGACAAGTCCACATGTAAGGACTTAATGTTTAGGTAAAAAAAGAAAAAGAAAAAAACATTTTGAAAAAAATACAACTTTCATCAAATTTAGAGTAGTGACAATCATGTTAGTCCATCACCCAATATGTTATAGACGCCATAGATAGGTGGTGTTTGGTCACCTATGGTAACTGATACCTGGTGAAAACCATAATTTCTACATATCCATCCTCAATACCATGGTTAGTTCTGGGGCAAGAATAAGCAACAGAACTACCACAAAGTATACCTCAGTATAATTCCTCTAGTTCTGCTTCAAGAGTATGAAGACAGTGCTAGTGGGATAATAGTTTTCAAACTACCTGGTTAACCAAAATAAAAAAGCAGCTGACTATGTGTGATTTCGTGATAGCACATTATTTCTTGGTGCCTTGGTGACAAGAATGATGATTTGGATTTTCCTAACAACTTACATCAAGAGTGTAGTAGCTCAAAATGAATATTTAGGAGAACCTAAATCCATGAATTACAGAAATAAATGTGATTCACATCTCTGTTACTGTGACACAATAATGTGATCCTAAAACTGGCTTATCCTTGAGTGTTTACAACTCGAATGACTTTTTAAATGCAGTAGTTTAAAGAGGAAACAAACATTTATGTCAAATTATTTCCTTAGAAGTAGTCTTCATTATTATAAATTTGTACACCAAAAAGGCCATGGGGGAGCTTTGTGCAAGTACCTCATTGCTGAGCAAATGGAGCTTGCTATGTTTGCATTTCAGAAAATTCTTTCATTTAAGTAGCGTGTAGAATCAAGTCTTTTAAAAATTCATTTTTCTTCATAATATTTACTCAAAGTTAAGATTAGAGAAATAAGTTTCATCTTAAAATCATATTTTTAAGGCAGTAAGACAGTAAACTAGTTTAGGAAATCAACTCCCATTGTGCTCTGTGGCTGTTATTCTAGTAAAACATAGACCATGGTGAACTGAATCTACAGAGATGTACCAAAGTAAACAAACAAGAAAAATTGCAGACGTGTAGCTGAACTTTAAAGGATAAGTTGTTAACGAAGAAAGGAGGCTGGCACACATCACAAAGGGAGATTGAAATGTTGGATAGCCAAATAGGATTGAAAATATTTAAAGTGGTGTATAAGTAATGAATATCTCAAATTTTGATGTTATTCCATATGGAATTTGTATACCCTTTGCCAGCTGAAACAAGAAAGTGAAGGGGCAATTAAATTTCATAGTCCGTGCACAGTAATGGAAGAAATTATATCTATACCTCACCTTGTAGATCAGCACTTGGCAGTCCGAGCTCATTACAGAAGCAATGGCGGGGTAATCCTGGCTAGCCAATTCTCCTAGCCCTGTGATTGAAAGCATGAAAGTTCTAGCAGGTTGTGAGTAGCATTGGGACAGAATACAGTTTTATTTTAGTGTATTTTAGTTTTTTTCACCAAAGCTCTTGTCCAAAATAAAAGGCATTGTTGGAAATATTTGAAAACTAAAAAATGATGTATAAAGAGGGCTAACAAGAAAAGCTCTGAGTGATTAGGTCTGTTGAAGTAAGGGAAGAGCTCAGAGGAAATAGTAGGAAAGGATAATCGTTTAGATAGTAAAATAGGCAAAGCAGAAATCACACATGTACATGCACACACATATACATACACACATGCAAACCATTAGAATGCATAATTTTAATATTTTCAGTGCTACCAGTTTCTAGATAAAATAATCACTGTGTTTTCTGCCAGCACTCATTTAATTGAAACAGTATTCATAAAACCAGGAATAATGCCACATGCACTCAATGGGATCTTTTAAATACTCTTCAATTATTTTTTTAAATGTGCCTATTTAAATCAATTTGTATTCGATATGTGCTTTAACTTAAAAAATTATTGAAATAATCTTTGAGACTGCTAATTGTTTCATCAGAAAGTCTGCAATGAACCATGTTCAACCTCTAAAAATAAACATTTTAAAAATTATTGAATGATATCATTATTTGAAATATGCTTGTCTAATGCCTCAGAGTTAGGATTCATTCAGGGACTATTCATTTCTTTAAATTATGTAATAAGGCACTGATTGGAAGTTGTCAGAGGTTCTACTTGCTGTTCCATTAGGAATTCTGCACAAGGAAATTTATAATGATATGACTAAAATTCTTCTGTGTATACTGGTGGACGGAATTAGAAACCAATTAATTTTCCTCAAAATATGTGGGAATTTACACAGACACACAGTATCACATGGCATGGGTAAAACCCAAGGAAGTTTTAATGTTGACCCCATTCCCATCCCACCCCAGTGTCCTGAAATCCAGTGGGGAAGAGGAGAAACCTTATCCAAAGAAAGGAATAAAATATTTATAATTTCTTAGCATTCAAGAAAGGGTTTAGTGCAGGCTGATGGTCAAAAATGGAAGATGGAGTAATTACAGCAGGTTGTCAAGGAAGCTGAGTCCTTCAGTTGGGAACAGAAGAGGAATAGCACTTCTCTCAAGCAGGTCACAGAATCATTAGAGACCTGGCCCCATGAATATCCTATTGTCTTGGGACATTATGGAGAAAAGTTTAACAAGCTTTCCCATTAGGGCCGGCTGAGTGTGGTTCTAATTTGTCAAGTGTGGCAAGGTGTTCATTAGTTGGGTTACCTAGACATGACAAGCTCATCCAGGCTTTTACAGTCTAAATTCTCAGTGCTTCTATGATCAAATTGACTCATTCAGCTTGATATTTCGAGCCGACAGACTTCAACTATTTTAAGGGGCAGAGAGCCATGGAATAAAAATACTATCACAGATTGGAATTAGAATGGGCAGGGTGATGACCCAAGGCTGAAAGAGGGCATTATCCTAGGAACCCTTTACCAAAGCATAGGAACAAGGTAGGTCATAAGTAGAAGTTGCTAATAGTAACGTTATCACTCTTGAAAAAAGCAGTGGGTTTACATACTCCAATACCACACTTCTATTAACTGAATCTTTTCCAACACTATGACTTCCAATATAATAGCACCTTTTTATTTACAGGGCCTTTGGCCCTCAAGGATATTCAAGTTTCTGAAGATAATAAAGTCATTGTGTATAGCCACTGTTTAATTGCAAAAATTAAATAGAAGGTAGCTAATGAATTAAAGGCCAAACATGTATTAGAAAACATTGTCATGGTGCCTGGGTGGCTCAGTGGGTTAAGCTTCTGACTTCAGCTGAGGTGATGATCTCACAGTTTGTGAGTTCGAGCCTCATGCCAGGCTCTGTGCTGACAGCCCAGAGCCTGGAGTCTGTTTCAGATTCTGTGTCTCCCTCTCTCACTGCCCCTCCCCCACTCATTCTCTCTCTCTCTCTCTCTCTCTCTCTCTCTCTCTCAAAAAATAAACATTAAAGATAAGAAAACAGTGTCACATGTCATGTCTTATGTTCACAACCATTTCAACTAATTTAAAAAAGTAGTTCCTGAGGGAGTAAAACTTATTCTATATGGATTTATATTTTTAGAAGCTATTCCATACCATACTGTATAGATGAATGCAAAATCAGGTTGGGGATTAACTTTTTCTAATAGCTTTTCCACCCTTTATGTCAAAGTGACTCATTTGGTGCTTAGCATACAACAATGATTCATGAAAACATGAATTGAAAAGGAGAAATTGACCTTTTTTGCCTTGATTTTCTTAGTGCTATTTTATTTGCAAAGTTTAAAATTAAAATTCACAAATCCATTTGTTTCACCAAAGTGCCATCTATATTCAGATGACCAAAGAGTAATGACCTATTTGGGGTAATTTCAAATGATTTTACTGTATAAACCTAAAATGAAACAAAGAATAGGTCAAGATAAAATTAAAATTTGCAGTGTCTCCTCAAGTTTTGTTTACCTTTATTTTTTTGGATTTTTTTTATTTTTTGTTTTTATTGTAGTATAATTAAGATACACTGTTAAATTAGTTTCAGGTGTACAATATAGTGATTCAACAATTCTATACATTATTCAGTGTTCATCACAGTAGGTGTACTCTTAATCCCCTTTTATCTATTTCACCCATACCCCACCTCCTGCATTACCTTTAAAAGCAATACATGAGGTCCATCGGGCCCGGGCTCATCACTGGACAGAATCTGTTGGTATTGGCCAGTCCTCTACTTTTCTGACTGTGGACTAGATTTCCCATAAATTTCAGTGGTTTGAGTCAGCTTTTCCCACTTTCTTTCCTGTGCCAGAGTTTGTGGGAGTGTCTCCTTTGTGGGGGGAGGAGTGCAAAGGTCCCAGTGGACACGGGAGAATGGCAAAATGCACTGGTGTTGGAGTGAAGATGATAAGGGTGAAGCCTGGTACCAGATGTGTGTTGTGATTTGCCCTAATCCTTGAAATGCTGCTGCT
Source organism: Neofelis nebulosa (assembly GCF_028018385.1). NCBI lineage: Eukaryota > Metazoa > Chordata > Mammalia > Carnivora > Felidae > Neofelis > Neofelis nebulosa. The sequence continues at coordinate 86,353,776 of NC_080800.1, forward strand.
ACATGGTCACATGAATTTTTCTGGGTTGGGCTGGTGCCCAGCTGCAGTCTCTGGATACCAGCAGCCTCATTGTCTTGCAAACATTCCTTAAGGCTAGATGGAACTTGGCCATTGCTCAGCGAGAGCCTCCCCCAGAAGGTCAGAATGGGTCAAAGCCACAGCCCCTCAGAAGCGAGGGGTTGGGAAATACAGCCACATCTGAGATGAATCTCAGGAGGGAGGTGCTGCCTGGCAGCCTGAAGGCTTGGTCACAGATGGTGTAGAAGTGGGGAGTGTTTGGGAACCAGAGACAAAAGAGGGGTGTTTGAATGCTAGTGGGAGAGAGCACAGAGTTCTGATACTACAGACTAGGTAGCTGGGTGACACCATTTTTACCCCTTCCGCACATGCACATTCACGCCTACACACAGCACAACAATCCACTTCAGTAAGCTAAGCAGTGCCACCTAGTGGAGAACAGAGCCATTACACTAAGCCCTGCCCAACTAGGCCAACTGCACTTTTAAGGAGCACCACAAATCTCCCCTCCTGCTTAGTTTACACAAAATGCTTCATAGTTTGAATTCTAGGGGAAACCGGATGTAGTTTCAATCATATTTGATTCTGTTTGCTGGCCCATCTATTTAATTTTTTTCTTTCTTTTCTTATTCTTGAAAAGAGAAAGAGAAACTATTTTTATGTTCCATTTGTATTAAAAATATTTTCTTTAATTTTTTCTACTATATTTTTTACTTTTTTGTACATCTTTATATTCTATTTTACTTCCATCATTTCATTTTATTCTATTTTATCGTATTCATTTTTTCAACTTTTTAAATGTTTTCCTTTTTTATCCTTTTTTTTTCTTTTCTTATCTTTCCCTTTTTTCTCTAATCTATCAAGTTTCTTTCAACAACCCGACCAAAAAACACCTAGGATCTAGCATGTTTTTTTTTCAATTTTTTATGTTGTTTTAATTGCTTAATTTTCATTTTTTGTACTTTATTAATTCATTTTCTTCCTTCAAGATGACAAAATGAAGGAATTCACCCCAAAAGAAAGAACAGGAACAAATGACATCCAGGGACTTAATCAACACAGATACAAGCAAGGTGTCTGAACCAGAATTTAGAATCACTATAATAAGAATACTAGCTGGGGTTGAAAATAGATTACAATCCCTTTCTGCTGAGATAAAAGAAGTAAAAACTAGTCAGGATGAAATAGAAATGTTATAACTGAGCTACAATCTTGAATGGTTGCCACAGCAGCAAGGATGGATGAAGCAGAGCAGTGAATCAGCGATATAGAGGACAAACATGGAGAATAATGAAGCATTATAAAAGAGGGAGACTAAGGCAAAAGAGCGCAATATAAGAATGAGAGAACTCAGTGACTCATTAAAAAGGAATAAAATCCAAATCATAGGGGTCCCAGAAGTTGAAGAGAGACAAATAAGGGTAGAAGGTTTATGTGACAAATCATAGCAGAAAACTTTCCTAAACTGGGGAAAGACACAGACATCAAAATCCAGGAAGCACAGAGAACTCCCATTAAATTCAACAAAAACCAACTGTCAACAAGGCATATCATAGTCAAATTCACAGAATACTCGGGCAAGGAAAGAATCATGAAAGCAGCAAGGGAAAAAAAAGTCCTCAACACACAAAGGAAGATAGATCAGGGTCAAAGCAGACCTATCCACAGAAACTTGGAACGCCAGAAAGGACTGGCAGGATATATTCAATGTGCTAAATAAGAAAAATATGCAAACAAGAATTCTTTATCCAGCAAGGCTGTCATTCAAAATAGAAGGAGAGATAAAAAGTTTCCCAAACAAAAATTAAAGGAGTTCATGAACACAAAGCCAACACTGCAAGATATTTTAAGGGGGACTCTCTGAGGGGAGAAATGATGGGGAAAAAAAGACCAAAAGCAACAAAGACTAGAAAAGACCAGAGAACACCACCAGAAACTCCAACTCTATAGGAAACATAATGGAAATAAATTCATATCTTTCAGTACTCACTCTAAACATCAATGGACTAAATGCTCCAATCAAAGACATATGGTAGGGGCGCCTGGGTGGCTCAGTCGGTTAAGCATCTGACTTCAGCTCAGGTCATGATCTCACAGTTCGTGGGTTCGAGCCCTGTGTCGGGCTCTGTATTGACAGTTCAGAGCCTGGAGCCTGCTTTAGATTCTGTGTCTCCCTGTCTCTCTCTCTGCTCTTCCCCTGCTTGCACTCTCTTTCTCTCTGTCTCTCTCTGTCTCTTTCTCAAAATAAATACACATTAAAAAATTTTTTTAAAATAAAAAATAAAAAAGTTTAAAACGACATAGGGTAACAGAATGGATAAGAAAACAAGATCCACCAATATGCTGTTTACAAGAGACCCATTTTAGTCCTAAGGACACCTTCAGATTGAAAATAAGGGTATGGAGAACCATCTATCATGCTAATGGTCACCAAAAGAAAGCTGGAGTGGCCATACTTATATCAGAAAATCGATTTGAAAATAAAAACTGTAACAAGGGATGAAGAAGGGCATTATATCATGATTAAGGGGTCTATCCACCAGGAAGATCTGACAATTTTAAACATTTATGCTCCTAGCATGGAATAACCCAAATATATAAATCAGTTAATCACAAACATAAAGAAACTCAATGATAATAAAACCATAACAGTAGGGGACTTCAACACCCCACTTAAAGCGATGGACACACCATCTAAACAGAAAATCAACAAAGAAACAATGGCTTTGAATGACATACTGGATTGGATGGACTTAACAGATATATACAGAACATTTCATCCTAAAGCAGCAGAATACATATTCTTCTCCAGTCACATGGAATATTCTCCAAAATAGATCACGTATTGGGACAAAAATCAGCCCTCAACAAGTACAAAAAGATAGAGATCATACTGTGCATTTTTTCAGACCACAACACTATGAAACTTGAAATCAACCACAAGAAAAAATTTGGAAAGATAGCAAATACTTGGAGACTAAAGAACATCCTACTAAACAATGAATGGGCTAACCAAGAAGTTAAAGAGGAAATTAAAAGTACATGGAAGCCAATTAAAATGATAATGCCAGACCTCAAAACCTCTGGGACATAGGAAAGGTGGTCATAAGAAAGAAGTATATAGCAATCCAGGCCTTCCTAAAGAAGGAAGAAAGGTCTCAGATACACAACCTAGCCTTATACCATAAAAATCTGGAAAAAGAACAGCAAATAAAACCCAAAACCAGAAGAAAGCATAAAATAAGAAAGATTAGAGCAGAAATCAATGCTATTGAAACCAAAAAAAAAAAAAAAAAAGAGTAGAACAGATCAATGAAACCAGAAGCTGGTTCTTTGAAAGAATTAACAAAATTGATAAACCCCTAGCCAGTTTGACAAAAAATAAAAGGAAATGACATAAATAAAATCAAGAATGAAAGAGGAGAGATCATTACAAACACAGCAGAAATACAAACAATAATAAGAGAATATCATGAGCAATTATACGCCAACAAAATGGGCAATCTGGAAGGAATGAACACATTCCTCGAAACATATAAACTACCAAAACTGAAACAGGAAGAAATAGAAAATTTGAACAGACCCATAACCAGTAAAGAAATCAAATTAGTAATCAAAAATCTCCCCCCCCCAAAACCCAGGACTCCAGGGCCAAATGGCTTTCCAGGCAATTCTACCAAACATTTAAAGAAGAGTTACCACCAACCATTTTGAAGCTGTTACAAAAAAATAGAAATGGAAGGAAAACTTCCAAACTCATTCTAAAAGGCCAGCATTACCTTGACTCCAAAAGCAGACAGAGACCTCACTAAAAAGGCAAACTACAGACCAATTTCCCTGATGAACATGGATGCAAAAATCCTCAATGAGATACTAGACAACTGGATCCAACAATACATTAAAAAAAATTATTCACCACAACCAAGTAGGATTTATACCTTGGATGCAGGGCTTGTTCAATATCTGCAAAACAATCAATGTGATACATCACATCAATAAAAGAAAGGACAAGAACCATATGATCCTCTCAATAGATGCAGAGAAAGCTTTTGACAAAATACAGCATCCTTTCTTGGTACAAACTCTCAAGAAAATAGGGATAGAACAATCATACCTCGAGATCATAAAAGCCATATATGAAAGACCCACAGCTAATATCTGAGAGCTAAAAACAGAGCTTTCTCCCTAAGGTCAGGACACAGGGATGTCCACTATCGCTACTGTTATTCAACGTAGTATTGGAAGTCTTAGTCTCAGCAATCAGAAACACAAAGGAATAAAAGGCATCCAAATCAGCCAGGAGAAAGTAAAACTTTCACTCTTTGCTGATGAAATGATACTCTATATGGAAAACCCAAAGATTCAACCAAAAAACTGCTATAATGGATCCATGAATTCATGAATCCATGAAATCATGAATCCATGAATTCATGAATCCATGAAATCAAAGTTGCAGGATATAAAATCAATGTACAGAAATCAGTTGCATTCCTCTACACCAATAATGAAGCAACAGAAAGAGAAATCAAGGAATCGATCCCATTTACAATTGCACCAAAACCATAAAATACACAGGAATAAATCTAACCAAGGAGATGAAAAATCTATACACTGAAAACTATAGAAAGCTTATGAAAAAATTGAAGAAGACACAGAAAAATGGAAAAATATTCCATGCTCCTGGATAGGAAGAACAAATATTGTTAACATGTCAGTACTACCCAAAGCAATCTACATATTCAATGCAATCCGTATCAAAATAACACCAGCATTCTTCACAGAGCTAGAACAAATAATTCTGAAATTTGTATGGAACCAGAAAAAACCCTGAATAGCCAAAGCAATCTTGAAAAAGAAAACCAGCAGGAGGCATCACAATCCCACACTTCAAGCTATACTACAAAGCTCTAATCATCAAGACAGTATAGTACTGGCACAAAAACAGACACTCATATCAATGGAACAGAATAGAGAACCCAGAAACGAACCCACAAACGTATGGCCAACTAATCTTTGACAAAGCAGGAAAGAATATCCAATGGAATAAAGACAGTCTCTTCAGCAAGTGGTGCTGGGAAAACTGGACAGTGACATGCAGAAGAATGAACCTGGACCACTTTATTACACCATACACAAAAATAAACTCAAAATGGATGAAAGACCTAAACATAAGACAGGAAGCCGTCAAAATCCTAGAGGTGAAAGCAGGCAAAAACCTCTTTCACCTCGACCTCAGCAACTTCTTCCTCAACATGCCTCCAGAGGCAAGGGAAACAAAAGCAAAAATGAACTATTGGGACCTCATCAAAATAAAAAGCTTCTGCACAGCAAAGGAAACAATCAGCAAAACTAAAAGGCAGCTGATGAAATGGGAGAAGATATTTGCAAATGACATATCAGATAAAGGGTTAGTATTCAAAATCTATAAAGTGCTTATCAAACTCACCCAAAAAAACAAATAATCAGTTGAAGAAATGGGCAAAAGACATGTATAGATCTTCTCCAAAGAAGACATCCAGATAGCCAACCAACACATGAAAAAATGCCCAACATCACTCATCATCAGGGAAATACAAATCAAAACCACAATGAGATACCACCTCACATTTGTCACAATGGCTAACATTAACAACTCAGGCAATAACAGATGTTGGCGAGAATGCAAAGAAAGAGGATCTCTTTTGCATTGCTGGCGGGAATGCAAACTTGTGCAGCCACTCTGCAAAACAGTATGGAGGTTCCTCAAAAAATTAAAAATATAACTACCCTAAGACCCAGAAATTGCACTACTAGGTATTTATCCAAGGGATACAGGTGTGCTGTTTTAAAGGGGCACATGCACCCCAATGTTTTAGCAGTGTTATTGACAATAGCCAAAGTATGGAAAGAGCCCAAATGTCCATCAACAGATGAGTGGATGAAGATGTGAGATATATATACATACATATATATATATATATATATATATATATATATTGCTCAGTAATCAAAAAGAATGAAATTTTGCCATTTGTAACTACGTGGATGGAACTAGAGGGTATTATGCTAATTGAAATTAGAGAAAGACAAATATCATATAACTTCACTCATATGAGGAATTCAAGATACAAAACAGATGAACATAATGGAAGGGAAGCAAAAACAATATAAAAACAGGGAGGGGGAAACATAAAAGACTCTTAAATATAGAGAACAAACAGAGGGTTGCTGGAGGGGTTGTGGGAGAGGGGATGGGCTCAATGGGTAAGGGGCATTAAGGAATCTACTCCTGAAATCATTGTTGCACTATATGCTAACTTGGATGTAAATTAAAAATAAATTAATTAGGGGCGCCTGGGTGGCTGAGTCGGTTAAGCCTCCGACTTCAGCTCAGGTCATGATCTCATGGTTCATGAGTTTGAGCTCCACGTCGGGCTGTGTGCTGACAGCTCAGAGCCTGGAACCTGCTATGGATTCTGTGTTTCCCTCTCTCCTGCCCCCCCTTTCTCTCTCTCTCTCAAAAATAAACATTTTTTAAAAATTAATTAATTAATTAATTAATTTAAAAAAGCAACACATGAGGGACCACACTATGCCCCTTTAGTCATTATCGAAGGGTCATGAATTGTGACAAATATTGTGTTTTTTTAAATTTTTTTAACCTTTATTTATTTTTTTGACACAGAGAATGGACAGGAGAGGGTCAGAGAGAGCGGCAGACACAGAATCCGAAACAGATGTGGGGCTCAAACTCACGGACCGGGAGATCTCGACCTGAGACAGAGTCAGACGCTCAACTGACTGAGCCACCCAGGCGCCCCAACAAATATTGTTTAATAAAATAAAAATATCATAAAAGCAAGCCCTTCAACTGGCAGTTTTGTACAAACATTTGTTTTGAATGTAGTTCTTTTTGACAAGATTGACTATATCATTTTGAGACATATTTAAGGGTCATCAAACTTGTCAATATAATTTTTGATCAAAGATTTGTAATTATGTTCCCATAGCAACACCTGGGTGGCTCAGTCAGTTAAGCATTGACTTTAGCTAAGGTCATGATCTCACAGTTCATGAATTCAATTCCCTCATCTATGCTGAGGGCACAGAGCATGCTTTGAATCCTCTGTCTTCTTTTCTTTTTGCCCCTCTCTCGCTTGCACTCTCCCTCTCTCTCTCAGAAATAAATAAGCATTTAAAAAAACAAATTATGTTCACATAAAGACATATATCAAATTCCAGGCATTCCCTGAAGGTATGTTTTGAGTAGATAGAGTGTATCTGACTTGTAGGTGGACAGGTAGCCATTAAAAAGTATGCCAAATGGGACCATCTTTCCAAAAATCGAAAAGCAAGCATGCAGCACCATGAAGTTGAGTCTCACAATTCAAGAGATTCATAAATGAATATAATAAAATTCAAAGCAAATTGGACTACTCACAGAGCTAGAATAAACAATCCTAAAATTTGTATGGAACAACAAAAAACCAGAAATAGCCAAAACAATCTTGAAAAAGAAAATCAAATATGGAGGGGAGATATCACAATTCTGGACTTCAAGTTATATTAGTGATGAAAACATTTTCTGTACAAGTAAAAGTAATACTGTATGATAGACTGGAAAAATAAGTGCTTCATTTGAAGAAAAAAAATGGGCAGAAGACATGAACAGAATGTCTCCAAAGAAGACACTGAGATGGCCAACAGACACATGAAAAGATGTTCAACCTCACTCATTATCAAGAAAATGCAAATTAACAGTACAATTATATATCACTTCACACCTGTCAAAATGGCTAAAGTCAAAAACACAAGAAACAGCAAGTGTTGGTGAGCTTACACAGAAAAAGGAAGTCTCTTGTTCTGTTGGTGGGAATGAAAGCTGGTACAGCCACTGTTGAAAATGGTGTAGAGTTTCCTCAAAACATTAAAAATAGAACTACCATAAAATCCAGTAATTTCACTACTGGGTATGTATCCCCCAGATACAGAAGCACTAATTCAAAGGGATACATACACCTCTATGTTTATAGCAGCATTACTTACAATAGCCAAGATACAGAAGCAGTCTAAGTATCCATCAATAGATGACTATTTAAAGAAAATGTGGTATATATACATCCATGTTGTTGCAAATGGCAAGATTTCATTCTTTTTGTGGCTGAAAAATATTCTATCACTCACACACACACACACACACACACACTGGAATATTTTTTTAAATTTTTTATTTATTTTTGAAAGAGAGAGAAACTGAGTATGAGCAGGGGAGGGGCAGAGAGAGAGGTAGACAGAATCTGAAGCAGGCTCCAGGTTCTGAGCTGTCAGCACAGAGCCTGACGTGGGTCTCAAACTCGTGAACCACAAGATCATGACCTGAGTTGAAGTCAGATGCTTAACTGACTGAGCCACCTAGGTGCCCCCAGACACACTGGAATATTATTCAGCCACGGAAAAGAATGAAATCTTGTTATCTGCAACCATTGGTGGAGCTAGAGAGTATAATACTAAGGGAAATAGCTCAGAGAAATACAAATGCCATATATTTTCAATCATATGTGGGATTTAAGAAAGAAAACAAACAAGTAGAGGAAAAAAATTAAGAGAGAGAAACAAACCAGAAAACATACTCTTAACTACATAGAACAAACTGATAGTTACCAGAGGGGAGGTGGGGGTGGGGGGGAAATGAATGAAATAGGTGATGGGGATTAAGGAATGCACTTGTCATGATGAGCACTGAGTAGAGAATTGTTGAATCACTATTTTCTACACCTGATACCAATATAGCACTGTATGTTAACTATACTGGAAATAAAATTAAAAACTTAATTTAAAAAATATCTGAAAATGTAAAATGGATTTGTGAATATTACTTTACAAACTTGAATATGCAAAAACCAAAGCAAACAAGAAAACAAATAAAAATCATTATTTGAACTCAGACGCTCATCCCACTAGTCTGAGAGGAAATTTAATCTTAATCATTATATGGACTTTCTTCATTCATCCATTAAGATTGTACAAATGTCTGGGGGATCAGAAAATTGAGAGGTACTCCCACTGGTTTATAGTCTACACTAGTCAACATTGATATTGCTCATTTAGTCTCTTACAGTGACTCTGATATTTCTGTGTTATGTCTGACTATGGAAATCTTTGGCAAAGCAGAGAATCCAGATACCTTGGTTCATATCCACTGTGGTCACACTACTTCCCTGGATGCTGAGTGGGCATGAGTCCCTGCTATTTTAGTAACCCCAGTTCCATAAGGAACTTTCCTATTAGTCCTAATAGTCCTTTCCTATTCCCAGTGAATCTCTCTCTCCCCCTAAACTCTTGTATTTTTGTTTCCACCTCATCCTTTATAAAATGTAATTACCTCTTTCCTTTTCCTTCATAAGAATGACCTAAAATAATTGTGTCAAAAAGTTTGGGCTTAAGAATTCAGCAAGAGATTTTGAGAAAATGTTCGCTTTAATTTGAACTATGTAACCTCTATACTGGCCCACGAAAAATCCCTCCATAAACTTGGGGAGAGAAAAATCAATGAGAGCAAATTAAGACCACAATTAGTTATCCTGTCACCTACATATGAAAAAAATTCAATTTAGTGTAATCAAATAAATGAAAACTTTGAATAAAGGAGACACTATTATTGCTATGATAAGGAAGCCCAGAAATTTCTAATAATTTTTCATTGCCATTTCTACGATCCCCTTCCCCATACCCTGATACTTTCCTTTGTGCCCTATTGCAGTTCCAAACCTTTGTCCCTTCTAAATCATTGTCTCTCCTTTCTCCTTGATAGTCCCCACATTTTAATCTCTTGCTATCAGATGATATTATCCATTATCCCTTCCTTGTTTCAGTCATGTATACACCCCCACATTATTCCTCCTCATTACTTAAAAATTTTAGCACTGGCTGACTGCTATTTACTCCCACACTACTAATTCTTGATACAGTTAATATCTACTTAGCTGATTCTGTCAATGTTCTTCCTTCTGTAATCCATGACTTATCCGAATAAATTTGACCACATTATCTCAGCCACCTACTTCCACAATAATATACTCTAGACCATATAATTACAAATACCTACTTCTTTTATAACCTTAGTTTCAATTGTCTCATTCTCATACCACCATTTTAATTTTTCCAGTCAACTCCCTGTATCACTGAACTCCAAAAATTCTTTGACTTCATGTGGACCCCAAATCCATTGATCTTAATATCTTTTTACTGCCCTTCACCCTCACCCAAAGAACTTCTCACTCTCTTACTTACTCAGCTAAGTTTTCATGATGTATCAATATAATCAATCCTTTGCATGGGATTGATTCCATAGCCTGTCTTTATCTTGGCAAAATCACAAATATCTTTGAATTTAGCTCTTCATTCCCTCTACACCCACATCATTACAGCAGATTGTGGCTATAGAAAACACCCAAGTGTACAGTAGGCTGGCAATGCCACCCATTAACATACTGCATTCCCTTAGTCCACTCACATCTAGGAAGATTAAAAATTCATACTTTTTCTTCTATCTTTAATCCTCCAAAATCTCCTCCCTCATTCTCATTCTCACCTAATGACCTTTTTATACTTCACTGAGAAAATACAAACAACCAGTAGCTCCCACCATCTTACCGACTCACATATCAAATTGATTTTATTCAATTTCTCTTCCTCATATCAGTTTTTTATTAATTGCAATCAGATTTTCATCCCCACCACTTCATGCAAAGAGCTAAAGAGCTCTTCTCAAGGTCATCACTGACCTCTATGTTGTTAAGTACCAATTCTTCCCATTCTTCTTTTATTTAATATATTAGTAATGTTTGGCAAATTTTATCACTCTCTCCTCCTTGGAACAATTTCTTCTCTTGACTTCTGGGATACAGACAGAAATCTTCTGATTTGTCTCCCACATCACTATTGCAATTAATTTTGACTGTAGAAAAATATACAATTCTGCTAACTGGTCTCATTTCTTTGTATCTCTTCTGGTTTCTTCTCATCTCATTCCTAACACACTTAGGAATAAACCTAGCCAAAGAGGTGAAAGACTTAGGAATAAACCTAGCCAAAGAGGTGAAATACCTGTACTCTGAAAACTATAAAACATTAATGTAAGAAATTGAAGATGGAATAAACAAATGGAAAGACATTCTATACTCATGAATTAGAAGAACAAATATTGTTAAAATGTCTATACTACACAAAGCTATCTACACACATAATACACACACAACCCTTATCAAAATACCTACAACATTTTTCACAAAACTAGAACAATCCTAAAATTTATATGGAACCACAAAAAAAATAGCCAAAACAATTTAGGAAAGAAAAAAAAGTTGGACGTATCACATTTCTTCACTTCATTTTATACTAAAAACCTATAGTAATCAAAACAGTAGGGTACTGGCACAAAAATGGACACATAGACCAACAGAACAGAATAGAAAACACAGAAGCAAATCCACAATTATATGATCAACTAATCTTTGACAAAGCAGAAAACTCAAAATGGATTAAAGACCTAAATGTGAGACCTGAAACCAAAAAATCCTAGTAGAGTGCTCAGAAATGTCTCTGACATCAGCCATAGCATCATTTTTCTAGATATGTCTCCTGAAGCAAGGGAAATAAAAGCAAAAATAAACTATCAGTACTTCATAAAAATAAAAATTCTGCATAGTGAGGAAAACAATAAACAAAATTAAAAGGCAACCAACTGATTGGGAGAAGATATTTGCAAATGAAATCTAATAAAATGTTAGTATCCAGAATATATAAAGCACTTATATAACTCACCCAAAAAATAAATAATCCAATTTAAAAAATGGGCAGAAGAAATAAACAGTAATTTCTCCAAAGAAGACATCCAGATGGCTAACAGACATATGAAAAGATGTTAATCATTACTTATCATCAAGGAAATGCAAATAAAAACTCTAATGAGCTATCACCTCACACATATCAGAATGGCTAAAATAAAAAATATAAAAAATAGCAGGTATTAGCAAGGATATGGAGAAAAGGGAATCTTCATCCACTATTGGATCGTAATGCAAACAGGTAATGCAAACTGGTGTAGCCACTCTGGAAAACAGTATGGAGTTTCCTCAGAAAGTTAAAAATAGAACTACCTTACACTTCAGTAATTGCACTACTGGATATTTACCCAATTAATACAAAAACAATAATTCAAATGTATACATGCACCCCTATGTTTATAGCAGCATTATTTATGATAGCCAAGGTATGGAAGCAGCCCAAGTGTATGTGTATACATTGATTGATGAATGTATAAAGAAAGTGTGTGTGTGTGTGTGTGTGTGTGTGTGTATTTATATAATAGAATATTATTCAACCATTAAAAAGAATAAAATCTTGTCATTTTCAATGCCATGGATGCAGCTAGAGAGTATAATGCTAAGCAAAATAAGTCAGTCAGGAAAGACAAATACCATATGATTTCACTCATATGTGGAATTTAAGAAACAAAGCAAAAGAGCAAAGGAAAAAGCAAAGAGAGAGAGAGCAAACCAAGAAACAGCTTTTCAACTATACAAGACAAACTGATAGTTACCAGAGGGGAGGTTGGGTGGAGGTTGGGTGAAATAGGTGATGGCAATTAGGTGTGCATTTGTCATGATGAGCACTGGATGATGTATTGAATTGTTGGGTCACTATATTGTACACATATAACACTGTTCATTAAATATACTGGAATAAAAATAAAAGAATAAAAAATTTCTTAAAGCAGATAAGATGCCATTAACAAAAATAGAACATATCAATGTGGTTCAATATGGAAAAATATCTGATTCATTAATGGGACAATGCAAGGTGCAAAAAATTTACACCATATAATTAATAATTATATTATTTATATTATCTTTTATACTACAACAATACATAATTTATATATTTATGTGTGTCACAATTTGTATATTTATACCACACATTATTTTATATTATGTTTATTTTATAAAAACTTTTGACTTTAACAGATATTTCCTCTGTGAAAGGAAAAATAATGTCTGAGTGAGTGAAATATCTATTTTTCATTTTCTACCCCATTTTACTCTAAGAATTTTTAGTCATGTCCTTACATTACTTTTTCAATTATAAAAATCAAATAATTGGGGCTCCTGGGTGGTTCAGTCGGTTGAGCATCCAACTTCAGCTTATGTCATGATCTCATGGTTTGTGGGTTCGAGCCCTGTGTCAGGCTCTGTGCTGTCAGTTCAGAGCCTGGAGCCTGCTTCGGATTCTGTGTCTCCCTCTCTTTCTGCTCCTCCCCCACTCACGTTCTGTCACTCTCTGTTTCTTAAAAAATGAATGAACAGGGGCGCCTGGGTGGCGCAGTCGGTTAAGCGTCCGACTTCAGCCAGGTCACGATCTCACGGTCCGTGAGTTCGAGCCCCGCGTCAGGCTCTGGGCTGATGGCTCGGAGCCTGGAGCCTGTTTCCTATTCTGTGTCTCCCTCTCTCTCTGCCCCTCCCCCGTTCATGCTCTGTCTCTCTCTGTCCCAAAAATAAATAAAAAAAAAAAAATGTTGTCCCAAAAATAAATAAAAAATGTTGAAAAAAAAAAATTAAAAAAAAAAAAATGAATGAACATTAAAAAAAAATTTAAATCAAATAATGGATGTTGTGTCCCTCAATTGTAATCAAAATTAAGCTTCAGTTTAATTTTAACTGTTGGTTTCATAGAGAAAAATTATTGTTCTGTAGACCTTGTGCATAGAATAAAACACACATTCACACCAAAGTGTTAAAAGTAATTATCTACATAAAGATAGGATTATATATTATCTTATTTATTCTTTGTAATTTTCTGAATTACTTGTAATGTGCAAGTATTACTTTAATAATATAATAATAAAGGCCTCTCCCTCAAAAATATTTTTATGAACTCTGCATAGCATTTCTGATGTCATTATCCTCTTCATTCTAAAGGTCTTTTATCCTATTGCTAGCTACTGCCTTTTCTTTGATTCCTCTACCATGGTCTAACTGCTGTTTTGGGAGCAGAATAAGGCAGTATGAGAGAAAAGGAGTCTCCTCACTTGGATATGTGAGCTTAGGCCTCTAATATGCGTTATCAAGGGGGAATATGATTTTTCTTTGATATTAGATGAAACTACAACTGTAGTTGGATTATAGTTCTGCTGAACTTGATTGTTTTAAGTGTCTTGACAAAATCGGAACATAGAAATAGCATCTATTTTCCTACTAGAGTTAGAAAGAAAACTACTCTTGCTTTTCCTATGAATCATAACTAACTAGCCACTAAGTGGAGCTATAGGCTCAAGTATAAGAAATGTAATGTATGAGTTCAATTATTTTATGAAAATAGATATAACAGTGTTATTGGAGTTCTCCAAAAATAATAACAAAAATTAAGCCTATTTCCTCCCTTGATCAAAATGAGCATTCAGAAGCCAAGATTTTGAATAGGTGGATGAGGCCAGTTAGAAGACCTAGGACTGAAACATATAGGTGACATTCAGTTTCATTATTCCACTTCTTACTAGATTATTTAAAACAATTGCAGTATTATAAAATGTTCAACAATTTTAGCATTAAACAATGCTGTTTTATTGTCTAGAATAGTGATTTTCAAATAGGGTTAATTTTGTATACCCCCTTGCCCTCAGGGGACATTGGGCAATGTCTGCAGACAATTTTCATTGTCATAAATAAATGAAATAGGTGCTACTACCATGCAGTGTGTAGAGACAAGGGATGTCAAGGAGAAAGTACTTTATAGTTTCCCTGATGCATTCCTATTACCCCTCATTATTCTTGATGCCACAATATGAAGAAAGAAAGAAGAAAGAAAGAAAGAAAGAAAAAGGGAGGAAGGAAAAAAGGAAAGAAAGAAGGAATAAAGAAAGAAAATTTAAAAAATAAGTAAGTGAATTGCCCGAGGCCATCTGAGTTAAAACTCAGTGATTCTGACTTTGGGGCCCTTTCAGAAAACCACACTATCTCTTTGAATATTAACACACTGTGTTGTAATAACTGAAACTATTGTTTGAACAGCCTCCATGTGGACATATGGGTAAGTTTTTATGTATCCTGCATAAATATGTAAATAAAACAATAATAAAAGCTTCTATTTATTAAACTTACTTCATGTCAGATACTTTGCTTAAGCAATATATATATATATATATATATATATATATATATATATATTATTGATATTAAAACTGCAACAACCCCAAGATTTTGTGTTATGTCTGCTTTTTCAGTGGGAAATTGAGGTACAGGGAGGTAAAATAATTTGTACAAGTTCATAAAGCTTATAAGTGGAGGAATTGAGGTTTAAATCTGAGGCCTACTGACTCAAGTTCATGGGTTTGTTTTCTATTTTGAATATACTTTATTTTTTAGAGCAGTTTTAGGTTCACAGCAAAATTCAGTGGAATCATATCCAAGATAACTATCTCATCTTATAACCACCTCTCCCATAAAGGCTACTACTACATACACACACGTGCACACACATACCTACAGATGCTCATCATACTACACATATATGGAACAGAAAGGTAGCTTAATTGAGAATGGTTGTAGCAGAGACTGCTCATAATACCCATTCTTCTCTAGCCTGATATAAGCCCTTATATTCAATCAGCCAAGCAATAGTATTTTTAGCTGGAAATGTAGCTGCCTGGAATAAAGAATAAATTTCTGAGACTTCCTAATTGTGACGTGATTAAGTTCCAGCCAATGAGGTGGAAGTAGAAATGTCATGTGATAGTTTGCAACAATCAGTTTTAGAGAAGTGCTGAAGTTTGCACTTTGTGACTTTTTCTTCATTTTTTTTCCTCTGACTACTTCCTGGAATGGAGCTGATGCTTCAGACCTAATGATGAAGGCTACAGTCCACAAGGTAGAGAGTGAAATGGAGGAATTAAATTCTCAAGGATTTTATTGATCAGAGCTTCTATGTCACCCATGAAATGTGAAATTATAGACTTTTACATGAGAGAAATACATTTTTAAATTATTTAAGTCACTGAAATACTGATAATTTTAGTCAACTGACAGCAGATCTCAATCCTAACTGTCATAAGGATAAAGTATTTTTCAAATGGACAGCTAAAAGCCAGAAATGCACTCACACTCCAGACCTTACTGGTTATACCATAACACTGCTTTTCCAGATGGGGTCACCCAGTCTTCAAGACTATGGTGTCTTTTCCCCAACAATATTTTCCCAGATACAGTTGAAGAGATACTCAGGAGTTCTTTTTAATTTGATGCTTCTTGGACACAATATTCCTGAGATAAAGGTATCCTGACTCTCTGAAACTAAATCTGCTTTCCCTTTGTCATATTAACACCTTACTGGACACATGTGACACACAGGTGGAGGATACTGAGTCTTTGTTGGCTAGACCTAAGCTGTGCAATCCTTGATGAAAGTCCTCATTATGTGCTAGGAGAAGAAATAATTGTGAGCATAAAACTAAATGTATTATTGTACAAGTGTTCCTTGCTTATTTACTATTTGACCCTTCTAAACCAGCACAAAGATATGATTAAAAAGTCATTTCCTTGTGGTCCCAAGAAGCTTAAGCCCAAGAGATGATTATAACAAATGATTATATCTTTTTTTTTTTACATTTTATTTATTTTTGAGAAACAGAGTGAGACAAAGCGTGAGCGGGGGAGGGGCAGAGAGAGAAGGAGACAGAATCTGAAGCAGGCTCCAGGCTCTGAGCAAGCAGTCAGCACAGAGCCTGACGCGGGGCTTGAACCCACAAACTGTGAGATCATGACCTGAGCCGAAGTCGGACGCTCAACCGACTGAGCCACCCAAGCGCCCCTGATTATATCTTAAGTACACTGTGATGGTGTAGATAATTACTCAGGAAAACTCTAAGTTATGGTCTAGACTACCATGGTCTATTGAGGTTTCATAAATGACTAGCAGCATTTGAACAAATAGGAAATCCATGAAGGTGGACACTGGACAAGTTTGCCTCAAATGGTGACAGCAGCAACTAGCACTTATAGGTAGAGAGTGTCAATGTACAATAGCAATCACCTGAGTCTGTGCCATGGCAGCAAGCTAACATTGGTAAAAATGGATGAATTCAGTGTGTGACACATGTTCAGGCAAGAACAACCTTGAAAACAGTCCAAGTGCAGCATGATTCAAAATTTACCAAGTTTTCTTGAGTAACTAATATTTGTGAGGCTCTCTTCTAGATGATGGTGATATAGCAGTGAATGAAAGAGACAAAACCCTTTGTTCTCCTGGAGCTTATTTTCTAGCACAGTGAAATACCAAATAAGCAGATTTGAAGGGGTACATGCACCCCAATGTTTATGGCAGCATTATCAACAATAGTCAAATTATGGAGAGAGACCAAATATCCATCGACTGATGGACAAAGATGTGGTATGTATATACAGGGGAATATTACTCAGAAATCAAACAAAAAATAAATCTTGTCATTTGCAATGACATGGATGGAGCTAGAATGTATTATGCTAAGCGAAATAAGTCAACCAGAGAAAGACATATATGATTTCAGTCATATGTGGAATTTAAGAAACAAAACAGATGAGCATATGGGAAGGGGGGGAAAAGAGAAGAAAGGGAAACAAATCACAAGATACTCTTAATGATAGAGAACAAACTGAAGGTAGATGGAGAGAGGTGGGTGGGAAACGGCTAGATGGGTGATGGGTATTAAGAAGGATACTGTGATGAGCACTGGGTATTGTGTGTAAATGATGAATCACTGAATTCCACTTCTGAAACCACTACTAGTCTGTATATTAGCTAAAGTATAAATAATAAAAAAGAAAATGAATTAAATTTTAAAGTATTTTATTTTTAATGTTTATAATTTATGTATGTATGTATGTATGTATGTACTTATTTATTTACTTACTTACTTTATTTTGTTTACTCTCCAGTTAGCTAACATACAGTGTAGTCTTGGCGTCAGGAGTAGATTCCAGTGATTCGTCACTTACATGTAACAACCAGTGCTCATTCCAGTAAGCGCGTACTTTAATGCCCATCACCCATTTTCCACACCACCATCAACCCTATTTGTTCTCTGTATTTATGAGTCTCTTTTAGTTTCCCTCCCTCTATGTTTTTATCTTATTTTTCCTACCCTTCCCCTATAATCACCTGTTAAGTTTCTAAACTTCCACATATGAGTGAGACCATATATTTGTCTTTCTCTGACTGACTTATTTAGTTTATCATAATACCCTCCAGTTCCATCCACATAGTTATAAATGGCAAGATTTTATTATTTTTCATCACCGAGTAGTATGTCATTATGTGGATGTAGGTATATATATATCTTCTTAATCCATTCATCAATTGATGGACATTTGGGTTCTTTCCATACATACTGTTATACATGCTGTTATAAACATTAGGGTGCATGTATTCCTTCAAATCAGCACTCTTGTATCCCTTGGATAAATTCCTAGTAGTGCAATTTCTGGGTCATAGGGTAATTCTATTTTCAAATTTTTGAGGAACTTCCACACTGCTTAACAGAGTGGCTGCACCAGTTTGCATTCCCACCAACAGTGCGAGAGGGTCCCCCTTTCTCCACATCCTTGACAACATCTGTTGTTTCCTGAGTTGTTAACTTTAGCCACTCTGACCAGTGTGTGGTAGTATCTCAATGTGGTTTTGATTTGTATTTCCTTGATGATGAGCGGTATTGAGCATCTTTTAATGTCTGTTTTCCATCTGGATGTTTGCTTTGGAACAGTGTCTCTTAATTTCTTCTACCCATTTCTTCACTGGATTACTTGTTTTTTGGGTGTTGAGATTGCTAAATTCTTTATAGATTTTGGATACTAATCCTTTCTCCTATATGTCATTTGCAAATATCATCTCCCATTCCATCGGTTGCTTAATGTTTTGTTTATTGCTTCCTTTGCTGTGCAGAAACTTTTTATCTTGATGAGGTCCCAATAGTTCATTTTTGCTTTTATTTCCCTTGTATCCAGAAGCATATCAAATAAGAGTTGCTGTGGCCAATGTAAAAAAGGTTGCTGACTATTTTCTCCTGTAGGATTTTGAATGGTTTCCTGTCTCACATTTAGGTCCTTCATCCATTTTGAATTTATTTCTATGTATGACATAAGAACATGGCCCATTTTCATTCTGCATGTTGCTGTTTAGTTCTCTCAGCACCATTTGCTAAAGAGATTGTCTTTTTTTACATTGGATACTCTTTCCCGCTTTGTCAAATATTAGTTGTCCATATATTTGTCCATATAGTTGTCCATTTCTGGGTTTTCTATACTATTCCATTCGTCTATGTGTCTGTTTTTGTGCCAATACCATATGTCTTGATGATTACAGCTTTGTAATATAGTCTAAAGTCCAGGATTATGATGCCTCCAGCTTTGGTTTTCTTTTTCAACATTACTTTCAGTGTTCAGTGTGTTTTATGGTTCCATACAAATTTTAGGGTTGTTTGTTCCATCCCTGTGAAGAATGCTGGTGTTATTTTGATTATAATTGCACTGAATGTGTAGATTTTTTCATGTAGTATTGACATTTTAACAATATTCATTCTTTCAATCCATGAGTATGGAGTGTTTTTCCATTTCTTTGTGTCTTCTTCAATTTCTTTCATAAGCTTTTTATAGCTTACAGTATACAGATCTTTTACCTCATTGGTTAGGTTTATTGCTAGGTATTTTATGGTTTTTGATGCAATTGTAAATGGTATCAATTCCATGATATCTATTTCTGTTGCTTCATTATTGGTTTATAGAAATGCAACCGATTTCTGTACATTGATTTTACAACCTGCGACTTTACTGAAATCCTTTATCAGGTCTAGCAGTTTTTTTGTGTAGTCTTTTATCCATTCTTATAACCTATATCTTTTGATTGAGGCATTTAGTCCATTTACATTGAGAGTGATTATTGAAAGATATGGACTTGGTATCATTGTGTTATGTGTAGGTTTCATGTTTTGGAGATGTTTCTGGTCCTTTGTAGTCTTTGCTGCTTTCCACTCACAGAGTCCTCCTTAAGATCTCCTGCAGGGCTGGATGAGTGGTCATGAACTCCTTTCATTTTTGTGTGTCTGGGAAAGCCTTTACCTCCTCTTCTATTTTGAATGACAGTTTTGCCAGATAAAGGATTCTCAGCTGCATATTTTTCCAATTCAGCACATTGAATACTTCCTGTCACTCCCTTCTGGCCTACCAAGTTTCAGTGGACAGGTCTGCTACTACACTTATGTGTTTACCCTTGTAGGTTAAGGCCCATTTATCCCTAGCTGCTTTCAGAATTCTCTCTTTATGCTTGTATTTTGCCATTTTCACTATATTTAGTGGTGTTGACCTGTTTTGGTTGATTTCAAAGGGAGTTCTCTGTGCCTCTTGGACTTGGATGCCTGTTTCCTTCTCCAGGTTAGGGAAGTTCTCAGCTATAATTTGTTCAAGTAAACTTTCCACCCTTTTCTCTTGCTGTTCTTCTGGAAGTCTTATGATATGGATATTATTTCATTTTATGGAATCACTTAACTCTGTAATTCTCCTCATGGTCTAGTAATTTCCTTTCCCTTTTTTTTTCAGTTTCATCATTTTCCATAATTCTACCTTCTATTTCACCTATTCTCTCCGCTACTTCTTCCATCCTCACTGTCACTGTGTCGAGTTTATTTTGCATCTAATTTATAAATTTATTTTCTATTTTGCATCTAATTTATAAATTTATTACCTATTAATAAATTTATAAATTTATTCATCATGACTATTTCTTAGGTCTTTGATCTCTGCAGCAAGAGATTCTCTGTCTTCTATACCTTTTTCAAGTTCAGCTATTAGTCTTATGACTGTTATTCTAAATTCGTGTTCAGATATATTTTTTTTTTAATTTTTTTTTTCAACGTTTTTTATTTATTTTTGGGACAGAGAGAAACAGAGCATGAACGGGGAAGGGGCAGAGAGAGAGGGAGACACACAGAATTGGAAACAGGCTCCAGGCTCCGAGCCATCAGCCCAGAGCCTGACACGGGGCTCGAACTCACAGACCGTGAGATCGTGACCTGGCTGAAGTCGGACGCTTAACCGACTGCGCCACCCAGGCGCCCCAAGATATATTATTTATATCTGTTTTGAGAAATTCTCTGGCTGTCATTTCTTCCTGGATTTTCTTTTGAGGATAATTCTTCCATTTCATCATTTTGGCTAAGTTTCTGTCTTTTACGTATTTTAATAGCTTGTTATGTGTCCTGCACCCATGAGTACTACTATATTAAAAAGAGGTCATACCCTTTCCAGGGACTGGAACTTCAGGAAGTGTTTTTGGAGTGTGTTGCATGCACTCTGTTGTTGCATTTTGATTGCTCTATCCCACTGGTCAGTCTTCTGCAAAGCTCCTCTTTGCTCATACTGGTGGACTGTTTGGACCTTCCACCAGGTGTGCTTTTATTTGTTTTTAGAAGTAACCTGGAAAAAGGAAAAGGGGAGGGAGCCTGGTCACATACAAAAATAAAAATGAGAGGAGTGAAAAAAAGACCAAGCAGAGAATAAATAAAAAAAAAAAACTATATTGCTTAATCCAGACAGAAAGAAAGAAAAATAAAGAAGGAGACATAGGAAAGGTGTATATATTTTTATTATAATATATAGGTACTGTATATATATATATATATATATATATATATATATATGACCAAAAATCATATCAGAATCGATTAGCCTGACTCCAAAGGAAAAAAATCATATCAGAATCGATTAGCCTGACTCCAAAGGAAAAAAAGAAGAAGGAAGAAAAAGAAAAGAAGAGAAAAGAGAAGAGGAGAGGAGAGAAGAGAAGAGAAGAAAAAAAGAAGAGAAGAGAAGGGAAGAAAAGAGAAGAGAAAAAGACTAACAGACAAAAAACAGAAGACAGTTGTCTGTTGGTACCCAGGAATAATGTCTGTTCTAGACTGAAAGAGAGTCCTTCCGGTTAGCTCAGTATCAGTCCCCCTCCACTAGATCATCAGTTGCCAGGCACGGAAGGGTGGGTTTGCTATAAGCATGTCCCGCCCCCACTGAGGGCCACTGTGCTGCTCTCCACAGCCCCACTGTGTTGGTGATGGGGAGAAATATGACAACACCCCAATCTCTCCTCCCCAGATCAGATGTCTCAAACTACACAGTTCAAGCACCCCTCACAGAATAGCGAGGGCAGTCAGCTTGCCCTCCTTCATAGTTCTCCTGTGCCTCCTAAGTGTTCCACTGACATTCAAAACCCAATGTCTTAAAGGGTGCTGCACTGCCTGGACCCTGTTCTGGTGTAGCGCCATTTAGCTCTGCCAATGGCCTTTGGCTAGTACCTGCAGGGTCTTTTGTCTTTGGGGAGGCAATAAACCCTCTTCCCACAGTACTCAAGGGAGGGGACTGTTCTCTCCCAGTGTGCCCCTGAGATCGCTACTGCACCTCAAGGCCAGGTGCCTCCCTCCAGGCACGTATGCAGTGCCACCTTTGGTCCAGAGAAAGTCACCCACTTTTGAAAACTCTGATCTTCAGCTCCTGAAGCTGTTTGCAAAATAAAAAAACTGGCACTGTCCATATTTCTCAATTCCCAGTACGTGGTCCAGAGAGATTTTTCTCTTCTACTAACAAAATACCACAATTCCAGAGCCTCTCTGTCTTTCTCTCTTCTCTCCACAGAAGGGGTTCCCTCCCTTCAAGGCCTATGCCATTTTATCCTGTCAATAGATGGCAGATAAAGCATTTAACAAAATACAGCATCCTTTCTTAATAAAAACCCTCAAGAAAGTCAGGATAGAAGGAACATACTTAAACATCATAAAAGCCATTTATGAAAAGCCCATAGCTAACATCATCCTCAATGGGGAAAAAATGAGAGCTTTCCCCAGAGATCAGGAACATGACAGGGATGTCCTCTCTCACCACTATTGTTGAACATAGTGTTGGAAGTCCTAGCATCAGCAACCTGACAACAAAATGAAATGAAAGACATCCAACTTGGCAAAGAAGAAGTCAAACTTTCACTTTTCACAGATGACATAATATTCTACATTGAAAACCCGACACACTCCACTGATACATGAATTCAACAAAGTCACAAGGTTCAAAATCAATGTACAGAAATCGGTTGCATTTTTATACACCAATAATGAAGCAACAGAAAAATAAATAAACTGATCCCATTCACAATTCCACCAAGAACCATACAATACCTAGGAATAAACATATCCAAAGATGTAAAAGATCTGTATGCTGAAAACTATAGAAAACTTACGAAGGAAATTGAAGAAGACAAAAAGAAATAGAAAAACATTCCATGCTCATGGGTTGGAAGAATAAATATTGTCAAAATGTCAATACTACCCAAAGCAATCTACACATTCAATGCAATCTCAATAAAAATTGCACCAGCATTCTTCTCAAAGTTAGAACAAACAATCCTAAAATTTTTATGGAACCACAAAATACCCTGAATAGCCAAATAATATTGAGGAAGAAAACTGAAGCGGGAGGCTTCACAATCCCAGACTTTAGCCTCTACTACAAAGCTGTAATCATCAAGACATTATGGTACTGGCACAAAAACAGACACCCAGATCAATGGAACAGAATAGAAAACCCAGAAATGGACCCACAAAAGTATAGCCAACTAATCTTTGACAAAGCAGGAAAGAATACCCAGTGGAATAAATACAGTCTCTTAAGCAAGTGGTGCTGGGAGAACTGGACAGCAACATGCAGAAGAATGAACCTGGACCACTTTCTTTACAGCATACACAAAAATAAACTCAAAATGGATGAAAGACCTGAATGTGAGACAGGAAATCATCAAAACCCTAGGGGAGAAAGCAGGGAAAAACCTCTTTGGCCTCAGCCACAGCAATTTCTTACTTGACACATCTCCAAAGGCAAGGGAATTAAAAGCAAAAATGAATTATTTGGACCTCATCAAGATAAAAAAGCTTATGCACTGCAAAGGAAACTATCAACAAAACTAAAAGGCAACCGACGGAATAGGAAAAGACATTTGCAAACGACATATCAGACAAAGGGCTAGTATCCAAAACCTGTAAGAACTCACCAAACTCCACACCCAGAAAACAAATAATCCAGTGAAAATGGGCAGAAGACATGAATAGACACTTTTCCAAAGAAGACATCTAGATGGCCAACAGGCACATGAAAAGATGCTCAATGTCACTCCTTATCAGGGAAATACAAATCAAAACCACACTCAGATATCACTACACAAGTTAGAGTGGCTAAAATGAACACATCAGTAGACTATAGATGCTGGAGAGGATGTGGAGAAATGGGAACCCTCTTGCACTGTTGGTGGGAATGTAAACTGGTGCAGCTGCTTGGAAAACAGTGTGGAGGTTCCTCAAAAAATTAAAAATAGATCTACCCTATGGCCCAGCAATAGCACTGCTAGGAATTTATCCAAGGGATACAGGAGTGCTGATGCATAGGGGCACATGTACCCCAATGTTTATAGCAGCACTTTCAACAATAGCCAAATTATGGAAAGTGCCTAAATGTCCATAGACTGACAAATGGATAAAGAAGATGTGGTTTATATATACAATGGAATACTACTTGGCAATGAGAAAGAATGAAATCTGGTCATTTGCAGCAATGTAGATGGAACTGGAAGGTGTTATGCTAAAGTGAAATCAGTTTTACAGAGAAAGATAGATACCATAAGTTTTCACTCATAGGTGTATCTTGAGAAATGTAACAGAAGACCATGTGGGAGGGGAAGGGGAAAAAAAGTTATAGAGAAGGAGGGAGGCAAACCATGAGAGAGTCTTGGATACTGAGAACTAACTGAGGGTTGATGAGGGGTGGGGGAGAGGGGAAAGTGGGTTAAGGGGATTGAGAAGGACACTTGTTGGGATGAGCACTGAGTGTTGTATGGAAACCAACTTGTCAATAAATTAAATTAAATAAGTAAATAAATAAATAAATAAATTCCAGTTAACATAAGGTGCAATTATTGATTTCAGGAACAGAATTAAGTAAGTGATTCATCACTTACATATGGCACCCAGTGCTCCTCCCAATAAGTGTCCTTTTTATTTATTTTATTTTATAAAATAATGTGTTTTATTTAAAAGACCACTCTTGAGGTATGAGCAATACAGAAAAACTGTACATCTTTAATGCATACAACTCGATAATTTTGGAGTTAATAATGTTTTCTTTAATGTCAAAAATAAGGAATTCACAAGGAGATACTCATGAAGGGAAGGACCCTAGGAACAGCAGCCCTTATTGATAGACCCACTCTGAACTATCTTAGCACTAAAAGTGCTAGCTCATTGACAACAGGATAAGAGGATTGTAAGAGACACCATGCAGTTAAGATTTGAGCTCTTGAAGGGAAAAACCCCTTCAGAGCTGGATATGTCATCAGTAAGTAAGTGATACTTTTAAAATAATCTTTAAATTGTGTTAATTAATATTTTTGAACTCATAATATGGTTTTACACTGTTATAGGCAATTAGAATACATCAAGGGCAAAACACAAAAGTATTCATGTTCTCATTAAAATTATATACTAGTAGGGGCGCCTGGGTGGCGCAGTCGGTTAAGCGTCCGACTTCAGCCAGGTCACGATCTCACGGTCCATGAGTTCGAGCCCCGCGTCAGGCTCTGGGCTGATGGCTCGGAGCCTGGAGCCTGTTTCCGATTCTGTGTCTCCCTCTCTCTCTGCCCCTCCCCTGTTCATGCTCTGTCTCTCTCTGTCCCAAAAATAAATAAAATACGTTGGAAAAAAAAATTTTTAAATTATATACTAGTAGGGACAGAAACTATACAATAAATGTTATAAATATGTAAGTTATATAGAATGTTAGTTTCTGATTCGTTCTATGGGGAAAAGAAGACAAAGAGAAGGATTAAGGAAAATTCTTCCAGTAGTGACACTTTCTGATATCTTAGAATATCACAATGAGAATACTGAGATGGATACAGTTAAGATACAGAGCAACTCCATCACCACAAAGTTCCCTCATATTGCCTTTTTATAGTCATGCTGTTCTCCATCATTTCCATCCCCTCACCTAGGAATCTTTGGGGTGATGAAATTGTTCATATTTTCACTATATTAATGTTAATATTCTGTCTGTTATGTTGTGCTATAATGTTGCAAGATATAAACAACTATGGGAAACTGGGTAAAGGATACAAAGTATTTCTCTGTATTATTACAATTGCATGTGGATCTAAGATAAGTTAAAATAATATTTTATTTTAAAACTCTCTTCATACAGTTTATTTTTAAAGTTTTTATTTAAATTTCAGTTAGTAACCATACAGTATAATATTACTTTCAGGTGTACAATATAGTGATTCAACACTTCCATGCAATACCTTGTAGTCATCACAAGTTCACTCCTTAAGTTCCATCACCTATTTCACCCATCTCCCCCAGCTCCCCAAGCTGGCAACCAGTTTGTTCTCTATAGTTAGGATTCTGTTTCTTGGTTTGTATCTCTCTCTCTCTTTTGAGCTTTGCTACTTTGTTTTGTTCCTTAAATTCCACATATGAGAGAAATCATATTTGTCTTTCTCTGACTTATTTCACTTAGCATCATATGCTCTTAGCTTCACCCATGTCATTGCAAATGGCAAGATTTTGTTCTTTTTTATGGCTCAGTAGTATTCCATTGTTATGTATATACCACTTCTTCATACATTCATCAGTCTATGTACTTTTGGCCTGCTTCCATATCTTGGCTATCTTAAATAATGCTGCTATAAAAATAGGAGTGGTATACATTTGTATCAGTGTTTTTGTATTCTTTGGGTAAATATCCAGTAGTGTAATCACTGGATCACAATTATAGTTCTATTTTTAAATTTTTGAGGAACCTCCATACTATTTTCTATAGTGGCTGCACACATTTGCATTCCTACCAAAAGTACAAGAGGGATCTTTTTTTCTCCACATCCTCACCAGCACTTGTTTGCTTCTTGTGTTTTTCATTTTAGCCAATGTGAAGTAATATTTCATTGTAGTTTTGATTTTTCATTTCCCTGATGGTAAGTGATGATCAGCATGAAATGTCTGGATGTCTTCTTTGGAGAAATATCTCTTCATGTCTACTGTCCATCTTTTTAATGTTTATTTATTTTTGAGAGAGAGAGAGAGACAGAGTGTGAGGGGAAGAGGGCAGATAGAGAGGGAGACACAGAATCTGAAGCAGGTTCCAGGCTATGAGCTGTCAGCACAGAGCCTGATGTGGGACTCAAATTCATGAGCCATGAGATCATGACCTGAGCAAAAGTCAGATGCTTACCCAAGTGAGCCACCCAGGCGCCCCTCTACTGTCCATTTTTAATCGGATTTTTTTTTGTTTTTTGGGTTGTTGAGTTGTGTAAGTGCTTTATATATTTTTTGATACTAACCCTTTATCAGATATGTCATTTGCAAATACCTTTTTACTTTTTTCCATTTACTTTTTTCCATTTTACTTTTTTCCATTCCATTTGTCTTTTAGTTTTGTTTCTTGTTTCCTTCACTGTGCAGATTTTTGTTTTGATGTAATCCCAGTAGTTTATTTTTGCTTTTATTTCCCTTGCCTCTGGGGACCTATCCAGAAAACAAGTTATTACCCATATCAGAGAAATTACTGCCATCAGTAATCCTCTCTTTTAGGATTTGTATGGTTTCAGGTTTCACATTCAGGTTATTAATCCATTTTGAATTCATTCAGTAATTTCAGGAAGACAGGAATTTCAGGTCTTTAGCTAGATTTATTCCTAGATATTTTAGTTTTTGGTACAAATGTAAATGGGAATGAGTCTTTAATTTCTCTTTCTACTGATTCATTATTAGTGTATAGATACGCAACAGATTTTTGTAGATTGATTTTGCATCCTGCAAAGTTACCAAATTTGTTTATCAGTCTAGCAATTTTTTTGTTGGAGTTTTTCATGTTTTCTATGTACAGTATCATGTCATCTGAAAATAGTGAAAAGTTTACTTTTCCCTTACTGATTTGTATGCCTTTTATTTCTTTTTGCTTTCTGATTGCTGTGGCTAGGAATTCTAGTATGATGTTGAATAAAAGTGGTGAGTGGACATCCTTGTCTTATTCCTGGCCTTAGGGAAATACCTCTCAGATTTTCCTACTAAATATGATGTTAGCTGTGGGGTATTCATATATGGCCTTTATTATGTTGAGATACATTCCCTCTAAACCTACTTTGTTGAAGGCTTTTATCATGAATGTACGTTGTACTTTGTCAAATGCTTTTTGTGAATATATTGAAATAATCACATGGTTTTTATTGTTTCTCTTACTGATGTGATGTATCATGTTGATTGATTTCCAAATATTGAACCACTCTTACAACACAACACAACAAAAAAAAATCAGTAAAAATAATATTTCTATAAGAAAAACAGCCAAGGAGCCCACAAAATAAAACGATGTTAAGCATGACACCATATACCTAAAATGTGGGGAAGAGAGGAGTAAAAATTGGTTCAAACTTAAATAACCATCAACTTAATATAGACTTCTATATGCAGATGTTATATGCAAATCTAACAGTAAGCACAACTCAAAAACCACTAATAAATATGCAGAGTAAAGAGAAAGAAATCCAGAAAACCATGAAAAAGTTGTGTTGAATTGTTGTGTTTTAATTTTTATTTGTTTCCAGGCACTTTTTATTTCTTGTTTTATTTCCTGTTATTTATTTCCTGTTAAATCACACTTAATTGTGGTGAATGATTTTTTTTGAAATACTGTTGGATTCAGTTTGCTACTATTTTGCTGAGGATTTTTGCATCTATGTTCATCAGATATATTAGCCTGTATTTTGCTTTTACGTGGTATATTTATCTGTTTTTGGTATTATGGTAATGCTAGCCTCATAGAATGAATTTGGAAATTTTCTTTCCTTTTCTATTTTTTGGAATAGTTTGAGAAGAATAGGTATTAACCCTACTTTAAATGTTTGGTAGAATTCAACTGTGAAGCCATCTGGTCCTAGATTTTTGTTTGTTGCAAATTTTTTGATTACTGAGTCAATATCTTGGCTGTTAATTGGTCTGTTCAAATTTTCTATCTTCCTGTTTCAGTTTTGGTAGGATATATTTTTCCAGGAATCTATCCATTTCTTCTAGATTGTCCAATTTGTTGGCATAATATTTTTCATAATTTTGTCTTATAATCCTTTGTATTTCTGTAGTGTTGGTTGTTATTTCTCTTCTCTCATCTGTGATTTTATTTATTTGAATCCATTCCATTCTTTTCTTGATACGTCTGGCTACAGGTTTATCATTTTTTTTTTCAAAGAATCAGCTCCTGGTTTCATTGCCTTTTTGATTCTTTTGATTATTTATTTCTGCTCTAATTTTTATTATTTCCTTCCTTTTGCTGGATGTTGGCCTGATTTGTTGTTTGTTCTCTAGCTCCTTTAGGTATAAGGTTAAGTTTATTTGAGATTTTTCTTGCATCTTGAGGTGGGCCTGTATTGCTATAAACTTGTCTGTTAGAACTGCTTTTGCTGCATCCCTAAGGTTTTGAATTGTTGTGTTTTAATTTTTATTTGTTTCCAGGCACTTTTTATTTCTTGTTTTATTTCCTGTTATTTATTTCCTGTTATTTATTTCCTGTTATTTATTCTTTAGTAGCATGGTATTTATCCTCCATGTATTTTTGGTCTTTCCAGATTTTTTTCTTGTGGTGACTTCTACTTTCATAGCACTGTGCTCAGAAAAGATGACCACAGTCATATGCCTTTGATTTTATGAAATTTTTTGAGGTTTGTTTTGTGGCCTAATATATGATCTATTCTGGAGAATGTTTCATGTTCAGTTGAAAAGAGTGTGTATTCTGCTGTTTTAGGATGAAATGTTATTAATATATCTGTTAAGTCCATCTGATCCTGTGTGTCATTCAAAGCCATTGTTTCCTTGTTGGTTTTCTGTTTATATGATCTGTACATTGTTGCAAGTGGGGTGTTAAAGTCCCCTACTATTATTGTACTATTATCATTTAGTTCCTTTATATTTGTTATTAATTGTTTTATATATTTGGGTGGTCCCATGCTGGTTGCATAAATACTTACAATTGTTATATCTTCTTGTTGTATTGTCCCCCTCAATATGATATAGTGTCTTTCTTTGTCACTTGTTACAGTCTTTGTTTTAATGTTTATTTTTTCCAATATAAGTATTGCTACTCTGGCTTACTTTTGTCACCCATTTGGATGATACATGTTTCTCTATTCTTCACTTTTAATCTGTGGGGGTCATTAGGTCTAAAATGAGTCTCTTGTAGGCATACAGATGGGTGTTTATTTTTTACCCATTCTGTCACCCTTTGTCTTTTGATTGGAGCATTTAGTTAATTTACATTCAAAATTATTATCAGTAGTTATGTATTTATATTTATTTTATTGTTTTGTGTTTGTTTCTGAAGTTTTTCTCTTTTCTTGTCTGTCTCTTTTTCATGGTTTTCTGGATTTCTTTCTCTTTACTCTGCATATTTATTAGTGGTTTTTGAGTTGTGCTTACTGTTAGATTTGCATATAACATCTGCATATAGAAGTCTATATTAAGTTGATGGTTATTTAAGTTTGAACCAATTTTTACTCCTCTCTTCCCCACATTTTAGGTATATGGTGTCATGCTTAACATCGTTTTATTTTGTGGGCTCCTTGGCTGTTTTTCTTATAGAAATATTATTTTTACTGATTTTTTTTTGTTTCCTGCCTTCACTATCAATTTTGTTCTTTCCTTTCTATTTGAAGCGTCCCCTTTAATATTTTTTGCAGATCTGGTATAGTGTTCATGAACTCCTTTAGTTTTTATTTGTCTGGGATATTCTATATCTCTCCTATTTTAAATGATAGACTCTTTGGATGGAGTATTCTTGACTTAAGGTTTTTCACATTCAGCACCTTTTTTTAAGTTTTATTTATTTACTTTGAGAGAGACAGAGACAACATTAGTGTCTCTCTCTGTAAAAAAACAAACATTAAAACAATTTTTTAGAGACTGGTTTATTTCTTCCTTCCCAGTCTACATACTTATCACTTCTTTTTCTTGTCTTACTGCACCTGCTATGATGTTCAATGGGAGTGATGAGACAGAATATCATTGTCTTGCTCCTGATATTAAGATCCAGTTTCTCACAGTTAAGAATAATGTTAGCTGTATCCATTCATCAGTTGATGGACATTTAGGCTCTTTCCATAATTTGGCTATTGTTGAGAAAAACTGAGAACAAACTGAGGGTTGATGGGGGGTGGGAGGGAGGGCAGGGTGGGTGATGGGTATTGAGGAGGGCACCTTTTGGGATGAGCACTGGGTGTTGTATGGAAACCAATTTGACAGTAAATTTCATATATTAAAAAATAAAAAATAAAATAAAATAAAATAAAATAAAATAAAATAAAATAAAAAAAAAAAGAATAATGTTAGCTGTACATTTTTAGTAGATGTTCTTTATGAAGTTAAGGAATTACCTGTCTATTTTTTTATTTTGCTGAGATTTTTTTTATCTTGAACAGATATTGGATTTTTTCAAAAAGCTTTTTTTTTTATCAACGGTATAGTCATGATTTTTCTTCTTTAGCCTACAGATGTGGTGGAGTATGTTGATTGATATGTGACTGTTGAACCAGACTTGCATACCTGCGATAAATCCCACTTGGTGGGGGTATATAATTCTTTCTCTATATTGTTGGATTGGATTTACTATTTGTGATAAGTATTGATGTGTAGTTTCCTTTCTTGTAACATCTTTATTTCATTTTGATATTAGGGCCAAACTGACCTCATGGAATGAGTTAGAAAGTGGTCCTTCTGCTTCTATTTTCTTAAAGAGATTGTGAAAAATTGGCATGATTTCTCCTTTAAATGTTTGGTAGACTCCACCAGGGAAACCACCTGGTCATGGTGATTTCTTTTTCAGAAGGCTGTTAATTATTACTTCATTCTCTTTAATATATATAGGCCTATTCAGATGATCTATTTCTCCCTGTGAGCTTTTTAGTTTGTGTTTTAATGGAATTGGCACATTTAATTTATCAAATTAGTGGGCATAGACTTGTTATTAGTATTCCTTTATTATCTTTAAATGTCCATGAGATCACTAGTAATGGCTTTTTTTTTTTTCATTTCATCCTGTCTCTTTTTTGGTTAGCCTTGCTAAACATTTATCAATTTTATTCCTTTTTTTCTAGGAACCAGCTTTTGGATTCATTCAATTTCTCTACTGTTTTCCTCCTTCCAATTTTTTTCTTGTTTTTGATCAAATGTTTATTATTCACTGTCCTCTGCTTGCTTTAGGCTTAAGTTCTTCTTATTCAGCTTCCCAAAGTGGAAGCTTACATTACAGCTATTGGATCTTACTTATTTTATAATATATGCATTTAATGATATAAATTCTTCATGAGCACTGGTATGCAGTATACCAAAATTTTCATACTTTGAATTTTTATCTTAATTTAGGTCAAGATATTTAAAATTTTTTCTTGATACTTCACGTTACTTAGAAGTATGTTTTTAAATCTCCAAATATTTGGGGATTTCCCAGATTTCTTTCTGTTATTGATTACTACTTTAATTCCATTGTATTTTGAAAATACACTTTGTATGATTTCTATTCTTTTAAATCTGTTAAGTTGTATTTTGTGGCCCAGAATGTGTTCTAACATGGTGAATACTCCATGTGAGTTTCAGAAAAATGTATTCTACATTTGCTGGAAGTTTTCCATTAATGTCAGTTCAATTAATTTGACTGTGCTGTTCAAGCACTCCTAAGACTGTTGCCCCCAGAAGTTTCTCACTCTCATGCTCTTTCACAGTCAAAATCACCGTTTGTGGTTCTAGTGTCTTCTGCTCCAAGTAGGAAGGAGTTGGTGTGACTCTGAATTCTCCTGTCTTCACAGATTTCACTGATGAGTCCAGAAAATGTTCAAGAAATATTTTCAATTTGGTTAGCTTTCTCTTTATAAGAATGAAGACTTCCATTCTCTTTACATGTCACAGCTCAGATCAGAAGCCAAGTTGAGGGCACTGAGTACCTCAGTGGGTTGAACATCTGACTCTTGATTTCAGATCAGGTCATGATCTCACGATTCACGAGATCGAGCCCCACATTGGACTCTGTGCTGACAGTACGGAGTCTGCTTGGAATTCTGTCCCTCCCTCTCCCTCTCTGCCTCTCTCCCACTCATATTCTCATTGCTTCTCTCTCTAAAAATAAAAACAAACATTACAAAAAAGAAGTCAAGTTGATTTTTTCTCTTTAATTTGTTATATTTTATTTTTTTCAGGTTTAGTTGAAATTTGCCTTTTTTAAGTTTATTTATTTATTTTGAGAGAGTGAGAGAGAGAACAAGCAAGGAGAGACAGAGAGAGGGAGAGAGAGAATCTGAAGCAGGCTCCACACCATCAGCACAGAGCCCAAGCCTCAGGGCTCGAACTCACAATCTGTGAGGTCATGACCTGAGCCCAAGTCAAGAGTTGGACACTTAACCAACTGAGCCACCCAGGTTCCCCAACATTTGCTTTTAATAAAAAATAGTTAACATAAAATTTCTCATCTTAAGTGTATAGTACAGTAGTGTTAACTACATGCACATCATAATGCGACATATCTAGAACTTTTCATCTTGCAAACTGAAACTCTATATCCACTCAACAATCTCCCTCTAGCCTCAGGAAACCACCATTTTACTTTATGTTTCTAAGAGTTTGTGTTCTTTAGATAAATAATATTAGTGACATTATGCAGTATTTTTCTTTTTTTCTGGCTTACTTCACTTAGCATAATGTTCTCAAAATGTATCCATATTATGGTGTATCAAAGTTGTTTTTTTAAGTGAAAAAAATCCAAGAGAAAAAAGTAGCTTGCAATGTTAAATTGTTTTGACATGTTAGGTCTTGTTGAGAAATTGATTTTTGAGCAAAAATCTGAAGGAAATGAAAGACTTAGTCAAACATGAATCTGGGGGAAAACATTCCAGGCAGAAGGGAGAGCCAGAACAAAGATCCTAAAGTAAGAGCGTGCTTAGCATATTTGAGGAATAACAAGGAGGCCAGTGTGGATGAAATAGATTAAAAGATGTCAGGTAGAACAGACAGAACATGAAGACTCTTATGGATAAAGACTTTGGGTTTTTTTTCTGAGTGAAATGTGAATCTGCTGGAGGATTTTTGAGCAAATAGTTACATAATTAATTTGTTCTACAAAAAGATCATTCTGCAAACTTGGTTTAAAATAAGTTGTATGTGTGGTGAAGGGGAGGTGGTCAAAGGAAGAAAGAAGAGAATTCGTTAGGAAGCTAATGCAGTAACTTAAGAAGTGAAAATTGTTGTTTTCGACTGGTGTACATGGTGAGAAATGGTTAAATTCTGGATATATCTGAGGGTAGAACTACAGAATTTGCTGGTGAATTGGATATGGGCTGTGAAAAAAAGAACGAGATCAATGATAAACTTCATGGTTTTGTCCTGTAGCAAGTGAGAAGACAGAGTTTTCTTAAATTTTAATTCCAGTATAGTTAACATACAACGTTATATTACTTTCAGGTGTAACAATATAGTGATCAATATTCCATACATCATATATATATATGTGTATATATATATATATATATATACATATATATATACCACCTTTTCTTTATCCATTCATCCACTGATCGATGCTTGGGCTGCTTCCATAATTTAGCTATTGTAGATAATGCTGCAATTAACATATGGGTGCATCCTTTGAATTAGTGTTTTTGTATTCTTTGAGTAAACACCCAGCAGTGTGATTAATGGATTGTAGGGTAGTTCTATTTTTAGTGTTTTGAGGA
Source organism: Neofelis nebulosa (assembly GCF_028018385.1). Taxonomy (NCBI): domain Eukaryota; kingdom Metazoa; phylum Chordata; class Mammalia; order Carnivora; family Felidae; genus Neofelis; species Neofelis nebulosa. The sequence goes on from NC_080800.1 coordinate 86,388,633, forward strand.
ACCCCCACATAGGCTGCAGCAGTTTGCATTCCCATCAATAAATATAGCATGAGGGTTTTCTCCACATCCTTGCCAACACTTGTTTCTTTTTTTTTTATTTTAGCCATTCTGAAAGGTGTGAGGTGATATTTCATTGTAGTTTTGATTTTCATTTCCCTGATGATGAATGATGTTGAACATCTTTTCATGTCTCTGTTGATCACCTATCTTCTTTTTTTTTTTATGTTTTTATTTATTTTTGCGACAGAGAGAGACAGAACATGAGCAGGGGAGGGCCAGAGAGAGAGGGAGACACAGAATCGGAAGCAAGCTCCAAGCTCTGAGCTGTCAGCACAGAGCCCGATGCGGGGCTCGAACCCACAGACTGTGAGATCATGACCTGAGCCAAAGTCGGACGCTTAACCGACGAGCCACCCAGGTGCCCCGATCACCTATCTTCTTTAGAGAAATTTCTGTTCATTTCTTCGACCTATTATTTTAAGTTTATTTATTTACTTATTTTGAGAGACAGAGAGAGCAAGCAGCGGTTGGGAAGGAAGAGGTGGAGAGAGAATTACAAGCAAGCTCCATGCCATCAGCATAGAGCCTGACGTGGGGCTTGAACCCACAAACCGCAAGATCATGACCTGAGCCAAAAGGAAGAGTCAGATACTCCACTGACTGAGCCATTCTTCAGCCCATTTTTCAATTAGATTTTTTGCTTTTGTGTTGTTGAATTGTATAAGTTCTTTATATATTTTGTATATTAACCCCTATGTCATTTGCAAATATCCTCCCCCATTTAGTAGGTCGCCTTTTAGTTTTGTTTAGTACATTGTGCAGAAGTTTTTTTTTTTTTTTGAAGTAATCCCAATATTTTATTCTTGCTTTTATTTCCCTTGCTTCAGGAAACATATCTAGAAAAATGTTGCTATGGCTTATGTCAGAGACATTGCTGCCTGTGCTCTCTTCTAGGGTTTTTATGGTTTCAGGTCTCACATTCAGGTCTTCAATACATTTTGAGTTTATTTTTGTGTTTTATGTAAGAAACTGATCCATTTTCATTCTTTTGCATATAGTTGACAAGTTTTCCCAACACCATTTGTTGAAAAGATTGAAAAAGATGGAGTTTCTATTAATTAATATGGGGAAGTCTCTAGGTGGACCTGGTATCAGGTAGAAGATGAAGAGCATTGAGTTGAGATATATACAAGACATTCAAGCAGAAATATCAAGGAGGCAGTTGTATATACAAACCTAGAGTTTGGAAGAGACATGGGAAAAAGATGCAAATTTAATTGTCTTCAGCCTATGGATGATATTTAAAGCCACAAGACTGAATATAACCAAGAGAATGAGTATAGATAGAGAAGAAGAAGAAGAAGAACCAAACCCTGGGGAATGCCAGTGTTAAGAATTTAGGGAAAACAGGAGAAACTAGAAAGGGCAGTGAGAAGGAGCTGCCAATATGTTGGAGAAGAACCATGAGAATCTCACTTCCTGGAAATCAAGAAAAAAGTGTTTATCAAAGAGAAGGTGTAATCAATTACCTCAAATGCTGTTGGTAGGGCAATTAATATGAAGATTAGGCATTTCATAGGATTCACCAAAATGCTGTTGGTAGGGCAATTAATATGAAGATTAGGCATTTGATAGGATTTACCAATATAGAGGTAATTAGTGACCTTTATAAGAGCAGTTCTGATAAACTATAAAAAAGGTTTGGAGTCAGTTTCTAAGGGAATGGAACTTCTGTTTCTTATTACAGTAATAGAAAAATAGGAAATATCTTTTTCTTCTGGAACTAGCAAAGGAAGACACAGGAAGACTAGATCTACTGAATTACAGAGAGTAATGAGCCTTTCTTGGGGGAGCCGACAGCTTTGACAATTTCCACAAATGAGGGCAGGTGGCTGACATAGGGACAGGATAATGAGGAAGCAGACCTTCCATAGATGAGAGAGACATTTGCCAAGGGGAAATGAACCAAGTCTCAGACAACAGTGTGATCTGGCAGGACATGTTGCAAACTGGATGAGTCTCAGAAGCAAAAAGAAACTGTGTGGTCCAATAATTCATTTCACAAACACATCCCAAATATCTGTCCAAATGATGTTAGTGGAGAAGCTGCTAGAAGAAAAAGAAAGTTGAAGCAATAATATCCCTACAGTGCCTGAATTGTGGGTTGTGTAAACTTTAATCCAAATGTAAACCAAAATATTAGAAACTATAGCCTAAAATCCTCACAAATCAAATAGTGGCAGTGGTGCAAGAGTTTGGGAGTTGAGTTCTTCACAGGTGAATCCAATCTAATTAAAGCTGTTAACTTGCCTCCCTTCAACTCTGATTTAAGAGGAATGTATATGATCATCTTCTCAACACAACCTATAGTCTAGCGGTCAGCAAACTATAGCTCATAGGCAAATCCAGCTTTCCCTATGTTTTCATCAATGAAGTTTTATTGAAATATAGCTCCATCCATTCATTTATATATTGTCTATAGTCATATTTTCACTACAGTGGCAGAGCCGAGAAGTTGCAACAGAGAACATATGGACTACAAATCCTAAAATATTTACTGTCTGGCCCTTCATGGGCCATATGATCTCATATCAATGACTTCAACTTCTACCTTAAGAAACTAGAAAAATTGGAGAAACTTAAACTCAAATTAAACAGAATAAAGAAATAAAGGTCAGAGTAGGAAACAATGAAGTAGAAAACCAAGAAACAGTAGAAAGAAGTCAATGTAAACAAAAGCTGGCTCTTTGAATTATCATTAATCTGATCAGGAATGAAAGAGAGAAGACAAAAATTACCAATAGCAGGAATGAGAGAGGCAGCATTACTAAAAGCTATTAAAAATATCACTCAGGATAGATTACCTTAAAAGCCCTATGTAATGGTTAAAATATGTAATATTATATTATTAAATGCCTCTATAAGTAATTAAACTTAGAAATCATTCATGCTTAGTTTATTTTCAACACAGATATTTCTATGCAGTTGTATTCCATTATTGCAAACTCTTAATGTTCATTCCTACTAGGAAAATAGTGGTATTTATTATTTATGTAGGTGACATTTTTGCTGATTGGTATGTAGGGAATAAATAATTAAATTTAGTGCTTTCATGATAGTCTGGGCCTACATACTCTCTCTTCTGGAATAAGATAATTACATCTTACTTTAATATGTTTCAAAGTTTTTGGCATGCTCCTCAAAAATTTCAGTGGTGGGGTGCCTGGGTGGCGCAGTCGGTTAAGCGTCCGACTTCAGCCAGGTCACGATCTCGCGGTCCGTGAGTTCGAGCCCCGCGTCAGGCTCTGGGCTGATGGCTCGGAGCCTGGAGCCTGTTTCAGATTCTGTGTCTCCCTCTCTCTCTGCCCCTCCCCCGTTCATGTTCTGTCTCTCTCTGTCCCAAAAATAAATAAAAAACGTTGAAAAAAAAATTAAAAAAAAAAATTTCAGTGGTAAACCACTACTTTATTTTTCATTCTCATAACCTGTACTCAGTCCACACAACTTATTATTCAAACACAATGTTTGAATCAAATTATTAAACTAAACTAACATGTATTGAGCACCTACTATGTATGTGAGGCCTGGTGGTATAAAGTAAACAAGACATTCTCATCCATTACAGATATTTATAATCTAACTGGCAAACAGACATCTACCCAAATCCCAAATCATTACTATAAAATTATATAAATGTTATAGTAAAATATATAAAAATTAATGAGTGTTAAAAACAATGTCCTTAAACTACCTGTGGCTTATTGAAACGGTTTCATGGGCTGCCAGGGAAATGAAACCCCTTAGGTTGAGGACCAGGCAGGATGCAGCTGGCTCACTGATAAAGGGACTAACCAGGTGGGGAACATTTTCCTCTTGGTGGGGAGCATACATGGTGAAAGCAGAACTCATGGCTATTGGGGGCCATGTGGGTCTTAAAGATGTCAAGGCAGTATGTGGAGTTTCAGGCCTTAAAATAAAGAGCAAAAGAAGCTAGACATAAAAGAGTCTCTCTATAGGCTACTGAATGCATTTACATTTAATATAAGAACAAATTAAACTAACTTCTAGTTATAGAAATGGAAATCATGATTATTTGAGGTAGAAATCAGTTACAAAGGGATATGAAGAAACTTTCCTGATTGATGCAAATATTTTATATCTCCATTTGAAGATGGATTTTGAGGGTGTATATATTTGTGAAACCTCATTGAAATGTACACTTAAAGCATAATTATTTCACTGCATGCAAATTATAAAGAAACGTAAGTGCGTGTGCACATTCATGAGAGAGAGAAAGGGTAGAAGACAGAGAATAAAGAATGGAATAAGAGGAACTTGAGATATCAAGTATTTTTTAAACTTTTTAAATTTTTATTTATTTCTGAAAGGGAGATGGAGAGAGGGAGAGTGGGGGCAGAGAGAGAGAGACAGAGACAGAGAATCCCAAGCAGGCTCCACACTGCCAGTGTAGAGCCTGGTGAGGGGCTTGAACTTACAAACTGCAAGATCATGAGTCAAGCTGAAACCAAGAGTTAGATATTCAACCATGTGAGCCACCCAGACACTCCTGGAGACATCAAATATTAATGAATTTTGAATTTCTGCTGCACAAGTGAGTAAAAGAATGTGGTGTCAGTGAACAGAAATGTGAGCTTAAGGAACTTTTTTATGATGGAAGAAATCATAGCAAATTTGTATGCTTATTAGAGTGATCCACTAAAGAGCAAAAAAAAAGATAATTTATAAGAGAGAGAAGGAAGAATCCCTGGAGCTTAAGCCAAAGTAGTCAAAAAAAAAAAAAGATTGGCTTTAGAGAAGAATAAGGAATCATGTGTATAATAAGCAGGGACTTAGAGTATATGGGTATAGATGCTGCTAAGTGAGAAGTAGTGATAAGAGTATGTAGAAACTCCCCCCTTTAGTTGTTTCAATTTCTTTGCAAAATAGGAAGCAAAATCATCAGCTGAGAAGGAGGATGGAGGAGATGGTATTGGAGGTTTGAGGAGAGAGAAGAAACTATGAAACAATTAACTGGGTGGATGAGAGATTTAATGGATGTGAAACAAATAAAAGATATTTGACATCATTAAAAATGTATTTTATGCTAAGTAAAATAAGTCAGTCAGAGTAAGACAAATACCATATGATTTAACTCCTGTGTGGAATTTAAGAAACAAAACAAAGAAACAAAGGAAAAACAGGCAAACCAAGAGGCAGAATACTAAGTGTAGAGAACAAACTGATGGTTACCAGAGGGGAGGTGGTGGGGGAATGGGTGAAATAGGTGATGGGGATCAAGGAAGGCACTTGTGATGAACATGGGGTGATGTATTGAAGTGTTGAATCACTATATTGTACACTCAAAACTAATATTATACTGAATGCTAGCTAACTGGAATTTAAGTGAAAACTTTAAAAAATGTACTTTGAGAATGTGGACATTATTTATTATTGTGCATCTTTTTCTTCAGTCATGATCAGAGTCTCAGGTGCAAGCATGGAAGAAAGTTGGATTTAATCAAGGCTGTAGTTTCCCAAATAAGTGTGCCAAGATGTAAAAAGGGTAAAAGAGCCAAGAAAATGCAAGAAAATGAATATCATGATTGACAGTGGAATTTGATCTGGACAAAATACCTAGATATGAAGTCTATTATAATAGATTATTATATTATTCTATTATATTCTAATATATTCTATATTCTATTATTCTATTCTATTATAATAGAAAGTGGATTTAGGAGGAAGAATCTATAGTTTTAAAAAATATATAATTGTAAAAATGCCACATGCTCCTTTTTTTCTAAATGAAATATATAAAATAAAAACTAAAATACCCAAAATCCACACTTCCACCCTCCACTGCTCAGGGCCAACTATTACAAAATGATTTAAATGTATGCCTGAACATCAAAATGTAGTTGATTTTCAAATCCTCTCTCTGTAGATACAGCAATTTTGAGGAGTAAAAGAGCTGCGTTCCTAGAAAGAGAAAGATTCATGGCTGCATAAATACAGACTCCCACAGATTTAGAAAATTCTGGGAACTTAAATTGGAAAAACAATATAAAAAGATGTCCCTTAAACAGTTGAATTATTTTATTAAAAGCAGAGATTTTTCTTAGGTAATCCTGCTCTAGCACCAGAGGCGTTTGAATCCTTTCTGGAGCAAAACTTGTTGCTGTCAGATGAAAAAAAAAAAAAAAGAAAAAACCTTAATAGAGAGAGTTTAAAGATCCTCAGTGTTTTCAAAGTAAACACTAGTTAAATAGTACTGACAAACTGCTTTAGAACTCTGAGGCAGACCAATGGGAATGCCATGAACTATAGGAAATATTCAGGTCAGAATTTATATGTGTGTTGGTGATGAAGACCTGATTACAGAAAACAATAGGGAAATGAGCACAGATAAAGGAAATATTGATCAACATTGCCTAGAAATTATTGAACAATGGGGACAACAGAATGCTTTAGCTAAAGCTTTCAGTAACACATCAAGGGAACAACACCCCTCCACATCACCACGCACCTAATTTATTTTAATTAATACAAAGTAAAGCTTGTTGTCTCCAGTCAGTTATACCAAGGTTATATTCAAAAATACTCCAGGTCAATACCCAAAAATAATTGAAAATCAATTTGAAATATTCACCTTTTCCTAGAAGTAGTTCCTGGCCCTCTCTGATGTAAACTGAGCTAACCTTTTAAGGGCCCTTCAGTTCTGGAGCTCTACTCATTCCAATTAGCACAATAAAATCCCATGTCTAGGAGTTGCCTGTGAAACAGGGGATTTATCCTTATAACACGGTAGTGAAAGAGGAAAGGGTAGAAATACTTAAGAAAATTTAGTCTGTCTTATAATAGTAAAAGCTAACATTTATTGGGCACTTACCACACAACAGTTCTGTATGTGTCATTTTTCATCATTTCTTATCCACAAATAGCCAAACTGAGGCCCAAAGAGTTTAAGTGGATGGACCAGAATTTAAACCCATGCTCTAGTGTTAGTACCCATGTACAACATTGCTTTATTATATATGGCACTTCTATTAAATTTTTATGACAGTTAAAAAAAAAGAAAACAACTCAGGCAAACTTAAGTAAAAGTGAATTTGTTATAATGATATTAAGGCCTCAGAGAACCAATAGGAATCTAGACAACTGGGCTAGGAATAACCAAAAATGGTGGTATAGCACAATTGGTTCAATTTGGACACCAACACCTTGTTTCCTTAGATTTCATACTTCAGTCTTTTTGTCCCTATGATTAAGATCCAAAATCTAGCCACAGAGTGTTCGATTATCCTAACTTAGGTCAGGATGTGCCTGCTTTTTGTTTAGAGCAAAGCAGAGCCATTGGCTTAAGTCGACTTAACATAGAGGGCAAAGATAGTTCTTTAAAAGGAAATTGGACAATCAAGAAGGGGAAATTTGATGCCAAGTTGCCAAAAAGCAACAGATACCTATTAGAGTCCATGTTTATGATTGCACAGCATCTATATACACTTTTTCCCATAATCTTTCCTCCAAAAATGTTGCCACTTAAAAGTACACAATTATTTCATGTATAACCCAAAACAAATTCTGTCACTTCCCAGCATCCCTTTAGTCACTTCATTGAGCTCTGATTCCAGGATCTATGGGTAAGACTTATACTTTCTCTACATTCATTGTGACTGTTTCGATATTATTCAACATGTAGACTAATTTTAGCTACCATAATCACAGTTTATATAGCATTTCAGAAGAAAGATAATGCATATTAATTGAAATATATAGGCATAAGTCCATGAACAGGGAGAAAGAACTATTTGGGAAGATCAAAACCCTCAGTTTTGTAGCTGATTTTAAGGTCTCTCCTCCACTCTCCAACAAATATTCCCTTTTCTTTTTACCAGTACCTTAACAGACTTCATTGATGAGTGGTATACTCAAACTTTAATTCTTGGCTGATCTGAGTCCTTAGATGCCCTACCTGAGAAGAGTTGCATTCATTTACTTTGTGGTCCCAGCTTCTCAACAAGGATTGTTTCCCTAACATTATACCCATTTCATGATATTCAGACAATAAGTGATTTGCCAAAGTTCCCACAGCCAGTAGTGGAAAAATCAGGGTTTAAAATCAGGTTCCTCTGACTCCAAAACTCACAGTTGTGGTTTTAGTCTGGTTGAAAGAAAGAAAGAAAGAAAGAAAGAAAGGGAAAGGAATAAAGGAAGAGAAAGAAAGAAGAAAGAAAGAAAGAAAGAAAGAAAGAAAGAAAGAAAGAAAGAAAGAAAGAAAGGGAAAGGAATAAAGGAAGGGAAAGAAAGAAGAAAGAAAGAAAGAAAGAAAGAAAGAAAGAAAGAAAGAAAGAAAGAAAGAAAGAAAGAAAGAAAAGAAAGAAAGAGAAAAAGAAAAAGAGAGAAAGAGAGAGGGTGTAGGGAGGGAGAAAGAACTGAGATAAGAGGTAGGAAATAAGTGGAACATCAGAAAGCGCTGTTCTTATCATAGGCCCATAATCAGCATAACAGACCTGTTGGATAGGCAGTAGGGAAATAGAAAGTAGATAAGGCAGTTGCCCCAACAGGATGAGAGGAAGGGGGTACAGACTGAGACAAACCCTTGAAAAATTGTACCTTGTAAAGTTAATAATTTGCAAGGGAATAAAACAAATAAGTGATAGGTGGAGAAAAAAATCAACTTAGACTTTGTGGGGACATTTCATCTCAGGTTCTGGGAATTGTGGTATATCAAACAGAAATAGTAATCCTTATTTCTCCAGACTGCAGAAAGAAACCATTATATCTTAACTGCTATACTTTCCTTTTTCTCTGCTTCATTGTTTTATCTAGTACTTATCACCATGTAAGACTTGTTGTATTTTACTTATTTAGCTTACTGTCTGTCTTTCCACACTTGGAATGTAGGCTCCATGAATATTTTTTATTTGTTTTGTTGGAACAGATCCTGGCACATGGTAGGCCCTCCATTAATGTCTGAGGGCCTGACTCAGTTAGTTGAATGACTGAGTTAATATATGCATCATCAAGAGGATTTGTGATTTTCACCTTCTGATGGAGATGTTGAGGCTCTGATACTAAATTCCTGCTTTCCAAGTGTTTTCTTGGAAACTCATGGCTCCTTCTCAAAATCTGATGACACTTTCTGACTGCTTTTATTTATTGCTTTCTATTTACCTTTTGGGTGGCTTCCTGATGTAATAGGAAGTAATTTGGAAAAACACCAATCCTGTTGTCACTGCCCTTGTTCCTACCTTTTCCCAGGAGACAAATAAGGTGTGTACCAAGAGCAAAGGCTCCAGAGTGAGGTGGCTTGGGTTAGAATCCTTGTTTCAACACTAAAAAGCCATTGGACTTTGGGAAAATTCCTTAAGCCCTTGAGCCTTTATTTCCTCACTTACAATGCTTCCCTACCATTATATATATATTACATATATATTACAAGTGGGGGTAATACTGGTACATTTCTATATAAGGGCAATGCTGTTTATCAAATAACACCTAATATTTCCATGGTTTCATCAATTAGAAGTTTATTTCACTTTCACCTAATAATCCAGAGTAGTTGTTCTTGATAGATGGGTGGTTTACTCCACATGGTGATTCAGTGATCCAGGCTTCTCCTGTCTTATGAGTCCTCCATACTCTAGGGCACTAAAGCTGGCAAGCCAGGAAAGAGATGATATAAAGGCTATAGATGCCACTTAATTTTATTGGCGAAGTAGTAATACAGGTCATTTCCACTCTTTTTTTTTACATGTTTATTTATTTTTGAGAAAGAGAGAGACAGAGCATGAGAGGAGGAGGGGTAGAGAGAGAGAGGGAGACATAGGATCCGAAGCAGGCTCCATGCTCTGGGCTGTCAGCACAGAGCCTGATGCGGGGCTCAAACTCACAAACCACAACATCATGACCTGAGTCAAAGTCAGATGATTAACCAACTGAGCCACCCAAGCACCCCAATTTCCACTCTTATTGTATTGGTAAAAACAAATTACAAGGACTCACCTAGTTAAAATGCATTCTGGGAAATGTGGTCTCTGGTTAGGAAGCTATTTCTCAACACAAATTTATACAATGGAAGGTATTGAACATGTTTTGGGGGAACAGTTACTTAAGTATATTTCTTCCTTTGGCCCCCAAAATCTGTATGTATCTTCCCTCTCACACCTAGAATACATTCATTCCCTCTTCAGGGGAAATAAGTCAATGCCCTAACTAGTTACTACATTCAGCTCAAAATCTAGGACCTCAAGATGATGTGCATCAGGTCCACATGTAGATCCTTTTGAACTAAAATTTAAATTATCTGCCTCTTCCACATCCCCAATATACAATGGTGGAATAGGGACAGAATAAGTGGAGTAAAAACTTCCATTAAGAAAATGGAGGAATGAAAGATGAAAGATATACTATGATTGCTGGCCCATAGCAATGATGAAATCTTACTGATCAGGTACTCTGAAGACATTCTGACCTGATAGTGGGGAAGATTTCCTACTTAGATACTGATTCTTCTTTCTGTGGGAAACTCCCTACTCCATTGCTCTCATTGATATATCTCAAGCAGCTTTTGGGGAGATTACCCTTATTGGTAGATACATAATTTTCTATAGCCCTCTTCCTAATAGCACAGTCTTGGGAACCAGGCTAAACAGTCACAGGTTTTTTTAGACCAAGGTTGTGGTTTCTTTGGCAATGCAATTGCCTCAAAACTCAATAAGCTTTCAGTCTATTTGCTTTCAATCAATCCCATGTCACAGCAACTGCATCCAACTTTTCTCCTATATACAATTAAGTCTGCCTTATTTCTTTACTTCCACCTTTTACTGCTCTTTCTTTTTTTTAATGTTTATTTTTGAGAGAGAGAGAGAGAGAGAGAGTGAGAAGGGGAGGGGCAGAGAGAGAGGGAGACACAGAATCTGAAGCAGGCTGCAGGTTCTGAGCTGTCAGCACAGAGCCCAACACAGGGCTCAAACCCATGAACCGTGAAGTCATGACCTGAGCTGAAGTCAGACCCTTAACTGACTTAGCCACCCAGGTACTCCTCCTACTGCTCTCTTTCCTTAATTGAGGGCATCTGAATCTGTTTCATTGTGTGAGAAGGAAATAATATTAATCTTATCTTTGCTGAATGACTGAATACATTTGCTTAAATGAAAACTCTTAAGAAGCAAGTTTTGTTCAAAGACTTTTTCTACTTTAATTAGTATTTTTCTACTTGGAGTTAATTTTTGTGTATTGTGTGAGGTAAGGATGCACCTTCATTATTTTGCATGCTGATATTCAGCTGCCACAGCACCATGTGTTAAACATTATAATTTTTCATCGAATGGTCTTGAGACCTTTGTCAAAAATCAATTTACCATAGATGTATGGATTTATTTATAGACTCACAATCCTATTCCATTGAACTAACAAATGCCAGTGGGGCACAGCTTTGATTACTGTAGCTTGGCATAGGCTTAGAATTGAGTAATCTCTTTTTTTTCAATGCTTATTTAATTTTAAGAGAGAGACAAAGCACGAGCAGGGGAGGGGCAGAGAGAGAGGGAGACACAGAATCCGAAGCAGGCTCCAGGTTGTGAGCTATGAGCACAAGCCCAACATGGGGCTCAAACTCACGAATTGTGAGATCATGACCTGAGCCAAAGTTGGACACTTAACCGACTGAGCCACACAGGCACCCCAAGAATTGAGTAATTTCTCAACTTAATTCTTTTTAAAGATTATTTGGGCTATTCAGGACGCCTTGCACTTCTTTATGAATTTTAGGATCAGCTTTTCTGTTTGTGCAAAAACTGTTTATTAGAATTTTTATAAGAATTGGATAGAATCTGTGGATCAATATGGGGAGTAATGCCATATTAATAATAAAGTCTTCTAATCCATGAGCTCAAGATGGCTTCCCATTTATTTATGTCTTCTTTACATTCTTTCAACATTTTATAGTTTCAGTATACAAGTCTTGCATTTCTGTGGTTAAATTTATTTCTAAATATTTTAATCTTTATGATTACATTATAAATCAAATTGTTTTCTTAATTTTCTTTCATATTATTCATTGCTGATGCGTATATACATACACACACACATATATACATATATACACATTAAGTATATATATATATACACATATATATACACATTAAGTATATATATATACATATATACACATTAAGTGTATATATATATATATATATATATATATATTATTAGGTATATATATATATATACACCTAATTTTGTGCGTTGGTTTTGTATGCTACAACATTGCTGAATTAATTAGATCTAATAGTTTCTTGTGGATTCTTAAGGGTTTTCCTTATAAAAGATTGTCATCTCCAAATAAAAATAGTTTAATCTTCCTTTCCAATCTGTATAACATTTGTCTTATTTTATTTTATGGCCTAATATTTTTGGCTCTAAGTTCCAGCAAAATGTTGAATAAAAGTAGCAAGACTGGGTATCATTGTTTTTTTCCTGATCTTAGGAGAAATGCTGCCAGTTTTTCATTATTGAGTATACTGTTAGCTTTGAGTTTTTAATAAATTGCCTTTATCATATTGAGGAAAATCTCTTTTATTCCTAGCTTGTTTACCATTATTATCATGAAAGTGTGTTCAATTTTTCAAATGCTTTCTCTTCAATTATTTAGATCATATTGTTACTTCTCTTCATTCTATTAATAACTGATATTATATTGATTGATTTTTATTTGTTGAACCAGCATTGCTTACTTGAAATAAATATCACATGGACATGGTGTATAATATTTTTAATATGATGTTGGATTAAGTTTACCAGTATTTTATTGAGGATATTTGCATCTACATTTATGAAAGTTATTGGCAGTTTGTTTTCTTTTTTTTGTGATGTCTTTGTCTGACCGTGGTATCAAGATAATACTGGCCTAATCGAATGTGTTAGGAATGTGTTTCTTCTTCTATATTTTTGGAGTATCTTGAGAATAATTGGTTTTAATTCTTTATTTATTTATTTATTTATTTATTTATTTATTTTTTAATATATGAAATTTACTGTCAAATTGGTTTCCATACAACACCCAGTGCTCATCCCAAAAGGTGCCCTCCTCAATACCCATCACCCACCCTGCCCTCCCTCCCACCCCCCATCAACCCTCAGTTTGTTCTCAGTTTTTAACAGTCTCTTATGCTTTGGCTCTCTCCCACTCTAACCTCTTTTTTTTTTTTCCCTTCCCCTCCCCCATGGGTTTCTGTTACGTTTCTCAGGATCCACATAAGAGTGAAACCATATGGTATCTGTCTTTCTCTGTATGGCTTATTTCACTTAGCATCACACTCTCCAGTTCCATCCACGTTGCTACAAAAGGCCATATTTCATTTTTTCTCATTGCCACGTAGTATTCCATTGTGTATATAAACCACAATTTCTTTATCCATTCATCAGTTGATGGACATTTAGGCTCTTTCCATAATTTGGCTATTGTTGAGAGTGCTGCTATAAACATTGGGGTACAAGTGCCCCTATGCATCAGTACTCCTGTATCCCTTGGATAAATTCCTAGCAGTGCTATTGCTGGGTCATAGGGTAGGTCTATTTTTAATTTTCTGAGGAACCTCCACAGTGCTTTCCAGAGCGGCTGCACCAATTTGCATTCCCACCAACAGTGCAAGAGGGTTCCCGTCTCTCCACATCCTCTCCAGCATCTATAGTCTCCTGATTTGTTCATTTTGGCCACTCTGACTGGCGTGAGGTGGTATCTGAGTGTGGTTTTGATTTGTATTTCCCTGATGAGGAGCGACGTTGAACATCTTTTCATGTGCCTGTTGGCCATCCGGATGTCTTCTTTAGAGAAGTGTCTATTCATGTTTTCTGCCCATTTCTTCACTGGGTTATTTGTTTTTCGGGTGTGGAGTTTGATGAGCTCTTTATAGATTTTGGATACTAGCCCTTTGTCCGATGTGTCATTTGCAAATATCTTTTCCCATTCCGTTGGTTGCCTTTTAGTTTTGTTGGTTGTTTCCTTTGCTGTGCAGAAGCTTTTTATCTTCATAAGGTCCCAGTAATTCACTTTTGCTTTTAATTCCCTTGCCTTTGGGGATGTGCCGAGTAAGAGATTGCTACGGCTGAGGTCAGAGAGGTCTTTTCCTGCTTTCTCCTCTAAGGTTTTGATGGTTTCCTGTCTCACATTCAGGTCCTTTATCCATTTTGAGTTTATTTTTGTGAATGGTGTGAGAAAGTGGTCTAGTTTCAACCTTCTGCATGTTGCTGTCCAGTTCTCCCAGCACCATGTGTTAAAGAGACTGTCTTTTTTCCATTGGATGTTCTTTCCTGCTTTGTCAAAAATGAGTTGGCCATACGTTTGTGGGTCTAGTTCTGGGGTTTCTATTCGATTCCATTGGTCTATGTGTCTGTTTTTATGCCAATACCATGCTGTCTTGATGATGACAGCTTTGTAGTAGAGGCTAAAGTCTGGGATTGTGATGCCTCCTGCTTTGGTCTTCTTCTTCAAAATTACTTTGGCTATTCGGGGCCTTTTGTGGTTCCATATGGATTTTAGGATTGCTTGTTCTAGTTTCAAGAAGAATGCTGGTGCAATTTTGATTGGGATTGCATTGAATGTGTAGATAGCTTTGGGTAGTATTGACATTTTGACAATATTTATTCTTCCAATCCATGAGCAGGGAATGTCTTTCCATTTCTTTATATCTTCTTCAATTACCTGCATAAGCTTTCTATAGTTTTCAGCATACAGATCTTTTACATCTTTGGTTAGATTTATTCCTAGGTATTTTATGCTTTTTCGTGCAATTGTGAATGGGATCAGTTTCTTTATTTGTCTTTCTGTTGCTTCATTGTTAGTGTATAAGAATGCAACTGATTTCTGTACATTGATTTTGTATCCTGCAACTTTGCTGAATTCATGTATCAGTTCTAGCAGACTTTTGGTGGAGTCTATCGGATTTTCCATGTATAATATCATGTCATCTGCAAAAAGCGAAAGCTTGACTTCATCTTTGCCAATTTGGATGCCTTTGATTTCCTTTTGTTGTCTGATTGCTGATGCTAGAACTTCCAGCACTATATTAAACAACAGCGGTGAGAGTGGGCATCCCTGTCGTGTTCCTGATCTCAGGGAAAAAGCTCTCAGTTTTTCCCCATTGAGGATGATGTTAGCTGTGGGCTTTTCATAAATGGCTTTTATGATCTTTAAGTATGTTCCTTCTATCCCGACTTTCTCAAGGGTTTTTATTAAGAAAGGGTGCTGGATTTTGTCAAAGGCCTTTTCTGCATCGATTGACAGGATCATATGGTTCTTCTCTTTTTTTTTGTTAATGTGATGTATCACGTTGATCGATTTGCGAATGTTGAACCAGCCCTGCATCCCAGGAATGAATCCCACTTGATCATGGTGAATAATTCTTTTTATATGCTGTTGAATTCGATTTGCTAGTATCTTATTGAGAATTTTTGCATCCATATTCATCAGGGATATTGGCCTGTAGTTCTCTTTTTTTACTGGGTCTCTGTCTGGTTTAGGAATCAAAGTCATACTGGCTTCATAGAATGAGTCTGGAAGTTTTCCTTCCCTTTCTATTTCTTGGAATAGCTTGAGAAGGATAGGTATTATCTCTGCTTTAAACATCTGGTAGAACTCCCCTGGGAAGCCATCTGGTCCTGGACTCTTATTTGTTGGGAGATTTTTGATAACCGATTCAATTTCTTCGCTGGTTATGGGTCTGTTCAAGCTTTCTATTTCCTCCTGATTGAGTTTTGGAAGAGTGTGGGTGTTTAGGAATTTGTCCATTTCTTCCAGGTTGTCCAATTTGTTGGCATATAATTTTTCATAGTATTCCCTGATAATTGTTTGTATCTCTGAGGGATTGGTTGTAATCATTCCATTTTCATTCATGATTTTATCTATTTGGGTCATCTCCCTTTTCTTTTTGAGAAGCCTGGCTAGAGGTTTGTCAATTTTGTTTATTTTTTCAAAAAACCAACTCTTGGTTTCGTTGATCTGCTCTACAGTTTTTTTAGATTCTATATTGTTTATTTCTGCTCTGATCTTTACTGTTTCTCTTCTTCTGCTGGGTTTAGGCTGCCTTTGCTGTTCTGCTTCTATTTCCTTTAGGTGTGCTGTTAGATTTTGTATTTGGGATTTTTCTTGTTTCTTGAGATAGGCCTGGATTGCAATGTATTTTCCTCTCAGGACTGCCTTCGCTGCGTCCCAAAGCGTTTGGATTGTTGTATTTTCATTTTCGTTTGTTTCCATATATTTTTTAATTTCTTCTCTAATTGCCTGGTTGACCCACTCATTCGTTAGTAGGGTGTTCTTTAACCTCCATGCTTTTGGAGGTTTTCCAGACTTTTTCCTGTGGTTGATTTCAAGCTTCATAGCATTGTGGTCTGAAAGTATGCATGGTATAATTTCAATTCTTGTAAACTTATGAAGGGCTGTTTTGTGACCCAGTATATGATCTATCTTGGAGAATGTTCCATGTGCACTCGAGAAGAAAGTATATTCTGTTGCTTTGGGATGCAGAGTTCTAAATATATCTGTCAAGTCCATCTGATCCAATGTATCATTCAGGGCCCTTGTTTCTTTATTGACTGTGTGTCTAGATGATCTATCCATTTCTGTAAGTGGGGTGTTAAAGTCCCCTGCAATGACCACATTCTTATCAATAAGGTTGCTTATGTTTATGAGTAACTGTTTTATATATCTGGGGGCTCCGGTATTTGGCGCATAGACATTTATAATTGTTAGCTCTTCCTGATGGATAGACCCTGTAATTATTATATAATGCCCTTCTTCATCTCTTGTTACAGCCCTTAATTTAAAGTCTAGTTTGTCTGATATAAGTATGGCTACTCCAGCTTTCTTTTGGCTTCCAGTAGCATGATAAATAGTTCTCCATCCCCTCACTCTCAATCTAAAGGTGTCCTCAGATCTCAAATGAGTCTCTTGTAGACAGCAAATAGATGGGTCTTGTTTTCTTATCCATTCTGATACCCTATGTCTTTTGGTTGGCGCATTTAATCCATTTACATTCAGTGTTATTATAGAAAGATACGGGTTTAGAGTCATTGTGATGTCTGTATGTTTTATGCTTGTAGTGATGTCTCTGGTACTTTGTCTCACAGGATCCCCCTTAGGATCTCTTGTAGGGCTGGTTTCGTGGTGACAAATTCCTTCAGTTTTTGTTTGTTTGGGAAGACCTTTATCTCTCCTTCTATTCTAAATGACAGACTTGCTGGATAAAGGATTCTCGGCTGCACATTTTTTCTGTTTAGCACACTGAAGATATCGTGCCAAGCCTTTCTGGCCTGCCAAGTTTCAAAGGAGAGATCAGTCACGAGTCTTATAGGTCTCCCTTTATATGTGAGGGCACGTTTATCCCTTGCTGCTTTCAGAATTTTCTCTTTATCCTTGTATTTTGCCAGTTTCACTATGATATGTCGTGCAGAAGATCGATTCAAGTTACGTCTGAAGGGAGTTCTCTGTGCCTCTTGGATTTCAATGCCTTTTTCCTTCCCCAGTTCAGGGAAGTTCTCAGCTATAATTTCTTCAAGTACCCCTTCAGCACCTTTCCCTCTCTCTTCCTCCTCTGGGATACCAATTATGCGTATATTATTTCTTTTTAGTGTATCACTTAGTTCTCTAATTTTCCCCTCATACTCCTGGATTTTTTTATCTCTCTTTCTTTCAGCTTCCTCTTTCTCCATAACTTTATCTTCTAGTTCACCTATTCTCTCCTCTGCCTCTTCAATCCGAGCCGTCGTGGTTTCCATTTTGTTTTGCATTTCGTTTAAAGCGTTTTTCAGCTCCTTGTGACTGTTCCTTAGTCCCTTGATCTCTGTGGCAAGAGATTCTCTGCTGTCCTGTATACTGTTTTCAAGCCCAGCGATTAATTTTATGACTATTATTCTAAATTCACTTTCTGTTATATTATTTAAATCCTTTTTGATCAGTTCATTAGCTGTTGTTATTTCCTGGAGATTCTTCTGAGGGGAATTCTTCCGTTTGGTCATTTTGGATAGTCCCTGGATCGGTGAGGACCTGCAGGGCACTTCCCCCGTGCTGTGGTGTATAACTGGAGTTGGTGGGCGGAGCCGCAGTCCGACCTGATGTCTGCCCCCAGCCCACCGCTGGGGCCACAGTCAGACTGGTGTGTGCCTTCTCTTCCCCTCTCCTAGGGGCGGGATTCACTGTGGGGTGGTGTGGCCCGTCTGGGCTACTTGCACACTGCCAGGCTTGTGGTGCTGGGGATCTGGCGTATTAGCTGGGGTGGGTAGGCAAGGTGCACGGGGGCGGGAGGGGCAGGCTTAGCTCGCTTCTCCTTAGGTGATCCACTTCAGGAGGGGCCCTGTGGCAGTGGGAGGGAGTCAGATCCGCTGCCGGAGGTTTGGCTCCGCAGAAGCACAGAGTTGGGTGTTTGCGCTGAGCGAGCAAGTTCCCTGGCAGGAACTGGTTCTCTTTGGGATTTTGGCTGGGGGATGGGCGGGGGAGATGGCGCTGGCGAGCGCCTTTGTTCCCCGCCAAGCTGAGCTCTGCCGTCCGGGGGCTCAGCAGCTCTCCCTCCCTTTGTCCTCCAGCCTTCCCGCTTTCTGAGCAGAGCTGTTAACTTATGACCTCCCAGACGCTAAGTCGCGCTTGCTGTCGGAACACAGTCCGTCCGGCCCCTCCGCTTTTGCCAGCCCGACTGGGGGGCTCTGCTTGGCCGGCGAGCCGCCCCTCAGCCCCGGCTCCCTCCCGCCAGTCCGTGGAGCACGCACCGCCTCGCCGCCCTTCCTACCCTCTTCCGTGGGCCTCTCGTCTGCGCTTGGCTCCGGAGACTCCGTTCTGCTAATCCTCTGGCGGTTTTCTGGGTTCTTTAGGCAGGTGTAGGTGGAATCTAAGTGATTAGCAGGACGCGCGGTGAGCCCAGCGTCCTCCTACGCTGCCATCTTCCGGAACTCCTCGGTTTTAATTCTTTTATAAACATTTGATAGAATTTAATGGTGAAGTCATCTGGCGCTAGGCATTACCATAGAAAAGCTCATAGTACCCTGTCATCATCCTTTTAATTTCCTTAAGTAGTAATGTCTTCACTTACATTTCCAATTTTAGTAACTGGGTTATTTTCCCTTGGTCAGTCTATCAAAAACATGTCAATATTTTTTGACCTTTAAAAAAAACAACATTTGGTTTCATTGATCTTCACTATTGTTTTGTTGTTTTCAATTGTATTTATCTCTGATATAATCATTTAGTTCTTTTCTTCTGCTTGCTTCATGTTCAGTTTGCCTATGTTTTTCTAGTTTTTTAAGATGGAAAGTTAGGTTATTGAGAGATTTCTTCCTTTTCAAGCTTGGTGTTTATAAGTATAAATTTCCTTCTAAGTACTGCTTTTCCAGCATCCTATATATTTTTTTAATTTTTATTTTTCTCAAAGTATTTTCTTATTTATCTTATTTTTACTTTGATCCTTGGTCGTTTAATGGTGTAATGTTTAATTTTCACATATTCATGAGATTTCTGTATTCCTCATGTCATTGATTCCTAATTTTATTCCCTTGTGGTCAGAGAAAATATATGATTTCTATCTCTTAAAATGTATTGAGATTTGTTTTGTGGGTTAACACATAGTCTATCCTGTAATAGGTTCTATGGGTATACAAGAAGAATGTGTATTCTGTCCTTGGGTATTATGCTTTCTCTATATCTGTTATGGCCACTTTCTTTGCAGTATTATTTAAATATTCTATCTCCTTGCTACTCTTCTACCTACCTGTTTTATCCAGTATTGAATATGGGGTATTGAACCCTCAAACTATAACTGTTGAACTATTTATTCTTTGAAATCTGTCTTTGTCTCATATTTTTGGGGCTCTGTTTTTAAGTGCATATATATTCATAAGTATTGTATTTTATTCATGAATTGTGAATTTATAATTATACTATGTCCTTTTTTTCTCTTGTAATAACTTTTATCTTAAAGTATACTTTTTCTGAAAATAGTACAGCCACATAAGCTCTCTTTTGGCTACTATTTCTGTGGAACATATTTTGTTCCTTTTACTCTCAAACAATTTGTGGATTTGAATCTAAAATGAGTCTCTTATAGAGAATATAAGGTTAGATCATGTTCTGTACATCTACACCTTTTAATTAGAAAATTTAATCCATATAGTATAATGTATATACAGAAAGACTTACATATGCAATTTTCCTATTGTTTTTTATATACTTTATATATTTTTGTTCCTTAATTATTCAATTATTGCCTTCTTTTATGGTAAATAGATGTCTTCTAGTGTATCATTTTAATTTTATGGTCAATTCTTAAACTATATGTACTTTAGTTATTCTCCTAGCTGTTCCCCTGATATTAAAATTAACATTTTAATTTATAGCTATCTAGTTTGGATTAATATCAACTTATTTACAATAGCATAAAATACTTGGTTCATATATAGCTCTGCCCCCTACAGTGTTATTGTCACAAATTATACCTTTATTTTTATACATTATGTGCCCATTAGCATGGCTTCATAATTATTGTGTTATGTAGTTGTCTTAAATCATATAAGAAAACAGAAGAGCTACAAATAAAACATATAGTAATATTGCATTTTTATTTTCCTAACTAGTTACCTTTGATGGTGTTTTTAATTTCTGTATGTGTATTTGACTGCCCTTCTAGTGCCATTTCATTTAAGCCTAAAGGACAACCTTTATCCATTCTTGTAGAACAATTCTACTAATGCCAAACTCTTCAGCTTTTTCCCCCTATGGGACTATCTTAATTTCTCCTTCATTTTGAGAATGGTTTGATGGATATAGAATTTTTGTTGACAGTTTTTTGTCTTTCAGTATTTTTGAAAATATCAAAAGGCCACACAGGGCAATTGCCTACTGGTCTCCATAGTTTCAGATGATAAATCAATTGTTAAACTTATTGAGGATCACTTGTAATTGATGAGATACTTTCCAGTTGCTACTTTCAGTATTATCTCTTTGTATTTCCCTTTTGACAGTTTTATTATAATGTAGCTCATTAAGTTTTTCCTACTTGGGTTTCATTGATCATCTTTAATGTGTAGATTCATATACTGCATCAAATTTGGGAGATTTTCTGTCATTATTTCTTTAAATATTCTTTCTGGCCCTTTCCACCCCCCAACTTCCTTCTAGAACTTCCATTATGTGTACATTGGTAGACTTGATCATATACTATAGGACTCTCAGGCTGTCTTAAATTTTATTTATCTATTTTCCTTTCTGATTCTCAATTTCCTTATATTAAAGTTTGTAAATTCTTTATTCTTCCTGTATAAATCTTCTATGGAGCACTCCTAGTCAATTTTTAATTTGAGCCACTGTACTTTTCGACTGTAGTGTATTTATATTTGGTCCATTTTTATAATTTCTATCTCTTTATTGGTGTAACATTATTTTTATGGTTTCCTCTTATTTTTATTATGTGATTTCCTTTAGTTCTCTAAAAACATTTAAAATAATTATTTTAAAGCTTTTATCTGGTTTCCACAGGGATAGTTTCTGTTAATTACTTTTTGCCCCTGTATATTGGCTACATTTCCTTGTTTACTTTCATGTCAAGTATTCATTTTTGGTAAAGACTAGACATTTTGAATATTATAATGTGGCAATTCTGGATATAGGTATTTCCCTCATCCTCAAAATTTGTCATTGCTGCTTATTTCAATTGTTATTGTTTATTTAGTGACTTTTCTGAGCTGACTTTGTAAAGCCTATGTCACCTTCATGTGTAGCCAGTGAACTATTTGCTTTATTAGCTTAGCGGTCAGTTAGTGAATGTACAGAGATTATTTTATATCCCTGAAACAGACAAACAAAAGCTAATTCCAAATGAGCTTTGTGTGTGTATTAATACATGCCTTCAAAACTCAGCATGACCATTTACAACTCTGCCTTAGCCTTTAATTCCTGTCTTTACAGAGCCTGAAGGTCAGTGATAGGTCAGGTCTTGGTCCTTCTCAAGCATTTCCTGAGAATGCACTGGCCCCTGGGCATGTTGGTGGACTTATAGGTTGCCAGGAATATGCCAGAAATTTTGAAGGCCCTTATTCCCCAAAGCATTACATTCCCCAGATTTGCTACCCAAGATTTTTGATTAGTCTGCTGTTTGCCTCAACTGATATCAATTTTCTCAGGCAGCAGTGACTGAGTCATTGGCCTTTATAAAAGTTTTCAACAAATGTTCTTCTCTTAGCATGGAAGAATTTATAGTTTGGTGAAATAAAGGCAAATCTTTTCAACCTGTCCTTCAGGGAGCTACCAGAAATATCAAAGCAAACATCCACAATTCTTTTCTGATCTCCCTGGTACTAGTATCTCTACCCAGAATCTAGGAAGTTGTCTTCAAGGCAATGATTGAGCTATAGAGCAGGATATGGGATCAGGATAATTTAAAATTTCACAATAATCTCTCTTTTTACTGAGATTTAGCTATGTTTTTCTTGACTAAGCATTCCCCTTATTGCCAAAAGCTTTTGGTTAGTTTCCAAAATTAGGAAAATCTTATTCTAACCAGTTTTTCCAGTTTATTATTTATTTTTTTTGTGGAGGAAGGGGCTTTTGGAGCTCTCTGTGTTGACATTTCTCTCTGAGGAAATTTAATGAGTCTTTTTGCTTAAAGATGTTTTCTGCATGAAGTCTTTCCATTTAGAATTCATTATTTTTAGGAGTTAAGATGACAGTATGGAGACCCTGAGCTTGTCTTGTCCCTCAAATGCAGCTAGATCAGCATCAAGTCATTTTGAACCCATCGAAAATTTGAGGATTAATGCAGCAATCTGCATAACTTGAGCCACAAAACTTGGCAGGTACACAGTGTAAATAGGTGAATTGGGCGAGATAAAAGCCATGGAGCTTCAGAGGGTAGGCAGCCAACTTTGCAGAGAGAGACAGAGAAAGAGAGAGGGGAGAGTGTGGTGTATGGAGATGGCACAAGAAAAGCACTCCCCCCAAAAGTAGCTGGAGAGAAAGAGTAAGAGAAGGAGTGAAAACACTTGCAGAGGAATGGGCAAGAAATCTGTTCCCCAAAACCATTGACGGGAAAAGGAGAGGGTTTCAATACTACCAGTATATAAACAGTGGAGTGCACAGTCTGAAGTTTCAGAGCCCAGTGCCTAGTGGTGTTCTGGTGAGGAAGTAGGGCAAATCCCCAGGAACAGGGATCTGTGTGCCACACAGGGAGAAGCAGTTCCCCTGCTTGGAGTGCACTGGTGGTGTCCATATGCCTACCTGCAGGTAAATGTCCCTGCAGACCCTGCAGAGCAGCCACATATGTTGGTATTAGGACAAAGATTCCACAGTGAAGCAAAACCTGGCAATGTCTGTGTATTGTGATTTGCCATAAACTCTGAACCTCTGTCACTGTGCTATCACACAAACATTTTCTGGGTCAAGCAGAAACCCAGCCATTGCTTAGAGACACCCTTCCCCAGAGATTCAGCATAGGTCAAGGGAGTGGGGGGCTCTGAGGAGTGGGTTTTGAAACACAGCTTCATCTGGTATAAAACGCTGGAGGTAGGCACTCCCTGGAAGGCTGAAAGCTTGAACAAGGACAGTGTAGAGGCAGGGAATGGATGGAGGCCTAAGACAAAGGAGAGGTGCTTGATCACAGGTCTGTGAGAGCATGAAGTTCCTGTGCCAGAGACAAGAGAGCTGGGTAAGGCCATTTTCACCCCTACTATGAACACACACCTATCGACCCCAGTAAGCTAAGTAGCACCACCAAGTGGACAACAGAGGTGTTACACCAACCCGGCAAACTGTGCCCCCCAAGCACATCCTTAAAAATAGCAGGAAAATCCTTCCACCTGTTTGGTCTGTGGACTATAGTATACTTCAAAGTTTCAGTTCTAGAAGAAACTAGATGTAACTTCCTTCAGGTTTCATTGTGTTTGCTGGTTACTTTATTTGTCCATTTTCTTTACTTCTGTTTTTGCTTAAATTGATTTTTTTTCCTTTTTCTTTTCTTTCTTTTTTCTCTTTTGTGGATACAGAAATAACAAATTCTTTTTCAATTTTTTCTTTTAAATTATTATTCTATTTTAATTTCTTCATTTTATTTTACTTTACTTTTTAAAGTTTTTTAATTTTTAAATTTTTTTAAATTTTTTCTTTCTCTTTTTTCTCTATTCTATCAAGTTTATTTCAACAAGCAGACTGAAACACACATAGAATCTAGCTTCCTTTATTTGATCTTTCTAGTTTTTAACTTTTTAATTTTAATTTTTTATTTTATTAATTTTTTCTTCCTCCAAAATGACAAGATGGAAGAATCCACCTGAAAAGAAAGAATAGGAAGAAAGGATGGCCAAAGACTTAATCAACACAGATATAAGATTTCTGAACTAAGATTTAAAACTACGATTATAAGAATACTAGCTGGGGTTGAAAAAAGAATAAAAGACACCAGAAAATCCCTTTCTGCAGAGAAAAAAAAAACACAAAATCTACTCAGGCTGAAATTAAAAATGCTAAAACCAAGATGCAATCTCAAATGAATTCAGTGATGACAAGGATGGACGAAGCAAATCAGTGAATCAACAAGACAGAAGATAAAGTTATGGAAAATAATGAAGCAGAAAAAAGGAGGGAAACAAACACAAAAGATCAGGATACAAGACTTAGAGAACTCAGTGGTTTATTACAAAGGAAAAACATGTAGGGGATGCCTGAGTGGCTCAGTTGGGATGCCTGAGTGGCTCAGTTGGTTAAGCGTCTGACTCTTGATTTCAGTTCAGGTCATGATTTCATGGGTTTGTGGGATCGAGCCATATCAGGCTCTGCACTGAAACCACAGGGCCTGCTTGGGATTCTCTCTCTCTCTCTCTCTCTCTCTCCCTCCCCCTTTCTTTCTCTCTCAAAATAAATAAGTAAAACATTCAAAAAAGGAATAACATGTGAATCACAGGGGTCCCAGAAGATGAAGAGAGAGAAAAAGGGGCAGAAGGGGTTTATGTGAGCAAATTATGTGAGCAAAAAAAGGGTTTATGTGAGCAAATT
Source organism: Neofelis nebulosa (assembly GCF_028018385.1). Taxonomy (NCBI): domain Eukaryota; kingdom Metazoa; phylum Chordata; class Mammalia; order Carnivora; family Felidae; genus Neofelis; species Neofelis nebulosa. The sequence goes on from NC_080800.1 coordinate 86,413,657, forward strand.
ATAGCTGAAAATTTTTCCTAATCTTGGGAAGGACACAGACATCAAAATCCAAAAATCACAGAGAACTCTTATTAGATTCAGCAAAAACTGATCACCAAAGCATATCATAATCAAATTCACAAAATTCCAGACAGAGAAAGAATCCTGGAGACAGCAAGGGAAAAAATGTCCTTAACCTCCAAGCGTAGACAGATCAGGTCTACATCAGGTCTGTCCACAGAAAATTGGCAGGCCACAAGAGAGTGGCAGGATATATTCAACATGATGAATTGGGCAAGTATGCAGCCAAGGATTCTTTATCCAGTAAGGCTGTCATTCAAAATAGAAGGAGAGATAAAAAGTTTCTCAAACAAAAAGTGAAGGAGTTCATGACCACTAAACCACCCCTGCAAGAAATATTAAGGGGGACTCTTTAATTGCAGAAAAAGCAAATCAAAACAACAACAAAAAAAAACCACCAAAAGCCAACAAAGACTAGTAGGGACAAGAGAACATCACCTGAATCACCAACTCTACAGGTGGCACAATGGCACTAAATTCATATCTTTCAATAATCACTTGAAATGTTAACAAACTAAATGCTCCAATAAAAAGATAAAGGGTATCCAAATAAATAAGAAAACAAGACCCATCTATATGTTGCCTACAAGAGACTCATTTTAGGACTAAAGACGCCTGCAGTTTGAAAGTAAGGACATGGAGAAACATCTATCATGCTAATGGGCATCAAAAGAAAGTCAGAGAAGCCATACATATATCAAACAAACTGGATTTTAAAACAAAGACTTAATAAGAGATGAAGAAGGGCATTATATCATAATTGAAAGGTCTATTCACCAAGAAGATCTACCAGTTATTATTATTTATACCCCAAACTTCAGGGCACACACAATTATATATATCAATTAATCACAAATATAAGGAAATTCATTGATAATAATACAATAATAGTAAGGGACTTCAGCACCCCACTTACAACAATAGACATTATCTGAGCAGAAAATCAACAAGGAAACAATGGCTTTGAATGACACACTGGACTGGATGGACTTAACGGATATATTTAGAACATTTCATCCTAAAGCAGCAGAATACATATTCTTCTAGCATGCACATGTAACATTCTCCAGAATAGATCACATACTGGATCACAAATCAACTCTCAACAGGTACAAAAAGATCGAGATCATAGCATGCATATTTTCAAACCACAACACTATGAATCTTGAAATCACTCACAAGAAAAAAATTTGGAAAGATGACAAATACTTGGAGATTAAAGAATATGCTACTAAAGAATTAATGGGTTAACCAAGAAATTAAAGAGGAAATTTAAAAGTACATGGAAGTCAATGAAAATGAAAACACCACAGGACAAAACAAATGGGATAAAGCAAAGGTGGTCAAAAGAGGGAAGTATATAACAATCCAGGCCCTCCTCAAGAAGGAAGAAATGTCTTAAATACACAACCTAACCTTACATGTAAAGGATATGGGGAAAAAACAACAAATAGAGTCCAAAACCAGCAGAAGAAGGGGAATAATAAAGATTAGAGCAGTAATCAAAGACATTAATTTACAAAAAAAAAAAAAGTAGAACAAATCAACGAAACCAAGATCTGGTTCTTTGAAAAATTAATAAAATTGAGAGCCCCCTAGACATATTGATCAAAAAGAAAAAGGAAAGGATCCAAATAAATAAAATCACAAATGAAATACAAGAGACCACAACCAAGACCTCAGAAATACAAACAAAAAAAGGGAATATTATGAGCAATTATATGCTAACAAATAGGGTAATCTGGAAGAAATGGGCAAATTCCTAGAAATATATAAGCTACCAATCTTGAAACAGGAAAAATTGAAAATGTGAACAGACCCATAACCAGTAAAGAAATTGAATCAGTAATCAAAAATCTCCCAACAAACAAGAGTCCAGGGCCAGATGGCTTTCCAGGGAATTCTACCAAACATCTAAAGAAGAGTTATTACCTATTCGTTGGGAGCTCTTACAAAAAATAGAAATGGAAAGAAAACTTCCAAACTCATTCAAGGCCTTCCAAACTCAAAAAGCCAGCATTACCTTGATTCCAAAAGCAGACAAAGACCCCACTAAAAAGAAGAACTACAGATCAATTTCCCTGATGAACATGGATGCAAAAACCTCAACAAGATACTAGCAAACCAACCCAACAACACATTAAAAGAATTATTCACCACGATCAAGTGGGATTTATTCCTGGGCTGCAGGATTGGTTCAATACCCACAAATCAATCAATGTGATACATAACATTAATCAAAGAAAGGATAAGAACTACATGATACTCTCAATAAATACAGAAAAAGCATTTGACAAAATACATACAGCACACTTTCTTGATAAAAAACCCTCAAGAAAGTAGGGATAGAAGAAAAATACATCAAGATGTTAATGGCCATATACAAAAGACACACAGCTAATATCATCCTCAATGGGGAAAAACTGAGAGCTTTCCCCCCAAGGTCAGGAACACGAGAGGGATGTCCACTCTCACAACTGTTTTTCAACATAGTGTTGGAAGTCCTAGCCGCAGCATCAAACAACAAAAAGTAATAAAAGACATTCAAATCGGCAAGGAAAAAGTCAAACTTTCACTCTTCACACATGACATGATACTCTACATGGAAAACCCAAAAGCTCCACCCAAAAACTACTACAACTTATACATGAATTCATCAGAGTCTCAGGATACAAAATTGACTTACAGACATCTGTGGCATTTCTATACACTGATAATGAAGCAATAGAGAGAGAAATCAAGAAATCTATCCCATTTACAATTGCACTAAAAATCATAAAATAACTAGGAATAAACTTAACCAAAGAGGGAAAAAAAGATCTACACACTGAAAACTATAGAAAGCTTCTGAAATAAATTGAAGAAGACACAAATAAATGGAATAAACATTCCATGCTCATGGACTGGAAGAACAAATATTGTTAAAATGTAGATACTATACAATACAATCTACATATTCAATGCAATCCCTAACAAAATAACACCAGCATTCTTCACCGAGCTAGAACAAACAATTCTAAAATTTGTATGGACCCAGAAAAGACTCTGAATAGCCAAAATAATGTTAAAAAAGAAACCCAGGAGAGGGGTAGAAGATGACGGCATAGGGGGACTCTGGGTTCACCGCATCCTGCTGATCACTTAGATTCTACACACGTCTTCCTAAATAACCCAGAAAACCACCAGAAGACTAGCAGAAAGGACTCTCTGGAGCCATGCATAGACAAGAGGCCCACAGAAGAGGGTAGGAAGGGCAGAAAGACAGAGCGTGCTACATGGACTGGTGAGAGGGAGCCAGGGAAGTTGAGGGGCAGCCCACCCAGCAAGGAAAAATCCCTGAGTCTGGCTTGCAAAAGCAGAGGGCCCAGACTGTGTGAGTTCTGACAGCCAGCGGACTTAACATCTGGAATGTTATAAGTCAACAGCTCTGCTCAGAGAGCGAGAGAGCAAGAGGACAACAGGAGGGAGAGGTGTTGAACTCCTGAAGACAGGGTTCAGCTCGGTGGGGAACAAAGGCACTAAGCCAGTGCCATCTCTCTCATGCATCCCCCAGCTGAAATCCCAAAGGGAACCAGTTTGGGTCACCGAACTTGCTTGAACTGTGCAAACACCCAATGCTGTGCTTCTGTGGATCTGTCCATCTAACAGGTCTGCCTGCCTCCATCCCAGTGCTTCAGGGCGCCCCCCTCAGGGGACCACTGACGTCAAAGTGAGCTAAGCCTACCCTCCCGCCCCTGTGCACCTTGCAGATCCACCCCGGCTAATACGCCCTTGGCCAGATCCCATGGAAGCAACACCACAAGCCTGGCACTGTTCAAGTAGCCCAGACAGGGGCCACACCACTCCACAGTGAGTCCGCCCCTGGGAGAGAGGAGATAATGTACACACCAGTCTGATTGTGGCCCCAGCGGTGGACTGGGGGCAGACATCAGGTCTGACTGCAGCCCCATCCACCAATGCAAGTTACTCCAGACAGCACAGGGGAAGAGCCCTGCAGTTCCGTGCCACTCCAGGGACTATCCAAAATGATGAAACAGAAGAATTCTCCTCAAAAGAAACTCCAGGAAGTAGCGATAGCTAACAAACTGATCAAAAATGATTTAAGCAATGTAACAGAAAATGAATTTAAAATAATAGTCATAAAATTAATCACTGGGCTTGATAAAAGCATAGAGGACAGCAGAGAATCTATTGCTATAGAGATCAAGGAACTAAGAAACAGTCAGGAGGAGCTAAAAAATGCTATAAATGAGGAGCAAAATGAAATGGAGGTGACCACAGCTCAGATTGAAGAGGCAGAGGAGAGAATAGGTGAATAGGAAAATAAAATTATGGAAAAAGAGCAAGCTGAGAAAAAGAGAGATTACAAAATCCAAGAGTATGAGGGGATAATTAGAGAACTAAGTGATGCAATGAAACACAACAATATCTGTATAATAAGGATTGCAGAGGAGGAAGAGAGAGAGAAAGGGGCTGAAGGTGTACTTGAACAAATCGTAGCTGAGAACTTCCCTGATCTGGGGAAGGAAAAAGGCATTGAAATCCAAGAGGCACAGAGAACTCCCTTTAGACATAACTTGACTCAATCTTCTGCACGACATAGCATAGTGAAACTGGCAATATACAAGGATAAAGAGAAATTTCTAAAAGCAGCTAGGGATAAACAGGCTCTAACTTACAAAGAGAGACCCAAAAGATTAGTAGCAGACCTATCTACTGAAAATTGCAGGCCAGAAAGGAATGGCAGGAAATCTTCAATGTGATGAACAGAAAAAATATGCAGCCGAGAATCCTCTATCCAGCAAGTCTGTCATTTAGAGTAGAAGGAGAGATAAAGGTCTTCCCAAACAAACAAAAAGTGAAGGAATTCATCACCACTAAACCAGCCCAAGAAGAGATCCTAAGAGGGGATTCTGTGAGTGAAATGTTACAAGGACCACAAAGTACCAGAGACATCACTATAAGCATGAAACCTACAGACATCACAAAGACTGTAAACCCATATCTTTCTATAATAACACTGAATGTAAATGGACTAATGCGCCAACCAAAAGACATAGGGTATCAGAATGGATAAAAAAACAAGACCCATCTCTATGCTGTATACAAGAGACTCATTTTAGACCTGAGGACACCTTCAGATTGAGAGTGAGGGGATGGAGAACTATTTATCATGCTACTGGAAGCCAAAAGAAAGCTGGAGTAGCCATACTTATATCAGACAAACTAGACTTTAAATTAAAGGCTGTAACAAGAGAGGAAGAAGGGCATTATATAATAATTACAGGGTCTATCCATCAGGAAGAGCTAACAATTATAAATGTCTATGCGCCGAATACAGGAGCCCCCAAATATATAAAACAATTAATCACAGACATAAGCAACCTTATTGATAAGAATGTGGTATTTGCAGGGAACTTTAATACTCCACTCACAACAATGCATAGATCATCTAGACACAGGATCAATAAAGAAACAAGGGCCCTGAATGATACATTGGATCAGATGGACTTCACAGATCTATTTAGAACTCTGCATCCCAAAGCAACAGAATATACTTTTTTCTCGAGTGCACATGGAACATTCTCCAAGATAGATCACATACTGGGTCACAAAACACCCCTTCATAAGTATAAAAGAATTGAGATCATACCATGCATACTTTCAGACCACAATGCTTTGAAGCTTGAAATCAACCACAGGAAAAAGTCTGGAAAACCTCCAAAAGCATGGAGGTTAAAGAACACCCTACTAAAGAATGAATGGGTCAACCAGGCAATTAGAGAAGAAATTAAAAAATATATGGAAACAAATGAAAATGAAAATACAGCTATCCAAATGCTTTGGGATGCAGCGAAGGCAGTCCTGAGAGGAAAATACATTGTAATCCAAGCCTATCTCAAGAAACAAGAAAAATCCCAAATATAAAATCTAACAGCACACCTAAAGGAAATAGAAGCTGAACAGCAAAGACACCCCAATCCCGGCAGAAGAAGAGAAATAATAAAGATAAGAGCAGAAATAAACAAAATAGAATCTAAAAAACCTGGAGAGAAGATCAATGAAACCAAGAGTTGGTTTTTTGAGAAAATTCATAAAACTCTAGCCAGGCTTCTCAAAAAGAAAAGGGAGATGACCCAAATAGATAAAATCATGAATGAAAAGGAATTATTACAACCAATCCCTCAGAAATACAAGCAATTATCAGGGAATACTATGAAAAATTATATGCCAACAAACGGGACAACCTGGAAGAAATGGACAAATTCCTAAGCACCCACACACTTCCAAAACTCAAACAGGAAGAAATAGAAAGCTTGAACAGACCCATAACCAGAAAAGAAATTGAATCGGTTATCAAAAATCTCCCAACAAATAAAATCCAGGACAAGATGGCTTCCCTGGGGAATTCTACCAGACATTTAAAGCAGAAATAATACCTATCCTTCTCAAGCTGTTCCAAAAAATAGAAAAGGAAGGAAAACTTCCAGACTCATTCTATGAAGCCAGCATTACTTTGATGCCCAAACCAGAGAGAGACCCAGCAAAAAAAAAGAGAACAACAGGCCAATATCCCTGATGAATATGGACGCAAAAATTCTCAGTAAGATACTAGCAAATAGAATTCAGCAGCATATAAAAAGAATCATTCACTATGATCAAGTGGGATACATTCCTGGGCTTCAGAGCTGGTTCAACATTTGCAAATCAATCAATGTGATACATCACATTAATATAAGAAAAGAAAAGAACCATATGATCCTGTCAATGTAGAAAATGCATTTGACAAAATTCAGCATCCTTTCTTAATAAAAACCCTCAAGAAAGTCAGGATAGAAGGAACATACTTAAACATCATACAAGCCATTTATGAAAAGCCCACAGCTAATAACATCCTCAATGGGGAAAAAATGAGAGTTTTCTCCCTGAGATCAGGAACACGACAGGGATGTCCACTCTCACAACTGTTGTTTAACATAGTGTTGGAAGTTCTAACATCAGTAATCAGACAACAAAAGGAAATCAAAGGCATCAAAATTGGCAAAGATGAAGTCAAGCTTACACTTTTTGCAGATGACATGATATTATACATGGAAAACCCGATAGACTCCACCAAAAGTCTACTAGAACTGATACATGAATTCAGCCATGTCGCAGGATACAAAATCAATGTACAGAAATCAGTTGCATTCTTATACACTAATAATGAAGCAACAGAAAGACAAATAAAGAAACTGATCCCATTCACAATTGCATCAAGAAGCATAAAATACCTAGGAATGAACCTAGGTGTAAAATATCTGTATGCTGAAAACTGTAGAAAGCTTATGAAGGAAATTGAAGAAGATATAAAGAAATGGAAAAACATTCTGTGCTCATGGACTGGAAGAATAAATATTGTCAAAATGTCAATACTACCCAAAGCTATCTACACATTCAATGCAATCCCAATCAAAATTGCTCCAGCATTCTTCTCGAAGCTAGAACAAGCAATCCTAAAATTCATATGGAACCACAAAAGGCCCCAAATAGCCAAAGTAATTTTGAAGAAGACCAAAGCAGGAGGCATCACAATCCCAGACTTTAGTCTCTACTACAAAGCTGTAATCATCAAGACAACATGGTATTGGCACAAAACCAGACACAGAGAACAATGGAATAGAATAGAGACTCCAGAATTGGACCCACAAAAGTATGGCCAACTAATCTTTGACAAAGCAGGAAAGAATAACCAATGGAAAAAAGACAGTCTCTTTAACAAACAGTGCTGGGAGAACTGGACAGCAACATGCAGAAGAATGAAACTAGACCACTTTCTTACACCATTCACAAAAATAAACTCAAAATGGTTGAAGGACCTGAATGTGAGACAGGAAACCATCAAAACCCTAGAGGAAAAAGCAGGAAAAGACCTCTCTGACCTCAGGCGTAGCAATTTCTTATTTGACACATCTCCAAAGGCAAGGGAATTAAAAGCAAAAATGAACTATTGGGACTTCATGAGGATAAAAAGCTTCTGCACTGCAAAGGAAACAATCAACAAACTAAAAGGCAACTGACAGAATGGAAAAAGATATTTGCAAATGACATATTGGACAAAGGGCTAGTGTCCAAAATGTATAAAGAACTCACCAAACTCCACACCTGGAAAATAAATAATCCAGTGAATGAATGGACAGAAAACATGAATAGACGCTTCTCTAAGGAACACATCCGGATGGCCAACAGACACATGATAAAATGCTCGATGACGCTCCTCATCAGGGAAATACAAATCAAAGCCACACTCAGATACCACCTCATTCCAATCAGAGTGGCTAAAATGAACAAATCAGGAGACTATAGATGCTGGTAAGGATGTGCAGAAACGGGAACCCTCTTGCACTGTTGGTGGGAATGCCAACTGGTTCCGCTGCTCTGGAAAACAGTGTGGAGATTCCTCAAAAAATTAAAAACAGACCTACCCTATGACCCAGCAATAGCACTGCTAGGAATTTACCCAAGGGACACAGGAGTGCTGATGCATAGGGGCACTTGTACCCCAGTGTTTATAGCAGCACTTTCAACAATAGCCAAATTATGGAAAAGGGCTAAATATCCATCAAACTATGAATGGAAGAAGAAGATGTGGTTTATACATACAATGGAATACTAAGTGACAATGAGAAATAATTAAATATGGCCTTTTGTAGCAACATGGATGGAACTGGAGAGTGTTAGGCTAAGTGAAATAAGTCATACAGAGAAAGACAGATACCATATTTTTTCACTCATATGCGGATCCTGAGAAACTTAACAGAAGACCATGGGGGAGGGAAAGGAAAAAAAAGTTAGAGAGGGAGGGAGCCAAACCATAAGAGACCCTTAAATACTAAGAACAAACTTAGGGTTGATGGGGGGTGTGAGGGAAGGGAGGGTGGGTGATGGGTATTGAGGAGGGCACCTGTTGGGATGAGCACTAGGTGTTGTACAGAAACTAATTTGACAATAAATTTCATATTAAAATAAATAAATAAATAAATAAACATTTGAAAAAATAAAATAAATAAAATCAATGTTTTGAGATAAAGAGTAAAGTGTTTTATTTCTTCAAAAATAAACATTTTAACAAATAAAAATAAAATAATAATTATGAATTATGAGGATCTGACCTGAATTTTAACTATTCTCCACAAGGCAGAAGAAGGTGCAGTTGTCAGCTCAAATTCCTTGGAACTAACTAACTTGTGGGTGGGGGGAAGGGATTTTTGACAAAGAGGAATGCATTGACATGGTACCTTTTTGTGCTTTGGGTAATGAGTCACTGAGTATCTGAATATTTGGTTACTGGAGTGGCCTATTTCACACCCAGTACAGTTTGGATAGGGTCCAATCTTCATTCTTGCATAAAGGAAAGCACATCCAAGCCCACACCAATCACATCAGGCCATACCATTTGTTTGTTTTGTTTGTTTGTTTATTATTGTAACAAGCACATGCAATTAGCCAACAGCCTATTTCCCAATTACTTCTGTTGGGTCCACAACTTTCCCCAGAAAGAGGATGCTCCTGGTGCTTTTCTCCAAAAGCAATAACAGAAAGGATCTATCAAATTGGATGATAGGGTGAAGGAGAGTTATCTCAGGCTGATCCAGGAATCTGACTTCAGGGACAAGTACAGCTTCAGTTCCCTTTTCACCAATGTGCAGCACAGCCTTGTGGACAGCCTGTGGGGAAGGGGGGCAACAAACACTGCTGATCCCAAGTAACAGAAAATGTCTTTGGAACAGTTTGGAAGCAAGAAAGGAAAGGGAAAGGCAGAGTTACCCCTTTATCACACTGTTGATGGTGCTTGAATATGAAGGCTAATTGGATAAGTATAGTTAATGAATCTGGTGGTTTTAGAGCTAGCTGTCAGGGAGCCACCTCTTTTTCCATGGCTTTCTGCCTCTAGAAATCACTTCTTATGGTTTCCTCTTCCACTGCCACCTCTTCCAGAACTCTATCTCACCAGAATTAATTCTTATCATTAATTTCTTCTATCAGAATAGTTTTAGGACATGAAGGTCAGGAATGAAAGTAACTGTCACAGTGACTTGTTTGGGTGTAATGAGAATGACTCTGGAGTGAATCTGGCATAGGAAGAATCATTCTTCCTCTCTGGTTTTAAGAATCATCATTAATAAAATGAGATAATTGAATTAACTGACTTTCAATGGCCTTTCCAGCTGATACCTTCAGGGGACTCCAATCTACCAACTTATATTGGAAAGTTGCAGACCACTGTCCCCTGTGAGTCCAAGAAAATTGGCATTATCCGCAAAGGCATCATGGATGCCCATATTCAGAGGGATGGCTTCAAGGTCATATGTGGCAAAAATGGAAAACTTTGGAACAAACAAGTCAATCCACCTGTGGGGGGAAGGGAGAGGTAACACATGGCTATCAGCACACCAAGCTCCTCATTCCCTTCCTATGTCTGACACCATTGTATTATATTAGGATATGCTCCTCCCCTAGGTATTGTCAACTGTTGTTATTCAGGTCAATACATGGTTTCAAAATCTTAGAAGTCATCCTGGAATAAATGAGCTCTGGTTCAGCCAATGTTGGATTACAGCACTGGAAGTAGGAAGATGTGACTCATTTATAATCAAAAAGAAACATCTCTGGGGTGTTGGACAACTTTGGGGAGCCAGTGGCATAAATGTCAATTGGTAGCACCTGGAAATTTTCATGGTTTTCCCTTTAGTACTCCCAACCCAGTCTGGCTTCCCACCTACTTCTTTGTTTTAATTTTTTTATGTTTATTTATTTTTGAGACAGAGACAGAGCATGAGCAGGGAAGGGGCAGAGAAAGAGGGAGACACAGAATCGAAAGCAGGCTCCAGGCTCTGAGCTGTTAGTACAGAGCCCGATGCGGGGCTCAAACTCATGAGCTGTGAGATCATGACCCGAGCTGAAGTCGAACACTTAACCAACTGAGCCACCCAGGTGCCTCCCCCCACCTACTTCTTAATGTCAAAATCCTACCCACCCTCTAAGCTCTAGCTGGTTTCTGGGAAGACGTCAATTTACTAGCTAACTGGCTTTGGAGAGTTTATTTTCTCTTTCTAGTCCTGACTCCTCATTTGAAAATTCCTATGATATTATCTCCTTTGCAGGTTTGTTGATGTGCTTAAATTAAATGAAGTATGAAAGTGCTTGGTAAAAGGACTGACAGAGTATGATCTAGGTATACTTTTGTAGTCATCACACAGCTGTTAAGTGGTTCAGGGTAAGTCTTCTACCTCTGGGTTTCTGTTGAATTCTGTTTCACCTGTAAGATTATGCCCACCCTCCACTTCTCACATCATCTAAGATGTTTACCCCTTCTGCAGCAAATGGTTCCACTTCTTCAGTGTTTCAGATGACATGGCCCCTTCTACCCACTCCACCTGACCCTCCTTGGGAAGGACAAAGAGTGCCAGAGCATTCTTGCTGTAGTCCATTTGAAGCACTGTGCAGTTCAGCTCTGTATCCACCAGGTGATAGTATTGTTCCATCTGGTGCATCATGGGCCCTTGCACCATTGTGTTCTTGTCCACTGAGAAGCTGGAGCCCTCTTCTGTCTTGGATGGATCAAAAGGATTTTCCCACTGGGCTTAAAATACAGAAAGAAAAGAGTTCTTTTTATAAACCAGTACTAATGCCAATGTGACTTTTTACATCAGTCATCTTATCTGGTACTTAAGACCACCACATAGGTAAGTACTTATTGTCAACCAGTTTTACAAGTGATTAACTGAGGACCAGGGAGAGAAAGTGACTTTACATGGTCTCCCAGCTAGCCCATGGCAGAACCAGGAGTCACACCCAGGGCTGTTGGACTCCATGCTCAACAGCTGTTGAACCTGTGTTCAAAAACACTATACTTACACTAAACCCATGAGAGCCACAGTTTCTTCTTCTGTAAAAAGGTATAAGCACATCCAACACACAGGGTGAAATGAGACAACAGATCTATTCTGCCATTTTATCTGTCTATAAGTGTGTGGTTTGTGGCCAAGAATTGTTCACTCCTCCACCAAATGTGGCTGACATGTGCTGTAGAACCAGGAGAAATCATTTGGGCACAGACCTTCAGAAAAGAGTCACATGTTTCTTATTGTTACAAGCACGAGCTTTAGAATCAGACAAACCTGGGTGGGAGTACCAACTCTGAAACTCATTAACTGTGAACTTAGGCCCTTTTAATGATTAGATGAGACAGTGTGTGCAAACCATACATGTAGCATGGTGCTTGGCACATAGTGGGTGCATTGTACATGACAGAAATATTTATGTAACATGCCCAAGAATGCACAGCAAGTGAGGGTCACAGTAGGGTTTAAACCCAAGTCTATTTACCTTCTAAGTGCAAGTTTGTCCAACCTCACCAGATCTTTTGGAAACCATGATTTTCCAGCTAGAGGTGAGCACGATGTTCATACCATTGTCACTCACCTCTCTGAAACTACCCTTTCCCTAGAAATTTCCTGAGTTCATCCACAGAGCTTTGTGTCACTCCTGGAAGATCCAAAACTACACACAGCCATGTCCAGTGGAGCAGGTCACTGTGATATGTGGCACACCTACTGATGCTAGTGAGAAGAGACCATGAGCTCTCCAGAGTGCCCCACCAGATTATTGGAACACTGACCTACAAATGCAAATCTTAGAGACTTACCTTTAAAGTGAATATAGTTCACCAGGACCATGATGGTGTTTGGTTTGAGGTCTTCAATGAGGCCTACAACTTTCCCTTTGGTTTGCTTCCCCACATGACTGTTGATCTCCTTCTGGGCTGCAGAAACATTGGAGAAGTCGGTGGAAAAGACCTCAGTCTCATAGAGGCTCTTGACATCATCCAAAAACTGTGCAAGTGGCTTCAGCTGTTTCCCAATGAATTTCCCACTTGTAATTTTAATTCCTTCTTTGGAAAATTCAATGAACAGATCAGGTGCCAGAAGCCCTGCTGGATCTCTGCCATTGGGATGTCTGTGAGGTTAAACCCCAAGCTGTCGATGATTTGAGTTTGGGTGTTGTGGCAGGCCCCAAGGCAGAGCATGGCCAAAGCTGCAGAAATGCTCACAGCGGAAAAGAAGGTGTTCTGATCTGGGGTCTCCACAGTGAACCTCAGGTACAGGTTAAATGCAAAGTCGGCATTGATGGATGACATCTTATAAAAAGTGGCATTTTGTTGGGAGGAATTGCAGGTGGTTAATTTGCTTTCAGATCTGTTAGGTGGTGCACAGTGAAGCCCAAGTACCAAGAGCACCAGATAGAGGAACAGTGGCATTTTGGAAGGAAGGTAATCTATAAGAGATGAGGTGAGAGAACCATTGGGGGATCTTAGCTGGATGAAAACTCTGATCCAGAAACATAATTGCCCATTATAATTAGTAAAACAATAGAAAATATTTAATGGTGTGCTCACCAGGGACTGTGTGGAGGCCTATCTCCTCTGAAAAACTGAAGACCCATCTAATAGGGACAAGGAGTAGAAAAAGTGGCTTTCTGGAGCCATAAATGGCATGGGCTGTCTTTCAAATGTAATAGCAACATATGAAAACTCTGTGAGTAAATTACATTTATGAAAATTAAATTATTTTTTATTTCATCCAGAGGCAGCCTTTTACAGAGGGAGGCATCTTGATAAAACTAGCAAAACCTCTCTGTTATTTTTTGTAGATTAGAATTTTGGATAATTTGGTATTTTTCTTAAGATAAAATCTTTAAGAGATGAGATGAGAGAACATCTGTACTTTCCTTTGGATAACATACAAAGGAGAATAATTTTCACAAGATATATTTAGTTGCGGTGGAAGGTTTATGGAGCCATATACAAGGTCATGAGCTGAAATTAAAGCATTCATGCAATGCACAGAAGCCACAGAACTATTTTCAAACAACAGAAAGATGAAACTATAACTTTTTGCATTTTTAAATGTTTTTTTAAATGTTTACTTATTTTTGACAGAGAGAGAGAGAGACAGAGCATGAGCAGGGGAGGGGCAGAGAGAGAGAGAGACAGAATCCGAAGCAGGTTCCAGGCTCTGAGCTGTCAGCACAGAGCCGGATGTGGGGCTCGAACTCACAGACCACGAGATCATGACTTGAGCTGAAGTCGGACGCTCAACGGACTGAGCCATCCAAGCACCCCTAACTTTTTGCATTTTAGATCTCTCTCACCATCAGTATTATCTAAAGAGTCATTTCTAAATTACAAGGCATCTCAACATTATTATTCTTATAGTCATTCATGGTTTTTTTATTATTAGAAAAGAAGCCAGAAAATATGATGTAATATTCTCTGAGCCTGGAAGGGTACAAGGCTGTGGAGTAAGAGATTTGGCTGTGGAATCCAGTAACCATGGACATAAGTGATCAGAAGGAAAAGATCAGGAGTCATTACTCAGTCCTCTATTCTCTTCCTGAGTGATCTCATCCACTCCTAGGAATTCACCTGTCACCACACAAAACTATATACTGTAGTACAGATGACTATTCTGTGTTACCAGACAATTGTCCAACTGCCTAGTGGATATAGCCACTAGAATGTTCCACACATATCTCAGTTTCAATTTGGAAATCTCAAAGTTTCCAAAGGTAAACACATCATCTCCCTAGCTCTCAAACCTGCTCCTTCATCTTCATTCTACAGCACTATCTACTGAGACTCCCATGCCAGAAACCCAGGAGTCATCCTAGGACCTTCCTTCATTATCTTTCCCTATATCTATTGAGTAGTAATTCCCTATGAGTACTACATTCTAAATGTCTCTGAAAATAGCTCCTTTCTCCTGCCACTGTCTCAATTCATGGCCTGAACTACTTGACAAGCTCCTAGCAGGTCACACTATCTCCAGTTTCTTCCACCCCAACCCCCTGCCCAACACCTCTATCCAATCTCTCCATGTCACCAGAGTCTTCTTTCTGTAAAAGTTGCAGAAGGTGGTAGGAGGTCAATTATCAGATGGTCACACTTAGACCTTGGTCTCTTGAGCTAGGAATTTGGAGCTCAAAGTGATCTGGGAGTCTGACTAGCAGATAGAGATGTCCAAAGTTCCCAAAGAGAGAGAAAAAAAATACTTACAGTACATGTCCAAGAAGCTACTTGTATCTCTCAGAAAGCAAAATCTTTCCATCTTTATAACATTGAAAAAGTAGATCACTCTTAGTTACTCATTAACCCCAGCGTTAACTCTGAGATGATATGTTCAAAGCTGACGCACAAAATCAAGGCCAAAAGGAACAAAGTAAAAAATGATAAAGATAGAACTTTGAATGATTGCTTTACCTGCCAAATCCTTCATCTATAACAAAAGAAAAGGGTAATTGTCAGAGCTGATAGGTCTAGTTTCCTGTTAGAAAATGTGTCTTTTCAGCAGCCAGGATGAAGACCATGAGCAAAAATGCCAAGAGGCAGAAGAATAAAGACTGTGTATGCATCAGGGCCAAACAGTGCTGGGATTTGCAATCTTTTGAGGGAAAGGTACATACAGGCAGAGGCCGGATGAGCCTCTCTAACAGTTGCTATAGAAATTATTTCTGCTTATGAAGGGGAAAAAAAGAGTTGCAGAGAGGGAGGGAGGCAAACCATAAGAGACTTAAATACTGAGAACAAACTGAGGGTTGATGTGTGGAGGAGAGGGAAAAGTGGGTTATGGGCATTGAGGAGGACACTTGTTGGAATGAACACTGGGTTTTGTATGGAAACCAATTTGACAATAAATTATATTAAAAAAATAAACTCACCTTGCAAAAAAAAAGAAATTATTTATGCATTGGCATGGAGGAGATGATGTAAAAAGTAGCTTCCAACTCTAGACTTCTGATGCTACACACATCTATGTCCGTTCAGGTGAAACCGGTTTTATCCTCTGGTCACTAAAATCCTCTGTGCCATATCCTGGGTCACAGGACTAAAACAGAATGCAGAAGGAGCCAAGGAGAGTGGAATCAAAGATTTCACTCTCCAGTATTAACTGTGAACTGACCTGTGTGTTGCAAAGAAGCAGTGGAAGCAAAAACCACTGGAACTCAGTAAGGAGACCTGAATTCCCCCTTGCCTATGAGAGTTTCTAGGTCTAGTACTAGTAGTAGTAGCAGCAGCAGCAGCAGAAGTGACAACAGCAACTCCTGCTTACAGAGTATTTGCCATATGCAGGGCATGATGTGAAGCATCTAACTCCAGACACTATTTCAAGACTACATTAAGGATGTGCACATGTTAAGTGAGGGTTGGGGGTTAAGGGAACAGAGGTTAGTTTGAGATAAGCCTAGATCACAGTCTGTGGGGGAACATGGAAGCCAGGTTAAACAGTACAGACTTTACATTGAAGGCATTAAAAAGCCACGGAGGATTTTGAAAAGGCAGTGATTAGATAGAGGATTATTATGCTGTAACATTGTTTCTTATCAAAAATAGACAGAGCTCCTACTATGTGAAAAGTACCACACTCAGCACTGAGGTTTCAGAGTTAAATGCTAAATACCAGCCCTGAACTCAAGGGATCTTTCTAACTACCCATATGAACAGGAAAAGGCACACCTCACATATGGGATGGTCATAGGTTCATGTGTTCCACAGCAAGACAGTGAAAAGCTCAGATCTCCTGACACTGAGTTCAGTCCATGATCACTTCTGGTATAAACACATTATGCTCAACTATAGCCAGTCACTGCGGAAGAAAAAAGAAAAGACTATTCAGAAAGAAAACTTTCTAAACCTGTGCCCTCTGGTGGCATATTCGGACAATGGCACAGCTTGTTTTCTGATGTATTTGAATCAGCTGAGCCTTGTTAGTAGCTGGTGACTGCCAGATCTGTCTCTGACATATAAGAAGGGCATCCCTCTCCTTGCAGACTCACCTGTTTTGTGCTCTGGAGTCCTGTGCTTCTATCAAGTCTTTGCTATGTAGTAAATGTAATTTGGGGCAAGTTTCTTAATATCCCAGAACCTTGGTTTCCACACCTTTACAGTGAAATGATAACAATCCCTACATCATGTTGTTATCACTAGTGTCGAGTGAAATGTAGAGGTGGTGTCTGGAAGCTCCTATATAGTGCCTGGCATATAACCAGGATTCAACAACTGTTAGTTCTCTTTCCTTTCTTTTACAATCTTGATTCTCTTCCACCACCCAAAGTCTCCACAGTCCCTGTACTCTACCTCCCTCCATTCATAACTGCTGTTCAGTTATGCTTTCTGGAAATACACTCTCCCTAAGATGAAATTGATTGATTGATTGACAGCTAATATGTAAGGTCTTTTTTGAAACATATTTAAAACAACAATTTAAGTCTTGTATAAAGCTGCTGCAGTTGGCACATTGAATATAGAATCTCTAGGAAGTGTAACCATATCAATAAATTTATTCATATCTAAAATGAAGTATATCTCTCTTTGGATGAACACCACCATAATCCATTTTCACTCAAATTGCTTAGAATTTTGTTTTAGAAATTCCATAGTTCAAAATTCCACAGTTTCATAGTTCTTTTAAGGTGTATACATTTTTCTCCTACTTTTGAGTTAATATTTGATCCTATACCCCAGTTTGGGAGTAAATTATGGTATCTTTCTCTAGTTATAGGTCTGGAGACATTTATGAGTATGGAGTGGTGGCACTAGGAAAATTGGCTTATTCTTGCAATTTAAATTTCACAGGCAAGGAAAGTATTGTGTATTTAAGAAAAAGGAAGCCTCATTCAACAAGGAGAGGGACTTTTACTATAGTCAAGGGGAGCATTTTGGGCTTGATGTATTCTTTAATTCTCTCAATTTTCCTGTTCTTAAGTTCTTATTCTTTTTAATTCAATGACTAACTGACAAATATAACCTGTCAATGCTGGGAACTAAATTATTTCTGTAATTTGGTAATTTACAAGATAAAGTGCTAATTTAGTCTTCTAACTGCATCAGATAAGAAATGCTGGGTTGACAGAGGAGGAGAATCCTAAGTTCACCTCATCTTATGGACACACCAAGATAACTGTCACATCAGTGCAAGTCAGAAAACGACATAAAGGCTGTCAGAACAGACTTTCCACAGTTAATCTTAAAGAGGAGGCTACATGAAAAGAGTAGAAGAGGCAGAGACATGGTCAGCAACAAAACCCCAGTTGAGACCAGCCACAAATGGGAGGGACACTACAAGCAAGGAGAAGTGAGAGGATCAGACCTCACACCAGGCACCCCAGGGATGGGGACCTGCACTGGTAAGACAAGTCTCCATGCTATTTGGCTTTGAAAAACAGTAGGGCTTAACTTTGTGAATTTTTACAATCAGCAGGGCTTAGCTCCAGGAGAACCATAGGGCAATAGAAAACTGAATCCCTGCTCTTAAAGAGCCAGCATAACAAATAAACCACCGGGATACAATATAGGCACAGAAGTCTGAAAAGTGTCTGTATACAAGAAGGAGATTAAATTACTTATCTCAGAACTTGAACTTAAAGAGCAGGGATCATTAAGAGACTTCTCCAGGAACAAAACAGCTGACCTATGCCATTTCTCACCCACCCCCCTACTCTGCACCATGCTTAAGTACCCAGACACTTGCAGGAGCCAGCCCAAACACTCTCCACCTATTTTCTTAACACAGCACGCCCTGTCCCCACATTCTCCTGCTGATCTACTTCCAGCCATCCAGCCCCACTTGTCAGATATGCATCCAAAGCAACTTCTCCCACAGCACACTTTTTAAGAAGCACCAGTAGGGAGTGCCACCACTCTTGCCCTGGGGAGAAGGGAAGATAACTACATCCACCAGTGCAACTGCAGCTCCGGCAGCCAAACTGTATAACTGGCAGTGCAGAGAGAGTGTCCTGCTGATCAGTGCAACTGCAAACCCAACAGATGGTCTGGGGGCAGGAATCTGATCTGAATGCCAGCCCCACACACCAACAAAATTTCTCAGACACAGCACAAAGAGAGAGTCCTGAAGTTTAGTGCATCTGCAGCCCCAGCAGATGGGCTGAGGAAGCATGTGATCTAACTGCTGACCCTGCCCTACTACAAGCCCACAACAGCCCCAGACTGACCATTTACCAGCACAGAAACCAAACTCTGCCCAGTGTGCCCACAGCAGCCAAAGAGGGGCTTTGTAGCTGACTGGACTGAAAGCAAATGCAGCTCAGTCACAACAATCGGGTGCACACAACACACAGAGAAAACACCTCTGAAGCATCTGGTTCTGGTGAGCAGAGGACATTGGGCTACAGGGTACCACAGGACCTGCTCTTCATAAGGGAACTACTTTCAAGATCAGGAGATACAGCTGAATTTCCTTATATATGGAAACAAATATAGAGAGTTAGAAAAAGTGAGAAAAAAGAGAAATACTCCATAAATAAAAGAACAGAACAAAAACACAGCAAGAGACCTAAGTGAAATGGAAATAAGTAATATGCCTGATAGAGAATTTAAAGTAATGATCATAAAGACAGTCGGTAGACTTGAGAAAATAGTGGAGAGCATCAGTGAGATTCTTAACAATGAGTTAAAAAAGAATCAATCATATATAAAAGACACAATAAGTGAAATTAAAAATATACTACATAAAATAAATATTAGACTAGAGGAAGCAGAGGAATGGAGAAGCAATCTGGGGGCGGGGACAGTAATAGAAAGCAATCAAGCTGATCAGGTGAGAGAAAAAAATAATAATACAAAATGAAAATAGACTTAGGGAACTCAGTGACACCATAAAGCATAGTCACATTGGCATTACAGGGATCCCAGGAGAAGAGAGAGAAAAAGAGGCAGAAGATTTATTTGAAGAAATAATAAATGAAAGTGTTCCAAATCTGCAGAAGGAAAGAGATATCCAGATCCAGGAGACATAGATAGCTTCCAGAAAAATAACCAAAGGAGGACCACACCAAGACACCTAGTAATTAAAATGACAAAAAGCAGTGGTATCGAATTTTCAAAGTAGCAAGAAAACTGAAAACAGTTACATACAAGGGAAACCCAAAAAAAGCTATCAGCAGATTTTTCAGCAGAAAGTTTGCAGACCAGAAGGCAGTGGCATGATATATTCAAAGTGCTGAAAGGAAAAAAAAAAACCTGCAGCCAAGAATACTCTATCCAGAAAGCTACCATTCAGAATAGAAGGAGAGATAGATTTTCCCAGACTAACAGAAGTTAAAAGAATTCATGACCACTAAACAAGCCCTACAAGAAACGTTAAAGGGAACTCTTTGAGTGCAGAGAAAACATCATAAGTAGGAGTGAGAAAAGTAGGAATCAAACAAGCATTCAAAAATAAGTATATCTAAAAACTCAATCAAAAATCTCACAAAATAAAAGGATATAAAGTGTGACACCATATACCTAAAATGTTGTGATGGGAGAGTAAAGAATGAGTTTAAACTTAAGCAACCATCAACTTAATATAGATTACTAGATGTAGAGATGTATATGCAAAGTGAATGGTAACCAGTTTTCAAAACCAGTATTAGATATGCAAAAATAAAGAGAAAGAAATCGAAGTATATCACTAAATAAAGCAAACTAATTGTGAGAGAAGAGAGCAGGAGAAGAAAGGAAAAGAAGAGACCTACAAAAACTACCATAAAACAAGTAACAAAATGGAAATGAATACAAACTTATCAATTTCTCTGAATGTAAATGGACTAAATGTTTCAATCAAAAGAGATAGGGTAATGGGATGGATAGAAAGGCAAGACCCATCTATATGTTGCCTACAAGAGACTCATTTTAGACCTAAAGACACATTCATATAGAAAGTGAGAGATGGAGAAGCATTTGTTATGCAAATCTTTGTGAAAAGAAAGCTTGGGTAGAAATACTTATATTAGACAAAATAGACATTAAAACAAAGACTGTAACACGAAACCACGAAGAACACTATATAAAAAAAAATCCAATAAGAAGATATAACAATTGTGAATACTGAAGCACCCAAAATGGAAGCACCCACATGCACAAAGCAGTTAATAACAAACATAAAGGAACTAATTGATAATAATATAATAATATTAGGGGACTTTAACATCACACTTATATCAACAGACAAATCATCCAAACAGAAAATCAACAAGGAAACATTGGATTTGAATGACACATTGGACCAGATGGATCCAACAGATATATTCAGAACATTCCATCCTAAACCGCAGAATGGATCCAAAGATATATTCAGAATATTCCATACAAAAACAGCAGAATACACATTCTTTTCAAGTACACAAGGAATATTCTCCAGAAAAGATCACATAGTACACCACAGATCAAGTTTTAATAAATTATCAAATATCGAAGTCATACCATGCATCTTTTTGACCACAACACATGAAACTAGAAATCAACCACAAGAAAAAATCTGTAAAGAGCACAACTACATGGAGGTTAAATAACATGCTACTCAACAATAAATGAGTCAACCAAGAAATCAAAGAAGAAATAAAAAAAATACATAGAGACAAATGAAAGCACATGGTCCAAAATCTTTTAGGATGCAGCGAAAACTGTTCTACAAGAGAAGTTTATAAAAATACAGGCTTACCTCAAGAAGCAAAAACAATTTCAAATAAAGAACCTAACCTTTTACCTTTAGAAGCTAGAAAAGGAAGAACAAACAAAACCTAAAGCCAATAGAAAAAAAGGGAAATAATAAATATTACTGCAAAAATACCCCAAAAAACAAACTAAAAAAACAATATAGCACAACAATGAAACTAGGAGCTTGTCTTTAAAAAGATCAACAAAACTGACAAACCTCTAGCCACACTTAAAATAAAAATAAAAAACCTGAGAGGACTCAAACAAAATCACAAATGAAAGAGGAGAAATAACTAACACCACAGAAATACACAAAAAAGTAAGATTATGAAAAATTATACACCAACAAATTGGACAACCTAGAAGAAGTGGGTTAATTCCTAGAAGCATATACCTACCAAAATTGAATAAGGAAAAAATAAAAATGTTAACAGACTATGAACATCACACTTACATCAATGGACAGATCATCTAAACAGAAAATAAACAATGAAACAATGGGTTTGAATGATACATTGGTCCAGATGAACTTAATGGATATATTCGGAAATTGAATTAATAATCAAATAACTCCCAACAACAACAACAAAAAAGTCCAGGATCAGATGACTGCACAGGTGATTTCTACAAAACGTTTAAAACAGAGTTAATACTTATTCTTCTCAAACTATTCCAAAAAATTATTCTATGAGGCCAGCATTACCCTGACACCAAAACCACATAAAAACACTACAAAAAAAAAATAGATCTAGAAGCCAATAAATCTGATGAATATAGATTCAAAAATCCTCAACTGAATATTGACAAATCGCATCCAATAATATGTTTAAAATATCATTAACCACAATCAAGTGGGACTTATTTCCAAGACACAAGAGTGGTTAAATATTTGCCAATCAATACATCACAGCAACAAGAGAAAGAATAAAAATCATAAGATTATTTCAATAGATTTGCAAAATAAAATTGACAAATTACATCTATCCATGATTTAAAACAAAACAAAACAAAACTCTTAATAAAGTAGGTTTAGAGTGAACATACCTCAAAATAATAAAGACCATATATGAAAAATGCACAGCTAATATAAAACTCAATGGTGAAAAACTGAGGTTTTCCCCCTAAGGTCAGAAAAAATACAAGGATGTTCACTCACACAACTTTTATTCAACATAGTACTGGAAGTCCTACACACAACAATTAGACAACAAAAAGAAATAAAAGACATCCCAATTGGTAATGAAGTAAAACTTTCACTATTTACAGATGACACGATACTATATACGGCACATTCTGAAGACACCATCAAAATACTACTATAACTGATAAATAAATTCAGTATGGTTGCAGGATAAAAAAAAAACAATGTACAGAAATCTGTTGAATTTCTATTCACTAATAATGAAGCAGCAGAAGGAGAAATTAAGAAAACAATCCGATTTCCATTTACAGCAAAAACAATAAAGTACCTAGGAATAAACTTAACCAAGGAGGTGAAAGACCTGTACTCTGAAAATTATAAAACACTGATGAAAGAATTGAAGATGGAAAGATATTCCATGCTCATGGATGAGAATAACCAATATTGCTAAAAAGTCCATACTATCCAAAGCAAACTAAAGATTTAATGCAATTCCTATCAAAATTCCAACAGCATTTTTCACAGAAGTAGAAAAAAACAATCCTAAAATTTGTACAGAACCACAAAAGACCCCAAATAGCCAAAGCAATCAGGAGAAAGAAAAACAAAGCTGAAGGTATCACAATTCTGGATTTCAAGTTATATTACTAAGCTTTAGTAATCAAAACACTATGGTACTGGAACAAAAATAGACACAAAGATTGAAAGAACGGAATAGAGAGCCCAAAAAATAAACACACAATTATATGGTGAATTAATCTTCAACAAAGGAAGTATGAATATACAATGGAAAAAAACTAGTATCTTCAACAAATGGTGTTGGGTAAACTGGACATCTACATGCAAAAGAATGAAAGTAGACCACTTTATTAAACCATACACAAAAATAAACTCAGACTGGATTAGGGACCTAAATGTGAGACCTGAAACAATAAAAATCCTAACAGAGAGCAATGGCAGTAATTTCTCTGACATTGGCCATAGCAACATTTGTCTAGATATGTTTCCTCAGGGAAAGAAAACAAAAGCAAAAATAAACTGTTGAGTCTAAATCAAAATAAAATGCTTCTGCACAGCAAGGGAAAAAATCAACAATACTAAAAGAAAACCTACTAAATGGGAGAAGATATTAGCAAATGACATATCCAATAAGGTGCTAATATACAAAATATATTAATAACTCATACAATTCAACAGACACACACACAAAAATAATCCAATAAAAAATGGGCAGAAGACATGAACAGATATTTTTCCAAAGAAGACATCCAGGTGGTCAACAGACCCATAAAAAGATGCTCAGTATCACTCAGCAATTGCACCACTAGGTATTTATCCAAGGGATACAAGTGTGCTGTTCCAAAGGGGCACATGTACCCCAATGTTTATAGCAGCACTATTGACAATAGCCAAAGTATAGAAAGAGCTCAAATTTCCATCAACAGATGAATGGATATATATATATATATATATATATATATATATATATATATATATTACTCGGCAATCAAACAGAATGAAATCTTGCCATTTGCAACAATGTGGATGGAACTAGAGGGTATTATGCTAAGCAAAATTAGTCAGAGAAAGACAAATATCATACACCTTCACTCATATGTGGAATTTCAGATACAAAACAGGTGAGCATAAAGAAAGGGAAGCAAAAATAATGTAAAAACAAGGAGGGGTACAAAACATAAGAGATTCTTAAATATAGAGAACAAACTGAGGGTTGCTGGAGAGGTTGTGGGTAGGGGGTTGGGCAAAATAGGTAAGGGGCATTAAGGAAGACACTTGTTGGGATGAGCACTGGATGCTATACATAGGGAATGAATCACTGGAATCTACTCCTGAAATCATTATTGCACTATATCCTAACTAACTTGGATGTAAATTTTAAAATAAGAAAAAAAATTAAAAATATATCATTCATCATAAGGGAAAGGCTAATCAAAACCACAATGAGGGGTGCCTGGCTGTTCAGTCAGTTAAGCATCCGCATTTGACTCAGGTCATCATCTCACAGTTCATGGGTTCAAGCTCTGCATTGGGCCCTGTACTGACAGCTTGGAGCCTGGAGCCTGCTTTGGATTCTACGTCTACCTCTTTCTCTCTTCCCCTCCCCCACTCATGCTCTGTCACTCTGTCTCTCAAAAATAAATAAATGTTAACAAATTTTAAAAAGAAAACACAATGAGATATCACTGCACACCTTTTAGAATGGCTAAAAAAAACACAAGAACAAGTGTTGGCGAAGATGTGGTGAACACAGAACATTCTTGCACTGTTGGTGGGAATGTAAATTGGTACAGCCACTGAGGAAAACACTATGGAGGATCTTCAAAAAATTAAAAATAAGAGAGAGGAGAGGAAGATAGCAGTGGGGTAGGAGGACCCTAGGCTCATCTTGTCCTACAAACACAGTTAGTTAACTATCAAATTACTCTAAATAATCCAGAAATTGGCCTGAAAACGGACAGAACAAACTCCACAGCCAAAAGGAGAGAATAGTCCTCATCAAATAAATTAGGAAATGTGGAGATGTGGTTAAGGGGAGAAACAGATGCTGGGTGCTTTAGAGGGGAAGGAGCTATGGTCATAGAGAATGGTGAGAGAGAGAGGTGCACACAGGGAACTACCAAAGAATGTTTCCCAAAAGCCATTGGCTTGGAAAATGAGAGGGAATGAATTTTGTGAGTTCCTGCAACCAGTGGGGCTTAAAGCCTAGAGTTTTAAAGTGGGGCTTGATAGGGATAGTGCCCAGAGGGCCCTGCACTGTTCCTGGAAAGAATGCAGACAAACAACCTAGGGGAAGACTGTGGAAACAGAAATTTGAAGAACACCTTGGGCACACAGGAGGTATATTATTGGCTCTTTTCAGAGCACATCTCTGAGAGGCCGTGTTCATGCAGACAACTCTCTGGGAACAAAGGAGCTGGCTGGTGCCATTTCTCTCCCCTACCCCTCAGCATAAACACAAAGCCACCATCAAGAAGCAGTACAGAGCTGACAGTGACTGCCTAACTTGCTTACACCAAGTGCCGCCCTCTGCATTCTGGTGGTACTGCCCTTCTAAAGCAAGCTTTCCTCAGTCCCAGTATGGTGGGCACCTCCCCCAGACAACTAGAGGATGTGCCACCCCCTAACCAGCCACATCTCCTAACCAGCAAGTTCTGCAGGGCAAGTTCTGGTAGAAGTGTTGCCAAGTCTGATTTCACAAGTAGACCAGACCACAACTACTTAAAACTCACCACATTCAGACCTGGGACC
This sequence comes from Neofelis nebulosa, assembly GCF_028018385.1. Classification (NCBI taxonomy): domain Eukaryota; kingdom Metazoa; phylum Chordata; class Mammalia; order Carnivora; family Felidae; genus Neofelis; species Neofelis nebulosa. Next base: position 86,439,663 of record NC_080800.1, read on the forward strand.
AAACACTGCCCACAGCAGGCAGGGGAAGCCTCTGTAGATGACTGGCCTGAAGGATAGAGAAGCCAAAACACATCAGAGACCAAACAGCACACACTGGAGATGCACCCTAAAGCACCAAGCCCTGGGCACTCTATCACCTCTTCTTCATAAAGATATTACTTTCAGAAGCAGGAGATATAACTGGCTTTTCTAACACAGAAAGCAGAGATGTGGACAAAATGCAAAGATGGAGGAATTTATCACAAATGAAAGAACAAGATAAGGCCACGAGCAGAGATCTAAGTGAAACAGATCTAAGTAACATGCCTTATGGAGAATTTAAAGCAACAATCCTAAGGATACTCATTGGCTTAAGAAAAAACTAGAAGACATCAGTGAAACACATACTGCAGAGATAAAAGAGTTAAAGAAGAATCTATCAGAGATAAATAATGCAAGAAATGAGATTGGAAACAGGGTTTATGCAATGAAGAGCAGTTTGGAAGAAGCAGAGGAATGAATTAGTCACCTACAAGACAAAATAATGGAAAATAAGAAAGCTGAACAAAAAAGAGGAAGAAAAACTAGGCAATGCAAGAATACACTTAGGAAATTCAGTGACTCCATTAAACATAATAACATTGGTATTATAGGAGCCTCAAAAGAAAAAGAGGGAGTAAAGGGGGCAGAAAATATTTGAAGAAATAATAGCTGAAAATTTCTTTAATCTGGGAAAAGGAATAGACATCCAATTCCAGGAGACACCTAAATCTCCCTTCAAAATAAAAAAAAGCAGGCCAACACTAGGATATGTTGGAATTGGTGCTCGCTTTGGCAGCACATATACTAAAAATGAAACTAAATTTGTAAAATATAGTGACAAAGAAAAATCTTAAAAGCAGCAAGAATAAAGAAGTACTTAACTCACAAGGGAAGACCCACAAGGCTAGCTGGAGACTTCTCAACAGAACCTTGGCAAGGCAAAAGGAAGTGGCATGATATATTAAAAGCACTGAATGGGAAAAATCGGGAGCCAGGAATATTATATCCAGCAAGGCTATCATCCAGAGTAAAAGGGGAGATAAAAAGTTTCCCAGACAAACAAAAATTAAAGGAGTTTGTCACCACTAAACCAGCCCTGCATGAAATATTAAAGGGGACACTTTGAGCAAAGGAGAGACCAAAAGTGACAAAGAGAAGAAATGAAAAGAGAAACTTCCAGAAACAATGAAAAAGCAAGTTATAAAATGGAACTAAATACATAACTATCAATAATTACTTTGAATGTAAGTGGACTAAACAATTCAATCAAAAAACATAGGGTGTCAGAATAGATTTTTTAAAAAAGCAAGATCCATCTATTGGCTGCCTACAAGAGACTAATTTTAGACCTAAAGACACATTCAGATTGAAAGTGAGGGGATGGAGAAACATCTGTAATACAAATGGATGTCAAAGGAAAGCCAGAGTAGCAATGGTGTATCAGATAAACTAGACTTCAAAACAAATACTGTAACAAGAGACAAAGAAGGGCACTATATCATAATAAAGTATACAAAACAACCAGAAGATATAACAATTGTAAATATTTATGCACCCAACATGAATACACCTGAACATATAAAAGAATTAATAACCAACATATAGGAATTAATTGATAATTATAATAGTAGGGGGTTTTAACACGAAACTTACATGAATGGACAGTTTATCTAAACAGAAAATAAACAAGAACACAATGGCTTTGAATGACACACTGGACCAGATGGACTTAACCAGATGGATATATTCATAATATTTCTTTCTAAAACAGGAGAGTACACATTCTTTTCAAGTGCACATGGAACATTTTCCAGAATAGATTACATATTAGGTCACAAAATAGACCTCAACAAATACAAAAATACTGAAATCATACCATGCACCTTTTCTGACCACAACGCTATAAAACTAGAAGTCAACAAGAAAAAATTTGGAAAAGCCACAAATGCATGGAAGTTAAACAACATACTACTGAACAATGAATGAGTCAACCAGGAAATCACAGAAGAAATAAAATATACATGGAAACAAATGAAAATGAAAATACAATGTTCCTAAAACTTTGGGATACGGCAAAAGTGGTCCTAAGAGGGAAATATATAAAAATACAGACCTACCTCAAGAAGCAAGAAAAACCTCAAATAAACAATCTAATTTTACACCTAAAGGAGCCAGGATAACAACAACAAAAGAAGTCTAAATCCAGCAGAAGGAAAGAAATAATAAAGATTAGAGCAGAAATAAATAATATAGAAACTAAAGGAAAAAATGAACAAAGAGATCAGGTGCGGGGTCTTTGAAGAAAAATAACAAAATTGATAAACCACAAGCCAGCCTTATCAAAAGCAAAACAGAAAGGACCTAAATAAATAAAATCACAAACAAGAGAGAAGGAAAAACAATCAATACCACAGAAACACAATTATAAGAGAATATTATGAAAATCTATATGCCAAAACATTGGACAACCCAGAAGAAATAGATAAATTCCAAGAAATATATAACTTACTAAAACTGAAATAGGAAGAAATAGAAAACTTAACTAGACCTATAACCAGTTAAGAAATTGAATCGGGGGCACCTGGGTGGCTCTGTCAGTTAAGTGTCTGACGCTTGATTTCAGCTCAGGATGTGATCTCACAGTTCATGAGTTCGAGTTCGAGGACCACATTGGGCTCCTTGCTGACAGTGCAGAGCCTGCTTGGGATTCTTTCTTTCTCCCTCTTCCTCTGCCCATCCCCGATGCTTGTGCATGCTCTCTCTCTCTAAGAAAAGAAAAGAAAAGAAAAGAAAAGAAAAGAGAAGAGAAGAGAAGAGAAGAGAAGAGAAGAGAAGAGAAGAGAAGAAAGAAAAGAAAAGAAAAGAAAAGAAAAGAAAAGAAAAGAAAAGAAAAGAAAGGAAAAAAGAAAAGGAAAGAAAAGGAATTGAATCAGTAACCAAACAATTCCCAACAAACAAAAGACCAGGACCAGATGGTTTCACAGGTGAATTCTACCAAACATTTAAAGGACAGTTAATACTTGCTCTTTTTAAACTATTCTAAAACACATAAGAAGAAGGGAAACTTCCAAACTCATTCTCTGAAGTCAGCATTACCCTGATATCTAAACCAGATAGAGACTCCACTAAAAATGAAAACTATACACCAATATCCCTGATGAACATGAATGCAAAAATTCTCAAAAAATACTAGCAAACTGGGGACACCTGTTAATCAGTTGGTTAAGTGTCCAGCTTTGGCTAAGGTCATGATCTCATGGTTTGTGGGTTCTAGCCCTGAACTGGGATCTGTGCTGACAGGTCAGAGCCTGGAGCTCTGGAGCTCAGAGCCTGGAGCCTGCTTCGGATTCTGTGTCTCCATCTCTCTCTGCCTGTCCCTCACTCTCTCTTTCTCAAAACTAAACATTAAAAACAATACTAGCAAACTGAATTCAATGATACATAAAAAAAAAAAAAACCTCATTCACCATGATCAAGTGGGATTTATTCCCAGGATGCCAGTGTGGCTCAATATTTGCAAATCAATCAACATGATACACCACATTAATAAAAGAAAGTATAAGAACCATATGATCATTTCAATAGACATAGAAAAAGCATTTGACAAAACACAGCATCCATTCATAAAAAAATGCTCAACATAGTAGTTTAGAGGAATATACCTGAATATAATAAAGGTCATATATGAAAAACACACACCTAACGTCATATTCAATTGGGAAAAACTGAGAACTTTTCCTCTAAAGTCAGGAAGAATACAGGGGTGTCCATTCTCAAGACATTTATTCAATATTAATATTTGGTTGGAGTGACAAAATAGATGTATCAATAATTGTTTTCTAAAATATGATTTTTAAAAATAATTTATTATACTTTATATTCAAAAATATTTTCAGTTAAAAACATTTTACTTTTCAAAATAAGAATAAAACAGTGTTTTATTCTCCATAATTTTACAAATTATTTACACTTGAGGTTTGGCTTAATGGGGCTGAATGCAACAGTAAGTCTTAGACTGTTCAGAAATCATCATAGGAAGAATTCCCTCTTCTCTATCTACCATGGTTACCTTTAGAGAAATATCCTTCTCATTTTATTCATTCTTTGAGGTTCAATGTGAATTTGGCAATGTTTATTCTTGCTCCTATTTTTTAACGCTTTTTAAACTGTGTTTTCCATTCCATTATGACTACACTAATTAACAAGTTTTTTTTAACAATGTTTGCAAATCTCCATTCTGATTATACCAATTTCAATGTTATATGTTCTAAGTGGTTTTAAAGATGCCAAAACGTCCAAATTATCACTATTTTATGGGAGGTGGTTTTTTGTTTTGTTTTGGTTTGGTTTGTTTTGTTTTTTACCATTGCTGCTATTTGATCTATTCACTTAAAAAAAAAAATCTCTATTGTCATTAACAAACCCCAGGAGGAAAGTCAGAAACAAATCAGTTTGCACGCCCGAATCTCCTCTCATATCTAGACCCTGAATTGTCTCAATGGTAGAATATAAACGTCAGGACGTGTGCGGGATTACAATCTAACCCAAAAAGTACTCTAGAGCCTTGAGGGAAGCGGAGGACCTCGATCACTCATTGGACGCTGGGCATGTCAGTCATTGCTTCTCAGCAAATGAGCTTCGAGCTGGCGATGGGGGAAGTGACCCTTTGTTGACCCTTCCAAGTTCCTCCTCCCGTCACCGTCCCAACGGAATCTTCCCTCCCCCCGCCCCCCCTCCCCTCCCTCCCCCCCCCCCCCCCCCCCCCGCGTCCACAGCCACCTGAGGCGCGGTCTGGCTCGGCCGCTCCTTGGGCTGCCCCTCTGCCCTTCGTGTCGCGGGGCTTCCACAGGCACCTTCACAGACTGTTGTGTCCTCTGAAGCCATCTTCTCTGCCGCCCCCACCGGCTCGGCACAGGCCCTGCTGCCAACAGCCTCCCCTTGAGGGCAGTCACTTCAGCGGACTGCAGTCCAGTCAAAGCTCCAGTTGAGGCACTGACTGGCAAGTCGCTCCTGCCATGGCTGCCACAGAGGAGCAAAACCTGGTCCTAGGTGGCCAGGACAAAGCTGGTGATGGGGCAGGCCAGGACCCCAGGCCCCTCGGGGTCCGGGGGTCACCTTCAGAAGGGAAGGGCGGAGTCGAGGAGGGTGCGGCCTTCCTGCCTCCCGGAGAGGTTTCCAGAGCCCTTCCTGAAGAGGAGGATGGGCAGGAGGCCACCTGGGCCGCAGAAGAGAGCTGGGTTGTAAAGCTGCTAGAAGAGGAGGAAGAGGAGGAAGAGGAAGAAGACAAGGAGGAAGACGAAGATGAGGACGGGGACGAAGACGACGAAGAAGAGGACTTCGAGTTCGAGTTTGGGGACGAGGACGACTATGATTACCCATCTCAAGATTTCGAATTTGAGTTTGGGGACCAGGAGGGGTCTGAATATGAGTCGGAAGAGCAGGACGAAAACCAGGAAGACAGTCAGGAGGAAGAGGAAGAGACTGAAGAGGAGGAGGAAGACAGCAATGGCCAAGAGGGCCCACAAGTCCTCCCTGCGGGTGCTCCCGAGCCCCCCGTGGCACAGTTTCGGCCCCTCTTCAGGACTCTGGTCCATTTTCTTCTACACCGTATCCATGATAACGACCATGTCCTGGTTGGGCCCCACGAAGGCCGCGTGGTGGTCAGCAGCCACTCCCGGGAATCCCAGGACCCTGGAGAGGGACCAGCACCCCAGGATCAGGAGAACCCGAGAGAGGAAGCAGAGGTCGGGGTGGGTGAGTCCCTGGCAGAGGGCACCTCGCCGCTGGGGCCGCAGGAACCAAAAGAGGGGGCTGCATCCCAAAAGGCCGGGGAACCTGCAGCAGAGGCCCAGGTCAAAGAAAACGAGGCCCTGGGTGATGCCTCTGAGTTCTGGGAGGCTGGAGCCTGTGCACCCGCCAAGGTCCAGGTTGGCGAGTGGCCGTCAAGTCCTCAGGCCCTTGCAGCTCCCGTTGGGGCACCCAGCTCAAAGGCAGGCAGTGCTCAGCACTTCCCTTTAGCGGTGAAGCAGCGGGTCCTCGCTCTCAAAAACCTTCAGGCCCAATATGCGCAAGTAGAAGCTCAGTTCTATAAAGATCTCCACGATCTTGAGAAAAAGTATGCTGCCTTCTACCAACCTCTGTCTGATAAGAGATCGGAGATCATCAATGCAATCCATGAGCCCACAGAAGGCGAACGTCAGTGGCAAGTAGGTGTTCAGGAAGGCGGGGCGGGGGAAATGGAAAGAGAGCCTGAAGGAAAAGGGCAAGCAGATGGCATACCTCACTTTTGGTTGATGGCTTTTAAAAATGTGAAGATGCTTGGTAGGATGATCCGAAGAAATGATGAGCTTGTACTACAACACTTGGAAGATGTAAAAATTAAATTTTCAGAAGTTGAGGAACCAATGAGCTTCACCATAGAATTTATCTTTAAGTCAAACGAATACTTTTTCAACAAAGTCCTGACGAAAACATACCGAGTGCGATCAGACCCAGATGATTCTGACCCCTTCTTCTCCAAAGGGCCAGAAATTATCGGTAGCACAGGGTGTGAGATCTACTGGAAAGAGGGGAAAAATGTCACCGTGAAAACTACCAAGCTGCGGAAGTGTGAGGGCCGAAGAAGTGTATCAACCACTAGGAAGATGCCCAGCTGTTCCTTCTTCACCTACTTCTATCCTCCTGATTATCCTGAGGGCAGAGTACTGGATGTGGCCACCGATTATAAATTGGGCTATTTTTTCCGTGAAGTTCTGGTCCCGAAGTCCGTATTATTCTTCACTAATGAAGCCAGTGGGTATAAATATGAAAGCTCTGATGATGAGGTCCAAGAAGCTGGAGGCGAGGAAAAGAAAGGAGAAGTGATGAGAAGTGAAGAACCTGAAAAAGGACCTGAAAAAGATCTGGACCCAGAAGAGAGCAATCCCTGAGAACCCAGGTATCTGTGTGTAGCTTTGTGTGTCACCCAACTGTGCCTCACATACATCAGTTATGTTTCTGAATTTCTTTTTTGTTTCTTAACTTTATTTTTTAATTTTTAAAATTTACGTCCAAATTAGTTAGCATATAGTGAAGCAATGATTTCAGGAGTAGATTCCTGAATGCCCCTTACCCATTTAGCCCACCCCTCCCCCAACCCCTCCAGCAACCCTCAGTTTGTTCTCCATATTTATGAGTCTCTTCTGTTTTGTCCCCCTCCCTGTTTTTATACTATTTTTATTTCCCTTCCCTTATGTTCATCTGTTTTGTCTCTTAAAGTCCTCATATGAGTGAAGTCATATGATTTTTGTCTTTCTCTGACTGACTAATTTCACTTAGCATAATACCCTCCAGTTCCATCCACATAGTTGCAAATGGCAAGATTTCATTCTTTTTGATTGCCGAGTAATACTCCACTGTGTGTGTGTGTGTGTGTGTGTGTGTGTATGTGTATATACATACATGTATATATATATATATATATATATATATATATACATATATATGTATATATGTATATATACCACATTTTCTTTATCCATTCATCCATCGAGGGACATTTGGGCTCTTTCCATACTTTGGCTACTGTTGATAGTACTGCTATAAACATGGGTGTGCATGTGTCCCTTCAAAACAGCACACCTTTCCCCAGTAAAGTAAATAACAAAACCAATGTCAAACATTTAGTTCTACCAGACAGTGTAATGTTAATGATGTATATTGTTACAGAATGTAGCACATTCTGTAATGTACTTCATTCATAGTTACAAGTCCTTTCAGTTATAGCTGTAAGTCTTCTACAAGTGAGAAATGTGTCAGCCCTGGCGGCAGAGACCAATGTTTGTTTCGAACACCACACTTACCAGAACAAAGGGCTAAAGGGACTTGAATGAACACTAGCTGGGCCTTCGTCAGTCAGCCAGAGAAATAAGTTCTCTTAGACTAACGAAGAGACAATTCTTTTTTATTTTTTAATTATTTTTATATTAGAGAGATGCATGAGTGAGGGAGAGGGACAGAGAGGAAGAGAGAGAGCATCTTAGGCAAGATCCAAGTTCAGTGCAGAGCCTGACTTGGGGCTCACTCCCACAACCCTGGGATCATAACCTGAGCCGAAATCCAGAGTCGGTCAGTCACTAGACTGAGCCACTCAGGCGCCCCAAGGAGAGAATTCTTTTGAGAATGCGACTACTTACACAGGTTATCATAAGAATTCTATTTAGGACCACATTTAATGATTTTACCTAACCATTTATTCAGTTGTAAATTTTTATATTTTAGGGGACAATGAAAAGAAAAAAGAAACAATGGTCATGGTAAGATTATTGTTTATCTCTGGATTGATAATTAAGTTGATCTACATTCAGCATATTTTGTTCTTGGCTCTTTATTTCTCCTTTTATGGATACTGTGACTTGAGATCTAGGATCCCAAGAAGAGACGATAGTTTATGGATAGAGAAGAGTCTTTTAAAGTGGAAAGAAATGTCTAAATACCAGAATGTTCTGTCAAAACAAAACAGGACAAGCCTTATTGGTGTTTGGGAAATAGGAGATGAGGTTGGTGTGTGACAGAATTGAGGACATCAGGTGTGCAAGATCACCCTAATACCCATGTGTCTGGGTTACAAGAAGAAAACATGTTTTCTCCTGTTAGCACAGACATACATAGGATTGCCTATTCTTAGACTTAGAAAGTCACTGGTGCATTTTAATCGAGTTCAATTATTGTCTCTTATTTCTTCTACAGTTTGAAGGCATAGAAAGGCATGAACGAAGGAAGCCACAATGAGTTTGTTCTACAATGAATTGAGATTTTCTGGTTTTAAGTTGTCCATGGAAATTTTATCACCACTGGTTTTGTTCCAATGTTTATCACTAAACAAGCGATGTCACTTTTTTTTTTTTACACCTTTGAGAGATATGACAACATTTGTTCAAATTAAAAATGAAAGCCTGTTTAAAATGAATAAGCTGCAGGGTTTTAGATATAGAACACTGACTCAAACCTATCTTTGTATCTTTTTGTTTTGACCCACCTTACTATTACTGAAAGGAATCACTTTCAACCATTTGGTAAGCCTGTTTTAAGTTCTTTTATTGCATCCTCAAATTAATTACAAAATTATAAAGAATTTATATAAAGAAAGATGAAGGCTGTCCCTACTGCATGTTTTTGAAGTACCTGATGGATGACCTAGCTTACCTAGAGACAAGATGGTGCTGGGTTGTACTGGGCTGGTGTGGACCGGCAACATCAGCATCACTCGGGAACTTTTTAGAAATGCAAATTCTCAGGCCCCACTCCATACCTACTGACTTGGTAATCCTGATGCTGGGCCGGCAGTCCCAGTGTTGCAAGTCCACCCAGGTGGTACCGAATCTCAGTAATGTTTGAGAACCACACATTTCAAGCAATGAATGAGGGGAAACCTCAAGCTTCACCTGTGGTAGGAGCAGCATTAATTCACTGATGTGAGGATGTTTCAGGTAGACAGTAAGGACTGACCGAGCTGGGGATGAGACTGGAATTCTTAAGGGCCTGGGACACACAGAAAGACCTCCTAGAAGGACAAACTTTGGGTGGTGGTATTTCAAAATAATGGATAAGGGAACAAGCTCATTCCAGAAGGATAGAAACATTATGACACTATGTATATGAATTTTCAAAACATGCAAAACAAACATACTTATTATGGATACATATATATGTGGTAAAAGGCATGCACTGGAGCAATGCATGCATATGTAGCATGCAGAGAGGCATGTAATGGAACAAAAAAGAGCTTTCTAGGAGAGTGGTTATGTATTGTGTAGAGGGAGAGAGGAGAATTCAAATGGGGAGGGGCCATCTTAGTTTCCTCCTGTCATAACAAAGTACACAAAGTGGGGGGCTTCGAACAGAAATCTATACCCTCACACCCTGGGGGCTGATTCTGGCAGTTCTCTAGTTCTGAAGTTCTGATTTCAGGTGAAAACAGGTTGAGGACACAGCCACGCTTCCTTTGAAGGTCCAGGAGAGACTACCCCTTGCCTCTTCCAGACTCTGGTGGTTCCTGGAACCCCTTGGCTTGTGGCACCATAACTCCAATCTCTGCCTCCGTTTTCATATGACCTTCCCTGTGTGTCGGTAACTCAATCCTCCCTCTCCTTTGTCTTGCACTCACATTAATCATTGGGTTTAGTCTCACCCTTAATCCAAGATGATCTCATCTTGTGTCCCTTAACCTGCTTATATTTGCAAAGACCCCCCTTTTTAAATAAGGTCACAGTTACAAGGAACAGATAATTAGGACTTGAAAATCTCTTTTTGGAAGATGCAGTTTAACGCACTATAGGCTCACAGTGGGATTCAACTGTATTAGTAATGTATTTCTTAAGTGGGGCGGTGGATAAATGGATGTAGTGTTGTCGGTACCATAGACAGATGTGTACATCTGAAATATTTCCTAATAAAAATGGCAATGAATTAAAAGAGGAAAGGGAGAAAATGGGCCTATTATCTGGAAGCTGTTTAAGGAAAATGAAGTCTTAGTTTACCAGAGTGGAGGATCAGAGAAAGGCCAGAGGTTTGATGATAGAAGATCCTGTTCCTACATTTAGGTAAAGCTGCCTAGGTGCTTGTATTTTCCATCAATATCTCTTTCTTTCCTATTGTGTGGTAGCACATCTCATGTTCTAACTAATACTGCAAAAATCTATATATGTGTATTTACTGCTCCACCCCTCTTGACCCTATTCATATGGATTGTGAAATCCTGAATAATTGCAAACTTAGAAGGTTTGTTTTTTTAACTTGAGATAGAGCTTGAGTTGGGGAGAGGAACAACGAGAGAGATATAGAATCTTTTATTAAATATTTACTTATTTTGGGGAGAGCACACGCAGGGGAGGGGCAGGGAGAGAGGGAGAGAGGATCCTAAGTGGGCTCTGCACTGACAAGTTGACAGCAGCGAGTCCTGTGTGGGGATCGAACTCACAAACTGTGAGATCATGACCTGAGCCAAAGTCGGACACTCAACCAACTGAGCCACCCAGGTGCCCTGGGGAGAGAGGGAGAATTTTAAGCAGGCCCCACACTCAGTGTTGGAGCCTGACGCTGGGCTCGACCCCATGAACCTGGGATCGTGACCTGAGCTGAAATCAAGAGTTGGACACTCAACGGACTGTGCCACTCAGGTACACCAACAAACTTAGAAGGTTTTATTCTTCCTTCCCCAAATATCAAGCACTCTGTTCTCCATCTTCATAGGTGCTCAATTAATGTTTATTAAAGTGACTAAATGTAATGCATCCAAAAACTTTTCTTTTCACCAGTGCTGGCAGTTTAAAACGTATTATCACGTAGTACACCTTATGACTAGAACTACATGGTGAGAGAACATACAGTGCTCTTTCTCAGCATTAAGCAGTTGGAAAGGGTGGGGCAAATAGACAGCTATCCATGTAGTGCGATTTGAAGGCCCTCATTTTGTTTCTGATTGTTTAGTTCATGGTGTACCAGTTATTAAACACAACATTTTTCTTAGACCCTATCAAGAGAGGCCCGTCTCCTGAACTTCATGCTTTGAAGACTCCCTTTGGTTCTCTTCTCAATATGTTCTTCCCACGGGGCCAGAGGAATAAATGCACACGCAGTGTCCTAGCCTCCTCCATATCATCCTTGAGATACCTGGGACACCAGAACTCCTCATCCAAATGGACCCAAGCCTGCTTCCAGCACCAGCATGCCCTTTGTTGGGGCTGTCCTTTGTGGCTTAACAGCCTTGTTGGTGTATGTACTTCCAGGTGGCTATGGCAGGAGCAGGGCTGTACATGAGGAACAGTTAATGATTGGCCCAGGTTGTCCACATACATACAAATGAGTCCTCAAAGGTGGGGGATAAAACTCGGGGTGGGAAGAAAATGCAGACTGGTGAATGAATGCCTGAGGCCTAGTCCAGGGCCATGGGCCTGGAAGGTTGGTGGTAATTCTTCCCACACTGAAGGCTCAAAAGGTAAAGCAGTCCATGAATTCAAAACCCAAACCAGACCTTTCAGGCCATTATGAAAGTCTATTTGTCATGGAAGGAGATGTAACATGTTTTAACGGTTTATTGGTTGAATTAAACATTTTGAATAATTAGGAATATGGCATGTAGGACCCCAACTGAAGTATTGCCTCCGACCTTGCAAATTTTATAAATCTTACAGGTGGGTCACGTTAAACATTTGGTTAACTTTACCCCACCATGAGCCATCAGGCCCTCTCACTGCTGTTTTGTGGTGCTTCAAGGCAACCACATGACTACATCAGAGGAAACAGATGAGTTCCTGGTTGTGTACTTGTCCACTGCCCTTGTACTAATCGTGGTGTTTTCCATTTGGTTCTCCCCTCATAGTACAGTAAAGTATGACAAATACTTAAAACATAGAGCTCAAGGAAAGGTTCCTGCCCATTCTTTTTTTTTTATTTATTTTTTAATGTTTATTTGTTTTTAAGAGGGAGAGACAGAGCATGAGCGAGGGAGGGGCAGAGAGAAAGAGAGAGGGAGACGAAGAATCTGAAGCAAGCCCGATGCGAGTCTTGAACCCAAGATCCATGAGAGCATGACCTGAGCTGAAGTCAGATGCTTAACTGACTGAGCCACCCAGGTGCCCTGGTTCCTCCTGCCCATTCTTAACAAATGGACTACAGGGGCTCTCTGCTGCCATTCTGTGGCTATCACTGGTATCTACCAGACATTGAAATGTATTCCACTGATGCAGTGCCATCCCTATGTGAGTGGCAGATTCTAGCCACATACTGGTAGTTCTTGAGTCCAAGAACATCCACATTTTGTGATAATTGGGACACTTACATGCAGACAAAGCATTGCTGCCCATGGTGAGGGTGATGTAACAGTGCATGAATGGACATAGCATTCAGTGACCATTTCATGCCCCCTTACATTCTCACACTGCTGGCATTTTGAGGTAGAACAGGCCCTTAAGGAGGTGACTAATAAAGATTGCTAGATGTTGCACTACTGTCATGATAACCTGAGGAGCTCTATGAATCTGCTCCCCAATGAAACTGGTAAAAATTAGTTTTGTGTTTTTTTGTTTGTTTGTTTGTTTAATCAAACAATATAAATTATCTAGAAATGCTCCTAAGGGCATACAGCCAGTAAAGAAACATTTATTCAAGAATATCTGCTAAAATCTGATAAGGGCCGTGGGGTGCCTATGTGGCTCAGTTAAGCATCCGAATCTTCGTTTCAGCTCAGGTCGTGATATCACGTCGGTGGTTTCGAGCCCCACATTGGATTTCAAATGAAAGCCGGGTGTGAGCTTGGGATTCTCTCTCCCACTCCCTATTTCTCCTCCGCTCCCCCACTTGCTCAAGCACATGCGCGTGCTCTCTCAATCTCTCAAAATAAATAAGTAAACACAAATAATTGATAAGGACAGTGAGAACCAGTGGCATTTGAGCCAAAACCTATACCCCCTCTTTCCCTCTTTTGTCAGCAAGAGAGAAACTCCAAATTGGTACAGCCAAGAAAGCAGGGTACCTTCTCCCCCCTTCTCCCAGAGTGATCTTTCCAGAAAAGGCAGAGCATCAACATTTCTCATATTGCTCCAGCTACCTATTGCTGACGTGAAGTCTAGGTGAGTATAGTCCGAGGTGGGGTTCCCGTCTTCCATGCAGTTTCCCCCTATAGGATTGCCTTCGATGCAGCACAACTGAGAATATTGCGGCCCCAGTTTAGTAAGAGATTCCACACTAGGTGAGTCAAACCAAGAAGACGTGAAACTACTGTCCCCCTCCACTGAATCAGCAGCTCCCAAAGCAGGAGTGTTATCCATTAAGAAGTACACCATTCCCAGTTCCTCATCTATAGCTCATAGACTTTTTCCCAAGAAGCAGGCCATTAAACAGAGGGCTCTGCATCTCTTCCCAAGGGAAGTGAATCAATTTGCAATAGACGATGAAGAAGTTGAAGCTTATAGCCCTCTCAAAAATAATAGTTTGTGGTTAAGAGCAATTAAGAGTAAGAGCCTAAATGTCCATCAACTGATTAATGGATAAAGAAGACGTGGTTTATATATACAATGGAATTCTACTTGTCAATGAGAAAGAATGAAATCATGCCATTTGCAACAAGGTGGATGGAACTGGAGGGTATTATGCTGGGTCAAATGAGTCAGTCAGAGAAAGACGGATATCATATGTTTTCACTCATATGTGGATCTTGGGAAACTTAATAGAAGACCATGGGGGAAGGGAAGGGAGAAAAAGCAGTTACAAACAGAGAGAGAAGGAGGCAAACCATAAGAGACTCTTAAATGCAGAGAACAAACTGAGGGTTGATGGGGGGTGAAGGCGAGGGGAAAGTGGGTGATGGCACTGAGGAGGGCACTTGTTGGGATGAGCACTGGGTGTGGTATGGAAACCAATTTGACAATAAATTATATTTTAAAAAATGAATAAAAGAAGAGCTGGCAAAAAAGAGTAAGTGAGTAGAATTATTCAAATTAAAAACTAAACTGTAAGAAAGCTAGTTTACCAGGGTGCCTGGGTTGCTCAGTCAGTTAAGTGTCTGACTTCGGCTCAGGTCATGATCTTGCGGTTCGTGGGTTCAAGCCCCACATCAGGCTCTGTGCTGACACCTCATAGCCTAAGAGTCTGCTTTGTTTTCTGTGTCTCACTCTCTCTCTGCCTCTCCCCCCCTTGTGTGCGCCCCCCCTCCTCTTTCTCTCTCTCTCTCTGTCAAAAATAAATAAACATTAAAAAAAAATTTAAAAAAGAAAGCTAGTTTGCCAGAGAGAACCAGGGAAATGTACAACTAGGAAGAGCCCCACTGGGGTGAGAACAAATCACAAATACTAGCCTGAAAACTGTCCCATCAAAGGAACCCAAATTTAATTGGTTCAGTCTATTGAGCAATTTATGCCCAATCCTGCAACTCATGAAGATTACCAGCTGAGTGTGGTCAGGGAAAGAGACAATCAAAAGTAGCCTTGCAAAAAATACTCATCCTTGAGTGATTGAAGGCATATCCAAGCCTGTGCTTGGTTCCTTGAGGAGGTAAATCAGAGGTTTCATGCTTTGGGGGAGGTGGAATAGACTTCCAAAATAATCCAAACAGTCATTAAGCAAATAAATAGAAAAGCAAAGAACAATAACAAGCACCAGAGGAGGAGTCAGTAGCCAGAGTTGCTACAACATATTATCTCAAATGTGCAATTTCCCACAAAAGATTAAGAGACGTGCAAAGGAACAAGGAAGTCTGACCCCAGTTTTGATTTACTCCTATTCACCTCATTGGTGAGAAAGGGATGTTCCACCCTAAACAGTATGCGATGGCCAAATGCACAACACCTGATGCCAGGCAGATGAACTAAAACTTAAGTTTATTAATCAATTATACAGCCCTGAAGGAAATCATTCCAGTACACACAAGGCCACGTGAAAATTGCACTTGAAAACATAGTGGCTTAGCAGAGACTGTGGGAGGCAGGCTTTATAGTTACAAGAGGTTGGGGTGACCCTTAATTTTTACAGGAGGTTGTGATCAGTTGGAATAGTTTTGCAATCTGGCAAGGAAATGAAAGCTATCGGGCTGAGGATTGGGTGGAACCTGAGGATATATTTCTGCCAGCACAGGTTTACATGAAGCACCCATAAGAGATGAGGTTGAGGTGTGCCTGGGTGGCTCAGTCGATTAAGTGTCTGACTCAATTTAAGCCCAGGTCATGATCTCACAGTTCGTGAGATTGAGTCCTGAGTCAGGCTCTGTGCTGACAGAGGGGAGCCTGCTTGGGATTCTCTCTCTCTCTCCCTTTCTCTCTGCCACTCCCCTGCTTCAGCTCTCACTCTCTCAAAATAAATAAACTTTTTAAAAAAGATGAGGTGAGAACAAGAAAAGCCTTTTTGCCATCAAATCAAATACAGGCAATATGTCCTGCCTGAGCAAAAATGAAATACTCAGATTTTAGGAAAGCCTGCTTTCAGGAGGAGAAAATCCACCAAAGAATGAAATCAGCTTGTTAACATAAATTTATCAAATCATTAGAGGAAGCACATTCACGAGAGAGAAAATCCATTGAAACAAAGTAGAATTGGACTTCATATGGACAATAATTTGAACACATCAACACCAAGAGCACAAGAAAGGCCTGACAAGTATCGCAAATGCTGGTAGTTATGAAATGACAAATAAACATGTAAAGCAAACTGGAAAATAGGACATAATCCTTTCTCAGGCAATCTCGCATGGAATAAATTTTGGGGTCCCTATTTCCTCCTATCTTCCACTTTTTTTAGCATTGAATAACTGACACATCAGGATCAGATTCTCCAGGACAGGCTGCAAAATTGAAGAGATAGTAAAAACACTTGATAAGGAACAAGTGGATGAGGTTGCTTCTGATAGTCCTGAATCAACTAATGGAGCAGTTAATTCAAATCAAGCAGTTCAAGGGAGGCTATCAATAAATAATGTTTCAGAGGAAGCAGAAGAAACAGTTCTTTGGGATATCTCACCACTATCTAGATAGTGGTTATTCATCTGTGAGTTGGACTGGAAAGTATTAGATCTTTATTATGTCATGCAATATGTTCGACGACTAACAGAAGAACAATTAAATTGGAAATCTACTTTTCTACTGAAAACAAGAAGCACACTGGAATTCTGCCTACTTTTAGACCTATATTAAACACTAAGTGCACTGTAGTCTAAATGAGCTAAGAGATGCAGACCTTACTTTTCCAGTCCATATCCAAGACACTATTGATCAGATTTATGTGAGATTAAGACTATTCTTCCAGGAATTCTTGAAACCAATATCTCAGATTTATAAGATTATTGTTTTTACTACTCTTAAGAGGGTATAAGCAGATATTATCTAATTATGGTAGCTCCTAAAAGGCAACTAGTGAGGCACTGGCCTTTCTGTGAAAGTTGTGTTTGTTTACAAGCAACATATACAAAGAACTTATCTTTGGAAGACATCTTTCAAAAACTGTAATAGCTGACAAACCACCACAAGCCTTTACATACCAGCTTTTCAATAGAATCCTTATAGAAAGCTAGTTTGTAGAGTAAACTCTCAATGTACTCCTAAATGTGATTACATATATTTAGAAGCTTGTAGACCTGAATGATGATGTTCAACTTCACATCAAAGGAAAATTTTGATTGCATGATTTGCTTTCCCCAGATTAACTACAAAGACTTCTCAAAACAATGAAGGGAGAGAGAAAACAGGGCCCTTTTAGACTAAGGCAACACATTCTTACTCCTTTTGAAAATTTACATTTTGTAACCCATCTTGCTTTTCTTAATTTTGGTGTTCAGTGATAATCAATGGTTGCAGAAAGAAACTTTACCTATCTCAGCTTACATACGCAGAGTAGGTAGGCTGAAACAAAAAAAGCCTTTGGAACTCATGCAACTCTGAATTTTTTATGTACAGAACATCTGAAGTTCATATAGAATTATGTTTCTGCCACAAGCAGTTTGGTCCCATAGTCACACAGGGTTTTATTTAAAAAAAAAAAAAAGATGAAAATGGACTTGTTTTTCTTTCTCTGTTTGGTGTTCTAAGTGCATATAAAGCCACACTTCTACTACTTTAAGATTCTCATCTTAATAGAAATTGCTGATAAAAGTTGTTTCATTTTTCCTGTTAAGATTTATAACTTTTTAAAAACATGTATTGACTTGGGTTAGATTAGAATTTCATGGGGCGCCTGGGTGGCGCAGTCGGTTAAGCGTCCGACTTCAGCCAGGTCACGATCTCGCGGTCCGTGAGTTCGAGCCCCGCGTCAGGCTCTGGGCTGATGGCTCGGAGCCTGGAGCCTGTTTCCGATTCTGTGTCTCCCTCTCTCTCTGCCCCTCCCCCGTTCATGCTCTGTCTCTCTCTGTCCCAAAAATAAATAAAAAACGTTGGAAAAAAAAATAAAAAATAAAAAAAAAAAAGAATTTCATTATGCATTTTAGCTGAGGCACTTCAAAGTGTTTTTAAATGGTCAGTTTTGTTTTTTTCCAATACACTTGAATGCCATTTGCCCACTTGTTCTGCCTGCATATTGCATATTTGTTTAAAAATACTCTCTACTTTCAGTCCATGTAAGTTTCATTTAGAAAGAGGCACATTTACACTTTGTTTCTAAAATATTTTACTGTGGTGAAATCTTTTCAGAAATGAAGAGACCGAGTAGGTAAGAATACATTAATGGCTAATACTCAAAAGATTTAAACCATTGTGATGGCATATATTCCAAATGGTAATATCTTGCAACAGCACACAGAGTTAACAGATAAAGGTATGCCTCAGATATCTCTGTGCTCAGGAATCTTTAAGGAAAGTGAGTTTGGCCACCTTTTGGGCTTAGTTTGGTTACTGCTCCCTTTAGTTTTCTCCACGAATGAAGCATTCAGCACAGTGACTCAATATTTTCACTTAATCTGCATGGATTGAGATTACCTCTGGTATGCTCTTGGTGTTAATCAAGGTAAAAATCTGTGTAATTGTTTACTAATATATTCTTCATAATCTTGTGGCATAGCACACATTCAATCCACAAATGTAGTTAATACGTCTTCACAGTGGTTTTCTCTGCTATAAGTGGTACTTAAGACTTGATTCTCCAATAGAGCTACCATAAGAGGTTTATACTTTTATAGTATTGTTTGGTCTCCTTTTAGGGAAGCTTTTTTAAATGGAAGGTGTAATATGGGATGGAATGCTTTCCCTCTCAACTCTAGAAACTTGCAAGAGGCCCAGACTGCTTTTCTGTAAGGGATTACCAAAGAACAGAATGTTTTTCTAGAGTGGTTTGATATTTTTGTTAAGAAAGTATAGTATGAGAAAGTAAGAAATGGACAAATGGAAATTGAGGAGTATTTCAACTAGTTATTATGTACATTACTGGCTTACTAGCAAAACTTGTATATTTTACATATTAGATGCAGCATCATTTTCTTTTTTTAACCTTAAATTTATTTATTTTTTAACATTTATTTATTTATTTATTTATTTATTTATTTTAATATGAAAATTATTGTCAAATTGGTTTCCATACAACACCCAGTGCTCATCCCAACAGGTGCCCTCCTCAATACCCATCACCCACCCACCCCTCCCTCCCACCCCCCATCAACCCTTCAGTTTATTCTCAGTTTTTAGGAGTCTCTTATGTTTTGGCTCCCTCCTTCTCTAACCATTTTTTTTCCTTCCCCTCCCCCATGGTCTTCTGTTAAGTTTCTCAGGATCCACATAGCAGTGAAAACATATGGAATCTGTCCTTCTCTGTATGACTTATTTCACTTAGCATAACACTCTCCAGTTCCATTCACATTGCTACAAAAGGCCATATTTCATTCTTTCTCATTGCCACGTAGTATTCCATTGTGTATATAAACCACAATTTCTTTATCCATTCGTCAGTTGATGGACATTTAGGCTCTTTCCATAATTTGGCTATTGTTGAGAGTGCTGCTATAAACATTGGGGTACAAGTGCCCCTATGCATCAGTACTCCTGTATCCCTTGGGTAAATTCCTAGCATTGCTACTGCTGGGTCATAGGGTAGGTCTATTTTTAATTTTTTGAGGAACCTCCACACTGTTTTCCAGAGCAGCTGCACCAGTTTGCATTCCCACCAACAGTGCAAGAGGGTTCACAATTGCACCAAGAAGCATAAAATACCCAGGAATAAACTTAACCAAAGTTGTAAAAGATGTGTATGCTGAAAACTATAGAAAGCTTATGAAGGAAATTGAAGAAGATACAAAGAAATGGAAAAACATTCCGTGCTCATGGATTGGAAGAATAAATATTGTTAAAATGTCAATACTACCCAAAGCTATCTACACATTCAATGCAATCCCAATCAAAATTGCACCAGCATTCTTCTCCAAGCTAGAACAAGCAATCCTAAAATGTGTATGGAACCACAAAAGGCCCCGAATAGCCAAAGTCATTTTGAAGAAGAAGACCAAAGCAGGAGGCATCACAATCCCAGACTTTAGCCTCTACTACAAAGCTGTCATCATCAAGACAGCATGGGATTGGCACAAAAACAGACACAGAGACCAATGGAATAGAATAGAAACCCCAGAACTAGACCCACAAAAGTATGACCAACTAATCTTTGACAAAGCAGGAAAGAATATCCAATGGAAAAAAGACCGTCTCTTTAACAAATGGTGCTGGGAGGACTGGACAGCAATATGCAGAAAGGATGAAACTAGACCACTTTCTTACACCATTCACAAAAGCTTCATTTTCAAACGTGTCCTAGAAACAAGAATATTCAACTTTGTTTATTTTTTAACCCAATTTTTGTTATATTAACAAAGATTTTAACATTTCATCAGTTTGGGCAATTTCTTATTATATTTTCTGTTGTGTATGTAGTTAGCATGTGTACTGAACTGTTCAAACATTAGCATGCTCAACAAGCTTATTTTGTGAAAATTTCTTATTTATTAAGAAATAATTATGGCAAACTTTGTTCAAAAACAATGAAATCATTTGCAACTCAGAATGCCTTTTTTAAATCTTTCAAGGTATTTTGCTTGCAGGAAATATTACCACAGATTTATTTTTACAAGAATCATTGAAATGAGTTTTTGTTAGGATATCTAGTCATCTTTATGCATTTTGTCTCTATCTTAATTGAAATAAAATATTTACAGCTTTAATTAAAAAAAAAGAACTGCCTGTGAGAGTGGCTTCATGTCAGATACAACAGCCAGTAATTACAAATTAACTACTGTATGTTCAAAGTACTAAAGGAACCACCATTGAAGAAAATACAAAAGTATAATGGCAATGCCTGCCCCCGCCAAAGGAAAAAAAAAAGATTATTAATGAAGATTTAGAAGTTACTTAACAGATAATCAAATGGAAATTTTGGAGTGAAAACTAAAATTACTGAAATGAAAAATTCATTGGAGGGGTTCAACAGTAGATTGGAAAAATTCAGAATAAAAAATTAGCAAAGTTAAAAATAGGTTGAGCAAATAGTAGAGAAAAATAGAATAAATACAAGTGAACAGAATCTCAGAGAAATTTGGGATTTTATTAATTTTACCAAGATGACAAAGAGATAGATACCAAACAGACACATCACAGTAAAAATGTTGAAATCCAAACTGCAAAAGAAAATCTTGAAATCACCAAGAAGACAACAACCTGTCACTTGCAAGGGAATCCCAATAAGATTATGAAATGATTGCCCATCAGAAACAATGGAGGTCAGAAGGCAGAGAAATAAAGTGCTTAAAGAAGAAAACCGTCAATCAAGAATCCTATGTCAAGTGATGTGATCTCTCAAAAATGAAAGTGAAATAAACACATTCCAGAAAAACAAAGTCTTGAAGAATTTCTTGTAAGTACACCTGCTTAAGGGACTTCTTTAGGCTCACAGTGGGAGACCCCAGGGGATAATTTTATTCTATTTTTTAAAGCTCATACCAATTTATTCTGTTTCCAGCAATGTGGCAAGTTTGCTTTTGCTTCCAACAAACAGTAGATATTGTAATTATTTTAGAGATGGTTAATTTCGTAAGTGCAAAATGGGAACTCAGCGTATGTTTTTTAAAATATTTCTTTAATTGTGAGATTGTGTGTTTTTCCATGTTAGATTACCAGTTCTATTTATTATGGTGTCAATAGTCAATTAGTATAATGTACCATTTTATCTGCTGAATTTTAAATATTTTTAATATAATTTATTGTCAAATTGGCTAACATACAGTGTGTAAATGTGCTCTTGGTTTTTGGGGTAGATTCCCATGGTTCATAGCTTACATGCAAAAACCAGTGCTCATCCCAACAAGGGCTCTCCTCAATGCCCATCACCCATTTTCCCCTCTCCCCCACCCTCCACCCACCCTCAGTTTGTTCTCTGTATTTAAGAGTCTCTTATGGTTTGCCTCCCTCCCTCTCTGTAACTAATTTTCCCCCATCCTTCCCCCATGGTCTTCTGTTAAGTTTCTCAAGATCCACATATGAGTGAAGACATACGATATCTGTCTTTCTCTGACTGACTTATTTCACTCAGCATAATACCTTCCAGTTCCATCCATGTTGCTGCAAATGGCATGATTTCATTCTTTCTCATTGTCAAGTAGTATTACATTGTATATGTAAACCACATCTTCTTTACCCATTCATCAGTTGATGGACATTTAGGCTCTTTCCATAATTTGGCTATTGTTGAAAGCACGGCTATAAACATTGGGGTACATGTGCCCCTATGAATGAGCCCTCCTGTATCCTTTGGGTAAATTCCTAGTAGTGCTATTGCTGGGACGTAGGGTAGTTCTACTTTTAATTTTTTGAGGAACTTCCACACTGTTTTCCAGAGCGGCTGCACCAGTTTGCATTCCCACCAGCAGTGCAAGAGGGTTCCCGTTTCTCCACATACTCACCAGCATCTGTAGTTTCCTGAGTTGTTGATTTTAGCCACTCTGACCGGTGTGAGGTGGTATTTCAGTGTGCTTTTGATTTGTATATCCCTGATGATGAGTGATGTTGAGCATCTTCTCATGTGTCTGTTGGCCATCTGGATGTCTTCTTTGGAGAAGTGTCTATTCATGTCTTTTGCCCATTTCTTCACTGGATTATTTCTTTTTTGGGTGTTGAGTTTGGTAAGTTCTTTATAGATTTTGGATACTAACCATTTATCCAATATATCATTTGTAAATATCTTTTCCCATTCTTTTGGTTGCCTTTTAGTTTTGTTGATTGCTTCCTTTGTAGTGCTGAACCTTTTTATGTTGATGAGGTCCCAGTAGTTCATTTTTGCTTTTTAATTCCCTTGCCTTTGGAGATGTGTCAAGCAAGAAATTGCTGTGGCTGAGGCTTGTGGATGGTGTAAGAAGGTGGTCTAGTTTCATTCTTCTGCATGTTGCTGTCCAGCTCTCCCAGCACCATTTGCTGAAGACACTGTCTTTTTTCCATTGGCTATTCTTTCCTGCTTTGTCAAAGAATAGCTGGCCATACTTTTGTGGGTCCAATTCTTCAGTCTCTATTCTATTCCATTGGTCTCTGTGTCTGGTTTTGTGCCAATACCATACTGTCTTGATGATTACAGCTTTGTAGTAGAGGCTAAAGTCTGGGATTGTGATGCCTCTTGCTTTTGTCTTCTTCTTCAAAATGACTTTGGCTATTCGGGGCCTTTTGTCGTTCCATACAAATTTTAGGATTGCTTGTTCTAGCTTGGAGAAGAATGCTGGTGCAATTTTGATTGAGATTGCATTGAATGTGTAGATAGCTTTGGGTAGTATTGACATCTTAACAACATTTATTCTTCCAATCCATGAGTTTGGAATGTTTTTCCATTTCTTTATATCTTCTTCAAATTCCTTTATAAGCTTTCTATAGTTTTCGCCATACAGGTCTTTTACATCTTCGGTTAGGTTTATTCCTAGGTATTTTATGATTCTTGGCGCAATTGTGAATGGGATTGGTTTCTTTATTTGTCTTTCTGTTGCTTCATTATTAGTGTATAAGAATGCAACTGATTTCTGGACATTAATTTTGTATGCTGTGACCTTGCTGAATTCATGTATCAGTTCTAGCAGACTTTTGGTGGAGTCTATCGGGTTTTCCATGTATAGTATCATGTCATCTGCAAAAAGTGAAAGCTTGACTTCATCTTTGCCAATTTTGATGCCTTTGATTCCTTTTGTTGTCTGCTGATGCTAGAACTTCCAACAATATGTTAAACAACAGAGGTGAGAGTGGGCATCCCTGTCGTGTTCCTGATCTCAGGGGGAAAGCTCTGTTTTTCCCCACTGAGGATGATATTAGCTGTGGGCTCTTCATAATGGCTTTTACAATGTTTAAGTATGTTCCTTCTATCCTTTCTCAAGGGTTTTTATTACAAAAGGATGCTGAATTTTGTCAAATGCTTTTTCTGCATAGATTGACAGGATCATATGGTTCTTTTCCTTTCTTTCATTAATGTGATGTATCACATTGATCGATTGGTGAATGTTGAACCAGCCCTGAAGCCCAGGAGTGAATCCCACTTGATCATGGTGAGTGATTCTATTTATATGCTGTTAAATTCAATTTGATAGTATATTGTTGAGAAGTTTTGCATCCATATTCATTGGGGATATTGGCCTGTAGTTCTCTTTTTTTGCTGGGTCTCTGTCTGGTTTAGGAATCAAAGGAATGCTGGCTTCATAGAATGAGTCTGGAAGTTTTCCTTCCCTTTCTATTTTTTGGAAGAGCTTGAGAAGGATAGGTATTAACTCTGCTTTAAATGTCTGGTAGAATTCCCCAGGGAAGCCATCTCGTCCTGGACTCTTATTTTTTGGGAGATTATTGATAACTGATTCCATTTATTCACTGGTTATGGGTCTGTTTAAGCTTTCTATTTCTTCCTGTTTGAGTTGGAATTGTGTGGGTGCTTAGAAATTTGTCCAGGTTGTCCTGTTTGTTGGCATATAATTTTTCATAGTATTCCCTGATAATTGCTTGTATTTCTGAGGGATTGGTTGTAATAATTCCATTTTAATTCATGATTTTATTTATTTGGATCCTCTCACTTTTCTTTTTGAGAAGCCTGGCTAGAGATTTATCAATTTTGTCTATTTTTTTTTTCAAAAAACCAACTCTTGGTTTCATTGATCTGCTCTCCATGTTTTTTAGATTCTATATTTTTTATTTCTGCTCTGATCTTTATTATTTCTCTTCTTCTGCTGGGTTTGGGGTATCTTTGCTGTTCTGCTTCTATTTCCTTTAGGTGTGCTGTTAGATTTTGTACTTGGGATTTTTCTTGTTTCTTGAGATAGGCCTGGATTGCAATGTATTTTCCTCTCAGGACTGCCTTCGCTGCATCCCAAAGCGTTTGGATCATTGTCTTTTCATTTTCATTTGTTTGCATATATTTTTAAATTTCTTCTCTAATTGCCTGGTTGACCCGTTCATTCTTTAGTAGAATGTGTTCTTTAATCTCCATGCTTTTGGAGGTTTTCCAGACTTTTTCCTGTGCTTGATTTCAAGCTTTGTAGCAGTGTTGTCTGAAAGTGTGCATGGTATGATCTCAATTCTTTTAGACTTTTTAAGGGCTGTTTTGTGTCCCAATATGTGATCTATCTTGAAGAATGTTCCATGTGCACTCGAGAAGAAAGTATATTCTGTTGCTTTGGGATGCAGAGTTCTAAATACATCTGTCAAGTCCATCTGATCCAATATATCATTCAGGTCCCTTGTTTCTTTATTTATTATCTGTTTAGATGATCTATCCATTGCTTTAAGTGGAGTATTAACATCTCCTGCAATTACTACATTCTTATCAATAACGTTGCTTATGTTTGTGATTGTTTTATATATTTGGGGGCTTTCGTATCCGGCGCATAGACATTTATATTTGTTAGCTCTTCCTTAAGGATAGACCCTGTAATTATTATATAATGCCCTTCTTCATCTCTTGTTACAGCCTTTAATTTAAAGTCTAGTTTGTCTGATATAAGTATGGCTACTCCAGCTTTCTTTTGACTTCCAGTAGCATGATAGAGGGTTCTCCATCCCATCACTTTCAATCTGAAGGTGTCCTCAGGTCTAAAATGAGTCTCTTGTAGACAGGAAATAGATTGGTCTTATTCTTCTTTATCCATTATGATACCCTATGTCTTTTGTTTGGAGCATTTAGACCATTTAAATTCAGTGTTATTATTGAAAGATACGGGTTTAGAGTCATTGTGACGTCTGTAGGTTTCATACTTGTAGTAATGTCTCTGGTACTTTGTAATTCTTGCAACATTTCACTCACAGAGTCCCCCTTAGGATCTCTTGCAGGGATAGTTTAGTGGTGATGAATTCCTTCAGTTTTTGTTTGGGAAAACCTTTATATCTCCTTATATTCTGAATGACAGACTTGCTGGATAGAGGATTCTCAACTGCATATTTTTTTTTTCTGTTCATCACATTGAAGATTTCCTGCCATTCCTTTCTGGCCTGCCAAGTTTCAGTAGATAGGTCTGCCACTAGTCTTATGGGTCTCCCTTTGTAAGTTAGAGACTGTTTATCCTTAGCTGCTTTCAGAATTTTCTCTTTATCCTTGTATTTTGCCAGTTTCACTATGATATGTCATGCAGAAGATCTATTCAAGTTACGTCTGAAGAGAGTTCTCTGTGCCTCTTGGATTTCAATGCTTTTTTCCTTCCCCAGATCGGGGAAGTTCTAAGCTATGATTTGTTCAGGTACACCTTTATCCCCTTTCTCTCTCTTCTTCTTCTTCTGGAATTCCTATGATATGGATATAGTTCTGTTTGATTGCATCACTTAGTTCTCTAATTCTCCCTTCATACTCCTGGATTTTTTAATCTCTCTTTTTCTCAGCTTCCTCTTTTTCCATAATTTTATCTTCTAATTCACCTATTCTCTCCTCTGCCTCTTCACTCCATGTTATAAGTGCCTCCATTTTATTTTGCACCTCATTTATAGCATTTTTTAGCTCCTCATGACTATTTCTTAGTCCCTTGATCTCTGTAGTAATAGATTCTTTGTTGTCCTTTATGCTTTATTCAAGCCCAGCAATTAATTTTATGACTATTATTCTAAATTCTTCTTCCGTTACATTTCTTAAATCGTTTTTGATCAATTCGTTAGTTGTCGCTACTTCCTGGAGTTTCTTTTGAGGAGAATTCTTCCATTTCATCATTTTGGGTAGTCCTTGCAGTGGCTCCAAACTGCAGGCACTTCCCCTGTGCTGTCCAGGGTAACTTGTGTTGGTGGGCGGGCTGCAGTCAGACCCGATGTCTGCCCCCAGCCCACCACTGAGGCAACATTCAGACTGGTGTGTACCTTATCTTCCCCTCTCCCAGGGGCAGGACTCACTGTGGAGTGGTGTGGCCCCTGTCTGGGGTACTTGCACAATGCCAGGCTTGTGGTATTGTTTTGATGGGATCTGGCCAAGGGCATATTAGCTGGGGTGGATCTGCAAGGTGCACAGGGGCAGGAGGGGCAGGCTTAGCTTGCTTTGCTGTAGGTGGTCCCCTGTGGGAGGGGCCCTGCAGTGCCAGAAGGGAGGCAGGCCCATGGGAGGGATGGATCTACAGAAGCATAGCGTTGGGCATTTGCGCCATGCAAGCAAGTTCGGTGATGGGAACTGGTTCCTTTGGATTTTCAGCTGGGGGATGGGAGAGAGAAATGGTGCTTGACAGTACCTTTGTTCCCCCACCGAGCTGAGCTCTGTCTTCCAGGGCTCAACAACCCTCCCTCCCAGCATCCTCTTGCCTTCCCTGTTCTCCGAGAGCAGAGCTGTTGACCTTTAACATTCCAGATGTTAAGTCCCGCTGGCAGTCAGAACTCACAGAGTCCGGCCCTTCTTCTTTTCCAAGCCAGACTCGGGGGCTCTGCCTTGCCAGGCTGGCTGCCCCTCCACTGCCCTGGCTCCCTCCCCCCAGTCCAGGTAGCAAGCACCGCCTCTCCACCCTTCCTACCATCTTCTGTGGGCCTCTTGTCTATGCTTGGCTCTGGAGAGTCTGTTCTGTTAGTCTTCTGGCGGTTTTCTGGGTTATTTAAGCAGATGTGGGTGGAATCTAAGTGATCAGCAAGACAAGGTGAGCACAGCATTCTCCTATGCCACCATCTTCCACCATCCCAAATATCATCTGACCACGTTTACAATAATCCCCTGTTAATCTAAAAAATCCATCCCTCCCCTGCACAGGCCAGATCAGAATGTTGAATAGGACTGTTATGATAATCTCTACTCCCTGAATATTTCAAGTCCTTGATGGTGGTGCTAACCTCTGAAGTTTCCTCCATTTGCTTTTGATTTACTATATGGATAGTTAGAGACAGTTTTACTATTCTTCATTTGACCTTCCCTATCATAATAGATCATATTCTATGAATCAGGAAACCAGTGTGGAAATTGGTTCAGTTCAGTTTCTAAGTATGTCTATTATGCTTTATGCCTTCTGTAAAGGAGATAACAACAGGTTACCAGGAGCTGTGTCACTTACTTGAGTGAAAATTCCAGTGGCATTTTGGGTCGCCAGGATTTGGAGTTACTTCAGAGTCAATGTCTAGTAACCTTTGACAAGTCTGATTTCTTCCCTGTTTCCTCAATGCACAGTTGTCCTGGTAAGTGGATGCAAGTCCTTTTAGGGAAGACCAGATGAAGATTTACAATATTTATTTTGGCTGGGTAGCATAATCCTTTTTCAAGGAGATCTGGCTTCTCCCTTTTTATAGGGCATCCCGTCTGTGAAGTGGCTCCAGTATGGAAACTGATGAGAGGCTGTGACTATTATAGTGATTTAAGTTAGATTTCAACTCATTAGATATAGAGTCATTTTATTTATACAGATGAAGTAGAATTGAGTAGGCTGCCCATCTAGGGACACCATAATCAACTTGTCAATACCAAAGATCACTGTGAGTCAGAAAATTATTATTACTACTTGAGCTCTGCCACCTATTATAATAATAATACTCATCTTGTCTTTGGCAAATATATGTCTCCACTTGGCTCCTTCCAAACCAGGAACACAATGTCCTTTTTCAGTTCAGGAAGCCCAATTCGATGGTAGCAGTTTCCACTCTTATCATGCCCTAACAAGATTATACCTCACAAAGCCTTCAATAATTCTGGAGCTCACCTCAGGATTGTGTTTCTGACATCTTTGGTAAAGAGAATCTTCTGGGCTTTTCCGGATACCATTGTGGAGGTATTAAGTGATAAATCCAGTCTATCCTTTCAAACCCTCTAAACCTTTTGATAGTTTTATCTCTGCTGTTCTAAGGAAGTTCTGACATTTTAATTTCATTTACTATAGGATGTCTTTGGGTCCATGTTTCTGTTAAATAACTAAGCAAATTGTTAGGTTCACTCTTGCCACTCTATCTGGCATCTTAAATATGAGGTCTCTACTCAGTGAGACCATATAAGTAAATTTGGCCCAATGCTACACATTTTTATCATCTGACCTAACAACTTTAGGATCTATTTCTGTATATGTTTCTTTGGTTTCCATTAATATAAGTGAACACAATCATATAACTCATTTTATGTATATCACATTTATTCATAGGCTATACTTTTGAATTCATGTTCTGGAAGCTGCTAGGACTTGAATCTGGTTATAGGTCTAAAAGCAATGGCAACTGTTACATTATGGAGGTGTTAACTAACACTATAGTAGTAATCATTTTGCAGTACAGTAGCCCCCCCATTGTCTGTTGGCAGATATTTTCTAATATCCCTAGACACCTAGTGGGTGTGTGAAGCCATGGATAGTACCAAGCCCCATATATATTATGTTTTTTTCCCTTACATACAAATCTAGGATAAATTTTAATTTATAAATTAGGCATAGTAAGAGATTAACAATAATAAAAGAGAACAATTATAACAATACACCATAATAAAAGTTATGTGAATGCGCCTTCTCTCTCTCTGTCTCTCTCTCTCTCTCTAAAAATATCTTATCTTACTGTACTCATCCTTTTTTGATGATATAAAATGGTAAAGTGCCTACATGATGAAATGAAGTGAGGTGAATGACACAGGCATTGTGACATAGTGTTAAGCTACTATTGGCCTTTTGATGATTTGTCAAAAAAAAGGATACTCTACTTTCAAACTGCAGTTGACCACGGGTAACTAAAACCGTGGAAAGCAAAATTGCAGATAAAGGGTGAAGGACTAATATATATAAATATATCAAATCAACACATTTTAAACTTCCATGTATTATATGTCAATCATATCTTAATAATGTTGGAAAAAATAAAATGAAAAATAAAAGCAATGGTACATCGTATGGGTAGGTCCTAAGGTGAATCAGTAGTCACTTGCAAGGCAACTACCTCAGGTAAGCCCATTAGAAGTTTTTCATGCTAGAGGAGACTGATCTTCTCAGATATGAGTGTAAAGGCTGCTACTAGTAGCAAAGGCAGAGCAGCAGAATTTAGGATTTCAAGGATTTTAGATTCAACCTGATTTTCCTGTATGTCCTTGTCTAAATCCTCATTGTTTAATCTCTTCCCTATCAATATTCTAACTTTAATGTAAGAGAACCCATGAGGTTGAAAACTAAACTTGTATCATACTTCAGCATTCCACAAGATTACACTTCAGTTTAACTTTTCAGAAATCTTAGCCTCATGACTACAAAAGATGATGACTATTTTTTAGAACAGTCAGAGGTGTGGTTTGGTTCCCTATCCAAAATTTGATATGGGAATTTAAAGCCCTGAGCTCATCATTTTCTTTCTCAAGTTCTCTGGAACATGTAGAAGCAAAAAATCTTCCCTTTATAATACTTATTTTCACTAACCTGTTTTATAGCTACACATGTGTTGTGGTCACCCAAAGTCTTGCCATAAATATGCATTTGCTTCCAGATGTCTACAGGTGATAATATAAAAAACTGTTTTGCTGATGTACACCATGAACTATCATTGTACCCTTTGCCAATGGAAACAGAATCATTGATGTCTTTAAATATATTAAGATCAGAGAACCAATTTCCAATTATCAAGAACTAATTCAGAGAATGCATCCTTAAAATGGTACCTCTAGAAACACTTCTGATGTCAATTCCTATTCTGGTTATTATTACATTTAACAAATCATCCAAAATATAGTGGTATAAAACAAAAATTGTATTATGCTATCAGATTTTCTAAGTTAGTAACTCTGAGATGGAACAGTAGAAAAGACATCTCTGCTCCATTATATCTGGTGCCTCAGCTTGATAGACTTGAAATCTAGGAGTCACTCATTTGCTGGGAAATGAAATAATATAAAGGGACATTCACTCACACATATGATACCTGGACTGGAAGAACTCAAATGCTGACTGTAAGTCAGAGCTCATGTTTGCACATGAACTCTGTACATGACTTAGCTTCCTTATATCATGGTGGCCTCCAGATAATTAGACTTATTACATGGCAGCTCAGGATTCAAAAGCAAGTATCCCAGAAAGCCATATGGAAGTTGCATTGACTCTTATGGTCTATCCTTGAAAGTCAAATAATGTCATCTTCACCAAACTCCATTAGATGAAACATTCTCCCAAACCTGCCCAGTTGGAAGGAGAAGGAACATGGACTCCCCAAGCCTCAATGGTGTATAACAATGTTCTTAAACAGCATGTAGGATGGAAGATGAGGTAGTAACCATCTTTGGAAAATAGTCTTCTACAATCTTCCATATGGCCACAATTATTTATATTCCTTCAGAATGCAAATTACACTTGTCTCCTTCAAGACCTTCCAAAGTCTCTTACCACTAAAAATTCTGCTCAAGACCAAGATCTTATCATCTCAGTTAGGTCCCAGTGCACATGAGGCTCTTCAGGTATTGTTCTTCAGATTCACCTATTTTAGTACCATTCTCAATCTGAAGACCTGTGAGTTAATGTGACAAATAATTGCTACCTCCCTTCCCAACATAAAATTTGAGACAGGTACAGGAAAATTACTATAGACACTACCATTCAAAAGGGGAAATAATAGGCACATAACAGCCACTGAATATGGCAATTCAAATTCTAACTAGTCTCCTCTTGACTTTCCTTGACTAGGGATTAGTCCTACCCCCTGAGATCTAGTCTCTGTGGTTCTTCATTTGCTTTGTGGATCTTGCTTTTACTTTCTGAGTTATCTTTATTTTTCCCTAAGAAGCAGACTGTGTTTAAAACTGAGTAACCAGAGGTTCTTGGGTTGCTCAGTTGGTTAAACGTCCAACTCTTGATCTCAACTCAGGTCATGATCTTCTCTGCAATGCCAGCATGGAGCCTGTTTGGGATTCTCTTTCTCCCTCTCTCTCTGCCACTCCCCCCCTCTCAAAATACATAAGCAAACTTTTAAAATGAATAAATAAAACTGAGTAACCTGTCTTCTACACTCAGAAAAGTTTGAGTGTCCATATGCCTCTTTTTATTTTGTATAATCCTTATCCCTTTTTTTTTGAGAGTAGGGGGAGGGGCATAGGGAGAGAGAGAATCTTAAGCAGGCTCCATGCTCAGCAAGGAACCAAACACGAGGCTTGATCTCACAATGTGAGATCAGGAACTGAGCCAAAATCAAGAGTCAGAGGCTTAACCAACTGAGCAACCCAGGCCCCCCAATCCTTATCCATTTCAGTTCAAGCTGAGGTGATTTCTTTAAAACATTTGGGACCTTCCTGTGTATCAATTTATAATCTACTCCATGAAAGCAAAAGAAATTCCTTCTGTACCTTGGGATTCTAAGAGGCTGCTATGGCATATGTCTTTAAGATTATGAAAAGCCTTATAATTTAATTTGAAATATAATCTTATGATCCTTAAACGATGTTTTGTCTGTCTGCTAGTGTCTATGAGCCGCTGACTTAGATCATTCTATGATTAGGCTGAAGTCTCTTATATAGGGTTAAATGAGGGTTAATAAATGGGTGTGTGAGGGTGTGTTTTGTTTAAGGTTGAGAGTTTAAAAATATATGAACGTATGTGAGTGAGTGTGTAAGTGTGAGTATGTAAGAATGTGAAGTTTTGGAAGCAAGAGCCTAAGACTGAATATGTGAGTATGACAGTAAGAGTGTGAAAGCATGAGAGTGTGAGGAAGAGTGAAAAAATATGATATACATGACCAAAAATAGTCAGAGTTCTACCAAAGTGATCATCAAGGCCATAAATTAATCAAAACCTATGCTGAGGTTATAGTCACAAATTTTCTCATTCTATGGATGAACATAATCCTGGCTTCTACCACAATGCCTGGTTCCTCACAAAGGTTTGGGGAAAATGTGGTGGAGAGAACACACTTGACTACTATGAAGGAGCCAGACCTCGGTCCAGGTTGGGCTTGCCTACGTCCCACCTGCATGACTTTGGGAACATGCTTGAGAGTGGCCTTTTCCTCACACCTTTGCTAAGCTAATGGCCTAGTAAGTCATTCCAAATAAGCTTTAATAAGTGGAATAACACTGCTATTAATCCTCTCAGTATTTTATTTCTGAATATGGATCTCCTTTTATGTGATTCTTCTTACCAAGAATAGTAAAAACTGTTCTGCTTGGCAACATATATAATCTTATCTTGGATGGCTCTTCTTTTGTGTGTTCCAGAGGTATGAGATGGCTTCATCTTGTTTAGAGTACTCAAGCCTGAACAAAGAGGGTATTTTCTATTAATGTTATTAATTGAAAATTAAAATTAATGTTTGTATTGATCTCCCCAAGTCAATCAAAGCCATAGCACAGTTGTGTCTTTCTAACTGGAATAACTCAAATTTGTGTAACATGATGCTAATTAATGCACTCTGATGGTGAGGTTGTGAGATCCTTTGCAAAGCTACTTACTTATTTGTTTGCTGGTTTCATCACAGAATGATAAAATTTACTTAACTCCAATACAGAGTATAGGTTTAGCATTCCCTAAGGAATGCAATCTCCCAAATATGACAAGCTCAGTTTCTCTCCTTGTAGTCACAACAAAACACAGTACTTCGTTAGAGTTCATTTCTCTTCTCCATAAGCTTAAATATTTGTCCACTTTCATCATACACATTTGTCCAATGATTATCTACACCATTTGGCCTTAACATTGCCTCAGTGTTGGTTTGTTTTCTCTGTACCTATGTAACTTGTCTGCATTACATTTTCCCCTCCTTATTAAAGTTATAGTGACTGTTGTAACTGGGAAATTTTCACTCTTGATATGGATCTCTAATAAAAATTTACTCACATATGTTACTTAGGTTCTCCTTTGTCATCTGAGTCTTCATTATCTCCAGGTTTTAACTTTTTCATATTTTCTTATCCATTCATTCATTTCTAGCTTTTAAAGAAATGTGTGACCATTGAGAAGTGTTTTAAGGAAGGGCTTGTGAAGGTGCCATAGAAAAGATATGTTAATGGTGTTACACATGTAATTATGCCCATGCGTATGTTAATCTTGTGAACCATCTGCATTATAATTTTTATGTTGCCTGGGATAAAGTAATTTATGTTTGGAGGTCCAGATATTGAACACAATTATGCACTGAAGTTTTATGCTTTGTACCTTGATATGATGTTGAGAATCCCTAATGACTCAATCTTTGCAGATTTTAATGTGTGTGTTTGCTTGGGGATTTAGACTGAGGGTCCAAAGCCTATTAGTAAGTGACTCCAACCTGAAGCTTTTAAGGAAGGTCATCAGACATATCTAAGACATGTCTCCATTCTCTCATCTTTGGATCTTGAGGTCATTTATGGAAAATGAGTGTTGGGATCGGATTTGGGGCTTTGTGGGCTTTAAAATCTGTTCCACCATAGATATCTGTTACAGCCATCCTTAAAAGGCACTGAAACCCATGTGTATGTGTCTGTTGGAATGGATAAACCTGTTAATGTCCCTTTGTGTCCTCCATAACCCACTGTTTGAAAAGCTTTAATACTTTATTTACTAATTCATTAATGGATTAGGAAGGTTATGTTTAGTTTATGGCTCATGTTTAGATTAAGGGTCTACCTCTGAGGATGAAATTGTATTTTCTAGTTTGCATAGAAAACAAACAACAATCAGAACTTCATAATGACATTCAGTTTTCTACAATACCTTGGTTATGCCCTTATATCCTGGAAACAGAAATATGTAATAGCATATTTACAGGCAGGAAAAAGAGTAATACCTGCATCCACACCATGTCTATTGAGTACCACTATTGTGAGCTTTTGTATTTTTTAAGGGGCAGGTATTACTGGGGCCAAGTGCCATCTGATCCCTTCTCTTGTGTGGGGGAATGTTGGTTGCTCCTGCCAAAGGACAATTGATGTTCTAATTGTGTCTGTACACCTCTTATCCTGTGACTTAAGATGACATGACACCTGTGATGGGAGGGTCTTGTGATTTTTGAGTTCCACAACTAGAGGTTTTAAAAATGTTTGAATAGGGGCGCCTGGGTGGCGCAGTCGGTTAAGCGTCCGACTTCAGCCAGGTCACGATCTCACGGTCCGTGAGTTCGAGCCCCGCGTCAGGCTCTGGGCTGACGGCTCGGAGCCTGGAGCCTGCTTCCGATTCTGTGTCTCCCTCTCTCTCTGCCCCTCCCCCGTTCATGCTCTGTCTCTCTCTGTCCCAAAAATAAAAATTAAAAAAAAAAAAAAAAAAAATGTTTGAATAACCCCAATCTCTTCTTCTTTTTTCACCTTATCTCTGGTGGTGGTAACTGATCCCTCTGTTTGCTACTTCCTCTGTGCTATCTCAAATTCTTTTTTTGTTCCCTTTCATTATTCTAACTTTTAAAAATTTTTATACATGCACATATGCTTTTAAAGCTTATTTATTTTGAGGGGTGTCTGGGTGGCTCA
Organism: Neofelis nebulosa; assembly: GCF_028018385.1. NCBI lineage: Eukaryota > Metazoa > Chordata > Mammalia > Carnivora > Felidae > Neofelis > Neofelis nebulosa. Next base: position 86,474,946 of record NC_080800.1, read on the forward strand.
GTCAGTTAAGCATCTGACTTCAGCTCAGGTCATGATCTCACAGTTTCTGAGTTCAAGCCCCAGGTCGGGCCCTGTGCTGACAGCTCAGAGCCTGGATCCTGCTTCGGATTCTGTGTCTCCCGCTCTCTCTTTCTCTGCCCCTTCCCCGCTTGTGCTCTGTCCCTCTCTCAAAAATAAATAAACATTAAAAAATGTAAAGTTTATTTATTTTGAGAGACAGCAAGAACATGTGCACAAGCAGGGAGAGGCAGAGAGAGAGGGAGAGAGAGAACCCCAAGCAGGTTCCATGCTGTAAGCATGGTGCCTGATATAGGGTTCAATCTCATGGACCATTAGATAATGACCTGAGCCAAGATCAAGAGTTGGATGCTTAACCAACTGAACCACCCAGGCACGCCATGATTATAACTTTTTAAAAACAATGCATCATTAAGGTCTATTTAAATAATGTGTGCTATCTTTTTTCCTTTGCATTTGATTTTCTTTTTTTTTTTTTTTTTTTTTTTTCAACGTTTATTTTATTTTTTGGGACAGAGAGAGACAGAGCATGAACGGGGGAGGGACAGAGAGAGAGGGAGACACAGAATCGGAAACAGGCTCCAGGCTCTGAGCCATCAGCCCAGAGCCTGACGCGGGGCTCGAACTCACAGACCGTGAGATCGTGACCTGGCTGAAGTCGGACGCTTAACCGACTGCGCCACCCAGGCGCCCCTGCATTTGATTTTCAATAATCGCACCATAATGTGTTTAGGTGTGATGTTCTTTGTATCTGCTTTGGAGTTTGTAGCACTTCTTAAATTTTTGTTTGGATGCCTTTCAGTATCTTTAGAAATTCTCTGCTATTTTTCATTTCTTATATTTCTTCCATTCATTCTGTATTCCATTTCATCCTGAGACAGCAATTACATCTCCCCCTTTAGCCCTTTGCATCAAGGCTGTTATGCCTAAGGCAGAGGACCCTAATTCAAGCAGGATTCAAAGCCGGGATTCAATCTTTGAGAGGGCTGATCAATTTCCAGTTAATTTTTATTCTTAGTACTCAGTTCTTCATAATTCTTTACTGAAATTTTGGGGCATTCATAGGACATTTTTCTGTGCATCAGACCCAAAAATCCAGTTTTTGTTTCTCAAGCCCCATGATGCTGCTGGAAGATCTATTCAGATCCAAAATATCTTAGATGCTGCTTTCAAAATCAGCAAATATCTTATGGGGAAACACCCTGTCAAATTCGGGCAGAGTCTCACCTCTTCACATTTTTTTGGGATTATTGTCTCCTGCAGGTTTGATTGCCTCACTAATTTTCTTGTACTTTCAAACAGGTAGTTTTTATCCTTCTTTCTTCCTCCTTATATGTGTTTCTCAAGAAGCTAGGTTGTAATTTCCAAAAACAAAAATCTAAATAGGCTCATTTAATTTTTATTATTTATTTTACTTTATTATTTCTTATTCAAGTATAATTCACATACAGTGTTATATTAGTTTCAGGTGCATGCTATAATGATTTAACAATTCTATACATTATTCAGTGCTCATCATGATAAGTGTACAGTTGATCTCCTTTATTATTTCAATCATCCCCACTCACATCCCCTGTGGCAACCACCAGTTTGTTCTCCGTATTTAAGAGTCTACTGTTGTGTTTGTCTCTTTTTTCTTTCTTCATTTGTTTTCATTTTTTAATTTAAATTCAAGTTAGTTAAATACAGCATAGTCTTGGCTTCAGGAGCAGAACCCAGTGATTCATTCATCTCTTACATATAACACCCAGTGCTCATTCCAAAAAAAGTGCCCTCCTTAATGCCCATAACCATTTAACCCATCCCCAGAAACTCTATTCTCTGTAGTTAAGAGTGTCTTATGGTTTTATGGTTTGCCTATCCCTCTGTTTTTATTTTATTTTATTTTTCCTTCCCTTCCCCATGTTCATCCTTTGTGTTTCTCAAACTCCACATATGAGTGAAATCATATGATATCTGTCTTTCTTGAACTGACTTATTTAGCTTAGTATAATACCCTCTAGTTCCATCCACGTTGTTTCAAATGGCAAGATTTAATTCTTTTTCGTTGCTGAGTAGTATTTCATTGTGTGTGTGTGTGTGTGTGTGTGTGTGTATATATATATATATATATATATATATATATATCACATCTTCTTTATCCATTCATCATTCAATGGACATTTGGGTTCTTTCCATCATTTGTTTTCTTTCTTTTTTTTAAATTTTTTAACATGTATTTATTTTTGAAATACAGAGACAGAGCACAGCAGGGGAGGGGCAGAGAGAGAGAGAGAGAGACAGACAGAATCCAAAGCAGGCTCCAGGCTCCAAGCTGTCAACACAGAGCCTAATGTGGGGCCCGAACCTACAAACCATGAGATCATGTCCTGAGTCGAAGTTGGACACTTAACTGACTGAGCCACCTAGGCACCCTTATTTTCTTTTGTAAATTCCACATAGGACTAAAATCATATGGTATTTGTCTTCTCTGTTAGACTTATTTCACTTAACATTATACTCTCTATGTCCATCCATGTTGTTACAAATTGCAAGACCTCATTCTTTTTTTTAATGTTTATTTATGTTTTGAGAAAGACATGAGTAGGGGAGGGGCAGAGAGAGAGGGAGACACAGAATCTGAAGCAGGCTCCAGGCTCTGAGCTGTCAGCACAGAGCCTAACATGGGGCTCAAACTCATGGACCACGAGATAATAACCTGAGCTGAAGTTGGATGCTGAACCGAGTGAACCACTCAGGTGCCCCATTCTTTTTTTTAATAGCTAATATTCACATCTTCTTTATCCATTCATCTATGGATGGACACTTGGGTTACTTCTATGTCTTGGCTATTTAAAGAATGCTGCAATAAACATAGGAGTGCATATATATTTTCAAATTAGTGTTTTAATTCCTTGGGTAAATACCCAGTAGTGGGATTAATGGATCATATGGTAATTCTATTTTTAATTTTTTGAAGAAACTCCGTATTGTTTTCCATGGTGACTACATCAATTTGTGTTCCCTAGGTAGGCTAACTTTAAACGTATATAGAGTCTGCTAATTTTCCTTTCAAGGTGCTTTGTTAAATTCCCTACCTAGATTATGCAACTTATGTGTATACTCATTTCTACACATCCTCGTCAAGATGTAATATTATGAAGCTTTAAAAATATTTAACCCAATGGATGCTAGTGGTACATCATTGCTGTTTTAATATATATGTTTTCCAATTACTATTAATGTTAAGCAAATTTTCATATCCTTTTTGGACATTTGCTTCTCTCATTAACCCTTTTTTTGGAAGTTGTAATATGTTAATAATTCTTTGAAGTTGTTCCAAATCATGATCACTTGATCTGCAGAAATATTTCCTACATAGTTCCTATCTATATGTACATATAATTTATTTTTCCTGTATTTAAAATATTTTTGCTACATTTCCAGATATGTAGTCTTAAATGAATGTATTTGGTTGTTGATGACTGAAATACAAGTTGTATTAAAAAATGGTAGACTGGATGACATAAAAATTTTTGTATTTTAGGGTATATTTTGTGAATGTCTTACCAAATTTTGTCAATGTTATAACATAAGTGTGTAAAAAATGTGAATTCTCAGGGCACCTGATTGGCTCAGTCTGTAGAGCATGTGACTCTTGATCTTGGGGTCATAAGTTTGAGCCCCATGTTGGATGCAGAGATTATTTGAAAAACTAAAAATAATTTTTTAAAATGTGAATTCTCTTTTGTCCAGATACAAAGTTCTCTATATTTCTACTAAATCATGCTTGCTATTTGTGTTTTCCACTCGTCTGTATTCTTACATAATTTTGTTTTTTGTATCTCTTATTTTCTGAGAAAATTATGTTATAACTTCTCAAGATGACCATGTCAACTTTTTGTAGTTTTATCAGTGTTCTATATATTTAAATCTTTACTTGTAAGTCTATAAAGCATTATATATTGACTTCTTGTTACTTACTTTCAATATTTGACATTCATAAAATTTATATGGCAAAGTAAAGGTACATCAAGAACCAAGAATGGTATTATTAAAGGGAATATTAAAAACTGAATTTTTATTATAATAAAAAAATTTGTTAAATATTATTTTTGGAAAATATTTCTATGAAGTATCTTCGCTTTTCCAAAGGCTGTAGTTCAGAAATACTCTCATAGTAAGAGCAAGGAGTTTCTGTCATTGGGGTAAATGGGAAAAAGAAAGAACTGTTACATTGGGGTCACAGTTGTATTTGGGAATGGGATTAAAGTAGGTGCTGTTATTTTGAAGCAATTCATTATCAGGATTTTCCCTTCTGCATATACTTTTTAATCTACAGGGTTGGAAGTGATGATAGGAACTATACTTTCTAATTTAAAAATCCAATAAACTTTTGATTGGAGAAATGCAGACTACTTTTTTCAACTTTTTTTTTTTTTTTTTTTTTTTATTTATTTTTGGGACAGAGAGAGACAGAGCATGAACGGGGGAGGGGCAGAGAGAGAGGGAGACACAGAATCGGAAACAGGCTCCAGGCTCCGAGCCATCAGCCCAGAGCCTGACGCGGGGCTCGAACTCACGGACCACGAGATCGTGACCTGGCTGAAGTCGGACGCTTAACCGACTGCGCCACCCAGGCGCCCCACAGACTACTTTTTTCAATAGGCATGTCTCTTTCAATTAAAAATCAGTGGTGGCAGGGGTGCCTGGGTGGCTCAGTCAGTTGAGCGTCAGACTTTCGCTCAAATCGTGGTCTCACAGTTCGTGGGTTCCAGCCCTCACTGGGCTCTGTGCTGACAGCTCTGAGCCTGGAGCCTGCTTCAGATTCTGTTTCTCCCTCTCTCTCTGCTCCTCCCCTGCTCACACTCTGTCTCTCTCTCAAGAATAAATATTAAAAAAAATCAATGGTGGCAGAGTTAAAAAGCATGACAGAAATGATTGCTTTTATGGGGAGAAATTTACATAACATAAAACTCAACATTTTAGGGGCGCCTGGGTGGCTCAGTCAGTTGAGTGTCCGACTTCGGTTCAGGTCATGATCTCACAGTTCGTGGGTTCCAGCCCCACGTCCAGTTCTGTGCTGACAGCTCAGAGCTGGGAGCCTGCTTCCGATTCTGTGTCTCCCTCTCTCTCTCTGCCCCTCCCCCGCTCACCCTCTGTCTCTCTCTCCTTCAAAAATAAATAAACATTAAAAAAAAATTTTAAAAACTCAACATTTTAAAGTATACAATTCAGTGACTTTAGAACATTCACAATTTTGTGCAAGCATCACTGTTTTCTAGTTCTAAAACATTTTCATCACTCCCAAAGTAAAACTACTACACATTAAGCAGTCATTCCTCATTTCTTTCTACTCCCAGCCTCTGGAAATCATTAGCTTTCTTTCCATCTCTATGGATTTATCTATTTTGCATATTACATAGAAATAGAAACATGTGGCTTCCTTCACTCAGCATAATGTTTACAAGCTTATCCATGTCATAGCATGTATCATTTTATTCCTTTTTATTACTGAATACTATTTCAATGTATAGACATATCACATTTTGTTTTTCCATTCATTACTGATGTACATTTGTATTGTTTCCACCTTTTGACTGTTATGAATAATTCTATGAGCATACATGTATATGTTTTTATTTGTCTGTTTTTAATTTTTTAATTCACTTTTATTTTTTATTTTTTTAAGTTTTTAAAATTTACTTTGGGACAGAGACAGTGTGAGTGGGGGAGGGGAAGAAAGAGGGGAAGAGAAAAAATCCCAAGCAGGCTCTGCTCTGTCAGTGCAGAGCTGTATGTGGGGCTGAAACCCACAAAGCCATGAGATCATGACCTGAGCCAAAACCAAAAGTTTGTTTTTTTCTTTTTTTGAGAAAGAGCAAGGGCATAAGTAGGGGAGGGGCAGAGAAAAAGGGAGAGAGAGAGAGAATCCTAAGCAGGGTCTGTGCTAAGATTGATGTGGGGCTCAATCTCACCATCATGAAATCATGACCTGAGCTGATGCTTAACTGACTAACCCACCCAGGCACTCCTGTTTTTAATTCTTTTATATGTATATATATTATACATATATATATATATATATATATATACATATATATAAAATAGACCTATATATACCTATTATATATAATATATATATGAGTAAATATATATATATGAGTAATATATATGTATATATATGTATATATATGTGTGTATATATATATATATATATATATATATAAAATTGCTGTTTCATATGATCATTCTATGTTTAACTTCTTGAGAGATCAACAAACTGTGCCAAAACAGCTGCATTCCCACTAGGAATATATTAACATTCTGACTTTTCCATGTCCTCGCTGATAATTGTTGTTTTCCACATTTTTTATTATAGCCACTATTGTAGTTTGGAAGTGGTGCTTCAGTGTGGTTTTGATTTACATTTTCTTTTTTTTTTAATTTTTTTTTCAACGTTTTTTATTTATTTTTGGGACAGAGAGAGACAGAGCATGAACGGGGGAGGGGCAGAGAGAGAGGGAGACACAGAATCGGAAACAGGCTCCAGGCTCCGAGCCATCAGCCCAGAGCCTGACGCGGGGCTCGAACTCACGGACCGCGAGATCGTGACCTGGCTGAAGTCGGACGCTTAACCGACTGCGCCTCCCAGGCGCCCCAGATTTACATTTTCTTAATTCCTAATGGTATTAAGCAGATTTTCATGAGTTTATTGACCATTTTTACATATTTTACATGTATAATTTGCAAATATTTTCTCTCATTCTTTTTGTTGTCTTTTTACTTTTTTCATAGTGTCCTTTCACAAATGTTTTTCACTTTTATGAAGTCTAATTTACCTATTTTTTCTTTTGTTGCTTGTGCTTTTAGAGTCATATCTAAGAATCCATTCTGAAATCCAAGAATGTGAAGATTTACCCAATGTTTTCTTCTAAGAGTTCATTGATCAATTTTCAGTTAATTTTTGTATATGGTATGAGGTAAGGATGCAGGTTCGTTCTTTAGCATGTGGCTATTCAGTTGTCCTAACACTGCTTGTTTAAAAGATTGATGTCCCCTATTGAATGGCCTTGGCACCCTTGTTTAAAAAATCATTGATTTCATATGTATGGATTTAATTCTGGACTCTTATTTTATTCCATTGATCTATATGTCTATCTTTATGCTTATACCACACAATTTTGATAACTGTAGCTTTAGAGTGAGTTTTGAGATTGGGAAGTTGAGTTCTCCGACTTTGTTCCTTTCCAAGATTTATTTGGCTATGCAGGGTCCCTTGAAATTCCTTTTGAGCTTTAAGATTAGCTTGTGCATTTATGCAAAATATATATAGACAGTTGGAACTTTTACAGGGATTGCATTGACTTTGTATATCAATTTGAGGAGTAATATCATCTTAACAATATTTAATCCATGAACTCAGAATGTATATCTCTTTATTTAGGTCTTCTTTAATTTATTTCAGCAATGCTTTATAGTTTCAGTGTACAAGTATCACATCTCTTGATAATATTTATTCCTAAGTGGTTATTTTTATGCTAATTTAAGTGGAATTCTTTCCTTAATTTCTTTTTTTGGAACGTTCATTGTTAATATACAAAAATACAACTAATATTTGAGTATTCGTCTTGTATCCTGTGGTCTTGCTGAACTTGTTTATTAGATATATTCATTTTTTGTGAATTCTTTAGGAATTTTTATAGCATGTCATCTGTAAATAGAGATAGTTTTACTTCTTTTCCAACTTGAATGTCATTTGTTTTGTTTTCTTTCCTAATTTTTCTGACTAGAAGTTCCAGTAAAATGTTGAATAGAAGTGGTAAAAGTGGGCACCTTGTCTTATTACTAATCATAGGAACCATTAATGTGATGTTAGCTGTGGGTTTTTCATAAATGCTCTTATCATGTGAAGAAGGATCCCCTTTATTCCTAATTTACTGAATGTTTTTTATCATGAAGAGGTAATAGATTTTGTCAAATGCTTTTCCTGCACCAGTGGCAATGATCATGCTGGGTTTTTTCTTCATTTTATTACTGAAGGTTATTCTATTGATTATTATGTGATGAATTACCCTTGCATTCCTAGGATAAATTCCAGGATTTGGTCATGGTTTACAATACCTTTTACATGCTGCTGTATCCCATTTACTAGTATTTTTTGAGGATTTTTGCATCCATATTCATAAGACATATTGGCCTATAGTTTTCTCTTTTTGTAATGTTCTCATATGACTTTGTTATCAAGCTTAGCCCCATAGGATGAATTAGGAAGTGTTCCCCTCTCTTCAATTTTTTTGGAAGAATTTGTGAAGGATTGGTGCTATTTTTTTTTTCTTTAAATGTTTGGTAGAACTACCTATTGATGCTATTACTGGGATTTTCTTTTTTGAAGATCTTTGATATTTAATCTCTTAACTTATTATAGTTCTATTAAGATTTCCACTTCTTGAATCAGTTCTGGTAGTCTATGTGTTTCTAAAAACTTTTCCATTTTATCTAAGTTACCTAATTCATTGGTTTATAATTGATCATAATAATCTCTTATATCCTTTTTATTTTCAGTAGTTCAGTAGTAATGTCTTGAATTTGAGAGGAATGTGTATTCTGCTGATGTTGGATGGAATGTTCTGTATAAATCTGTTCAGTCCATTTAGCCTACAGTATTTTTCAAATCCACTGTTTCCTTATTGATTCTTTAGATAATCTATTCATTGTCAAGAGTAGGGTATTAAAGTCCTCAATTATTATTATATTACTGTTTATTTCTCTTTTTATTTCTATTACTATTTGCATTATATATTACATGCCCTGATGTTGGGTGCATAATTATTTACAATTGTTACATCTTCTCAATGAATTGACCCTTTTACCATTCTAGAATGACTTCCTTTGTATCTTGTGAACATTTTTAGCATAAATTCTATTTTGTTTGTTATAAGTATAACCGTCTCTGCTTTATTTTGTTTACTATTTGTTTGGAATATATTTTTCCAACTCTTCATTCTCAGACTAAGTATATCCCTCACTTTAGTCTTTTGTAGGCAGCATATCATTAGATATTTTTTAAATCCAGTTAGACATTCTATGGTTTTATTCTTTATTTTTAATGCTTATTTATTTATTTTTGAGAGAAAGAGAGAGGGAGAGATTGAATCCCAAGCAGGCTCTACACTGACAGCACAGAGCCCGATGTGGGGCTCAAACCCATGAACCATGAGATCATGATCTGAGCCGAAATCAAGAGTTGTACGCTTAAGTGGCTGAGCTGTGCAGTGCCCCTATTCTATGTCTTTAGATTGGATAATTTAATACATTTACTTTTCAAGTAATTGATAGACAAACACTTGCTGTTGTCATTTTGTTAATTGTTTTCTGTTTTGTACATCCTTTGTTCTTTTTTCCTTGTCGTCTGTGTGTTCTTGTAGTGTGCTGAACATTTTAAAGAAGATTATTTTGAATTCTTTGTCAGTTCATAGAACTCAATTTCTTTGGGGTCAATTATTGGGGCTTTATTAATCATTTAGTGTTCCATTTTTATCTTATCTTCACAATTCTTTTATGCTTGCATTGGTATCTGCACATTTGAACAAGTAGTCTCTTCTTCCAAACTTTACTGGTTTGGTTTGGCAGGAAAAAAGCTTCACCAGTCAGCTTAGCTCAAGGTACTGTACAAGCCACCTGGTAGCATTCAAGGGTCGACAGGGCTTGCTATCAGGGTCTCTAGTTGGGTGAGATACTGCCCATGATCTTGAGGGTGGGAGGGTTGCTGCTGCCTTGGCTCCATGGTTGGGTGTACCTAATTAGCTGGGCTCTTTGTTCAAGCAGGACTTCAGGCTGAGCTCTATGGTTGGGAGGAGCTGTTGTCTGTGTTCCAAGGTCATCTGGGTCCACTACCTGGTCTCTGCAACCACATATGATTTGGTGGGGCTTCCAGCTGTGCTCCCCAAACAACCAGATGGTGCCACTGGCTGGACTCCACATTCAAGTGGGGCCATAAGCCAGACTTTACAGTTGGTTGGAGCCTCAGACTATGCTCTGAGATCAAATGGATGAATTCAGGCTGTGCCATAAAGTTAAATGGGGCCATAGGCTTGGTTTTGAAATCAGGTAGGCTGTTGCTGTCTTGGCTCTCTGGTCAGCTGTGGTCACAAGCTGTGCTTCTCTGGTCAGGTGGGGTCACAAGCTGTGCTTCCTTATGGCCCAGACCCAATGGTTGAACTGCCTGTTTGGGTGAGGCCACAAGTTTTGTTCAGAAATAAGGCAGGACTTTAAGCTTTTCTCTGCCACTGGGTAGGGTTACAGGCTGGACTTAGTGATGCTGTAGGATGGGCTCCAAGGCTGCTCAGTGTCACTTTTCAGGCTCCCTGATTATGTAGGACCAGATGCTATGTTCAAGAGTTGGGCAGGGCTGTAGGCTTGGCTCTCTGCCCAGGTAGGTCATTGGATGGGCTCTGAACTTTCCAGGTGCCTTTGGCCACACTTCTGGAGGGGCAGGACTTGGAGGCTATGCTCAGCAACTAGGCAAGACTGCAAATTTGCTCTCTTGCCAGGCAGGCGATAGAATGTGTTCCACAGCTGTTGGGCATCTGTATCCATACTTCCCAGAGGGGCAGGACTGGAAGTTGTGCTTAGCAGTTAGGCTAAAGCAAATTAATTCCCTTGCCTGGGTAGAGCCTTAGAATGGGCTCCAAAGGTGGTATGGCCTGTTGCCTAGGGATCCAAATCAGGCAGAACTGCCTTGGCTAGAGGGAGCTATAGCTTCAACTCTGCAGATGGGCAGAGCCACGGGCTGGGATCTCTGCCCAAGCCCCACTGTAAGCAGAAACATGGCCCACCAAGATCTGAGTGCTGGTTGCTGTAACTTCCTCCCCCCTTCCCACCTCTATCTGATCCTCAGTAAAACTCCACAGATTCCGCCCGGACCCCATGAGATGAAACCTCTATGGGCCTCCCAGGAAGTGTCCCACAATGTTAGGAAGCTGGATGTCCATCTTGGATTCTCTTCTTTCCACTGGAGACAACCATAAATTCTGTGGAGCTCTGTCAGTGTGCTGGCCTCAGATAGGGGTAATGTGGTTAAAATGAAGCCGATTTTCTGATCCTTCTAATTTGGTCTTTCCTGGCCTCTGTGGTCCAAGGGTATGCTTCAGCCTCACCCTTGCAATCTGGGATTTTCACAGTTGTATCTTGTCTAAGGATAGTTGCTAAATGATCTTCTTGTGAGAGGGACTGAAGTCAGGAATGACATATGTCACCATCTTGAGGTCATTCCTGCACTCCTCTTGAAGTATGGTAGATTCATTCATACAGTGGAATACTATGCCACTATGAAAAATAAATTACTAATAAATCTACATGGATGAATATAATATATGATGCTTATTAAAAGAGACCAACTATACAAAAAACTATAAAGTGTATGATTCTATTTATATGAAGTTCAAGATCAGAAAAAACTAATCTATGTTGATACAGGTCAAAAAAGCTGCTGGCTCAGTAGCTACATCTGCTGATTAGAAAAGGGCATGAGAAAATTTTCTATGATGGGATAAGTGTTCTACATCTTGAACTGTGTGGTGGTTATCAGGATGTTTATATATGTGAAGTGACATTGAGCTGTATAATTAATATTTATTTTAATTTTTGAAACATGTGCCTCAACTGAGAAAAGTGAAACACAGTGTACAAAAAACAAGTTGAAAAGATAAAAGTGATAATTTAAAAATCAATACATTTTGATGTTTTTATTTATTTTTGAGAGAAAGGGAGAGAAAGCACAAGTGAGAGAGGGACAGAGAGAGAAGGGGACAGAGAATCTGAAGTGGACTCTGTGCTGACTGCAGAGAATCCTATGTGGGGCTGAAGCTCATGAACCATGAGATCGTGAACTGAGCCGAAGTCAGACGCTTAACCAACCGAGCCACCCAGGTGCCCCCAAAATCAACACATTTGACTTGGTCAACAATTGGTCATCAATTATAAGCAAATATCTTATTTTTTTCTCTTTATACACATTTAATACAGGGCAAAATGACAGGTAATCTATGAATACATCTATTGTAATAAAATTAAAACCACTACAAGAGGGCTAGCTATAAAAAATACTTTTAAACTTTTTAAAAATGCTTATTTATTTTTTAACGTTTATTTATTTTTGAGAGAGAGAGCATGAGTTGGGGAGGGGCAGAGAGAGAGGGAGACACAGAATCCGAAGCAGGCTCCAGGCTCCAAGCGGTCAGCACAGAGCCTGATGCGGGGCTCGAACTCACAAACCATGAGATCATGACCTGAGCTGAAGTCGGACCCTTAGCCGACTGAGCCACCCAGGTGCCCCTGTTTATTTATTTTTGAGAGAGAGACAGACAGACAGAATCCAAAGCAGGCTCCAGGCTCTGAGCTGTCAGCACAGAGCCCGACCCAGGACTCGAACTCACGAACTGTGAGGTTATGACCTAAGCTGAAGTGGGATGCTCACCTGACTGAGCCACCCAGGTGCCCCCCAAAATGCTTTTAAATTTTGAAAGACACTTACTGCAAAATTATTATAACAGTATATAACACCACCTGCTTTGTGCTTTTTCTACATACTTTAAGTCACTATATTAAGTTTATTTTTAATGTTACCAAAAGTGATAGGCAAACATTAATTTTGTATCATTGTTTGCATAGGCATGTTTAGGGATTTAATAAGCATGACATCTCCCTCACTCTATACTTACAAATAAAAACCTTGGACATAACATAGCAAATATGGGAAAAAAAAAACAGATCACTGGAAAGGAGAAGACAGATTGTCCAGGGACCTTGGGATTTAAAGAACACAGCAAGTGAGGTACTTTGGTTTCCTTATTGCCTCTCATATGCCCCAGAAAGTGATTGTAGAAACATCCAACTCTGAAGCACCGACAGGCACAGACAAAAATAAACAAAAGCTCAAAGAAAAAGCTATTCCCCTGGCCAGATCATGGATAAGTGTGGCTTAACAACAGAGAAACTTTTTGACAATACCCACCCTACTTCAGAGAAACACCGATGAGAAACTACACTCATTCCCACAGTTTCGGTGGGGTGAACAGGAAGTGGATTGTCCATCTTACATACTCCATGAAATCAGGTGTACTTTTATACATAGTGGTGTCAGTGAGACTGGTCAAGAAGCTAACTCGTGCTCTACCTGGCAGACACAGGCAGCATTGTGATTCCTCAGCCAGGTGGTGGAGAGTCTAGCAGGAAGCTAATATACCATTTATGGTATAAACCAGAGCTTGTTGACAGCCCTGTCCTTCTCTCTAGAATCAGTGGGGCCCAGTGTGGATCTGTGTTTCTATGTCACACATCTGCAATAAGGAAGTGTGAGTGAGTGTCCCACTTTTGCCTGGATGGTGTTGGTAAAGTTGAGATAGAAGCTGAACATACATATTGCCTGGACATTCCACTACACCTCAGCAGGGGGAGAGCCATGAAAAATTAAGATGACACAAGATACAAAGTCTCATAATATGTAAGATGTCCAAGATACAACTGGAAATTGTGCCAAACATACCAATAAACAGAAAAACCACAAAATAAATGATAATAAACTATACACCAAGATGCCAACACCAAGATGAATGGGCTATCGGAATTATCTGACAAGGATTAAAGTAGCCATCATAAAAATGCTTGAATAAGCACCTAAAAATTGTTTTAAAAAATGAAAATAAAGATAATCCCAGTAAAGAAATAGAAGTTACATAATAGAGCAAAATATAAGTTTTAGAAATGAAAATGCAATCATTGAAATAAAAATCTCACTGAGTGAGCTCAATAGCAGAGGCAAGATTGTAGAGGACAGAATCAATGTACTTTTAGATAGTTTAATGGAACTTACTATCTGAACAAAAGAGATAAAATAAACTGAATAAAGTGAACGTTTTCAGTGATCTGTGGAACAACAATAAAAGATCCAACATTCAAAAAAAAATCCTACATTCATATTATTGGATTCCCAGAAGAAGAGGAGAGTGGAACTGAGAAGGTATTCAAAGAAATAATAGCTGAAAATTTCCCAAATTTGATGAAAGACATAAACCTACAAATTAAAGATGCTGGAAGAATTCCAAATATGATAAGTTAAAAAATTCACACCAATACACATCATAATTAAAATTTTGAAACCTAAAGAAGGAAAAATATTGAAAGAAGCCATAGAGAATATGGTGGCAGTGGATTTCTCATCAGAAACCACTGGAAGCCAAAAATAAGTGGCACAATATTTTCCAAGCACTGAAAGAAAAGAATGTCAGCTGTGAATCCCTATTTCTAGGGATAATATCCATTACAAACAAAGGGAAAATAAAGATGTTCTAAGATTAAGGAAAGCTAAATATTTTTTCTATAACCACATATAATTATTTTACAGAAAAATAGTGTCAGTAAAGACATTATAATCCTATTGTATCTGGTGCTCTTAGCTCTGTTCTCATCCTTGTGTATCATAGGTGATGCAATCTCATAGATCACATTTTCCAGGTCCCTTTCTTGTTTGGTATCTACTACGTTATGTCAATGGGAGGCAAGTTTTGGAGATTAGGAGGTGGGAGAAAGAGAGAAGACATTGTTCCTTTTCTTCTCTTCTCTTCTCTTTTCTTTTTTCCTGTACTTTCCTTCCTTTTTTTTCCTTTCCCCTTTCCTTTCCTTTCCTTTTTCCTTTCCTTTTTCCATTCTGTTCCTTTGTTTTGCTTTATTTTTTTCTTTTCTTTTTTTGCCACACTTCCTGAAAGTACAGCAGCAACAGTGGGGAAATGGGATCCTCAGCAGGAACAGAAGCTTCTCAGTGGAAGTGTAGTCTCCTTGGTTCCTACTCAAACAGAAGGGTCCCAGCTATGATGATAAGTCACAGATGTTCTAACAGCCTAGGCAGCTATGTGCTCCTGGCTCTTGTTTTAACAGTGGCCTTGGGAGTTCCAGAAGGTTTGGTAACACAACACTTGTATGCTCTGATCCCCATAGCTTCGGGGCACTCATGGGCTTTGGCTCTGATGAGAAAAGTGGCAAGTTACTTTGAGCTTGTGGGCATCTGTAACACCAGTGTTGCTTTCTCTTGCACACATGAATACATACATACATACTTACACCTTAAAGTAAATTAACAATAGTTAGAATGTGATGATGTTGGGGTGTTATGATAGGACTCTTATAGTTCTTTTCTTTCAAGTATATTCCATGCATGAGGCCTTTGTATGATCCCCACTCTTTTCTCTTCATTCTCATACCTCTACTATATTCTCATTGACAAGTTTCCTTCTTTGAATCCCTGGTGAACATAAATGTAAAAATTCTCAAAAAAATACTAGCAAAACTAATCCCACAATACATTTAAAAAAATCATTCACCATGATCAAGTGGGATTTCCTTCTGGGTTGCAGTGTTGGTTCAGTATACATAAATCAATCAATGTGATACAACACATTAATAAAAGAAAGGATAAGAACCATAGGATCATTTCAATAGATGCACAAAGAGCATTTGACAGAGTACATAATCCATTTATGATAAAAACACTTATGTTTTAGAGAGAACATACCTCAACATAATAAAGGTCAGATACGAAAAACACACAGCTAATGTCATCCTCAATGGGGAAAAACTGAGAGATCTTCCCCAACAGTTGGAAATGAGACAGGAATGTCCACTCTCACCACTGTTATTTAATATAGTACTGGAAAGTCCTAGCCACAGCAATCAGACAACAGTAAATACATAAATAAATAAATAAATAAATAAATGGCATCGAAATTTGCAAGAAAGATGTAAAACATTCACTATTTTCAGATGACATGATACACTATATAGAAAACCTGAAAGACTCCACCAAAAAACTGATAGAACTGATAAGTGAATTCAGTAAAGTCACAGGATACAAAATCAATGTAAAGAAATCTGTTGCATTTTTATATACCAATAATAAAACAGCAGAAAGAGAAATTAAGGAATCAATCCCATTTACAAATGTACCAAAAAACAATAAAATACCTAAGTATAAACCTAACCAAAGAGGTGAAACACCTATACTCTGAAAACTATGAAACACTGAAGAAAGAAATTGAAGAGGACACAAAGAAATGGAAAAATAGTCCATGCTCATGGTTTGGAAGGACAAATATTGTTAAAATGTCTATATTACCCAAAGCAATCTGCACATTTAATGCAGTCCCTATAAAAATACCACCAGCATTTTTCACAGAACTAGAACAAACATTCCCAACATTTGTATGGAACCACAAAAAACCCTGAATAGCCAAAGCAATCATGAAAAAGAAAGGCTAAGCTGAAAACATCACAATTCCAGACTTAAGCTATATTACAAAGCTGTAGTGATCAAAATAACATGGTACTGGCCCAAAAATAGACACACAGATCGATGGAACAGAATAGAAACCCGGAAATAAACTCACAACTATATGGTCAATTAACACTTTGACAAAGCAGGAAAGAATATCCAATGGAAAAAAGACAGAATCTTCAACAAATAGTGTTGGGAAAACTGGACAGCTGCATGTAAAAGAATGAAACTGGACCACTTTCTTACAGAATACACAAAAATAAATTCAAAATGGATTAAAGACTTAAATTTGAGACCCCAAAGCATAAAAATCTTAGAAGAGAGCACAGACAGTAATTTCTCTGGCGCTGGTCATAACAACATATTTCTAGATATGTCTTCTGAGCCAAGGGAAACAAAAACAAAAATAAAATAAAAGGACATCACAAAATAAAAAGCTTCTGCACAATGAAGGAAACAGCAAAACTAAAAGGCAACCTATAGACTGGGAAAAGATATTTGCAAATGGTTATTGCAAATGTTATGGCAAATGATAAAATGTTAGTATTCAAAATGTATAAAGAAATTATAGATTCCCTTCCTCAGCCACAGTTCCTTGCAGCTTGGAAATGGTCGGATTTGGTGAAATTTGGAGAAATTTTGGATTAAGTACCAGAGTGCAGTGGAGAAGAAACTTGCAGAGTACAAATGTAATACCAACACAGTAATTGAACTAAAAATAGCTCATTTTCCTGAAGATCTTGAGAATTAAATTAGAACTTTCTGACTTGAATAAACCCATCAACTCTTTGGGGATGATGAAAATGATTTTGTTACAAGGATCTGAAGAACCTATCATGCTATATTGCTTGTAGCCTGTCAACATTGTTTCATGTCAAATATGCATCTAGAGTTGATGAAGACTTCGACTGTGTAGAGGCAGATGATGTAAAGGGAAAAATTGGACAAATCATTCCACCTAAATTTTGTACAAACACGAATTATTTTCTCTCTTTGCTGGGAAAAGAAGTTGATTTCAAGACATTTGGAATCATACTGCATACATACTCTATTCTCAGTCCAACAAGAGGAGAAAACTTTACCTTTCAGATATACAAGTCTGGCATGGCATGTAAAAGCATTTGAGAATATCATTAAAGGCTTCAGTCATTTTTGATGTGGTTTATTGAAACTGCTAGCTGTATTGACGTGGATTATGAAAGATAACACCAGTTTCTAGTCTTTGAGAAGTATAATAAAGATGGGGCTACACTCTTTGCAACCACAAGCTACCTGACAGTCTATAATTACTATGTGTATCCAGACAAAACCCAGTCATGTATAATTCAGATGCTGATACTGAATCTATTTCAAGGTCAAGGCCATGGTCCTCAAATTCTTGGAAACAGCTCATAGATACCACATTTTATCTCCTTCTGTTCTTGATATTACAGTGGAAGATCCATCAAAAAGCTATATGAAATTAAGAGACTTTGTGCTTTTGAAGCTTTGTCAAGACTTGTCATGTTTTTCCCAGGAAAAGTTGATGCAAGAATTCAATGAAGATATAGCAATAGAGTCCCAACAGAAGTTCAAAATAAATAAGTGCATGCTAGACAGGTTTATGAAAATCTTCGACTACTAGTAACTGACATGAGTGATGCTGAACAATTCAGAAGCTATTGACTGGGCATTAAAAGCAGAGAGATCGTTATAAAATGAGAAAATATCCCAGACCAGAAGAATTGACAAAACAGATGAATCAAATAGAAATAAGCAGTCAACATGAAAAGCTGCAAGAAAGCTTTTGGGAACTTGTGGAAGATTACCAATATGTTATTGAACATCTTGCTCAAGAGTAAAGATTAGTCTGCTCTGTACAGGAAGTTTGCACATTTCTGTACATAGTGTTATGGAAAATCTGATGATGACTTTAATTTTAAAAGCTTGTAACATTTTCTTATATTAAATTTTTTAACGTTTTTTATGTATTAGAGAGAGACAGAGCATGAACATGGGAGGGGCAGAGAGAGAGGGAGACACAGAATCCAAAGCAGGCTCTAGGCTCTGAACTGTCAGCACAAAGCCCGACGCAGGGCTCGAACTCACAAACCATGAGATCATGACCTGAGCCGAAGTTGGACGCCCAATTGACTAAGGCACCCAGGCGCCCCTTTCTTATATTAAAAGCTATCTATCTTACCTGTAGTTGAATATTTTCTTTTGGAGAGATTTTATATTTTAAAATACTGTTTAGAGTCTGTTATATATATATATATATATATATATATATATATATATATACTGAAATACCACTGCAATTGCTCCACTTAACAGAATAATAAATGTTTAGTTGTGATTAAAAAAAAAAGAACTTATGCAATTCAACTCCCCAAAAATGGATAATACAGTTAAAAATGGGCAGAAGACGGGGCACCTGAGTGGCTCAGTTGGTTAAGCAATCAACTTCGTCTTAGGTGATGATCTCGCAGTTCATGGGTTCAAGCCCTGTGTCAGGCTCTGTGCTGACAGCTCAGATCCTGTGTCTCCCTCTCTTTCTGCCCCTTCCCTGCTTGCTGTCTCTCTCTCTCTCTCTCTCTGAAAAATAAGTAAACGTTAAAGAATTTAAAAACAAAATAAATAAAATAAAAAATGGGCAGAAGACATGAAAAGATATTTCTCCAAAGAAGACATACAAATGGCCAACAGACATGAAAACATGCTCAACATGACTCATCATCAGGGAAAGACAAATCAAAACTACAATGAGATACCACCTCACACCTGTCAGAGTGGCTAAAATCAACAACACAAGAAACAACAGGTGTTGGTGAGGATGTGGGGAAAGGGGAACCCTCTTGCACTGTTGGTGGGAATGCAAAATGATACAGCCACTATGGAAAACAGTATGGATGCCCCTCAGAAAGTTAAAAATAGAACTACCCTACAATCCAGTAATCACACTACTAGGTATTTACCTAAACAATACAAAAATACTAATTCAAAGGGATACATGCACCCCCATATTTATAGCAACATTATTCACAATAGTCAAATTATAGAAACAGCCCAAGTGTGCACTGATTGATGGATTGATAAAGAAAAAGTGCTATATGTATCACACACACAATGGAATATTACTCAGCCATAAAAAAAGAATGAAATCTTGCCATTTGCAGTGACGTGGATGGAGCCAGAGAGTATTATGCTAAGCAAAATAAGTCAGCAGAGAAAGACATATACTATATGATTTCACTCATATGTGGAATTTAAGAAACAAAACAAATGAGCAAAGGGAAAAAAAGTGAGAGACGCAAAGCAAGAAACAGACTCTTAACTATAGGGAACAAAATGATGGTTACCAGAGGGTAGGTTGGGGGGGGGGGGTAGGTGAGATAGCTGATGTTAATTAAGGAGGGCACTTGTGATGAGTACTGGGTGTTGTACTGAAATGTTGAATCACTGTGTTGTACACCTGAAACTAATATTACAATGGAATTTAAACAAAAACTTTTTAAAATATTCCTTCTTTGATATAGACATTTCTTTGCTGATTCTTCTGCTCTGTCCTGTCCTTAACACAGTATACAGTCCAGTTAAAACAAAGTTTCAACCTCCTCAGAGTTAAAGGAGTAAAAGACAAGGTGAGGGCAATTAGTAATCCTAAAACAAGAGTCTGATTAAAAGCACTGCTTTAGTAGAAAATCAGGAATTAAACACAGATCAATGCCCCAAGGATTTTTCTAGAGCATAGAAAATCCATGCTGGATTTTTCATCTATATTCACATACATTAATAGACTATGTGTATCTTCAGATACTCTGTAATTCATTTGAGGCTTCATTTCCCCTTTTTTTTTTCTATGCTTGCTATGCCTTCATTAGCCTCTTGCTATACACCTAAGTAGGTTAGCACTAAACAGTTTCAATCATTGTCACTTTGTTTATGTGGCTTCATAAATGATAGCATTAGTCTTCTCTACTTACAGTTCTTTTTTCAGTAGTTTCCTGGAAATTCTCAGATGGTTTCATTTCAAGTGAACATTTCAAGTTGTTTTGATTCCTTCTGTCAAACCTAGAGGTAGGTGTTAAGATTATTCACATTTTGTCTTTGTATGTACTTTGTACATACAAGTGAAAGAAGCTACTAAAGATCACATGACTAATAAGTGGCAGAGCTGGGAAATAAATTCTTATCTATAAGATTGCCTGTTATATTGAGAATATCAAATATGTAACCATCCAGTAATAAACCTCCCAATAATTTCTAAAGGCTAGACAGTGGACCTTGTGAATAGTCTCATATATATATATATATATATATATATATATATATACACACACACACACACACACACACACACACACACACTGGAAAATGATGATTACCTGTATTTAATGTGCATATAAGAATAATTCTGATCCAACCTAGTCCTTCTTTTAGGGGTCCCCTAGAGAGTCAGATGGCTCCTTCTTGTTTTAGAGTCCTCCAGAAAGACCACAAAGGGTCCTGTTCTTTGTTTGTTAATCCCAAGAAGAGCTGTGTCTATACTGCAACTGTAACCTGTTATCTCAGAGTGTGACAAGAGCTGGTGGTTGTGAACTGTGCACTGTGATAATGTAGTTGTCAGTCTTCAACAACTTCACTTATATCTTTTTTAAAATCCTACTATTAAATCACTCTAAGTGGTCTACCCCATAGTTTCATTAGCAATTTGCAGTATGTAGGTTTTAGTATTGACTCAGGAACACAAAATCCCCAAAACGAGTCAAACTCAAACTTGTGTCCCTGCAGGCAATGTGTCAGAGTGAGTTCATTTCTCTCCACTGGAAGCATTTTGTCCTTCACCACCATGTTTCCACACATTTGACCAGAAATTTCTCAGCCCCCTTTGGCCCTGGAAGTGACTCACTTCTGTATCTGAGCACTCAACTCCAGGAAGTTCTTTTCTTCTGCTCTTGTACTAAAGGTGTGCAAACAAGATACATTTTTATGACCATACTATTTACTTATAGCCAGTATTGGGTATTGGTCAAGGCCTATGCCTTCACGATTGTTACATGCTTTGTATATCATCAAGTAAAAATTTGCTTTAAATAAGTTTATCTCTAAGGTGTCAAATTTCATTAACTCACTAGTAAGGGAACCAAGAAGATGACAAAGTCATTTAAAAGAGAGTGTGCCCAGTCAGAAAGAATATTGAAATGGAATGATTACAAATTTGGAGACTAGGAATGCTTACATAAGCAAGCAGATTTTTATACCAATTAAAATCTTCTTTCACAAAGTCTTAAACACATAATGTCTTTAAACATATAATGTTCCAGTTATTACAAAGGAAGCTTGTAGCGGGATGGTGC
This sequence comes from Neofelis nebulosa, assembly GCF_028018385.1. Lineage (NCBI taxonomy): Eukaryota > Metazoa > Chordata > Mammalia > Carnivora > Felidae > Neofelis > Neofelis nebulosa. Next base: position 86,496,609 of record NC_080800.1, read on the forward strand.
ATGCTATCAGTCAGAAGATAACAAGCAAGTGCATTTAAGTAGCAAATGTTCAGAATATATCTGCCTGAGATTGGGGCTCAGTTTTATTCTCCAGCAATGTGCATAATAGGGACATCTATCAGCAAAGCATGAAACATAATCAACAGAGATTAGAAACAATTCACTAAATGATGGTAGTGCCAGTAATTTTTTTCAAGCTGAAACAAAGATGCAGAATATAAAGTTTACCCATTTCTTAGTTTGGGGACAATTGTTCTTCTTTGACTGTCACTCCTTTTGGTTTCCTTCTCCAAAAAACAATAATCATTCTCATTTTAACTTACTCTTTGATTTATGTAAGTTGTGTCTGCCCATGCACCTAAGAGCATGTTTCTACATATCCTAAAGGGACAGTTACTGAAACATATTTACATCAATAGTACTTCAGTTATACAAAATTAATGTAGGAGTTGATTTCCCCTCTTTGATTTGACAGTTTTTCTATAAGGTGTATCTGAAAAAATAGTGGTCCCTCTAACACTGTGAATCCAATTACAAAATAAAGAGCATAAAAAATATACTTGTCTGTTTTTCATTCCTTCTTTTATAAGGTGAGGGAATAAGCCTTTTGTATTATCTTCTAGGTATCTAGAAACTGCTAAAGTTGATTTGGGTATAAGAGACATCTTGACAGTTTTATTACTCTACATTTAGGGTTAGATTTTGGAGAAGAAAACAACAAAAGGGTCTTTTAGGGGAAACTGGCTGCTCAGTTCAAATTTGATCATAGGTATCTGAGAATAAGGAACAGTTTTATCATTGGCTACCTTGTGAAACCAAGTGACAATGCAACATTTAAAATAAACATAGCACCTGAAGTTAACAGATATTGTATGTCAACTACACCTCAATAAAAAAGAACTACAAAGTATAATAAAATAAACATAGCAGAAAGAAGCAAATCAATAAGTAAAAACTTTAGCTTTTCCTTAAATGCAGAAACTATGAATACAATAAAAGACAGTGTAAAAGGATACAACTTAACTGTTCTGAGTTTAAAATATACAAACAGAGAGGGGCGCTTGGGTGACTCAGTCTGTTAAGCATCCGACTTCGGCTCAGGTCATGATCTCACAGTCCATGAGTTCGAGTCACGCGTCAGGCTCTGTGCTGACAGCTCAGAGCCTGGAGCCTGCTTCAGATTCTGTGTCTCCCTCTCTCTCTGCCCCTCCCCTGCTCATGCTCTGTCTCTCTCTGTCTCAAAAATAAATTAAAACATTAAAAAAAATTAAAATATACATACAGAGAAAGACAGATACCATATGTTTTCACTCTTATGTGGATCCTGAGAAACTTAACAGAAGACCGTGGGGGGAGGGGAAGGAAAGAAAAAAAAAAAAACGTTAGAGAAGGAGGGAGCCAAACTATAAGAGACTTTCAAAAACTGAGAATAAACTGAGGGTTGATGGGGGGGTGGGAGGGAGGGGAAAGTGGGGATGGGCATTGAGGAGGGCACCTGTTGGGATGAGCACTGGGTGTTGTATGGAAACCAATTTGACAATAAATTTCATATTAAAAAAATAATAATAATAAAATAAAATAAAATAAAATAAAATATACATACAGGTGAGGCATATTAAAACTTTCTGCAATCTGGATAGAATAAAGGAAAAATAAATAATAAGTCTATACGATCTCATTGGGAAGGGAAATTGTACATTCTAAGATCAGTTTTCATTTTAACTGCTTAATCCTCTCCTTTCTATTATTCCTAGGTTGCTCTTATTTACATTAATGTATCATTATATGTATATATTTAAACATACAGCCCCAGATACATGAAAAGGTTTAACCTTAAGCTTTAAAATATAATTTTAACTGCTGAAAATATTGCCATTTTAATTAGAAATATATAAAAAGTAAATAATTTTATACATAAAACTGTAATTAAAAATTATTGCATTGCAACTTGGTATGTTTGATGCTCTGTGTTTATGGATTCTGATCTTCTGAGGAATTTCCCAGGTATCCAAAAAATATTCCTTCATTACTTTTGAGGTCTTAAAGTCAACTAGAGAACTTAGAAATTAAGTTGACTTTAAAAAAAAAAAAAAAACACAATCATGGGGCACCTGGGTGGCTCAGTCGGCTCTTGATTTTGGCTCAGGTCATGATCTCGTGGTTTATGGGTTCGAGCCCCATATCCGGCTCTGTGCTGACAGCAAGGAGCTTGCTTGGGATTGTCTGTCTCCCCCTCTCTCTGCCCCTCCCCCGCTTGTGCTATCTCTCTCTCTGTCTCTTTCAAAAGTAAATAAACATTTTAAAAACCACAATCATTGTTAACATTAAAATTTTGGCTGTATAATATTTCAGTGAAAACCTATACTATAATATATTCCAAATAGAAAGATTGTAGGGCCACATATTTTGTAGCATTGTCTGACGTTGGCAAGAACTGATCCTTTTGTGAAAACTTGGCTTACTGCAATTCAGTTTCTCGTTATTATCTTAAACATTTCATGAGTAATGGCAACTTCGATGAGCAGCAAAATCAGTAATTGAGGCAATCTAGGAAGTTCAGATTAATTAGCCTTTTTATAATATAATAGTCCCAAACAATGCAAATCAAGAAGACAAGTGGAAGGACTAGGTCAGCTATGAGGCCCATAAAGCAGAGATTTCTACATATTTTTTATTCTCACTACTGTGAAAAATTTGTTGAAGCCCCCCAGTTCATATTTTTATAAAGTATATATTAGAGTAAAAATAATTTATTATGAGCATTTAAAAGTGTTTATAAATAAAAGCTTATAAATAAAATGAAAAAAATGAAAATTTTTGAATATTTGCTTCCTAGGCCTGACTGGATGGTCTCATATGTGCTCTGGAGTATATGTATCTCTCTTGGTGGAGATCATTTCTCTACCACCTATTTAGTCATGCTACTCTGCTACCAAAAGCCCTAAATGTTCTCTGTTAATCTCTATAATGTTCAACTTTAGAGAATCACATCAAACATTTTTTGAAATACTAATTCCAGTTTACAGTCAAGCAGTGTATGAACCTTTAGTTTCCCCTTATCTTCACCAACACTTGGTATATTCAATATTTTATATTTTGGTATATTTATTGTCTATATTCCACTGGTTTCTTTTTAAAGCATTTTTCAATACCAAAGAAAATTACAACAGTATCAAAAACAATAAAAAAGCAACGCTCAGAGTAGAACCTTTTTGTTCTGAATAGCAATGTTTCTCACAGTTTTTCCATTTTGAAGAACAAAGTTGACCAGTTCTCTGTTGTTAGTGTTGCTATGTTTCAACGAGCAGTTTCTTAGTATTATGTCCTTGATAAACAGCAGAGCCGCTTCCACAGTTTTGTAAAGATTCCCATGAACAGAAACAGTTTTCATAGAATTGCAATACTGAGAAGATTTGGTTTTCAAAATTATATTAGAGCCCTTGAGAAAATGTGCTGTTAGAAATCATATCAGATATTACAAGACCAAAATAAAAAGACTTTAATCTGGAAGGTATCAAAATGTTTTGTATGTTAAAAGAGCCTCAGGAAGAGCTGACCAGCATTTTTCTCCTACTTCTGATAGAGCTACACAAAAGTTTCTTACTTTTCCAGCAATGTGTTTACATTATTATACATTTTGAGGTTAATTGTAGATACATAAAAGTTTATACATCCTGGAAACAATGAACAAATTGCAACAATAGCAACAAAATACATGAAATAGCAGATGAAACAAAAATGTCAGCTTTATTAAGAGAGGAAAGCGAATTGCAGGACATTGCTCGTTATGAGAGTGAAATGGTACTAACAGACCCCATGGTTTAAGCAAACTATCCATCAGCCTAGAGGCCTGTTTAGTCTAGAAGCAAAACCTTCTAACTGCACTACTTGTGCTTTCTTCACAGGGAAATAAATATCAGGAGTAAGGAAGAACCTTGTGAATTGTTTGTGTCCTTTGCCAGTTTCTCTACCTTACTGTTCATTTCTTTCTCAATGAAATATAAGAACTAGTTTAGGGATATTTTTGTTTATGCAATCATATGGATTGAAAAGCATTCTAAGTTTGTGGTTGAATTTTTACTTTTGCTTATTGTGATTTTACTATTGACACATACAGTTATTTTTTTTTTCAATTTGAGTATAGCTAGATTTTGTTTCAGGATTTTTGTTTAGAAGTGACTTAAGGAAGGAAGTATTAGATCTAAGTGAAAAGAAATACATATTATGTCCCAGGTTCAGATTCAAAATTTTAAATAATTAATTCTACCTAAAATAAAGTATTCATTCATTACAATCCCCATCAAGACACTTAGCATGCTTTTGTAGTGGACCTTGACTAGCAGGTTTCAAATTTACCAGAGATAAAGTATAAGAGAAGGCCTGGAAAAAACGTGAGGAAATCTTTAACTGCATCTTTATTAGAGGAAAAAGAAATTTGCTACCTCTACTTCTTTTCTTTTTTTTTCTTTTTTGTTTTCAGGAAATCACCCACCCTAGGGGTTTGAATGGAAACTGAACAGACATGTTGCCATTACACTTCAAAATTCTTTAGAAGGGTAAGTTCTTCCTTTTAACTGTATTTCTGTTTAACTTGTGATTCTCCTCCCTCTAAATGAAGGAAGCACCTCCTGCTTTCTCCATCACAGGGAGGGGGCGGAGCATTCTCTAGAAGCTTGGATGTGAGCTGTGCCTGGCGAGTCTTGGGGGAGGAGCCGTATTAACATACAGATTTGGAGGCTTCCGCTGAAGAGAAGCTTGGAGGTAATGGCTGTCGTAAAAGCTAGTTATTTTCGGAGATTTCTGGAAACTTCCGAGTAAAGGTGAGAAAAGAAGGGACTGCTGGTTTGGAGTAAAGGGAAAGGAGTGTCTTTTCGTGGGAGTCGTTGTTTCTGTGAGGGAATTGATATATGGATTTTGTATTCCTCCAGATATTTTAAAAGTCCACATTTTGAAAGTGGGGGAGGTGGTGATCAGATTACACCTGCAGGAAAAATAATTCATGAGGTTGCCAAAGCTAACTTCTGAATAAGGCATTTTAGGTTTGAAACAAAAAGCAGTGGTAACAAGAGATAAATGATGAAACAAAAGTTGAGAAATTAATCTTTCTTCTTGTGAAAAAAGACTGTGATAATCCCAAATGAAAAATGAAGTTAGTTGGGGGTGTTGGCTTTTTATATTACTTTGGTTGTATTGTATTTCTAACAAATCTTACTGTTGTGGTGGAGTTTGTATGGTAATAATCTGAAGTAATGTATAACTGTGCAGATTTAAATACTTCTGAAAATTAGGAGTTTGGTTATTTGTCAAGGGATACTCAATGCCTTAAAAGAATTGCCTTTTTATGTATGTTTAGAAGACCATCTTTGTCTACATCTCTACCTATCTATCAAAATAATGATGTATTCCTTTATTTGCTATAATCTGAAAAATACCTGAAAAATCATAAGCTAAGGAATAATGGACATATATTAATATAATAAAACACAACAAACACTATGTCTAGTAATAAAGGATGTCTGGAGGAAAAGAAGAGGAAATTTTCCATTTCTTCCTTCCACATTTCACTTAGCATGTAATACTTATGTCAGCATAAAAAAACAGAATTTTAAAACATGGGGGAGAAAACTATCTTCCCCAAAATGTGTGTGTGTGTATGTGTGTGTGTGTGTGTGTATAAACATGGAAAGATATTCAAATATATGGGTGAATAAATGTAATCTCTGATTGTACATTCTAGAACATGTATGATGAGGGAAATAATCAAAGGGATTAGACCCAAATGTAAGCAGTAAACGTCTCAGTGGTTGAAATAATGATGGTGTGTATTTTCTTCTTTAGATTTTATGTACCTTTAGATTTTTTTGGAAATACATAATGGAGCTGAAAAGGAAAATCCATTTTGTTACCGATTTTAAATAGATACCATGCACACTCCATTGTCTTTATCTGGAGGTGTATCTGAGAAGGCTGGTTATCTGTTTGCTTGGGTTTTCTTGCAGTTCAGATATTTAGACTACAATCCAGACTTGGGGTCAAGCAGAAGGTATTTATTTTCATTTTCATGTACTCTTGGGAAATAATTCAAAAAATGCTTAAAACATACTATAGAATAGTTACATGGGATAGTGCATCCATAATGTTGAGTACTATGCAGCTGTAAAAAGAAGAAGCTAATGCATTGAGCTAAATGCAATAATAATAAAAAGTGTCCATGATATATTCCAAAAATAGGCAAATTTCAGAATGGCCTATATTATGTTAATACAATATATGCCAGAAAAATCTGGAAATATGCATGCTACTTTATTAATTGGGGATATAGGTTTAGTTGCACAGACAGCACACTTCAATCTTCTATACATAATATTTCTCCATTAAAAAAATCTTACTTTGAGGGGCACCTGGGTGGCTCAGTCAGTTAAGCATCCGACTTCAGCTCAAGTCATGATCTCACAGTCCGTGAGTTCGAGCCCCGTGTCAGGCTATGTGCTAACAGCTCAGAACCTGGAGCCTGCTTTTGATTCTGTGTCTCCCTCTCTCTCTGCCCCTCCCCTGCTCATGCTCTGTCTCTCTCTGTTTTTAATGTTTTAATAAAAACATTAAAAAAAATTTCTTAACCTTATTTTGAAAATAGTAACCTGAAATAATTTTCATTATGAGAAAATGAGATAAAATTTTAGAAATATAGACAACTTGTTTAAAAATAATTCCTATTTATCCCAAGGGAAAGTGGAATGGCAAGATAATGCAGAAAATATTTATTGATGTGGAGAGATGATAAAATACATTCTTGTTTAAAAAACATACACATTTATAAATATCTGTAGAAAAAAATCTAGAAATACATAGAGCGAACCATTATATTTTGACCATTATGGTGGGGATTTGCTTTCTTTGAAAAATTAAAAGATGAAGTAAGAACTACAATAATGCATGAGAGATATTATAATAAAGGCCATTAAAATGAGGAATTATGATTCCATTTTTGTCTAACACAATTCTTAAATTGAGGAAATATATTATGTGTGTATATATATATATATATATATATATATGTACATATATATATAAAAGAGAAAGAATGAAAACATATAGAAGCCTAAGGCCACTGTCTGCATAACTGTAGGTCCCACTCTTCCCCATGAAGGACCAGGGTATCTGCAGTTCTGTTTACAGTCACAAGATGGCACTTGCTAGGTGTCCTAATTTTTCTCCAGGCACCCATTTTTATGAAGTGGATGAACAAAGCAATGAAACATATTTTTCATCAGCAGATTATGAAACAATACATAGAATTTGATTGTAGTTCCATTGAAAATTTTCACGTGTAGAACAGAAAAAGCACCCATACTGGGACCGATGTTAGAATTCAAACAGAAAGCATTAAAAAAAAAAAAAAAAAAGTAGCTATACAGGTTTGGATGTGAAAGACACAGGCAATTGTTATGTCCCTTCTTTCCTGTCCCCAAATCATACTTTTCATGAGAGGGCTTATTTTAGCATGAACCAAATAGCAATTGTATCACAGAGAGCATTTCAAATAACAACAAAATGGGTAATGAACATAGCATCTTCATCACAGATGAAACTTCACTTCATTTCTGTGCTTCAGAATAACACATCTGCTAAAGTTTTGGTAGCAAAGTTTCTTTATGCCTTTTCCATTTAATTGGTTTGATTCCCTCTCTCTTTTTGGGCAGAGTAGGTTAATATCAAAGATGCACATGACTTAGGAAATCTGCATGTGGTCTCAGTTAAGCCCTAGAAAGGCAGTGCGACCTTAGAAGTGCTGAGCAGGGAGAAGGCTCTGCTGGACAAGCAGTTGGAGTAAGAATCAAGACAAAGAAGATCACAGGACCAGCCTTCCCATAATTTATGAGATACTGGGTAAAGCTTTCCCCATTTCATGAAATATTTCATGTTAAAAACATGTTGAGAATTTGGAATTTAATTCATTTTGCTTCCTGCTTTCTAGCCATAGCATTTTAAATTAAAAGCCACATTTCATATTAAAATTACATTAGGTTGAGAATTAGAGGTACAATTAATATTCTTCCCTATTCTGTAATTAAGAGTCAAAGTATCTCATTTGGCGGGGGGGGGGGGATATCTCATGTGTCAAACCACTGTGAGGAAAATTGTGCAAGCGTCTATTCAGGTATCTACCTGAGGTTTCAGCCAATGGGCTGACTCTCTATTCTTTCACCACTATTTTAGGTTGTCATCACCACATCCTAGATAACATAGCTACAAAGATTTCTTAAAACCTGCTTAAGGTCTTATGACCTTCCTTAAATAGACATCTGTATAGTCTTCTGAATAGTATCTTACAGTGGTTTAACATTTAACTCTTTCTCAGCAGCCATCACGAATCCGACTCCTAAAGTCATGCTCTTAGTGAGGTTGGTGCTGAACCCTCCTATCTGTGTCTGTGAGATCTTTGGTTGCTTTGGACAGATGGGGCAGCACTCGAAGCTTAGGAAACATAAAGCCAAGCTTTCCCTCATGATAACCCAGTGGGGTCCAAAAGGCCCAAATTATCCAGAAACACAAATAATGTCCCTGATACTGCCAGAGCCTCTCCCACATACGTTCCCTTCTTATATTACATTAGAAATAATAAAGATAGGATATTGGGTTTGTTACTATAATGCTTCTTCTGTTTTTGTTCCTCTCCCCCAAAATGTGTTCCATATCTCTGACTTCCACTGATACTCAGTAATTCTTCTGATTTTTAAGTTATCTTCATCCTTATTTTCCATGTTCTTTCTGCTTAGCAAAGTAAACTTTTATTTGATCCCTTTTCTTTTCCACTATGTTTTAATCTAATTCAGTTGTCACCCATTGAAAACAGTTTATTCAGGCTATTTTTTGAAGTTTCAGAAGGATAAGAGGCTACAGCACATGAGAACCATTTACTAGCCCTAGTAAGAAGAGTTAAGGGTTCCTTAAAAACACTGCTTTTTGAGAAAACCAGGTAGCTAAAACCACATCATTGATGTAAGGATTTTCCGAGCTTATAGTGTATCTATTGATTGACTTCTTGTCAGATGCATTAATTGAACATGTGCAAATTCAGTTTCTCTGTGATTACGTTAGGACATCTTTTACCCCCTTTCCCATACTTCCTGTCTCATCTGTCTCTTTCTACTCACTTATACAGGTAATAAACTCTTTTTTATTCTAACATTAAATGTGATTTAATACTTAGACAACCTAGGTTAATATCAGAGATAACGTGTGACTCATGCGTCTTTCTTAACTATGTTATCTAATATGGGGAGATGACAACTTAGCATAGTTGCCAAGGATTTGATATTTTTCTCTCCACTGAATTAATACAGGTCTCAAACCCAAAACTGTCTGCCTGCCTGCCTGTTTGAACCCTTCAGAAACGTAACTCTGTCATAATGCTTCCATGACAAATTCTTAAAAGCTAGGCATTGGATTGTGCCAACAAAAATCCATATCTCCTCACCAAACAGCCCTTGATGTCCTTTATTCAGATTGGTTAGCAGAATTATTTTGACCCAGCCTAACACTGCTGTTATCTGTCTCTGGAAGAATGATGGCTTCTTCTTTCTTCAGAGTCCCCAGTGCAGACAGTTTTCTTTCTCTTGTTTGCTAATTACAGGAAGAGCTGTGTCATACTGCAGTTCTGTTTCTGTAACCTGAATAGTCAGAGGTGGCAGGAGGCAGGAATTGTGTTTACTCGTTCACTGTGGTAATGGATAGAGTTGTGAGCATCTCACCAACTTTACTTATGTATTATAATTTTTTTGTTTTTAAACTTGGCATAACATTATCGTAAGAGAACGAACCCTCTGAATGATCCACTGGCAGTGTGTAGGTTTTTGCACTTCCTGGGAAACAACACCTCTAAGTTAAAAATCTAAATTTAAACCTTAATTTCTTGAATATTTTATAAACACAAAAGCTCAATAAAAGCAGATAGAAAAATGATTTTCTTAATTTTTTTTTCAACGTTTTTTATTTATTTTTGGACAGAGAGAGACACAGCATGAACGGGGGAGGGGCAGAGAGAGAGGGAGACACAGAATCGGAAACAGGCTCCAGGCTCCGAGCCATCAGCCCAGAGCCTGACGCGGGGCTCGAACTCACGGACCGCGAGATCGTGACCTGGCTGAAGTCGGACGCTTAACCGACTGCGCCACCCAGGCGCCCCAGAAAAATGATTTTCTAATATTGAACTAGAATCTGCAAACAACAAAAGCACAAGGAGTTGACAAATGTAAAATGAGGATGGAATAAACTGGGGCATTTCTCTACCTAACAAATGATCTCCAGTCCCTGCTATATCTTAAGGGAAAGGTATTGCCAGGCTCTGAAACACAAAAGAGATATGTCCTACCTACTCCGTGGCCAAGTGAATGCTATCATGCAGATATGGTCAGTGCAAAAACATAGTGCAGAAAAATATTTTTAAATTTGTGTGGGAATGTGGATGTATATAAAAGATGGAGAGTTTATATATAAGTATGGTAGCTACTGAAAGTGGTTGTAGTTCACCAATGTGTTTACCAGAAGGGACATGAGATTAAGCAATGCTCACTCTGGGGCTACATTTGCCAATTTCCTCACAATCTGAAAGTAAATGACATCATCCTTGGTTCTACCAAAGAGTCAGGACTCCAAGCCCAGGCGGCAGGGAATACTTGTAGAGAAGATCCTTTTGTTTGGGAGTCAGGTAGACTTTGGCTTTAATTTTGTTTTGACCTCTTTCCAACTTCATGACCTTGCACATGGGTAAGAGTGCCCATTTCCTCATTTTCTGGTCAACTGTCCATTGTATCATTTCCTTGCATTTTTGTGATTTAAATTAGGTAGAAAAATCTCATTTCTGTTTTTGTTTGCATCTGTTTGGTGATTAGGGAAGGTGAGTATCTTCCATGTATTGCCCAGTTTTAATTTTTATTTAGAATGTTTGGGTTTGGGGAAGGCCCATGAATAGCACTTTCTTTTCTCCACTGAACAAATTGAGCAAATTGATATAAAACAAATAAATTTGCAGATGGGAGCCAAAATGTCAGCTTTGTACAATGAGGAAGATAAGTTGCAGGGCATTGATTATTGTTAAAATCAAATGGCCCTTATAACACCACATTTAAATTTTTTTTTAATGTTTATTTTTGAAAGAGAGAGACAGAGTACAAGCCGGGGCAGGGCAGAGACAGAGGGAGACACAGAATCTAAAGCAGGCTCCAGGCTCTGAGCTGTCAGCACAGAGCCTGACACAGAGCTCAGACTTAGGAACTGCAAGATCATAACCTGAGCCAAAGTTGAACACAACTGACTGACCCACCCAGGTGCCCCAACCACCACATTTAAACAAATCTAACAAACAGCCTAGAAGCTTGCAACCATACAAAAAGGACAGAGATATCTGTAGTTGAATTACTTGTGCTTGATTAGAGGAAGTAAATATTAGGAGCAGGGAAGAACTATTCCCTCAGAATATTGTGAACTGCCTGTTTATATCCTTTGCTCTTTTTTTTTTCATTTTGCTGTTTATTTCTTATTTTTCTTAATTTTTTAATGTTTATTCATTATTGAGAGACAGAGGGAGACAGAGCATGAGCATGGGAGGGGAAGATAGAGGGGGAGACACAGAATCCAAAGCAGGCTCCAGGCTCTCAACTGTCAGCACACAGCCAGACCTGGGGCCCGAACTCACAAACCACAAGATCATGCCCTGAGCTGAAGTGGGACACTCAACTGACTGAGGCACCCAGGAGCCCCCATTTTGCTGTTTATTTCTTATTAATTTGGAAGTGCTACTTTAGAAATTTTTTTTAATGGAAAATGGTTCTCTCAAGTTTGTTCTTGTTTTCAACTTTGGTTTATTGTGTTTTTACCATATTTTTAAATTTCAGTATATTCAGAGACATATATCTTTGCTCTAAGGATTTTGGTTGATGTTTTATGTTTAGCAATGACTGTAGTTGAAAACAACTAGAAGATATTCTGAAGGATAAATGAGACAAAGACATATCATGTCCCAGAGCCAAAATTGTAGACAATTAATTCTTCACAAAATAATGTATTGATTCACTGCGATCACAAACAAGGATCTAACAGCTCTTTTTTATGGACAGTCACCAGCAGGGTCTTAAAATCTTATAGAAATAAGGTGCCAAAAGCAAGAAAAATATGCAAGAGCTATTTTAACTGGGTCTTTATTTTATGATAAAAGGATTTTTTACTTCTTTTCAGGAAATCACCTTACCTGTGGTTTGAATGGTTATTAGAGAGACACGTGTTGTCATTTCACTTTCAGGTCTTTTAAAAATGAACGTTTTTCCCCTTTAAGTGAATTTCAGTTAACTTGGCGATTCTCCTCCCTCTAATTGAGGGAAAGCCCCCCTACTTCCCCCATCACAGGGAGGGGGTGGAGCATTCTCTGAGAAGCTTGGAACTGAGCTGTGCCTGGCCAGTCTTGGGGGAGGGGCTGCATTTCAGGAGGCTGCAGCTGACAAGAAGCTTCAAGGTAATGGCTGTCTTAAAGCTAGTTATTTACTGGGAATTTCTTCGGGCTTTGGTGTTACGGTGAAAAAAACCAAACATTGTTGCCTGGGGGAGGTGGGAATGCACTATGATTTGGGGAAAATTGCTGTTACTGTGACAGAATCAATCCCATGAAAATTTAGTTTCTCGATATTTTTTGAAGTCCACAGTGGGAATGAACGATCAGATTACAGCTTCTAAATTCTAAATTCAGTGAGGCATGCTGTTCATGTTAATTTTTTACGTGGCATGCATGTTTCTATTTTTGTTAGATTGTAATTATATTTTGATGTAAACATTTATTATTCTACACAAAAAGTAACTGAGAAAAATGTAAACATAAAAAGTGATTGGCACATACAAACACAAATATAAATGTACACAATCGAATGTGGAAGAGATTCATATATGCTGTTGAATGATAACACTTGTGAAAAATATATGCATTTTCATTAAAGAGAGAGCTAGACTCCCATGCTAACAGTCAGCATCTCTGAAGTGTTTAGATTACTGGGGATTTCAAAATACATTTTTATTTGGTTTCAGCATTTTTAGAATTATTTTGTTCCATGATTATTTTTATACTTAGAAGAGCAACATAAAGCTGAAACGATGTACCTGTCTGGTTTCAGACACATAAACGTTCACAGACACAACAACAGACATACAAACATACCCCCCTCCTTGTCTTTTGCCGATAGTGGAAATTTTCCTGGACCTGATCAAGCGCGTAGCCTGGTTGCTGTGTTGGCTTCCACCCTGCCTGTGTGTCCTCCTTGCAACTCATTCTTTCAGGCCACAGGTATAGCTGTGGTCAGCAAGAACCATTTTTCTATATCTTTTAAGTTTATTAGTGGGACAGGGGATTTGGCTTATTTCTATGAGCAGTTTTAAAAATATGATGTGGCATGGTGCATCCATACAGTTGAATGGTATATAGGTGACAAATGGAAGTATAAACATGTGATGATTTGAAAAAATGTCTGAGAAGTAATATTAAGTGAAAACTGGAAATTACAGAATGGCAAGCACTATATTTTGTCATTTAAAGATAAAGGACTGCTTTAATACAACATGTATGACAAAATCCCCCAAAATATAAGGCCAGCTGCTAATGGCATTGTGTGGTTGTAGACATAGGACAGTCTTTACTATCTCTACGTAAAAATAATCCTTAATACATAGTTATTCATTTTTTAATAGTAGCAGGAAAAAAGTTTGAAGTAAAATCTTATAAATTAGGGGGAAATTACATTTGAAACAAGTCATTAAAAAATCACATTGAAAATACTTACTGATATGGGAAAACTTTCAAACCATGCACTTGAGCATGATAAAAAAGCTGGTCTGAAATCATATGCATTCCGATATATTTTTAAATAAATATTATGGAAAAATATTCAAGAAACAATAATATTATTTTTCTAGAATTATACTTTCTTTTTATAAATCACATCTTTTCAATTTTCATTAAGTGTGCAATTTTTTATCAGACCATTGGAAGTAGACATTAGCATTCCATTTTTTGCATAATGCATAGCAAAACTCTAAATTTAAGCATGGTATATTCTAGAAGCCTGAGAAAACTGCTGGCTTGGCAGCATGTAGTTCCCACCCTTCCAAAAGGATCTGGCAGTAATACAGTGCAGTTCTGGTACTGGTCACAAGATGGCGCTTGCCAGATTTTCCAAATTTTTTCCAGGCAACTGTTTTTATGAAGTGTGGAAACAAAGCCATGAAGCGTATTTTGTATTAGTAGACTATGAGATGGCATGTAGAATGTGATTATAGTTCTGTTGAAAAAAAACGGATGTGTCTAGAAGAAAAAACTCCACATGAAGACTGATGTGAGAACTCAACCAGAAAGGACTCTTTTTAAAAGTAACTGCATAGAATTTGGCCTATAGAAGACACAAGGCAATTGTTATTTCCCTACTCTTCTGTCCTCACCTCACCTTTTACTAATAAAGATGATATCAGTATGAACCAAATAACAACTGAAATGCACAGAGAACATTTCAAATAAGAACAACAAAAGAATATAAGCATGGCATCTATATCATAGATGAGATTTTGTCTCATTCCTGTTTTTCAGAATGACACACCTGCTAAAATTGTGGTAGGGAAGTTTCTTTACACCTTTTCCATTTTTAAAAAAATTTTAATGTTTATTTTATTTTTGAGAGAGAGAGAGAGAGAGAGAGAGAGAGAGAGAGAGACAGAGGATCCAAAGCAGGCTCTGTGCTGTCAGCAGAGACTAATGTGGGGTTCGAACTCACAAACCATGAAATCATGACCTGGGCTGAAGTCCGACGCTTAATGGACTGAGGCACACAGGCGCCATTTATATTTTTTTAATGTTTATTTATTTTTGAGAGCGAGAGAGAGACAGAGCGTGAGCGGGGGAGGGGCAGAGAGAGAGAGGGAGACACAGAATTTGAAGTAGGCTCCAGGCTCTGAGCTGTCAGCACAGAGCCTGACAAGTGGCTTGACCCCAAGAGCTGTGAGATCATGACCTGAGCCAAAGTCAGAGGCTTAACCGACTGAGCCACCCAGGCTCCCCACACCTTTTCCATTTAATTGGTTTGATTCCCTGTCTACTTTTGGATAGTGTAGGTTAATATCAAAGATGTGCATGACCTGGAGAATCTGCATGTGATTTCAGTTGAATCCCAGAAACACAGTGTAACCTCAGAAGTGCTGAGCAGGGAGATGGCTCTGCTGGACAAGCAACTGGAGTGAGAATCAAGACAACCAGATTACAGGACCAGATCCTCCATGATCCACGTGACATTGGGTAAGACTTTTCTCATTTCATGTTAAAACATGGTTAAGTTGAGAATATGCAGCACACTTTATTTTTATTCTGGCTCACTAGCCATAGCATTTTAAATTAGAAGTCAGAGATTCTACTGTTAGGAAAGAATTAAATATGTTAAACTCCTATGAAGAAATTATACAAATGGAAGTGTACTTATGGAAGACTTTCAGGTCTCTGCCAACTGTCTGACTCTCAATAAATCCTTGAGAACTACCCTATTCAGTAGGTAGCTATGGCAGCCTCTCAAAATATCTAACTCCTAAGCTCATCTTCTTAATGAGGTCATGGTGCTGTACAAACCCCAATATCCGTCTGACTGCCTTGGGTAGATAGAACAGCACTGGCAACTTTAAAAAGTTAAGATTACCCTAGAATTAACCTCAAGAGGCCCCAAAGTATCAAAATATCCAATAATAGAAATGGTCTCCCTGACACATTCCCCAACACCCCCCATCCCCTACCATACACGTACTCATTCATATTTTATATGTAATAGCTACAATAAGTATTACATAGTGGAGAATTATAGATCTTTTTTTGAACTTTCAAATATTTTTCCCCAACCACAATATGGTTTTTTTTGGTGCCAGGTATTTATTCATCTTTTTGCATGTCCTCTCCATTTTCATTTTCTACCTTCCTTCTTTGACAGAAGAAATCCTTTTGCTTATTTTCTTTTCTCTTTGCCTTCTGTTTAAGTAAATATTTTCTTATTATCTCCCATTCAAAATTACGAATTCAAGCTTCCTAACAAGTTTTCAGCAGGATATGTATTAGTACTGAATGAGAAAACTATTTAGTAGCTCTAAGGCAATAGAGGCCTCTAAAATCACTGTTTTTGTGGCTACCTGGGCAGTCAAACATAGCCCAATGACCTAAGGATTTTTATAAATGATTCAGATTTCTAATCTATATCCAGATGTACCAGTCAATCACACACAGATTCAGACCTTCAGTGATTCATTTTGAACTCCATTTTCCCTTTCTTATGTTCACATCCTTGCTATGCACACTTAGACTGTTACTGAACTTTTACAAATTATTTTTCCTTGTAATATATTTTTCTATCTTTAAAATTTTTTAATGTTTACTCATTTTTGAGAGGCAGAGACAGAGAGCAAGTAGGGAAAGGGCAGAGAGAGAGGGAGACACAGAATCCGAAGCAGGCTCCAGGCTCTGAGCTGTCAGCACAGAGTTTGATGCGGGGCTTGAACTCACAGACCACAAGATCATGACCTGAGCTGAAGTTGGACACCTAACAAACTGAGCCACCCAGGCACCCTTCCTTGTAATATATTTTGATATCTAGTAGTACCAGTTGCCCCTCCAGTCAGGTAGTAAAGTTAGAACCTGGTCCCAAACCCATGTCTGTTTATCTATTTGAAAACTTCTAACACGTAACAACCTTACTGTAATGCTTATCTGAGAAACTCTGAAATTTAGACATTGTATCTTTTAATAGTCTGTCATATGTCTGAAAAACTGATAAAACTGATAAGTACATTAAGAGTGGTAACAAGAAATAATTTTGGTTCAGCCTGGATCTTTTCCTATGGGTGTCTCTGAGAATAATGGAGTGTGGAGGGGAGAGAACAGGAAGGGGATTCCTTTTTTAAGTTCCCCAACGTAGAGCCCATACAGTTCTTTCTCTTTGCTTGTTAATCCTAAGAAGAACATAGCTGAGTCTCTCTACTTCAAAGTGTAGGAAAGCTTTGTTTGATATGTGCTATAATGATGAAGTTGTGAGGTCCTCATCAACCTTTCCTTTATTTTATTTCTTTTAATATATTTCCCATTTCATCATCCTGAATCTTAATTTCCTAGCAGCTTCAACTGTTAGCACTGTGTAGGTTTTAGCATTATCTGGGGAATACAAAATCTCCAGGCATGGCAGGTTTATCTTCTTGTGACCCCTGAGTCACTGTTTTTTTTTTCTTTTTTCCCTATCATGGTCACATACACTTGACCAGAGATTATGGAGTCCCTTTGGCTCTGGCAGGGATGCACTATCTGGCTAGCCTTTTTTCTTACCTGAGATGTTCATTCTTAGTAAGTTTTCTTCTAATGTTCCTCCTCTTCAGGTGGGCTCACATTCAGCCAGTGAACGTTAATAATAAGATTTTAACTTTGTTTATAGCCAGTGTCCATTATTTGTTTGTGCCTATTCAATATTTTGTATACCTGCAAATTCCTTGTAGTATCTGCAATTCCTTGTTTTACCAGTGCTCATGGCCCCCTCATGGTTTTTTACGAGTGTTGCTATTTGTTTATTCTATAACCATTCTTTCTCTTGTATATTACTTGGCTTATATTTTCTCATTGAGGGGCATACTTCTTATCCGGATCTCTGTCTCCAGATTATAACACTTTGGCTTTTACTGCTTCTTTTCCTTCCATTCACATAGTTGAGTGGTTATGTGAGAACTTCAGTGTAGTTAAAAGCTCTGCCAATGAGGATAAGTTTACAAACTGTAAGGTGCTGATGTCATCTGGATTCTTGACATTTGTCGTGTGTTAACTAACATCTAATGAATATCAAACTCTTGTATGTATCCCCATTACTTACACAGTAAAATCCGGTCTTCTTATATAGGTCATATTCTGATTTTGAATACCTTTTTTAAGGCTCAGATTTATTGAGGTGTAATTTACATAGACTTAAAGACTTTTAAGTGTATAGTTTGATGAGTTTTCACAAAGATCTGTAGTCATGTAATGATGAATACAGTCAGGCTATAGATCATTACTATAATTCCAAATTGTTCCCTCTTGCCCCATTGTAATCAATACTCACTCTAATTCCTGGTGACCACTGATCTAATTTCTGTCCTTATAGTTTTTTTATTTTCAAAAATGTCTTATAAATGCAGCCATATAATACATAGGTTTTTTTTAATCTGGATTCTTTTACTTAGCATGATGTTTCTGATATTTACCCATGTTGATGTTTGTATCAGTAATTTGTTATCATAGCTTAGAAGTGTTCTAATATCTACAATTTATGTATCTACTCACCAGTAGATTTATAATTTGGGGTGATTATGATTAAAGTTGCTATAAACATTCCAGAACAGATCTCTGTGTGTATATAAGTTTTTATTTCTCCTGGGTAAATACCTAGGAGTGGGATTCTGGGTTATATGGTAAATGTGTGTCTAACTATGTTAGAAACTGCCATACTGTTTTCTAAAGTAACTGTGATATCTTGTATTTTCACCAGCAGTGTATGAGTTCTAGTGGCTCTGCATCATTGCCAGCAGTTGATACTGTCAGGATTTTTCTCTTTTTAATATTAGCCATTCTTATAAAGTGATGTCTGATTGTGATTTTACTTGCATATCCTTACCTGTTAATAGTGTTGAGCATCTTTCAATGTGTTCACTTGATATTCATATATCTTCTTCGATGATGGTCTTATTTAAATTGTCCATTTTTTATTGGGTTGTTAATCTTATTGTTAAATTATAAGAGTTTCTTCTATATGCTGAATAAATGTTCTTTATTAGATATGTGTTATGCAAATATATCCTCCTGTGGATTTTCATCTTATTTTTCTAAAAGCAGAAGTTTTCAAGTCCAATTTATCAAATTTTTTATGGTGCATGCTTTTTATGTCTTAATAAATCTTTGTTTAAATGAAAGCCTCAAAGGCTTTCTACTTTGTTTTCTACTAGAAGTTTTATAGTTTTTGCTTTTACATTTAGGTCAGTAATTCATTTTGAGTTCATTTTTGTATATGGTCATAGGTAAGGGGTCAAGACAAATATTTTTGCATATGATGTCTAATTTTTCCAGCACTATTTGTTTAAAAGACCATCATTTCTCCATTTATTACCATTGTCAAAAATCTGTTGACCATATTTGCTGATCTACTTATGTTCTATTTATCTGTGTCTATTTAATGTTAATAGTACACTATAATAATTAATAATTGATAGCTAATTAATAATACACTTGATTGCTGTAATCTTAAAATCAGATAGCATGAGTCTTCAAATTTCATATTTCCTTCCCAAAAATGGTCTGCCTATTCTAGTTCCATTGCTTTTCTGTGTATAGAGGTAACTTTCCAATTTCTACAAAAAAAAAATTCTGCTGGGATTTTGGTTGAGATTATAATGATTCTATTGATAGGTTTGGGGAGAAGTTACATCCTAAAAATACTTAGTCAATGAACATGACATATTCATTTATTTAGGTCTTCTTTAATATCTTTCATCAGTGTTTTGAAGTCTTCAGCATACAAATTGTGCACGTATTTGTTAGATTTGTTCTATCTTAGTATTTCCTGGTTTTTGATGATATTATAAATGGTACTTTTTAAAACTTCAACTTCCAAAATAACCTAATATAATTATGGGAGTGAGTGACATCCCATCACTTTTGCCAAATTCTATTGATTAGAAACAAGTCACAGGTTCTCTCTATACTTATCAAGAGGTTCTGTCAAGTCCCAATACATAATTATTTCAACATTAACTAATTCACCTGTTCATCCAGGCACATTTACAGAGCATTTTTCCATTTGCAGTGGGGTAGGTACAGTGTATCTTAGTGATTAAGAGCATGGACTCTAGAGTTAAAGTACCTGGATTAAAATTCCATGCACCACATGCTCTCTAGATATCCTTGTAAACATTCATTAACCTCTCTAAAGCCTTATCTACAAAATGGGAATACTCATAACACCCACCTAACAAGATTTTGTGAGAATTAAGAGAGATGGTGTATACAGAGCATCTGGTAGAACACCTGGCACATGGTAAGAAACACTTCTGGCTTTTATAATTTTTATCAATTTTTTTAATGTTTATTTGTTTTTGAGAAAGAGAGAGTGAGAGGGAGGGGCAGAGAGAGAAGGTGAGAAAGAATCCCAAGCAGGCTCCACGGTGTCAGTGCAGGACCCGATGCGGGGCTCAGTCTCACAAATGGTGAGATCATGACCTGAGCGAAAATCAAGAGTCAGATGCTTAACTGACTGAGCCACCTTGCACCCCAATTTTTGTCATTATTATGAATAATACTACTGTTGTGCAGAATGAGTTAGTTATGGGACTCTCCATGAAATAACCATCTGATTATTAAATGAGATAATATGTTGAGTGCTGGGAACAGGTATTAGATATTATTATATTCATAATTATTATATATCTTCATTATAATAATAGCAGTAATAATAGCTTTTTTATTATTGGTTATCATTCCTTTCCACCTCCTGCTATATAGAACAATAAAACATAAAATATTATCGAAGGAATTAATCTTTTCCTTTGCATTTTGTTTGGAAAATAGTAAAGTAATGTAGCATTTCTTGATTCATGTGCAATATAGAAAATAGACAAATGAAAGAAAGTATAGTTTTGATGTAATGGCCATACTTTATTTGCATTTGTTTTTTTCTAAACATGTGAAATGAGAAGAAAGGATAATAAATATTTCATTTATAAAATATATAGTGGAATCTCTTTACATTATATAGTAATACCTTGAAAGCTTTGAAAAGTATTAATTCTGTAATAAAAATGATATTATTTTTGTTAGTGATTGCAAGATCGACTGTTTTGTTCTGCTACTAGAAAGAGAGACTGGAAAACATAGTGATTTGCATAAGATAGAAGTTTATTGTGTCATTAAGTTATAGGAATGAGCTGGCCCCATTATTGAGGGGTTCAGGATCTTCCATCCCTAGTGAGTTTCATCTTTTTTCTACATCACTTGGTCCAGAATGACTGTCTGAATTCCACCATGGTCAAATTCTAGGGGGGAAGCAAGAGAAAGAAGGAAAGTGAAAAAAGCCCAAGTTGGCTGTTTACTCCATCTGGAAGTACCTTCTCTGGAATCTTTACAAGTATTTCTGCTTACATTCTTTGGCAAGAAATTCCATCATATGACCATGGCTTGTACAGTAAGAAAGTCTGGAAAAAGTACTATTTTAAGAGTTTACACTGTACCCTGAATGCGACTGGGGTTCTGCTAATGAGGACAAATGGAAACAGTGGATTTTGGGTGAGCAACTAGAAGTTTCTGACGCAGTCATTATAACTATGATATGTGGTTGTAAACAAAAAAAGCATTAAACAATAAAGGAAATCTATAAAAGATTGAAAGGGAAAACTTTCAAAACTTTGGCAGAGAGAATGCTAAGGGGCTCACCAAACTCCATTTCATTTTTCTCTTGGGTCACAGGGAGACTGCCTCCCCGAGGCTCTATGGCAGTTCTAGCTAGTTGACTGTGACTAGCAGTGATGTTTGCTAGACCTGTCCCTAAAACCTGCCACAGTATTCTCCAGCCTCCCTCTTTATAAGATTGCTAGCCAGATGCAAAAAAATGCAGTTGAGGACTTCAAGGCTAAAGAAGATGGTATAGCCATAGGATGGAAGAAGTTTGAGTCTCTTAATGACTGCTTGGAATAGAGCTCCCTGCCTATAATAGCCACATGATGACTTGCATTGTATTTTGGCATCAGGAAAATAAACTTCTGTGGCTGAGCCTCTGAGATTTAGGGGTTGTTTATATACAGAACATTACATACTCTAATTGTTAGAGCCCCCAATAATATACCAGTCTAGAGATGACCTTCATTAATTTATTGATACTTACTGTTCCAATGTTAATCCTTATATAATGGTAGATTTTTATAATATATATGTTATATATTACATGATAGAGTGGCCAAATAAAACATGTCATCCTTAAATATCTTCATCCCCAAATTATCACTAATGATATTGAAAATTGGCTTTCTAAGTTAAATCAGGAAATCTAAATTTAAATTTAACACAGGAAAATTTTAATGAATAAAATTTGCAAAATACCTTTAAAGGGTACCTGGGTGGCTCAGTTGGTTAAGCGTCTGACTTCGGCTCAGGTCATGGTCTCACAGCTTGTGAGTTCTAGACCCACATCAGGCTCTGTGATGACAGCTCAGAGCCTGGACCCTGCTTCTAATTCTGTGTCTCCCTCTCTCTCTGCCCCCTCATACCCTATCTTTCTCTCTCTCAAAAATAAACAAACATTCAAAAAATTAAAAAAAACAACAAAATACATTTCAGACATACAAAGACATGTAAATTTTTATAAATTAATTATCCCCACATTGAATTGCCTGAGTGAAAAATACCAACAAAATAAAAGAAAGAATTTCCAACTATTGATGAGGGTATGTGAAATGGGTACTTTCCTGCAAAACCAGTGATTCTCAGCCTTTAGTCAGAAATATCCATGTTTGTGAAGAATTCTCTGAAACTTTTCTAAAGCATTTAATAGAAAAACAATAAAAGGAGAGATTTACCATGTCCTGGAAAAAGAAAAAAATATATAAAGCAATCTCTCTAAAATAAGGTATAGTTTTAGTGCATTCCCAGTCAAGACTCCTAATGAGCTATTTTATTGGAGGTTTAACAGCTGGGCTGTAAAATTTACCTGTAAAGGTAAGGTACAAAAGAAGGCAAGGAAAAAAATATGTTAGGAATATTTTAAACTAAATTTTTGTGTTTTAGTAAAGTGGTTTGCTAACCTCTTTTTATCCAAAAATTGCACGCTCTCAGAGTTGAGTGGAAATTAAACAGGCACTTGTTGCTATTCCACTTTAAAGTTCTTTGGGGGAAAAAAAAACATTTTACCCTTTCATACTTCACTAGTTTAACTTGGCAATTCTCCCTTCTCTGATTCAGGGAGGTGCCTCTGTCATCCCCATCACAGGGACTGGGCGGAGAATTCTCTGAGAAGCTTGGAACTGAGCTGTGCCTGGCCAGTCTTGGGGGAGGAGCTGCATTTCACCAGTCTGCAGCTGACAAGAAGCTTCAAGGTAATGGCTGTCTTAAAGCTAATTATTTTCTAGGGACTTCTCAGGGCCCTGGAGTAGAGATGAGAAAAACAAGGAGGGTGGTCTTGGAGTGGTGGGAAAGGTATGTGCTTTTCAGAGAATTGCTGGTGTTTTGAAAGACTTAATCCTTTGGAAATGTTGTCTCTCCCAATGCTTTAAAAGTCTACAGTAAGAGAAGGGGTGATCAGATTACAGCCTCTATATTAAGGCCTCTGTGCAACATGGCCGTTCATGCTAATTTATTGACTTGGCATCACTTGTTTATATTGTTAGACATTCTGTTACTGTTTGAATTTTTAAGCGTTTATTAAGTTACACACAAAAATGATAGATAAAAATATTTAACAACTTGGGAGGAAATACTCCTGTGAATTGATTACCATATAGAAATACTATGTATGTGTCATATGTACATGAATATGGAAAGGGGAGCATGTATGTAGTTGAGTGAAGACATTTGCACACATATATGCATGTATATATGTGTGAGTAGAAGCAAAACCTGGGAGAAAATAAACTCCCATGTTAGCATTTCTGGGTGGTCAGGTTACTATTTCAATGTTATTTTTTTAGTGTATTTCAGCATCTTTAGAGTAGGTTTTCCCATGATTTTTTTTTTCAAAATTTAGAAAATTTTATTTTATTTTTTTAATATGAAATTTATTGTCAAATTTCTTGCCATGATTATTTTTATAATCAGCAAAGAAAAATAAAGCTGAAGCAACATGCCCATTTTGTTTCAAACACATAAGCAAGCATTCATAGATACATGCAGACATGCAAACATATCCCCCCTTTTTTTTGCCAGTAGTGGAAATTTTTCTAGACCTGATCAAACATGTAACCTGGTTGCTGTGTTACAGGCTACAGACCTGCATATGTTCTCCTTGCAGCTAATTCTTCCAGACCACAGATATGTCTGTGGTCAGCAGGGGTGTGATCTAAGAGTGAGATACAGTGGTTTATTTCTATAAACAGTTTTTAAAATTGTTACAAAGCATGGTGTACTATGTATCTGGAGAATAGAAACATGAACTCCTACATCTGGCGATTTGAAATGTCTGAGAAATAAATGTTATGAAGTGAGAAAACCAAATTAGATCATAGCATTTATCATATGACTTCACTTAAAATTAAATATGTATGTTAGTGAAACGTGTATGCTACTACAGGACTTGCAACCAAATCATGGAAAATGTGTCTGCCACAGTATTAATGGGATTATTTGTGTAGTTGGAGATACAGAGCTAGCTTTACCGCTCTCTATCTAAAATAGTATTAATATATGTTTATTCATTTACTTGATTTTACATCATAAGGGAAAATACTAACATAAAATGTTGCAAATGTGGGAAAAATATCATTTTAAGTAATTCATGAAATATCATGTGGAAAATAATTTATGTAGAATGATGTTCAAACTCTGGTCTTGAGATCTGAAGTTGGTTTGAAATTATATGCATTCATTTATACATGTAAAAATTCTGGAAAGAGAAAATATTCCTAGTGAATATTTGTATAGAGCTGTACTTTATTTTACATATATCTTTTTGTATCTTTTAAGTTTGCTTCTGGATATTTTTATAACCAGAAATATTATAGTTGAAGACATTATAATCCTGTATAATTATATAATCCTGTATAATAAAATATTATTATTATATTATAATAATATAATATATTATATTATATATTAATATTATAATATATTATTATATTATTATAATATATAATAATATATTATTAATATAATTATTAATTATATTAATTAATATAATTATAGTAACCTGACCACCCAGAAATGCTAACATGGGAGTTTATTTTCTCCCAGGTTTTGCTTCTACTCACACATATATACATGCATATATGTGTGCAAATGTCTTCACTCAACTACATAATTATATAATCCTGTATAGGGGCGCCTGGGTGGCGCAGTCGGTTAAGCGTCCGACTTCAGCCAGGTCACGATCTCGCGGTCCGTGAGTTCGAGCCCCGCGTCAGGCTCTGGGCTGATGGCTCGGAGCCTGGAGCCTGTTTCCGATTCTGTGTCTCCCTCTCTCTCTGCCCCTCCCCCGTTCATGCTCTGTCTCTCTCTGTCCCAAAATAAATAAAAAATGTTGAAAAAAAAATTTTTTTTTAAAAAAATATAATCCTGTATAATTCTATACAATAAAATCCTTGAGGTTATAACAAAAAATTATAGAAACCTGGGAAGGCTCCTGGCTGACTAAATGCAGTTCCCACCCTTCTCTCATGAGAAGGATCTGATAATGATTGAAGCCTTGTCTGTACTTCTCCAGGAGGCTGCAGTTCTGGTTTTGGTCACAAGATGGCACTTGCCAGGTTTCCTGAATTTCTCCAGGCAACCATTTTTGAAGTAGGCAAACAGAACAATGACACATATTTTGTATTAGTGAACTATGATACAGTATATCGAGTGTAATCAAAATTCTGTTGATAAAATTATATATTTAAAGAAGGAAAAATACACATGGTGATCGATGTGAAGATTCAAACAAAAGTCTATAGTCTGGCTTATAATAGACACAAGGTAGTTGTTACTTCCCTTCTCTCTTATCCCTACCTTACAGTTTTCCTGAGAGATTATTTCAGCATGAACCAAATAGCATAATTGTATCACAGAGAGTGTATTTAAATAATAAGAACAAGAAGGAAAATAAACATGGTATCTATGTCATAGATGAGATTTCATCCCATTTTTATGTTTCAGAATGACATGCCTGCTAAAGTTTTGGTAGGGAAGTTTCTTTATGCCTTTTTCCATTTAATTGGTTTGTTTCTTTTTGGACAGCTTCTCTCCTTTTAGAGTACGAATGGAGACAACCAGATCATAGGGCCAGACCCTTCACGAGTCACAAGTTGGGTAAGGCACTTTCCATTTCATGAAACATTTCACATTAAAAATATGTTGAGAACATGTGGTGTAATTCATGTTGCTTCCTGCTCTGCAACCATACCATTTTAAATTAAAACCCACATTTCATATTAAAATTATGTTTGTTTGAACATATGAGGTATAATTTATTTTGCTCCCTGTTCTATAGCCATAACATTTCATAATTAAGCATCAGAGTTTCCAGTTTGGGGAAAGAATCTCATGTGTTTAACCACTATGAAAAAATTATGCAAAAGGCTATTAAGATTTCTACTATGAGGTCCTAGTCAGCTACCTGACTCTCAAGAAATCCTTGATAACTATCCTAATAAGTGAACATAGCAGTCATTCTGAATCTCTGCCTCCTAAGTTCATGCTTTTAACAAGGTCATTGTATGTTGTCTGAGTCCAGGAAATACATAATCCTATTATCTTTGTCTGCCTGTTTTGGGTGAACAGAGAAGCATTTGTTTACAGCTTAAAAATTATAAAGCTGTTTGTTCATGTAGAACAGTGTTTCTCAAGGAGTTCTTGGACCAGAAGCATTAGAATCACTTGAGAACTTTTTAGAAATATAAAATGTTGGGTCCTATCTAGACCCTCAGAATATAACTCTCGGGATAGGAGTTAGAAATGTAGTTTTATCAAGTGCTCCAGATTATTCTGATGCATGCATAGTTTAGAGTCCCCACTGGCCTAGGTAAAACATTAGGGGACACCTAAGTCCCAAAGCAGCTAATAACATAGATTCCCTGACATATCACTGCAACCTCTTCCACCTCTGCCATTATGTATACAAATTTACTCCTTAATAATCATGTGTAGTAATAAGGGCAAGTTTTTGAATTTGAGATATTATAAAACCATTCCTCCAATTCTTGTCCCCCATCTTACATTATGTTGCTTTTTTCTCCTCCCAATTGATACCCCATTGAGCATTGTTCTTTCTTTTACTTCTCTGTTTGCAATTGCTCGCCTCTACTTGGGCAAAAACTTGCTGATACCTTTCTTCTTTTCCTTTGACTTATTCTAGTATCCTCCATATTGTCCCATTCAAACAACATGTTCAAGCATCCTTGAGAAATTCAGCTGGAGAAGAACAGGTGACACAAGCTGTATATCCTTTGTAGTCCTAACACAAAACAGGCTTTGGTCAGAGTATTGCTTTTGGTTGAAACTGTCTTAGCAGAGTCAAGAATAGCCAGACACCTCAATCTCTGATAATACCTCTTGGCACACATATATAAATCATAATGGATGCTGAGTATGTCCTGTGCAACTGGAAAGACCAGTTATGGCCGGCAAAAGTTTTGTCTAGATATGAGACTTCATTAAACAGTAAAAGAAAAAAGACATTTTCCCTAGAAGTTCAAATACTCTCACTAGATGAAAAAATTAAAGTGGAAAGCACGGAAACAAAGATTCTAAATAAATCTCAAATTGAAGCCATTGCCTCCTCACTAGCAGCACAGTCAGAAGTCAGCACTCCACCTAGAGAGGAAACAGCCTATGAAAGGTCATTAAAAGTGGCACTGAATATTCTGAATGAAAGAATATATTTGAGTCAAGCAAGCAGTTCATATGACAAAGCAACCACTACTCTGTCTCAAAATGATCCACAAAAACTTTCTGATTCACCCCCTCATAAAAAGTACAGGAAGCATGAAGGAGACTTATCAGAATGTCTTGAGGAAAGTGAAAATGCAACATCCTCGTTAGTATCATTAGAGAATAATGATTCCCTGTATGATGATAAATCACAGGTGCATGCAACCATTGATACTCTTCCAAGTGAAATGGAAACAAAGTCATCAGAAAACTCCAGCTGGTGCCAGAGATTTCCTTCACTTTCAGAAGATGATGATGAAAAGGAAAGCAAGAAAAAGATTGATATCTCAACAGTTATGCCTTTGCATTCCACAATCAAAGAGGAGGATGTATGTGTTAAAGATGAAAAGTTCACTCCAACTTTGCCATTAGATACACTCACTGTGCCCAAAGCTTTGAAAGAGGAGGCACAGGACATTTGTCCAGAGACCCAGGCTATTTCCTCTGAATGCTCTTCCTTCTCAGAGAATATTGAAGATCCTGGAGAGGGCCCTTCAAATCCGTGCTCAGATACCAGCCAGAATCAACCTGTAGAATCAGAAGCAAGTGCTCTGACATCCCCCAGGCATTGTTCATGGGAATGTCAAGTTTCATTTAGTGCCTCTAACAATGTCTTGGATT
The DNA here is from genome assembly GCF_028018385.1 of Neofelis nebulosa. NCBI lineage: Eukaryota > Metazoa > Chordata > Mammalia > Carnivora > Felidae > Neofelis > Neofelis nebulosa. Next base: position 86,524,906 of record NC_080800.1, read on the forward strand.
ATTCACTCCTTCTTGTGAATAATGAAAGAAATCCTCAGAGACTGGATTTTGAAGAACTTGGAGAAGACCTTCAAGCTTCTGATAAGTCAATGCATCTAAATCCTATTGATACTTCCATAGTAGATGAGAATGAGGAAGATGAAGAACTTCCACGCTTTGTTTTTAATTATGAGCCTCGTTCATTTGAAACAGGAATGATAGTCTGGTTTAAATATCAAAAATACCCATTTTGGCCAGCAGTGGTGAAGAGCATCAGGCGAAAGGAGAGAAAAGCAAGTGTGCTTTTTGTTGAGGCAAATATGAATCCTGAAAAGAGAGGTATTAGGGTGCCTTTTAGAAGATTAAAGAAATTTGATTGTAAAGAGAAACAAGCACTAGTGGATAAAGCCAGAGAAGAATACAGTGAAAGTATTGACTGGTGCATCTCGCTGATTTGTGACTACAGAGTAAGACTAGGTTGTGGTTCTTTTGCAGGCTCTTTCCTTGAGTATTATGCTGCTGATATTAGTTATCCGATTAGGAAAGTAATCAAACAGGATACCTTCAGGAACTTATTTCCTAAGCTGCATAATGAGAATCCTGTGGAACAGATGGTTGTGACTTCCCAGACCAAGAAAATGTCCTTCCAGAAAATTCTTCCTGACCGAATGAAGGCTGCTCGGGACCGAGCCAACAAGAACTTAGTGGACTTCATTGTGAATGCAAAGGGAACAGAGAACCATCTTCTAGCCATTTTAAAAGGTACAAAAGGATCCAGGTGGCTGAAATCATTTTTGAATGCAAATAGGTTCACTCCCTGTATTGAAACATACTTTGAGGATGAAGATCAGTTGGATGAGGTGGTGAAATATTTACAGGAAGTCTACAAACAAATAGATGAAAGAATGCTGACTCTGATAAGAGATGATAAAATTAAATTTATCCTGGAAGTTCTTCTGCCAGAAGCTATCATTTGTTCAATTTCTGCTGTTGATGGATTAGATTACAAGGCAGCTGAAGCAAAGTATCTAAAGGGACCATCCCTAGGATACAGGGAAAGAGAATTATTTGATGCAAAAATCTTATTTGAAAAGAGACGGAAACCATTAACAAATAAGTCTCATTAAATCTCTTGAGAGTCCCAACCATAACAGAAAAATTACATACATATTAGTTTTAAAAAGTCGCTGAGCAATTCTAACATATATTTTCCAGAAATGAGAAAGTTTGGGTAATGTATTCACTTTTTTTTTTTAGATCTCTAGGATTTGTGACTATTACTACATTTTTGTTTTCTTTTCTTACACTTCTTCAAAGTCAATTTTACTAACATATGTCAGCAGTTCTCCTTTCCCATACATTTTTAGAATGCATAATTCCTAAATTATTTTTAAGGGAAAGTACTGTTTTGTTTTTTGACATTTTTGTGTCTATGCTGTATAGTTAAATACAGTGTGCACAATCATTTTAATATTAAAATTGTACTGGTGTTAGATATTAACAGAGATAATTAGAAAAAAGTCTAAAGAACATCACATATATTTTTTGCCTAATTTTTATAAAATATTGGGTTTTCTCTTAAGATAGTTGAATTATTTTTCCTGCCATGCCTATTTATTTTTGGAAAAAAATATCTCTGAGACATGGAACCAAAGATAGAGAGATGCTTTGCTATATACTATAACTAACTGCAATTGCTTTTGCAAGATAACAGTCTGAATTCAAAAATAAAGTAAATAGATTACCTGCATGCAGTCTTTATGTGTGTTAATAACATCTCAGCATGCAGAAAATAATTTTGGCAGCCTTGAACAGGATTGTTCATTTTATGTTTCCCTGAAATTCCATTTATGGAGTGTCTTTTATTCAATAGCTGAATGGTTTCTTGCCTTTTGGCTGTCTTCATTATTAACAGTGAGACTGTATCTTAATATAGCCGTCTGACCACATGTGAAAGGTAGCTAGAGTCATTGTATTCATGGTCTGGCTACTCTAGATGAATGAATCTTGGCTGACTGCTTAAAAGCCTATCTAATTTGATATAAACTATAGAAATGCAAGCACTTTGATCTGAGTCTTGTATCTCTGAATATACAGTCATTTGTTTCAAACCAACCAATCCTTATCATCTGGCTTATTCGTAAGATAGTTCTAGTTGGTTCCAGTAGTATAAATGCCAACTGGTACGTTATTCCAGGGTACTAGAAAGAGTGGATGGACTAGAATCTGTGAATTTGGAAATGGGTCACAGAAAAAGCCTTCATTTGGCCAAAATTGACAGTTATCTGAATATGATTTAAAATATACAATTAAAAGTTAAAGTTTTAAGCCAATGAATTGTTTATTCTAACTTGAAACAAGACTTTAGTGAGAATAAATATTAGGAGAGCTGATTTATTTTTAAAAATAGATGTAAAAATAAATGCTAAAGGCTTAACATTTACCTGTCTGCATTTTTACTGAGTGAGGCACATACCATTCTTGGGTTTTTGCTATGTGTTCACATGGCCACATGTTTATGTAAAAGTTACAAATGTTTTATGTTTTGATTTGCAATAAAACTATTATACCTTTCACTTTGGATTGTCACTTTATCATACTTCAGATTGTGCAGCCTCCAAAGTACTGTTTCTGTAAAAAAAATTATACACACACACATATATTATAATTTGGAATTTTTCCTATTGTAGTTGTCATAAGTTTAACACTTGTTATACATTATCATTCTAAATAAATATTCACTTTCATGATTGATTTTGTATTATTTTAAAAGAAAGCCATCTAAATTGTATAAGCTTCAGATTCCACAGAACCTTCTTTGGACCCTGCCTGAAAAAGACCAAGACTCTGGGCATACAGCCAAATCAATCCATATAGCTTCTTCATGGTTCTGAGATGTATTTGACAACAGACATCACCACACTATATGTGACCTTGTACCCTGAGAAAACACTGTATTTACTCTATAAAACTGTGTCCCTTTGATTCCAATCTATTACCAACCTTCAGTTTTCTCAATGGAGCCAACTCTATCACTTGGTTCCAATATTTTCTTTCCTACCTCATTCATTCATTCATTCATATGGTTGTGAGTCAGGAGAGCAAACAATGTGTGGTTTAAAGCTCAACTCTGAGGATTTAAGGTATCCCAAATGACAGGGTTAGATCTAAGGTGAACCAGATGATAATCTAATTTCTAAAATGATTAGGATGCACTACATCATAATAGTGAGAAGTATTTATTAACCTTGTGGACTGCTTATATTTCAAAACAAGAGCCCCAGGCTTCCCCATATTTGAGTCCTGAGTATATGGTTTGGAGTAAAAGGAGGGTAACTGACTCCTCCTGGGATGTCATGTTGTAGCATTTATTGCAGCGAGGGAAATGTGCTTCAGACATGCATCTATTCTCTTTAAATGGGTTGGCATTTTAGGTATGGGAGTGAATGAATTTGGCTTCCAACTCAGCGTGGATTCTGAGATACCTTTCAGTCTAAAGTGGTTGTTGGAGCAGCCTCTAAGACTACCCTAATCTGAATCTCTAACCCAAGTTTGTGTGTCTAGTAAGAATGCCCAACCTGTCATCTACACTAACACATTAGGTTAAGGAGACCTTCATCTCCTTCAGTCATAAAGAAGACTACTGAATATAAGGCACAGGTACTAATTGGAAGGCTAGAAGAGTTTCATGGAAACTGCATTCACATTACATGTCTCTATATCAATGTATGTATTCTAATAAAGAGTAGAACTCTAGGAGTTGGAATGGTAATGAATATGAGAATCTTGAATATCTACAATCCCCTGAATCCTCAGCCTGGCAAAAGCAGCCCCTTAACCCTTATAATTGGAGAGCAGACTCTCTGTTCCTAAAGACAAGGCAATAACCTCATCTAAGGCAGCTACCTCAAAAGAAATTGCTTGTCTTCCTCAACACCCAGCATTGATATATTTCATTACTTCTAACTCTTAAGGGTGAGGTATCACAGCACAAAAAGCAAAATGTAGTCTTTGTTTAGGTGGAAAATCCAGAAGGAACTACAGAGACTGGCTGATATGTACTAGCACGAACCGGGATAATATATGTTGGAATTGACTTTGAGGATAATGAATTACCAAGAGAAGGAAGCAGAAAAAAAGCGAATATACGAGAGTACTTACTAACATGGGAGTGCAAAACTATGACTCAGAATTCAGTGACCTAGAGCTGCCTTAATACGCTGCTCAGGTGACATCTTTAAGCTTGGACAACCTATAGTAAATGAGATAGCAATACTGGAACTTCCTTGCCAGAATGCTGAAGAATTGGTGAAAAGGTCAAAGGGAGTGAAAGTATTAGAAATGATTTCTAGTGTGAGACAAGAGGACCTATCTCTAAACTATTTTCCTGTGGGGGGGTGGGCAGAGAAGACTCTACTATAATGACTCTGTGGGTGAGGGGAAACACATTTTTTTAGAAGCTCAATATTGGCTCTCCTCTGCAAACCATGATTGGAAGTAAACTATGTTGCAATAAAGATGATAGGATTCCAGGCCCAGGTGCCAAGCACAAAACTTCAGGACATCATTACCATAATGGGAAACAAGGTCAGAGTGGAGCGAGGCTTTTTGGACTGACAAAAATCTGTGGCGATGCTTTATATATTGTATTCCAGGGCTAAATGTATGGACAGGTGTCCATTTTGTCTTTAATACAAAAAGGAAAACATGAGACTTGGCAAGGCAAAGTCTGATGTTAGCAGGTCTGGTGGAATATCATGGTCCCCCACCAATTTTTCAGGTCTGCAGTGCAAGTTGTCCTGCTACTCTGACCGTATGATTCAGCATATCTGATAGTGCTTATGGTGGTATCTATGGTAGATAAGGATGCACTATCTAGTCATTCTAAGTCATAATATGGGAGGCACAACACAGAATCCTGGGATTCTGAACAAAATCCATATATTCTGTGCCTGTAAACTACTTGTTATTTAAAAAACAGCTTCTTGGGGCGCCTGGTTGGCTCAGTTGGTTAAGCATCTGACTTCGGCTCAGGTCATGATCTCATGGTCCATGAGTTCAAGCCCTGGGTCAGGCTCTGTGCTGACAGCTCGGAGCCTGGAGTCTGCTTCAGATTCTGTGTCTCCCTCTCTGGCCCTCCCCTGCTCGCACTCAGTCTCTCTCTCTCTCAGAAATAAATAAACATTAAAAAATTTAAAAATAAAAAATAAAAACAGCTTCTTGGGGTGGCTGGGTAGCTCAGTCAGTTAAGTGTCTGACTTCAGCTCAGGTCTGATCTCACAATTCGTGAGTTCAAGCCCCCCGTCGGACTCTGCAGTAACAGCTCAGAGCCTGGAGCCTGCTTCAAATTCTGTGTCTCCCTCTCTCTCTCTCTGCCCCTCCCCAGCTCATGCTCCATCTCTCTCTCTCTCTCAAAATAAATAAACATTAAAAAAAATAAGTATTTCTGAAAAGTCTTTAAAAAAGAACAGCTTCTTATATGCTATTAGAGGCTTAGTAGCTATAGAGTGCCTCGCCAAGAGAACAAATGACTATATATAGGAGCACTCCACCATAAGCTGTACATTATAAGATGCACCAAGTGATAAGTTATGACAGGTTTAAATAATTTTTTTAAGTTTATTTATTTTGAGAGAGACAGAAAGTGCAAGCTGGGGACAGGCAGAGAGAGAGAGAGGGAGAGGGAGAGAAAGAATCCCAAACAGGCTCTGCAGAGTCACTGCAGAGCCCAAAATGGGGCACAAACTCACAAAACTGAGCCAACAAAAGTCAGAGGCTTAACTGACTGAGCCACCTAGGTGCCCCAAGGTCTGGCAGGTTTAAGAGCAGTCCACCCTATGGTGGAAATGCTATATTCAGGATCCAGCCTGAGAAGGGACAAATAAATCAGCAGATTTCACAAACCCCTATGACATTGACCATTGTTGCAATGATGTCCCTCCTGGGGTATGGGGTGATGTACGATCAGCTAATGGAAGACAGTGTACAATGTGTCAGCACACTAAATATTGACGATAGTGCAAAATGTGTCAGCACATTAAATATTGATGATAGCTGTAAATGAACTGCCACCATACTTCAGCTTCAGTTGGAAAAGCCCTAAAGGATAATGTTCAAAGGAGAAACCTACCAGTTGGCAGAGGTGTGAGCATTACACCTGATCCTTCACTTTACATGGATGGAATAGTAGCTTGAGGTGATGTCCTGGACTGAATAGTAGCTTGAGGTGATGTCCTGGACTGTGAAGAATGATTTGGTATGTCAAGATCTTGGAAGAAAAATTGGAAATTGAGGACAAGAAAGTTTGGATAAGAGGCATGTAGAGGGACTATGGGAATGGAAACAAAGCATATGCATCTCTGTGCCTCATAATAATAACTATCCAAGGAATTGACTGTAGAAAAGGCACTTAACCACGTGGATCTGATGCCTCATGCTGTGGATATGAAACAGCTTCTGTCCTCAGTCATCTTAGTTCTGGCAGAAGGAATGATGAATTGTCATGGTGACAAGGATGGAGCTCAATAGCTTTGGATCTCCCTCACTAAGAGTGATTAAGCTACTGCTACTGCTGAATGTATAACTCCCTAAGAGCAACAGCTGATTCTGGGCCCTCAATTCTGAAACCTTCCTTCAAGGATATCATTCAGCTACCTCATTCCACTTTGAATGCACTACACTCATTCTATCTTAGAATAGATAGTGGTAGTTATTTGTTCTCACAAAAATGTGTATCAACTTTGGACCCACAGGTCACACAGAACCTACAGGATCAACTAGCCTAGCTTGGCTATAGTGGTGTGAAACTTCATAACACATCTTTGATCTTTCCACTTTTCTGTTTCACCCCTCATTTTCCTTACTCTGACTCACTAGAACCATTTACCCAAATGAACTACTCATGTGGAAACTGTTGTATTGCATTCTCTTTTGTGGGCACTCAGGCTAAGACAACCAGCAATAATTATGTTTATATTTTATAAAATATAATTAGGTACTTACATATCAAAAATGTATTAAAGATTTTTAATTTATTCATAAGTGAAAACTATTAAAAGTACATTTTCCAGGGGCACCTGGGTGGCTCAGTCAGTTGAGCGTCCAACTTCGGCTCAGGTCATGATCTCACAGTTTGTAGGTTCGAGCCCCACATCAGGCTCTGTGCTGACTGCTTGCTCCGAGCCTGGAGCCTGCTTCAGATTCTATGTCTCCTTCTCTCTCTGCCCCTCCCCTGCTCACACTTTGTCTCACTCTTTTTCTCAAAAATACATAAGTGTAAAAATTTTTTTTCAAAAAAGTACATTTTCCAGGAGAGGCTGGGAAAATGCAGAGTAAGAGGACCCTAAGCTTGCCTCATCCCACAGATACAACTAGATAACACTCACATCAGTGTAAATAACCCAGAAAATGACTTGAAGGCTGGAAAAACAAACTCCACAACTAAAGGTATAGAAGAGGCCACATCAAAGAGGGTAAGAAAAGTAGAGATGTGCAGAAAGCTAGATGGACCATAGCCATCTATAAGGCGAAGAAGCCATAGACACAGAGAAAGGGAGAAACAGACTGTCATACCAGGGTGCACACACAGGGAAATATCTCCATAACACTTGGCTTTGAAAGTGAGAGGGGACAAATTTTCAAATTTCATGAGTTCTTACAACCAACAGGACTTAAAACCTGGAATTTTAAAAATTGGACTCCTGTCTGGGAGAGCCCAGAGGGCAAGAAGAAGCTGAGTCCCCACCCTTAAAGAGACAGCAGAACAAATAGTTCACAGAGATACAGCCTGGGACATACAGGAGGAAGAGTAGCTTACTCATTTCAGAGCACATCTTAGAGGGGCAGGGATCACAGGAAGATCTCTCCAGGAAAAAAAGAGCTGACAGGCACCATCTCCCTCCTCTGCCCCCCAGCATAAACGCAAAGCCACCTGTAGGAACTATCACAGTATGAGCATTCACACTACCTAACTTGCTAACAATGTGTCCCTCTCTCCCACCCCCAGCTTTCTCTGATCCTCCCTTCCCAGTCCTGCTCACCACAGTCCCAACACTGTGGGTCCCCTCCTACAGAAGACCAGTGCAAACCTTGCCAATACTGTGTCTCCTGACTGGCACATTTTTCAAGTCCTTGGTCTCAGTGGTGGTGGTGGGGGCAGCAGAAGCCAGTCCTGCGGAAGACCAGTGGGTACCTTGTTGAAATAGCACGCCCCAAGCACATGGGCTTTGCAGATCTTCCCAGGCTAGCATGGGGCCTCGGAGCCACAACAGCAGATATCATTTTGCAACTAGACCAGCAGTTGCCATGCTAAAACTGCATACCCCATTATGGCCCAGTCCCAGAAGCAGCACATACCCTCCAATATGCCCTCAGCTAGAGCCCATCCAAAGCATTGCCACAAGCCTGGAAGTGCACAAGCAGCTCCAACAGAGGCCAGCACCACTCCAAAGTGACTACTGCCTAGAAAGAGGGAAAGATAACCATACATGCCAGTCACAATGTAGCCCCAGAAGTGGGATGGAGGCAGACAGCTGGTCTGAATGCAGGCCCCGCCCACCAATGAAAATTTTTCAGTGAACAACACAGGGAAACTGCCACACAGTTTGGTACTACTGCATCTTTAGCAAAAGCCTGGTGTGACTCAACTCAAGCCCAAGGCGGCTCCAGACTGGTCCACTAATAACACAGAGACCCAGCATGCCTACAGCAGGCAAAGAAAGCCACTGAAGATAACTAGAATGAAGAAAAAAGCAGCCAAGACACAACAGCAACATGCAGCAGTTGTGTGCATGCAACACACACAGGAGACATTCCTGTAGTCAAGTTCTGGTGAACAGGGGACACTGCATTGCAGGGCACTAAAGAACCTCATCTTCATAAGGCAATTACTTTTAAGAACAGGATGCAAGATGACTTTCCTAACACAGAGAAACAAATAGAGTTAGACAAAATGAGGAAACTATGAGGTATATGTCCCAAATGAAAGAACAGGACAAAACCACAGAAAGAGACTTAAGCAAAATGGAGAAAAGTATTATGCCTGACAGAGAATTTAAAGTAATGATCATAAATATACTCACTGGACTTGAGAAAAGAGTGGAAGACATCAGCGGGACCCTTATCAAAGAGATATAAAACATAAGCAGTCAGAGATGAACACAATAAATAAAATTAAAATACAATAGATGGAATAAATAGCAGGCCAGAGGAAGCAGAGGGATGAATTAGTGACATGGCAGACAGAGTAATGAAAAGCAATTGAGCTAAGCAGGTAAGAGAAAAAAAATGAAAAATGAGTATAGACTTAGGGAATTCAACAACTCCATCAGTTGTAACATTCGCATAATGGGGATACCAAAAGGAGAGACAGAAGGGAGAAGAAAATTCATTTGAAGAAGTAGTAGCTGAAAACTTCTCTAATCTATGGAAAGAAACAGATGTCCAGATCCAGGAGACAGAGATCGCCCAACAAAATCAATCCAAGGAGGTCCTCCCAAAAAACACACTGTAATTAAAATGGCAGAAAGTAGTGATAAAGAGAGAATTCTAAAAGCAACAGGAGAAAATAAGTTACAGAACAGGGAAACCCAATAAGGCTATCAGTGAATTTTTCAGCAGAAACTTTGCAGGCCAGAAGGGAATGGCATGATATATTCAAAGTGCTGAAAGAAAAAAAAAAATCTGCAGCTAAGAACACTCTGTCCAGTAAGGCTATCATTCAGAAAAGAAGGAGAGATAGAGTTTCCCAGACAAATAAATGTAAAGGAAATCATGACCACTAAACCAGCCTTATAAGAAATGTTAAAGGGAACTCTTTGAGGGGAAGGATGGACCATAAGTAAGAGTAAGAAAAGTAGAAAGGATAAAAGCACTAAAAATAAGTATATCTGTAAAAATTAGTCAAGGGCTTCACAAAATAAAAGGATGTAAAATATGACAACATATACCTAAAACATGGCGGGAAGAGGAGTAAAGAATAGGTTCAAACTTAAGCGACCATCAACTTAATATAGACTAATTAATGTATGTTATATACAAACCTAATGTTAACCACAAATCAAAAACCAGCAATAGATATGCAAAGAATAAGAAGAAAGAAATCCAAGTATATCACTAAAGCAAGCCAGCAAACTGAGGGAAGAGGGCAAGAGATGAAAGGATCAGAGAACCACAAAAACAACCACAAAAAAGGTAACAAAATGGTAAAAAAAAATACATACTTATAAATATTTACTTGAAATGTAAGTAGACTAAACACTCCAATCAAAAGACATATGGTGATGGAATGTGTAAAAAAAACAAGAATCATATATGTGCTGCCTACAAGAGACACATTTCAGACCTAAAGACATGCAGATTGAAAGTAAATGATGGAGAAGCATTTCTCATGCAAATGGTTGTCAAAACAAAGCTGGGGTAACAATATATCAGACAAAATACTTTAAAACAAAATGCTTTAGAGGTGCCTGGGTGTCTCAGTTGGTTGAGTGTCTGGCTTTGGCTCAGGTCATGATCTAACGGTTCATGAGCTTGAGCCCTGCGTGGGGGTCTGTGCTGACAGCTCAGAGCCTGGAGCCTGCTTCAGATTCTGTGTCTCCCTCTCTCTCTGCCCCTCCCCTGCTCTCTCTCTCTCCCTTTCTCTCTTAAACATAAATAAACATTAAAAAAAAATTTAATGAAAAACAGCTTCTTGGGGTGGCTGGGTGGCTCAGTCAGTTAAGTGTCTGACCTTGGCTCAGGTCTGATCTCACCGTTCGTGAGTTCAAGCTCCCCGTCGGACTCTGCACTGACAGCTCAGAGCCTGGAGCCTGGAGCCTACTTCAAATTCTGTGTCTCCCTCTCTCTCTCTCTGCCCCCCCCCTCTCTCTCTCTCTCTCTCAAAAATAAATAAACATTAAAAAAAAATTTAGAAAGAATAAACTTAACCAAAAAGATGAAAGACCTGTACTCTGAAAACTATAACACATTGATGAAAGAAATTGAAGACAATGCAAAGTAATGGAAAGACATTCCATGCTCATGAATTAACAGAAAAAATATTGTTAAAATGTCTATACTACCTAAAGCAATCTGCACATTTAATGCAATCTCTATAAAAATAGCAACAGCATTTTGCACAGAACTAGAAAAATCTTAAATTTTTTTATGGAATCACAAAACACCCAAATAACCAAAGCAATCTTGAAAAAAGTAAAAAAAAAAAAAAAACAAAAAACAAAAAACTGGAAGCATCGTAATTCCAGGCTTCAAATTATATTACAAAGATTTAGTAATCAAAAGAGTATGATACTGGCACAAAAATAGACACATAGATCAATAGAACAGAATAGACAACCCAGAAATAAGCATACAATTATATGGTCAGTCAATCTTTGACAAAGGAAGCAAAAATGTGTAATGGGAAAAAGTTTGTCACTTCAACAAATGGTGTTGGGAAAACTGTACAGCTACATGCAAAAGAATGAAACTGGACCACTTTATTACACCATACACAAAAATAAATTCAAAATTGTTTAAAGACCTGAATGTGAGACCTGAAACCATAAAAATCCCAGAAGAGAGTACAGGCAGTAATTTCTCTGATATTGGCCATAGTAACTTTTCCAGATAAGTCCCCTGAGGTAAGGCAAATAAAAGCAAAAATAAACTGTTGGGACTACATCAAAATTAAAAGCTTCTGCACAGTGACAATCAACAAAACTAAAAGGCAATCTACTGAATGGGAGAAGGTATTTGCAAATGATATATCTGATAAAGAGTTAGTATACAAAATAACAAAATAATTCAAATTAAAAAGTGACAGGAGACATGAACAGACATTTCTCCAAAGAAGACATCCAGATGGCCAACAGACACATGAAAAAAATACTCATCATTTATTATCAGGGAAATGCAAATCAAAACTACAGTAAGATATCTCCTAATACCTGTAAGAATGACTAACATCAAAAACTCACGAAACTTGGGGCGCCTGGGTGGCGCAGTCGGTTAAGCGTCCGACTTCAGCCAGGTCACGATCTCGCGGTCCGTGAGTTCGAGCCCCGCGTCAGGCTCTGGGCCGATGGCTCGGAGCCTGGAGCCTGTTTCGGATTCTGTGTCTCCCTCTCTCTCTGCCCCTCCCCCGTTCATGCTCTGTCTCTCTCTGTCCCAAAAATAAATAAAAAAAAAAAAAAAAAAAAAAAAACTCACGAAACAAGTTTGGTTAAGTATGTGGAGAAAAAGGAACCCTCCTTATGCACTATTGGTGAGAAACCTGGTTCAGCCACTCTAGAAAACAATACTGAGGTTTCTCAAAAGTTGAAAATAAAATTACCATATGATTGAGTAATCACAATACTGGGTATTTGCCCAAAGAATACAAAAACACTATTTCAAAGGGATATATGCACCCCTATGTTTATAACAGCATTACTTACAATAGACAAACTACAGAAGCAGCCCAAGTGTCTGTCAGTAGATGAATGGATAAAGAAGAAATGATATGTATACACAATGGAATATTATTCAACCATTAAAAAATGAAATCTTGCCCTATGCAATGACATGGATGAAGCTAAAGAGTATAATGCTAAGCAAAATAATTTAGTCAGTGAAACACAAATACCATATGATTTAAGTCATATGTTGAAATTAAAAAACAAAACAAGTGAGCAAAGGAAAAAACACAGAGAGAGAGAGACCAAGAAACAGACTCTTAATTACCGAGAACAAAATGATGGCTACCAGAGGGATGGTTGGTAGGGGGATGTGTGAAATATGTAATGGGAATGAAGGAATGCACTTGCCATGAAAAGCACTGGGTTATATATGAAATTATTGAATCACTATATTATACATCTGAAACTAATATAACACTGTAAAGTAACTATACTGGAATTTAAAATAACTGAGTAAATATATACTAAAATAAGAAATCAGTGAAGGGGATCAAGTGTATCATGATGAACACTGTGTAATGTATAGAATTGTTGAGTCATTATATTGAATATCTGAAATTAACAAAATGCTGTTTGTTAATTACACTTGAATTTAAAAATAATAACAAAATTATACTATTATAAAAAATACAACTAGTCTACAATCCAGTAATCATACTACTGTGTATTTACCCAAAGAATATGAATCACTAATTTGAAGAGTTACATGCACTCTTATGTTTATTGCCTCATTATTTACAATAGACAAACTATGGTAGCAGCCCATGTGTCCATTAGTAGATAAATGGACAAAGAAGAACTTCCATATATAATTGTATATATACAATGGAATGTTATTCAACCATAAAAAACAACAAAATATTGCCACTTACACAAATATGGAAGGATCTAGAGAGTTAGAGAGTATAATGCTAAGCAAAATAAGCCAGTCAGAGAAAGAAAAATACTATATGATTTCACTAATGCATCAAATTTAAGAAACAAAACAAAGGAACAAAAGAAAAACAGAGAGACAAAACAAAAAAATGCACTCCTAACTGTAGAGAACAAATGGTTACCAGAGGGGAGGTAGATGGCCAGATGGGTGAAATAGGTGAAGGGGATTAAGAGTATACCTATCTTGATGAGCACTAATAAATGGAAATGTTGAATCACTATATTATACAACTGAAACTGACATAATACTGTATGCTAGCTACACTGGAATTATGTATGAATGAATGAATGAATGAATGAATGAAATGTTTTCCTGTTCTGGATAGGATGGAGTCATACATTTCCCCCATTCATCCTGCCAAAATCAATAACTTAAGTTCTTACCTTAGAAAACTAGAGAAAGAAGAGCACATTATGTCTGAAACAAGCAGAAGATAGAAAATATATAGTGGAGCATAAATCAACAAATTTGAAAACAGGGCAATATAGAGTAAATCAATGAAACCTAAAGCTGATTTTTGGAAAAGAGCGATAAATTGATAAGACTTTAGCCAAGGTAACTAAGAAAAAGAAGACACAAATGATCAATATTACGAATGCAAGATGGAATATTACTGCTGATCTCATGGACACGAAAAGGATCATAAAATATTATCAATAACAATATATACACAAATAACTTAGATGAAATGGACCAATTCCTCAAATAATTTGAAAGGGAAGTATTTTATTTTATAACATTTCTTTTTACTGTACTTGATATTTTAAAATAGGATTCATATTTTTTATATGAAAAGGCACTGGTGTCAGATATTAAACAGTAATAATTTTCAAAACTTAATGTATATTTTCCTGAAATACATATTGAATTTTTCCCTTTTTTTCATTGATATAATCTGTTGATTTTTTTAAACATAATTCTTAAATTTCCCTATAATGCCTATTTATTTTTGGAAAAATCACTTTAAAGAGACATCAAGCCAATGACAAAGATGCTTTATTATGTGTTATCACTAACTTCAGTTGCATTTGCAAGAAAACAGTCTGCAATTAAAAAATAAGGTTAACACATTATCTGTCTGCAGTGTGTATGTGCATGAATGAAATCTCAACATGTAATAAATCAATTTTGGCACCCTTGATAAAAATTGTTCACTCTACCTTTCCTGAAATTTCATTTATGGGAGTATCAGTTCTTCAATGGATGAATGTCTTCTTAAAATAGACAGGCTTTTTTTTGGTTGCCTTCCTAACTGAAAGCGACTGGATCCTTTTAATATAGCCATATGACAATATGTGGAAGATAGCTAGAGTCATTGTATTCATGATCTGGCTACTCTAGAATATGAGTCCAGGCTTACTGCTTAAGAGCCTATACAGTTTGCTCTAAACTGTAGGAAATATAAGCACTTTGTTCTGACTCTTGTATCTCCCAAAACATAGTCATTTGTCATAAACCAAGCAAGCTTTGTCATCTGGCTTATTTCTAGAGTATCTCTAATAGGTTCCAACAATAAAAATGCGGACTGGTAAGTTACTCCTTTCTGCTAGAATGAGTAGATAAGCCAAGATCTAAGAATTGGAAATTTATGATGGAAAAAGCCACTTGGCTAAATTTGACAGTTATCTGAATATGATTAAATATAAAAAATTAAAAGTTAAAGCCTGAAGCTGAGTGTTTATCTTAACTTGAAACACTACTTTTTGTGAAAATAAATGTTTGAAAAACTGTTGTATTTTTTAAACTTGATGTGAAAATAAATACTAAGGGCTTAACCTAGACCTAACTATATTTTTTTACCTTTTATGGTAGATTAACTACAACTGACATGTGAAGTCATTTACATATATTTTTTTCACAGTAATGACTATGGAAGTTGAATTTGTGGGAAAAATGAGGCCACTTCCCTAACTGCCCCCTCACTTTACAGAAATTCCTTTAGTAAAAATTATACTGCATTTTCTATTGGATGGGTGGTTGTCCATTTTCCTTTCAATTAGTAAGTTAATGTTTTAAGAGGAATACAGACTTTCAGTCAAAATAATTGCAAACAAAATTTGAAATATGTTATACCCATCTTCTTTTTTAATGTTTATTTATTTATTTTGAGAGAGAGAGAGAGAGAGAGAGAGAGAGCAAGGGCATGGGAGGGACAGAGAGACAGGGAGAGAGAGAATCCCAAGCAGGCTTCATGCTGTCAATGCAGACCCCAACATGGGGCTTGATCCCACACTAAGCCAAAATCAAGAGTTGGAAGCTTAACTGACTGAGCCACCCAGGTGTTCCTGCTAAACCCTTTCTCAATGTTGATTTCAAAGTGTGATATAGTAGTAAAAAATAGTCTAATGGCATTGCTGAAATTGTGAGGTAGAAAAGTCCAAGTCTCTTTCAGTCTACTGAAGCAAACTATAAGCTTGCAAAAAATTGTTAGAATCAACTTTTTGGAAATTCTGGAATCCAATAAAATCACAACAGCAACCCAAATGTCCATTGACTGAAAAATGGATAAGGAAAATATTGTGTATACATGCAATGGACTATTATTCAACCATAACTACCATATAGATGAACCTTGAAGATATTATGCTAAGTCAAATAAGCCATTCACAGAAAGACAAATACTGTATGATTCCACTTCTATGAGGTATTCAAAGTAGTCAAATATATAGAAACAAAAGTGGAATGGTGATTACCAGTAGCTGGGGAAGGAAGAAAAGAGGAATTGTTCTTTAATAGGTATAGAGTTTCAGTTTGTAAAGATAAAATCTGGAGATCTGTTTCACAACAATATGAATAGACTTAATGTTACTGAACTATACACTTAAAGATAATTATGACAATAAATTTTATGTTACATGGGTTTTTAAGCATAATTTTAGAAAATATACAATCATGAGATCCTTAAAAAAGAAATAAGCTGATAATTTTAGGTAAGATATGGTTAAGGCATTTTTATTTACCTATTATTTGCCACTTGCCAGCTCGGAGGTGACCATGAGAATGATAGCTAGCCTACATGCCCTGTATGGCTTGCTAGTGCCAGAGGAGTAATGTGGACCTAGTTTTCAAAGAATTGTGGTTGTCTATTTTTACCTATATGGCAGGTCAAGATACTGAACAGTTCCAACACTAAAAAGACCCGTTTTGTTGCTCTTTTGTAAACATGCTTACTTCTCTCTCCTCCTTTGTCCATCCCTAACCACTAGCAAACACTAATCTGTCTTCCATTTCTCAAATATTATTTTTAAAGTGTTATGTAAATGAAATAATAATGTTTATAGCCTCTCGTATTTATCTTTTTTCACTCACCATATTCATTCAAGTTGTGTGTAGAGCTTGTTCTTTTTTATTGTTGAGTGGTATTCCATAGTATGGCTGTTCTACAGTTTCTTTAATCATTTATCCTTTGAAGGACATCTAAGCTGTTTTCATTTTAGACTACTACAAATAAAGCTGCTGTGAACATTTGTGTAAAGAATTTTTGTGATTGTAAATTTTCATTTCTCTGAGATAAATGCCCAAGTGTGCACTTGCTGGGTCCTTTGGTAATGGCATGTTCAGCCTTACAAGAACTTGCCAAAAAAAATTCCCCAGACTGTATGTACCGTTTTACCTTTCCACTAGTAATATATAAGTGATACCATTTCTCTGCATCTTCGCTAACATTTGGCATTGGCATTACCTTTTATTTTAGCCCTTCTAATAGGTGTATAGTGATACCTCATTGTGATTTTAATTTGCATTTTTCCAATGGTTAAAGATATTGAATACCTCTTCATGTGCTTGTTTTTCACCTGTATATTCTATTTTTTGAGCATATTGCAATTAGCATAAATGCTAGTTCTTTGTTGGATGTGTACTGTACAAATTGGTTTGGTCAGTTTGTAGCTTTTCTCTTTTATTTCTTTGTTTTCTTTTTAAAGTTTATTTTCTTATTTTGAAAGAGACAGAGACAGTGCGAGTGAGGTAAGGGCAAAGAGAGAGGAGAGAAAGAGAATCCCAAGCAGGTTTGGCACTGCCAACAAAGAGCCTGATGTGGGGCTCAGACCCATGAAGTCATCAGATCATGACCCGAAATGAAACCAGGAGTCGGACACTTAACCAACTGAGCCACCCAGGTGCCCTTGTAACTTTTCTTTTCATCCTCTCCACATGGACTTTTGAGAGCAAAAGCTTTGAATTTTGTTAAGGTCTAATTGATCAATTTTTCCTTATTTCATTATGCTTTTAATGTAAATACTAAGAACTGCTTTGGCTTAGGTCTTAAAGATTTTCTCCTGTGCTTTATTTCTTGTCTAGAAATTTTATAACTTTGTGCTTTACATTTAGGGCTATTCCATTTTAAGTTAAGTTTTTTAAGAAACTGTGATGTTTATGTCAATGTTCTTTTCTCTTTTTTTGTCTATAGATGTCCATTTTTTCCACACCATTTGTTGAAAAGCTTATCTGTCTTCTACTGGATTATTTTTACAACTTTGTCATAGATCAGTTGGGCATAGTTGTAGGAGTCTATTTCTAGGTTGTCAGTTCTGTGAGGTTGAGCTATATATCTGTCTCCACACCAGTACAACAATATCTTAATCACCATATAGAAGAAAGAGATAGAGATAGTGATAGAGATAGAGATAGAGATAGCAATAGAGATAGAGGTAGATAGAGGTGATACAGAGACAGAGCACACACACACAACATTGGGAGGAGTGGTGTTATTCTTCTTTTACAAATTTGTTTTGGGTGTGCTAAATCCTGTGCCTTTATACATACAATTTTGAATAAGATTATCTATGTTTATAAAAAAAAGTTCTAATATTTTTATAGGAATTGCAATCAATCTATAGATAAGTTTAGGGAGAATTTACATCTTTACTATTTTGAGTCTTCCAACCCATGAACGCAGTATGCCTCTCCATTTTAGATCTTCTTTGATTTCTTTTATCTACATTTTTTAATTATCAGCCTACAGATCCTGTACATGCTTTGATAAGTGTACACCTAAGTATTTCATTTTGTTTAAAGTTATAATAAATCATATTGTGTTTTTTTTTAATTTCCATCTTTGCACGTCAACTGTTTGCATGTTGATCCTTTATCCTGTGATCTTGCTGAACTGACTGATTAGTTCTATGCAGGTTTCACAAGACCCACACAATTCCTTTATATGAATAAGTGGTAACAGCTCTTATGGCATAGGATTAAAAATGTATGCTCATGAAAGTGTCTGGAAACTGTCACTAGACAAAACCCATATGCACTAAGTATCATCATACCAAAATCATGACGCTCAGAGTATAAGTGGAAATTAGGAGGATTTAAATGTATTGCATAGTAAAGATAGGAACCTTGGGTAAGACAGTGAGTGGGGCTGTTAATTGTTGCCAATTTCTAAACTTAGAAGATAGCAATGTCTCAAATGACACCCTCTGATAGAGGTAACAGTATTAATGAGTGTTTAAATAACATGATTCTATAATTGACTTCTTAAATGGATATCTCTTTCATTGAATTTATGATTAGACTTTTCATCTAAACAAGTTGCATAAAATGATCAGCAATACTGAAGCCAAGATTTTGTTCACATACTCTCTTTTCATCAAGTGCCATTCAACTGTTGCTATAGTCTTTGGCAACATCATGTACTGTGTTCTAGGAACATAATTTTCCATGAGATAATTGCCTTAAAAATATGGAAGTATCTTCTGTTTTCTACTTGTACACATGATGAGCTTCTTAGAATGCCAGCTTCAGGGCCACAGAGATTATTGTCTAACTAACTTCTTTTTTTTTAATTAATTAATTTATTTTAAGAGAAAGCACACAGGAGCAGGAGCAGAGAGAGATAGAAAGAGAATCCCAAGCAGGCTCACTGCTGTCGACACAGAACCCAATGCAGGGCTCAATCCCAGGAACCTGTGAGATCATGACCTGGGGCAAAAATCAAGAGTTGGTTGCTTACCTGACTGAGCCATCCAGAAGCCCCTACACATTTTAAATTTAAAGCTTTTCCAATCTTGAAAAAGAAAACCAAAGCATGAGGCATCACAATCCCCGACTTCAAGCTATACTACAAAGCTGTAATCATCAAGACAGTATGGTACTGGCACAAGAACATCCACTCAGATCAATGGAACAGAATAGAGAACCCAGAAATGGACCCACAAACGTATGGCCAACTAATCTTTGACAAAGCAGGAAAGAATATCCAATGGAATAAAGACAGTCTCTTCAGCAAGTGGTGCTGGGAAAACTGGACAGTGACATGCAGAAGAATGAACCTGGACCACTTTCTTCCACCATACACAAAAATAAATTCACAATGGATGAAAGACCTCAATGTAAGACAGGAAGCCATCAAAATCCTCAAGGAGAAAGCAGGCAAAAACCTCTCTGATCTTGGCCACAGCAACTTCTTACTCAACACGTCTCCAGAGGCAAGGGAAACAAAAGCAAAACCAAACTACTGGGACCTCATCAAAATAAAAAGCTTCTGCACAGCGAAGGAAACAATCAGCAAAACTAAAAGGCAACCGACAGAATGGGAGATCATATTTGCAAATGGCATATCAGATAAAGGGTTAGTATTCAAAATCTATAAAGAACTTATCAAACTCAACACCCAAAAAACAAATAATCCAGTGAAGAAATGGGCAAAAGACATGAATAGACACTTCTCAAAAGAAGACATCCAGATAGCCAACAGACACATGAAAAGATGCTCAACATCACTCATCATCAGGGAAATACAAATCAAAACCACAATGAGATATGACCTCAGACCTGTCAGAATGGCTAACATTAACAACTCAGGCAACAACAGATGTTGGCAAGGATGCAGAGAAAGAGGATCTCTTTTGCATTGATGGTGGGAATGCAAGCTGGTGCAGCCACTCTGGAAAACAGTATGCAGGTTCCTCAAAAAACTAAAAATAGAACTACCCTATGACCCAGCAATTGCACTACTAGGCATTTATCCATGGGATACAGGTGTGCTGTTTCGAAGGGACACATGCACCCCCATGTTTATAGCAGCACTATCAACAATAGACAAAGTATGGAAAGAGCCCAAGTGTCCATCGATGGATGAATGGATAAAGAAGATGTGGCATATATATACAATGGAGTATTACTCGGCAATCAAAAAGAATGAAATCTGGCCATTTGCAACTACGTGGATGGAACTGGAGGGTATTATGCTAAGTGAAATTAGTCAGTCAGAGAAAGACAAAATTCATACGACTTCACTCATATGAGGATTTTAAGAGACAAAACAGATGAACATAAAGGAAGGGAAACAAAAATAGTATAAATACAGGGAGGGGGACAAAACAGAAGAGACTCATAAATATGGAGAACAAACTGAGGGTTATGGGAGGGGTTGTGGCAGGGGGGGTGGGCTAAGTGGGTAAGGGGCATTAAGGAATCTACTCCTGAAATCATTGTTTCCCTATATACTAATTTAGATGTAAATTTTTAAAAATAAAAAATAAAATTGGGGCGCCTGGGTGGCGCAGTCGGTTAAGCGTCCGACTTCAGCCAGGTCACGATCTCGCGGTCCGTGAGTTCGAGCCCCGCGTCAGGCTCTGGGCTGATGGCTCAGAGCCTGGAGCCTGTTTCCAATTCTGTGTCTCCCTCTCTCTCTGGCCCTCCCCCGTTCATGCTATGTCTCTCTCTGTCCCAAAAATAAAAATAAAAAACGTTGAAAAAAAAATTAAAAAAAAAAAATAAATAAAAATAAAAAATAAAATTAAATAAATAAATAAATAAATGTATAGCTTTTGTATGTCAATCATACCTCAATAAAGTGATTTTTAAAGGATCATACTAATTACAATGAAATATATCCCAGGATGTAAGTTTTGAAGTAAGCTCAACACTATCCAGATGTCAGGAATGTCTTTGGCCAAAGTTAAATGAAAAAAAACGAAATGATGGAGGAGTTTAAAATCTTTTGGTTTCACTTATTTTGATACAAGGGCAAAATAATGTTTATTACATCTTTTGACTTTATTTGTTTATTTAATTCTGGTAAACTTACACAGGTTAAAAAAAGGATTTTTTTTTTCAAATTTGGAGCATCTCTATATTCTGGTCATTTTATTATTGGTATAACTAAATGTGAT
The DNA here is from genome assembly GCF_028018385.1 of Neofelis nebulosa. Taxonomy (NCBI): domain Eukaryota; kingdom Metazoa; phylum Chordata; class Mammalia; order Carnivora; family Felidae; genus Neofelis; species Neofelis nebulosa. The sequence goes on from NC_080800.1 coordinate 86,546,376, forward strand.
CTTATATTAGAAACTCTGATAAACTATATTGAGCAACATAGAGGACATAAATTAAAATGAAAAATAGAAGAGGGAGTTAGAGGAGGAGACTAGGACTACAGAGACAGCAAGGCCATGCTTGTAAATGGATAATTTGCTGCTACAGATGTGGGAAATCTTGCTAATGAGAGCATGGAGACCAGATGGCTAGACAAAGTCTACAGTCAATTCATGACTCTACATAGTGCCAGTAGCACAGGGTTCAATAGGCATATAAGAAAGTTTAAATATTCTGGATGAGAAGAAAAGGCACTTCTAGTGAGATCTGATGACAGGATAATGCAGCTACACACTTGGTTTATCATAAGTTTAATTAATGCTTGAGCCATGTGAGTTCAAAGAACAATGGCCATTTGGAATATTGTAATAAAGGTGGGCAAGAGGTCATCCATTTCCCTGTCTACTTATTTCCCTGATAAAGGATTTCAGGGTAACATTCCTGATCTCTCTCCCTAGTATTTTGTCCCTTGAGGAGGATGACTGGTGAGCTTGGGAGAAAAAATTGAGCATGCTGGATCAGTCCCTTCTTTTGTCTGTGGATCTGACTGTCCACTCTGAGGGTTCATCCTGACTTTCTCTATGCCATAAGTTAAAATGGACCTGTTCTGTGGTGCTGGGAGATTCTGAAGGCAGTGATTTTCTAATAGTGTGATATATTAGATAAGTTAATTTGTCTTGTTCAGGGGGGGACTATTTGTAAGCATGTTGGTTTGATATCAGGAATAAAGCTAGTATTTTGAAGTACACCTCTCTTTTACCCAAATACTAATGTTCAATTAGTTCTAAGGTAGCGAACATAAAGGAAAACTTAACACATATGTTGTATTAGTCTCAAAGAGAAAATAAAAGTAGTTCAAATCTCATGAGTTTTCCAGGATGGCTTATATAAATGTAATTAGCATTAAAAAATACGGAAAATAAATTTTTGTGGATTGCTTCATTTAAGAAAATTTTCGGTATATTTCAAAGTTTAAAATTTAAAAATTAATGTACTAGACACTGAGAATATATTCCTTTCTCTGTGAGATTTCTCTCAGAAAGCCTTTGTCACTTTGGCTCTGCTGTTGAGCAATATGAAACATAAACTACAATCTGAAACACTTCTAATCCCAAATCGTATTTCAAAAGCAATCATCTTCACATGCATTTGTATATCATCTTTATATAAATCTGCCTTTGTATTAAAAGAAAATATTCAGTTATATTTGGAAATTTGGGGATACAAAGATTTTATACTAATGAAAAGTTTTAAAAAACATTTATTGAAGGAAGAATAAATACTATTAAAACATCTGCACTACCTAAAGGAATCTACACACTTAATGCAATCCCTATCAAAATACCAATAGCATTTTTCACAGACCTAGAACAAACAATCCTAAAATTTTCTTGGAACCACAAAAGACCCTGAAGAGCCAAGGAAATCTTGAAAAAGAAAAGTCAAGTCACAATTCTGGTCTTCAAATTATATTACAGAACTGCAGTAATCAAAACAGTGTGGTACCTGCATGAAAATAGACGCATAGGCCAATAGATCAGAATAGCTCAGAAATAAATCTACAACTATATGGTCAGTTAATCTTTGACAAAACAGAAAGACTATGCAATGGGGAAAAGATGGTCTTCTTCAAAAAATGGTGTTGTGAAAATGGTACATCCACCTGCAAAAGAATGAAACAGGACCACTTTCTTACACCATGCACAAAAATAAATTCAAAGTTGTTTAAAGACCTAAATGTGAGACCTGGAACCATAAAAATCCCAGGAGAGAGCATAGGCAGTAATTTCTCTGACATCATCCATAGCAATTTTTTTCTAGATAAGTTTCCTCAGGCTAGGGAAACAAAAGCAAAAACAAACTATTGGGACTACATCAAAACAAAAAGCTTCTGTACAGCAAATGAAACAATCAACAAAACTAAAAGACAACCTACTAAATTGGAGAAGATATTTACAACTGCCATATCTGATAAAGAGTATCCAAAATATATAAGGAACTTACACAACTCAATACCAGAAACACAAATAATCCAATTAAAAAATTAGCAGAAGACATGAACAGACATTTCTCCAAAGAAGACATAAAGATGACCCATAGACACATGAAAAGATGCTCAACATCACTCATCATCTAGGAAATACAAATCAAAACCATGATAAGATACCATCTCATACCTGTCATAATGGCTAACAGAAAAAAAACAAGAAACAACAGGGGTTGGTAAGGGTGTGGAGAAAAAGGAACCTTCTTACACTATTGGTGGGAATGCAAACTCCCTGCAGCCACTCTGGAAAACAGTATGAGGATTCCTCCAAAAGTTAAAAATAGAACTGGCCTACAATCCAGCAATTGCACTACCGGGTATTTATCCAAAGAATACAAAGACACTATTTCAAAGGGATACATGCAACCCTATGTTTATAACAGCATTATTTATAATAGCTAAGATATGGAAGCAGCTCAAGTGTCCATTGATAGATGAATGGAAAAGAAATGGTATACATAAATACAATGTAACATTACTGAGTCATAAAAAAATGAAATCTTGCCATTTGCAATGACATGGATAGAGCTGGAAAGTATAATGCTAAGTAACATAAATCAGTTAGAGCAAGACAAATACCATATGATTTCACTCATATGTGGAATTTAAGAAAAAAACAAATGATCATAGGGAAAGAGAGAGAGAGAGAAAGACAAAGAAACAAACTCTTAACTATAAAGAACAAACTGATGGTTACCAGAAGGGAGGTGGGTGGCAGGAATGAATGAAATACATGATGAGAACTAAGGCATGCACCTGTGATGAGCACTAGGTGATTAAAATTTAAAAAAAAATTTAATTAAAAAATAAAAATATTCCTTTAAAATGGAGAAGTTTTGGGGCGCCTGGGTGGCGCAGTCGGTTAAGCGTCCGACTTCAGCCAGGTCACGATCTCGCGGTCTGTGAGTTCGAGCCCCGCGTCAGGCTCTGGGCCGATGGCTCGGAGCCTGGAGCCTGTTTCCGATTCTGTGTCTCCCTCTCTCTCTGCCCCTCCCCCGTTCATGCTCTGTCTCTCTCTGTCCCAAAAATAAATAAAAAATGTTGAAAAAAAAAAAATTTAAAATGGAGAAGTTTTGAGTGTTATTGGCACAGAATGGTATACAATAAGAAAATATTTTATCCAGATTGATAGTCCAGTTGATAAATATGTGATTGAACTACTTAGTATATAGTAAAATGTAAATTTTTTTAAAAACAAGGGAGAGTTTTGTGTGGCACATTTGTGAGAAACAGAATTCCTCCATTGTATTGGGACATTTACATTTACACACATAGGAATTGTCCTTAAACAATGGAGTATATTTTATACATCTTTACTTTCTGGTGCTTCTGGAATCTAATGCCATCCTTGGCTGTTGGCTTCTGGGTATGCTCAACACTTATATTTAGTTCTTTCAAGAAAACCATTTTGATTTGTGAGCTGTGTGTGTTTATGAGGTGAAAGTCGTGGTATAAAAACATGAAAGTGGGAATGTCAGTACTTGCTTCAGGTAATGTAAAATAAGCATATGTCACCCATCTCTGCTACTGAATACAACTATAGAACTTGAGCAGAATGCATGAGGAAGCTATATGAGAATTCTGAAATGTAAATAACAGCAGGAAAATTGAGAAAGAACAAACAAAATCAAACTATTATGGAACTATGAGTTTGACATTTTTTTCTTCTTTTATCCCCTGACTTAAATGCAATGCATTCTGAATCCCAGAAGTGAGCACGGTAGTGTAGAAGGTGGGAGATCCAGAAAGCCTAAGGAGTTGGAAAGGAAATGCCTAACATTCCTAGAGATCACAGATATATCCATTTTCTTTCCACCTTTGATATACACCTCACATCATGTACAATATTTTATCAAAATACAGTATCAAATTAAATGTAAAACCTAAAGCTATGAAACATCTAGGAAAAAAGTCATAGGAGATAATCTTCATGACCTTAGATGAGACAAAAATTTCTTAGATATGGCACTAAAAACATGATTCATAATAAAACTAATAAACTGGACATTATCAAAATTAAAGCTATTTCTCCCTAAAAGACACTAAGAGAATAAAAAGATATGTTACAGAGAGAAAATATTTTCAAATCCTACACTTTATAAAGGACAGGTAGCCAGAATATTTTAAAAATCTCAGAAATAAGAAAACAACCCAACATAAAATGAAATCACAAACCTCAATAATAAGATAATACACAACACAAGATGGAAAAAGAATTTCAACATTTTGTCAGAGAAAATATATAAATGGCAAATCAGTATATCAAAAGATGTTTAACATCATTATTAGGGAAATGCAAATTAAAATCACACTTATAATAATGGTTAAAATTAAAATATTGACTATATGAGGTACTGGTGAGGATGTGGAGAAAATGGGACAGTCTTCCACTGTTGGTGGGAATAAAAATGGTACAGACACACTGAAAAACAGTTTAGCAGTTTCTTTACAAGTCAAACACAAACCTACCATATGATCTAGACATTCGATTCCTAGATGCTTACCCAAGAGAAATGAAACTATATATCCATAGAAACATTTGCAAACAAATGGTCATAGCAATTTTATTTGTATTAACCAAAAATCATAAATGGGAATAATCCAAATGAATAGTAAGAAGTAAGTGGTGGGGTGCCTGGGTGGCTCAGTCAAATGTCCAACTCCATTTCAGGTCATGATCTCATGGTTCATGAGTTTGAGCCCTGTGTCAGGCTCTGAGTTGACAGCCCAGAGTCTGGAGCCTGCTTCAGATTCTGTGTCTCCCTCTCTCTCTGCCCCTCCCCCGCTCATACACACTCTCTCTGTCTCTCTCTCTCTCTCTCTCTCTCAAAAATGAATAATAAAAAAGAAGTAAATGGTTAAACTATGAACTGTGAAATATCTATATCTTTACCTAGACCTACATCTCTATCTCTATCTAACATCTATGATTATTTAATTAATGAAAATGAATTATTGATATGTTGTTACAACACAGATTAAACTCAAGATACTAATAGTAGTAAGATAAAGAAGTGAAAGAAAGAAGAAAAAAGTACATTCTGCATTATTACATTAATATAAAATCATAGAAAATGCAATACCTATGGATACCTTTGGAACAGGAGGGGGTAGGTTGCAGGGAGTGGGAACAATGAAGGACTGAAGAAGCTTCTAGAAATGAGTGAAGTGTCACTATCTTGAGAGTGGTGATAGTTTCATAAGCTTATACATATGTCAAAAGCTGCATTGTATAATTTAAATATATGCAGTATATTTTGACAATTATACCCATGTACAGCCATTTAATAATGTAAAATGATGGGAAAGACATACCATGCAATCATTAATCAAAACAATGCTGGACTGGATATATTAATACAGAAAAATTAGAGGCTAAAACAAAGAACATTAAAGGGATAAAGAGAGACATAACAATGATAAAGGAGTTAACTGATCAAGAAGAGGAAATAAAAATCCTACATGGATACATCCCTAACAACTGAACTTCAAAATAAATGAAGCAAAAAAAGAGATAGAAATAAAGAGAAAAATAGAAAAATATACATTTATAGTTGGAGGTTTTAACACTACACTCTCAATAATTTATAGAACAAATAATTAAGTTTGAGTAAAATCTAAATAAGACTATATAAATTAACTGCCTTGGTTGATATTTATTGAGCACTCGACACAACTGGCATAATAACATTCCTTTCAAATGCACCTGGATCAGTTACCAAGATAGATAATATTTTGGATACTAAAAAACCTCAACAAGATTAAAATATTAAAAGTAGAGAAAGTATCTTCTCTAACCATAATGAAATTAAACTAGAAATAAATTATAGAAAAATATTTTTAAAATCCCCATTGTTTTAAAATTAAATGGCCCTGACAAATAATTCAATCTGTCAAAGAGAAAGCTCTAAAGGAAATTAGAAAATTTTTTGAATAGAATAAAAGTAAAATACAACATATCCAAATATTTGTGATGTTTTTAAAGCAATACCTTGAGAGAAAACTATAGCATGAAATGTTTGGAATAAGAAAGAAGAAAAATCCCCAACCAATGATCTAAGTTCCATCATTAAGAAATTACAAAAAAGAAGTGCAAATTATACTCACAGAGAGCAGGAAGAATGAAATAATCAAAATCAGGATAGAAGTCAACTGGAGAGCAAAGAATCGATAAAGAAAATGTATGAAAGCACAAGCTAACTCTTTAAAAAGAAAAAAAAAATGGTCGCAACTTCTTACTAGATGTGTCTCCTGAGGCAAGGGAAACAAAAGCATAAATAAACTACTGGGACTTCATCAAAATAAAAAAACTTTTGCATAGTGAAGGAAACAATCGACAAACTAAAAGGCAACCTACAGAATGGGAGAATATATTTGCAAATGACATATCCAGTAAATGGTTAGTATCCAAAATATATAAAAAATTTATAATACTGAATACCCAAAAAACAAATAATCCAATTAAAAGAGCAGAACACATGATTAGAAATTTTTCCAAAGAAGACATATAGATGGTCAACAGACAAATGAAAACATGCTTATCATCACTTACCATCAGGGAAATGCAAATCAAAACTACAGTGAGTTATCCCCTCACACCTGTCGGAATGGCTAAAACCAACAACACAAGAAACAACAGGTGTTGGTGAGGTTGGAGAAAGTGTAACCCTCTCGCACTGCTGTTAGGAATGCAAACTGGTGCAGCCATTCTGGAAAACTGTATAGAGGTTCCTCAAAAAAGTTAAAAACAGAAATACCCTGCAATCCAGCAATTGCACTACTAGGTATTTACTCAAAGAATACAAAAATACTAATTCAAAGGGATATATGCACCCCAATATTTATAGCAGCATTATCTACAATAGCCATATTATGAAAACAGCCCAAATGACCATGAACTGATGCATAGATAAAGAAGATGTGGTGTATATATATGCAATGGAATATTACTCAGCCATAAAAAAGAATGAAATCTTGCCATTTGCAACAATGTAAATGGAGCTAGAGAGTATTATGCTATGAAAAATAAGTCAGTCAGAGAAAGGCAAATACCATATAATTTCACTCATATGTTGAACATAAACAATTCAAATTAGCATAGGGAAAAGAGAGGCAAACTAAGAAACAGACTCTTAACTAAAGAGAATAAACTGATGGTTACCAGGGGTGGTGGGAGAATGGATTAAATAGGTGATGGGGATTAAAGAGTAAACTTATAATGAGTACTGGGTGTTTTATGTCAGTGCTGAATCACAACATTTTACGCCTGAAACTAGTACAATGTATGTTAACTAACTGGAATTTAAATAAAAACTAAAAAAAACTGATAGCACTGTAGCCTGAGTAATCAAGAAAAAGAGAAAAGAAATGAATTACCAGTTATCAGAAATTAAAGGTAAAACATCACTACAGTTACTACAAGTATTAAAAATATAATAAGGGAATATTATGAGGAAGTTTATACAATTAAATTCAGCAACATAAATAAAATAAACTCACTGCTTGAAAGAAAACTACCAGAGGTCACTAAAAGAAGAATCTACAACCTGAATAGTTCTATATCTACTGAAAAAATTATATTAATAGTTAAAATTGTTCCAACAATGAAAACTCCAGATTTAGATGTCTTCACATGGAGATTCTATAAAATATTTAAGTTATAAACATTACCAATTTTACACAAATTCTTCTATAAAATAAAAAATAAAATGTCACTTCACATTTTATTTATTTATTTATTTATTTATTTATTTATTTATTTTTATAAAATTACATCCAAGTTAGCATATAGTGCAACAATCACTTCGGGAGTAGATTCCTTAATGCCCCTCACCCATTTAGGCCATTCCCCCTCCTACTACCCCTCCAGCAACCCTCTGTTTATTCTTTATATTTAAGAGTCTCTTACACAGTCATTTTATAAGAACAATATTTTACTGAAGACATAAACAGACAAAAAATTACAAGAAAGAAGACTATAGACTATTAATTCTCATTGATATAGGTAAAAACATCCTTAACAAAGTATTAGTAAATTGAATTCAACAACATATAAAAGGGTTAATATATCATCTATAAAAGGGAACTACCCATGAATTCAAAATTGCTTAAACATTCAGAAATCAATTAATGCAATTCACCTATAAATACACAAAAGAAAAACTCAATCAGTGCATAAAAAACATTTGGCAACATTCAGCATCTATTTGTGATAAAATCCTCTAACTTGTAATAAAAAGAAACATCCTCAAACTGGTAAAGGGTACGGATAAAAAAAATATGCTCAACATCCCTAAGTTTGGGAATATTTTTTGTGTATCTGAAATTCAGATTCAACCAGGCATTCTATAATTTTATTTGCTAAATCTGGCAATCTTATCAAAATTTATTTACTAGGTTTAACTATAACGTCTGGACATGTGTCTTGGTTTCCCTTTTCATTTTATCTTCACTAAAAAAATGTTTTGAAAATCTTCACTCAGTTTATAAATGGGCATATTTTTAGAATTGCTTGGCACATACCCGATGGATCCCAGGAGGTTTGAGATGAGTTCTTTTTGCTTTTAAGTCCCTCAACTGAGCATAATGGCATCCTTTCTATGCTTGTTAATAGAAAGTAGAGCTGTGTCCTAATGCATATATTAGAGAAACTATGTGTGTGCTTAAATATTCTGATGATAAGTTGGTATGGTGAGCATCAAATATACCTAAATATTTTTATAAAATTAATCTTAACATAGTATATAAGTGAAACATTTACCTATGAATGTATTATCTATGGAAGTCTGTAGATTTTATCATTGCTTTGGAAACAGCATAATCCCTAAAGTAGTAGCCTCATATTTACCTTTTGTCCTGTATTCCCTTGTACCAAAACACTATGGGGTAGTGCGTCTATTTTCATTCAAGTTGTTTTTCATGGTCCTTGGCATGATGAATGATTTTTTAACAAATCCTTGACATTTTGACTATTATGTTTGAAGATTCTTGATCTTATAGCCCATTTCAACACGTAGTCATTCTTTTTTAGATCTAGCTTGTAGATCTCAGCTAACTTTTGTTCAAATGGTAGGTTAGTGTTCAGACACCAATTAAAGTGCTATTCTAGCTGACTTCATTCTGGCTTTGCTAGTCTCCCTCTTGATATCTGTATGTGCCACCTGTGTGCCTAATGCCATTGAGTGGGATATCATGAAATATTAGGTGTTAGTTGCCAATGCTGTGGTGGACTGATCCACCATTATTTCATGCATGGAGTGTGGAAAAGGTCCCTGGTTAGGCCTGGAAGACTATGCTGCTGCTATTGATTAGGCCACCACTGCTTCTGTTGTTGGGTGTGGTGGATTGCCTCACTAGGTCTTTGCTAAGATTTCCTTTTTCCAACATCTTTGGGCAGAGAGAGTAGATTTTTTGTGTTTCCCTTTGTTTGTCATCTATGCCTGTGGGAGCTTCCAGGTTGTAGGCCTCTTTGGCACACAATCAAGAATACATAAAAGATACAAAAAAAAACCCTAATAGACTCACAGACACCACTGTGTCTTTCTTTAAGTCTTGTGTTTACAAGCCTGTCACCTTCCTTCAACCTTCAGAGTCCTTTTGTAACTGTTGAATTATTCCCATGACATTTACAACAGAGGAGAAGGGAAAATTAGTCCATGTCATTTTGTCCTAGAATTGGAAGTCAATTTACCTTTTTTGGAATCATTTTCTTAATAATACCATTTTCATAAACATTTGTACAAAAATTTACCAGTGTCCTTAGCCTAGGAAGATCCTCAGTGGCTGGTTTCCTTAATACTATATCTAGAAGGTTAATATTCACTAAATTCTCTCCTCCTTGTGTTGTCCCAAAAATACCAAAAATCCTTGGACATGGCCTCAATATATTCTTGTTATAATCAAGGACTTCCATTATCAACAAGGATTTTGGTGGAGGAAAAATCTCATTGTCAAATATTACTCAGTTCTGCTTCCTTATTAGAGTCATCTCAATGTCCAGATTCTAACATTTTCTGTTCTACCTCATTCATTTATTCATCTAGTTTTAGCATTGTAATGAGTGAACCACTGAGCTGTGGTATCAGGCATTCATTGATTTTGGGATCAACTTAAGATGAAATAGGAAGAATGTGGTAATTTTGTGAATCAGGGCATCTGGATGTATTGAGTGTTTGCCCTGGGTTTGGATCTATGTGGGTTTTGAAATTCCTTTCATCACAAGTATCTGTTATTTCAGGTTCTAAGGTGATCTTTTTCAGACACTGAAACCAGTTTTGCTGTGTATGACAGAAAACCAGAATGATAATCATCTGTTTCATCCATTTAACTCTTTGTTTTGAAATCCTTTTATTTCACTCCAATAGTAAATGTGGGGGGAATACTGCTGAAATAATCTCTCCCTTGCACTGATTCTGAGGATGAATTTTTACTTCAGTTTCCTTGGAAAGCTAATGTTATACTGATTGTTATGCTGATATTCTGGTTTCTATGACAATTGGAATGTGCTATCTAATGGTCAGAGGGAGAAATAGCAAGGATATTCATGGCTAGAAAGAATGGCACACATGCATCCAAAACAGGCCTACTTGGGGGTCTCCCATCAATATGACTGTGATTATGTGTCTTTTTACATGGGTCTTTGAGGGAGTGAGTTATTTTATTGGAGAACCTGGGTCTGATCTCCCTTGTAATTTTGCAGAGACTGTCAGTTCCTCATGAGGACAGTGGGAAGTAGCTGAGTCACCAGTTATTTATTTAATTCCCTTGTCTCTGTGCCCTAAAATAAATAGCCTGACACCTGTGCAGGAAGAACCGATTTTTTTTTTAATTTTTTTTCAACGTTTTTTATTTATTTTTGGGACAGAGAGAGACAGAGCATGAACGGGGGAGGGGCAGAGAGAGAGGGACACACAGAATCGGAAACACGCTCCAGGCTCCGAGCCATCAGCCCAGAGCCTGATGCGGGGCTCGAACTCACGGACCGCGAGATCGTGACCTGGCTGAAGTCGGACGCTTAACCGACTGCGCCACCCAGGCGCCCCAGGAAGAACCAATTTAACCATTGATTCTTTCATTTGATTCTGTTAGTGGACATAGAATAAAATTTGGAAATCCAATAGAGGATTAAATTAATTTTATGATTTTAAAAATTGTGTATATTTTAAAATTTAACATTATGTATTAAAATTCCCATAACAAAATGTGTATACCTTATGAAGAAATAGAATTTTAGTAAAGATCAAAATTCTCCTTAATTTATCCTTTATATTCAATACCAAAATAATTATCAAAAATTCCTTTTAACTACACAAAGCAATTATAAAATTGATCTAGTGTCAGTAAGGTGCTAGAAGAACCAAAATATTTTTATTACTTGAAACCATTACAAACTGCTCTTTTAGTATAGTAAAATTTCCTTACTCATTATTTTGAAGAAATACTCCTTTCAGCTGCCTCTAAATTTCCACAGGCTACTTAGTACAAGAAGCTCTAATGTAACAAGTTGGAATTTTGGTGATGTGCATTTCAGATAAAAGTGAAAAAAATGAATTTCAGTCTATGGATGTTGGTGTTCATGGGAGTTATTTTAAGAAATGTGCACTTACTGAGAAAGAACTCCATATGAAGATTTCTTTTCCTTGAGATAATATGTTAATCACCTAGTAAAGAGTTATCAGAGTACAGCTTCCAAATCACTATTTCTATAGGGCATGACTGTCAATAAGATAACTAAAAACTACTTTTTGATTAGTGATTTTATTTCAACCTAATTGTAGAAAATGAATATTTTTTTAAAAAAGCATAGGAATAAAAACTCATAATTTAGACATTTTATTATTGTAAAAAATTAGATTTTATTGTGGTAAGAACACTTAACATGAAATCTACTCTCTTAACAAAATTTTAAGTGTACGTTATTGTGAACTATAGGTATAATGTTATATGGCAGGTTTCTAGAGCTTATTCAGCTTACTTAAATTTTATGCCTGTTGATAACTTGCCATTTTCCTCTCCTCCTGGACCCCTGAAACCACTGTTTCACTCTTGGATTCTAGAAAATTTACTATCTTACATAGTTCATGTAGGTAGAATTATGCAGCATTTGTCTTTCTGTGACTGGCTTTTTCCACTAAGCATCATATTCCCAAGGTTCATTCATGTGGTCACATATTGCAGAATTTTCTTCTTTTTTAAAACAGAATAATATTCCATTGTATATATATAGATAGATATATGGATGGATAGATAAATATATAGATAGATCAATAGATGATAGATAGATAGATAGATAGATAGATAGATAGATAGATAGATATAGATCACATTTTCTCTATTCATCCAAGTGTTGATGGACACTTAGGTTGTTTCCATATCTTGGCTACTGTGAATTGTACTGCAATGAACATGGGAGTTCTAAATATCTATTCAAAATCCTATTCAGTTCTTTTGGATAAATACCTATGATGGAATTACTAGATTATATGATATTTATGTACTTAATTTTTTGAGGAAAATATTATTTTCCATGTTGGCTGCGATGTTTTGCATACCCAACAGCAATGTGCAAGGATTCCAGTTTCTCTGCAGCCTCACCCATATTTATTATCTTTTATGTTCTTAATAATAACCAACCTGACAGGTGTGAAGGGACATCTCATTATGGTTTTGATGGTTATTAACATTGAGCATCTTTTCATATACCTGTTGTTATCTATGTCTTCCTTGGAGAAATGACTACTCAGTTTCTTAGCCCATTTTTAAGTGAGTTATTAGTGTTTGTTTTTGGGGTTTTTTTTGTTCTGTTTTGTTTACTATTGAACTATAGGAGTTCCTTGTATATTATTGGAGATTAACCTCATCAGATATATGGTTTGTGCATATTTTGTCCCAGTCCACAGGTTCCCTTTTCCCTCTGTTGTTACTTGTTTCCTTTGTGGTGCAGAAGACTTTTAATTTGATGTAGTCCTACTAGTTTATTTTTGGTTTTGTTGCATGTTTGGTGTCACATCCATGAAATAATTGCCAAGATCAATGTCATGAAGCTCTTTCTCTATTTTTTTTTCTAGGACTTTTATAGTTTCAGGTCTTATGTTTAAGTCTTTAATCCATTTTGAGTTGGGGTTTTTGTGTGTGGTTATGGTAAGGGCCCAATCTTATTATTACTTTTTTTTTTGCATGTATTGCAAATATTCATTTTTTCCATGACCATTTGTTGATGAGACTACCCTTATCCCAATGAGTGTTCTTGGCACCCTTGTCAGTCTATTTTTAACACTTTATTTTAAGCCAATAACAACTTAGCTTTAATCGCATACAAAAACACCACATTTTAATTGCCCCCTCACATTTTGTTATTGTTAGAATTTACATCTATTTATAGTATATATTTTTTTAACATTTTTAAAAAATTTTTTCAGGAGATAGCACACGTAAGCAGGAGAGAGGGATAGGGGGAGAGGGAAAGAGAGAATCTTAAGCAGGCTCCACTCTCAGCACAGAGCTCAATCCAGGGTTGGATCCTGTGACCCTGGGATCGTGACCTGAGCCAAAATAAAGAGTCAGACACTCAACCGACTGAGCCACAAAGGGGCTTCTAACACATTTTTAAATTACAATTATTTTTAATACTTTTTTCCTTTATCTTTACTACTAGAATTAAAAATGTTTACCCCAACACCATTATAGTAATAGAGTATTCTCTATTTGTCTTAATATTTACATTTCCCAACAAATTTCATGCTTTCTTATGCAATTATCATAAGGACCCTGATTAGGGTCCTTTTGCTTCAACCTGAATACCTGTCTTTAGCATTTCTTGTGGTGCATGGAAAGTAGTGATGGACTCCCTCAGTTTTTGTTTCTGGGTTTTTTGTGGGGGGAAGGATGAGTCTATCTCCCCTTCATTCTTATTTTTTTTTAATTTTTAATGTTTATTTTTGAGAGAGACACAGCATGGGTGGGGGAGGGGCAGAGAGAGGGAGGGAGAATCCCAAGCAGGCTCTTTGCTGTCAGAGCCTGATGCAGGGCTCCAACTCATGAACCATGAGATTATGACCTGAGCCAAAGTCGGATGCTTAACCGACTGAGCCACCCAGGCATACCTCCCCTTCATTTTTAAAGAACAGTGTTGCCAGTGAATTTTTCAGTTTAGTTATTGTGTTCTTCAGCTGCATGGATTCTATTTGGTACTTTTCAATATTTTATCCTTGTTGAAATTCTCACTTTGTCCATGCATTGTTCTCTTGAACTCAGTGAGTAATGTTATAACAGTTGATATGAATTCTCTATCAATCTCTGTAAATTATGTACAATTTCATTAGGATTAGTTTCTGGAGATTTGTTTTATTCCTCTGGTTGGAGCATCTTTTCCTGATTCTTAATTTTCCTTTACTTTCTGTGTTGATAAGGCAGTTACCTCTCTCAGTCTCCATGGACTGGCCACAATGCACGAAGTCCTCTATCCAACAGCCTGGCTAGAGATTCTGGGATTCTCTGTCAACTCTTTCCCTCTTTCAGGAGAGGCAGGCAGCTGTGTTTTTGTCTGCTTACTTGGTGTTAAAGAAGGGGAGGATCTATGGCCTCTACCAGTCGAAATTGGTATTCTTCCTCAGGTAGCTAAACTATGCTAGACTCACTAGAGTTCCAAGACTGGAAAGCCAGATGCCACTTCTTAGGGCAGGCCTGGAGTAGATAGAGTGTTGGATGGATGGATCAACTCATTTCCTCTAAGAGGGAAGCTGAAAGCTGGGATTTTTCATCTGCTTACTCTATGCTGAGCAGGGGGAAGTATCTTCGGCATCTAATAATTCAAACCATCCTCTCCATTCTCTCTCAGGTGGCTAGACTGTGTCAGATTTGTCAGAGATCCAAGACTGGAAGGAGAAAAACCAGTCCTCTGGGGAGCCCTTGAGGAAATGTTGGTGTGTGGAACACATGAACAAACTTCTTCCTTCCCCTGGGAGAAGCTGAGAGCTAAATGGTCTTTTCTGATCGTATACCAGAGGCAGAGACTGAAATGAGATGTCTTGAATCTCTCTGCTAGCTTCAGTGAGCCTGGTTTCATGTTCACACAGTGTAGAGGAGCATTTCATTTACATTTTGGATTTATCACAAAAGGAATTTGTCCTTGTATTGTTGCTGAATTGGTGTGTTTGTGAGGGGAAGGAGGATCTAACACTTCCTACTCTACCACCTTGCTGATGTAACTCCCGGGAATTTTATTTCTTGATGACAATTTAAAAACTATGAATTTATGGGTCATAGATTGGCCAAGATTAATATTTTGTCTTTATACTAATTTGATTTTGTATTTAAACATTATACCAAGTTCTAGAAGATCTGGGTCAGAATAAATACTTGGATATTTTAAAAGTTGAAAATTTCTGAGAGTTGGGGTATGCTTAAACAAGTTATGTGTTGTTTGGTGCATATAATAATAATGGTCAAGGAGAGCACAAAGAGAAATAAAGAGAGAGAGAGAGAGAGAGAGAGAGAGATTTCTACGAGTACAGAAAATGAAATGAAATTACTATTAGTTTGTATACAAACTTAGTAGTAGAAGATATATTGAAAGGGGACCACTGGGTGATATGCCAGTTCATTTAGATATTTTTATGTAAGATATTTTTCTATTAATTGTTTACATTAAGCATTCATCATTTTTATCATTATTTTTATCACCATTTTTAGGATATATGGGAAATACACCATCAATGTGATACATACTTTCTAAGTAATATACAAATATGAACGATAAAATCTATTGAAATCTGGTGTAGAGCTAAAACAAATAGACTTTTGGGATCTGAGCTAAGATCATGGCATAGTAGGAGGACCCTAGGCTTGCCTTGTCCCTCGAACACAGTTATATAACTATCAAATCATTCCCAATACCCAAGAAATTGGGTACTGACTGAGGACTGACAAAAAACTGCACTAGAGGGAGAGAAGAGGTCACATTGAGGAAGATAGGAAACGTGGAGACATGGTTTGGGGAGAAACGGGTTATGGGTGCTGTGGAGGGCAGAGATCCATGGTCATGGAGAAAAGCAAGAGAGTGGAGTGAACAGGGATACATACAAGGAGAACACTTCCCCCAAAACCATTGGCTGGGAAAATGAGAGGGTCTGTTTTTTGTGAGTTTTTACAACCAGCAGGGCTCAAAGACCAGAATTTTAAAGGTCATTGGGCTTGGCTGGTAAAGAGCCCTGAGGGTGTTGCACTACTGGAAATAAGGTAGGCAAACAACCCTGAGGGAGATGGCAATATCTGAGTATCAATCAGGCATACAGGGAGAAACTGTTCTTCTTGGAGGGCATCTGTGAGTGCTGATTTTCACAAAGACGCCTCTCCAGGGACAAAAGAGCTCGTGGGTGCCATTTCCCAACCCAATTCCTTAGCAAAGATGCAGAGACACCTGCTGAGGTGTCTCTGGACATTGGTTCTTTAGCATGCTTTGCTCCAAATCCCATGCCCCTGCACTATGGTGCAACTATCCTTCTCAGTCATATCTGCATCTGTCTCAGCATGGTGAGACCCTCCCACAGAAGACCAGTGCAAGCCTCTGCTAGAGCACATCTTTAAAGTTTAGAGTTTTAAAAGTCAGCAGGCTTGGCTGAGATGGAGCCCGAAGTGCACTGTGCTGCTCCAAGCAGGTGAGCAATCCAAGGACAGACAGCATGAAAATAGTGATCTGAACAATGCCTGGGACAAATGAGGAGAAGTTATTCACTCTTCTGTGTATGCTTTCCTGAGAGCAGCAAGGGAGGGACAGACACACCTCTCTGGGGGCAAAGGAGCTGGCTGGAGCCCTTTCCCTTGCTCCACCCCTAAGTATAAACCAACTTCAGTAAACATCACAGTGCCAATACCAGCTCCCAAAACTGCTTACACCAAATCCCACCTCCCTGCACGCTGCTGTACTGCTTTTCTCTGGCAAGTGTGCCTAAGGCCCAGCACAATGGGTCCCTTCCCCAGAAGACCAACAGAAACCCACACATGGACTGCATCTGCCAACCATAGAGTTTTGCAAAGCTTCAGTTCTAGTGAAAGTAGCATCAGGTCTCATTTAATAAACAGACCAAGGTACACCTAGTTAAAACTCACCACACTCTAGGCAGGGTCTAGACATTCCCCACTACAGGCAAGGAGAACCTCTGCAGATGACTAACTTGAGAGAAACAGCCAAACACAACAGCAAGAGTGCATGCAGCACACACCAGAGACACTCCCTGAAGCACCAAGCCATGGATAGTATATGACCTCTTGTTTATAAAGCTATTACTCTCAAGAGCAGGAAACATAACAGGCTTTCCTAACACATAGAAGAATACAGAGACCTAGACAAAATGCCAAGATGGAGGAATTCATCCCAAAAGAAAGGACAAGAAAAGGTTACAGCCAGGGATCTAATTGAAACAGATATAAGTAATATGCCTGATCCATAGTTTAAAGCAACAATAATAAGGATACTCTTTGGGCTTGAGAAAAGCATGGAAGACATCAGGGAGACCCATAGCATAGAAATAAAAGATTTAAAAAACAATCAGTCAGAAGGAAAAAAATACAATAACTGAGATTCTAAACAGACTGAATGTAATGATCACAGGATGGAAGAAACAGAAATAAACAATTGGTATAGAATATAGAATAATGGAAAATAATGAAGCTGACCAAAAGAGAGAAAGAACAATTATGGATCATGAGAATAGACTTAGGGAACTCAGTGACTCCATCAAACATAATAACATTGGTACTATAGGAGTCCCAGAAGAAGAGAGACAAAAGAGGAAAGAAGGTTTACTTGAGGAAAGAAGATTTACTTGAGATTTACTTCCCCCCTAATTAGGGGAAGAAAACAAACAACCAAGTCCAGGAGGCACGGAGAACTCCTGTCAAAATCAAAAAAAGCAGAGCAAAACAAAGATGTATTGTAGTTAAATTTGCAAAATATAATGATAAAGAAAAAAAATCCTAAAAGAAGCAAGACAAAAGAAGTCCCTAACTTACAAGGGAAGACTCATAAGGCTAGTGGCAGATCTGTCCACAGAAATTCGGCAGACCAGAAAGGAGTGATATGATATACTCAACGTGCTGAATGGGAAAAATCTGCAGCCAAGAATACTCTATCCAGCAAGGCTATAATTCAGAATAGAAGAAGAGATAAAGAGTTTCCCAGATAAACAAAAACGAAAGGAGTTCATGGCCACTAAGCCAACCCTGCAAGAAATATTAAAGGGGACACTTTGAGTGGAAAGAAAGAGCAAAAGTGACAAAGTCAAGAAAGAAACAGAAAAATCTCTGGAAACAATGATAAAACAAGTAATAAAATGACACTAAATACATATCTATCAATAATTACTTTGAACATAAATGGGCTAAAAGCTCCAATACAAAGACATAGGGTATCAGAATGGACAAAAAAAAACAAGACCCATCTATATACTTCCTGTAAGAGACTCATTTTAGACCTAAAGACACCTGAAGATTGAACATGAGGGGATAGAGAAATATTCATCATCCAAACTGATGTCAAAAGAAAGCCAGAGTAGCCATGGTTATATCACACAAACTAGATTTTAAAAGACTGTAACAAGAGTTGAAGCAGGGAATTATATCATAATAAAGGGGACTATCCAAAAAGTTCTAACAATTGAAAATATTTATACCCTCAACATGAAAGCACCCACAAACATAAAACAATTAATAACAAACATAAAGGAACTCATTTATAATAATACAATAGTCGTAGGGGCTTTAATAACCCACTTACATCAATGGACAGATCATCTAAGCAGAAAATCAACAAGGAAGCAATGGCTTTGAATGACACACTGAACCAGATGGATTTAACAGCTATATTAAGAATACTTCATCTTAAAGTAGCAGAATACACATTCTTTACAAGTTCACATGGGACATTCTCCAGAATAGATCACATACTGAGTCACAAATCAGGCCTCGATAAGTACAAAAAGATCAAGATCATACCATGCATATATTCTGATTACAATGCTATGAAACTTGAAGTGAACCACAAGAAAAAAACCTGGAAATGCCACAAATACATGGAGATCAAACAACACAATACTAAGGAATGAATGGGTCAACTAGGAAATCAGAGAAATAAAAAAATACATGGAAACAAATGAATATGAAACATGACAGTCATAAACATTTGGGATGCAGTGGAAGCAATTCTAAGAGGGAATTTAATAGCAATACAGGCCTACCTAAAGAAGCAAGAACAATCTAAAATAAGCAACCTAACATTACAACCAAAGGAGCTAGAAGAGGAACAATAAACAAAGCCTAAAGCCAGCAGAAGGAAAATAATAAAGATTAGAGCAGAAACAAATGATGTAGAAACTGAAAAAAAAAAAAAAAAAAAAAAAGGAGAAAAGAAAACTTGAGCAGACCAATAACCAGCATGGACATTCAAAAAACTCCCAAGAAGCAAAGTCCAGGGCCAGATGGCTTCACAGAGGAATTCTACCAAATATTTAAAGAAGACTTAATACCCATTCTTCTCAAAGTATTCCAAAAAATAGAAATGGAAGGAAAACTACCAATTTCATTCTATGAGGCCAGCATTACCCTGATTCCAAAACAAGACAAGCAAAAAGAGAACTACAGGCCAATTTCCCTGATGAACATGATGCAAAAAATCTCAACAAAATGCTGGCAAATTGAATCCAACAATGCATTAAAAGAACCATTTACCACGATTAAGTGGGGCTTATTCCTGTGTTGCAAGGTGGTACACTATTCACAAATCAAAGTGATACCCGACATTAATAAAATAAAGTATAAGAAGCATATGATCCTTTCAATAGATGCAGAAAAAACATTTGACAAAATACAACATTCATTTATTATAAAAACCCTCAACAAAGTATGGTTAGAGGGAATATACCTCAACATAATAAAGGCTGTATATGAAAACCCACAGTTTTTTTTTTTTTTAATTTTTTTTTCAATGTTTTTTATTTATTTTATTTTTGGGACAGAGAGACACAGAGCATGAACGGGGGAGGGGCAGAGAGAGAGGGAGACACAGAATTGGAAACAGGCTCCAGGCTCCGAGCTGTCAGCACAGAGCCCGACGCGGGGCTCGAACTCACAGACGCGAGATCGTGACCTGGCTGAAGTCGGCCGCTTAACCGACTGCGCCACCCAGGCGCCCCGAAAACCCACAGTTAATGTCATCCTAAATAGAGAAAAACTGAAAGCTCTTCCTTTATGGTCAGAAATAGGACAGGTATGTCCACTCTCCCCACTGTTTTTTAACATAATGCTGGAAGTCCTAGCCTCAGCTATCAAAAGAGAACCAAAAGAAATAAAAGGCATCCAAATCAGCAAGGAAGAAGTCAACTTTCACTATTTGCAGAAGACATGATACTATATATAGAATACCCAAAAGATACCACCAAAAAAAATTGGTAGAACTGATACGTGAATTCAGTAAAGTTACAGGATACAAAATCCATGTACAGAAATCTGTTCCATTTCTATACACCAATAACGATGCAGCAGAAAGAAAAATCAAGGAACTGATCCATTTTGCAATTGCACCAAAACTCATAAGATATGTAGGAATAAACTTAACCAAAGAGGTAAAAGATCTGTATTGTGAAACTATAGATAACTTAGGAAACTGAAGAGGGCACAAATGGAAAAAGATTCCATGCTCAAGGATTGCAAGAATAAATATTGTTAAAATGTCTATATTATCCAAAGCAAACTACACATATAATGCAATCTCTAACAAAATACCAATAGCATTTTTCACTAAGCCAGAATAAATAATCCTAACATTTGTATGGATTCACAAAAGGCCCCAAATAACAAAAACAATCTTGAAAAAGAAAAGCATAGCTGGAGGAATCACAATTCTGCACTTCAATTTATATTACAATGTTGTAGCGATTAAGACGGTATGGTACTGGCACAAAAACAGACACATAGATCAATAGAATAGAATATAAAACCCAGAAATGATCCCACAACTATATGGTCAACTAATGTTGGAAAGGACTATCCAATGAAAAAAAGAGTCTCCTCAACAAGTGGTGTTGAGTGGGAAAACTGAATAACAACATGCAAAAGAATGAAACTGGACCACTTTCTTACTCCGTACACAAAAATAAGTTCAAAATGGATGAAATATCTAAACGTGAGGCAGGAAACCATCGAAATCCTAGAGTAGAACACAAGCAGTAACCCCTTTGACATTGGCCACAGCAACTTCTTACTAGACATGTCACCTGAGGCAAGGGAAACAAAAGCAATAATAAACTATTGGGACTTCATCAAAATGAAAAGCTTCAGCACAGTGAAGGAAACAGTCAAAAAAACTAAAAGGCAACCCAAAGAATGAAAGAAGATATTTGCAAATGGCATATCTGATAAAGGGTTAGTATCTAAAATATGTAAGGGACTTATATTATAATACTGAACACCCAAAAAACAAATATTCCATTTAAGAAATGGGCAGCCAACATGAGTAGACATTTTTTCAAAGAAGAAATACAAGTAGCTAACAGACACATAAAAAGATGCTTATTATCACTTATTATCAGGGAAATACAAACCAAAACAATGAGCTATCACCTCACACCTGTCAGAATGGCTAAAATCAACAATACAAGAAACAACAGGGGTTGGTGAGAATGTGGAGAAAGGGTAACCCTCTTGCCCTGTTGGTGGGGATGAAAACTGGTGCAGCTACTCTGGAAAACAGTATGGAGGTTCCCCAAAAAGTTAAAAATAGAACTACTCTGTGATCCAGCTATCACACTACTGGGTATTTACACCAAGGATACAAAAATACTAATTCAAAGGGATACATGCACTCCAATATTTATAGCAGCATTATCTACAATAGCCAAATTATGGAAACAGCCCAAATTTCCATGGACTGATGTATGGATAAAGAAGATGTGAGATATATATATATATATATATATATATATATATATATATATATATATATAATGGAATATTACTCAGCCATAAAAAAGAATGAAATTTTGCCATTTGCAATAATATGGTTGGAGCTAAAGTATACTAATCTAAGCAAAGTAAGTCAGTAAGGGAAAGACAAATATCATATGATTTCACTCATATTTATAATTTAAAAAAGAAAACAGGTGAACATGGGGGGGGAGAGAATGAGGGAAACCATAAAACAGACTCCTAACTATAGAGAACAGACTGAGGGGTACTGGAGGGAAGCTTGGCAGGTGGATGGGTTAAATAGGTGATGAATATTAAGGAGGGCATTTGTTGTGATGAGCTCTGGGTTTTGTATATAAGTGATGAATCACTAAATTCAACACCTGAAACTTAAATTACACTGTATGTTAACTAATTGGAATTTAAATATAAACTTGAAAAGAAAAAAAAACCTTTTAGTTGTAGAAATAGACAAAGAGAAAAAAGACAGGCTCAAATGTTGGCAGTAATATTTTTACCTCTTTATTATTATTATTTGGCATTTTCATTGAACTTTCCTATAATGAGTTCTATGGATAGATAAATGCCCTTTTTGGTGGTTGATTAATCTGGGTTTCTATTTGGTGTTCCATATCCCACCTGGGTGATCTTGGGAAACAGCAACTCTTCCCCAGTTACCTGTCACCTTAAACTCTGAATGATTCACATTTTCCAGTTCTTCTATTGTTTTACTAATCTGCAGAGGTGAAATATGGGATGCTTTCCCATTTGCATTCCTTTAATTATTATTGAAGTAAGTAACTTTTACTATTCTCGGGTTGTTGTGTTTTTAATGTTTCCTTGTTATGGAATGAAGAGGGTGCAAGAAATCTCATTTTCTTCCCCATGCGGCATGTGGGAACATTTAGATAATTATCTAAATACTTATTTGCTGGCCATTTAAATGCTGACAAGTGGAGTCCAGAATTTCTAGACTGAAATTTCATGCTTTCATGGACTGGTGCCTGAATATTATAGAAAAAACCTTGGAATTTTTAAAACACTTTTATTCATCCTTGATACTGTAGATAAAACACTACATGTTAATGTGGGGCCATGAGACACAGTCAAGAAAGAATTCTTGAGATATCTTGGGTGCAAAAAGATGTTTTTAGTAAAGCACAGGGACAAGACCCATGGGCATAAAGAGTTGCACTTTTGCTGTGTGAACCTGGTGATTATATCTTTAGTGCTCAAGGGAGAGGGTATGTGCAGGTAGTATTAGATCATAATGTCTTCTTCAAATTTCAACTTGCAAAACTACTTTCACAAGATTTCTCTAGTGCTTATCATTCAGTTCAATATTAACTATCAGTGAGATGTACAGGCAGTCATAAGACCCTTTAAGAATGTAGCAACCAGCACTTAGCTAATCCTTACCAAAACTATGTAGACTATATAGGTCAGCCTTCTGGACTAAAGGTGAACATTTTTCTACTCCTATCCCTCATCATTTTACCCCTGACCAATTTTCAGTCCTTAAATTTTTAAGTTGTTGAAGGGTGAAGTGCTCGTCTTCTCTAACTTCTTCAAGCTGACAGGGGGCATAGAGATATCCCTACTTATGGAATGAAATTGGTCACTCTTTGTCCCTACAAGTAACTATTATGGAAGACCATTGCTGTAGAGTCCAGAGGGGACATCAGGGTGAATTTGTTTTGGGTACTATGGATCATCCGTCGGCTGGGTGGAGTCAAGAACTGCTTGCATATATCTTGACAATAGGAAAGAACAAAGCTAAAAAGACAACATAGGGTTGATATTTTTTTAATTAGGATTAATATCATAATAAAAATAAAAGGTGTAATGAGAAGATCCCTTAGAGTGGACCATAGTCCACCTCCCAAACAGGAATATAATCAATTATTAAGTGACAATGTAGGGTCTTTAAGAGCACCAATTTGGTTATTCATATCAGCAAGTAATCCTGTTATATTTTTGTTATAATCTGGAATATAGATGCAGAATTCTGCTTTAATAATGGCACATGTTCCTCCTTGTGCTGCTGTCAAGACATCAATACCATTCTATTTTGTAGAACTGCTTTACTCATTTGGGTCATTTCAGTGTTTAATAATGTAATGCTATTCTGAGAGTCATTTAAGGCCTTAATTGTATATTTATCAAGAACCTCCACGTGCTATATGACATCTGCTAAACCTATTGATGGAGTAAAAATAGATGTCAGATGGTCATATCAGTGAAACACGGATCTTGTCCATTGTTCTGAGCCCATCTGTGGGTTGTCATATTCAGTTAAAATGTTTATTAGTTTGAGGATAAGAGAAAGGCCCCTTATGGCCCAGAGAGTCCCATTTACCAGAGGCCAGCAAGAAATATTTTTTTAAGAATAGAAATATCCCTATATGTACTGGCATTGGGGTGATGTATCACATCAGCTATGTATTGATATAAATAATTTGAATCTGTGCCTTGTAATGGAGAAACCCACCAAGGGAGGCTTGAAGTGCTTGATATGGGCCATAAGCCACAAATCTAGCATGAAGACTGGTTTTGTATCTCAATTTAATGTGCCCATTGTAAAAGAGAGTTTCCATTTAGGTATGGTCTGCATGTCTGCTAAAACTTTGGATACATTAGCAGAGTCATCTGGGACATTTATATAACATTTAGTCTCAATATTAGTATAACTTTTTCTTTGACTTACAATCAGCAAATCAAGGGCCATTAGGTTTTGGAAGACCACTTTTTGAATTGGTGGGCGACTTCATGTTAGGTTTGGTTAAAGGTGGCTACTGTATGCTTGGCTAAAGCCTCTACTTGTAATTTTATATCGATGGCTGTAAGATAGCTCCCAGGACACATATGGCTAAGGGATAAAACCATTAAGAAGCACTCTTTGCCTGGGGGCACCTGGGTGGCTCAGTCAGTTGAGTATCTGACCCTTGATTTTGATTCAGGTCATGATGTGATGGTTCATGAGTTCGAGCCCCACATCGGGGCTCTGTCCTGACAGTGCAGAGCCTGCTTGAAATTCTCTCTCTCTGTCCCTCCTCCACTCACCCACATACTCTTTCTCTCTATCTTAAAGATAAATAAACATTATAAAAAAAGAAGCCCTTTTTGCCTGATGTCTAGTCTTAATATCCTAATTATGAGGAATCACTGGGAAATGCAAGATTTCTTGTCCTGAGAGACAAAGGCATCCCCAAGTGTATTACCCCATCCAATAATAAGGATGGTGGTGGCATCAGGGCATCTATTATTTCCACAAGTTCACCCTTTGGCTTTTAAGGAGCAATTTTTTTACCCTAGCCACATAGAATTGATCAAGGTGACAACTGAGTTACACAATTGTGGGGAGTCCATTCCAATGTCAAGCTGCTTAAGTAATCATATGCCCATCGGGTCCCTTTTGTTATCCCCACAGAGTAACAAGCAGGAATATTGTCTATATAAGAGCTATTATGGCAATCCTTCTGAAGTTTACCTCAAGTTGTCTAGCTTAGGCAAACATTTAAGAAAACTCTATTTCTCCTTCTATTCTGAATGACAACCTTGTTGGATAGAGTATTCTTGGTTGCAGATTTTTCTCATTCAGCACATTGAATATGTCATGCCACTCCCTTCTGGCCTGCCAAGTTTCTGTGGAGAGATCTGCTGCTAAACTTACTTGTCTTCCCTGGTAAGTTAGTACTTCTTCTGTCTTGCTACTTTTACGATTTTTTCTTTATCATTATATTGTGCAAATTTTGCTACAATACATCTTTGTGTTGCTCTGCTTTTTTTGATTTTGACAGGAGTTCTCTGTGCCTTCTGGATTTGGATATCTGTTTCCTTCCCCTGATTAGGGCAGTTTTTAGCGATTATTTCCTCAAATAAACTTTCTTCCCCTTTTCTCTTCTCTTCTGGGACTTCTATGATATGAATGCTATTATGCTTCATGGAGCCACCGAGTTCTCTAGGTCTATATTTGTGATCCAATAGCTTTTCCCCTCTTCTTTCCAACTTCATTATTTTCCATAATTTTAGCTTCTATATCACTTATTCCTTCCTCTGCTTCTTCCATCCTTGTGATTGAATCTCAGCTATAGCATTTTTTTATTTCATCCTGACTAGTTTTTAAGTCTTTTTATCTCTATGATAAGGGACTCCCTGGTGCCATCTATGCTTTCCTAAAGCCCAGTGAGTATCCTGATTGTTGCTTTGAACTATGGATCAGGCATATTACTTATATCTGTTTCGATTAGATCCCTGGCTGTAACCTTTTCTTGTCCTTTCTTTTGGGATGAATTCCTCCATCTTGGCATTTTGTCTAGGTCTCTGTATTCTTCTATGTGTTAGGAAAGCCTGTTATGCTTCTTGCTCTTGAAAGTAATAGCTTTATAAACAAGAGGTCATATACTGTCCACGGCTTGGTGCTTCAGGGAGTGTCTCTGGTGTGTGCTGCAAGCATTCTTGCTGCTGTGTTTGGCTGTTCTTTCCCTCAAGTCAGTCATCTGCAGAGGTTCTCCTTGCCTGTAGTGGAGAGTGTTTGGACTTGGCAAAAGTGTGGTGAGTTTTAACTAGGTGTCCTCTGGTCTGATTGTTAAAAGAGGCCTGATGCTATTTCCACTAGAGCTGAAGCTTTGAAGAACTCTATGATCGACAGAAATGGTGCATGAGGTGGGGTTTGTGCTTATCTTCTGGGGGAGGGGCCCACTGATCTGGTTCTCAGGCACACCTGCCCTAGAAAAGCAGCACTTGCAGAGCAAGTGTATGGGCAGGGGTTGGTGTAAAATGTTTAGGCTGTCGCTGTTGGTGCTCTGTTGCTTTCTGAAGTTATTTTATGCTAAGAGGAAGGGGAGATAAATGGTACCAACCCCCTTCCTCATCCCTGAAAGAGGAGTTCACATCTGCCACTGTCCAGCAAGCCATTCCAGAAGAATGAACAATGTCCCCTCATGTGTCCCAGGCATTCCTCAGATCCCTGCCTTCACCATGTGTCTAGGTTTTCTGCCTGCCTGGCTGCACAGTGCACCTGTGTTCTATCCCAGGCAGGCCAACTGAGTTTTAAAACTCCAAACTTTAGGGACCTGGTGTGGTGGGGACCCAAGCTGGCCCTCTGGGGGAGGGTCTCACTGTGCTGGGACTGATGCAGGTTTGTCCCAGAAGAGCAGTCACACCAAAATGCAGGGGCATGAGATTTGGAGCAAAGTAGGCTAAAGGGCCAGTGTCCAAGTTAGCCACCATCAGCAGGTGCCTTTGCACCTATGCTGACGGGCAAGGGAGGATAATGGCACTCGCCAGCTCTTTTGTCCAGGACAGGCAATGCCAATTCTCCCAGATACACTCCAAGAATTGGGAACCATCTTTCTCAGTGCATCCCAGGGGATCTTCAGATCAAGCCATCTGCCCCAAGGCTATCTTCCATCCTTCTCCACAGAAGCACTGCAGCACCTGGCATGCTCCACACCGGCCATGCAATGGACCTCTAAAACTCCAGTCTTTTAGCCCCACTGGCAGTAAAATCTCAAAAAAATCAGCACTCCTCATTTTCCTAGTCAATGGCTTTGGGGAAGTGTTTTCTTTGTAAAATCTCCTGTGAACTCCTCTCTCACATCTCTCTCCATGACCAGGTCTCCCTCCCCTCCACAGTACCTGCTATCCTTTTCTCCCTCAAATCATAACTCCACACCTCCTACTTTCTACAATGTGGCCTCTTCTCTCCCTCTAGTTTTGCAGTTTATTCTGTCAGTTCTTAGTTTGATTTCTTGGGTATTCAGAATGTTTTGATATTTATCTAGCTGTGTTCAAAGGATACATTGAGCCTAGAGTCTCCTCCTACTCTACCATCTTAGCTCCTCCACCTAGCTTGGCCAAAAATTTAAAGACAATTAACCAAAACTAGAATCTGACATCCATAAGGATGCATTATTAAAACATATTTTTTCTCTGTAAATTTACCCTTATTTCCACAGATAGCCAAATCAATACTAATTTGTTTGTGAAAGAAATCCAGTTTTAACAAATTTGGCCTAATTATTTACATAAGCTCAGTGAGAATAGTGATTGAGCATAGAGATCCTTTGAAATCTGCTTTGCTAGAATTTTATAAGAAATCTCTAGATTGAATCTTTAGTAGCCTCTTGAGGTCACAGCCAAGCCAAATACTTGTCAGACTTTCCTGCAATACCTATGGATTTTGGTGAATTCCTCTTCTCATGGTCCCCAAAATATCCTGAGGTTCCTGAACCTTCCAGATAGTGACATTCTTTACTCACCTGATAAGGTTGCTGGAAACTCTGTAAGCAAGGTATCAAGACAACATTTCCAAGGGGTTCCATTGGCTCCATAATGTCAACCTTAATTCCTTAAAGCTGTCTGGTCATTTCTGAGTCTATGCATGTCTCTCCCAAATATGACATTCTACTCAAAGCCTTGGTAATATAACCAATGTTTCCAATGGTGTCCTGTTACAAAGAGAACAGATTCTCATCGAACTTATGCAAATAATTATAATTACCATGAAAGAAAGAATACTTACATAGAATTTTTAAATACTGGAGCGTTCAGGTAGAGAGAAGAGTTAAATGTTTCAATTAGTTCACAAAGGAATATTCTATCATATTTCTGTAAATCATGGATATTTTAAGAAAGAGTTTCCTTAATCTGGAAGAGCAAGCATTAGAGAATAAGCAATGTTTCAAGCAAGAGTCACAAAAACTATAATCATCTTCTTAATTCTTTTAGTCTTATGTTACTAATTTTTGTTCAGTTTTAATGCAGATTTCACATTAGTTCTGAAAATTTTTACCCAGTTCAGTTTTATAATTTTTAAAGATATCGAAAGCCTGTATTTGTCAAAAGTTTTTTTATGAATATCCTTGAAGATGAAACACATTTTGTGACATCAGAACAATAGCTATAAATGACAAAAAAAAACCCTCAGAAATGGACATGGTTAAAGATATGCTATGGGAATTCATTATAGTACAATTGACAAGGAAATCCAGTTATTTCTGTGACACACAGCATTTCAATAATTCAAGTAACGACCTTATACCAGGATATATTAAAACTAGACAACTTTCTTACACCACTCACAAAAATAAACTCAAAATGGATAAAGGACCTGAATGTGAGACAGGAAACCATCAAAACCCTAGAGGAGAAAGCAGGAAAAATCCTCTCTGACCTCAGCTGCAGCAATTTCTTACTTGACACATCTCCAAAAGCAAGGAAATTAAAAACAAAAATGAACTACTGGGACCTCATGAAGATAAAAAGCTTCTGCATTGCCAAGGAAACAATCAACAAAACTAAAAGACAACCAACAGAATGGGAAAAGATATTTGCAAATGACATATTGGACAAAGGGCTAGTATCCAAAATCTATAAAGAGCTCACCAAACTCCACACCCGAAAAACAAATAATCCAGTGAAGAAATGGGCAGAAAACATGATAGACACTTCTCTAAAGAAGACATCCAGATGGCCAACAGGCACATGAAAAGATGGTTCAACGTCGCTTCTGATCAGGGAAATACAAATCAAAACCACACTCAGATACCACCTCACGCCAGTCAGAGTGGCCAAAATGAACAAATCAGGAGACTATAGATGCTGGAGAGGATGTGGAGAAATGGGAACCCTCTTGCACTGTTGGTGGGAATGCAAATTGGTGCAGCCGCTCTGGAAAACAGTGTGGAGGTTCCTCAAAAATTAAAAGTAGATCTTCCCTATGACCCAGCAATAGCACTGCTAGGAATTTACCCAAGGGATACAGGAATTATGATGCATAGGGGCACTTGTACCCCAATGTTTATAGCAGCACTCTCAACAATAGCAAAATTATGGAAAGAGAGTAAATGTCCATCAACTGATGAATGGATAAAGAAATTGTGGTTTATATACACAATGGAATACTACGTGGCAATGAGAAAGAATGAAATATGGCCTTTTGTAACAACGTGGATGAAACTGGAGAGTGTTATGTTAAGTGAAGCAAGTCATAGAGAGAAAGATACCATGTTTTCACTCTTCTGTGGATCCTGAGAAACTTAACAGAAGACCATGGGGGAGGGGAAGAAAAAAAAAGAGGTTAGAGAGGGAGGGAGGCAAACTATAAGATACTTTTAAAAACTGGGAACAAACTGAGGGTTGATGGGGGGTGGCAGGGAGGCGAGGGTGGGTGATGGGTATTGAGGAGGGCACCTGTTGGGATAAGCACTGGGTGTTGTATGGAAACCAATTTGACAATAAATTTCATATTTAAAAAAAAATAAAAAATTAAAAAATAATAAATAAAATAAAATAAAATAAAAGCTTCTTTGGGCTAAGAAGCCAAAAAAATAAATAAATAAAATAAAACTTCAGTAATTTCACCTATTTTCTAGAATAGTTATAGCATTTTCCCATATAATACAACCTAAAGCTTAGCATTATTGGTTTCACAGTGCTTTCCAAGTAATTTAACATAACAAATAAGCCTAATTAGGCAAAAACAAAAGGACTTCCTTTACAATTCAAATCTCAGGAAAGTTTGTTAAAAACCCTCAGAAGGTTTTAAAGCACAGACCTAAATAAGATTACAGATAATTATAAATTTTGAGAAGTTTTAACTTTAAATAATCAAAGACCTGATAAAGACAAAGTATAGCAATTTTGGTTTTTCTGAGCAGATAAAGAAAAGAAAAATAAATCTTTTTTTATATATTTTTTAACTTTTTAAAATGTTTATTTATTTTTGAGACAGAGAGACAAAGACAGAGCACTAGTTGGGGAGGGGTAGAGAGACAGGGAGACACAGAATCCTAAGCAGGTTCCAGGCTCTGAACTGTCAGCACAGAGCCTGATGCAAGGGTCCAACTCACAAACCATGAGATCATGACCTGAGCCAAAGTAGGACACTTAACTGACTGAGCCACCCAGGCACCCCTGTGTATACTTTCTTACCAAGAGCAAACCAATAATCAAAACAAAAACAAAAACAAAACCTTTGTCCTTTTTTACAGAGAGAAAAGAAGAATTTCAATCTTATACCACAGTACTTTTTAAATCTATTCATTATTTTCATTCCATCCATCAAATGAAGGGACATACATTCATTTCAGCCTTAGTCCTGCCCCCACATAAAATTATTTTCCAAAGATTTCCCTTTTATGTGGCTTTGAAGTGCTGGAGGTTCAGAGCCAACAGCCAAGAAAGAATTCTTGAAGACATCTTTGATGCAAAAAAGGTGATTTTAATAAAGCCACGGGACAGGACCTGTGGGCAGAAAGAGCTGCGTTGGGTTTGTGAGGAGAGATTGGATGTATACTATGGAGTTGGGGAAGTAAAGCCAAAAGGAAGGCCTCCAAAAGACTTTGATATGCTAAAGAGGACTCAAGAGATGCCAGAGGCATTGCTATTGTCAAGCTTAGGTTGTTTTCCTTCTAGTAAGGCATTAACATTAAGACAGTAGGGAGTTCCTGGAGAAATGTTATAATCTGTTTGCCTCACGTATTTGTCAATGGGCTGCAGGTTATGAAAAAAATTTAATTTTACTTTCCATTTCCTTCTTGCCTTTGTTCCCCATATCACTATAGAAGGGCAGGTGATATTAGGGGCTCTGGAAACTGAGTCTATAGGTTTCTGGAGATCAGGCTATTGATAAGATTGCCTTTTACTTGTAATTTACTAAGACATTTGTAAACTGATGGAGACTCATGCCCTGCATGACTGTGATCTCTATCAGCTAACCATTTGTTTTCTTTACTTTGTTCTTGGGCAGCCAGGAGTATGTGAGGAATATCACACATATCCCACCCTGGGTGATAATGCTAGTTTGTGTTTTGCCCTCAGCTTGCCTTATGGTCCCTCATCACTTTCACAAACCTTCTACAACTTTCTTTTGAACACAGATTTTGTCCTAAGCCTTTTCTCTTTAAATAACCAGTCTCATTTTAGGACAAAATTACTTTCTTTTTCCCTTAACAAAATGTATTCCCATTCCCATTAACCCAGAAAATGAATGAGGGAGAATCACATACAACATGAGTAATGTGGGTTCATTAGGAGAAGGAAAAGTGACAGAGTTAGCATCCCCTTCATTAGGGATGGCCTGTGATTCCTCTGGCAAACTGGGTCTATTAGGAGGAGGACATCTATTTAGATAAGCATCATCCAATATGTTGGGAGGGGTTTATTAGCCTGGTTAGTGGCCAAACACATTCTGCAAGAGGCCCTTAGGTGGGGATCCTGACTTAGGGCCATGAAGGCCTGAACAACGGGTATCTCCATCCATTTTCCCTGTTTCATGCAAAAGAGATCTAATTAATAGATCATATTGAAGCCTAATGTCCCATTAATTGGCCATTTTTTCTCATCTCCTAAGGAGTACTGAGGCCATGCAGTGTTACAGATCAGTTTTTTTCTTTTTTCCTTTTCTTTTTTTTAATCTTTTTTTTTCTTAAATCTTAAAATCTGAAGTATTTCCAGTGGGTTAAGGGAGAATCTTTGGGAAGTGAAGGAGAAGAAGAAGAAGGAGGATGGGGAACAAGAGGTCATTACCAAGAAAAATCCTCCCTCCCAACTCCCAGATGGCATCCCACATAGAATATATCAGAGGTTCCTAGTGTCAAAGGGACTAGAAGCCTCCCTCAAACAAAAATTGGTATGAACACACCCTTGCCCTATAAAAGAGATGCTGTGTCCTCCCACTTCCCCCATTGCATTCTAGACTACAAATGGATGCTGGTGAATGGACCACAATACCATGTAGTGCCAAGAAGATCCTGCTGTTTTTAACCTATGGAAAACACTAGAAAAGTTTTGCAAGGGTAAATTATTCAATGTTGTAATGTAAGTAGTCAATAAGGGACATGATGAAAAATAGTAAATATAGAAATACATCATGGTTGGGGCACCTGGGTGGCTCAGTTGGTTAAGCTTCTGACTTCAGCTCAGGTCATGATCTCACAGTTCATGAGTTTGAGCCCTGCATTGGGCTTCATGCTGAGACTGTGGAGCCTGTTTGGTATTCTCTTTATCCCACTCCCTTTCTCTCTCTGCTCCCCTACTCATGCTTTCTCTCTGTCAAATAAATAAACTTAAAAATTAAAAACAAAAAGAAAAACAAACAAAAAAAGAAATCCATCATGGTCTAAGCAACATTCCAACACATATAGTCTTTTAAAGCCAACTTCCTTAAGAAATGGTCTCCAGTTGGCTTTTTCCCCCTGTTGTGTTTTAATTCATTTTGGGTATTGATTTGGGCCAGCTCTGAACAGAGGTCTTGTGGCCAGAAGTGGCTAGACCAGAGATGTGAAGAGGATCACATTAGATAGATGAGGAAGAAAACTTACAAATGGGAATCTTAAGATTGACAGGTGCCCTAGTGACTTAAGTGACTGTCCGATACCTCAGAAAGACAGTTTTATATAAGAATGGGAATAAAGAGAGGGCATCAAGTTTCTGGGTCTCATTACCAGTGTACTAGCTTCCAGTCAAAAGACAGGCTTTTATTCCTCCCCATAGAGTAACAATGGGCTAGAGGATTTGCAGCCTGAACAATTGACATGAGTGTTCCAGACTGTACTCCTTGAAAACCCCTCGATTAAAGTAAAAGAAGAGAAGAGATGGTATCTTACCAAATTTGCCTCAAAGCTTGAAGTCCAGATAAGAAGACAGGACCCACATTCAGCACCAAAATGATGTGGGGTCATGAGCAAATGATAAAGAAAAACTTTCTGAGATGTTTTTGGTGCAAAATGGTGTTTTTATTAAAACATGGGGACAGTGCCTATGGAGAGAAAGAGCTGCACTTTTGCTGTGTGAAGCTGGTGTTATATGCTTAGTGCTCAAGGGGGAGGGGATGTGTAGGGAGTATTAGATCATAAATACCTTCTTCGAATTCCTAGTTGTAAAACTACTTTCCTAAGATTTCTCTGGTGCTTATGATTCAGTTCAATATTAGTTATCAGTGAAATATACAGGCAGTCATGAGACTCTTTAAGAATTCAGTTACGGAAAGACAGATATATTATTTCACTCATAAATGGAATTTGAGAAACAGATGAACATAAGGGAAGGGAAGGAAAGATAAGATAAAAACAGAGATGGAGGCAAACCATAAAAGACTCTTAAATACAGAGAACTAACTGAGGGTTGATGGGTAGGTTAAATGGGGGATGAGCATTAAGGAGGGCACTTGTTGGGTTGAACACTGAGTATTATATGTAAGTGACAAATCACTGAATTCTAATCCTGAAACCAATACTAAACTGTATGTTAACTAACTTGAAGATAATAATAAAAAAAAAAAGAATGTAGCAATCAGCACTTACTTGATCTTATCAAAACCATGCAGGCTACAGGACAGCCTTCTCGGCTAAAGGTGAACATTTTTCTGCTTCTATCCATCATAATTTGTGAACTCTAATCAATCCTTATATTAAAGAGATGTTTATATTTTTTCTATTTCTCATAAAAGGAAATTAGGAAAAGGAGCAGCTAAGGGAAATGCTTATAGCCATACATAGCTTAAGTAGCAGAACCACACTCAAACCCCATTTGTGTTTTTGAATGATTCTGTGATTGGAAAACTTATTCTTGAAGCACCTCATTTTAATCCATAAAAAAATATAATAGCTGGAATGCAGGTCATGATGTCTGTCTGGATTTTTCCCTCACAGAGAAACTATTGCAAACTTTTCTTCAATTACAAATTGTCATGTCTGTCCCACCTTGCCTTACTCCTATGTATCCCAGAAAGAATGTGGTGGCTTCTTGAAAAGGAGATTACAGGAGTAACAACAAAGGGGATTTTCTCTTTGCTTTTTAATTCTGATATGAACCGTAACATAAAGCCATTCTGCCTCTCTAGGCTGAATATTTATGTTGGACAGAAACTGTATGTATGTGTGTACACTGATACATTTGTGTGCTACTTGTCAACCCTCATTATGTTTTTTTTTTCAAAATTCTTAACCTATCTGTAAGAGTCATACACTGAATACTTTTATTTATTGACAGTGTATGGATTTTAGGAAAGCAGATTCTACAATGTCACTGAATCAAATTCATTTCTTAGTGACTGCCAAACACAAGGTAGTCTGTGGGAGTTCAGTCTCAAGACTCTTTTTCTACTCACTATTATCTTCATATATATATTTCCATATATTGATCTGTTTTGGCCCAGACATTAACTCCATGTGAGGCTTGCCTCTTTTTGTATCTGAAGGGTTTGCAATCCCTCTTTCTGACATACCCTCATAAAAACCTATTAAAACAAAAGTGCTTCTAATCACAACTTACTTATTGTTAAAAGAAAAAAACATTTCCCATATATTGCTTTGGCTCTGTGTTCTATATACAGTCATCACAATGTCATGTTCTGAAATCTTTTCTACTTCAGTCATCCAGTTGTAGCAATGTTAGTCACATATGAGACTTAGTGGTCTTGCACAATGTTGGTGTTCTAAATGATAAAGTTAATGTGCAATGGACAGTATATATTCATCATGTGGTTCAAGTGTCGAAGGAGTTTCTTGTTGATTGGTTGTAGTGACTTATGCCTGGAGGGTGAAGTAAGAAAGCAGTGTTAGGAATTGACTGAAACTTCTGTGCATCAGGGTCTGCTACCAGAAATTCCTATGACACAACTTCAGTAAAACTGAATGTATGTTTCTGTTGGCCAGTGGTGGCAAACAGTAGAGCCTTCTTGACATGGAAGTCAGTCCTGAGGTACTCAGTGAAGGGCATCTCAGATATTTTATTAATACCTCCTGCCTGAGTCTGGGGAATAACCTGTGGCAACTGAATGTTGGAAGTAATTTTTGAAGTTTTCGATTTGGACACCCCTTCAAGAGCAAGCATGTTCTTGGTTCTAAATTAATCCTGATTGTGGGTCTGATGGGAAATCTGAGCCTACAAAAAATCCTAAACTTTCTGCATTACCATTGTTGCAAAAGTTTGTTCCATGAAATACCTATTATTTAAAGGTTGCTGGTATGTTCCTGAATGTGGTTTTGTTCATTCGCTATTAGGAGTAGTATAGGTAAAAGTGGCTGACCTCTCAACTATGAATCTGACTCTGAGAGTGAACGTATATTTCACACTTTCCATACAATGCTACACTAATGCAGGAAGTATGTTAACATTTTGTTTTTTATGACAACTATTTATGCTATCGTTTCCTGATAGATTGATCAGTTAGAATTATAGGCAGAAAAGGTGGAAAATCTGTATCAATTACAGGCCTGTTTAAAGTCTATCAACAGTGTGTTTCTGTGTGTCTGTGTTTGTGGGTTGAGGTATATATTGGGAGTCGAGGGTGTTTTATCCATCACTTTTTGTGGGAGACACACTGGCAGCTCTTGTAAGAGGATCCTGGAAAGACTGAGTTACCAGTCAGTATTTTTCCTGTTTTGAATCAGTGACCTAATATGATTAGACCCTTATGACAGGTGAGCAATTCAATATCTAATAAAACAGACATCTCTATACTTTTCTACACAAGCATCCTTGTTTAAGAAAACTTTTTTTTTGTACTTTAAACATGTGTCATATGTCATTATGTGCCTGCATACAGTTATAATCATTTTTGCACTCTAAGAAACATATCCAAACATTAAATTATAAAACAAGAGTTGACAAATTTTTTCAGTGAAATTTCAGATACTAGATACCCTATGTTTGGTGATCATACAAGTCTCTATCCTAATTGCTCAATTGTGTCATTGTAACAGGAAAGCAGCCATAGACATGAAAATTAAAAAATTAGGGATAGCTACACTCTAATAAAAAAAAATTTTAAGTGAGGAGGCCAGATACAACCATCAGACTTTTAGTTCACTGACACCCAGTTATAAAGGATTAGATTTTAAATGTTTTGAAAAATCTAATATTACATTTCTGTGCTCCAATACATCATCATCTTGCTTACTGTTACTAGCATAGCTGCACATCACTTTGGAAACCAGTTCTCTTAATGGATATATGTCTTTTCCCACAAGTAATTTAAATATCAATACGGCTTTTGCTTGCCTATATCATAAAGCACAATTCCCTTAACAAAGACTGTTTTATGTTAGCTTGGGTGCCTGCTAGTAGATATTGTTGATGATGCCATTAGTAATTCATTCCATCAATAGTTTTGAAAGGAATGCATGGTCTCTTCAGTAGTTATTGCTGACTTCCTTGTATGAAATATGTGTAGAGGAAGCAGATGGTAGATAAGGGATATTTGAATCTCACAATCAACATTCCCCAAGTTTGCATAGGTGATGTGGCCAGGACTATGACATACTATTTGTTTTTTACCACCCATTTGAATCTGATCATTAAGAATGCTACAGGAAGACAGAAAATCAACAGGTGAGAGAAGCCGGTTGCGATTTCCTTTCTGATTCCTTTTGCTACCAGTGTCATCCCAATAAAAGGCCTTTCATCCAACCATGTCATGTAGTTTTCATAGGGGCAGGAAAGATCATTTTGCAGATATTCCTCTAATTCCAGGGATACTGGACATCACACTCCATCAGAAAATATGCTCAAATTCACTAATCATTAAAGAAATGCACATTAAAGCCACAGTGCCATACTACTTCACACCTGTTAGGATGGCTATTATCCAACAAAACCAAACAAAACAGAAAATATCAAGTATTGACAAGAATGTGAAGAAATTTGAACCCTGTGCACTACTGGTGGAAATGTAAACTGTGGAAGTTGTCATGAACAACAATATGTGAATCATCAAAAAACTAAAAATAGAATTAAAAATAAAATTAAAATAAAACAATATTATATTAAAAAATTAAATATAATTTTACAAATGAAAAATAGATTTATGACCCAACAATTCTACTTCTGGGTATATACACCCAAAATAATTAAAGTCAGGGACTCAAGTAGTTACTTGTACACCCATGTTTATAGCAGCATTATTCACAATAATCAAAATGCAGAACTAACTCATGTCCATTTTGAGATGAATTAATAAACAGAATGTGGTGTGTACATAAAATGGAAAATTATCCAGACTTAGTAAGGAAGGAGATTCTGATACATGCTACAATAATGCTGAATCTTATAGAAATTACACTAAGTGAAATAGGCCAGTCACAAAAAGACCAATAATGTATGATTCCACTTATGTGAGTCCTAAAGTACACCAAATTCATACAGTATTCAAATTCATAGAGATAGAAAGTTGAATGTTGATTTCCAGGGGCTGGGTGGAGGACAGAATGAGGAGTTATTACTTAATGGATA
Source organism: Neofelis nebulosa (assembly GCF_028018385.1). Classification (NCBI taxonomy): domain Eukaryota; kingdom Metazoa; phylum Chordata; class Mammalia; order Carnivora; family Felidae; genus Neofelis; species Neofelis nebulosa. The sequence goes on from NC_080800.1 coordinate 86,584,655, forward strand.
CAGAGTTTCAATTTTGCAAGATAAAAATTTTCTGGTGATGGATGGTGGTAATATATGTACAATATGATTGTACCTAATGCCACTGAACTTGTGCACTTAAAATGGCTAAATGGTAAATTCTGTGATATGTATATTATATCACAATTAAAAATATAAGATTGCTTGAGGTGCAGACCTTCAGCTGGGACCTGCATGTCATCATTCATATTTTTTGAGACCCTTAAAAACTGAGAACAAACTAAGGGCTGATGGGGGGTGGGAGGGAGAGGAGGTAAGGTGATGGGCATTGAAGAGGGCATCTTTTGGGATGAACACTAGGTGTTGTATGGAAACCAATTTGACAATAAATTTCATTTATTAAAAAAATAAAAATAAATAAATAAAATAAAATAAAACATTTTGTTTCCCAACACCAAATCTATGACTGTTAGAGAAGGAAGAAGCTGTGGAGGAAAGAGTACTAACTGTACCACAAAATCTCAACATAAAATAATTAACAAAAACATGTTTAGTAAAATGGGAACAGTCTTACCCCATATTACACGGATGATGGTAGGTCTTGTTCTGCGAGCTAGATCTCTTGATTCTCATTTTGTTGTCCAACAGAGACTTTACCCTGGTCAGCACTTCTGGGGTGCACTGGTCTTTCAGGGCTCAAATGACATCAAATGTAGTGATACAGGTACTGTGCATATCTAGCATCAATCCATGAAATACAAAGTAGGAAGGAATTATATTCCCAATTTAATTATATCCCAATTTAATTGGTTTGATTAATACTTTTCCTCACTTGAACTCTAGAATGTATATTACCTTGAAAAAGAAATAATAACTTAATCTCATCCATATTATAGATGTCATTATTATTTTCCCCTTTTTCTGCATATCAAAAATATTTTCATGTTATGTTATTTAGTTTATTCCAGTCCTTTCTTACTTCAGAACAATGCAAACTACTGCTTTCATGATAATATCCTTTTTAGACACATAAATTTAATGGTACTGTGTTTGTATGTGTGTGTGTGTGTGGGGGGGGGTGATGACATAGTTGTATGTATGAAACATAACTGAGCTCTTTAATGTAATGTATTTTTTATTCTAAAACAACATTAATGAGTTTATAGAGACTATAAAATACATAGAGGGATATACAGAGAAGATGTTCATTGTAGATATTCATTGTTAATATGATGGTGTATGGGCTTCCAACAAATTTTCTATGCAATCATATGCACATATATATGTATTACATGAAACTATATTTCTTCAGTCAGTAGCATATTTGAACATTTTTTTCATGTAAGTTAATATTTTCAACATCATTAGTATTGCATCTCTTTCATTATTTTTTATTAAAAAAATTTTTAATGTTTATTTTTGAGAAAGAGAGAGACAGAATGTGAGGGCGGGGGGTGGGCAGAGAGAGAGATGGATACACAGAATCTGAAGCAGGCTTCAGGCTCTGAGCTGTCAGCACAGAGTCCGACACGGAGCTCGAACTCCCAAACCATGAGATCATGACTTGAGAAGAAGTGGGGCACTTAACCAACTGAGCCACTCAGAAGCGCCTATTGCATCTCTTTTGAAAAGATTTCCTTGATGGTTCCAGAATGTATTTTTAAAAATCTCAAACAATACAGAAATGAGTAATGTGCAATATGAAATTTTTCTCTCAACCTCTCACTTGCCAACTTCCCATTCAGATATACTGTGTTAATGGGTTGGCAGATATTTTTCCAGTTTTCTGTATACACTGTAGAAATATATATTATAATTCACTTGTATATTTCAGTGCATGTATTATTGACTTCAAATTTTACATTTCATAATATAAAAGTTATATCAATAATAAATATATATTTGCATGTTTGTTTACACATATTCGTATATACTATGTAATATATAATAATATTTACATATACATATTTTGGAAATAATCTGTATAAGCATTTTTCTTGGATGGCATGCATGATCTTACAGTTTTGGAGGCCACAGTTTCAGACCACTCAAGGAAAAACTGGCTCTCAAAATACAGATTCATTTGAGGACACAGAAAAAAGAAACGAAAAACTCGTGAGTCACTCATTTCAGTCTTTCCACAGCAGGATTTGTAAGCTTTTTCCACAAAATTGAATTGATCAGCCACCAAAACAAAACCTCCCCATAGTCCAACACACACATGCCCCACATTTACAAGAGGCCTAACATATTGATGTGCATATCTTATGCTCACTGCCTGTACACATTTCTGCAAATATTTGTTTCTAGTATAAATGTGATTTATTTTAACCTTCACTTATTTACTTATTACCTAAATATTCACAGGGAAATGTGAAATGGTGTTTAAAATTAATAATTAAATTATATATGTATATATATGCATAGATGTATTTATATACATGTATATATGTAATATAATTACAATACTGATATATATCAATATCTATATAGATATAGATATATAGATATAGATAGATATAGATATAGATATAGATATAGATATAGATATAGATATAGATATAGATATATCAGCATATATATATCAGTATTCCAATCACCCAGAAATGTTTTTTGTAGAATCAAGTCCACATAACCCAGAATTTTTATTCTATGTATACATATTATTACATAAGATATCAAGAGGCATTTATTTTATTTTTTAATGTAATTTATTGTCAGGTTGGCTAACATACGATGTATACAGTGTGCTCTTGGTTTTGGGGGTAGATTCCCATGATTCATCGCTTACATACAACCAAGTGCTCATCCCAACAAGTACTCTCCCCAATGCCCATTACTCATATTCCCCTCCCCCACATGACCCCCATCAACTTTCAGATTCTTCTCTGTATTCAAGAGTCTCTTATGGTTTGCCTCCCTCTATGTTTTTATATGATTTTTGCTCCCCTTCCCTTATGTTTATCAGTTTTGTATCTTAAATTCCACATATGAGTGAATTCATATATTTGTCTTTCTCTGACTTATTTCACTTAGCATAATACCCTCCAGTTCCATCCAAGTTGCTGCAAATGGCAGGATTTCATTCTTTCTCTTTGCCAAGTAGTATTCCATTGTATATATAAACCATGTCTTCTTTATCTATTCATCAGTTGATGGACAAACCACATCTTCTTTATCCATTCATCAGTTGATGGACATTTAGGCTCCTTCCATAATTTGGCTATTGTTGAAAGTGCTGCTATAAACACTGGGGTACATGTGTCCCTACGAATCAGCACTCCTGTATCCTTTGGATAAATTCCTAGTAGTGTTATTGCTGGGTCATAAGGTAGTTCTATTTTTAATTTCTTGAGGAACCTCCACACTGTTTTCCAGAGCGGCTCCACCAGTTTGCATTCCCAACAACAGCGCAAGAGGGTCCCATTTCTCCACATCCTCGCCAGCATGTGTTGTTACCTGAGTTGTTCATTTTAGCTACTCTGACTGGTGTGAGGTGATATCTCAGTGTGGTTTTGATTTGTATTTCCCTGATGATGAGTGATGTTGAGCATCTTTTCATGTGTTTGTTGGCCATCTGGATGTCTCTTTTGGAAAAGTGTCTATTTGTGTCTTCTGCCCAATTCTTCACTGGGTTATTTGTTTTTCAGGTGTTGAGTTTGGTAAATTCTTTATACATTTTGGATACTAGCCCTTTAGCCGATATGTCGTTTGCAAATATCTTTTCCCATTCTGTCGGTTGCCTTTTAGTTTTGTTGATTGTTTTCTTTGCAGTGCAGAAGCGTTTTATCTTGACGAGGTCCCAATAGTTCATTGTTGCTTTTAATTCCCTTGCCTTTGGAGACATGTCAAGCAAGAAATTGCTGCGGCTGATGTCAAAGAGGTTGTTGCCTATTTTCTCCTCTAGTATTTTGATGGTTACCTGTCTCACATTTAGGTCTTTCACCCATTTTGAGTTTATTTTTGTGTATGGTGTAAGAAAGTGGTCTAGTTTCATTCTTCTGCATGTTGCTGTCCCGGTCTCCCAGCACCATTTGCTAAAGAGACTGTCTTTTTTCTATTGGATACTCTTTCTTGCTTTGTCAAAGATTAGTTGGCCATACATTTATGGGTCCAATTCTGGGTTCTCTATTCCATTGGTCTATGTGTCTGTTTTTGTGCCAATACCATACTTTCTTGATGATTACAGCTTTGTAGTAAAGGCTAAAGTCTGGGATTGTGATGCTTCCCGCTTTTGTTTTCTTTTTCAACATTACTTTGGCTATTTGGGGTCTTTTGTGGTTCTGTACAAATTTTAGGATAGTTCGTTGTAGCTTTGAGAAAAATGCTGGTGCAATTTTGATTGGGATTGCATTGAATGTGTACATTGCTTTGGGTAGTATTGACATTTTAACAATGTTTATTTTTCCAATCCATGAGCATGGAGTGTTTTTCCATTTCTTTGTGTCTTCTTCAATTTCCTTCATAAGTTTTCATAGTTTTCATCATACATATCCTTTACATCTTTGGTTAGGCTTATTCCTAGGTATTGTACGGTTCTTGGTCCAATTGTAAATGGGATCTATTTCTTGATTTCTCTTTCTGGTGCTTCATTATTGGTGTATAGAAATGCAACCAATTTCTGTACATGGATTTTGTACCCTGTGACTTTGCTGAATTCATGTACCAGTTCTAGTAGCTTTTTGTTGCAGTGTTTTGGGTTTTCCATGTAGAGTATCATGTCACCTGAGAAAAATGAAAGTTTGACTTCTTCTTTGCCAAGTTGGATGCCTTTTATTTAATTTTGTTGTGTGGTTGCTAATGCTAGGACTTCCAACATCATGTTAAACAACAGTGGTGAGAGTGGACATCCCTGTCGTGTTCCTGATCTCAGGGGGAAAGCTCTCAGTTTTTCCCCATTAAGGACAATATTAGCTGTGGGCTTTTCATATATGGTTTTTATGATATGTATGTATGTTCCTTATATCCTGACTTTCTCGCGGGTTTTTAAGAAAGAAGGCTGAATTTTGTCAAATGCTTTTTATGCATCTATTGACAGGACCATACGGTTCCTATCTTTTCTTTTATTCCTGTGATGTATCACATTGATTGATTTGCAAATATGGAACCAGCCCTGCAGCCCAGGAATGAATCCCACTTCATCATGGTGAATAATTCGTTTTATATGCTGTTGAATTTGACTTAGTATCTTGTTCAGAATTTTTGCATCCATGTTCATCAGGGATATTGGCCTGTAATTCTCCTTTTTTGTGGGGTCTCTGGTGTGGGAATCAAGGTAATGCTGGCTTCATAGAATGAGTCTGGAAATTTTCCTTCCATTTCAATTTTTTGGAAAAGTTTGAGAAGGATAGGTATTAACTCTGCTTTAAATGTCTGGTAGAATTCCCCTGGGAAGCCATCTGGCCCAGGACTCTTATTTGTTGAGAGATTATTGATAACTGATTCAATTTCTTCATTAGTTATGGGTCTGTTCAAAATTTCTATTTCTTCCTGTTTGATTTTTGTAGTGTGTGGGTGTTTAGGAATTTGTCCATTTCTTCCAGGTTGTCCAGTGTGTTGGCATATAATTTTTCATAGTATTCCCTTATAATTGCTTGAATTTCTGATGGGTTGGTTGTAATAAATCCATTTTCATTTGTGATTTTATCTATTTGGGTCCTCTCTCTTTTCTTTTTGAGAATCCTGGCTAGAGGTTTATCAATTTTGTTTATTCTTTCAAAAAACCAACTCTTAGTTTCATTGTTCTGTTCTGTTGTTTTGGATTCTATATTATTTATTTCTGCTCTGATCTTTATTATTTCTCTTCTTCTGCTGGCTTTGGGGTGTCTTTGCTGTTCTGCTTCTAGTTCCTTTAGGTGTGCTGTTAGATTTTGTATTTGGGATTTTTCTTGTTTCTTGAGATAGACCTGGATTGCAATGTATTTTCTTCTTATGACTGCCTTTGCTGCATCCCAAAGGGTTTGGATTGTTGTGTTTTCATTTTCATTTGTTTCCATATATTTTTTAATTTCAACTTTAATTGCCTGGTTGACCCATTCATCTTTAGTAGGATGTTCTTTAACCTCCTTGCTTTTGGAGGTTTTCCAGACTTTTTCCTGTGGCTGATTTCAAGTTTCATAGCATTGTGATCTGAAAGTGTGTATGGTATAATCTCAATTCTTTTATATTTATTGAGGGCTGTATTATGACCCAGTACATGATCCCTCTTGGAGAATTTTCAATGTGCACTCAAGAAGAAAGTATATTCTGCTGCTTTAGGATGAAAAGTTCTAAATATATCTGTCAAGTCCATCTGATCCACTGTATCATTCAGGGCCCTTATTTCTTTGCTCATTTTCTGTATAGATGATATATCCATTGTTGTAAGTGGGGTATTAAAGTCCCCTGCAATTAACACATTCTTATCAATAAGCTTGCTTATGTTTATGATTAATTGTTTTATATATTTGGGTGCCAACGAATTTGGTGCATATACATTTATAATTGTTCTTCTTGATGGGTAGACCCTGTAATTATCATATAATTCCCTTCTTCATCTCTTGTTGCAGCCTTTAATTTAACATCTAGTTTGTCTTATATAAGTATGTCTACTCCAGCTTTCTTTTGACTTCCAGTAGCATGATAGATAGTTCTCCATCCCCTCACTTTCAATCTGAAGGTGTCCTCAGGCCTAAAATGAGTCTGTTGTAGACAGCAAATAGATGGGTCATGTATTTTTTATCCATTCTGATACCCTATGTCTTTTGGTTGGAGCATTTAGTCCATTTACATTCAGTGTTATTATTGAAAGATATGGGCTTAGAGTCATTGTGTTATCTGTAGGTTTCATGCTTGTTTTTGATGTCTCTGGTACTTTGTGGTCCTTGCAACATTTCACCCACAGAGTCCCCCTTAGGATCTCTTGAAGGGCTGGCTTAGTGGTGATGAATCCCTTCAGTTTTTCTTTGTCTGGGAAAATCTTTATCTCTCCTATTCTGAATGACAGGCTTGCTGGATAAAGGATTCTTGGCTGCATATTTTTCTTATTTGTCACATGAAGATTTCCTGGCATTCTTTTCTGGCCTGCCAAGTTTCAGTATATAGATCTGCTACTATCCTTATGTGTATACCTTTGTATGTTAAGGCCGGTTTATCCCTAGTTGCTTTCAGAATTCTCTCTTTATCCTTGTATTTTGCCAGTTTCACTATGATATGTCATGCAGAAGGTTGATTCAAGTTATGTCTGAAGGGAGTTCTCTGTGCCTCTTGGATTTCAATGTCTGTTTCCTTCCCCAGATTGGGGAAGTTCTCAGCTATGGTTTGTTCAGAATACCTTCAGCCCCTTTCTCCCTCTCTTCTTCTTCTTCTGGAATTCCTATGGTACAGACATTGGTCTGTTTGAATCACTTAGTTCTCTAATTCTCCCCTCATGATCCTGGATTTTTTTATCTCTCTTTTTCTCAGCTTCCTCTTTTTCCATAATTTTACCTTCTAATTCACCTATTCTCCCTTCTGCCTCTTCAATCTGCACTGTGGCTGCCTCCATTTTATTTTGCATCTCATTTATAGCATTCTTTAATTCATCATGACTATTTTTTAGTTCCTTGATCTCTGTAGCAATAGATTATCTGATGTCTTGTATGCTTTTTTCAATCCCAGCGATTAATCTTATGACTATTATTCTAAAATCTTGTTCAGTTATGTTGTTTTTATGTGTTTTGATCAATTCTTTAGCTGTCACTTATTCCTGGAGTTTCTTTTGAGAAGAATTCTTCCATTTTGTCATTTTGGCTAGTTTTCTGTCCCTTATAAGTTTTAAAAGCTTGTTATGTGCTCTGCACCTGAAAGCACTGCAATATTAATGGTCAGGGTCATACACTGTCCAGGCCTGGCCCTTCCGGAGGTTTTTTTGGAGAGTATTACTTCAGGAGGTGTTGTGACTTTGGTTAGTTATTTCCCTACTTGTAGTGATGTTTTGGACCCTCCATCAGATGTGCTTTGATCTGTTCCTTTAAGTAGCCCTGGAAAGGAAATAAACAAACAAACAGGAAACAAAAACATGAAAACACACAAACAAATAAAACAAACAAACACAAATCCAAAAGCAAAAACCAGAAACACCAGCTAAAAGTAAAGAACAGGGTGGAGGCAGTGCTGATGGAAGAGCATATACAGAGAGAAATGACAAAGGTGGGGAAAAAGAAAAAATAAACACTGGCCAGGCAGAGGGACTAAAAGCCATAATCCAGAGAAAGAGAAAGGAAAATAAAGAAGGAGGCGGGGACAGGGGAGGGGGAGGAAACAAAGATAAAGTTTCCCAAACAGAAATACTACACAGCTTGATTATTCCAGAGAGACAGAAAAGAAAGTAAAGAAGGAGGTGTAGAACACTCTTCATACATGAAGAGAATGGATTAAATATGTCTGCTTAAACAAACCAACAACCAGAGTACCCAGACTAGAGGAGGGAAGAGATAAGAAAGAGAAAAGAAAAAAAGAATATATCTAAATAACAAGAATTGTCCGGGAATTAATCCAGGCAATGCAGCAATGCTGGTGTGGAGGAGGGGGCCATCTGGTTCCAAGCAGTTACCTGGCTTGGAGAGGCATGGTTTGGTGTGGGCATCTCCACTGTGGGCTCCGCAATCCAATCTCTGAGGTCCCACTTTGGTGGTGGTGGGGAGAAAAATGGCGACCCCCAGTCTCTTCTCCATGGACCTGGTGTCCAAATCACTCCATTCGAGCCATCCTCACTGTGAGGCGGGTGCAGACGGGATGGTCCTTCTCGTTCTGCCAACTCCTGTGAGCTGGCGCTTGGCTAGGATTCAAATTCCTTCTCTGTGAGCCCAGGTACTGGGAACACACCTCTCCATGCCACCGGTTATGTGGCCCTGGCTGGTTTGTCTTGTCCCACAGTACTTCAGGAAGGGAACTGCTTTCTCCTACTGGAGACTGCACCCCTGACCTAGCCACCAAGCCCAGGGATGATGGAAGCAGGCAGGCTGTGTCCTATGCCACAGCACTCCAGGGAGTGTGTCACTTTCTCCTACTGTGGACTGCACCCCTGGCTTAGCCACCAAGCCTGGGGCTGGATCCCCTTTTTCCCCAGGTGCACGAACAGGGCAGCTCCAGTCCAGAGAAAGCCCCACAGATATAGGATCCCTCTCTGTCCCAGTCCAGGCTTTTCTTTTGACTAGATGAAGTCCTATGCTTCCCCAGCCTCTCTTTCTCTTCCCTTTGTCTCTCCACAGAAGGGGATCCCTCCCTTCCACCTACACGGCCCACTTTATCTCTCCCAGCTCTCAATCACCCACCTATGGCCCATCAGGTTGTCCCGCTGTCTCCCTGGTAGACTCAGCCTCTTTTCTTCCCAGGCTCTTGGAGTTCAAAGTCCTTTGGCTTCAACCTTTCTTTGTTTGAGAGACTCAGGAAGTTTGAATGCCCCTACTTCTCCACCATGTTGACCCCTCCTCTAGGGCATTATTTTAAGACTAGAATGAATACCTTCCCTTTCAAAGCCCATTCTTTCACAAAACTTGGGTTATTTCTTCACTCTTATAGGACAATTTTAAAAAGTACCCTTGGGGCACCTAGGTGGTTAAGTTGGTTAAGCTTTTGATTCTTGATATCAGGTCAGGTCGTGATCTCGCATTTGTGGGATCAAGCCCTGCATTGGGCTACATGCAGGGTGTGGACCCTGCTTGGGATTCTCTCTCTCTTTCTCCCTTTCTCTCCCCCCCTCAATAAGTAAACTTTAAAAAAGTACTCTTCTAACTCTTCAGTCCCTATTAATCCTGCCATAAGAAAGGCATCCAGTATGTCCTGTAATTGTAGTAATATCATATACAGTGTTTTGAGTTAAAAAGTCAAGGGTAGCTTTTTCTTTCCTGAAGGTGGGAATTTATAATTATTAACATCCAGTGAGAGAATAAGTTTTGTCTTTAAAACACAACTGGTTTCACTGTGTTGTGCACAAGGACGAGTTGCCTATGTTAACAAGATCAGTCATTGCATTATAATTCATCAGAGTGATAATGACAAAATTGGATATAAGCAAAGTACTGTCTATAGGATAGACTAAAACACTGACAGTTTAAGCCAACAAGGATATGTTTTCTACTTGCTATAAATACTGATGCAGATATAAATGCACTGATACAGAAGAAAAATTCAGGTTAATATAATCAGGTTAAAAACCAATGAAGTGCAAATGATGCAAGCTATGAAAAACATTCATACATGTGAATAACAATGCTATATATGTTTATCTTGGGATGAAAACAGTACAATGCCTTGAATGGTAAACAGATATCTGATAACATGGTTATACATGAAACAAGAGAATATAAAAATGGAAGTGGTTGGAAATTGTAGACTTGATTTTTCTCCCTCATATTGTAAAAGATTACATAGATGATGCATTTATATGTACATATGCACCTAAAAATAACTTTTAAAAACTTTAAGGAGATATGAAATAAAATATCAGATATAAATGAAAAGAAAACAACCATAGCAAAATGGTACCATACAAAGGGAACGTAAGGAAAAAATCTTTGAAAAGTGTTTAGGCTGATATTTAATATTGACCACAGAAAATATTCATTATTAAAATTTATATCCTAACCACATGCAAGATATGAACAGGGTCCCAGGAGGGGGCTTGGGAAAGTAAGAATAGTGGAAAAAACAATAGCTGAGGATTTTCTAAAATAGTGAACAATTTGAAGTGGAATATTCAAGATGTGCTGAAAAAACACAACATTCAGGGGGGCCTGGCTGGTTCAGTCAGTTAAGCGTCTGACTCTTGGTTTCGGCTCAGGTTATGACCTCATGGTTTGCAGGATTGAGTCCTGCATCAGTCTCTGCACTCACTGACAGTGTGGAGCCTGCTTGTGATTCTCTCTCTCTCTCTCTCTCTCTCTCTCTTTCTCTCTCTCTCTCTCTTTATCCCCCTCCCCTGCATGTGCATGCTCTCTCGTTCTCTCTCTCTCAAAATAAATAAACTTAAAAAATATTTTTAAAAACGTAACATTCAAATACACACACAAACAGCAGACAAATACAAACACACCCCCTAACACAAACTCCAGGTCAGTTATAGTAAAATTCTTAGAAAACAAAACCAGAGGGAAAAACTTGAAGAGAAAAAACAAAACCAAACTTGATTAACAAGCAGTGGACCTCTCTTTCTCTTTTCATTTTTTTTTTTAGAGTTAACTTGACAGAATTGCTTTGAGGCTGAGGAAGGCATAAAGAAAACAATAAGGTAACATGGAGATAACAATGGTAGGAAAGAAGCTAGGTCTCTTAGGTCTGGACAAACCACATAAAGATATTCTGAGAACTCATAAGTTCTCAAGAACATTGGTAACTCAAATTCTTATTTGAAAAGTGCTTAATAGTTTACTGATTCCCTTATCAATTATTGAGATAAATAACTTGGATAAGTGTTCACTTAATGGTAGCATGAGAGTCTCAACACCACAGAGCAGAATATAAGATTTGGTGCCAAAAGAGAGACTTAGATATCTTTTACCTACTCCTACCTACCTACTAAATAACATATCCTGATGACAAATGAAACAATTTTTTAGGTTCTATGACTTTCTTTCGAAACATAATGTAGAAAAAACTAGAACGTCAGCAACATCTGCTTCCTAAACCACAAAGACAATTACCAGAACCTTTGTTAAGTAGCTCATACCTTATGTTTATATGGTAAATGGGGAACCATTTATAGATTTTCATTAGTGGTGTGATGTAAGCAAATTTATCTTTTTAAGAGCTCTTTCTTGGGGTGCCTGGTGGCTCAGTCAGTTAAGGGTCTGACTCTTGATTTTGGCTCAGGTCATAATCGAAGGATCATGGGATCTAAGCCTGTGAGGGGCTCCATGTATCATGGAGCCTGCTTAGGATTCTCTCTCTCCCTCTTTCTGCTCCTCTCCCACTCTGTGCTCTGTCTCTCTCAAAATAAACAAACAGAGAAACAAATAAATAAACTTTTATTTTATTTTATTTTTTTCCTTTTTAAATATTGTTTTTTTAGGATTTTTTAAAAATATAATTTATTGTCAAACTGGTTTCCATATAACACCCAGTGGTCATCCCAACAAGTGCCCTCCTCAATGTCCATCACCCACTTTCCCCTCACCCCCACCCTCCATCAACCCTCAGTTCATTCTCTGTATTTAAGAGTCTCTTGTGATTTGCCTCCCTCCCTCTCTGTTTGTAGCTTTTTTTCCCTTCCCCTCTTGCACTGTTAGGAATGCAAACTGGTGCAGCCGCTCTTGAAAAACAGTGTGGAGGTTCCTCAAAAAATTAAAAATAGAACTACCCTATGACCCAGCAATAGCACTGCTAGGAATTTACCCAAGGGATACAGGAGTGCTGATGCATAGGGGCACATGTACACCAATGTTTATAGAAGCACTTTTAACAATAGCCAAATTATGGGAAGAGCCTAAATGTCCATCAACTGATGAATGGATAAAGAAATTGTGGTTTATATACACAATGGAATACTACTTGGCAATGAGAAAGAATGAAATCCTGCCATTTGCAGGAATGTGGATGGAAATGGAGGGTATTATGCTACGTGAAATAAGTCAGTCAGAGAAAGACAGATACCATATGTTTTCACTCAAACGTGGATCTAGAGAAACTTAACAGAAGACCATGGGGGAGGGGAAGGGGGAAGAAAAGTTACAGAGAGGGAGTGAGGCAAACCATAAGAGACTCTTAAGGACTGAGAACAAACTAAGGGTAGATGGGGGGTAGGGGAGAGGAGAGAGTGAGTGATGGGCAGGGAGGAGGGAACTTTTGGGGATGAACACTGGGTGTTGTATGGAAACTAATATGAAAATAAATTATATATTTTTTTAAGAAAGAGATCTTTCTTAATCCAATCATTAGCTACTCATAGTGGGGGCTATATCAACCCCCAAGTTTCACAAAGTCACATTAGAGCTTCCAATTCTACTCATTTTATTTGATCATATGTTGGCCTCAGACTTTCACTTTCATAATGTACAGATAATAATCTTTTACTAGAAGTAGAGATAAAATGAATAAAGTATATCTTTAAGGGTATAAGCAAAAATCTTTTTTATAAATGCTTATTTACTTGTTTTTGAGAGAGACAGAGAGCACACATGAGCGAGGGAAGGCAAAGAGAGAGGGAGAGAGAGAATTGCAAGCAGACCCCATGCTATCAGCACAGAACCCAACACGGGGCTTGAACTCACGAACCATGAGATCATGACCCGAGCTAAAACCAAGAGTCGACTGCTTAACCAACTGAGCCATCCACATGCCCCAAGCAAACACTTTTGTTTTTACACAAAGGTGTAAGATCAGAAATTTTTGGAGACCTTTGCTTTACAGAACTCATATCACAATGCCCTCACACAACAGGTGTCATCTTAAGACAAAGAAACACAGAAAGATGACTCATCACCTCAGAGTCTCTTGAGTAGGAACTCCCAGCTTCTTCAATAAAACAGTAGGGATTATAGTCTCTAATCCCCAACTAAATAACTCATCTTCCCAAAACCCACATATGCAGACACACACACATACACTATCTCACAGTGATAGTAGATATCTACTAAGTTAGTTATTTTTGCTGCTAGTCTATCTTTCCCACTTGTAAATATCCTCATCACATGTTCCTCATCACATGAGATATAAAATGGTATATCTCAGTGTCATAGAAACCAGAATGTCATCAAAATGTTCTTGTTGATAGTAGTTTTCTAAGAAAACCAGCAAATGCACATACATCCTCAGAAGCAGAGTGTTTGCTCTTGATCTCAGTGAATTACACTATGCCCAATCTAATGAATGAATGAATGAATGAATGAAATATTAAAGACAATACCTGAAGTTCTCCATGGAATAGGCATTTAGAGAAAGGAAACTTCTTACACAAGGGGTTATGAAGGAAGGAAAGAAGGGTTAAGAAGTATGGTTCCCCTGTTAGAGCCACAGACTCATGTTCCAATTTCTGTTACAAACCACCTTTCAGCATGCCACTATACAAGAGGCCAGGTACACTTGTGCATTTAGAAGTCTGTATTGTTGGTCACTTTAAAATGACCTGCAGATGATAAAATTCTGGATGTCAGGGGAAGGCAAACTAGAAAATCAGGTTTTTCCAGAGTCAAAGGAAATTGGGCCTACATTTGGACAAATGTGTGTTGCTATGGTTGCAAGGAAAAATCGTTCTTGAGAAGAGAAACAACTCCTACAAAATACCTCTAGGGCAATGGGGAGTTAAAGCTAAGTATCTCACATTTGAGAATCTTCTTTGTCCAGGTAATGCTGAAACCATACTTCTAGTTAATAATATACTTAGAGGTAAGTTTCTTATAATCATATTAAGATTTTAAAAATTCAATAAGGTTGATAAGGATTGTAGAAAGTTATCAGAGTACATAAGAACACACAAGCTGTATCACACACAGTCATTCACATTAGAAAGACAGAGCTGCAAAATTTTGCAGCACTTTCTGTAGAGGCAATGCCTGTGTGATCAGTCCTGGGAAGTAATGTACATGAAACAGGCCTTCAGGTGAGGAGGCATGCAGTTCTGATCCAGCATTTCCAGGTTCTCTTGTTTAAAAAACCCACCATGGTCTACTTTTTAAACCACTAAGATGATGTCACTGAACACTGAGCTGATAAATGATGCAGAAAATCAACTCTCATGTGCTGGTCTGAGGCAGTTCCAGCCCACCACTGGATCTGTGCACTCTAGAGCAAAACAGTCTTCCCACTCTACATGGGATTCACAAGAAAAGGGTCATGCTGGGTTAGAGACACACCAGTATGCAACCTATATGAAGGATTTAAACAGGTCTTAGAGCACAGGAAACGGAGATAATTATCAAGACACTTAGGGAGGGAAAATTGTGGGGTATTTTCATGGATGCTCACTTTAAATTAGAGACTTTCAGAAAGAAGTGAGGGTTTGAAACTCATCAACTGTATGACTTTCAGCATGCTATTTAATTTCTCTGTTCCCTAGTCTCCATTCTGGTGAAATAAAGTGATAATGTCTATACCTGCAAAAGGGTAGTCAAAGATCAAAAGAAAATGGAACCTTTTGTTTTCAAAAATATAGTTATTTTTTATAAAGCTTGTGTTTTTAATTCAAGCATGAAATGGGTTTAACGTTGTTCTTTTAAGTGAATAAATGAATACATTTAAAAGTGCTTAGCATTATTTTTTAATTTTCAAATATTGGCAGACATAAACCCATAAACAAAAGTTTTTTATGGTCTTTAGAACAAAAACTTTGATAACAACTATTGTAGAATTAAGGAAGGTGGCCATAAATCTGCTTCATAGTTTCATGAGTTGACTTTCAAAAAATAAAATCTTTCTCGTTTCTTTACAAAAAATATAACACAGTAATGGGTCAGAATGCAAAGTGTTATCTGCATTGCAAAGTAGTGAGAAATCAAAAGGTCTACTATATCCCTCATGTCTGTGTGCAGCCTACATGAATGCTTAGAAGATCCATTCTCCTCAGTTAATAAGGAGGCATGAGTGTGTGTATTCCCTAATTCAGTGGCTCTTTCCTCCAAATTTGTGTCATTCAGTGCATGTCATTTTAGAATTTTCTTTTTTCATGCAACTTAATATCATTCCTTATCACTACATAGCATTCTACCTCACTTTGCATAAACTGTATTACTATTCCATTGCATGTATGGATTTATGTATGTTTATATTATGCCCTATGTTGTATCATAAGCATCCTTTCAAAAAATAAATGTTATACTCTTATTCCGAGAAATCACAGGAATATAGATACGTACCACCCACTGACCAAACCTGGTATTCTGCACAATGAGAATCAAAGGGAAACATAACCCAGGACACTAGGGGAACTAGAGACAAGGTTCACAGGCAAGACTCTCCAGTCCATGGAATATTCCATCATTACCTAATGATAAAGCTAGCGTGTATGTCTGTGTGTCTTCCTTTCAAAGCACTGTGCTGTATAACACAATTACATATATTATTTCTGCCTCTTTTCCCTTCATCACAGGAATGCTCATTGAAAATTCTAACAATTGGTTGAAAATTCAGTATAGACAAATGTATCTATAACTCTACATTTTTATTCTACCCATTTAGATATAGATATAGATTTAAAATATTTATTTGTTTTTGAGAGAGAGTGTGCATGTGAGTGAGCAAGGGAGGGGCAGAGAGGGAGGGCAGAGAGAGGGAGGGACAGATAATCTGAAGCAGTCTCTGTGCTGACAGCAGAAAGCCCAATGTGGGGCTCAAACTCACAAACCATGAGATCGTGACCTGAGCTGAAGTTAGCTGCTCAATCAACTTAGCCAACCAGTGCCCCTATCCATACAATGTATTTTTATAAAATCTATGAATATCCTTTTAAACAATTCCATAGCATATTTTCACTCTTATTTTGCCTACATCTTAATATATATCACTTTAATGCAGCATGTTCCACAATCCCTAGAAATAATAATTTGAGTTTCATTTGTACTAAAAAGTAGTATATATTTTTTAATGCTTTTAGTGTTTACTTATATCTGAAGGAGAAAGAGACAGAGAGTGGAGAGAGGCAGAGGGAGAGGGAGACACAGAATCCAAAGTAGGTTTCAGGCTCCAAACTGTCAGCACAGAGCCCGACGCGGGGCTTGAACTCACAAACCATGAGATCATGACCTGAGCTAAAGTTGGACCAACTGAATGAGCCACCCAGGTACCCCCAAATTAGTATGTTTTTAAGATAAACAGTTAATAGGGAAACCCCTTTAGTGAGACCATTGAACAGCCCTGTCACCTCATTGTTTTTTCTATTGCTAGATTCCTATATACGTTTAGAAAAATGTGATCACTGATACTGAACATCACCCAACTAGTTTTAATCTATACCAAATTTCTCAGAGGAACTCTATACATAAGTATTCAAGACTTCAATTTATCCTTGAATAAAATCTCTAAGCCTGCAATGAGAGAATTCACAATTAAATCAACATGGAGGGTAAATATTACTACTAGGAATTCTCCACATACTAACTTCAGTCTACTAAGGATGATCAAGCAATAAGACTTACTGTAATATCCTCTAGGTCTTTCCATGTGGTCACAAATGGAAAGATTTCATTCTTTTTTTTTGTAATATAATTTATTGTCAAGTTGGTTTCCATACAACACCCAGTGCTCATCCCAACAACTGTTCTCCTCCCTGCCCATCACTCACTTTCTCCTCTCCCCCACCTCCCATCAACCCTCAGTTTGTTCTCAGTATCCAAGGGTCTCTTATGGTTTACTTCCCTCCATCTCTGTAACTTTTTTTTCCCTTCCCCTCCCACATGGTCTTCTGTTAAGTTTCTCAAGATCCACATTTGAGTGAAAACATATGGTATCTGTCTTTCTCTGACTGACTTATTTCACGTAGCATAATATCCTCCATTTCCATCCACATTGCTGCAAATGACCAGATTTCATTCTTTCTCATTGCCAAGTAGTATTCCATTCTATATATAAACCTCATCTTCTTTATTCATTTGTCAGTTGGTGGACATTTAGGCTCTTTACATTAATTGGCTGTTGTTGAAAGTGCTGCTATAAACATTGGTGTACATGTGCCCCTATGCATCAGCCCTTCTGTATCCCTTGGGTAAATTCCTAGCAGTGCTATTACTAGGTCATAGGGTAGTTCTATTTTTAATTTTTTGAGGAAACTCCACACTGTTTTCCAGAGCGGCTGCACCAGTTTGCATGCCCACCAACAGTGCAAGAGGGTTCCCATTTCTCCACATCCTCGCCAGCATCTATAGTCTCCTGATTTGTTCATTTTAGCCACTCTGACCAGCATGAGGTGGTATCTCAGTGTGGTTTTGATTTGTATTTCCCTGATGATGAGTGACATTGAGCATGGTTTCATGTGTCTGTTGGCCATCTGGATGTCTTCTTTGGAAAAGTGTTTATTCATGCCTTCTGCCCATTTCTTCAGTGGATTATTTGTTTTTCAGGTGTGGAGTTTGGTGAGTTAAGTTCCCCAAATATCCAAAGTAATATTGAAGAAGAAAACCAAAGCGGGAAGCATCACAATTCCAGACTTTAGCCTCTACTACAAAGCTGTAATCATCAAAACAATATGGTATTAGCACAAAAACAGACACGTAGATCAATGGAATAGAATAGAGACCCAGAATTGGATCCACAAATGTATGGCCAACTAATCTTTGACAAAGCAGGAAAGAGTATCCAATGGAAAAAAGACAGTCTCTTTAACAAATGGTGCTGGGAGAACTGGACAGAAACATGAAGAAGAATGAAACTAGACCACTTTCTTACATCATACACAAAAATAAACTCAAAATGGATGAAGGACCTGAATGTGAGATAGGAAACCATCAACACCCTGGAGGAGAAAACAGGCAGCAACCTCTTTAACCTCAGCCACAGCAATTTCTTACTTGACACATCTCCAAAGGCAAGGGAATTAAAAGCAAAAATGAACTATTGGGACCGCATCAAGATAAAAAGCTTCTGCACTGCAAAGAAAACAATCAACAAAACTAAAAGGCAAGCAACATAAAGGGAAAAGATATTTGCAAATGACATATCAGATAAAGGACTAGTATCCAAGACCTATAAAGATTTCATTCTTTCTTATGGCTGAGTTATATTCTTGTGTGTGTGTGTGTGTGTGTGTGTGTGTGTGACATCTTCTTTATCCATTTATCCATTGATGAATACCCAAGTTGCTTTCATAGCTTGGATATTGTAAATAATGCCACAATAAACACAGGGGTAAAGGAGTCTTTTCAAATTAGTGTTGTTCTTTTGGCATGAATACTCAGAAGTGAAATTACTGAGTCATATGGTATTTCCATTTTTAATATTTTGAGAAAACTCCATACTGTTTTCCACTGCAGCTGCATCAATTTACATCCTCAGTAACAGTGCATGAAGGTTTCCTTTTCTCCACATCCCCACCAAAACTTGTTATTTCTTGTATTTTTTATACTAGGAAAGTCAGGATATTGACTTGAGATCCTCCTTTTTTTAATGTATGTGCTTATGGCTATAAATATCTCTCTGAGCACTGCTTTTGCTGCATCCCATAAGTTTTGTTACATTATGTTCTCATTTTCATTTGTCTTAAAGTGTTTTCTAATTGCCCTTGTGATTTCTTTTTGACTTACTGGTTTTTAAAAAGTGTGTCCTATACTTTCCACATATTGTGAATTAACATGATTCCCTTTTATTATTGATTTCTAATTTCATTCCATTGCGGTCACAAAGCATAATTTTCATGATTTTAATTTTTCTAAATTTATTGAGAGTTGTTTTGTGGCTTAACATATGGTCTGTCCTGAAGAATGCTCCATATGTGCTTGTGAAGAATGTGTATTCTGCTCTTGGACCTATCTCCTAATTTGCTGATTCTTTATTCTGCATGCTCAAATCTGCTGTTCTTTTGCTCTAGTGCATTTTTCCTTTCAGTTACTGTACTTTTTGACTTTAAAATTTCCATTTGGATCCATTCTATAATTTGTCTTTATTGATATTCACTATTTGCTGAGAAATCATTCTCAGGATTTCCTCTACTTCTTTGCACATGGTTTATTGAGCTCTGTGACCATATTTAAGATAGATTACTTAAAGATTTTGTCTATTAAGTCCAATACCGAGGCTTCTTCCAGAAGTTTGGAATGGGGCCATGGTGAGTTATAATGCCACAGAACTCTTTTACTGAGATTCCCCCACTTTTTTCTTGATTAAACATTTTCCTGGTAGCTGGAAACTTTTAATTCATTTCCAGACCTCTTATAAAGTTAATTTTGACATTTTTCCAATTGATATGCTATTTTTTTGGAGGTATGGGCTTTGGGATCTGTCTACCTTATCATCTTCACTGACATGCCCCTCTATGTGTTTTTTAATTCATCTTTGGATTCTGTCCCTTTCATTACCCATTTCCTCAAAAAAAAACCTGATAGTTATGCTTCTGGCTCTGTAGGCCAACATCATTTTAAAAGATGTTATTTTGGGAGGAGCCAAGATGGCAGAACAGCATGGAAGTTTTTTGAGTGTCTCGTGTCCATGAAATAGAGCCAGACCAACACAAAACCATCCTACACATCGAGAAAGCTGACTGGAAGATTAACACAACAATCTGCATAACCTGAACCACAGAATTCAGCAGGTATGCAGTGCAGAGAAGTGAACTTGGGAAGCTAGAAGGTGCAGGAAAGGTGGTGCTTATGTGAGCAGAGAGAGGACAGAGACTGGGGAGGGGGGAGAATACAGGAAAAGCACCCCTCCCCAAAAGGAGCTGGAAAGAAAGTGGAAAATTGGAAACAGCCTCAGGGACTAAACTAAAAAGGGAGAAAGGAGAAAGGAGAGGGTTTAAATTCCATTAATACTGTAAACAAGGGGAGTGCAATCTGCAACTCTGCAGCTCGATACCTGGCGGTGCTCTGGTGGGAAGGGCGAATCCCCAGGAACAGAGTGGGGTCCGGGAGGTTCTCAGGCCACATGGGGAAAAGCGGTTCCACTGCTGGAAGGACATTTGGTAGACTGTTGGAGCCACCTGGTCCCAGCAGACCCCAGAAAATGACCACATTCGCTGGTGCTGGAACAAGGTCATTAAGGGTGAAGCCTGGTGCCAGATGTGTATTGTAATCTTCCATAATCCCTGAAACCCTGATGCTACACTATCTCGTGAACTTTTCTGGGTCGGGCTGTCACTTGGCCTTAGTCTTGGGGCACTGGCAGCAGCAGGGTCCAGCAAGCATTCTTGGGTGCAGGTGACATTCAGCCATTGCTCATTCAGCCATTGCTCAGTGAAACCCTTCCACAGAGGGACGGAACAGGTCAAAGTCACAGTCCTTCAGAAGTAAGGGGCCGGGGAAAACAGCTGCATCAGAGGCAAAACTCAGGATACAGATACTGCCTGGGGCCTGGTCATGGAAAGTGAAAAGCAGGGAGTGGACAAAAGCTGAAGACAGAGGACAGGTGCACGATCGCTGATCAAGGAGAACAGACTGGGTGGTGCCATTTTCACTGCTCCAGCGTATGTGCATACGCACCTACGAGCTCCACAACACTCAACCTCAGTAGGCTAGCAGCACTATCTAGTGGAGAGCAGAGCCCTTACACTGAACCCCACCCAACTGGGCCAACTGTGCTCTTCAAGAACACAAGTCTCACTACCAGCTTAGTTTATGGACTATAAATCACTACATAGACTGACTTCTATTTTTAAACAAAATAATTTCAGTCCTACTTCAATCTATTAGCAGGTCCCTCTATTAAATTTTCTTTTTTTTCTCTTTTATACTTCTTTTTCTTGAATACAGAAAGAGAAAAAAATCATTTTATTTTCAATTTTTATTAAAAATATTTTTTCTTTAATTTTTATTACCATATTTTTTACTTTTGTGTAAATTTTTTCAAATTCTATTTTACTTCCATCATTTTATTGTAGTCTACTTCAGTGTATTCACCTTTTCAAATTTTCAAACAATCTCCTTTTTTTTTCTTTTTTCTCTTGTTTCTTTTCTTTTTATTGAATGCAGAAAAAGAAAAAACTTCATTTTTCCCTTCAATTTCTATTAAAAATATTTTTCTTTAATTTTTTATTATATTTTTTCCTTTTATGTAAATTTATTCAAATTCTATTATACTTCCATCATTTTATTTTAGGGTACTACAGTGTATTCACTTTTTTCAAATTTTCAAACAATTTCCTTTTTTCCCTTTTTTCTTTTTTCTTTCTTCTTTTTCTCTTTTTCATTTCTTTTATTTTTCTTGAATATAGAAACAGAAAAAATTCCTTTTATTTTTAATTTTTAATAAAAATATTTTGTGTTTTTTCTACTATATTCTTTACTTCTGTGTATATTTTTTCAAATTCTATTTTACCTCCATAATCTCATTTTAGTCTACTTCAGTGTATTCATTTTTTCAAATTCTCAGACTATTTCCTTTTTTTCTCTCCCCCCTTTTTTTCTCTAATCTGTCAAACCACTTTCAACACCCAGACCAAAATACACCTAGGATCTAGCATCATTTATTCGATTTGTGTGTGTGTTTCTTGCTTTAGTTTTAATATATTTTTAATTTTAATTTTTTTATGTTAATTTTTCTACCTCATTAATTCCTTTTTTCCTGTCAAAATGACAAAATGAAGGAATTCACCCCAACAGAAAGAGCACAAAGAAATGATAGCCAGGGATTTAACCAACACAGATGCAAGCAAGATGTCTGAACCAGAATTTAGAATCATGATAATAAGAATACTAGCTGGAGTCAAAAATAGATTAGAATCCCTTTCTGCAGAGATAGAAGAAGTAAAAAATAGCCAGAATGAAATTTAAAATGCTATAACTGAGCTGCAATCATGGATGGATGCTGTGGAGGCAAGAATGGATGATGCAGAACAGAGAATCACCGATATAGAGGACAAACTTACAGAGAATAATGAAGCAGAAAAAAAGAGAGAGATTAAGGCTAAAGAGAATGATTTAAGAATTAGAGAAATCAGTGACTCATTAAAAAGGAACATCAGATTCACAGGGGTCCCAGAAGAGGAAGAGAGAGAAATAGAGGTAGAAGGGTTATGTGAGCAAATCATGGTGGAAAACTTTCCTAACCTGGGGAGAGACACAGACATCAAAATCCAGGAAGCACAGGGGACCCCCCCTAGATTCAACAAAAACTGACCATCAACAAGGCATATCATAGTCAAATTCACAAAATACTCAAGCAAGAAGAGAATCATGAAGCAGCAAGGGGAAAAAGTCCCTAACCTAAAAGGGAAGACAGATCAGGTTTGCAGCAGACCTATCCACAGAAACTTGGCAGGCCAGAAAGGAGTGGCAGGATATATTCAATGTGCTGAATCAGAAAAATATGCAGCCAAGAATTCTTTATTCAGCAAGGCTGTCATTCAAAATAGAAAGAGAGATGAAAAGTTTCCCAGACAAACAAAAATTAAAGGAGTTTGTGACCACTAAACTAGCCCTGCAAGAAATTTTAAGAGGGACTCTCTAAGGGAAGAAAAGATGAATATATATATACACACACCAAAAGCAACAAAGACTAGAAAGGACCAGAGAACACCACCAGAAACTCCAACTCTACAAGCATCATAATGCCAATAAATTCATATCTTTCAGCACTCACTCTAAACGTCAATGGACTCAATGCTTCAATCAAAAGACATAAGGTAACAGAATGGATAAGAAAACAAGATCCATCTATACACTGTTTACAAAAAAAAAAAAAACCCTTTAGACCTAAAGACACATTCAGATTGGAAATAAGGGGATGGAGAACCATCTATCATGCTAATGGTCAACAAAAGAAAGCCAGAGTAGCCATACTTATATCAGACAATCGAGATTTTAAAATAAAGACTGCATCAAGAGATGCAGAAGGGCATTATACCATAATCAAGGGGTCTATCCACCAAGAAGACCTAATAATTGTAAACATTTATGCGCCAAATGTGGCAACACCCAAATATATAAATCAATTAATCACAAACATAAAGAAACCCACCGATAGTAATACCATAATAGTAGGAGACTTCAACACCCCACTCACAACAATGGACAGATCATCTAATCAAAAAATCAACAAGGAAATGATGGCTTTGAATGACACACTGGACCAGATGGACTTAACAGATATATTCAGAACATTTCATAGTAAAGCAGCAGAAAATACATTCTTCTCCAGTGCACGTGGAAGCTTCTCCAGAATAGACCATATACTGGGACACAAATCATCCCTAAGTAAGTACAAAAAGATCGAGATCATACTGTGCATATTTGCAAACAACAATGCTATGAAGCTTGAAATAAACCGCAAGAAAAAATTTCAAAAGGTAACAAACACTTGGAGACTGAAGAACATCCTACTAAAGAATGAATGGGCTAACCAAGCAGTTAAAGAGTAAATTAAAAAGTATATAGAAGTCAATGAAAATAATAACACCATGGGGCGCCTGGGTGGCTCAGCCGGTTAAGCGTCCGACTTCGGCTCAGGTCATGATCTCACAGTCCGTGAGTTCGAGCCCTGCATCGGGCTCTGTACTGACAGCTCAGAGCCTGGAGCCTGCTTCAGATTCTGTGTCTCCCTCTCTCTCTCTCTCTGACCATCCCCCATTCATGCTCTGTCTCTCTCTGTCTCAAGAATAAACATTAAAAAAAAATTAAAAAAAAAAAGAAAATGATAACACCACAACCCAAAACCTCTGGGATGCAGCAAAGGCGGTCATAAAAAGAAAGTATATAGCAATCCAGGCCTTCCTAAAGAAGGAAGAAAGATCTCAGATACACAACTTAACCTTATGACTTAAGGATCTGGAAAAAAGAACAGCAAATAAAACCCAAAAACAGCAGAAGACAGGAAATAATAAAGATTAGAGCAGAAATTAATGCTATGAAAACCAGAAAAACAGTAGAACAGATCAATGAAACCAGAAGCTGGTTCTTTGAAAGAATTAACAAAATTGCTAAACCACTAGCCAGTTTGATCAAAATGAAAAAGGAAAGAACTGAAATAAATAAAATCAAGAATGAAAGAGGAGAGATCACAACCAACACAGCAGAAATAAAAACAATAATAAGAGAGTAAGTATTATGACCAATTATATGCCAATAAATTGGGCAATCTGGAAGAAATGGACAAAGTTCTAGAAACATATACACTACCAAAACTGAAACAGGAAGAAATAGAAAATTTGAACAGACCCATAACCAGTAAGGAAATCGAATTAGTAATCAAAAATCTGCCAAAAAACAAGAGTCCAGGGCCAGATAGCTTTCCAGGGGAATTCTACCAAACATTTAAGGAAGAATTAACACCTATTCTCTTGAAGCTGTTCCAAAAAATAGAAATGGAAGGAAAACTTCCAAACTCTTTCTATGAAGCCAGCATTACCTTGATTCCAAAACCAAACAGAGACTCCACTAAAAAGGAGAACTATAGACCAATTTCCCTGATGAATATGGATGCACAAGTCCTCAACAAGATATTAGCCAACTGGCTCCAACAATACGTTAAAAAAATATATTCACCATGACCAAGTGGGATTTATACCTGGGATGCAGGGCTGGTTCAGTATCTGCAAAATAATTAACGTGATTCATCACATCAATAAAAGAAAGGACAAGAACCATATGATCTTATCAATATATGTATAAAAAGCATTTGACAAAATACAGCATCCTTTCTTGATAAAAACCCTCAAGAAAGTAGGGATAGAAGGATCATACCTGGGCATCGTAAAAGCCATATATGAAAGACCCAACGCTAACATCATCCTCAATGAGGAAAGACTCAGAGAGCTTTCCCCCCTAAGGTCAAGAACAAGGCAGTGATGTCCACTCTCACCACTGTTATTCAATATAGTATTAGAAGTCTTAGCCTTTGTGATCAGACAACACAAAGAAATAAAAGGCATCCAAATCAGCCAGGAGGAGGTCAAACTTTCACTCTTCGCAGATGACATGATACTCTATATGGAAAACCCAAAAGATTCCACCAAAAACTGCTGGAATTGATTCATGAATTCAGCAAAGTTGCAGGATATAAAATCAACGCACAGAAATCGGTTGCATTCCTATACACCAACAATGAAGCGACAGAAAGAGAAATCAAAGAATCGATCCCATTTACAGTTGCACAAAAAACCATAAAATACCTAGGAATAAATCTAACCAAAGAGGTGAAAAATCTATACGCTGAAAGTATAGAATAAACTATAGAAATAGTTTTTTTATAGAAATAGATTTTTCTTATGAAAGAAATTGAAGAAGACAGAAAAAAAATGGAAAAAGATTTCATGCTCCTGGATAGGAAGAACAAATATTGTTAAAATGTTGATACTACCCAAAGCAATCTACATATTCAATGCAATCCCTATCAAAATGACACCAGCATTCTTCACAGAGCTAGAACAAATAATCTTAAAATTTATATGGAACCAGAAAAGACCCCAAATAGCCATGCGATCTTGAAACTGAAAACCAAAGCAGGAGGCATCACAACCCACACTTCAATATATACTACAAAACTGTAATCATCAAGACAGTATGGTACTGGCACAAAAACAGACACTCAGATCAATGGAAGAGAATAGAGAACCCAGAAATAGACCCACAAATGTATGGCCAACTAATCTTTGACAAAGCAGGAAAGAATATCCAATGGAATAAAGACAGTCTCTTCAGCAACTGGTGCTGGGAAAACTGGACAGTGACATGCAGAAGAATGAACCTGGACCACTTTCTTACACCTTACACAAAAATAAACTCAAAATTGGGGTGCCTGGGTGGCTCAGTCAGTTAAGCGGCCGACTTCAGCTCAGGTTATAATCTCGTGGTCCGTGAGTTTGAGCCCTGCATCGGGCTCTGTGCTAACAGCTCAGAGCCTGGAGCCTGTTTCAGATTCTGTGTCTCCCTCTCTCTGACCATCCCTCGTTCATGCTCTGTCTCTCTCTGTCTCAAAATTAAATAAACATTAAAAAAAATAAAGTCAAAATTGATGAAAGACCTAAATGTAAGACGGGAAGCCATCAAAATCCTAGAGGAGAAAACGGGCAACAACCCCTTTGATCTTGCCTGCAGCAACTTCTTACTCAACATGTCTCTGGAGGCAAGGGAAACAAAAGCAAAAATGAACTACTGGGACCTCATCAAAATAAAAACTTCTGCAGAGTGAAGGAGCAATCAGCAAAACTAAAAGGCAACTGACAGAATGGGAGAAGGTATTTGCAAATGACATATCAGATAAAGGGTTAGTATCCAAAATCTATAAAGAACTTATCAAACTCAACACCCAAAAAACAAATAATCCAATGAAGAAATGGGCGAAAGACATGAATAGACACTTCTCCAAAGAAGACCTCCAGATGGCTAACAGACACATGAAAAAATGCTCAACATCACTCATCATCAGGGAAATACAAATCAAAACCACAATGAGATACCACCTCAGACCTGTCCGAATGGTTAACATTAACAACTCAGGCAACAACAGATGTTGGCGAGGATGCAGAGAAAAAGGATCTCTTTTGCACTGTTGGTGGGAATGCAAACTGGTGTAGCCACTCTGGAAAACAGTATGGAGGGTCCTCAAAAAAAAAAACTAAAAATAGAACTACCCTATGACTCAGCAATTGCACTACTATGTATTTACCCACGGGATACAGGTGTGCTGTTTCAAAGGGACACATGCACCCCCATGCTTATAGCAGCACTATCAACAATAGCCAAAGTATGGAAAGAGCCCAAATGTCCATCAATGGATGAATGGATAAAGAAGATGTGGTATATATATACAATATAGTATTACTCGGCAATCAAAAAGAATGAAATCTTGCCATTTGCAACTACGTGGATGGAACTGGAGGGTATTATGCTAAGTGAAATTAGTCAGAGAAAGACAAAAATCATATGACTTCACTCATATGAGGACTTTAAGAGACAAAACAGGGGCGCCTGGGTGGTGGCTCAGTCAGTTGAGCAACTGACTTCAGCTCAGGTCATGATCTCGCTGTCTGTGAGTTCGAGCCCTGCGTCGGGCTCTGTGCTGATGGCTCAGAGCCTGGAGCCTGTTTCAGATTCTGGGTCTCCCTCTCTCTCTGCTCCTCCCCCACTCATGCTCTCTCTCTTTCTCTCTTTCTCTCTCTCTCTCAGTTAAAAATAAATAAACATTAAAAAATTTTTTTAAAAGAGACAAAACAAATGAACATAAGGGAAGGAAAACAAAAATAACCTAAAAACAGGGAGGGGGACAAAGCATAAGAGACTCATAAATATGGAGAACAAACTGAGGGTTACTGGAGGGGCTGTGGGGGGGGGGGGTTGCTAAATGGGTAAGGGGCACTAAGGAATCTACTCCTGAAATCATTGTTGCACTATATGCTAACTAATTTGGATGTAAATTTTAAAAAATAAAAAATAAAATAAAATAAAATAATAAAATAAAATAAAATAAAAAGATGTTATTTTGCCCTCCATGCTCTATGAACAAATCAAAGATGAGAACTTCAAAATCCATACTTCTGTAATTGAATTATTTGTTAGGTTTGGGTTACAAAGCCAATGTTAATTTCCTCTTTGTTTTGGAGATGAGACCTCCAAAATTGCTAATTTCCAGGAAAGATTACCACTTGCATAGTTCAGCAGTTGTGCAGCTCCCTGTTGCACCAAGGGGTACATAGTGCCCATGTTCAAAGGATTGATCACTCATTGAATTTTCTTTTGTCAGAAAAAAACTAGTAGAAAAAGCAAAGTGTTATTAGATAGAATTGACAAAATCACTTATTGTATAAGAAGAAACTAGAAAATTATGCAGCTGTTTAATAAACAAGACATATTTTAGGGGCACCTTGGTGTCTCACTTGGTTGAACATGAAACTCTTGGTTTTGGCTCAGGTCATGATGTCACGTTTCGTGGATTCAAGCCCCACATTGTGTTCTGTGATATCAGTGTGGAGCCTGCTTGGAATTCTCCGTCTCTCCCTCTCTCTCTGCCCCTCCCCTGCTTGTTCGTTCTCTCTCTCTCTCTCTCTCTCTCAAAATAAATAAATAAAATTTAAAAAATAGGACATATTTTAAAAATATTAACATAGAATGAAAATATTAGGTGGAAAAAATCAGGTTACAAACCAATGTATCTAATATTGTATGATTTCTACAAAACTCCCATAAACTTGGAAAATCATTTTACATGGTTTTATCTTGGAACAAAAAATCATATGAACCCTTAGAAATATTGTGAATACTATTTCTAAAACTGATGAAGTAAATTTCTTATGAAAACAAGAGGAAACAGGGTCATAGCTTGTACATTTATGCACCTAAACATAACTCTGTAAAAACACAAGAAGTATAAAAAGAAATATTAGTCATAGATGAAAGAAATAATGCAAGTAAAGCTAAAATGATGACAGAAAAATTAAAAATCAAGGGAAGGCTTTAGAAAGCATTTGTAAAGCTATTTCCTATTGATCTAAATTTATGTTCTTATTAAAATTTGTCTGAAAGGACTGCAAAGATATTTTAACAAATCAAACAGAAAAATCTGGAAGCCCAATCTCCCTGCAAATTGATAAAATCAAGAATTCACTGTATAACAGATTAGATACAGTGCAGGAGGAAATAATGAAATGTATGTTAGTTAAGATTAGAAAGTACAGATGAAACGAGAGAAAAATGCAAAAATGTATATACAAGATTTATGAGACAAATGTGATTTCAAAGAGATATGTAGCCGGATTCCTAGAATAATGAGACATATTAGGAAAGAAGCAATATTTGAAGAGAAACAATGGGGAATTTCCCCCCAAAATTATGGGAAATATTCAAGCAGGAGTTCCAAGAAGTAGTCATGAAAACCAAAGAAGGATTCCAGACAGAAACACAATCAGGCAGGCTGAGATCACTTTTCTGTTTAGACACTGCATATTTGTAAGAGTGTGAATTTAATAGAGGGAATTAGTTCACAAGACTGGTGATATCTAAATAGACAAAAAAGATTAATGTTATACAGAGATAGGAGAAACAGGAAGGAATTCCCACTCCCAGAGCAGGGCAAACTAATGGAAGATATGAGGTTTCTGAGAATACAAAAAAGAAGACAGGTCCTTAATTACTGGGACCCAGACTTTTGAGTAAAGGGAGGTGCCCAGATAATTGTGACTTTTTAAGGGGATTAGAGAAATGACCCCACAAACCTGAGAACTTATTGCTAAAGAGGGTGAGCTACTCTATTGGTGCTGAGCATCAAGATCTAGAGGAGGCTTCCTGAGAGCTGAGACTCAGATGCAAGGAGGAAAGAGGTCACAAACCAGGCAATGCTCCTGAACTTTCCAAGGGGTTATGATGTTCAATGTACCTGCATCTAGAAGAAATATGCAAACTAATTCTTACTGCCCCTACTGAAACCACATGGCACAGCTGAGTGAAGGGTCTTCTATGGGGTGACATTGAAAAGAATAAGAATCAGAAAGGAAGTGCAACCTGTTTCTCTCTCCCCTTGATCTCCTAGCTCTCTGTGGCATTCTCAAGGGTAAGATCCAAATGGGAGGTAGGTGATAAAGGATAGAGCTGTCAGAGTCCTTACCACAGCATTTATGCACACTTTAAAGAATACTGAACTCAGAGATTTCAATCTCCTACCCACCATCTACTTCTTAAAACATATTTCATATAAGAAAGTAACCAATAAGTACTGAAGAAACTATGCATCTCTTTCAAAACATTGTTGATAGAATGAATTGCTAACTGCATCATCAACAATATTTTACTAGAATGCATCCAAGCTGACTTAAAATAGTTTTAATTTAGGGACTTGTTTTTTAGGTAAAGGGAAGCCATATTGATTTTTTAAATGGTAGTGGAAAAAGACATAAATATTCTTTTAGAGAACTGGTTGCCAAAGTGATGTTCAGTTATTCAAGTAGTGGTAAGCAAGATGATGAAGTATTGCAGCCTAGAAAGATAATAATAATAATAATAAAATGCAAATGCAATAGCATTCCATATTTCACCTCTTCAAATTGGTAAACCAGAAGAATGTCAAAATAAGATTATCCAAAGCCTGAGGAAACAGGCACCTGGGGGCTGCAGGGAAGAGTTGCTATTTCCTGAGATCCCACAGGTGGGAGTGCCTAAATTGGAACGAAGATTAATCAACCACCAAAGAAGGGGGGGGTATCTCTCTTTAGTATTCATCACCATAGGAAAGCTCATTGAAGATGCCAAAAATAGGGGCACCTGGGTGGCTTAGTCTGCTAAGCATCCGACGTAGGCTCAGGTCATGATCTCGTGGCTTGTGAGCTCAAGCCCCGCATCCGGCACTGTGCTAACAGCTCAGAGCCTGGAGCCTGCTTCCGATTCTGTGTCTCCTCCTCTCTCTGCCCCTCCCATGCTCATGCTCTGTCTCTCAATAATAAATAAATGTTAAAAAAAATTTTAAAGAAGAAAATGCCAAAAATATATAATAAAGAGGTAAAAATATTACTGCCAATATTTAAGTCTCTCTTCTCTATGTCTTTCTATTTCTACATCCAAAAGTCTATTTTTTAGTTCTACACCAGATTTTGACATATTTCGTTGCTCATACTTGTATGTTACTTAGAAAGTTTGTATCATACTGATGATATATTTTCCACATACTCTCAAAATTAGTTTTTTTCTGATAAAAATGATATATGCTTAATATAAACAAGAAGATCCCTTACATTAAAAATATCTAAATGAACTGGCACAACTCCCAGTGTCCCTTTCTCAATATACCCTTTACTACCAAGTTTGTATATAAATTTCTAGTAATGTCATTTCATTTTCCATACCCATAGAAATCTCACTCTCTCAGTTCTCCCTTTCTTTCTCTCATTTTTATTTCTCCTCTCTTCCTCCTTCCCTCCCTCCACTTCCTTGGCACCTTTCTCCTCTCCCTCCACTCTCTCTCATACTCTGTTTCTCACTCCCTCTTTCTTTCTCCTGGTTGTTATATTTCACCATTATTACAAGAAACTCAACATCACCTACCTATGTTAAACTATCTCCAAATTCCCAGTTTTGGTATTTTCACAAATAACCAAATATCTCAATTTATATTGACCTAAATTTTTAACTATGTAGTGTATGTTTAGATACACAACATGTTTCTTGCTTATGCTTAATCACTTAATCTAAGGATACGAGAAAATTTAAAAAGCTGCTATTCCCACAGTGACAGTTTATTATAGGGAATATTCAGGTCAAATAGAAAGTATGCAAAAGAAAAGGGTATATTGAACAAATCCCAGGACAAAACAGGTTCAAGGTTCCAGGTGTCCTTTTCCAGTGGATTTCCACAGGGACATGCTTACATCCCCACCCAGAAACAGTTGTGACAACACATGTGAAATATTGCTAACCAAGGATGCTCATTTGAGCCTTGCTGTCTAAAGATTTTGGGGTAGTCACACAATGTGATGAACCTCATCTGCTTGTACCTGTGCTTATCTTCACATTCTCAAACCAAAACAAGCCTTCACCATAAATGCTAAAGTTATCTGGCATACAAAAACAAACTTATCAGGTAGAATACTCTTGTATACAGAGATTATTTCCCAGAAGTTAGTCTAAGGCCAGTTATGAAGACAGTCCTTTCTTTAGAATATGCAGTGTTTGAGAAGACCAGGCCAGCTGAGTTAATTCTTTCCTGCCCAGTCAGCTCCCCTGACCCTTGTCATAGGCCCTCTTATAGCAAAATTATCACTCTGTTCTGTGCATCTATATTTGGTATAGCATTTACATAACAGATGCAGCAATAGTATCACCATGAATATGCCCAACAGTTGGAGAAACCAGTGTTGGGAATGGTCCTGCTACATTTCATCCATTATAACCAGGGATCTTTCTAATTATTTATTACCAAGGTTTATAGTTGCACAGTAATTAGTCTTCCAGGAGCTATATACTCCACAAACCAATAGCCCAGTATGCAGTAGTTCTGGGAAATTCTTTCCCAAATGATATCATTTTTAGTAAATGTAACCTGAAAAACAAGAGCCAAAAGATATTGGCACATCACTAGAGTTCCACTCAGTCATTAACTATAGGACCCATTTCATCATATTGTATGACCAATATGTCTCAGAGCAATGCCACTCAGATTTCCATTCAATCTAATCAGATTCAAAAAGCAGGGCTGTTTTTGGAAAACATGTGACTTCACTTTTTTGAGCTTTAGGGTATAATTGTGCTAAGAAACAATATATTTTTCTTGCTCTGAGCCTCTCTCAGGACACCATTGTAATATTGGAGTTTCCTATTCCATAACCCAGTTAGTAATTCCCTTAACCTCAAGTGCTATTGCTCCTTTTCTTTGTTTTTCTTTTAACCTAAACTTTTCCATATTTGGAAAGTATGCTAGGTTGAGACATTGTGTTGGTCCATATCATTAGCACCAATACCAGTCTAACAATTGCCTACCCTAAATAGTTTCAACATTTTCTGTGTAAGGAGAAACCCAGTCCATTCTCATCCATATAGGATAGAGTCACATAAGTTTAGAACTAGTAGGCTTTCTTGACCACTAGGCAATACAGCTGCATTCACTGTCAACCCCAATTTTGCCAGATGAAGTGAAGATGCAGTTCATCCCATCAGAACTTTTAAGAATACTGGCATACTGGGGCACCTGGGTGGCTCAGGCAGTTGAGCGTCCAACTTTGGCTGGGGTCATGATCTCGCGGTTTGTGTGTTTGAGCCCCGCGTCGGACTCTGTGTTGACAGCTTGGAGCCTGGAGCCTGCTTTAGATTCTCTCTCTCTCTCTCTCTCTCTCTCTCTCTCTCTCTCTCTCTCAAAAATAAATAAACATTAAAAAAAATTTTAAAAAGAATACTGGCATAAAGTTTTAAAGATATAGTTCTTGCTTAGGCATCATTATCTGCATTCGGCACCTGTAGCCCTTATTCTAGGACCACTAAATCAGGTAGGAAAAAGGAAAGTTGGGATGATTTGGGGAAGCATTGTATAGTTGTACCAGCATCTTCCTCTACCTCCTTTTATACCAAATCACCCAGAAAAACAAGAATCTACCAAATGGGAATTCTCCTTTGTCCCCTTTTCATGTTGAATGTGAGTTCACATTCATGAAAATGTGTCAACTTTCATGTCTTTATCTCCACTAATTTTAGGCAACTAGTGTTTTAATTTACCATTCTAATTACCAAATCACTACTCTTAGGATGATATGTAATATGATATGTCCACTTGATATAATATCTTTTTAACCATTATTGGAACCTATGGACTGTAACATATGACCCTTGGTCTGAAGAAGTGTAAGTTGATGGTTTCAACTGGTACAGTATTTTCTGTTCCAATCCTTTATAGAGTTTTTAGAATTTGCATCTACCACTGTGTATGCAAACCTAGTCCACCATAAATATCTATTCCCCTCAAGACTTATGTATACTTCGTAAGGCTACTGGTAGTGGTCTGATGTAGATTATATGCCAACTATGTGTGTAGACTTTCTCTCCTAGGGAATCTGTCACATATCCATCTGTAGTTCTTGTCTCTCTGGCTGGAAGACAAAATTTTTTTTATGGAATTTTGTGCCTCAGAAGGTGTAAGTGGAATATACTGATGATCAGACCATCTCTGCATTACTGCAGCTACCCCACATGCACTCATTTTATGAGCCAAGTTGCCACCACAAACAAGCACACCAGGACGTCCACTTGCTGATTCAAATTATCTTCTGATTTGGGAAGGAAGTCCTTCAATGTGCTTCTTAAGTTTTCATAGTAATTTTCATAGGGCTTTGACACATGCAGGAATTCTTTATGAGTCCAATTTTCCATTGCCCATCTACATGATTATATGGCCAGGCCACTGGCCACCTCCAAAACCCACCTATCCTAATTATGTGTAAGAACAAACCCAGACTTTTAAATTTTTATTTTTTCCAATATTTTCACCACTGCAAGAAAAAGAACATGCAGTTCAACAGCCCATTGAGCTGATGTATTCTTACCTACTTCAATCAGGGTTCTTCCATCAGCAGGTAATAAAGCACCAGGATGCTTCCAATCAACCTTGTAACTGACATCTATAAACCAAGCAGGTATTTTTTCATCAGTTGAGAGCTGCACATAGAGCTCCACCCATGTGACAATAGGGTCTGGAAGTTCCTTAGGTGATTTCAAAGTTGGCATAAGGGAAAAGAACCTCCATAGTCATAAACATGATGAGTATGTTCTCCTATTTTTCCACTAGCTAGTTCCTTCAGGGCACTGCTTTTTTATCAGATATTACCCAAGACATTGTATGTAATAATTTCAAGATTATTTTATGTCCTCCAGTCACAAGTGAGGTTTCAATAAATACCTAATAGCAAATCAATAATTATCTGTCAGTATGCTGTGCACTTCCCTGTCTGTAAACTTTCTAGTCCAAAATTCCTGTGGTCACTGCTGAGCAGCATTCATGCACTTTGCCATAAGCTCCAGTCAGCACAAGTGCAAGTTGCAGATACTTCCAAAATCATATCTGAGTATCATAAAGGCTTAAAGTCATTGACTAAGCTACTGCTTTTTGCATTTCAGAAATAGCCTGTTGTTGTTCAGGTGCCCTTCTTACAGATAGTTTTATGTATTGGAACTGGCAATATTCCCAGAAGTGGAATATGCATCCTCCAAAATTAAAAACAAAACAAGATAAAACACTTACCAAGTGCTGTGCTTCTTGCTTATTTCCAGGGGTAGGCAATGACAGCACTTTATTTTTAGTTACCTATAAAATGTCTTAGTGGCTTGTGCCCATGTTATTCCTAAGAATTTCACCATTTGTAAAGGCCCTTGGGTCTTTGTTGGATTTATCAGTCAGCCTTTTTTAGTGTGTCACTACTGCATTAGGTAAGCTGTATCTTATTCTTCAGTTCCTGTATCATGACATCCTCAATGCAGTGTGGTATTGCACTCAACATTTGTATCAAGACTAAATCCCTCTTAGCCAAATTATCACAGTAAGCTAGTGAATTTAAATAATACTGTGACAATACAGTAAAAACAAACGGAGGTCCCCCTCACATAAAGAAAAATTGCAGTTGACTTGTTTCCATGATTTGTATTTTGTAAGCATTTTCAAGATCAATCACCAAATTGTCACCTTATTTAACTTGCATTTTTTTCACTTTTTTGGACTGATGATGCTATATGAAGTTATACATTATTCAAGCCTTGATAATCTACTATTAGTCTCTATGTGCCATCTGCCTGTTCATTGGCTACACAGGGCTGTTGTATAGAGAATTTGTTGGTTGCAGCATTTTAACTTCTAATATGTCATTAATTAAAGTTGTAGTCTGTTTTTTTCTACCATGTATCCTATACAATTTCAAATTAACAACCTCTGTGAGCTTAGGAAATTCTGTAGGTTCTCATTTAGCATATCCAATTAATACTGACCAAAGGGTGAACTTACATGCCTTCTGTTTTACAATACTACATAGAGAAAGTGCTCCTCAGTAAACATATATCCTTATCAATAATACATGCAAGAAAAGGAAATGCAAACACTTTATATAAAGTCTGTTCATTCAATTTTCATCCAAACATTGATCTTACCTCCCAATAACAATGGTATCTTCATATTCTCCCATTATCACAGTGTTGATCCCATCAGTGCTACTTAATTCATCCCCTTCCTTAACAACTATTTAAAGAGTTCTACTTTGCTGGAGTGAGTCCCTTGACTATCGATTTTTTATTTCCCTATTCTCTTGTTAATAACTCTAATTTTCTTAGCATCCGTGAGACCCATAAATGTAAACTGAGATAATGAATCGGATACAGCTCCTTGGACCATTGCTTGATTTTGCAACAACAAGGTTACATTGGGTGGCAATGAAAAGAGCGTCCTTAAATCACAGCATTTATCATGACCTAGGTGGGAGGCACATTAAGTAGATAAACATCCTGATCATTGTAAAGTCCATCCAGCATATTGCGGATACAGCAGATCAGCTGCTTCATCTTAGAGTTCCCATTGACTTTTAAGGGAGAGGAAAAAGCATTCCCCTTCTCAGGGCAAACAAATTATAGTAGCTTTTATCCAGTCCACAAGGCTAGCTCTCCCCTCAGGAAGAAACTGCTGCTTGTTTAAATTATATACAGCCATCTGTTCAACGGTATGCAGTAGGTCTTACTTCAAATCAAACCTATTCCTTTATTCTGCAGCATTCAACACTAAAGAGACTCCTAGTTTAGTAATGACCACAACCAATTTTTATTCAAGAATCTTCAGGAAGCTGCGGATATTGATCCACAAAAGGAAACAATTCTTTAACACTATACGCACTGGTTTTAGTAGTTTTGGGGATTTGCTTCCCACTGACATATGGAATACCTTCTTGGTGACTATACATCATAGAGATGTTATCTTTTGTTTGAAAACAATTTTTCCCTTTGGCAGCAGCTCTAAGGCTGATAGTTATAGCTCACAATAACTAAAATCTGAATTCAGTGCAGTGTTAGGATCCACTCCAAAACTTTCTTTATTTCATTTTATCTCTTATAGATTAGAAAAACTAAGGGGGTTGGTAGTTAGCTTGTTTCTCATTGTTTTGGATTTTTTTATGTATTCAAGGTCTGACTAAAGCACA
Organism: Neofelis nebulosa; assembly: GCF_028018385.1. NCBI lineage: Eukaryota > Metazoa > Chordata > Mammalia > Carnivora > Felidae > Neofelis > Neofelis nebulosa. The sequence continues at coordinate 86,621,781 of NC_080800.1, forward strand.
GCTGCTATCTCATACAATGGGTAATGCAGTAGCCCCACACATATCAAAGATCTGTCATTCATCACCCCCATATCCTTCATTTTCCTAAACAATGAGACTACCATATTTCAGTGAGTCAGGGTCATTCTGGTGAATCCCACTTCTGATGCCAACTCTGCTGGGCATCATCAAGACCACCCTCAAGCTTCATGACTTGCTAGAAAGATTCAAAGAACTCAAAAAAGCATAGAAGTGTTGAATCATTATATTGTATACTTGAAGCTAATATAACAGTCTATGTTAATTATATTTCAATAAAAAAAATAATTCAGAAAGCCCTTGTACTCATGGTTATAGTTTACTTCAGTGAAAGAAAACAGATTAAAATCATCAAAGGGAAAATGCACATGGAGAAAAGTACAGGAGAAACCAGGTGCAAGCTTCCAAGAGTCCCTTCTCAGGGAAACCACATAGAAACACACATAACTCTACCAGAAATAATGTGTGCCAACCCAGGAAGTTCAATTGAGCCTTAGAGGCTTTTACTGGAGGTCAGTCACATAGGTATGGACTGACTCAGATTCCAGTCCATCCTCCAGAGCAAAAAATAGGCATTCAGAATAAATCACATTGTTAGAAGAAATTTTAACTGTTCAAATAGGTACAGCGTGGCCCCAAAACTCATACATACAAAAGTAAACTTGCCAGGTAGAATATTCCAAAGGGTCAGAGGTTATCCCCTCAGGACCCTGCCAAGTACCAGCCTAGAAGACAGGCACTTTGAAATGTGCATTGTCTGAACAACACTTTCCTATCCACAATAAAATTGACACAAAGAACAAATAATTATTCTTTCTGTTTTTAAGTTTATTTATTTATTTTGAGATAGACAGACTGACAGAGTGGGGGAGGGACAGAAAGAGAGAATCCCAAGCAGGCTCCACGCAGTCAGTGCATAACTCAATGTGGGGCTCGATCTCACAAACCATGAGATCGTGACCTGAGCTGAAATCTAGAGTCGGATACTCAATTGCCTGAGCTACCCAGGTGCCCCAATCTTTCTAAATATACGCCAAACAAACTAAACTTTTCTAAGGATCATCAAGAAATAAAATGTACAAATGAAGAGTTTTTAATTCCCAACAATTTAATATTAACAGAAATAATGATTTGTTTTTCACCATTTCTTTTAGGCTGAAAACAAAATCACTGAACAAAAAATAATTTTCCAGTATTCAACAAACAGGCGTGACTTACAAAAGTATTAATTTGGAATCTATATTCTGATAATACCTCCCCAGGTGGTTAGTTAACATATACCCAAAGGAAAAGAAACCCTAGATATAGGGTTCTCTCTAAATAAGGGCATGTTTCTTAAAATATCCCTCATGAACACCAACACCCATGGGGAAACTGATTTATTTTTCATTTTTATTTCAAACTTCCCCACTGAAATTTCAAGCTGTTACCTTGCAGCTTCTTTTATGACGTAGCCTGTTAAAATTTCAAGGTCCTTGAAATTTCCAAAAAATAAATATAAAGGATAATTTTCTTATTACAACAAAAGGAAAGTTCCTACTGGTACTGTGTAATAAAAGTATTTTGGCTAATCTGGCACCTTACTGATATGACATAAATATTAGAATTGCCTTCTATAACTAAAAGGAAATTTTGATAATTAACTAGGTAGTCAACATAGAAAAATTTAAAGAGATTTTAGGACTTCACTAAATTCTAATTTTTTCCTAATAAGTAATATCCATTTTAGCAGGGGAATCTTTAATACATAATGTTAAAATTTAAAAATACTACAAAAATTTATAAATGCATGAAATTAACATCAGTTTTCTTAAAAGACTGGAAAACTTTATTCTTTCTAATTTTCCAAATTTTTTTCTATGTCCATCAACAAATAGCTGACAACTGTATAGGGAAATAGCTAGGCTTTCCCTATACAGTTGTCAGGCTATTTTAGGACACAGAAACAAGGGAAGTAAATGAATAACTGGTGACTCAGCTACTTCCAGCCTCACTGACAAGGAGATAACAATTTACCCCACGTAATAGAGTTCTCAGACATAGCTTCTTCAATAAAATATATCACCTTCCCAAACATAGACAGATATACAACATACATACATACAGTCACAGTAGTGGTAACTCCCCAACAGGGCTGTTATGGATGTAGGTATGCCACCTTTCCTGTCTCCAAATATTCCTAAATCTATTTATACCTCCAGCTATTAAATAACCTTTCAAAGTTGTCATTTAACAAGAATATTAGTAGAGCAATCAGCTTGACATTAGCTTTCTGCGGAAAGTGAGACATACAACTTCATTCTCGGAATCAAATACAATAAATGAATAAAATAAGAGAAGCTATAAAGCCAATCTCAAATAATGACCATTTTAGTAAAAAAAAAAAAATCAACACAATGGGTTAAAGTGGACAAAAAAGATAATCATTCTAGCTTTCCCATCAGACAAACCAAACCTGTTTCAATATCTGTTCAGGGCTACCTTAGAACATGAAATAACAGGTGCTTGTGCTGAAAAGGATCTCAAATAATCCCCAGATCCAGTACAAACACTCAAGAGCTCCAGATTATCTGGTACACAAGATTAAGATATTATTTATAGTACCTTAAATTTACCGTCAAAATCATAGCCTTGTAACGCAGCTAAGTGGCTCACACTTGACTCACAATTCTAAAACTAAATGAATGAGATAAAACAGAATATGTTAGGGATGCCTGGTTGGCTCAGTTGGTTAAGCGTCCCACTTCGGCTCAGGCTGTGATATCACAGTTCATGGGTCTGAGCCCTCCATCAGGCTCTCTCTTGTCAACGTATAACCTGCCTTGGATTTTCTGTTCCCCTCTTTCTCTGCCCTTCCACTGCTCATTATCTCTCTCTCTGTCTTTCTCTCTCTCTCAAAAATAAACATTAAAAAAAACAATGTGTTAGAATCTGAATATTGAGATGGCTCTAATGAGGAAGGAGAGTGAGTAATACGGGAAAATGAAATTTTCCTTCCACCAAATCTCCAATTGACTCATAGATTACTTCATAAAACAACAGTATACAAAACACTATTAGTAGAGATCATTTTAATATATTTATTGAGGTATAATTAATACAACATAAACCTGTTTTAAATATACAATTCAATGACTTTATATTAAAGTTAAATAGTTATGAAATCATCATCACAATCTATACATTCTATTCAAGTTTAGAACATTTCTGATACCTCGAAAAATACTCTGTGCCCATTTGCAGGCAATTCACATTCCCAACCCCAGGCTCAGACCCATGCAACCATTAATATGTTTTCTGTCTCCAGTAATTTGTTTTTCAGTATATTTCATATAAATTGAAACACACAATACATGACATTTCATGACTAGATTCTTTCATTTAGCATAGTATTTCCATAGCTCATACATGTTGTAGCATTTATCAGTACTTCCTTCTTTTCATGGCTGAATAATATCCCACATTACAAATATACAAATATACTGCATTTTATTTATCCATCAGTTGATGGACATTGGATTGTTAATTTATTCCTAAGTATTTTGTTCTTCTATATTACTGTATATATAATTTATGTCTTAATTTCATTATTGCATTGTTTATTGTTAATATAAAGAAACAATTGATTTTTATATGTTGATTTTGTATCCTGCAACCTTGATGAATTGATTTATTAGCTCTAATAATTTTTTGTATAGATTCTTTAGGGAATGCTATATATTATATTATGCCTTCTGAAAATAGAAATAATTTTACTTCTTTTCCAATCTACATCTTTTTTCCTTTTCTTGTCTAATTTACCTGTCTAGAACCTTCAGTATAATGTTGAATAGAAGTAGTAAGAGCAGGCATCATCTTCTGTTCCTGAATTTAGGGGAAAAGCTTTCAGTCTTTCACCATTAAATATAATAACAGCTGTGGGGATTTCATAGATACCCTTTAACAAGTAAGGGATTTTTCTTCTATTCCTTTGTTGAGTGTGATTATTATAAAAAGCTGTTGGATTTTCATGAAATATTTTTTCTGCATCTGTTGAGATAATTATGAAACTTTTATTCTCTATGAATATGATGTATTACCTTTTTGCTGTTAACTGGGTGGTTGGGCTGTGCTGCAAGATAGAATATAACATCAGAGTGGCCAAGGTTAAAATTCAGGTTAAGTGTCATGTGGGGAAGAAACCACTATATGATTCAATGTTGCTGAGAACAGATAACACATATACATCAGGATCACGTGGCATAGCATTTACTTAAAGAAAGAGGAGAGATAGTGTGCACAAGATCCAACCCCTTGTAATGCACAAGTCCCCCATAGCCAGGGATTAATTCTGCAGCCCACTTGGGGTGTGACTGCATGCACCTTACTTGGTGCCATCGTGGAAGTAACCCCTCCATTGTGGAGTCTGAAATAAAGACAGCTGGGAGAGTGGCTGAAGGTCATTGATGCACCACATTAACAGAGCAATGAAATATACTTCAAGCACAGAACAGGGAAAGACATTCCCTCACAAATAGATAACCCCAGCACAGGCTGTTAAGGACTTTTATCTTCCAGTAAGGAACTGTTCCAGGGCCAGAGCCCATTCAGTTTTTTTTTTTTTACTGAAATATAACTGACATACAATGTTTTATTAGTCTCATGTGTACAATATGTTGTTTCAGCAACTCTATAACTATTCAATTCTCACTGTAAGTGTAGCCACCATCTGTCAGCATACATTATAATGATATTATTGACTATATTCTCTATGCTATAATTTTATCCCCATGAATTATTTATTTTATACCTGGAAGTTTATATATGTAATCTATATTAAATATATGATATATACGATTATATATCTTCTTTATCCATTTATCTATCAATGGAAATTTGGATTGCTTCCATATCTTCACTACTATAAATAACACTACAATAAACAGAGGGGTACATATTTACTCAAATTAGTGTTTTTGTTTTCTTTAGGTAAACATCCAGTAGTGGAATTATTGGATTATATGATATTTCTATTTTTAATTTTTTGAGAAACCTCAATACTGTCTTCTACCAACAATTGGTTGCACCAATTGACATTCCACCAACAGTACATGAGAGTTCCCTTTTCTTCACGTCCTTGCCAAAACTTGTTATTTCTTGTCTTTTTGATACTAGTCATTCTGACAGGTGTGAGGTGATATCTCCTTGCAGCTTTCATTTGCATTTTCCTCATGATTAGTGATGTTGAGTATCTTTTCAGGTGTCTGTTGGCCATCTGTATGTTTTCTTTGGAAAAATACCTATTCAGAGGTCTCTGCCTGTTTTTTTAAATCAAATTGTGTGTGTGTGTGTGTGTGTGTGTGTTGAGTTGTATAATTTCTTTGTATATTTTGGATCCTAACATTTTATTGGATATATCATTTGCAAATATCTTCTCCCATTTACTAGATTGCCTTTATTGAAAGGCGTTTTAGTTCAGTGTAGTCTCAATAGTTTACTTTCCCTTTTGTTTCCCTTACTTGAAGAGATATATCCATAAATATTTTGCTATGTCCAATCTCCAAGAAATTACTGTTTTTTTAGGAGTTTATGGTTTCATGTCTCATATTTAAGTCTTGAATTCATATTGAGTTTATTTTTGTGTATGGTGTGAAAAAGCATTCCAGTTTCATTCTTTTGCATTTAGAGGACAAGTTTCCCACACCATTTGTTGAAGAGACTGTCCTTTTCCCCATGATATTGTCTTGCCTCTTTTGTCCTAGATGAATTGGCTATACAGGTGTGTCTTTATTTCTGGGATTGGTATCCTGTTCTACAGGTCTATCTGCCTCGTTTTGAGTCCGTATCATACTGTTTTGATTAATATAATTTTGTATTATATCTTGAAATCTGTGACTCTGGTATCTGTAGAACTTTCTTTCTCAAGATTGCTTTGGCTGTTTGGGATCATTTGTGTTTCCATATACATTTTAGGAATATTTGTTCTAGTTCTATGGGAAATGCTATTGGTATGTTGATAGAAATTGCATTGAATCTGTAGATCGCTTCAGTTAGCATGGACATGTTAACAATATTAACACTTCCAATTCATCAGCATGGAATATCTTTCCATTTGTATGTGCCATCTTCAATTTTTTTCATCAATGACTTAGGGTTTTCAGAGTATAGATCTTTCATCTCTTTGGTTAAATTTATTTATAGGTATTTTATTCCTTTTGGTGCAGTTGTAAATGGGATTCTTTATCTCAATTTCTCTTTCTGCTGCTTCATTACAAGTGCATGGAAACACAACATATTTTTGCACATTGGTTTTGTATCCTGAAACAAACTGAACTGATTTATCATTTCTAGTAGTTTTTTGGTGGAGCCTTTAGGATTTTCTGTACAGTGTATCACATCATCAGCAAATAGGGAAAGTTTTAATTCTGTCTTACCAACTAGGCTGGCTTTTATTCATTTTGTTGTCTGATTGCCGGAGCTAGGACTTCCAGTACTATGTTGAATAAAACTGGTGAGAACAGACATTCTTGTCTTCTTCCTTGCCTTAAAGGAAAAGCTCTCAGTTTTTGATCATTGAGAATCATTTAAGTTGTGGGTTTTTCATATACGGCCTTTATCATGCTGAGTTATGTACCTATAAATCCACTTTGTTGAACAAATACATTTTGTCAAATGGTTGAGATGATTATATGGTTTTTATCTTTCCTCTTATGAATGGGGGTGTATCATATTGATTGATTTATAAATATTGTACCACCTTTGCTTCCCTTGAATACATCCCACTTTGTCATGGTGAATGACCCTTTTAATGTACTGTTGAATTGGTTTGTGAATATTTTGTTGAGGATTTTTGTATCTATGTTCATGAGAGATATTGGCCTACAGTTTTGGGGTGTTTGTTTGTAATGGTTTTGTCTGGTTTTCATATCAGGGTAATGCTGGCCTCATAAAAGGAATTTGGAAGTTAGCCTTTCTCTTCCATTTTTTTTTTTTTTTAATAGCTTGAGCGGAGTAAGTATTAACTCTTTTTTTTTTAATGCTTGGTAGAATTTGCCTGTGAAACCATCTGGTCCTGGACTTTCATTTGTTGAGAATTTTTTTGTTCCTGATTCAATTTTGTTACCAGTAATCAGACTGTTTAAATTTTCTAATTCTTCCTTATCCAGTTTTTGAAAGATTGTATGTTTCTAGGGATTCATCCAGTTCTTCTAAGTTGTCCAATTTGTTGCCATATAATTTTTAATAATATTCTCTTATAATTCTTTGCATCTCTGTGGTGTTGGTTGTTATTTTTCCTTCTTCAGTTCTGATTTTATTTATCTGAGTCCTCTTCTTGATGCCTGTGGCTAAAGGTTTACCAATTTTTATTATCTTTTTGAAGAACCATGTCTTGGTTTCAAGGATCTTTTCTATTAAAGTTCTTGGCTCTATTTCCATTAGATCCACTCTAATCTTTATTATACTTTCCTTCCTTCTGCTAGCATTGGCCTTTGCTTCTTCGTCTTTTTCTAGTCCCTTTAGGTATAAGGTTAGGTTGTTTATTTGTGATTTTTCTTGTTTCTTGAAGTAGACCTATATTGCTATAAACTTCCCTCTAAGAACTGCTTTTGCTGTGTCCTCCAAATTTTGGATGATTGTATTTTCATTATCATTTCCCTGTATATATTTTTAAATGTTCCCTTTGATTTCTTTGTTGACACATTGGTTGTTTAGAAATATGTTGTTTAGCCTACATATGTTTGTGCTTTTCCCCTTTTTTTCCTTGTAATTGATTTCTAGCTTCATAGTGATGTCCTTGGAAAAGATGCTTGATACGATTTCAACTTTCTTAAATTTCTTGCAACTTGTTTTGTGGCCTAACATGTGATTTATCCTACCAAATGATTTTTTTAATTTTTTTAATGTTTTTATTTATTTTTGAAGGAGAGAGAGAGAGAGAGAGAGAGAGAGAGAGAGAGAGAATATGAACGGGGGAGGAGCAGAGAGAGAGGGAGACACAGAATCTGAAGCAGGCTTCAGGCTCTGAGCTGTCAGCACAGAGCCCAATGCGGGGCTCAAACTCACAAACTGTGAGATCATGACCTGAGCCAAAGCCGGACACTCAACCGGCTGAGCCACCCAGGTGCCCCAGCCTATGATTTATGTCCACTTGGAAGTAATGTGTATTCTGCTGTTTGTGGATGGAATGTTATGTATATACCTCTTAGGTCCATCTGATCTAATGTATCATTCAAAGCCACTGTTTCCTTGTTGGTTTTTTGTCTAATGATCTGCCCATTGATGGAAGTGCAGTGTTAAATTTCCTACTAATATTTTATTGTTGTCAATGTCTCCTTTTATGTCAAGTTTGCTTTGTGTGTTTAGGTGCTTCTATATTGGGTGCACAGATATTTACAATTGTTATATCCCTTGTTGGATCGATAGATGTATTACTATGTAATATACTTCTTTCTTTTTCTTAAAGATTATTTCATATGATACAAGTACTGCTGTCACCAATGATATATATTATGTGTATATATATATGTGTGTGTGTGTGTGTGTGTGTGTGTGTGTGTGTATTTTTTTCTTGCTTACTTTTGCATGGAATGTCGTTTTCCATCCCTTCACTTTCATCCTTATGTGTCTTTGGGTCTGGAGTGAATCTCCTGTAGGCAGCCTACAGATGGGTCGTGTTTTTAATCCATTCAGTCACTCTATGTCTTTTGATTGGAGCACTTAGTCCATGTGCCTACTGCCATTTTGTTAATTGTTTCCTGGCTCTTTGTGTAGTTCTTCTCTGTTCCTTTCTTCTTCTCTTGCTCTCTTCCCTTGTGGTTTGATGACTTTCTTTAGGGTTATGCTTAAATTTCTTTCTTTATTTTTTTTGTACCTATTATAGGTTTTTGACTTGTAGATGCCATGGAGTTCACATCTAGCATCTTGTGTGTATAGCAGTTGGAGGTCGCTATATATTCTAAAAGCGCTAAATTTCACTCTCCCTTCCATGTTTTATGCATATGATGCTATATTTTATACCTTTTTATTTTCTGTATCCATTGATGAATATTTTGCAGATAAAATTGATTTTCTACTTTTCGTTATAACCTCCATACCGGCTTTGTAACCGATTAATCTACCACCTTTGCTATACGTTTGCTTTTGCTTGTGAACTTTTCATAACTTTCATAATGTTCCTCTAGTTATGTCTTTTTTCCCCACTCAAAGAATCACCTTTAGCATTTCTTTTAAGGCTGGTTTAGTTATGATAAACTCCTTTAACATCTGTTTGTCTGAGAAACTCATTATCCCTCTTTTTATTCTGAATGATAACCTTTTATTCCGAATGATAACCAGGTATTCCTGGTTTTATTTTTCCTTTCAACACTTTAAATATATCATGCCACTCCCTTCTGGTCTGCAGAGGTTCTGCTGAAACTTCAACTGATGGCTTTGTGGGGTTTCCCTTGTATATAACTATTTTCTTTTCTCTTGCTGTTTTTAAAGTTCTCTCTTTATCGTTATGTTTTGCCTTTTAAATTACTATGTGCCTTGGTGTGGACCTTCTTGGGTTCATATTGTTAGGGCTGTCTGTGATTCCTGGACCCAGATGTATTTTTCCTTTCCCAGATTAAGGAAGATTTTTTGCTATTCTTTTTTCAAATAACATTTCTTCTCCTTTCTTTATCTCTTCCCTTTCTGAGATCTGTGAAATGCTATTGGTATTTTGCTTAATTTAGTTTGCAGAGCTCCCTTAAGTTATTCTCATTGTTTGATTATTCTTTGTTCTTTTTGCTGTTTGGCTTGGTTGCTTTGCAATACTCTGTCTTCCAGATAACTGATCCATTCTTGTGCATCCTCTCATCTGCTATTGATTTCTTCTAGTGTATTTTTCATTTTAGCTGTTAAATTCTTCAGCTCTGACTGGTTCTTTTTCACATTTTCTGTCTTTTGTCTGAAGTTCTCACAGAGTTCACCCACTGTTTTCTCAAGTACAGTGAGCATCTTTATGACCATTACTTTGAACAATTTCAGGCATATTTCTCTTTATTTAGCTCTTTTACTGTCACTTTGTCTTGTTCTTTCATTTGGGACATATTCATCTTTCTCTTTAAATTGTCCAATTCTCTGTGATTGTTTCTATGTATTAGGTAGATCAGCTACATCTCCCAGTCTCAAAAGTAGTGGCCTCATGTAGAAGAGGTCCTGTTTTGCCCTACAGCACACCTCCCCAGTCAGCAGAGAACCAGGAACTCCAGGGGTGTCCACTGTATGGGCTGCATGCACCACCCTGTTGTGTGTGAGCTGTGATTGCCTTCAGCCCAGTCAGCTGCAATGACTCACTTTGCCTATAGTGGGTGCGCTGGGCAGAGTTTGCTCCCTGTGCTGTTGAAAGGTCTGGTTGCAGGAACTATGAGTGAACTGGGGTGTGGGGGTATCTCTCCCCCTCCCCTGAGCAGGAATCACTTTAGTGTGGCACTAGTCCTGGCTCTGGCTGCCTGCCAGGTGTGGCAGAGGCAGGAACCACTTTGACGAGATGCCTGCTGAGGAGGGTGGCTTGGGTGGGACACATCCACAGAGGAATGTTGGGACAGGGCATGCCACGCTAGCAAGATAGATGGGGAGTGTTGGAAGTGGTTCGTGCAAGTGTCTGGCTATCTAGGCTGAGGGAAGGGAAGAAACATGGCACCCACCAGCACTTTTGTTCCTGGAAAAATCTCCTGCAGATCCCTGCCCCTCTGGCACAAGTTCTAAGATTCGTCAATAAATCTTCACTATATAGCCTGGGCACTTTTCAAACTACTGCTTCTGTGCTGTGTCTCAAGCTGAGTTATTTAGTATGCTACCTCCTTAGAGGTGGGGACTTGGTTGTCTATCACCCTTTGACTCTCTCAGAGTTAAGCCCCACTGATTTTTAAAGCTTTCCAAGTTAACCCCAACGGGTTTTCAAACCAGACATAATGGAGACTTGTCCTCCCAGTGAGGGTCCCCAGTGCCAGAAGTGCTTGATGAGGGGTCTGGTCCTCTCACTTTTCTGTGCTTGTAATGTCTCTCCCATTGGTGCTTAGTCACACTGAGGGTTTGGTTTCCAACTGCATTTCTACCCTTCCTACCCCTTTTTAGTGTGGTCTTTTCTCTATGACTAGCTGTGGAAGATGTGTTCTACCAGTCATCAGGTCGATTACAAAGTTAATTGCATAGATGTACGTGTTGCTTCAGTGTGTCCATGGGATACGACGAGCTCAAGATCCTCCTGTTCTACCGTCTTAGACCACAATCCCAAGGCCCATTTTTATGCAGTGGATCAGGGATGAATGGACTGTGCACAAGTACTTTTCCCCACAATTACATTGACTGATTTTCATATTTTGCTTGATGTTTTATTCTTGGAATAAATTCCACAATGCCATGGTAAATCATTATTTTTTTAATGCTGCTGGATTAGTAATATATATATTTTGTTGATAATTTTTCCATCTCTATTTGTAAGGAATTTTGACATGCAGGGATTTTTTTTTTCTCTTGTTATTACTTTGACTCTATGAGTGCTAGGGTAATACTGGACTTATGGTATGAGTTGGGAAATGTTTCTTCCTCATCTGTTTTTTGGAAGAGTTTTTAAAGATTGATGTTAGGTCTCTTTTATTTTAATTTATTTAAATTTTTTAAATGTTTATTCATTTTTTAATGAAAGAGCATGAGCAGGGGAGGAGCAGAGAGAGAGGGAGACACAGAATCTGAAGCAGGCTCCAGGCTCTGAGCTGTCAGCACAGAGCCCAGTGCAGGGCTCAAACACCTTGGGCGGTGAGATCATGACCTGAGCCAAAGTCGGTTCCTCAACCCACTGAGCCACCCAGTCACCCCAATGTTAAGTCTCTTTTAAATATAGAGTAGACCAGTGAAGCCATTTGGTCCTGGGCTTTTTATCGTGTGTTGGGGTGTGGGTGCGGGCACGGTCATTAGCAAGCCAATCTCTTGTTATAGGGTCCATTCATATCTTCTACTTCTTCTTGAGTCAATCTCATTGCTTTGTGTCTTTCCAGTAATTTATGCATTTCATACAGATTACCTAATTTGTTGGAATACACTTTTTCATAGCCCTACCTTTCAATCCCCCTTAATTTTGTAGCGTCCATAGTGTGAAAAAACAAGATTCAACTGAATAAATTTTAAAGAGCTTATTGGCTTTATTCAATGATTCATGAATGAGACAGCATTCAACCTAGCAGATAGAAAAGAGGTCCACGGAACTGTGCAAAATGAAAGAGTTTAATAGGCAGAAGGGAGCAGGCACCAGGAAGTTAGCGAGGAAAACGTGGATTGGTTGTAGCAAGGCACTTTCCTTTTGAGGATGGCAGTGGTGTATCAGGCAGATTACCTATCTAGTGCTGATTAGGTGATTCCTGATTGACTGGTTTAAGTTTCCATTTCTGAGAGAGCTGAAACTGTATTTAAGTTCAGTCTTGGTTTGATGACAGACATGGGGCTTAACATAAATGATTCACTTTGGGTCTGTTGTCTTATTTTTAACAACTGTGACATCCCTTCTTTCATTCCTGATATTTTCAATTTAAATCTCCTCAAATTGTTCCTTGGTCAATCTAGCTAAAGGTCTGGAACGTTGTGTAACATTAAGGCATACTGTGACGCCTGGAGTTTCGACAATGTGCTATTTTCAAGGTTCAACTTAAACACACACACACACACACACACACACACACACACCCTACTACAAATTTGTGCAAACAGCCAAGAAAGTGTGGCTCATGGAAAAAGAAACAGCGAACATTAACTGTTCCTCATGAAACCTAGGCATAAGATTTACCAAACAAAGACTTTAAATCCACTATTCTTTTAAGTTTGATTTTGTTTTATTTTATTTTAATTAAATTTTTAAGTGTAGTTGACACACAGTGTTACATTTGTCTCAGGTGCACAACATAGTGATTCAACTTCTTTTTCCTTATGTTATGCTCACCACAAGTGTAGCTATTATCTGTCATCATAAAACACTATTACAATACCATTGATTATATTCCCTAGGCTGCACCTTGTACTCCCATGACTTATGCATTCTATAATAGGAAGGCTGTATCTCTCACTCCCTTTCACCCACTTTACCCATCCCCTCATCTCCATTTCTTCTGGCAACCATCAATGTGTTCTCTTTATTTATAAGTCTGATTCTGCCTTTTGTTTGTTCATTTGTTTTGTTTTTTAGATTCCACATATTAGTGAAACCATATGGCATCTGCCTTTCCCAGTCTGAGTTATTTCGCTTAGCATAATACCCCCTAAGTCCATCCATGCTGTTACAAATGGCACAATCTCATTCTCTTTTATGGCTGTGTAATACATCGGTGAGTGTGTGTGTGTGTGTGTGTGTGTGTGTGTGTCTGCGTCTGCATCTGTCTGTGCGTGTATCACATATTCCTTATCCATTCATCTGTCAGTGGATCCTTAGGTGGCTTCCATATCTTGGCTATTATAAATCATAGTACAATAAACATAGGGGATGCATATATCTTTCTGAATTAGTGTTTCCATTTTCTTTGGGTACATACCCTGGAGTGGAATTACTGCATAATATGGTATTTTATTTTTAATTTTGGGGGTACCCTCCATACTGTTTTCCACAGCAGCTGTATCAGTTTGCATTCCCACTAACAGTGCAAGAGTGTTCCTCTTCCTCCACATCTTCAGAAACACTTATTATTTCTTATCTTTTTAACTTATCTAACATTCTGACAGATGTAAGGTGATATCTCGTTATGATTTTGCAAGACAACTATTATAAACATGCTTTGATATTTTGTCTTCTCCTTTTCTTTCATATCAGAGTATTTTCTAATTTCTAATGTGATTCTTTTCCTTTATTCATGTCGTTTAGGGTTGTGTTGTTAATTTTTGTGAATTTCCCATGTCTTCTTATTATGGATTCCTACTTTCATACTCTGCCATGGCCGAGAATTTCCAAATCCTTTTTACTGTAATAAATTACTGAATGACGTTTTATATTAAAAAGGCAAGAATCATTTCATCCTTTGTTAAAGTTAAGACCTCCATTATGACTTCCAGGAGAGTGGAGTAGGTAATTTTCTCCTCACCTATTGAGAATCCTCAATGGTGCTCGGTACACACAGTGTCTTGTTGTCATAAGGAGATGTTTTCACGGTTATTCACTCCATTATCCTCTGTAATAACAAGAAAATGTCCTTTCATGAAGTTAGAGTGACTATCAAAGTATGAAAGAAAAATAGTCTGTAGTCTACCCAGAAAATGGAATATTATGCATCAATTAGAAAGAATGATGCTGGGGCGCCTGGGTGGCTCAGTCGGTTAAGCATCTGACTTTGGCTCAGGTCACGATCGCAGGGTCCGTGGGTTTGAGCCCCGCATCGGTGTCTGTGCTGACACCTCAGGGCCTGGAGCCTGTTTCAGATTCTGTATCTCCCTCTCTCTCTCTGCCCCTCCCCCGCTCGCACTCTCTTTCTCTCTCTCTCAAAAATAAACATTACAAAAAGAAGAAAGCATGAGGCTGATACAAACATAACAAATAGAAAGACAATTCAAGTGAAATTAAGATTGCAAACAAGTACTAAATTATATCTTCTGTTTTAAAATCACAAATATGTATAAAGAAAAGAATATATTTCCTAGAATACACAAGGACATGTAAATCTACATAATAAAGGTCTTGAAGGATATACCATTGTCTGATGATGGGCTAACATATGAAGTGAGGAAGAATGAAGCTGGTGACAGGTGTTAAAACAGGACTTTAGTATTCTCATAATGCTTGAAATTTTTACAAGAAGAATGACCTTACGATTCAGGTATGCAACTCAATTTTACTTTTTAAAAGCCTATAAAGAGACAAAAAATAGAGAAAACACATGTAGACAACAAAGCAAATATAGCAAAGTCTGTCCAAGAACTATAATTTGTGACAAATAACCTTCAGAGAACCTGGGAGAGACGTTTTATTCTAATGGAAGAAACTAGTCATCATAAAATGTAAGGACATGACAGCATAATTTTGGAATCTATAAAACTAAGTAGGGTGGGGGCACCTGGGTGGCACAGTCCATTAAGTATTCAACTCTTGATTTTGACTCAGGCCATGACCTCATGGTTTGTGAGATCAAGCCCTGCATCAGGCTCCACGCTGACAGTATGGAGCCTGTTTGGGATTCTCTCTCTCCCTCTCTTTCTTCCCATCCCCTACTCCTTCTCTCTCTCTCTCTCTCTCTCTCTCTCTCTCTCTCCCTCCCTCCCTCTCTCTGTCTCTCTCTCTGTCAAAATAAATAAACTTTTAAAAAGTAGGGTGGAACTACAAGGAAAACAAACAGATCACAATGGAATTTCTACAATAAAAGGAACACTTACTGAGATGAAGAAATGAGTTAGAGTAGCACTTCTGGAATGGAGATGTAAGGACCTCCGAAAATCTGTTCTTCCATATATGCAATGAGAACACTGGAAAAGATTGCCAAAATCAAATATTCAGAACTCTGTAAATTAATGAAACGCTGCCAGTCATCCAAAGAACATTTATTCAAGGAAAATGGCCCAATTTTGTTATGAACAATAAGCTGTATGGTATTTTAATTTGGCCTATTCTGAACCCCTTCACCCCAGATCTGTGGTAGCATTGAAAAGCGATAGATCTGAAATCGTGTGACCCGTGAGACTGCAGCTTGGCACCTAGTGGAGGGGCAGAAAGATTGAGAGCTCCCCAACAATTCCATCCTCAAAGGATTGTCAATATTTGACCTGTCTGGCAGCTCTCTAAATGTTCCATTCTCAGACATGACTTCATTTGTTTTCCCTTAGAATCTGTTTTGTGTAAACTGGCCTATCCTCAAGGCATTTGGAAAAAATATTCAGCAGCAATTGTTTATCACTGCAGCTCCCAAATGTGGTGCTACTAGTTGGGGCTAATAAGAAGAAGCCATTCAAAAAATTAAAGATGAAAAACTGGGAAAGGAAATGTCCATAAGATGCTTTGAAAAGTTCCAACATATAACTGGGATCTAGAAGGTCATGAGTACGTGTAGAATGGTTGGTGTGCGTGCTCAGAAAATATCTGAGGAGGCCGAGCTCTCATCTCTAGCTGACAAGAATGCCCCGTCCATGCAGAACCTGAAGGGGTCAGGCAGAGTTGTAAATTGCCCACCCGAGCATCTAAGCCATCTCAAATCATATGCACAAAGTACCCTGATAAAGACTGGAAGATTTATTGGTTCGAGGGATTTAATTAAATCTCTGTATGATCACTAGCTCATCAGTAAGCTATCAGACAAGAGAATTGAGTGGACACAGTTGAAAAAGTATCCGGGTTTTAATGAATTGTTTAGGCAAAGTTAAACAATAAACAAACAATAACAACAAAAGGAACGCACAATAACAATGAATCTGGAGAGGGAGGCATAGTGTGACTCCTGGAGTTTCCACGAGGTATTATTTTAAAAGTTCAACTTTAAAAAAAAAAACACACAATACTACAGTATTGGGCAAACAGCCAAGAAAGTATCGCTCATGGAAAAAGAAACAGCGAACATAAACTGTTCCTCATGAAGCCTAGGCATACGATTTACCAAACAAAGACTTTAAATCCACTATTCTTTTAAATTTGATTTTGTGTTATTTTATTTTAATTTAATATTTTTAATTTAAGTATAGTGGAAACACAGTGTTACATTAGTCTCAGGTGTACAACATAGTGATTCAACTTTCCCCCCCCCCTTATGTTATGCTCACTACAAGTATAGCTATTATCTGTCATCGTAAAACACTATTACAATACCATTGACTATATTCCCTACGCTGTGCCTTTTATTCGCATGACTTATTCATTCTATAATAGGAAGGGTGTATCTCTCACTCCCTTTCATCCACTTTACTCATCCCCTCATCCCCCTTCCCTCTGGCAACCATCAATTTGTTGTCTTTATTTATAGGTCTGATTCTGCCTTTTGTCTGTTTATTTACTAGTTTGTTTTTTTTAGGTTCCACATATTAGTGAAAATCATATGGTATTTGCCTTTCCCAGTCTGACTGATTTCACTTAGCACAGTGGCCTCTAGGTCCATCCATGCTGTTAACAAATGGCACAATCTCATTCTCTTTTATGGCTGTGTAATATTCTAGCCTGTGTGTGTGTGTGTGTGTGTGTGTGTGTGTGTGTATCACATATTCCTTATCCATTCATCTGTCAGTGGATCCTTAGGTGGCTTCCATATCTTAGCTATTATAAATAATACTACTGCAATAAACATAGGGGATACACATATCTTTCTGAATTAGTGTTTTCATTTTCTTTGGGTACATACCCAGGAGTGGAATTACTGAATAATATGGTATTTCTATTTTTAATTTTGGGGGTACCCTCCATACTGTTTTCCACAGCAGCTGTACCAGTTTGCATTCCCACCAACAGTACAAAAGTGTTTCTCTTCCTCCACAGTCTCAGAAACAGTTATTATTTCTTGTCTTTCTAATTTACCCATTCTGACATATGTAAGGTGATATCTCATTATGATTTTGTAAGACAACTATTATAAACGTGTTTAACCAACTAAAGGAAAGCATGTCTACATAATTAAAGTTAAACATGAGAACAATATTTCACCAAATTTAAAATATCAATGAAGAGACATAATTTTAAAATATGGAAATTCTGGGGCACCTGGGTGGCTCAGTCCAACTTCAGCCCAGGTCATGATCTCAGGGCTCATAAGTTGGATCCCTGCATTGGGCTCTGTGCTGGAGCCTGCTTTGGATTCTGTGTCTCCCTCCCTCTCTACACTTCCCCTGCTCGCTCGTGCTCTCTCTCTCTCCCTCTCCCTCTCTCTGTCTCTCCCTCTCTCTCTCTCTCTCTCTCAAAAATAAATAAACATTTAAAATATAGAAAATTTTGAGTTTAAAGCACAGTAAGTGAAATGAAAAATTCCCCCATTGGGATCTCAATAGCAGATTTGAGCTAACAAAAGAAAGAATCAGTGAATGGGATGATAGGTCAATAAAGATTATCCAGACTGAGGAATAGAAAGAAAAATATTAAGAACAAAGAGTCAGAGGCCTATGGAACAAAAATCAAGCATGTCAACATACACATAATGGGAGGTTCAGAAATAGAGGAGATAGGGGAAAGGGCAGGAGGAGTATATGAGGAAATAATCACCAAAACTTCCCAAATTAGATGAGAAATGTTAATCTACACCTTCAAGAAATTCAATAGATCCAAGTAGGATGAACTCAAAGTGAGATACACCAAGGCACAATATAATTAAACTTTCAAAACCCAATGCAAAAAGAAGATCTTGAAAGTAACAAGAGAAAAGCAACTCTTTACATATGAGAGATCCTTACTTCTCTTCTACAACCATGGAAACCCAAAGCCAGCAAGATGATGTATTTCAGGTGTTGAAAGAAAACGACTGTCAATGAGTAATTCTATATCTAAAAAAAATCTATCCATCAAAATTGAAGAAGAATTAAGACCTTTACACATAAACAAAAACCTAGAGACCTTGTCACTAGCAGACATTTCCTACAAGCAATATTAAAATGAATCTTTGAGGCTGAAATAACAGAACACCAAACAAAAACTCTAATTTCCAGGAAGAGATAAAAAGTGCAAACAAATGTTACTAGATAGGTAAATATAAAGACAGAGCACATGGAGTTTTGTTTGTTTCTCTTTTCTTAGCTGATTCAAGACACACTTCTACAAAAAATAATTATAAACCTGCATCAATGGGCCTATAACATGTACACCCATAACATATATAACACCAGTAGCTCTAAGAAAGAAGGAGGGAATGGTAATAGTTACAGAGTTTTTGTTTACTACTGAAATTAAGTTGGTATTACTCTATCCTAGGTTATTTTAAGATAAAATGTCACTTGTAATCTCTAGGGCAACCATGAAGAAAATAACTCAAGAATTTAGTAAAATTGACAATAAGGCAATTACATTGTATAATAAAAGTATCTGTTTAACTTTGAGAAGGGCAATTTTTTAAAGTTTATTTATTTTGAGAGAGAGACAGAGCAAGAGCGTGAGTGGCGGAGGGGCAGAGAAGGAGAGAGAGAATCCCAAGCAGGCTCAGTGCTGTCAGCACAGAGCCCAGTGCAGGGCTAGATATCACAAACAGTGAGATCATGACCTGAGTTGCAATCAAGAGTCAGACACTTAACCAAGTGTAACCAACTGAGCCACCCAGGCACCCCTAAGAAGGGCAATATTAAATGAATAAAGGAATGAAAGACATAAAACGTATGGAAAAGGAGTAGCCAAATGGTAAACATAAATCCTATCTTGTCATTAATTACATTTAATGCAAATGGAGTAAATCTTCCAATGGAAAATCATCTATCTGTAGAATGGATTTAAAAAGTCATTGTCCTCAGTTTTTAAGAGTCTCTTATGCTTTGGCTCTCTCCCACTCTAACCTCTTTTTTTTTTTCCTTCCCCTCCCCCATGGGTTTCTGTTAAGTTTCTCAGGATCCACCTAAGAGTGAAACCATATGGTATCTGTCTTTCTCTGTATGGCTTATTTCACTTAGCATCACACTCTCCAGTTCCATCCACGTTGCTACCAAGGGCCATATTTCGTTCTTTCTGATTGCCATGTAGTACTCCATTGTGTATATAAACCACAATTTATTTATCCATTCATCAGTTGATGGACATTTAGGCTCTTTCCATAATTTGGCTATTGTTGAGAGTGCTGCTATAAACATTGGGGTACAAGTGCCCCTATGCATCAGTACTCCTGTATCCCTTGGGTAAATTCCTAGCAGTGCTATTGCTGGGTCATAGGGTAGGTCTATTTTTAATTTTCTGAGGAACCTCCACATTGTTTTCCAGAGTGGCTGCACCAATTTGCATTCCCACCAACAGTGCAAGAGGGTTCCCGTTTCTCCACATCCTCTCCAGCATCTATAGTCTCCTGGTTTGTTCATTTTGGCCACTCTGACTGGCGTGAGGTGGTATCTGAGTGTGGTTTTGAGTTGATGGGGGGTGGGAGGGAGGGGAGGGTGGGTGATGGGTATTGAGGAGGGCACCTTTTGGGATGGGCACTGGGTGTTGTATGGAAACCAATTTGACAATAAATTTCATATATTGAAAAAAAATTAAATAAACAAAATAAAAGTTAAAAATAAATAAATAAATAAAAAGCCATTGTCCAATGATATGCTGTCTACAAGGCACACACTTTAGATTCAAAATAAATTGAAAGTAAAAAGATGGAAAATATAGAATATGGAAAGAATAACCAAAAGTAACCTTTTTTTTTCCCTTTGGCTATCATAAGATCAGATAAAATAGAGTTTAACACAAAAGAGAGTTACTGACCAAAGAAAGACAGTTGATAATGATTAAAGGGACAATTCATAGAAAAGATATAATGATTAAAAATATAAATGCACCTAACAACAAAGTGCCTAAATACATGAAACAAAAACTAACACAGATGAAGGGAGAAATACACAATTCATCACTAGTTGGAGGCTTCAACAACTCACTGTTACAAATAAATAGACCAACTAGGCTGAAGATCAGGCAGAAATTAAGAGATGCAATCAACACTATAAGTCATACTAACAGACATCTATAGAATACTCAACAACAGAATATGCATTCTTTTCAATAGGGCATGGATTATTCTGCAGGACAGACCTTGTATGGGCCCTAAAATAAGCCACAATAAACTTAAAACATTTTAATTTATACAAATTATGTTCTCTGAACAATATAATGCCATATAGATGCTAAGGTGATGAGGTCGAAAGGAGTGGTATTCACATCCCTCTGTAGGGAAGGGGGGGGGGGTGTAAAATGATGTCAGGCGGTATGATAAAGGGAAATTGCAGAAGGGGCTGTATTAAAAAAATCTCATTTTGTGGCCAAATGTAAATACAACGAAACTGATAAAAACATGATATCATTTGTGTACACATATAGGTCTTCTATACTTGTCTCTACAAAGTTTCGTGGAACTTTCTGGGCACTCAAAAAAGGCTGCACACCATAGAGTGGGTCTGAAGTTGACGGATGGAACTTTTAATGCCTCACAGAAATGCATGCTGCAGCTTTGGCTTGACAGCTCTCCCGTGTGTGTGTATATGTGTGTGTGTGTGTGTGTGTGTGTGTGTGTGTGTGTGTGATGTGCATGTGTAAGTATATCTCTATATGTGTGTGTTATACACATATATGTGTGTGTACATATATACATGTATTTGTATGTATAAATTTGTATTTATAGGTGCATGTGTATAGAGATTGAAAAATTAGAGAATAGCATTCCTTTTTGATTTAGTTTTTTACCAACAGCTGTTACTTCTTGTAGTATAATAGCTGCTTTAATATCTTTTTCTTCTGTTTCCAATACTTGTGTCATCTTGGTGTTTGCCCCTGTTGCTTGTGTTTTCCTTTGGAATTTATTGACATTTTCCTGGTTCTTCATATAGTAATTAATTCTACGTATATCCTGAATATTTTAGTATTATGTGTTTAGACACTGTATCGTTGAATCCTACGGAGCATGTTTATATTGTTTGCTAAGTTCAGTTTAGCTTTGTTTTAGGTTCAGGCCAAAATTCGTATCTAAATTTTGTTGGCTGTCGTTCCAGGCTCCGTTCACCTTTCAAAGCCTTTGTGGTGCTATTCATATCTGGCTTATATATGTGGCAACCAGTGAGGAATGTGGGATAATGACAGTGGTCTACTTGCTTGATCAATACTCAAATCGTTTAATATTCTTTTTAGGTTCAGATACATGCATGTGCAGTTTGTTCAGAGCTCAGATCTTTATTCACAATTTTATGTGGTCATTTTCATGAACTCCATTCTCTCAGCAAAATCCTTGGTGAATTCTAGTGCTTCAGGGTACCCGTACCGTCTTTTGGCTAAAATATCAGGGTTTAATTTCTCTCCTCTGCCTGGAAATTTCTCTGATGGGTTTCACCCCAAAGCTAAATAACAAAAGTATGGAAATGGAATGAATAAGAAAGACAACAACATCAATGGAAAAGACAAAGAGTGTTTCAGTAGGAGCTTTGTCTGTCCACACCTGGTATTTTAGTTTTCTAAGGCTGCCATCACAAAATGCCCCAGACTGGGTGGCTTAAACGACAGACAGAAATTTATTTCTTCACAGTTCCAGAAGGTAGAAGTACGAGATCAAGTTGTCAGCAGGTTTGGTTTCTTCTGTGCACTATCTCCTTGGCTTGCAGGTGGCCGCCTTCTCACTATGTCCTTCCATGATCTTTCCTCTGTGTGTATGTATGTATCTCTGGTGTGTCTTTGTATGTTCAAATTATCTCTTCTTTTCTAGGACACCAGTCAGATTGGGTTAGGACCCACCCGTATGATCTCATTTGACTGTATTACCTTTTAAAAGGTCCAGTCACCAGATATAGTGAAGTTTTGAGATAATGGGGTCTAGGGCTTCAACATATGAATTTGGGGGTATATAATTCAGTCAATTAGGGGCAAATCTCCATGACCTTTCATTTGGCAATGGATTCTTAGATATGACAATAAAAGCACGAGGGAAAAAAAAAGAAAAAAATAGATAAATTGGCCTTTGCCAAACTAGAAACGTTTTTGTGTCAAAGGATATTAACAAGAAAGCAAAAACAACCTACAGAATGGGATAAACATTTTGTGGCAAGCATGTATCTAATAAGGGTCTAGTATCCAGAATGCATAAAAAACACAAGCCAACAACAAGTAGCCAATCCAACTAAAAATGGACATAGGATGTGAATACAAATATCTCCAGAAAAGATACACAAATGTGCAATAAGGGCATGGAAATCAGCTCGGCGTCCTTATTCATTAGGGAAATGCAAACAAAACTACCATGTGATGCCACGGCATACTCACAAGGGTGGGTGTAATGGAATTTATTTTTAACTGAAAAATAAAACATATTGAGCCGAATGTGGTGAAATTGAGATCCTTGCACATCACTGGTGGGTGTGTAAAATGATGCCATCACCGTGGGGAAAGTTTGGCAGCTCCTCAAATAGTTTACTGTAGAATTACCATATGACTGACTCAGCAATTCCACTCTTAGGTAAATACCACTCCCATCCCCTGAAATCGGAAGCATTTATTCAAACAAAAACTTGCATACAGATGTACATAGCAGTCCTTTTCACCGTAATCAAAAGGTGAAATCATCCCACGTGTCCACCAACTGATGGATGTACAAATAAATGTGGTTTATCCATACAATGGAATATCATGCAGCCTTAAAGAAGAATGGAGTACTGATACATGCAACACCATGGATGAACCTCAAAACCATTATGCTAAGTGAGAGATACCAGACCCAAGAAGCCACATATTGTATGATTTCACTTGTATCAAATATAGCTAATATAAAATAAATGGAGAATAAGTAAATTCATAGAGAAAGAAAGCAGCATAAGTGGTTTTCAGAACCTGGGGGCAGGGAGGGGGGAAATGGAGAAGAACTAATTAATGGGTACGGGGTTTCCTTTTGGGGTGATGGTTTATTTTGGAACTAGACAGAGGCGATGCCTGGACAACATTGTGATTGTACTAAATGCCACTGACATGTACCTTCCAAAATGGTGAATTCATCATCATCATCATCATCATCATCATCAACAACAACAGAAACAGATAAAAGGTGCCGATTGTCTTTACACTTTTACAAATAGACTGAATTAACTTCAACATCTGCTAAAATGCAACATTTAGGAACTCTCTATGTTCTCATTGTGGGGCTCAAATTATAGTAATACTTGGAAATCACACCCCTACAATCTTAGGGTAGCTACTGATAGAGGAAAAATGGGTTTACCTTGCCTTATGCATTGGAAGTATTGCTTTGCCTCAATTCCCCATGGTCATGGTACCCATTGTCCTCCAGTATCTTACAGTAGGCATAGGCACTCTGACACAATGGTTAATAACGTTAAATTAAGTCTTTGCCACTTGTAAATTGGCTTGGCAAAATGGGACCCACTGGACTATCCCCACTGAAAAACATTGATTATGGGCTTAGGGAAAATTAAACAGGGCCTATAACAGATTGAAATCCATGAGGTAAGTCCTCTGTAGAGAAGGAATGATTTTCCCCACTGCTTCTCCATTTAACCTTCTCCGGTTTGGCCTGTTCTTAAACTAGGAAAGAATGAATGGCACCTTAGGATGGATTACCGCAGCCTTGGTACCTCAGTGCCTGGTCTCACACATTAAGGCCCCCATACCCAATGTTATTGAAATTATGGACTCCATCCAATCAGCAGCCGGTAAAGGCTTTGTTTTTATAGACTTGGCTAATGTGCTCTGTTCGGTGGCTGTATATCAACAGTGTCTCAGTTTCAGTGTGTCTTCACTTCTGAGGGGACGCGATACGCATTTACCTGGCGACACACAGGGTACCTCTGTATCAGCCCTGCCATCGTACATGGTCTACACAGGCAAGATTTTAACTGCATCCACATTTGTCTAGGATCACACGTATGATATTACATGGATGACCTCCTCCTCCAAGGATAGGCATTTGAAAGACTCAGAACATGCAAATACTCACAAAGGGGCTTACAAAAAGGGGATGGGCCATTGTCTCACACATAGGGCAAGGCTGTGCCACCTTCGTTAAATTCCTGAAAATTATTTGGTAAACCAAGGGCTGCTTCATCACTGACACTGTCAAGAAGCAGCTATTGGCCCTCTTGGCACCTGCAATGTTAGAACAAACCCAGCATCTTTTAGACCTTGGTGGCTCCAGTGGGAAATTACTCATTGGCCAGTGTTAGGGAAGCCCATCAGTGCTGTTATTTAAAAATTGGCTCACCTTGAAAGGGCCCCCTACAACAAAAGGTTCTAGAATCTGTCCAAATTATAAAATAGCAGGCACTCCTCTTAGGGCCTCCCAGAGAGCCCTTCACTGCAGATGCTTTGGCTACCTCTTCTCATGCCTCCTGGAATCTCTGGACTTCCTGTGATGACCATAAGTTGCCAGTGGGACTCTGATGTAAGAAACAGCCCTCCCCGGCCCCATGATACAAGACATTAGAGTGGCAATTGCTGGATGCATACTGAACTCTCCTGGATTTAGAAGTTCTCATGGGCTCCAGGCTTGTGACACTCAGTAGCCAGTTTCCCTTTAGGCCTTGGGTTATGGTAGCAGCACCACCAGTCTGGCAAAGCCACCAAGGTCTCCCTGTTACAGATAGAGGCAAACCTGGGCCTTCTGCCATACCCCACTTGCAGGAGGGCCTGGCCTTCCCCATTGTCACTCCTTTGCAGGATGCCATGGTACTGGAGGAGGTCACCCCTCTCTCAGACCCCATGGCTACCACAGATGCCTCTTGGGATCACTTGAGTGAAGAGCAATGGGGGTTGGTCTGCTTGATGAGTGGGATTGTCACTGTCACTCTGGGCACCTGTGATGGAGCTCTCAGCCTTTAACCAGGACATCTCTAATGTAAGAAGGGACCCACGGTCAGCACAACTGACTGCACTTCAGGCAGTCACCTTAGCGCTGGATGTGCTGCCAACAGTCAGCCCAATCTGCACATTTTTACAGACTATAGGGCCACTGTCCTTGTCTGGCCGGCTGATAGGGCCAATGGCAGCAACGACCATTCCTTGTTCAAGATTGTCCCCTTTGGGATAAAGAACTCCGGGGATCTCTTGCCCTGTGGTCTCCTAAAATATAAATCAAGGTTACACCTAACTCAGCATATACTAAAGCCACAATACAAGGCCTCGCCAAGACACCCCTTATCTGCTTTGGAGTCCCAGACATCATTGGTAGTGACCGAGGCATTCATTTCGCTTTTCAGGATACACACTGCTGGGCTCCTGAACAGGCAGTCAAGGGGCCTTTCACCTCCCTATCCTGCCTCAGGCTGCAGGACTCACAGAGTGCCATAATGCCTTACTTCCATGAGTTCGAATTCAACTAAATAGAAGCAGCCCATTTTGTTTGTCATCAGTCACATGTCAGGGGTGAATTGTAACAAAGGGTCTGACTCCATTCTTTGACGTTTCACGGCTGAGGGCTTTTAAAACTTAGCCCTCCCTCTACCCCAGTGCCCCACATCTGGGCAAGCTTGTGAAAACATGCTTGTGTTCTCTCCCTTGGTGCCCTTGGATGGGTGGGGTTCAAACTACACAAGCCCCTGCCTGCACATGGAAACCCTCATGTCGCCCCCATCCACTAACCACAATAAAACTCCCAAACCAGTCTCCTTTCCTGTCTGTCTCAAGCTTCTTTGGGGGAGCTGCCTGGGAAGCCTGTCATGCTCTCCGCTCCAAAGCCTCATTATGTAAGTAAGTAATACACTATTCATATCCTCTCGGTGGTGTGTGTGGTGACACTGGTCTTGACACTTGAACCAAATTCTCAGTAGGGGTCCATACTATCTCAGAGTAGCTGCAACAGCTCTCCTCATGATTATTCTCGTAGCACACTTGCAGAATGTGTGCTTCCCAACCGTGACACTTTCGTGTTTGTCAGAATCAAAGAGAGTGTGTCTCCCGTAAGGGACATAGCTCATGTTCTATTGAACTTGAAGTTACAACTAGCACCCGGGCTTGCTTCTGTGCTCAGTGGCAACAGCAGATGGAATTAGTAAAAAATGACTGTTGATTTCTTCCTAGCTTCAAGAATCTTTACACATGAAGTCTTGGCTAAGTAGGGCTTAATACAACAAAAAGACTCGTACTGTTGACTGAGAGGTCGTTCTAGGAAGCTTACCCTGCCATGCTGTATTTGTCTGCTCAGGCTGCCGTAACAAAACACCATAGACAGGCTGGCTTACAAAACAGACATTTATTTCTCATGGTTCTGGAGGCTGAGAAGGCCAAGGTCAGGGGTGGGGGTTGCTATCTGGTCAGGTTCTTAGTGAGAACCCTCATCCTGGCCTGTAGGTAGCTGCCTTCTTTCTGTGTCTTCACAAAAAGGGATGGGGGGGGGAGGGTGGGGCGGAGAGATGGAGAGCAAGCTCTCTAATCTCTTCTGATAAAGGCACTAATCCCAACAAGTGGACCCCACCCTCATCAAAGCCTAATTATCTACCAAAGACCACCCCCCCATCTCCAAATACCATCACACTGTGGGTATGGATTTGGGTGGGCACACAATTCAGTCCATAGTCTGTGCTTAGCCCAGGCCTTTCTTTACAAGAAGTAACTCTCTTTCTTTATTCATTCTTTTAGAGGCTTGAAGTGAATTGGGGCACATCCATGAATCACCTTGCACCTCCTACTTTAAAACTTCCTCCATTCTCTGTTCTCATGACATCCATTTCAACTTTGTATGTTCTTTTCTAAGCAGCTTGAGTAAGTTAAAACATCCAAATTCTTTTTCTCTCTTATGGGAGGTCTTTTACCATTACTGATTACCATTATTTGATTTACACACCTTTTTATTTTATTTTTTCTTAAATAACTGTGTCTCTACTGGCATGAGCCACCCCGGGGCAGGGATTGGGGACGAAAAGGCGCTCTGCATACCCCAGGGTGCCGCCCTACAGGGACACTATGGTTCTGCTTGCAATCACAGAATTAAAAGGAAAGGGACATGTGTGGGACTGAAAGGTAACACAGGATACTAGAGCCTTGAGGGAAGCGGAGGACCTCGATCACTCATTGGACGCTGGGCATGTCAGTCATTGCTTCTCAGCAAATGAGCTTCGAGCTGGCGATGGGGGAAGTGACCCTTTGTTGACCCTTCCAAGTTCCTCCTCCCGTCACCGTCCCAACGGAATCTTCCCTCCCCCCGCCCCCCCTCCCCTCCCTCCCCCCCCCCCCCCCCCCGCGTCCACAGCCACCTGAGGCGCGGTCTGGCTCGGCCGCTCCTTGGGCTGCCCCTCTGCCCTTCGTGTCGCGGGGCTTCCACAGGCACCTTCACAGACTGTTGTGTCCTCTGAAGCCATCTTCTCTGCCGCCCCCACCGGCTCGGCACAGGCCCTGCTGCCAACAGCCTCCCCTTGAGGGCAGTCACTTCAGCGGACTGCAGTCCAGTCAAAGCTCCAGTTGAGGCACTGACTGGCAAGTCGCTCCTGCCATGGCTGCCACAGAGGAGCAAAACCTGGTCCTAGGTGGCCAGGACAAAGCTGGTGATGGGGCAGGCCAGGACCCCAGGCCCCTCGGGGTCCGGGGGTCACCTTCAGAAGGGAAGGGCGGAGTCGAGGAGGGTGCGGCCTTCCTGCCTCCCGGAGAGGTTTCCAGAGCCCTTCCTGAAGAGGAGGATGGGCAGGAGGCCACCTGGGCCGCAGAAGAGAGCTGGGTTGTAAAGCTGCTAGAAGAGGAGGAAGAGGAGGAAGAGGAAGAAGACAAGGAGGAAGACGAAGATGAGGACGGGGACGAAGACGACGAAGAAGAGGACTTCGAGTTCGAGTTTGGGGACGAGGACGACTATGATTACCCATCTCAAGATTTCGAATTTGAGTTTGGGGACCAGGAGGGGTCTGAATATGAGTCGGAAGAGCAGGACGAAAACCAGGAAGACAGTCAGGAGGAAGAGGAAGAGACTGAAGAGGAGGAGGAAGACAGCAATGGCCAAGAGGGCCCACAAGTCCTCCCTGCGGGTGCTCCCGAGCCCCCCGTGGCACAGTTTCGGCCCCTCTTCAGGACTCTGGTCCATTTTCTTCTACACCGTATCCATGATAACGACCATGTCCTGGTTGGGCCCCACGAAGGCCGCGTGGTGGTCAGCAGCCACTCCCGGGAATCCCAGGACCCTGGAGAGGGACCAGCACCCCAGGATCAGGAGAACCCGAGAGAGGAAGCAGAGGTCGGGGTGGGTGAGTCCCTGGCAGAGGGCACCTCGCCGCTGGGGCCGCAGGAACCAAAAGAGGGGGCTGCATCCCAAAAGGCCGGGGAACCTGCAGCAGAGGCCCAGGTCAAAGAAAACGAGGCCCTGGGTGATGCCTCTGAGTTCTGGGAGGCTGGAGCCTGTGCACCCGCCAAGGTCCAGGTTGGCGAGTGGCCGTCAAGTCCTCAGGCCCTTGCAGCTCCCGTTGGGGCACCCAGCTCAAAGGCAGGCAGTGCTCAGCACTTCCCTTTAGCGGTGAAGCAGCGGGTCCTCGCTCTCAAAAACCTTCAGGCCCAATATGCGCAAGTAGAAGCTCAGTTCTATAAAGATCTCCACGATCTTGAGAAAAAGTATGCTGCCTTCTACCAACCTCTGTCTGATAAGAGATCGGAGATCATCAATGCAATCCATGAGCCCACAGAAGGCGAACGTCAGTGGCAAGTAGGTGTTCAGGAAGGCGGGGCGGGGGAAATGGAAAGAGAGCCTGAAGGAAAAGGGCAAGCAGATGGCATACCTCACTTTTGGTTGATGGCTTTTAAAAATGTGAAGATGCTTGGTAGGATGATCCGAAGAAATGATGAGCTTGTACTACAACACTTGGAAGATGTAAAAATTAAATTTTCAGAAGTTGAGGAACCAATGAGCTTCACCATAGAATTTATCTTTAAGTCAAACGAATACTTTTTCAACAAAGTCCTGACGAAAACATACCGAGTGCGATCAGACCCAGATGATTCTGACCCCTTCTTCTCCAAAGGGCCAGAAATTATCGGTAGCACAGGGTGTGAGATCTACTGGAAAGAGGGGAAAAATGTCACCGTGAAAACTACCAAGCTGCGGAAGTGTGAGGGCCGAAGAAGTGTATCAACCACTAGGAAGATGCCCAGCTGTTCCTTCTTCACCTACTTCTATCCTCCTGATTATCCTGAGGGCAGAGTACTGGATGTGGCCACCGATTATAAATTGGGCTATTTTTTCCGTGAAGTTCTGGTCCCGAAGTCCGTATTATTCTTCACTAATGAAGCCAGTGGGTATAAATATGAAAGCTCTGATGATGAGGTCCAAGAAGCTGGAGGCGAGGAAAAGAAAGGAGAAGTGATGAGAAGTGAAGAACCTGAAAAAGGACCTGAAAAAGATCTGGACCCAGAAGAGAGCAATCCCTGAGAACCCAGGTATCTGTGTGTAGCTTTGTGTGTCACCCAACTGTGCCTCACATACATCAGTTATGTTTCTGAATTTCTTTTTTGTTTCTTAACTTTATTTTTTAATTTTTAAAATTTACGTCCAAATTAGTTAGCATATAGTGAAGCAATGATTTCAGGAGTAGATTCCTGAATGCCCCTTACCCATTTAGCCCACCCCTCCCCCAACCCCTCCAGCAACCCTCAGTTTGTTCTCCATATTTATGAGTCTCTTCTGTTTTGTCCCCCTCCCTGTTTTTATACTATTTTTATTTCCCTTCCCTTATGTTCATCTGTTTTGTCTCTTAAAGTCCTCATATGAGTGAAGTCATATGATTTTTGTCTTTCTCTGACTGACTAATTTCACTTAGCATAATACCCTCCAGTTCCATCCACATAGTTGCAAATGGCAAGATTTCATTCTTTTTGATTGCCGAGTAATACTCCACTGTGTGTGTGTGTGTGTGTGTGTGTGTATGTGTATATACATACATGTATATATATATATATATATATATATATATATATATATATACATATATATGTATATATGTATATATACCACATTTTCTTTATCCATTCATCCATCGAGGGACATTTGGGCTCTTTCCATACTTTGGCTACTGTTGATAGTACTGCTATAAACATGGGTGTGCATGTGTCCCTTCAAAACAGCACACCTTTCCCCAGTAAAGTAAATAACAAAACCAATGTCAAACATTTAGTTCTACCAGACAGTGTAATGTTAATGATGTATATTGTTACAGAATGTAGCACATTCTGTAATGTACTTCATTCATAGTTACAAGTCCTTTCAGTTATAGCTGTAAGTCTTCTACAAGTGAGAAATGTGTCAGCCCTGGCGGCAGAGACCACTGTTTGTTTCGAACACCACACTTACCAGAACAAAGGGCTAAAGGGACTTGAATGAACACTAGCTGGGCCTTCGTCAGTCAGCCAGAGAAATAAGTTCTCTTAGACTAACGAAGAGACAATTCTTTTTTATTTTTTAATTATTTTTATATTAGAGAGATGCATGAGTGAGGGAGAGGGACAGAGAGGAAGAGAGAGAGCATCTTAGGCAAGATCCAAGTTCAGTGCAGAGCCTGACTTGGGGCTCACTCCCACAACCCTGGGATCATAACCTGAGCCGAAATCCAGAGTCGGTCAGTCACTAGACTGAGCCACTCAGGCGCCCCAAGGAGAGAATTCTTTTGAGAATGCGACTACTTACACAGGTTATCATAAGAATTCTATTTAGGACCACATTTAATGATTTTACCTAACCATTTATTCAGTTGTAAATTTTTATATTTTAGGGGACAATGAAAAGAAAAAAGAAACAATGGTCATGGTAAGATTATTGTTTATCTCTGGATTGATAATTAAGTTGATCTACATTCAGCATTTTTTGTTCTTGGCTCTTTATTTCTCCTTTTATGGATACTGTGACTTGAGATCTAGGATCCCAAGAAGAGACGATAGTTTATGGATAGAGAAGAGTCTTTTAAAGTGGAAAGAAATGTCTAAATACCAGAATGTTCTGTCAAAACAAAACAGGACAAGCCTTATTGGTGTTTGGGAAATAGGAGATGAGGTTGGTGTGTGACAGAATTGAGGACATCAGGTGTGCAAGATCACCCTAATACCCATGTGTCTGGGTTACAAGAAGAAAACATGTTTTCTCCTGTTAGCACAGACATACATAGGATTGCCTATTCTTAGACTTAGAAAGTCACTGGTGCATTTTAATCGAGTTCAATTATTGTCTCTTATTTCTTCTACAGTTTGAAGGCATAGAAAGGCATGAACGAAGGAAGCCACAATGAGTTTGTTCTACAATGAATTGAGATTTTCTGGTTTTAAGTTGTCCATGGAAATTTTATCACCACTGGTTTTGTTCCAATGTTTATCACTAAACAAGCGATGTCACTTTTTTTTTTTTACACCTTTGAGAGATATGACAACATTTGTTCAAATTAAAAATGAAAGCCTGTTTAAAATGAATAAGCTGCAGGGTTTTAGATATAGAACACTGACTCAAACCTATCTTTGTATCTTTTTGTTTTGACCCACCTTACTATTACTGAAAGGAATCACTTTCAACCATTTGGTAAGCCTGTTTTAAGTTCTTTTATTGCATCCTCAAATTAATTACAAAATTATAAAGAATTTATATAAAGAAAGATGAAGGCTGTCCCTACTGCATGTTTTTGAAGTACCTGATGGATGACCTAGCTTACCTAGAGACAAGATGGTGCTGGGTTGTACTGGGCTGGTGTGGACCGGCAACATCAGCATCACTCGGGAACTTTTTAGAAATGCAAATTCTCAGGCCCCACTCCATACCTACTGACTTGGTAATCCTGATGCTGGGCCGGCAGTCCCAGTGTTGCAAGTCCACCCAGGTGGTACCGAATCTCAGTAATGTTTGAGAACCACACATTTCAAGCAATGAATGAGGGGAAACCTCAAGCTTCACCTGTGGTAGGAGCAGCATTAATTCACTGATGTGAGGATGTTTCAGGTAGACAGTAAGGACTGACCGAGCTGGGGATGAGACTGGAATTCTTAAGGGCCTGGGACACACAGAAAGACCTCCTAGAAGGACAAACTTTGGGTGGTGGTATTTCAAAATAATGGATAAGGGAACAAGCTCATTCCAGAAGGATAGAAACATTATGACACTATGTATATGAATTTTCAAAACATGCAAAACAAACATACTTATTATGGATACATATATATGTGGTAAAAGGCATGCACTGGAGCAATGCATGCATATGTAGCATGCAGAGAGGCATGTAATGGAACAAAAAAGAGCTTTCTAGGAGAGTGGTTATGTATTGTGTAGAGGGAGAGAGGAGAATTCAAATGGGGAGGGGCCATCTTAGTTTCCTCCTGTCATAACAAAGTACACAAAGTGGGGGGCTTCGAACAGAAATCTATACCCTCACACCCTGGGGGCTGATTCTGGCAGTTCTCTAGTTCTGAAGTTCTGATTTCAGGTGAAAACAGGTTGAGGACACAGCCACGCTTCCTTTGAAGGTCCAGGAGAGACTACCCCTTGCCTCTTCCAGACTCTGGTGGTTCCTGGAACCCCTTGGCTTGTGGCACCATAACTCCAATCTCTGCCTCCGTTTTCATATGACCTTCCCTGTGTGTCGGTAACTCAATCCTCCCTCTCCTTTGTCTTGCACTCACATTAATCATTGGGTTTAGTCTCACCCTTAATCCAAGATGATCTCATCTTGTGTCCCTTAACCTGCTTATATTTGCAAAGACCCCCCTTTTTAAATAAGGTCACAGTTACAAGGAACAGATAATTAGGACTTGAAAATCTCTTTTTGGAAGATGCAGTTTAACGCACTATAGGCTCACAGTGGGATTCAACTGTATTAGTAATGTATTTCTTAAGTGGGGCGGTGGATAAATGGATGTAGTGTTGTCGGTACCATAGACAGATGTGTACATCTGAAATATTTCCTAATAAAAATGGCAATGAATTAAAAGAGGAAAGGGAGAAAATGGGCCTATTATCTGGAAGCTGTTTAAGGAAAATGAAGTCTTAGTTTACCAGAGTGGAGGATCAGAGAAAGGCCAGAGGTTTGATGATAGAAGATCCTGTTCCTACATTTAGGTAAAGCTGCCTAGGTGCTTGTATTTTCCATCAATATCTCTTTCTTTCCTATTGTGTGGTAGCACATCTCATGTTCTAACTAATACTGCAAAAATCTATATATGTGTATTTACTGCTCCACCCCTCTTGACCCTATTCATATGGATTGTGAAATCCTGAATAATTGCAAACTTAGAAGGTTTGTTTTTTTAACTTGAGATAGAGCTTGAGTTGGGGAGAGGAACAACGAGAGAGATATAGAATCTTTTATTAAATATTTACTTATTTTGGGGAGAGCACACGCAGGGGAGGGGCAGGGAGAGAGGGAGAGAGGATCCTAAGTGGGCTCTGCACTGACAAGTTGACAGCAGCGAGTCCTGTGTGGGGATCGAACTCACAAACTGTGAGATCATGACCTGAGCCAAAGTCGGACACTCAACCAACTGAGCCACCCAGGTGCCCTGGGGAGAGAGGGAGAATTTTAAGCAGGCCCCACACTCAGTGTTGGAGCCTGACGCTGGGCTCGACCCCATGAACCTGGGATCGTGACCTGAGCTGAAATCAAGAGTTGGACACTCAACGGACTGTGCCACTCAGGTACACCAACAAACTTAGAAGGTTTTATTCTTCCTTCCCCAAATATCAAGCACTCTGTTCTCCATCTTCATAGGTGCTCAATTAATGTTTATTAAAGTGACTAAATGTAATGCATCCAAAAACTTTTCTTTTCACCAGTGCTGGCAGTTTAAAACGTATTATCACGTAGTACACCTTATGACTAGAACTACATGGTGAGAGAACATACAGTGCTCTTTCTCAGCATTAAGCAGTTGGAAAGGGTGGGGCAAATAGACAGCTATCCATGTAGTGCGATTTGAAGGCCCTCATTTTGTTTCTGATTGTTTAGTTCATGGTGTACCAGTTATTAAACACAACATTTTTCTTAGACCCTATCAAGAGAGGCCCGTCTCCTGAACTTCATGCTTTGAAGACTCCCTTTGGTTCTCTTCTCAATATGTTCTTCCCACGGGGCCAGAGGAATAAATGCACACGCAGTGTCCTAGCCTCCTCCATATCATCCTTGAGATACCTGGGACACCAGAACTCCTCATCCAAATGGACCCAAGCCTGCTTCCAGCACCAGCATGCCCTTTGTTGGGGCTGTCCTTTGTGGCTTAACAGCCTTGTTGGTGTATGTACTTCCAGGTGGCTATGGCAGGAGCAGGGCTGTACATGAGGAACAGTTAATGATTGGCCCAGGTTGTCCACATACATACAAATGAGTCCTCAAAGGTGGGGGATAAAACTCGGGGTGGGAAGAAAATGCAGACTGGTGAATGAATGCCTGAGGCCTAGTCCAGGGCCATGGGCCTGGAAGGTTGGTGGTAATTCTTCCCACACTGAAGGCTCAAAAGGTAAAGCAGTCCATGAATTCAAAACCCAAACCAGACCTTTCAGGCCATTATGAAAGTCTATTTGTCATGGAAGGAGATGTAACATGTTTTAACGGTTTATTGGTTGAATTAAACATTTTGAATAATTAGGAATATGGCATGTAGGACCCCAACTGAAGTATTGCCTCCGACCTTGCAAATTTTATAAATCTTACAGGTGGGTCACGTTAAACATTTGGTTAACTTTACCCCACCATGAGCCATCAGGCCCTCTCACTGCTGTTTTGTGGTGCTTCAAGGCAACCACATGACTACATCAGAGGAAACAGATGAGTTCCTGGTTGTGTACTTGTCCACTGCCCTTGTACTAATCGTGGTGTTTTCCATTTGGTTCTCCCCTCATAGTACAGTAAAGTATGACAAATACTTAAAACATAGAGCTCAAGGAAAGGTTCCTGCCCATTCTTTTTTTTTTATTTATTTTTTAATGTTTATTTGTTTTTAAGAGGGAGAGACAGAGCATGAGCGAGGGAGGGGCAGAGAGAAAGAGAGAGGGAGACGAAGAATCTGAAGCAAGCCCGATGCGAGTCTTGAACCCAAGATCCATGAGAGCATGACCTGAGCTGAAGTCAGATGCTTAACTGACTGAGCCACCCAGGTGCCCTGGTTCCTCCTGCCCATTCTTAACAAATGGACTACAGGGGCTCTCTGCTGCCATTCTGTGGCTATCACTGGTATCTACCAGACATTGAAATGTATTCCACTGATGCAGTGCCATCCCTATGTGAGTGGCAGATTCTAGCCACATACTGGTAGTTCTTGAGTCCAAGAACATCCACATTTTGTGATAATTGGGACACTTACATGCAGACAAAGCATTGAAGACATATCCAAAGTAGCTTGTTACAATAGGAGAACGTGTTGATTTCTCCTATTGACATAAGAGGAATACATAGGATTTACTATTTTCTTTGATTTAGAAAATCATTGTTGCATGTTACTGGTTTGCAATTGTTAATTGTCTCTTATTTCATTCTACAGTTGTAATGCATAAATAGAAATATACAGTGGAGGAAGAAACATCAAATTTGTTTTGTGCAGATTGAGATTTTCTCCTTTACAATAGACCATGTGAATTTTTTTCTACAGTGGGTTTGTTGTGGATTTCATCACAGAAAAACCGATATCCAGTGACACCGGACTTTTACCTTTGTCAGATGTATTTGACAGCATTTATTCAGGTTAAAAATCAAAGTTTTCTTGAAATGAATACACTGCAGAGTTTTTATATTGACACTGATACAAATCTATTTTTGTATCTTTTTGGTTTTTGTTTTTTGTTTTCCTGGCCCACCTTACTGTGATTGAAAGGGATCATTTTAAACCATGTTTTAAATTCTTTTATGATAGGTGTAAGTTAAGTAAAATATCAAGTTTTAGGGGTACCAGACTGGCTTTGTCTGTTAAGCATCTGACTCTTGATTTTAGCTCAGGTATGATCTCAGGGTTCATGGGTTTAAGTCCCCCTTTGGGCTCCACACTGATAGTGCAGAACCTGCTTGGTTTCTCTCACTCCCTGTCTCTCTGCCCCTCCCTCACTCATGCAAGCATGCTCCCTCTCCTGTCTCTCTCTCTCAAAAATAAATAAATTTTTTTAAAAGGATAAATAAATTTTAAAAATTAATGAATAAAAATTTAAAAAATAAAAAAAAAATTATGTCGAGAGAAAGAGAAATCTGGTCTAGCATCTACTGCATTTAATTGATACCAGATGGTATCCCCTGACTTCCATGGATCAGCAGCAGCATCACCTGGGAACTTGTTAGAAATGCAAATTCTCATACCCCACTCCAGATCTACTGAATCAAAATTCCAAAGGTGGGCATGCAGAGTTTTACATCCCCTTTGGCACTGTAAAGTTTAAGCACCACTAGTTTAGAGCAGTGATGGGGTGGGGTTGTTATGAGGGACCGAGTTTCTCCTATGGTAATACCAGCGTTAATTCAATGACTTGGAACTGTTTTGAGTAAACTGAAAGGTACAGTAAAGGCTGGACTGGGGATGAGACTGGAAATCTGAGGGGCCTGAGACACAGAAAGACCTAGAGAGACAAAGATTGGGTGGTGGCAGTGGAAAAATGGGTGAGGGAATAAACTAGTTCCATAAGGATAGAAATGTTATGATACCACGTATATGAAATTTTAAAACATTCAAACAATTATGTTGATTATAGATACACATGTATGCATAAAAGCATTTGCGGGAAGAATACATGCATATATAGCATGCAGAGAAGCACACTGAAAATAATAGACACCTTATTTAGGACAGTGTTTATGCCTTGTGAATAGGGAGAGAGGAGAATTCCATTGGGAAGGGTTACTTTTAGTTTCCTAAGGCTGCCATAACAAATTACCAAAAAGAATGTATCTTAAAACAATGTAAAATTTATTCTATAACCGTTCTGTAGGCCAGAAGTCTGAAATCAGTGTGCCATCAGGGTCATGTTCCATCCTATAGCTCTAGGGGAGAATCCTTGTCCCTTTTACCTTCTGGTGGCTCCTTGAATTCCTTGTCTATTGACACAATAACTCCAGTCTTTGCTTCTATCTTCACATGGCCTTCTTTCCTGTGCTTATGTGGATCAAATCTCCCTCTTCTTTATAAGAATAATACTTGGTCCATTTAGGGCCTACCCAAAATTCAGAATGACTCCATTTCAAGATTCCTAATTTCCTGACATCTACAAAGACCCTATTTCCAAGTAAGGTCACATTTACATGTAGCAGGAATTTAGAATTGGACATATTTTTCTGGAGGATACAATTGAACTGAATAGAAATACACAGTGTGCTTCAACTGAATTTGTAATGTTATAGTTCTTAATTTGGGTGTTGGGCACATAAATGTAGCTCAGGAAGTATTCTGGATTTGGCCTTTGCCTGGAAGGTTTTTCTTAACTTTGGCTTCATTTGCTAAGAGAGGCTGGAGATTTTCAAAGGAACAAGCTCTGTCTCCTTTTTGTTTAAGCGAAAGCCAATTCTTTAACTCTTTTGTCTCACACCTTGTTATAAACAGAAAGAAGATAGACATCACCTTCAACACTCTGTCTGGAAATCTCCTTGGTTGTATCACCCAGTTTGTTAGGTACATTTTCTAATTCCCACATCACTGTACTACATAACAAAGGATCCTTTCTTCCAGGTTCCATTAATGTGTTACTCTCTTTCCTTTAAGCTCTCATGGGCAGCCTCCACAATGGCCATCAGGCTTCTGGTAACGGTCTCTTCAAATTGTTTTTGACTAACACTAATCTTCTCAAGGTCCTTTCAGCTTCTGCCCTCTGGCCATTTTCAGAGCCAATCCCATATTTCTGGTTTTTGTTACCACATCACCCTACTTTAGGTGCCAACATCTGTATTAGTTTTCTAGCGCTGCATGACAAATTGTTGGTCACATAAGTCATCTCTATTAAATGAGTTAGGGCACCACACTAGGACATGAACACCAGGAGGCAGGGATAATAGGGGTCCTCTTGGAGGCTATCACAGTACCTATGCTGAGCCAGTTGTTGATCATAGCAATGCTCTGAAACCCAAGGTAGAGGGATTGTAACAGGTCCTACAATTTGGAGGCTTCACTACCACCCTCTTCCAGCTTTACCTATCTGCAAACAGCCAGGGGTCCAGTATGTGCGATCAAGGGGATATACACACTCGACCTACACTTCTTCCCTCACCTATGTTCCATGTATCTGGGGCCCTGAATTATCTGCCCAAGTAGCCCAAATCCTTAAGTACAAAGAAGCCTGTATGCTCCTCTTCACTGGTACTATGCTTCTGATGGTTGAGAGGAACTACCAGTTTTCTATTTCCAGGCCTTGGAGGTGGCCAGAAGGTGGTGGCTGTATTCAGGGAAGAGGAGGTAATTTGGCTTCAGTATTCACATATATGCAAGTGAGGTGTCTTGATATTAGACATGGAGTTCAGAATGAGTAGAGATGGAGGAGCCTGGAGCCTGGAATGTGGACCAGTGGCCTGGGGTGTGGGCCCCTCTCCCCATATACCTGGAACAGAACTTTGAGGAGTTCAGGTGTTGTGCACATACCTTTAGTGACCCTCAATGTCAAGAATACATTGAAAGGATTATACACCATGATCATGCAGAATTTATTCCAGGGATGCAAGGATGTTTCAACACCCACAAATCAATCAACATGATACACAACATTAATAAAATGAAGGATGAAAATCACATGATCATCTCAATACATGCAGAAAAAGCATTTGACAAAATTCGTCATTCAATAGTTATAAAAACTCTCAACAAAGTAGGTATAGACAGAATGTACTCTAACATAATAAAAACCATGTATGAAAAACCCACAGCTACATCATACTCAGTGGTGAAAAGCAGAAGTCTCCTCCTTTAAGATCAGGAATAAGAAAAGTATACCTACTCTGGCCACTTTTATTTAACATAGTATTGGAAGTCCTAGCAAGAGAAATTAGGCAAAAAAAAAAAGAAATAAAAGGCATCAGAATTTGAAGGAAAGAAGTAATGCTATCACTATTCGTAGATGACACACTATATCTAGAGACCCTAAAGACTCCATCAAAAAACTGTTAGGAACAATAAAAGAATTCAATAAAGTTGCAGGATACAAAATCAGTATACAAAAATCTGTTGCATTTTTATACACTAATAATGAAATATCAGAAAGAGAAAATAAGAAAACAATTCCATTTATAATTACATTAAAAAGAATAAAATACCTAGGAATAAATTTAACCAAGGAGGTGGAAGACCTATACTGTGTACACTATTAGAAATTGATAAAAGAAATGGAAGGAGACACAAAAAAATGGAAAGATTTCCCTATTGAAATCCAAAGGAATTTGTCACAGAAGTGGAACAAACAATCTTAAAATTTATATATAACCACAAAAGACCCTGAATAGACAAAGCTGTCTTGAGAAAGATGAACAAAGCTGTAGGCATCACACTCCCAGATTTTAAATAGCCAAGATATGGAAACAACCTGAATATGCAGTAATGGACAAATGGCTAAAGAATATGCGGTATATATACACAATGGAATATTACTCAGCCATAAAAAAGTGAAATCTTGCCACCTGTGACAACATGAATGGACCTTGAGGGAATCATTCTAAGTAAAATAATTGGACAGAGAAAGACACAGTATGATTCCACTTATATATGGAATACCAAAAAAAGTAAAACAAACAAAAAAACAGGTTCAAAGATACAGGGTACACATTGGTGGTTGCCAGTGGCAATGTGTAGGGGGTGAAAGAAATGGTTGAAAGGGGACAAAAGGTACAAAATTCAAGTATAAAATAAATAAGTCATGGAGATGTAAAGTACAGCATGGTGACTATAGTCAATAATAACATATTGCATATTTTAAAGTTGTTAAAAAAAATCCTAAAATTTCTCATCACAAAAAATATTTTGTGTATATGTAAAATGTTGAATGTTAACTAGACTCATTGTGGTCATTTCACAATGTATATAAAAATTGAATCATTATGTTGTGCATGTGAAACTAACAATGTCATGACAATCCTACCTCAATTTTTAAAATATTTAAAAAAGAAGAAACATAAGAAAGCTGAGACAACTAGACAGAAGCTGCTGGGCCTTTTGATCTATCCTGAGACCTACAGAGAGAGGTGTAGTGTACAGGAACTGCATCAGTCACAGGTCCCAGCAGGGTCACCTTCCTGCATTTGGCCAAAAGTTTTCGAGAGGGAGAGGGAAAAGAGGCAAGTAGCAGAGAGTGGTTGAAACAACCTTCTTATAAGAACAGCTGTTTCCTGGCTGCGATTCCTGGGAACATGATGGGTAGGTCTGTTCAGAGATGGCTTCTCTGAATGAGGAAGAAACCAGAAGGCTGCAGCTGTTTTTGCTGCTGCTGTTTGCACTCTGTTCTCCTGGCAACAGCTGCTGTAAGGGCACTCTGATGGAGGGGGTTTGTAGTAATGCACCCCAGATTGCATTACTCTCCCTTTATTAACTTTAGCCAGATTACCTCTGGAGAGATCTAATCAAACTTCCAAGGTCTCTTCACGGCTGCTGGATAAAGTAATCTTGAAAGGTACTACACTGTTCTTTCTCTTGAAGTTTCAACAATGTGCTCACTTCAGGGTGTTTATTGTCACCAGGAACATACTTAACATTAGTCAGCTTGTGTGGGAGGTCCCCAACCCCATCTCAGGTCCCACTGTTGGAGACCCTTAAGCAGTGGCGAGGATACTGCTTCCCTGGCTTTCTCCAAACCGCTCTGTTGTATCACTTATCAGACCAGCCAGGCAAGATAGACTGGAAATTCAGAGACTAAAGAGATCTCCCCCAAAACTGAAAAGTTTATATGAAAAATCTGCTAACACCTTCTGATAATGCTGCATGACTTCCTCTAGTACTCCTCGAGACCCATAGACATGGCTGACAAAGTGTTCCATGGGACATTCAGTCTCTAGAAATTATCTACTAGCACCCTTCTGATATGCCCTGCAGATTCTATGAATATTTTCCAAAGGTACCTCATGGGATCTGTGGGCTTTTTGCTTCTCTCAAATGGCACTGTGGTTAAATGCCTGGCTTACTACATGAATTTGTCAGGAGCTCAGTTGACCTGGAGAGAAAGCTGATCTGCCAAGTGTCAGAGTAGATGCTTTATACAACAAGCCAAAATGCAGGGAAGTCTTAAATCATTTACTGCCATTTAAAAAAAAAAAAAGCAAAAAAGCTAAACTGGAGAGAGTTCAGATTCCTCTCTGTTTCATTCTTGTCCATGGATCAGCACCAGTATTGGGTCAAATTGATGAACACAGAAGTGAGGATTGTGTCACTGTGGAGGGACCCCTGAAAAAAATGCTCCTGTAGTTTTATGGATACAAAATCTCAGGAATAGGGGAAGGGAAAAGGCTGAGAGTGTAATGAGTACTGATTTAGAAATTTAGAAAAATTGTCTTCAGGCTTCCTTCACTCTCCAACTCCTCTAAGGAGATTTCAGATGAGGTACCCAAGGAAGGTTTCTGCCAAAGCAAATGGAGGTACCTGGGCTAGGAATGCAGCTCTGTGTAACAGCATGGCCAGCCAGGACAACTTGAATTCTTGACAGCAATTCTCTTTAGAGACTTCATTGTACAAGTCATTCATTGTACAAGTCAGCTCATTGTACAAGTCTGGTTTGGGGAGAGCAGCATTCTCTTTTGAGGTCTGCCTTTAAAGCCTTTAGCTATGATCGGGCCTATGGTTGGGCCTCAAAGAGCAGACATATTTTTTAAAAAATTCCAGTATAGTTAATATACAGTGTTAAATTAATTTCAGGTGTATAAAATAGTGATTCAACAATTCTATATGTAGCTCCATGCTCATCTAGATAAGTGAACTCCTTAATCCCCTTCCCCTACTGCACCCATACTCCCTTCCACCTCCCCCCTGCTAACCACCTATTTGTTCTCTATAGTAAAGGGTCTGTTTTTTGGTTTGTCCCTTTTATTTTCCTTGTTCGTTTCCTAAATTCCACATAT
The DNA here is from genome assembly GCF_028018385.1 of Neofelis nebulosa. NCBI lineage: Eukaryota > Metazoa > Chordata > Mammalia > Carnivora > Felidae > Neofelis > Neofelis nebulosa. Next base: position 86,664,333 of record NC_080800.1, read on the forward strand.
GAATGAAATCATATGGTATTTGCCTTTCTCTGACTGACTTATTTCACTTAGCATTATACTGTCTAGATTGAACTATGTTGGTGCAAATGGCAAGGTATCATTCTTTATTATGGCTGAATAATATTTCATTGTGAATATATGCCACATTTTCTTTATCCATCCATCTATCCATGGATACTTGGGCTACCTCCATAATTTGGCTATCATAAATAATGCTACAACACACACAGGGGTGCATACATCCCTCTGAATTAGAGTTTTTGCATTCTTTGGGTAAACACTCAATAGTGTGATTACTGGATCATAGGGTTGTTCTATTTTTAATTTTCTGAGGAAGCTTAATACTATTTTTCCACAGTGGCTGCATGTGTATACATTCCCACCAACATTTCAAGAGAGATCCCTTTTCTCCACATCGTCATCAACACTTGTTTTGGTGTTTTGATTTTAGCCATTCTGACAGGTATGAGGTGATATCCCATTGTGGTTTTGATTTGCATTTTCCTGATGATGAGTGATTTTGAACATCTTTTCATGTGTCCATGGGCCATTTGTATGTCTTCTTTGGAGAAATATCTGTTCATGTTTTCTGACCATTTTTAAATTGGTTTGTTAGTTTTTTTGAGTATTGAATTTGATAAGTTGTTTGTAGATTTTTCAATACTAACCCTTTATCAGATATGTCATTTGCAAATATATTCTCCCATTCCATAGGTTGCCTTTTTGTTTTGTTGATTGTTTCCTTCACTGTGTAGAAACTTTTTACTTCAATGTAGTCCCAATAGTTTATTTTTGCTTATTTTTGCATCAGAAGTTATATATGGGAAAATGTTATGGCTGATGTCAGGGACTATGCTGCCTGTCCTCTCTTCTAAGATTTTAATGGTTTCAGGTCTCACATTTAGGTCCTAAATTCATTTTGAGTTTATTTTTGTATGTAGTGAAAGAAAGTGGTCCAGTTTTGCTCATTAGCATGTACCTGTCCAGTTTTCTCAGCACAATTTACTGAAGACACTGTCTTTTCCCCCATTGCATATTCTTGCTTCCTTTGTTAAATATTAATTGACCATGTAATTGTGGGTTTATTTCTGTATTTTCCATTCTGTTCTATCAATCAAAGTATCCATTTTTTTGTGCCAGTACCATACTGTTTTGACTACTACAGCTTTGTAGTATAACTTGATATCTGTAATTGTGATACCTCAAACTTTCTTTCTCTTTTTCAAAATTGCTTTGGCTATTTGGGGTCTTTTGTGGTTCCACATAAAATGTGGAATACCTTTCCATTTGTTTGTATCATCTTCAATTTCTTTGATCAATGTTTTATACTTTTCACAGTACAGGTCTTTCACCTCCTGAATTAAGTTTATTTCTACATATTTTGTTATTTTGGTAAAATTTTAAATGGGGCTGTTTTCTTAATTTCTCTTTCTACTGTTTCATTATTAATATAGAAAAATGAAAGGGATATCTGTATATTGATTTTGTATTCTGTGACCTTACTGAATTCATTCATCAGGTCTAGTAGTTTTTTGGTGGAATCTTTAGGCTTTGCTATATGCAGAGTCATATCACCTGAAATAGTGAAACTCTTACTTCTTCTTTACCAATTTGGATGCCTTTTATTCCTTTTACTTGTCTGATTGCTGTGACTAGGACTTCCAATACTATGTTCAATAAAAGAGATGAGAGTGGACCTCTTTGTCTTGTTCCTGACCTTAGTGGAAAAACTGTTTTTCACCATTGAGTATGGTGTTAGCTGTGCAGTTTTCTTTATATATGCTCTTTGTTTTGTTGAAATATGTTCCTTCTAAACCTACTTTGTTGATGACTTTGTTGAGGACTTTTATCATGTTTGGATTTTTGTCAAATGAATTTTCTGTGTCTATTGAAATTATCATATGATTTTCATTCTTTCTCTTATTTATGTGATGTATCATGTTGATTGATTTGCAAATACTGAACAACCTTTGCATTGGGAATAAATCCCACTTGATGTGGTGAATGATATTTAATATATTTTTGGATTTGATTTGCTAATATTTTGTTGAGGATTTTTGCATGTATGTTAATCAACCTATTGGCTTGTAGTCCACTTTTTATTGTAGTGTCTTTCTCTGGTTTTGGTATCAAGGTAATGCTGGTCTCAGACTGAATTTGGAAGATTTTCTTCCTCCTCTACATTTTGGAATAGATTGAGAAGAATAGGTATTATCTCTCCTTTAAAGGTCTGGTAGAATTCACCAGTGAAGTCATCTTGACCTGGACATTTTTGAGGGTAGTTTTTTGATAATTGATTTAATCTCCTTATTGATAATTGGTCTGTTCAAATTTTATATTAGTTTCTGCTTCAGTTTGGGGGGGGTTATGTTCCCAGGAATTTATCTATTTCTTCAAGATTGTCCAATTATAGTATTGGAAGTCTTAGTCTCTGCAATCAGACAACACAAAGAAATAAAAGGCATCCAAATCAGCCAGGAGGAGGTCAAACTATCACTCTTCGCACATAAAATGATACTCTATATTGAAAACCCTAAACTGCTAGAACTTATTAATTCCGCAAATTTGCAGGATATAAAATCAATGCACAGAAATCGGTTGCATTCCTATACACCAACAATGAAGCAACAGAAAGAAAAATCAAGGAGTGGATCCCATATACAGTTGCACCAAAAACCATAAAATACCTAGGAGTAAATCTAACCAAAGAGTGAAAAATCTATACACTCAAAACTATAGAAATGTTATGAAAGAAATTGAAGAAGACACAAAAAAAAATGGAAAAAGGTTCCATGCTCCTGGATAGGAAGAACAAATAATGTTAAAATGTCGATACTATCCAAAGCAATCTATATATTCAATGAAATCCCTATCAAAATAACACCAGGATACTTCACAGAGCTAGAACAAATAATCCTAAAATTTGTATGGAACCAGAAAAGACCAAGAATAGCCAAGGCAATCTTGAAACAGAAAACTAAAGCAGGAGGCATCACAATCCCAGACTTCAAGCTGTACTACAAAGCTGTAATCATCAAGATAGTATGGTACAAGAACATCCCCTCAGATCAATGGAACAGAATAGAGAACCCAGAAATGGACCCACAAACGAATGGGCAACTAATCTTTGACAAAGCAGGAAAGAGTATCCAATGGAATAAAGACAGTCTCTTCAGCAAGTGGTGCTGGGAAAACTGGACTGCAACATGCAGAAGAATGAACCTGGACCACTTTCTTACACCATACACAAAAATAAACTCAAAATGGATGAAAGACCTAAATGTAAGACATGAAGCCATCAAAATCCTTGAGGAGAAAGCAGGCAAAAAACTTTGATCTTGGCCGCAGCAACTTCTTACTCAACACGTCTCTGGAGGCAAGGGAAACAAAAGCAAAACCGAACTACTGGGACCTCATCAAAATAAAAACTTCTGCACAGCGAAGGAAACAATCAGCAAAACTAAAAGGCAACAGACAGAATGGGAGAAGATATTTGCAAATAACATATCAGATAAAGGGTTAGTATCCAAAATCTATAAAGAACTTATCAAACTCAACACCCAAAAAACAAATAATCCAGTGAAGAAATGGGCAAAAGACATGAATAGACACTTCTCCAAAGAGGACATGCAGATGGCCAACTGACACATGAAAAGATGCTCAACATCACTCATCATCAGGAAAATACAAACCAAAACCACAATGAGATACCACCTCAGACCTGTCAGAATGGCTAACATTAACAACTCAGGCAACAACAGATATTGGCGAGGATGCGGAGAAAGAGAATCTCTTTTGCATTGCTGGAGGAAATGCAAGCTGGTGCAGCCACTCTGGAAAACAGTATGGAGGTTCCTCAAAAAACTAACAATAGAACTACCCTATGACCCAGCAATTGCACTACTAGGTGTTTATCCAAGGGATATAGATGTGCTGTTTCGAAGGGACACGTGCACCCCAATGTTTATAGCAGCACTATCAACAATGGGCAAAGTATGGAAAAAGCCCAAATGTCCATCAATGGATGAATGGATAAAGAAGATGTGGTGTATACACACACACACACACACACACACACACACACACTGGAATTACTGATCAATCAAAAAGAATGAAATCTTGCCATTTGCAACTACGTGGATGGAACTGGAGGTTATTGTGCTAAGTGAAATTAGTCAGTCAGAAAAATACAAATATCATACGACTTCACTCATATGAGGACTTTAAGAGACAAAACAGATGAACATAAGGGAAGGAAAACAAAAATAATATAAAAACAGACAGAGGGACAAAGCATAAGAGACTCATAAATATGGAGAACAAACAGAAGGTTACTGGAGGGGGGATGGGAGGGGGGATGGGCTAAATGGGTAAGGGGCATTAAGGAATCTACTCCTGAAATCATTGTTGCACTATATGCTAACTAATTTGGATGTAAATTAAAAAAAGTAATATTAAGTATTATGTTAAAAAAGATTGTCCAATTTTATGGCATATAATTTTTCTTATTTTCTTACAATACTTCGTATTTCTGTGGTGTCAGTTGTTATTTCTCCTCTTTCCCTTCTGATTTTGTTCGTTTGAGTCCTCTCTCTTCTGTTTTGATGATTCTGGCTAAATGTTTATCAATTTTATTGATCTTTTCAAAGAACCATATCCTAGTTTCAACAGTCTCATCCAGTGTTTTTTTTAAATTTCTATAGCATTTATTTCCATTATAATCTTTGTTAATTCGTTTCTTCTGCTGGTGGTTTTGCTTGTTCTTTTTCTAACTCCTTTAGGTGTTTTTGCTTTTAATATAACTTGTCAAATTGCCTTTTAATATAACTTGTCAAATTGTCAAATTGGCTTTCATACAACACCCAGTGCTCATCCCAACAAGTGCCTTCCTCAATGCCATCACCCACTTTCCCCTCTCCCCTACCCCCCATGAACCCTCTGTTCTCTGTATTTAAGAGTCTCTTATGGTTTGCCTCCCTCCCTCTCTGTAACTTTTTTCCCCTTCTCCACCCCCATGGTCTTCTGTTAAGTTTCTCAAGATCCACATTTGAGTGAAAACATATGGTGTCTGTCTTTCTATGACTGACTTATTTCAGTCAACATAATACCTTCCAGTTGCATCTACGTTGCTGCAAATGGCAAGATTTCATTCTTTTTTATTACCAAGTAGTATTCCATTCTCCACACCCAAAAAACAAATAATCTAATGAAGAAAAGAATAGACACTTTAGATGTTAAGTTAGGTTGTTTTTTGTTTTGTTTTGTTTCATTTTACAGTTTATTTATTTGTTTGTTTTTACTAATCCCTTTACCCAACATGGTGCAGAAACTCATGGCCCTAAGACCAAAAGTTGCATGTTCCTGATTGAGCAAGCTAGGTGCCCCTATGGTTAGGGTGTTCATTTCAGATTTTTCTTATTCTTACATGAAGCCTGTATTGCCCTAATATTCTCTTAGGAAAGCTTTTGCTGCAAGCCAAAGATTTGAGACCATCTGTTTTCATTTTCATTTGTCTCCATGCATTTTTAAATTTTCTCTTTGATTTCTTGGTTGACTTATTCATTGTTGAGTAGCATGTTATTTAACTTTCATGTATTTGTGCTCTTTCCAGTTTGTTTATTCTGGTTGATTTCTAATTTCATAGAGTTATGGCCAGAAAAGATGCCTGTTATGACTTTGATTTTAATGTATTTGTTGAGAATTAATCGTGGCCTAATATGTGATCCATACTGGAGAATGATCCATGTGTGCTTGAAAAGAATGTGCATTCTGCTCTTTTAGGATGGAATGTTCTGAATATATCTGTTAGATCTATCTATTCCAAGGTGTCATTCAAATCCAAAGTTTTCCTTGTTGATTTTCTGTGTGGATGATTTGTCCATTAACATAAGTGGGATGTTAGAGGCCCCTATTATTATTGTATTATTTTTTAATATAAAATTTATTTTCAAATTGGTTTCCATACAACACCCAGTGCTCATCCCAACAGGTGCCCTCCTCAATGCCCATCACCCCCCCTCCCATCCTTCCCACCCCCCATCAGCCCTCAGTTTATTCTGTTTTTAAGAGTCTCTTATGGTTTGGCTCTCTCCCACTCTAACTTTTTTTTTCCTTCCCCTCCCCCATGGTCTTCTGTTAAGTTGCTAAGGATCCACATAAGATTGAAGACATATGGTATCTATCTTTCTCTGTATGACTTATTTCACTTAGCATAACACTCTCCAGTTCCATCCACATTGCTACAAAAGGCCATATTTCATTCTTTCTCACTGCCAAGTAATATTCCATTGTGTATGTAAACCACAATTTCTTTATCCATTCATCAGTTGATGGACATTTAGGCTCTTACCATAATTTGGCTATTGTTGCAAGTGCTGCTATACACATTGTGGTACAAGTGCCCCTATGTATCAGCACTCCTGTATCCCTTGGGTAAATTTCTAGCAGTACTATTGCTGGGTCATAGGGTAGATCAATTTTTAATTTTTTTAAATATCAAATTTATTGTCAAATAGGTTTCCATAAAACACCCAGTGCTCATCCCAAAAGGTGCCCTGTTCAATACTCGTCACCCACCCCCCCTCCCTCCACCCCCCCATCTACCCTCAGTTTGTTCTCAGATTTTAAGAGTCTTGGCTCTCTCCCTCTCTTACCTGTTTTTTTCCTTCCCCTCCCCCATGGACTTCTGTTAAGTTTCTCAGGATCCACGTAAGAGTGAAAACATATAGTATCTGTCTTTCTCTGTATGACTTATTTCACTTAGTACAACACTCTCCCGTTCCATCCACATTGCTACAAAAGGTCATTTTTCATTGTTTCTCATTGCCACGTAGTATTCCATTGTGTATATAAATCACAATTTCTTTATCCATTCATCAGTTGATGGACATTTAGGCTCTTTCCATAATTTGGCTATTGTTCAAAGTGCTGTATAAATATTGGGGTACAAGTGCCCCTATGCATTAGTACTCTTGTATCCCTTGGGTAAATTCCTAGCAGTGCTATTGCTGGGTAGGTCTATTTTTAATTTTTTGAGAACCTCCACACTGTTTTCCAGAGCGGCTGCACCAGTTTGCATTCCCACCAACAGTGCAAGAGGGTTCCCGTTTCTCCACATCCTCGCCAGCATCTATAGTCTCCTGATTTGTTCATTTTAGCCACTCTGACTGGCATGAGGTGGTATCTGAGTGTGGTTTTGATTTGTATTTCCCTGATGAGGAGCGACGTTGAGCATCTTTTCATGTGCCTGTTGGCCTACTGGATGTCTTCTTTAGAGAAGTATCTATTCATGTTTTCTGCCCATTTCTTCACTGGATTATTTCTTTTCCAGGTGTGGAGTTTGGTGAGCTCTTTATAGATTTTGGATACTAGCCCTTTGTCCAATATGTCATTTGCAAATATCTTTTCCCATTCCGTTGGTTGCCTTTTAGTTTTGTTGATTGTTTCCTTTTCTGTGCAGAAGCTTTTTATCTTCATGAAGTCCCAATAGTTCATTTTTGCTTTTAATTCCCTTGCCTTTGGGGATGTGTCAAGTAAGAAATTGCTACGGCTGAGGTCAGAGAGGATTTTGCTTGCTTTTTCCTGTAGGGTTTTGATGGTTTCCTGTCTCACATTCAGGTCCTTCATCCATTTTGAGTTTGTTTTTGTGAATAGTGTAAGAAAGTGGTCTAGTTTCATCCTTCTGCCTGTTGCTGTCCAGGTCTCCCAGCACCATTTGTTAAAGAGACTGTCTTTTTTTCATTGGATATTCTTTCCTGCTTTGTCAAAGATTGGTTGGCCATACGTTTGTGGGTCTAGTTCTGGGGTTTCTGTTCTATTCCATTGGTCTCTGTGTCTGCTTTTGTGACAATACCATGCTGTGTTCATGATTACAGCTTTGTAGTAGAGGCTAAAGTCTGGGATTGGGATGGCTCTTGCTTTGGTCTTCTTCTTCAAAATTACTTTGGCTATTCGGGGCCTTTTGTGGTTCCATATGAATTTTAGGATGGCTTGTTCTAGCTTGGAGAAGAATGCTGGTGAAATTTTGTTTGGGATTGCATTGAATGTGTAGATAGCTTTGGGTAGTATTGACATTTTAACAATATTATTCTTCCAATCCATGAGCATGGAATGTTTTTCTATTTCTTTATATCTTCTTCAATTTCCTTCATAAGCTTTCTATAGTTTTCAGCATAGAGATCTTTTACATCTTTGGTTAGGTTTATTCCTAGGTTTTTTATGCTTCTTGGTGCAATTGTGAATGGGATCATTTTCTTTATGTGTCTTTTTGTTGCTTATTAGTGTATAAGAATGGAACTGATTTGTGTACATTAATTTTGTATCCTGCGACTTTGCTGAATTCATGTATCAGTTCTAGCAGACTTTTGGTGGAGTCTGTCAGGTTTTCCATGTATAATGACATGTCATCCGAAAAACGTGAAAACTTGACTTCATCTTTGCCAATTTTGATGCCTTTGATTTCCTTTTGTTGTCTGCTGATGTTAGAACTTCCAACTCTATGTTAAACAACAGCGGTGAGAGTGGACATCCCTGTCGTGTTCCTGATCTCAGGGAGAAAGCTCTCAGTTTTTCCCCATTGAGGATGATATTAGCTCTGGGTTTTTCATAAATGGCTTTTATGATGTTTAAGTATGTTTCTTTTATCCCGACTTTCTTGTGGGTTTTATTAAGAAAGGATGCTGAATTTTGTCAAATGCTTTTTCTGCATCGATAGACAGGATCATATGGTTCTTATCGTTTCTTTAGACAGGATCATATGGTTCTTATCTTTTCTTTTATTAAAGTGATGTATCACATTGATTTATTTGCGAATGTTGAACCAGCCCTGCATCCCAGGAATGAATCCCACTTGATCATGGTGAATGATTCTTTTTATATGCTGTTGAATTTGATTTGCTAGTATCTTATTGAGAATTTTTGCATCCATTATTCATCAGGGATATTGGCCTGTAGTTCTCTTTTTTGGCTGAGTCTCTGTCTGGTTTAGGAATCAAAGTAATGCTGGCTTCATAGAATGAGTCTGAAAGTTTTCCTTCCCTTTCTATTTCTTGGAATAGCTTGAGAAAGATAGGTATTATCTCTGCTTTCACTGGGGAATCCTAGTGAAGCCATTTGGTCCTGGACTCTTATTTGTTGGGAGATTTTTGATAACTGATTCAATTACTTTCCTGGTTATGAGTCTGTTCAGGTGTTCTATTTCTTCCTGTTTGAGTTTTGGAAGTGTTTCGGTGCTTAGGAATTTGTCCATTTCTTCCAGGTTGTCCAGTTTGTTGGCATATAATTTTTCATAGTATTCCCTGATAATTGCTTGTATGTCTGAGGGATTGGTTGTAATAATTCCATTTTCGTTCATGATTTTATCTATTTGGGTCATCTCCCTTTTCTTTTTGAGAAGCCTGGCTAGAGGTTTATCAATTTTGTTTAGTTTTCAAAAAACCAGCTCTTGGTTTCATTGGTCTGCTCTACAGTTTTTTTAGATTCTATATTGTTTATTTCTGCTCTGATCTTTATTATTTTTCTTCTTCTTCTGGGTTTGGGGTGTCTTTGTTGTTCTGCTTCTATTTCCTTTAGGTGTGCTGTTAGATTTTGTATTTGGGATTTTTCTTGTTTCTTGAGATAGGCCTGGATTGGAATGTATTTTCCTCTCAGGACTGCCTTCGCTGCATCCCAAAGCGTTTGGATTATTATATTTTCATTTTCATTTGTTTCCATATATTTTTTATTTTCTTCTCTAATTGCCTGGTTGACCCTTTCATTCTTTAGCAGGGTGTTCTTTAACCTCCATGCTTTTGGAGGTTTTCCAGACTTTTTCCTGTGGTTGATTTCAAGTTTCATAGCATTGTGGTCTGAAAGTGTGCATGGTATGATCTCAATTCTTGTATACTTATGAAGGCCTGTTTTGTGACCCAGTATGTGATCTGTCTTGGACAATTTTCAATGTGCATTGGAGAAGAAAGTATATTCTTTTGCTTTGGGATGCAGAGTTCTACATATATCTGTCAAGTCCATCTGATACAGTGTATCATTCAAGGCTCTTGTTTCATTATTGATCATGTGTCTCGATATCTATCCACTGTTGTAAGTGGAGTATCAAAGTCCTCTGCAATTACCACATTCTTATCAATAAGGTTGCTTATGTTTGTGAGTAATTGCTTTATATATTTGGGGGCTCCCATATTCGGCACATAGACATTTATAATTGTTAGCTCTTCCTGATGGATAGACCCTGCAATTATTATATAATGCTCTTCATCTCTTGTTACAGCCTTTAATTTAAAGTCTAGTTTGTCTGATATAAGTATGGCTACTCCAGCTTTCTTTTGACTTCCAGTAGCATGATAGATAGTTCTCCATCCCCTCACTTTCAATCTGAAGGTGTCCTCAGGTCTAAAATGAGTCTTTTGTAGATAGCAAATAGATGGGCCTTGTTTTGTTTTTTTTTTTATCCATTCTGATATCCTATGTCTTTTGGTTGGAGCATTTAGTCCATTTACATTCAGTGTTATTATTTAAAGATATGGGTTTAGAATCATTGTGATGTCTTTAGGTTTCATGCTTGTAGTGATGTCTCTGGTACTTTGTAGTCCTTGCAACATTTCACTCACAGAATCCCCCTTAGGATCTCTTGTAGAGCTGGTTTAGTGGTGTTGAATTCCTTCAGTTTTTGTTTGTTTGGGAAAACCTTTATATCTCCTTCTATTCTGAATGACAGACTTGCTGAAGAGAGGATTCTCGGCTGCATAGTTTTTCTGTTCATCACGTTGAAGATTTCCTGCCATTCCTTTCTTGCCTGCCAAGTTTCAGTAGATAGATCTGCCACTAGTCTTACGGGTCTCCCTTTGTAAGTTAGAGCCTGTTTATCCCTTGCTGCTTTCAGAATTTTCTCTTTATCCTTGTATTTTGCCAGTTTCACTATGATATGTCATGCAGAAGATCGTTTCAAGTTACGTCTGAAGGGAGTTCTTTGTGCCTCTTGGATCTCAATGCCTTTTTCCTTCCCCAGATCACGGAATTTCTCAGCTATGATTTGTTCAAGTACACCTTCAGCCGCTTTCTCTCTCTTTTTCCTCTTTTGGAATTCCTATGATATGCATATTTTTCCATTTGATTGCATCACTTAGTTCTCTAATTCTCCCCTCATACTCCTGGATTTTTTTATCTCTCTTTTTCTCAGCTTCCTTTTTTTCCATAATCTTATCTTCTAATTCACCTATTCTCTCCTCTGCTGCTTCAATCTATGTTATGGCTGCCTCCATTTTATTTTGCACCTCATTTATAGCATTTTATTAGCTCCTCATGACTATTTCTTAGTCCCTTGATCTGTGTAACAATAGATTCTCTGCTGTCCTCTATCCTTTTTTCAAGCCCAGAGGTTAATTTTATGACTATTATTCTAAATTCATGTTCCGTTATATTGCTTAAATCGTTTTTGATCAATTTGTTAGTTGTCGCTACTCCTGGAGGTCTTTTGAGGAGAATTCTTCCGTTTTGTCATTTTGGGTAGTCCCTGAGGTGGATCCAAACTGCGGGGCACTTCCCCTGTGCTGTCCTAAGTAACTTGTGTTGGTGGGAGGGGCCACAGTCAGACCCATTGTCTGTCCCCCTGGGCCCACCGTCAGACTGGTGTATACCTTATTTTCCTCCCTCCCAGGGGCAGGACTCACTGGAGTGGTGTGGCCCCTGTCTGGGCTACTTGCACAGTGCCAGGCTTGTGGTGTTTCTTGGATGGGATCTGGCCAAGGGTTTATTAGCTGGGGTGGATCTGCAAGGTGCACAGGGGCAGGAGGGGCAGGCTTAGCTCTCATTGCTGTAGGTGGTCCCCTGTGGGAGGGGCCCTGCAGCACCAGGAGGGAGGTAGGCCTATGGGAGGAATGGATCCACAGAAGCACAGTGTTTGGCGTTTGCACCGTGCAGGCAACTTCAGTAACGGGAACCGGTTCCCTTTGGAATTTTGGCTGGGTGATGGGAGAGGGAAAGGGTGCTTGCCAGCACCTTTGTTTCCTGCCTAGCTGAGCTCTGTCTTCCAGGGCTCAACAACCCTCCCTCCTGGAGTCCTCTTGCCTTCCCTGCTCTCTGAGAGCAGAGCTTTTGACTTTTAATATTCCAGATATTAAGTCCCACTGGCTGTCAGAACTCATGCAGTCTGGCCCTTCCACCTTTGCATGCCAGACTTAGGGTCTCTGCCTTGCTGGGCGGGCTGCCCCTCCACTGCCCTGGCTCCCTCCCACCAATGCATGTAGCATGCACCCCCTCTATCCCTTCCTACTCTGTTCCATGAGCCTCTTCTCTATGCTTGGCTATGTGTGTCCATTCTGCTAGCCTTGTGGCAGTTTTCTGGGTTATTGAGGCAAATGTGGGTGGAATGTAAGCAATCAGCAGGACGAGGTGAGCCCAACGTCTTTCTGAGCCACCACTGTCTTCCCCTGGATCTCATTATTTTATTAGTATTGATTAGTTTCATTATGTTTGTTATTAACTACTTTATGTGTTTGGGTACTTCCATGTTAGGTGCATAAATATTTACAATTGTTTTATCTTTTGGTTGGAGAGTTCTGTTTGTGTTTATATGGTGTCCTTCTTTGTTTATTGTTATAATCTTTGTTTAAAAGTCTATATTGTCAGGATGCCTAGGTAGCTCAGTTGGTTGAGTGTTTGATTCTTGATTTTGGCTCAGGTGATGATCCCAAGGTCATGGCATTGAGTTGCATATTGAGCCCTGTGCTGATCATGGAGGCTGCTTAAGATTCTGTCTCTCCCGCTTCCCCTCTCTACCACTCACTCTCTCTCTAAACAAATAAAATATATAGATAATAAAAAAATAAATAAATAAAAATTTTAAAAACTCAATTTTTTCTGATATACATACTGCTACTCCAGCTTTCTTTTAACATTAATTTGCATGATAAATACTTCTCGGTCCCTTCATGTTCAATCTGCATCTGAAATGAGCCTCTTGTAGGCAACACATAGATGGTTCTTGTTTTTTTCCCATTCTGTCACCCTATGTCTTGTGATTGGAAGTTTAACACATTTACATTCAAGGTAATTATGATAGGTATGTATTTATTGCCATTTTGTTACTTGTTTTGTATTTCCGTTTCTTTCTTCTCTTGCTCTCTTCTCTCATGATTAGGTGACTTTTTGTACTGATATACTTGGATTTCTTTCTCTTTTTTTTCTGCATACCTATTACTTGTTTTCATTTGTGGTAACCACGAAATTTCTAGAAAAATATTCTGCATATGGCAGTCTAAATTAACCTAATGGTTGCTTCAGTTTGAACCCATTATTTGCTCCTTCCCCTCCATCATTTTAAGTATATGGTGTCATACTTTACATCCTTTTATTTCGTGAGTTCCTTGCCTGTTTTATACAATTAGTTTTACTGCTTTTTTTGCTTCCTACTTTTCATACTCTTAGTTAGGGTCTTTCCTTTCAACTCAAAGAGTCCCCTTTAGCATTTCTTGAAGGGCTGATTTAGTGGTCAAATATTACTTTAACTTTTGTGTGTCTGGGAAACTCTGGTTGCCTCCTTCTATTCTGGTTCATAGCCTTCCAGGGCAAAGTATTCTTGGTTGCAGATATTTTTCCTTTCAGGCTTATCTCAAGAAACAAGAAAAATCCCAGATACAAAATCTAATGCACACCTAAGGGAACTAGAAGTAGAAGAGCAAAGAAACCCCAAAGCCAGCAGAAGGAGAGAAATAATAAAGATTATAGCAGAAATAAACAATATAAAATAAAAAAAAACCAGTAGATCGGTACTTTGCATATATCATACCTTTCCCTTCTTGCCTGCAAAATTTCTGCTAAGATATCTACTGATAATCTTATGGGGGTTTCCCTTGTATGTAAAGGTCTTCTTTTCTCCTTCAGCTTTTAAAATTATCTCTTTATCTCTACTTTTTGTCATTTTAATTACCATGTGCCTTGGGGTGATTATTTTTGGCTGGTTTTGTTGGGGGTCTTGTGCCTCGTAGATCTGGATTTCTGTTTCCTTCCCCAGATTTTTGAAGTTTTCAACTATTATTTCTTCACATAAATTTCGTCCCCCCTTTCTATATTCTTCTTCTGGGATCCATGTAATGCCAATGTTATTATGCTTGATGGTGTTGCTGAGTTCCCTGTCTATTCTCATTGTGCACATTTTTTTTCCTTTCACCTACTTGACTTGATTACTTTCCATTACTCTGTCTTCCATTATGCCATCTAATGTATTTTTAGTTTCATTTATTGTGTGCTTCATCTCTGATTGCCTCTTTTTTATTTTTATTTTTTGTTAAGCAACTTACCTGTGTCCAGCACCCTTTTCTCAAGTCCAGTGAGTATCTTTATGATCATTACTTTAAATTCTCCATCAGGCATATCAGTTATCTCCATTTCACTTGGGTCTTTTGCTGTGATTTGGTCTTTTTTTTTTTTTTTCAACTAGAGCATGTTCCTCTGTCTCATTTTGTCTACCGCTCTGTGTTTGTTTCTGTGTGGCAGGAAATTCAGTTATGTCTCCTGTTTTTGAAAGTAGTGACCTTACGAAGAAGAGGTCTTATAGTGGCCTGCTGTGCAGTGTCCATTGGTCACTGGAACCTGACACTTCAGAGGTTGTCCTATGTGTATTGCATGTGCCTTGCTCTTGTGGCTAAGCCACTTTTTCCTTCAGGCCAGTAATCTATAGTGGATCTCTTTGCCTGTTGTCAGCAGTTTTTGGTCCTTGTGGTGGTAGTGGGCCAGTCTGGAGACACCTTGGGCTTGAGTTGAGTCAGAGGAGGCATTTACAAGATTCAGTAGCACCAAACTGCAGGGCATATTCCCTGTATTGTTGTCTGAGAATATTTCATTGGTGGATGGGGCCTGCAGTTAGACCAGTTGTCTGCCCCAAGCCCACTTTTGGGGCCACAGTCTGACTGGTGTGTGTGGTTATCTTCCTCTCTCCCTGGGGCAGGAGTCACTTTGGAGTGATGCTGGACCCTATCAGGGCTACTTGCACAATTCTTGGATTGTGGTACCACTTTGCATGGGCTTCAGCCAAGAACTTATTGAAGAGGGGCGGATCCATAACGTGCACAGGGGTAGGACATACAGTGTTTGCAAGTTTTGTGTGCTAGTCTTCTACAGGAGAGGAACTGCAGTGGTTGGCCTGAGGCAGGCCTGGTTGGAAGGGGCAGATCTGCCTAAGCACAAATTGGGGGACAGGGCAGTGCTGTAAGCAAGACAGGTAGTGGGTGTCGGCACCATACTGTTTCTCCTAGGCTGTCTGTTTATGCTCGGGGGAGCAAAATGCTTCCTGCCAGCTACTTTGTTCTTGGAGAGCCTCCCAAGGATCTTTGTCCCTCCAGGACCTGCTCTGAGATGAGTAAAAAACTCTCCCTCCCATATGCCCCAGGAATTTTTCAAACTGCTGCTTCTATGCTGTATCTCCATGGACTGCTTATTGTGGTGTCTAAGGACAGTGACTCAATTTCTTCTCACCATCCTGGCTCTCACAGAGCCAAGCCCCTGGTTTTAAAATCCCAAGTTTTAAGTCCCACTGGTTGTAAGAACTCATGAAATTAGTCCCCTCTGGTTTTGAATTCCAAATGTTATGGGGATTCGTCTTTTCTGTGCATGCTACCCAGTGTGATAGTCTGTTTCTCCCCCCTTCCATGCCTGCAGCATCCTTCCCTCCAAAGGATAGTCCTGTGGGACCATTTAGCTCCCCACCATGTCTTTGCCCTTCCTTTCCTCTCTGATGTGGCCTCTTCTCTACCTGTGGTTGTGGAGTTGTTCTACCAGTGTTTGGTCTTTGTCTGGGTTATTTGCAGTGATGTGAGTATTATAGAGTTATATCCATGAGATGAGATGAGCTTAGGGTTCTGATACTCTGCCAGCTTCCAAGCCTCACACAGAAGTTTTTATCAGAAGCCAGACTTTTCATTTTAATTATATATTTTTAGTTATTTTTAGTGGTTGTTCTAGGGTTTAACATATACATCTTAACTTTTCAGCATCAGTTTCATGTTTATACTAACCTAATTCCAGTTAGATGTAGAAATGTTACTTCTAGATAGCTGTATCCCCTTACCTTATTTTCTCATATTCTTGCTATACATGTTAAATAATAAACTGATGAATGGATAAAGAAATTGTGGTTTATATACACAATGGAATACTATGTGGCAATGAGAAAGAATGAAATATGGCCTTTTGTAGCAACGTGGATGGAACTGGAGAGTGTTATGATAAGTGAAATAAGTCATACAGAGAAAGACAGATACCATATGTTTTCACTCTCATGTGGATCCTGAGAAACTTAGAAGACCATGGGGGGTGGGGAAAAAAAGTGGTTAGAGAGGGAGGGAGCCAAAACATAAGAGACTCTTAAAAACTGAGAACAAACTGAGGGTTGATGGGGGGGTGGGTGATGGGTATTGAGGAGGGCACCTGTTGGGATGAGCACTGGGTGTTGTATGGAAACCAATTTGACAATAAATTTCACATTAAAAAAAATTAATTAAATAATAAACATTGCAACTCCAAGAATATATTGTTATAATTATTGCTACATATATTTCTATGTCTCTTAAAGAATCTGAGGGAAGAAAGGAAAACAAGGATATATTCATAGCTTTTGTCATTTTACTTTCTTTTTTATCATAGGCGGTTCCTTTCATTTGTTCCTGAGAATTCAAGTCAGCATATGGAATAAAGCCCAGTACTTTGTTCCAACCCATTTCTTTTGCACTATTATTACCAAATATATTAAATTTCTGTATATTATAGGCCCAATATTATTTCATACAGTTGCTATTTAAATCACTTAAGGAAAGATCGGAGAAGAAGTATGCATCTATATAGTCTTATAAATACAAACTTACTGTTGCTCTGTGTTGTGTGCGTGTGTATTAAAATTGTCCTCTGGGAGAAGAGAGGCCAAGATGGGGGAGAAGTATGGGGATCTGAAGTTCCCTCGTCTCTCAAACACAGCAGTGTTGAGGCCAAAGTACTTTGATCTCCAAGAGTCCGGGCGGCAAAGTGACAGGGATGCCTCCAGGGACCCACGGGGACAACCTGATGGGCCATAGGTGCGTGATTGTGAACTGGGAGAGATAAAATGGGCAGCAGAGGAACAGAGGGGAGGGATCCCTTTCTGCCGAGAGACAAAGGGAAGAGAAAGAGAGGCTGGGGAAATGTAGGAGTGTATCTGGACAAGAGAAAAACCACTGATTGGGACAGAGAAAGATCCAATCTCTAACTTTGGGGCTTTCTCTGGACTGGGGCCAACTGACCTGTTCACACACCTGGAGAGGAGGGGAGCCAGTCCCGGGAAGGGTAACTAGTTCAGAGGCACAGTCTGCAGTGGCAGAAAGCAATCCCCTCCCTGGAGTGCTCTGGGAAGAAGGTATATAACCATTCAAAGGACAAAGACCACCTGCGTCCACCAGCCAGAGACCATATATTGGGCGGCACGGAGGGGCATTTCCCCGAACTGGGGCGAACTGCGGCATACGGAGGGGGAACCTTAAAGACATTAGGATTTAAGTCCCAGCCGAATGCCAGGGAGGCGAGGGAGTCAGCAGAGCAGGGCAAACCACACACGTGGCACTGTGAGGCGGCATGGGGTGGCTCTTCCCTGGAACTGGGGCGCATGGAGTGGGACTCTTTAAGACACCGGGGTTTAAATCCCAGTCAAGCACCAGAGAGGAGTGGGAGTTGGCAGAGCGGGACAAACCACCTCGTTCGCTCCCACCGCACAATGAAGATGGCTTGAACAGAGTAGTTTGGGACACCCAGTCTGTAGAGGAGAGACTGGGATGTCACCATTTTTGTCCCCATCACCAACAATGTGGGGCTTCAGGGAATGGACAATGGGCCCACAGTGGAGGCGGGATCCAACTACACTAAACAACGCCGATTCACACTTGGTAACTGTGTATCTACAGGGGCAGGATTGACACTGAGAAACCAGGCTGCCCCTCCTCCAGACCACAGCCATTGCATTGCCTGATTTAATTCTGAGACAATTCTTGCACATATGTATTCTTCTTTCGTTTTCACCTTCTTATCTCTTCCCTCCTCTAGTCTGGATACTCTGGTTGTTTTGTTTAATCAGACATATTTAATCTATTCTCTTTATACATGTTCTAAACTTCCTTCTTTATGTTCCTTTTTTTCTCTCTGGATTAAGTCTTTAGTTTCTCTGTATGGTCAATTTTCTTTTCTTTTCCCCCACCCATGTCATTTCTCTCTTTGTATGAGGTAAGGCCTCTTTCATCAGCACTGCCTCCACCCTGTGGTTGACTTGTAGCTGGTGTTTCTGGTTTTTTGTTTTTGTTTGTTTGTTTGTTTGTTCTTCTTTCCAGGGCTGTTCAACAAACAAATCAAAGCACACCTGGTGGAGCCTCCAAAACATCACTAAGAGTAGGGAGATAAAGTAACCAAAGTCACAACAACAGAGGGCAAGTGACACACTCCAAAAAACACCTCCTGAAGGGCCAGGCCTGGACAGTGTATGACCCCTTTTTATATAGTAGTGCTCGCAGGGGCAGGGCACATAATTAACTTTTAAAACACATAAGAGACAGAAAACTAGCCAAAATGATGAAACGGAAGAATTCTGCTCAAAAAGAAATTCCAGGAAGAAATGACTGTCAAAAAATTGATCAAAACAGATATAAACAGTATAACTGAACAAGAATTTAGAATAATAGTCATAAGATTAAATGCTGGGCTTGAAAAAAGCATAGAAGACAGCAGAGAACCTATTGCTACAGAGATCAAGGAACTAAAAAAAATAGTCATGATGAAATAAAAAATGCTCTAAATGAGGTGCAAAATAAACCAGAGGCGGTGACAGTGAGGATTGAAGAGGCAGAGGGGAGAATAGGTGAAATGGAATATAAAATTATGGAAAAAGATGAAGCTGAGAAAAAGATAAAAAAAATTCTGGATCATGAGGGGAGAATTAGAGAACTACGTGATTCTATGAAATGGAATAATGTCCGTATCATAGGAGTTCCAGAAGAAGAACAGAGGAGAAAGGGGCGGAAGGTGAACCTGAACAAATCATAGCTGAGACCTTCCTCAATCTGGGGAAGGAAACAGACATTGAAATCCAGTAGGCACAGAGAACTCCCTTCAGACGTAACTTGAATCGATCTGCATGACATATCATAGTGAAACTGGCAAAATACAAAGATAAAGAGAGAATTCTGAAAGCAGCTAAGGATAAACGGGCCTTAATCTACAAGGGTAGACACAGTACTAGCAGACATATCCACTGAAACTTGGCAAGCCAGAAAAGAGTGGCAAGAAATTTTCAAAGTGCTGAATGGTAAAAATATGCAGCCAAGAATCCTTATCCAGCAAGCCTGTCATTCAGAATAGGAGAGATAAAGTTTTTCCTAGACAAAGAAAAACTGAGAGAATTCATCACCACTATACCAGCCCTACAAGAGATCCTAAGGGAGACTCTGTGAGTGGAATGTTGCAAAGACTACAAAGGACTAGAGACATCCTACAAGCATGAAATCGACAGATAACACGATGACTCTAAATCCATATCTTTCAATAATAACACTGAGTGTAAATTTACTAAATGCTCCAACCAAAAGACATAGGGTATCAGAATGGATTAAAAAAAAAAAAACCACATCGATTTGCTGTCTACAAGAGACTCATTTTAGACCTGAGGACACCTTTAGATTGAACGTGAGGGGATGGAGAACCATCTATCATGCTACTGGAAGTCAAAAGAAAGGTGGAGTAGCCATACTTGTATCAGACAAACTAGATTTTAAACTAAAGGCTGTAACAAGAGATGAAGAAGGACATTATATGACAATCATGGAGTCTATCCATCAAGAAGAACTAACAACTATAAATGTTTATGCACTGAATTCAGAGATACCCAAATATATAAAACAATCACAAACATAAGCAATCTTATTGGTAAGAATGTGGTAATTGAAGGGAACTTTAATACTCCACTTACAACAATGGGCATATCATCTAGACAGAAAATCAATACAGAAGCAATGGCCCTGAATGATACACTGGACCAGATGGACTTGACAGATATATTCATAACTTTCATCCTAAAGCAGCAGAATACACATTCTTCTCGAGTGCACATGGAACATTCTCCAAGATAGATCACATACTGGGTCACAAAACAGCCCTCAATAAATATAAAAGAATTGAGATCTTACCATGCATACTTTTAGATTACAATGCAATGAAACGTGAAATCAACCACAGGAAAAGGTTTGGAAAACCTCCAAAATGCATGGAAGTTAAAGAACATCCTACTAAGGAATGAATGGGTCAACCAGGCACTTAAAGAAGAAATTTAAAAATATATGGAAATAAATGGAAAGGAAAACACAACAGTCCAAACCCTTTGGGATGCAGCAAAGGAAGTCCTAAGAAGAAAATACATTGCAATCCAGGCCTATCTCAAGAAACAAGAAAAATCTCAAGTGCAAAATCTAGCACACACTCATAGGAACTGGAAGCAGAACAACAAAGAAAGCCCAAGGCCAGCAGAAGAAGAGAAATAATAAAGATCCAAGCAGAAATGAACATATAGAAAAAAAAAAACAGTAGAACAGATCAATGAAACCAAGAGTTAGTTTTTAAAAAATAAACAAAATTGATAAACTCCTAGCCAGACTTCTCAAAAAGAAAAGAGAGAGAACCCAAATAGATAAAATTGTGAATGAAAATGTATTTATCACAACCAACCCTTCAGAAATATAAGCAATTATCAGAGAATGCTATGAAAAATTATATGCCAACAAACTGGACAACCTGGAAGAAATGGACAAATTCCTAGACACCACACGCTACCAAAACTCAAACTGGGAGAAATAGATTTTTTTTTAAGAAATAGAAATTTTGAACACTGATGAAATTGAAGTAGTGATTAAAAATCTCCCAACAAATAAGAGATCTGGGGCAGATGGCTTCCCAGAGGAATTCTACCAGACATTTAAAGCAGAGTTAATATCTATCCTTCTCAAGGTGTTCCAACAAATAGAAAGGGAAGGAAAACTTCCAGATTCATTCTGTGAAGCCAGCATTACCTTGATTCCCAAACCAGACAGACCCCACAAAAAAGGAGTATTACAAGCTAATATCCTTGATGAACATGGATGCAAGAATTCTCAACAAGATTCTAGCAAATCAAATTCAACAGCATATACAAAGAATTATTCACCATAATCAAGCGGGATTCATTCCTGGGCTGCAGGGCTGCTTCAATATTTGCAAATCAATGTGATACATCACATTAATAAAAGAAAAGATAGGAACCATATGGTCCTGTCAATAGATGCAGAAAAAACATTTGACAAAATACAGCATCCTTTCTTATTAAAAACCCTCAAGAAAGTTGGGATAGAAGGAACATACTTATACATCATAAAAGCCATATATGAAGAGCCCACAGCTAATATCCATCCTCAACAGGGAAAAACTGAGAGCTTTCCCCCTGAGATCAGGAACAAGACAAGGATATCCACTCTCACCACTGTTGCGTAACATAGTGTTGGAAGTCTTAGCATCAGCAATCACATAACAAAATGAAATAACAGGCATCAAAACTGGCAAAGAAGAAATCAAACTTTCACTTTTCACAGACAACATGATACTCTACATGGAAAACCCAAAAGACTCCACCAAAAGACTGGTAGAAGTGATACATGAATTCAGCAAAGTCAATGTACAGGGTACAAAATCAATGTACAGAAATCGGTTGAATTTCTATACACCAATAATGAAGCACCAGAAAGAGAAATCTAGAAATTGATCCCATTTACAATTGCACCATGAATCATAAAATACCAAGGAACAAACCTAACCAAAGATGTAAAAGATCTGTATGCTGAAAACTATAGAAAACTTATGAAGGAAAGTGAAGAAGACACACAGAAATAGAAAAACATTCCATGCTCATGGATTGGAAGAATAAATATTGTTAAAATGTCAATACTACCCAAAGCAATCTGCACATTCAATACAGTCCCAATAAAAATTGCACCAGCACTCCTCCCAAAACAAGAACAAACAATCCTAAAATTCGTATGGAAACACAAATGACCCTGAATAGCCAAAGTAGTATTGAAGAAGAAAGCCAAAGCGGGAGGCATCACAATCCCAGACTACAAAACTGTAAACATCAAGACAGTATGGTATTGGCACAAAAGACACATAGACCAATGGAATAGAGAACCCAGAATTGGACCCACAAATGTATGGCCAACTAATCTTTGACAAAGCAGGAAAGAATAGCCAATGGAAAAAAGACAGTGTCTTCAGCAAATGGTGCTGGGAGAGCTGGACAGCAACATGCAGAAGAATGAAACTAGACCACCTTCTTACACCATCCACAAAAATAAACTCAAAGTGGATGAAGGACCTGAATGTGAGACAGGAAACCATCAACACCCTAGAGAAGAAAGCAGGCAACAACCACTTTGACCTCAGCCACAGCAATTTCTTGCTTGACACATCTCCAAAGGCAAGGGAATTAAAAAGCAAAAATGAACTACTGGGACCTCATCAACATAAAAAGGTTCAGCACTGCAAAGGAAGCAATCAACAAAACTAAAAGGCAACCAAAAGAATGGGAAAAGATATTTGCAAATGATATATTGGATAAATGGTTAGTATCCAAAATCTATAAAGAACTTACCAAACTCAACACCCAAAAAAGAAATAATCCAGTGAAGAAATGGGCAAAAGACATGAATAGCCACTTCTCCAAAGAAGACATCCAGATGGCCAACAGACACATGAGAAGATGCTCAACATCACTCATCATCAGGCATATACAAATCAAAAGCACACTGAAATACCACCTCACACCGGTCAGAGTGGCTAAAATCAACAACTCAGGAAACTACAGATGCTGGTGAGTATGTGGAGAAACGGGAACCCTCTTGCACTGCTGGTGGGAATGCAAACTGGTGCAGCCGCTCTGGAAAACAGTGTGGAAGTTCCTCAAAAAATTAAAAGTAGAACTACCCTACGTCCCAGCAATAGCACTACTAGGAATTTACCCAAAGGATACAGGAGGGCTCATTCATAGGGGCACATGTACCCCAATGTTTATAGCCGTGCTTTCAACAATAGCCAAATTATGGAAAGAGCCTAAATGTCCATCAACTGATGAATGGGTAAAGAAGATGTGGTTTACATATACAATGTAATACTACTTGACAATGAGAAAGAATGAAATCATGCCATTTGCAGCAACATGGATGGAACTGGAAGGTATTATGCTGAGTGAAATAAGTCAGTCAGAGAAAGACAGATATCGTATGTCTTCACTCATATGTGGATCTTGAGAAACTTAACAGAAGACCATGGGGGAAGGATGGGGGAAAATTAGTTACAGAGAGGGAGGGAGGCAAACCATAAGAGACTCTTAAATACAGAGAACAAACTGAGGGTGGGTGGAGGGTGGGGGAGAGGGGAAAATGGGTGATGGGCATTGAGGAGAGCCCTTGTTGGGATGAGCACTGGTTTTTGCATGTAAGCTATGAACCATGAGAATCTACCCCAAAAACCAAGAGCACATTTACACACTGTATGTTAGCCAATTTGACAATAAATTATATTAAAAATATTTAAAATTCAGCAGATAAAATGGTACATTATACTAATTGACTATTGACACCATAATAAATAGAACTGGTAATCTAACATGGAAAAACACACAATCTCACAATTAAAGAAATATTTTAAAAAACATACGCTGAGTTCCCATTTTGCACTTACGAAATTAACCATCTCTAAAATAATTACAATATCTACTGTTTGTTGGAAGCAAAAGCAAACTTGCCACATTGCTGGAAACAGAATAAATTGGTATGAGCTTTAAAAAATAGAATAAAATTATCCCCTGGGGTCTCCCACTGTGAGCCTAAAGAAGTCCCTTAAGCAGGTGTACTTACAAGAAATTCTTCAAGACTTTGTTTTTCTGGAATGTGTTTATTTCACTTTCATTTTTGAGAGATCACATCACTTGACATAGGATTCTTGATTGACGGTTTTCTTCTTTAAGCACTTTATTTCTCTGCCTTCTGACCTCCATTGTTTCTGATGGGCAATCATTTCATAATCTTATTGGGATTCCCTTGCAAGTGACAGGTTGTTGTCTTCTTGGTGATTTCAAGATTTTCTTTTGCAGTTTGGATTTCAACATTTTTACTGTGATGTGTCTGTTTGGTATCTATCTCTTTGTCATCTTGGTAAAATTAATAAAATCCCAAATTTCTCTGAGATTCTGTTCACTTGTATTTATTCTATTTTTCTCTACTATTTGCTCAACCTATTTTTAACTTTGCTAATTTTTTATTCTGAATTTTTCCAATCTACTGTTGAACCCCTCCAATGAATTTTTCATTTCAGTAATTTTAGTTTTCACTCCAAAATTTCCATTTGATTATCTGTTAAGTAACTTCTAAATCTTCATTAATAATCTTTTTTTTTTCCTTTGGCGGGGGCAGGCATTGCCATTATACTTTTGTATTTTCTTCAATGGTGGTTCCTTTAGTACTTTGAACATACAGTAGTTAATTTGTAATTACTGGCTGTTGTATCTGACATGAAGCCACTCTCACAGGCAGTTCTTTTTTTTTAATTAAAGCTGTAAATATTTTATTTCAATTAAGATAGAGACAAAATGCATAAAGATGACTAGATATCCTAACAAAAACTCATTTCAATGATTCTTGTAAAAATAAATCTGTGGTAATATTTCCTGCAAGCAAAATACCTTGAAAGATTTAAAAAAGGCATTCTGAGTTGCAAATGATTTCATTGTTTTTGAACAAAGTTTGCCATAATTATTTCTTAATAAATAAGAAATTTTCACAAAATAAGCTTGTTGAGCATGCTAATGTTTGAACAGTTCAGTACACATGCTAACTACATACACAACAGAAAATATAATAAGAAATTGCCCAAACTGATGAAATGTTAAAATCTTTGTTAATATAACAAAAATTGGGTTAAAAAATAAACAAAGTTGAATATTCTTGTTTCTAGGACACGTTTGAAAATGAAGCTTTTGTGAATGGTGTAAGAAAGTGGTCTAGTTTCATCCTTTCTGCATATTGCTGTCCAGTCCTCCCAGCACCATTTGTTAAAGAGACGGTCTTTTTTCCATTGGATATTCTTTCCTGCTTTGTCAAAGATTAGTTGGTCATACTTTTGTGGGTCTAGTTCTGGGGTTTCTATTCTATTCCGTTGGTCTCTGTGTCTGTTTTTGTGCCAATCCCATGCTGTCTTGATGATGACAGCTTTGTAGTAGAGGCTAAAGTCTGGGATTGTGATGCCTCCTGCTTTGGTCTTCTTCTTCAAAATGACTTTGGCTATTCGGGGCCTTTTGTGGTTCCATACACATTTTAGGATTGCTTGTTCTAGCTTGGAGAAGAATGCTGGTGCAATTTTGATTGGGATTGCATTGAATGTGTAGATAGCTTTGGGTAGTATTGACATTTTAACAATATTTATTCTTCCAATCCATGAGCACGGAATGTTTTTCCATTTCTTTGTATCTTCTTCAATTTCCTTCATAAGCTTTCTATAGTTTTCAGCATACACATCTTTTACAACTTTGGTTAAGTTTATTCCTGGGTATTTTATGCTTCTTGGTGCAATTGTGAACCCTCTTGCACTGTTGGTGGGAATGCAAACTGGTGCAGCTGCTCTGGAAAACAGTGTGGAGGTTCCTCAAAAAATTAAAAATAGACCTACCCTATGACCCAGCAGTAGCAATGCTAGGAATTTACCCAAGGGATACAGGAGTACTGATGCATAGGGACACTTGTACCCCAATGTTTATAGCAGCACTCTCAACAATAGCCAAATTATGGAAAGAGCCTAAATGTCCATCAACTGACGAATGGATAAAGAAATTGTGGTTTATATACACAATGGAATACTACGTGGCAATGAGAAAGAATGAAATATGGCCTTTTGTAGCAATGTGAATGGAACTGGAGAGTGTTATGCTAAGTGAAATAAGTCATACAGAGAAGGACAGATTCCATATGTTTTCACTGCTATGTGGATCCTGAGAAACTTAACAGAAGACCATGGGGGAGGGGAAGGAAAAAAAATGGTTAGAGAAGGAGGGAGCCAAAACATAAGAGACTCCTAAAAACTGAGAATAAACTGAAGGGTTGATGGGGGGTGGGAGGGAGGGGTGGGTGGGTGATGGGTATTGAGGAGGGCACCTGTTGGGATGAGCACTGGGTGTTGTATGGAAACCAATTTGACAATAATTTTCATATTAAAATAAATAAATAAATAAATAAATAAATAAATGTTAAAAAATAAATAAATTTAAGGTTAAAAAAAGAAAATGATGCTGCATCTAATATGTAAAATATACAAGTTTTGCTAGTAAGCCAGTAATGTACATAATAACTAGTTGAAATACTCCTCAATTTCCATTTGTCCATTTCTTACTTTCTCATACTATACTTTCTTAACAAAAATATCAAACCACTCTAGAAAAACATTCTGTTCTTTGGTAATCCCTTACAGAAAAGCAGTCTGGGCCTCTTGCAAGTTTCTAGAGTTGAGAGGGAAAGCATTCCATCCCATATTACACCTTCCATTTAAAAAAGCTTCCCTAAAAGGAGACCAAACAATACTATAAAAGTATAAACCTCTTATGGTAGCTCTATTGGAGAATCAAGTCTTAAGTACCACTTATAGCAGAGAAAACCACTGTGAAGACGTATTAACTACATTTGTGGATTGAATGTGTGCTATGCCACAAGATTATGAAGAATATATTAGTAAACAATTACACAGATTTTTACCTTGATTAACACCAAGAGCATACCAGAGGTAATCTCAATCCATGCAGATTAAGTGAAAATATTGAGTCACTGTGCTGAATGCTTCATTCGTGGAGAAAACTAAAGGGAGCAGTAACCAAACTAAGCCCAAAAGGTGGCCAAACTCACTTTCCTTAAAGATTCCTGAGCACAGAGATATCTGAGGCATACCTTTATCTGTTAACTCTGTGTGCTGTTGCAAGATATTACCATTTGGAATATATGCCATCACAATGGTTTAAATCTTTTGAGTATTAGCCATTAATGTATTCTTACCTACTCGGTCTCTTCATTTCTGAAAAGATTTCACCACAGTAAAATATTTTAGAAACAAAGTGTAAATGTGCCTCTTTCTAAATGAAACTTACATGGACTGAAAGTAGAGAGTATTTTTAAACAAATATGCAATATGCAGGCAGAACAAGTGGGCAAATGGCATTCAAGTGTATTGGAAAAAAACAAAACTGACCATTTAAAAACACTTTGAAGTGCCTCAGCTAAAATGCATAATGAAATTCTTTTTTTTTTTTATTTTTTATTTTTTTTTCCAACGTTTTTTATTTATTTTTGGGACAGAGAGAGACAGAGCATGAACGGGGGAGGGGCAGAGAGAGAGGGAGACACAGAATCGGAAACAGGCTCCAGGCTCCGAGCCATCAGCCCAGAGCCTGACGCGGGGCTCGAACTCACGGACCGCGAGATCGTGACCTGGCTGAAGTCGGACGCTTAACCGACTGCGCCACCCAGGCGCCCCATGAAATTCTAATCTAACCCAAGTCAATACATGTTTTTAAAAAGTTATAAATCTTAACAGGAAAAATGAAACAACTTTTATCAGCAATTTCTATTAAGATGAGAATCTTAAAGTAGTAGAAGTGTGGCTTTATATGCACTTAGAACACCAAACAGAGAAAGAAAAACAAGTCCATTTTCATCTTTTTTTTTTTTTTAAATAAAACCCTGTGTGACTATGGGACCAAACTGCTTGTGGCAGAAACATAATTCTATATGAACTTCAGATGTTCTGTACATAAAAAATTCAGAGTTGCATGAGTTCCAAAGGCTTTTTTTGTTTCAGCCTACCTACTCTGCGTATGTAAGCTGAGATAGGTAAAGTTTCTTTCTGCAACCATTGATTATCACTGAACACCAAAATTAAGAAAAGCAAGATGGGTTACAAAATGTAAATTTTCAAAAGGAGTAAGAATGTGTTGCCTTAGTCTAAAAGGGCCCTGTTTTCTCTCTCCCTTCATTGTTTTGAGAAGTCTTTGTAGTTAATCTGGGGAAAGCAAATCATGCAATCAAAATTTTCCTTTGATGTGAAGTTGAACATCATCATTCAGGTCTACAAGCTTCTAAATATATGTAATCACATTTAGGAGTACATTGAGAGTTTACTCTACAAACTAGCTTTCTATAAGGATTCTATTGAAAAGCTGGTATGTAAAGGCTTGTGGTGGTTTGTCAGCTATTACAGTTTTTGAAAGATGTCTTCCAAAGATAAGTTCTTTGTATATGTTGCTTGTAAACAAACACAACTTTCACAGAAAGGCCAGTGCCTCACTAGTTGCCTTTTAGGAGCTACCATAATTAGATAATATCTGCTTATACCCTCTTAAGAGTAGTAAAAACAATAATCTTATAAATCTGAGATATTGGTTTCAAGAATTCCTGGAAGAATAGTCTTAATCTCACATAAATCTGATCAATAGTGTCTTGGATATGGACTGGAAAAGTAAGGTCTGCATCTCTTAGCTCATTTAGACTACAGTGCACTTAGTGTTTAATATAGGTCTAAAAGTAGGCAGAATTCCAGTGTGCTTCTTGTTTTCAGTAGAAAAGTAGATTTCCAATTTAATTGTTCTTCTGTTAGTCGTCGAACATATTGCATGACATAATAAAGATCTAATACTTTCCAGTCCAACTCACAGATGAATAACCACTATCTAGATAGTGGTGAGATATCCCAAAGAACTGTTTCTTCTGCTTCCTCTGAAACATTATTTATTGATAGCCTCCCTTGAACTGCTTGATTTGAATTAACTGCTCCATTAGTTGATTCAGGACTATCAGAAGCAACCTCATCCACTTGTTCCTTATCAAGTGTTTTTACTATCTCTTCAATTTTGCAGCCTGTCCTGGAGAATCTGATCCTGATGTGTCAGTTATTCAATGCTAAAAAAAGTGGAAGATAGGAGGAAATAGGGACCCCAAAATTTATTCCATGCGAGATTGCCTGAGAAAGGATTATGTCCTATTTTCCAGTTTGCTTTACATGTTTATTTGTCATTTCATAACTACCAGCATTTGCGATACTTGTCAGGCCTTTCTTGTGCTCTTGGTGTTGATGTGTTCAAATTATTGTCCATATGAAGTCCAATTCTACTTTGTTTCAATGGATTTTCTCTCTCGTGAATGTGCTTCCTCTAATGATTTGATAAATTTATGTTAACAAGCTGATTTCATTCTTTGGTGGATTTTCTCCTCCTGAAAGCAGGCTTTCCTAAAATCTGAGTATTTCATTTTTGCTCAGGCAGGACATATTGCCTGTATTTGATTTGATGGCAAAAAGGCTTTTCTTGTTCTCACCTCATCTTTTTTAAAAAGTTTATTTATTTTGAGAGAGTGAGAGCTGAAGCAGGGGAGTGGCAGAGAGAAAGGGAGAGAGAGAGAGAATCCCAAGCAGGCTCCCCTCTGTCAGCACAGAGCCTGACTCAGGACTCAATCTCACGAACTGTGAGATCATGACCTGGGCTTAAATTGAGTCAGACACTTAATCGACTGAGCCACCCAGGCACACCTCAACCTCATCTCTTATGGGTGCTTCATGTAAACCTGTGCTGGCAGAAATATATCCTCAGGTTCCACCCAATCCTCAGCCCGATAGCTTTCATTTCCTTGCCAGATTGCAAAACTATTCCAACTGATCACAACCTCCTGTAAAAATTAAGGGTCACCCCAACCTCTTGTAACTATAAAGCCTGCCTCCCACAGTCTCTGCTAAGCCACTATGTTTTCAAGTGCAATTTTCACGTGGCCTTGTGTGTACTGGAATGATTTCCTTCAGGGCTGTATAATTGATTAATAAACTTAAGTTTTAGTTCATCTGCCTGGCATCAGGTGTTGTGCATTTGGCCATCGCATACTGTTTAGGGTGGAACATCCCTTTCTCACCAATGAGGTGAATAGGAGTAAATCAAAACTGGGGTCAGACTTCCTTGTTCCTTTGCACGTCTCTTAATCTTTTGTGGGAAATTGCACATTTGAGATAATATGTTGTAGCAACTCTGGCTACTGACTCCTCCTCTGGTGCTTGTTATTGTTCTTTGCTTTTCTATTTATTTGCTTAATGACTGTTTGGATTATTTTGGAAGTCTATTCCACCTCCCCCAAAGCATGAAACCTCTGATTTACCTCCTCAAGGAACCAAGCACAGGCTTGGATATGCCTTCAATCACTCAAGGATGAGTATTTTTTGCAAGGCTACTTTTGATTGTCTCTTTCCCTGACCACACTCAGCTGGTAATCTTCATGAGTTGCAGGATTGGGCATAAATTGCTCAATAGACTGAACCAATTAAATTTGGGTTCCTTTGATGGGACAGTTTTCAGGCTAGTATTTGTGATTTGTTCTCACCCCAGTGGGGCTCTTCCTAGTTGTACATTTCCCTGGTTCTCTCTGGCAAACTAGCTTTCTTTTTTAAATTTTTTTTTAATGTTTATTTATTTTTGACAGAGAGAGAGAGAGAAAGAGGAGGGGGGGCGCACACAAGGGGGGGAGAGGCAGAGAGAGAGTGAGACACAGAAAACAAAGCAGACTCTTAGGCTATGAGGTGTCAGCACAGAGCCTGATGTGGGGCTTGAACCCACGAACCGCAAGATCATGACCTGAGCCGAAGTCAGACACTTAACTGACTGAGCAACCCAGGCACCCTGGTAAACTAGCTTTCTTACAGTTTAGTTTTTAATTTGAATAATTCTACTCACTTACTCTTTTTTGCCAGCTCTTCTTTTATTCATTTTTTAAAATATAATTTATTGTCAAATTGGTTTCCATACCACACCCAGTGCTCATCCCAACAAGTGCCCTCCTCAGTGCCATCACCCACTTTCCCCTCGCCTTCACCCCCCATCAACCCTCAGTTTGTTCTCTGCATTTAAGAGTCTCTTATGGTTTGCCTCCTTCTCTCTCTGTTTGTAACTGCTTTTTCTCCCTTCCCTTCCCCCATGGTCTTCTATTAAGTTTCCCAAGATCCACATATGAGTGAAAACATATGATATCCGTCTTTCTCTGACTGACTCATTTGACCCAGCATAATACCCTCCAGTTCCATCCACCTTGTTGCAAATGGCATGATTTCATTCTTTCTCATTGACAAGTAGAATTCCATTGTATATATAAACCACGCCTTCTTTATCCATTAATCAGTTGATGGACATTTAGGCTCTTACTCTTAATTGCTCTTAACCACAAACTATTATTTTTGAGAGGGCTATAAGCTTCAACTTCTTCATCGTCTATTGCAAATTGATTCACTTCCCTTGGGAAGAGATGCAGAGCCCTCTGTTTAATGGCCTGCTTCTTGGGAAAAAGTCTATGAGCTATAGATGAGGAACTGGGAATGGTGTACTTCTTAATGGATAACACTCCTGCTTTGGGAGCTGCTGATTCAGTGGAGGGGGACAGTAGTTTCACGTCTTCTTGGTTTGACTCACCTAGTGTGGAATCTCTTACTAAACTGGGGCCGCAATATTCTCAGTTGTGCTGCATCGAAGGCAATCCTATAGGGGGAAACTGCATGGAAGACGGGAACCCCACCTCGGACTATACTCACCTAGACTTCACGTCAGCAATAGGTAGCTGGAGCAATATGAGAAATGTTGATGCTCTGCCTTTTCTGGAAAGATCACTCTGGGAGAAGGGGGGAGAAGGTACCCTGCTTTCTTGGCTGTACCAATTTGGAGTTTCTCTCTTGCTGACAAAAGAGGGAAAGAGGGGGTATAGGTTTTGGCTCAAATGCCACTGGTTCTCACTGTCCTTATCAATTATTTGTGTTTACTTATTTATTTTGAGAGATTGAGAGAGCACGCGCATGTGCTTGAGCAAGTGGGGGAGCGGAGGAGAAATAGGGAGTGGGAGAGAGAATCCCAAGCTCACACCCGGCTTTCATTTGAAATCCAATGTGGGGCTCGAAACCACCGACGTGATATCACGACCTGAGCTGAAACGAAGATTCGGATGCTTAACTGATTGAGCCACATAGGCACCCCACGGCCCTTATCAGATTTTAGCAGATATTCTTGAATAAATGTTTCTTTACTGGCTGTATGCCCTTAGGAGCATTTCTAGATAATTTATATTGTTTGATTAAACAAACAAACAAACAAAAAAACACAAAACTAATTTTTACCAGTTTCATTGGGGAGCAGATTCATAGAGCTCCTCAGGTTATCATGACAGTAGTGCAACATCTAGCAATCTTTATTAGTCACCTCCTTAAGGGCCTGTTCTACCTCAAAATGCCAGCAGTGTGAGAATGTAAGGGGGCATGAAATGGTCACTGAATGCTATGTCCATTCATGCACTGTTACATCACCCTCACCATGGGCAGCAATGCTTTGTCTGCATGTAAGTGTCCCAATTATCACAAAATGTGGATGTTCTTGGACTCAAGAACTACCAGTATGTGGCTAGAATCTGCCACTCACATAGGGATGGCACTGCATCAGTGGAATACATTTCAATGTCTGGTAGATACCAGTGATAGCCACAGAATGGCAGCAGAGAGCCCCTGTAGTCCATTTGTTAAGAATGGGCAGGAGGAACCAGGGCACCTGGGTGGCTCAGTCAGTTAAGCATCTGACTTCAGCTCAGGTCATGCTCTCATGGATCTTGGGTTCAAGACTCGCATCGGGCTTGCTTCAGATTCTTCGTCTCCCTCTCTCTTTCTCTCTGCCCCTCCCTCGCTCATGCTCTGTCTCTCCCTCTTAAAAACAAATAAACATTAAAAAATAAATAAAAAAAAAAGAATGGGCAGGAACCTTTCCTTGAGCTCTATGTTTTAAGTATTTGTCATACTTTACTGTACTATGAGGGGAGAACCAAATGGAAAACACCACGATTAGTACAAGGGCAGTGGACAAGTACACAACCAGGAACTCATCTGTTTCCTCTGATGTAGTCATGTGGTTGCCTTGAAGCACCACAAAACAGCAGTGAGAGGGCCTGATGGCTCATGGTGGGGTAAAGTTAACCAAATGTTTAACGTGACCCACCTGTAAGATTTATAAAATTTGCAAGGTCGGAGGCAATACTTCAGTTGGGGTCCTACATGCCATATTCCTAATTATTCAAAATGTTTAATTCAACCAATAAACCGTTAAAACATGTTACATCTCCTTCCATGACAAATAGACTTTCATAATGGCCTGAAAGGTCTGGTTTGGGTTTTGAATTCATGGACTGCTTTACCTTTTGAGCCTTCAGTGTGGGAAGAATTACCACCAACCTTCCAGGCCCATGGCCCTGGACTAGGCCTCAGGCATTCATTCACCAGTCTGCATTTTCTTCCCACCCCGAGTTTTATCCCCCACCTTTGAGGACTCATTTGTATGTATGTGGACAACCTGGGCCAATCATTAACTGTTCCTCATGTACAGCCCTGCTCCTGCCATAGCCACCTGGAAGTACATACACCAACAAGGCTGTTAAGCCACAAAGGACAGCCCCAACAAAGGGCATGCTGGTGCTGGAAGCAGGCTTGGGTCCATTTGGATGAGGAGTTCTGGTGTCCCAGGTATCTCAAGGATGATATGGAGGAGGCTAGGACACTGCGTGTGCATTTATTCCTCTGGCCCCGTGGGAAGAACATATTGAGAAGAGAACCAAAGGGAGTCTTCAAAGCATGAAGTTCAGGAGACGGGCCTCTCTTGATAGGGTCTAAGAAAAATGTTGTGTTTAATAACTGGTACACCATGAACTAAACAATCAGAAACAAAATGAGGGCCTTCAAATCGCACTACATGGATAGCTGTCTATTTGCCCCACCCTTTCCAACTGCTTAATGCTGAGAAAGAGCACTGTATGTTCTCTCACCATGTAGTTCTAGTCATAAGGTGTACTACGTGATAATACGTTTTAAACTGCCAGCACTGGTGAAAAGAAAAGTTTTTGGATGCATTACATTTAGTCACTTTAATAAACATTAATTGAGCACCTATGAAGATGGAGAACAGAGTGCTTGATATTTGGGGAAGGAAGAATAAAACCTTCTAAGTTTGTTGGTGTACCTGAGTGGCACAGTCCGTTGAGTGTCCAACTCTTGATTTCAGCTCAGGTCACGATCCCAGGTTCATGGGGTCGAGCCCAGCGTCAGGCTCCAACACTGAGTGTGGGGCCTGCTTAAAATTCTCCCTCTCTCCCCAGGGCACCTGGGTGGCTCAGTTGGTTGAGTGTCCGACTTTGGCTCAGGTCATGATCTCACAGTTTGTGAGTTCGATCCCCACACAGGACTCGCTGCTGTCAACTTGTCAGTGCAGAGCCCACTTAGGATCCTCTCTCCCTCTCTCCCTGCCCCTCCCCTGCGTGTGCTCTCCCCAAAATAAGTAAATATTTAATAAAAGATTCTATATCTCTCTCGTTGTTCCTCTCCCCAACTCAAGCTCTATCTCAAGTTAAAAAAACAAACCTTCTAAGTTTGCAATTATTCAGGATTTCACAATCCATATGAATAGGGTCAAGAGGGGTGGAGCAGTAAATACACATATATAGATTTTTGCAGTATTAGTTAGAACATGAGATGTGCTACCACACAATAGGAAAGAAAGAGATATTGATGGAAAATACAAGCACCTAGGCAGCTTTACCTAAATGTAGGAACAGGATCTTCTATCATCAAACCTCTGGCCTTTCTCTGATCCTCCACTCTGGTAAACTAAGACTTCATTTTCCTTAAACAGCTTCCAGATAATAGGCCCATTTTCTCCCTTTCCTCTTTTAATTCATTGCCATTTTTATTAGGAAATATTTCAGATGTACACATCTGTCTATGGTACCGACAACACTACATCCATTTATCCACCGCCCCACTTAAGAAATACATTACTAATACAGTTGAATCCCACTGTGAGCCTATAGTGCGTTAAACTGCATCTTCCAAAAAGAGATTTTCAAGTCCTAATTATCTGTTCCTTGTAACTGTGACCTTATTTAAAAAGGGGGGTCTTTGCAAATATAAGCAGGTTAAGGGACACAAGATGAGATCATCTTGGATTAAGGGTGAGACTAAACCCAATGATTAATGTGAGTGCAAGACAAAGGAGAGGGAGGATTGAGTTACCGACACACAGGGAAGGTCATATGAAAACGGAGGCAGAGATTGGAGTTATGGTGCCACAAGCCAAGGGGTTCCAGGAACCACCAGAGTCTGGAAGAGGCAAGGGGTAGTCTCTCCTGGACCTTCAAAGGAAGCGTGGCTGTGTCCTCAACCTGTTTTCACCTGAAATCAGAACTTCAGAACTAGAGAACTGCCAGAATCAGCCCCCAGGGTGTGAGGGTATAGATTTCTGTTCGAAGCCCCCCACTTTGTGTACTTTGTTATGACAGGAGGAAACTAAGATGGCCCCTCCCCATTTGAATTCTCCTCTCTCCCTCTACACAATACATAACCACTCTCCTAGAAAGCTCTTTTTTGTTCCATTACATGCCTCTCTGCATGCTACATATGCATGCATTGCTCCAGTGCATGCCTTTTACCACATATATATGTATCCATAATAAGTATGTTTGTTTTGCATGTTTTGAAAATTCATATACATAGTGTCATAATGTTTCTATCCTTCTGGAATGAGCTTGTTCCCTTATCCATTATTTTGAAATACCACCACCCAAAGTTTGTCCTTCTAGGAGGTCTTTCTGTGTGTCCCAGGCCCTTAAGAATTCCAGTCTCATCCCCAGCTCGGTCAGTCCTTACTGTCTACCTGAAACATCCTCACATCAGTGAATTAATGCTGCTCCTACCACAGGTGAAGCTTGAGGTTTCCCCTCATTCATTGCTTGAAATGTGTGGTTCTCAAACATTACTGAGATTCGGTACCACCTGGGTGGACTTGCAACACTGGGACTGCCGGCCCAGCATCAGGATTACCAAGTCAGTAGGTATGGAGTGGGGCCTGAGAATTTGCATTTCTAAAAAGTTCCCGAGTGATGCTGATGTTGCCGGTCCACACCAGCCCAGTACAACCCAGCACCATCTTGTCTCTAGGTAAGCTAGGTCATCCATCAGGTACTTCAAAAACATGCAGTAGGGACAGCCTTCATCTTTCTTTATATAAATTCTTTATAATTTTGTAATTAATTTGAGGATGCAATAAAAGAACTTAAAACAGGCTTACCAAATGGTTGAAAGTGATTCCTTTCAGTAATAGTAAGGTGGGTCAAAACAAAAAGATACAAAGATAGGTTTGAGTCAGTGTTCTATATCTAAAACCCTGCAGCTTATTCATTTTAAACAGGCTTTCATTTTTAATTTGAACAAATGTTGTCATATCTCTCAAAGGTGTAAAAAAAAAAAAGTGACATCGCTTGTTTAGTGATAAACATTGGAACAAAACCAGTGGTGATAAAATTTCCATGGACAACTTAAAACCAGAAAATCTCAATTCATTGTAGAACAAACTCATTGTGGCTTCCTTCGTTCATGCCTTTCTATGCCTTCAAACTGTAGAAGAAATAAGAGACAATAATTGAACTCGATTAAAATGCACCAGTGACTTTCTAAGTCTAAGAATAGGCAATCCTATGTATGTCTGTGCTAACAGGAGAAAACATGTTTTCTTCTTGTAACCCAGACACATGGGTATTAGGGTGATCTTGCACACCTGATGTCCTCAATTCTGTCACACACCAACCTCATCTCCTATTTCCCAAACACCAATAAGGCTTGTCCTGTTTTGTTTTGACAGAACATTCTGGTATTTAGACATTTCTTTCCACTTTAAAAGACTCTTCTCTATCCATAAACTATCGTCTCTTCTTGGGATCCTAGATCTCAAGTCACAGTATCCATAAAAGGAGAAATAAAGAGCCAAGAACAAAATATGCTGAATGTAGATCAACTTAATTATCAATCCAGAGATAAACAATAATCTTACCATGACCATTGTTTCTTTTTTCTTTTCATTGTCCCCTAAAATATAAAAATTTACAACTGAATAAATGGTTAGGTAAAATCATTAAATGTGGTCCTAAATAGAATTCTTATGATAACCTGTGTAAGTAGTCGCATTCTCAAAAGAATTCTCTCCTTGGGGCGCCTGAGTGGCTCAGTCTAGTGACTGACCGACTCTGGATTTCGGCTCAGGTTATGATCCCAGGGTTGTGGGAGTGAGCCCCAAGTCAGGCTCTGCACTGAACTTGGATCTTGCCTAAGATGCTCTCTCTCTTCCTCTCTGTCCCTCTCCCTCACTCATGCATCTCTCTAATATAAAAATAATTAAAAAATAAAAAAGAATTGTCTCTTCGTTAGTCTAAGAGAACTTATTTCTCTGGCTGACTGACGAAGGCCCAGCTAGTGTTCATTCAAGTCCCTTTAGCCCTTTGTTCTGGTAAGTGTGGTGTTCGAAACAAACATTGGTCTCTGCCGCCAGGGCTGACACATTTCTCACTTGTAGAAGACTTACAGCTATAACTGAAAGGACTTGTAACTATGAATGAAGTACATTACAGAATGTGCTACATTCTGTAACAATATACATCATTAACATTACACTGTCTGGTAGAACTAAATGTTTGACATTGGTTTTGTTATTTACTTTACTGGGGAAAGGTGTGCTGTTTTGAAGGGACACATGCACACCCATGTTTATAGCAGTACTATCAACAGTAGCCAAAGTATGGAAAGAGCCCAAATGTCCCTCGATGGATGAATGGATAAAGAAAATGTGGTATATATACATATATACATATATATGTATATATATATATATATATATATATATATATACATGTATGTATATACACATACACACACACACACACACACACACAGTGGAGTATTACTCGGCAATCAAAAAGAATGAAATCTTGCCATTTGCAACTATGTGGATGGAACTGGAGGGTATTATGCTAAGTGAAATTAGTCAGTCAGAGAAAGACAAAAATCATATGACTTCACTCATATGAGGACTTTAAGAGACAAAACAGATGAACATAAGGGAAGGGAAATAAAAATAGTATAAAAACAGGGAGGGGGACAAAACAGAAGAGACTCATAAATATGGAGAACAAACTGAGGGTTGCTGGAGGGGTTGGGGGAGGGGTGGGCTAAATGGGTAAGGGGCATTCAGGAATCTACTCCTGAAATCATTGCTTCACTATATGCTAACTAATTTGGACGTAAATTTTAAAAATTAAAAAATAAAGTTAAGAAACAAAAAAGAAATTCAGAAACATAACTGATGTATGTGAGGCACAGTTGGGTGACACACAAAGCTACACACAGATACCTGGGTTCTCAGGGATTGCTCTCTTCTGGGTCCAGATCTTTTTCAGGTCCTTTTTCAGGTTCTTCACTTCTCATCACTTCTCCTTTCTTTTCCTCGCCTCCAGCTTCTTGGACCTCATCATCAGAGCTTTCATATTTATACCCACTGGCTTCATTAGTGAAGAATAATACGGACTTCGGGACCAGAACTTCACGGAAAAAATAGCCCAATTTATAATCGGTGGCCACATCCAGTACTCTGCCCTCAGGATAATCAGGAGGATAGAAGTAGGTGAAGAAGGAACAGCTGGGCATCTTCCTAGTGGTTGATACACTTCTTCGGCCCTCACACTTCCGCAGCTTGGTAGTTTTCACGGTGACATTTTTCCCCTCTTTCCAGTAGATCTCACACCCTGTGCTACCGATAATTTCTGGCCCTTTGGAGAAGAAGGGGTCAGAATCATCTGGGTCTGATCGCACTCGGTATGTTTTCGTCAGGACTTTGTTGAAAAAGTATTCGTTTGACTTAAAGATAAATTCTATGGTGAAGCTCATTGGTTCCTCAACTTCTGAAAATTTAATTTTTACATCTTCCAAGTGTTGTAGTACAAGCTCATCATTTCTTCGGATCATCCTACCAAGCATCTTCACA
The DNA here is from genome assembly GCF_028018385.1 of Neofelis nebulosa. NCBI lineage: Eukaryota > Metazoa > Chordata > Mammalia > Carnivora > Felidae > Neofelis > Neofelis nebulosa. Next base: position 86,703,301 of record NC_080800.1, read on the forward strand.
TTTTTAAAAGCCATCAACCAAAAGTGAGGTATGCCATCTGCTTGCCCTTTTCCTTCAGGCTCTCTTTCCATTTCCCCCGCCCCGCCTTCCTGAACACCTACTTGCCACTGACGTTCGCCTTCTGTGGGCTCATGGATTGCATTGATGATCTCCGATCTCTTATCAGACAGAGGTTGGTAGAAGGCAGCATACTTTTTCTCAAGATCGTGGAGATCTTTATAGAACTGAGCTTCTACTTGCGCATATTGGGCCTGAAGGTTTTTGAGAGCGAGGACCCGCTGCTTCACCGCTAAAGGGAAGTGCTGAGCACTGCCTGCCTTTGAGCTGGGTGCCCCAACGGGAGCTGCAAGGGCCTGAGGACTTGACGGCCACTCGCCAACCTGGACCTTGGCGGGTGCACAGGCTCCAGCCTCCCAGAACTCAGAGGCATCACCCAGGGCCTCGTTTTCTTTGACCTGGGCCTCTGCTGCAGGTTCCCCGGCCTTTTGGGATGCAGCCCCCTCTTTTGGTTCCTGCGGCCCCAGCGGCGAGGTGCCCTCTGCCAGGGACTCACCCACCCCGACCTCTGCTTCCTCTCTCGGGTTCTCCTGATCCTGGGGTGCTGGTCCCTCTCCAGGGTCCTGGGATTCCCGGGAGTGGCTGCTGACCACCACGCGGCCTTCGTGGGGCCCAACCAGGACATGGTCGTTATCATGGATACGGTGTAGAAGAAAATGGACCAGAGTCCTGAAGAGGGGCCGAAACTGTGCCACGGGGGGCTCGGGAGCACCCGCAGGGAGGACTTGTGGGCCCTCTTGGCCATTGCTGTCTTCCTCCTCCTCTTCAGTCTCTTCCTCTTCCTCCTGACTGTCTTCCTGGTTTTCGTCCTGCTCTTCCGACTCATATTCAGACCCCTCCTGGTCCCCAAACTCAAATTCGAAATCTTGAGATGGGTAATCATAGTCGTCCTCGTCCCCAAACTCGAACTCGAAGTCCTCTTCTTCGTCGTCTTCGTCCCCGTCCTCATCTTCGTCTTCCTCCTTGTCTTCTTCCTCTTCCTCCTCTTCCTCCTCTTCTAGCAGCTTTACAACCCAGCTCTCTTCTGCGGCCCAGGTGGCCTCCTGCCCATCCTCCTCTTCAGGAAGGGCTCTGGAAACCTCTCCGGGAGGCAGGAAGGCCGCACCCTCCTCGACTCCGCCCTTCCCTTCTGAAGGTGACCCCCGGACCCCGAGGGGCCTGGGGTCCTGGCCTGCCCCATCACCAGCTTTGTCCTGGCCACCTAGGACCAGGTTTTGCTCCTCTGTGGCAGCCATGGCAGGAGCGACTTGCCAGTCAGTGCCTCAACTGGAGCTTTGACTGGACTGCAGTCCGCTGAAGTGACTGCCCTCAAGGGGAGGCTGTTGGCAGCAGGGCCTGTGCCGAGCCGGTGGGGGCGGCAGAGAAGATGGCTTCAGAGGACACAACAGTCTGTGAAGGTGCCTGTGGAAGCCCCGCGACACGAAGGGCAGAGGGGCAGCCCAAGGAGCGGCCGAGCCAGACCGCGCCTCAGGTGGCTGTGGACGCGGGGGGGGGGGGGGGGGGGGAGGGAGGGGAGGGGGGGCGGGGGGAGGGAAGATTCCGTTGGGACGGTGACGGGAGGAGGAACTTGGAAGGGTCAACAAAGGGTCACTTCCCCCATCGCCAGCTCGAAGCTCATTTGCTGAGAAGCAATGACTGACATGCCCAGCGTCCAATGAGTGATCGAGGTCCTCCGCTTCCCTCAAGGCTCTAGTATCCTGTGTTACCTTTCAGTCCCACACATGTCCCTTTCCTTTTAATTCTGTGATTGCAAGCAGAACCATAGTGTCCCTGTAGGGCGGCACCCTGGGGTATGCAGAGCGCCTTTTCGTCCCCAATCCCTGCCCCGGGGTGGCTCATGCCAGTAGAGACACAGTTATTTAAGAAAAAATAAAATAAAAAGGTGTGTAAATCAAATAATGGTAATCAGTAATGGTAAAAGACCTCCCATAAGAGAGAAAAAGAATTTGGATGTTTTAACTTACTCAAGCTGCTTAGAAAAGAACATACAAAGTTGAAATGGATGTCATGAGAACAGAGAATGGAGGAAGTTTTAAAGTAGGAGGTGCAAGGTGATTCATGGATGTGCCCCAATTCACTTCAAGCCTCTAAAAGAATGAATAAAGAAAGAGAGTTACTTCTTGTAAAGAAAGGCCTGGGCTAAGCACAGACTATGGACTGAATTGTGTGCCCACCCAAATCCATACCCACAGTGTGATGGTATTTGGAGATGGGGGGGTGGTCTTTGGTAGATAATTAGGCTTTGATGAGGGTGGGGTCCACTTGTTGGGATTAGTGCCTTTATCAGAAGAGATTAGAGAGCTTGCTCTCCATCTCTCCGCCCCACCCTCCCCCCCCCATCCCTTTTTGTGAAGACACAGAAAGAAGGCAGCTACCTACAGGCCAGGATGAGGGTTCTCACTAAGAACCTGACCAGATAGCAACCCCCACCCCTGACCTTGGCCTTCTCAGCCTCCAGAACCATGAGAAATAAATGTCTGTTTTGTAAGCCAGCCTGTCTATGGTGTTTTGTTACGGCAGCCTGAGCAGACAAATACAGCATGGCAGGGTAAGCTTCCTAGAACGACCTCTCAGTCAACAGTACGAGTCTTTTTGTTGTATTAAGCCCTACTTAGCCAAGACTTCATGTGTAAAGATTCTTGAAGCTAGGAAGAAATCAACAGTCATTTTTTACTAATTCCATCTGCTGTTGCCACTGAGCACAGAAGCAAGCCCGGGTGCTAGTTGTAACTTCAAGTTCAATAGAACATGAGCTATGTCCCTTACGGGAGACACACTCTCTTTGATTCTGACAAACACGAAAGTGTCACGGTTGGGAAGCACACATTCTGCAAGTGTGCTACGAGAATAATCATGAGGAGAGCTGTTGCAGCTACTCTGAGATAGTATGGACCCCTACTGAGAATTTGGTTCAAGTGTCAAGACCAGTGTCACCACACACACCACCGAGAGGATATGAATAGTGTATTACTTACTTACATAATGAGGCTTTGGAGCGGAGAGCATGACAGGCTTCCCAGGCAGCTCCCCCAAAGAAGCTTGAGACAGACAGGAAAGGAGACTGGTTTGGGAGTTTTATTGTGGTTAGTGGATGGGGGCGACATGAGGGTTTCCATGTGCAGGCAGGGGCTTGTGTAGTTTGAACCCCACCCATCCAAGGGCACCAAGGGAGAGAACACAAGCATGTTTTCACAAGCTTGCCCAGATGTGGGGCACTGGGGTAGAGGGAGGGCTAAGTTTTAAAAGCCCTCAGCCGTGAAACGTCAAAGAATGGAGTCAGACCCTTTGTTACAATTCACCCCTGACATGTGACTGATGACAAACAAAATGGGCTGCTTCTATTTAGTTGAATTCGAACTCATGGAAGTAAGGCATTATGGCACTCTGTGAGTCCTGCAGCCTGAGGCAGGATAGGGAGGTGAAAGGCCCCTTGACTGCCTGTTCAGGAGCCCAGCAGTGTGTATCCTGAAAAGCGAAATGAATGCCTCGGTCACTACCAATGATGTCTGGGACTCCAAAGCAGATAAGGGGTGTCTTGGCGAGGCCTTGTATTGTGGCTTTAGTATATGCTGAGTTAGGTGTAACCTTGATTTATATTTTAGGAGACCACAGGGCAAGAGATCCCCGGAGTTCTTTATCCCAAAGGGGACAATCTTGAACAAGGAATGGTCGTTGCTGCCATTGGCCCTATCAGCCGGCCAGACAAGGACAGTGGCCCTATAGTCTGTAAAAATGTGCAGATTGGGCTGACTGTTGGCAGCACATCCAGCGCTAAGGTGACTGCCTGAAGTGCAGTCAGTTGTGCTGACCGTGGGTCCCTTCTTACATTAGAGATGTCCTGGTTAAAGGCTGAGAGCTCCATCACAGGTGCCCAGAGTGACAGTGACAATCCCACTCATCAAGCAGACCAACCCCCATTGCTCTTCACTCAAGTGATCCCAAGAGGCATCTGTGGTAGCCATGGGGTCTGAGAGAGGGGTGACCTCCTCCAGTACCATGGCATCCTGCAAAGGAGTGACAATGGGGAAGGCCAGGCCCTCCTGCAAGTGGGGTATGGCAGAAGGCCCAGGTTTGCCTCTATCTGTAACAGGGAGACCTTGGTGGCTTTGCCAGACTGGTGGTGCTGCTACCATAACCCAAGGCCTAAAGGGAAACTGGCTACTGAGTGTCACAAGCCTGGAGCCCATGAGAACTTCTAAATCCAGGAGAGTTCAGTATGCATCCAGCAATTGCCACTCTAATGTCTTGTATCATGGGGCCGGGGAGGGCTGTTTCTTACATCAGAGTCCCACTGGCAACTTATGGTCATCACAGGAAGTCCAGAGATTCCAGGAGGCATGAGAAGAGGTAGCCAAAGCATCTGCAGTGAAGGGCTCTCTGGGAGGCCCTAAGAGGAGTGCCTGCTATTTTATAATTTGGACAGATTCTAGAACCTTTTGTTGTAGGGGGCCCTTTCAAGGTGAGCCAATTTTTAAATAACAGCACTGATGGGCTTCCCTAACACTGGCCAATGAGTAATTTCCCACTGGAGCCACCAAGGTCTAAAAGATGCTGGGTTTGTTCTAACATTGCAGGTGCCAAGAGGGCCAATAGCTGCTTCTTGACAGTGTCAGTGATGAAGCAGCCCTTGGTTTACCAAATAATTTTCAGGAATTTAACGAAGGTGGCACAGCCTTGCCCTATGTGTGAGACAATGGCCCATCCCCTTTTTGTAAGCCCCTTTGTGAGTATTTGCATGTTCTGAGTCTTTCAAATGCCTATCCTTGGAGGAGGAGGTCATCCATGTAATATCATACGTGTGATCCTAGACAAATGTGGATGCAGTTAAAATCTTGCCTGTGTAGACCATGTACGATGGCAGGGCTGATACAGAGGTACCCTGTGTGTCGCCAGGTAAATGCGTATCGCGTCCCCTCAGAAGTGAAGACACACTGAAACTGAGACACTGTTGATATACAGCCACCGAACAGAGCACATTAGCCAAGTCTATAAAAACAAAGCCTTTACCGGCTGCTGATTGGATGGAGTCCATAATTTCAATAACATTGGGTATGGGGGCCTTAATGTGTGAGACCAGGCACTGAGGTACCAAGGCTGCGGTAATCCATCCTAAGGTGCCATTCATTCTTTCCTAGTTTAAGAACAGGCCAAACCGGAGAAGGTTAAATGGAGAAGCAGTGGGGAAAATCATTCCTTCTCTACAGAGGACTTACCTCATGGATTTCAATCTGTTATAGGCCCTGTTTAATTTTCCCTAAGCCCATAATCAATGTTTTTCAGTGGGGATAGTCCAGTGGGTCCCATTTTGCCAAGCCAATTTACAAGTGGCAAAGACTTAATTTAACGTTATTAACCATTGTGTCAGAGTGCCTATGCCTACTGTAAGATACTGGAGGACAATGGGTACCATGACCATGGGGAATTGAGGCAAAGCAATACTTCCAATGCATAAGGCAAGGTAAACCCATTTTTCCTCTATCAGTAGCTACCCTAAGATTGTAGGGGTGTGATTTCCAAGTATTACTATAATTTGAGCCCCACAATGAGAACATAGAGAGTTCCTAAATGTTGCATTTTAGCAGATGTTGAAGTTAATTCAGTCTATTTGTAAAAGTGTAAAGACAATCGGCACCTTTTATCTGTTTCTGTTGTTGTTGATGATGATGATGATGATGATGATGATGAATTCACCATTTTGGAAGGTACATGTCAGTGGCATTTAGTACAATCACAATGTTGTCCAGGCATCGCCTCTGTCTAGTTCCAAAATAAACCATCACCCCAAAAGGAAACCCCGTACCCATTAATTAGTTCTTCTCCATTTCCCCCCTCCCTGCCCCCAGGTTCTGAAAACCACTTATGCTGCTTTCTTTCTCTATGAATTTACTTATTCTCCATTTATTTTATATTAGCTATATTTGATACAAGTGAAATCATACAATATGTGGCTTCTTGGGTCTGGTATCTCTCACTTAGCATAATGGTTTTGAGGTTCATCCATGGTGTTGCATGTATCAGTACTCCATTCTTCTTTAAGGCTGCATGATATTCCATTGTATGGATAAACCACATTTATTTGTACATCCATCAGTTGGTGGACACGTGGGATGATTTCACCTTTTGATTACGGTGAAAAGGACTGCTATGTACATCTGTATGCAAGTTTTTGTTTGAATAAATGCTTCCGATTTCAGGGGATGGGAGTGGTATTTACCTAAGAGTGGAATTGCTGAGTCAGTCATATGGTAATTCTACAGTAAACTATTTGAGGAGCTGCCAAACTTTCCCCACGGTGATGGCATCATTTTACACACCCACCAGTGATGTGCAAGGATCTCAATTTCACCACATTCGGCTCAATATGTTTTATTTTTCAGTTAAAAATAAATTCCATTACACCCACCCTTGTGAGTATGCCGTGGCATCACATGGTAGTTTTGTTTGCATTTCCCTAATGAATAAGGACGCCGAGCTGATTTCCATGCCCTTATTGCACATTTGTGTATCTTTTCTGGAGATATTTGTATTCACATCCTATGTCCATTTTTAGTTGGATTGGCTACTTGTTGTTGGCTTGTGTTTTTTATGCATTCTGGATACTAGACCCTTATTAGATACATGCTTGCCACAAAATGTTTATCCCATTCTGTAGGTTGTTTTTGCTTTCTTGTTAATATCCTTTGACACAAAAACGTTTCTAGTTTGGCAAAGGCCAATTTATCTATTTTTTTCTTTTTTTTTCCCTCGTGCTTTTATTGTCATATCTAAGAATCCATTGCCAAATGAAAGGTCATGGAGATTTGCCCCTAATTGACTGAATTATATACCCCCAAATTCATATGTTGAAGCCCTAGACCCCATTATCTCAAAACTTCACTATATCTGGTGACTGGACCTTTTAAAAGGTAATACAGTCAAATGAGATCATACGGGTGGGTCCTAACCCAATCTGACTGGTGTCCTAGAAAAGAAGAGATAATTTGAACATACAAAGACACACCAGAGATACATACATACACACAGAGGAAAGATCATGGAAGGACATAGTGAGAAGGCGGCCACCTGCAAGCCAAGGAGATAGTGCACAGAAGAAACCAAACCTGCTGACAACTTGATCTCGTACTTCTACCTTCTGGAACTGTGAAGAAATAAATTTCTGTCTGTCGTTTAAGCCACCCAGTCTGGGGCATTTTGTGATGGCAGCCTTAGAAAACTAAAATACCAGGTGTGGACAGACAAAGCTCCTACTGAAACACTCTTTGTCTTTTCCATTGATGTTGTTGTCTTTCTTATTCATTCCATTTCCATACTTTTGTTATTTAGCTTTGGGGTGAAACCCATCAGAGAAATTTCCAGGCAGAGGAGAGAAATTAAACCCTGATATTTTAGCCAAAAGACGGTACGGGTACCCTGAAGCACTAGAATTCACCAAGGATTTTGCTGAGAGAATGGAGTTCATGAAAATGACCACATAAAATTGTGAATAAAGATCTGAGCTCTGAACAAACTGCACATGCATGTATCTGAACCTAAAAAGAATATTAAACGATTTGAGTATTGATCAAGCAAGTAGACCACTGTCATTATCCCACATTCCTCACTGGTTGCCACATATATAAGCCAGATATGAATAGCACCACAAAGGCTTTGAAAGGTGAACGGAGCCTGGAACGACAGCCAACAAAATTTAGATACGAATTTTGGCCTGAACCTAAAACAAAGCTAAACTGAACTTAGCAAACAATATAAACATGCTCCGTAGGATTCAACGATACAGTGTCTAAACACATAATACTAAAATATTCAGGATATACGTAGAATTAATTACTATATGAAGAACCAGGAAAATGTCAATAAATTCCAAAGGAAAACACAAGCAACAGGGGCAAACACCAAGATGACACAAGTATTGGAAACAGAAGAAAAAGATATTAAAGCAGCTATTATACTACAAGAAGTAACAGCTGTTGGTAAAAAACTAAATCAAAAAGGAATGTTATTCTCTAATTTTTCAATCTCTATACACATGCACCTATAAATACAAATTTATACATACAAATACATGTATATATGTACACACACATATATGTGTATAACACACACATATAGAGATATACTTACACATGCACATCACACACACACACACACACACACACACACACACACACATATACACACACACGGGAGAGCTGTCAAGCCAAAGCTGCAGCATGCATTTCTGTGAGGCATTAAAAGTTCCATCCGTCAACTTCAGACCCACTCTATGGTGTGCAGCCTTTTTTGAGTGCCCAGAAAGTTCCACGAAACTTTGTAGAGACAAGTATAGAAGACCTATATGTGTACACAAATGATATCATGTTTTTATCAGTTTCGTTGTATTTACATTTGGCCACAAAATGAGATTTTTTTAATACAGCCCCTTCTGCAATTTCCCTTTATCATACCGCCTGACATCATTTTACACCCCCCCCCCTTCCCTACAGAGGGATGTGAATACCACTCCTTTCGACCTCATCACCTTAGCATCTATATGGCATTATATTGTTCAGAGAACATAATTTGTATAAATTAAAATGTTTTAAGTTTATTGTGGCTTATTTTAGGGCCCATACAAGGTCTGTCCTGCAGAATAATCCATGCCCTATTGAAAAGAATGCATATTCTGTTGTTGAGTATTCTATAGATGTCTGTTAGTATGACTTATAGTGTTGATTGCATCTCTTAATTTCTGCCTGATCTTCAGCCTAGTTGGTCTATTTATTTGTAACAGTGAGTTGTTGAAGCCTCCAACTAGTGATGAATTGTGTATTTCTCCCTTCATCTGTGTTAGTTTTTGTTTCATGTATTTAGGCACTTTGTTGTTAGGTGCATTTATATTTTTAATCATTATATCTTTTCTATGAATTGTCCCTTTAATCATTATCAACTGTCTTTCTTTGGTCAGTAACTCTCTTTTGTGTTAAACTCTATTTTATCTGATCTTATGATAGCCAAAGGGAAAAAAAAAGGTTACTTTTGGTTATTCTTTCCATATTCTATATTTTCCATCTTTTTACTTTCAATTTATTTTGAATCTAAAGTGTGTGCCTTGTAGACAGCATATCATTGGACAATGGCTTTTTATTTATTTATTTATTTTTAACTTTTATTTTGTTTATTTAATTTTTTTTCAATATATGAAATTTATTGTCAAATTGGTTTCCATACAACACCCAGTGCCCATCCCAAAAGGTGCCCTCCTCAATACCCATCACCCACCCTCCCCTCCCTCCCACCCCCCATCAACTCAAAACCACACTCAGATACCACCTCACGCCAGTCAGAGTGGCCAAAATGAACAAACCAGGAGACTATAGATGCTGGAGAGGATGTGGAGAAACGGGAACCCTCTTGCACTGTTGGTGGGAATGCAAATTGGTGCAGCCACTCTGGAAAACAATGTGGAGGTTCCTCAGAAAATTAAAAATAGACCTACCCTATGACCCAGCAATAGCACTGCTAGGAATTTACCCAAGGGATACAGGAGTACTGATGCATAGGGGCACTTGTACCCCAATGTTTATAGCAGCACTCTCAACAATAGCCAAATTATGGAAAGAGCCTAAATGTCCATCAACTGATGAATGGATAAATAAATTGTGGTTTATATACACAATGGAGTACTACATGGCAATCAGAAAGAACGAAATATGGCCCTTGGTAGCAACGTGGATGGAACTGGAGAGTGTGATGCTAAGTGAAATAAGCCATACAGAGAAAGACAGATACCATATGGTTTCACTCTTAGGTGGATCCTGAGAAACTTAACAGAAACCCATGGGGGAGGGGAAGGAAAAAAAAAAAGAGGTTAGAGTGGGAGAGAGCCAAAGCATAAGAGACTCTTAAAAACTGAGGACAATGACTTTTTAAATCCATTCTACAGATAGATGATTTTCCATTGGAAGATTTACTCCATTTGCATTAAATGTAATTAATGACAAGATAGGATTTATGTTTACCATTTGGCTACTCCTTTTCCATACGTTTTATGTCTTTCATTCCTTTATTCATTTAATATTGCCCTTCTTAGGGGTGCCTGGGTGGCTCAGTTGGTTACACTTGGTTAAGTGTCTGACTCTTGATTGCAACTCAGGTCATGATCTCACTGTTTGTGATATCTAGCCCTGCACTGGGCTCTGTGCTGACAGCACTGAGCCTGCTTGGGATTCTCTCTCTCCTTCTCTGCCCCTCCGCCACTCACGCTCTTGCTCTGTCTCTCTCTCAAAATAAATAAACTTTAAAAAATTGCCCTTCTCAAAGTTAAACAGATACTTTTATTATACAATGTAATTGCCTTATTGTCAATTTTACTAAATTCTTGAGTTATTTTCTTCATGGTTGCCCTAGAGATTACAAGTGACATTTTATCTTAAAATAACCTAGGATAGAGTAATACCAACTTAATTTCAGTAGTAAACAAAAACTCTGTAACTATTACCATTCCCTCCTTCTTTCTTAGAGCTACTGGTGTTATATATGTTATGGGTGTACATGTTATAGGCCCATTGATGCAGGTTTATAATTATTTTTTGTAGAAGTGTGTCTTGAATCAGCTAAGAAAAGAGAAACAAACAAAACTCCATGTGCTCTGTCTTTATATTTACCTATCTAGTAACATTTGTTTGCACTTTTTATCTCTTCCTGGAAATTAGAGTTTTTGTTTGGTGTTCTGTTATTTCAGCCTCAAAGATTCATTTTAATATTGCTTGTAGGAAATGTCTGCTAGTGACAAGGTCTCTAGGTTTTTGTTTATGTGTAAAGGTCTTAATTCTTCTTCAATTTTGATGGATAGATTTTTTTTAGATATAGAATTACTCATTGACAGTCGTTTTCTTTCAACACCTGAAATACATCATCTTGCTGGCTTTGGGTTTCCATGGTTGTAGAAGAGAAGTAAGGATCTCTCATATGTAAAGAGTTGCTTTTCTCTTGTTACTTTCAAGATCTTCTTTTTGCATTGGGTTTTGAAAGTTTAATTATATTGTGCCTTGGTGTATCTCACTTTGAGTTCATCCTACTTGGATCTATTGAATTTCTTGAAGGTGTAGATTAACATTTCTCATCTAATTTGGGAAGTTTTGGTGATTATTTCCTCATATACTCCTCCTGCCCTTTCCCCTATCTCCTCTATTTCTGAACCTCCCATTATGTGTATGTTGACATGCTTGATTTTTGTTCCATAGGCCTCTGACTCTTTGTTCTTAATATTTTTCTTTCTATTCCTCAGTCTGGATAATCTTTATTGACCTATCATCCCATTCACTGATTCTTTCTTTTGTTAGCTCAAATCTGCTATTGAGATCCCAATGGGGGAATTTTTCATTTCACTTACTGTGCTTTAAACTCAAAATTTTCTATATTTTAAATGTTTATTTATTTTTGAGAGAGAGAGAGAGAGAGGGAGAGACAGAGAGAGGGAGAGGGAGAGAGAGAGAGCACGAGCGAGCAGGGGAAGTGTAGAGAGGGAGGGAGACACAGAATCCAAAGCAGGCTCCAGCACAGAGCCCAATGCAGGGATCCAACTTATGAGCCCTGAGATCATGACCTGGGCTGAAGTTGGACTGAGCCACCCAGGTGCCCCAGAATTTCCATATTTTAAAATTATGTCTCTTCATTGATATTTTAAATTTGGTGAAATATTGTTCTCATGTTTAACTTTAATTATGTAGACATGCTTTCCTTTAGTTGGTTAAACACGTTTATAATAGTTGTCTTACAAAATCATAATGAGATATCACCTTACATATGTCAGAATGGGTAAATTAGAAAGACAAGAAATAATAACTGTTTCTGAGACTGTGGAGGAAGAGAAACACTTTTGTACTGTTGGTGGGAATGCAAACTGGTACAGCTGCTGTGGAAAACAGTATGGAGGGTACCCCCAAAATTAAAAATAGAAATACCATATTATTCAGTAATTCCACTCCTGGGTATGTACCCAAAGAAAATGAAAACACTAATTCAGAAAGATATGTGTATCCCCTATGTTTATTGCAGTAGTATTATTTATAATAGCTAAGATATGGAAGCCACCTAAGGATCCACTGACAGATGAATGGATAAGGAATATGTGATACACACACACACACACACACACACACACACACACACACACAGGCTAGAATATTACACAGCCATAAAAGAGAATGAGATTGTGCCATTTGTTAACAGCATGGATGGACCTAGAGGCCACTGTGCTAAGTGAAATCAGTCAGACTGGGAAAGGCAAATACCATATGATTTTCACTAATATGTGGAACCTAAAAAAAACAAACTAGTAAATAAACAGACAAAAGGCAGAATCAGACCTATAAATAAAGACAACAAATTGATGGTTGCCAGAGGGAAGGGGGATGAGGGGATGAGTAAAGTGGATGAAAGGGAGTGAGAGATACACCCTTCCTATTATAGAATGAATAAGTCATGCGAATAAAAGGCACAGCGTAGGGAATATAGTCAATGGTATTGTAATAGTGTTTTACGATGACAGATAATAGCTATACTTGTAGTGAGCATAACATAAGGGGGGGGGGAAAGTTGAATCACTATGTTGTACACCTGAGACTAATGTAACACTGTGTTTCCACTATACTTAAATTAAAAATATTAAATTAAAATAAAATAACACAAAATCAAATTTAAAAGAATAGTGGATTTAAAGTCTTTGTTTGGTAAATCGTATGCCTAGGCTTCATGAGGAACAGTTTATGTTCGCTGTTTCTTTTTCCATGAGCGATACTTTCTTGGCTGTTTGCCCAATACTGTAGTATTGTGTGTTTTTTTTTTTAAAGTTGAACTTTTAAAATAATACCTCGTGGAAACTCCAGGAGTCACACTATGCCTCCCTCTCCAGATTCATTGTTATTGTGCGTTCCTTTTGTTGTTATTGTTTGTTTATTGTTTAACTTTGCCTAAACAATTCATTAAAACCCGGATACTTTTTCAACTGTGTCCACTCAATTCTCTTGTCTGATAGCTTACTGATGAGCTAGTGATCATACAGAGATTTAATTAAATCCCTCGAACCAATAAATCTTCCAGTCTTTATCAGGGTACTTTGTGCATATGATTTGAGATGGCTTAGATGCTCGGGTGGGCAATTTACAACTCTGCCTGACCCCTTCAGGTTCTGCATGGACGGGGCATTCTTGTCAGCTAGAGATGAGAGCTCGGCCTCCTCAGATATTTTCTGAGCACGCACACCAACCATTCTACACGTACTCATGACCTTCTAGATCCCAGTTATATGTTGGAACTTTTCAAAGCATCTTATGGACATTTCCTTTCCCAGTTTTTCATCTTTAATTTTTTGAATGGCTTCTTCTTATTAGCCCCAACTAGTAGCACCACATTTGGGAGCTGCAGTGATAAACAATTGCTGCTGAATATTTTTTCCAAATGCCTTGAGGATAGGCCAGTTTACACAAAACAGATTCTAAGGGAAAACAAATGAAGTCATGTCTGAGAATGGAACATTTAGAGAGCTGCCAGACAGGTCAAATATTGACAATCCTTTGAGGATGGAATTGTTGGGGAGCTCTCAATCTTTCTGCCCCTCCACTAGGTGCCAAGCTGCAGTCTCACGGGTCACACGATTTCAGATCTATCGCTTTTCAATGCTACCACAGATCTGGGGTGAAGGGGTTCAGAATAGGCCAAATTAAAATACCATACAGCTTATTGTTCATAACAAAATTGGGCCATTTTCCTTGAATAAATGTTCTTTGGATGACTGGCAGCGTTTCATTAATTTACAGAGTTCTGAATATTTGATTTTGGCAATCTTTTCCAGTGTTCTCATTGCATATATGGAAGAACAGATTTTCGGAGGTCCTTACATCTCCATTCCAGAAGTGCTACTCTAACTCATTTCTTCATCTCAGTAAGTGTTCCTTTTATTGTAGAAATTCCATTGTGATCTGTTTGTTTTCCTTGTAGTTCCACCCTACTTTTTAAAAGTTTATTTATTTTGACAGAGAGAGAGACAGAGAGAGGGAGGGAGGGAGAGAGAGAGAGAGAGAGAGAGAGAGAGAGAGAGAAGGAGTAGGGGATGGGAAGAAAGAGAGGGAGAGAGAGAATCCCAAACAGGCTCCATACTGTCAGCGTGGAGCCTGATGCAGGGCTTGATCTCACAAACCATGAGGTCATGGCCTGAGTCAAAATCAAGAGTTGAATACTTAATGGACTGTGCCACCCAGGTGCCCCCACCCTACTTAGTTTTATAGATTCCAAAATTATGCTGTCATGTCCTTACATTTTATGATGACTAGTTTCTTCCATTAGAATAAAACGTCTCTCCCAGGTTCTCTGAAGGTTATTTGTCACAAATTATAGTTCTTGGACAGACTTTGCTATATTTGCTTTGTTGTCTACATGTGTTTTCTCTATTTTTTGTCTCTTTATAGGCTTTTAAAAAGTAAAATTGAGTTGCATACCTGAATCGTAAGGTCATTCTTCTTGTAAAAATTTCAAGCATTATGAGAATACTAAAGTCCTGTTTTAACACCTGTCACCAGCTTCATTCTTCCTCACTTCATATGTTAGCCCATCATCAGACAATGGTATATCCTTCAAGACCTTTATTATGTAGATTTACATGTCCTTGTGTATTCTAGGAAATATATTCTTTTCTTTATACATATTTGTGATTTTAAAACAGAAGATATAATTTAGTACTTGTTTGCAATCTTAATTTCACTTGAATTGTCTTTCTATTTGTTATGTTTGTATCAGCCTCATGCTTTCTTCTTTTTGTAATGTTTATTTTTGAGAGAGAGAGAAAGAGAGTGCGAGCGGGGGAGGGGCAGAGAGAGAGAGGGAGATACAGAATCTGAAACAGGCTCCAGGCCCTGAGGTGTCAGCACAGACACCGATGCGGGGCTCAAACCCACGGACCCTGCGATCGTGACCTGAGCCAAAGTCAGATGCTTAACCGACTGAGCCACCCAGGCGCCCCAGCATCATTCTTTCTAATTGATGCATAATATTCCATTTTCTGGGTAGACTACAGACTATTTTTCTTTCATACTTTGATAGTCACTCTAACTTCATGAAAGGACATTTTCTTGTTATTACAGAGGATAATGGAGTGAATAACCGTGAAAACATCTCCTTATGACAACAAGACACTGTGTGTACCGAGCACCATTGAGGATTCTCAATAGGTGAGGAGAAAATTACCTACTCCACTCTCCTGGAAGTCATAATGGAGGTCTTAACTTTAACAAAGGATGAAATGATTCTTGCCTTTTTAATATAAAACGTCATTCAGTAATTTATTACAGTAAAAAGGATTTGGAAATTCTCGGCCATGGCAGAGTATGAAAGTAGGAATCCATAATAAGAAGACATGGGAAATTCACAAAAATTAACAACACAACCCTAAACGACATGAATAAAGGAAAAGAATCACATTAGAAATTAGAAAATACTCTGATATGAAAGAAAAGGAGAAGACAAAATATCAAAGCATGTTTATAATAGTTGTCTTGCAAAATCATAACGAGATATCACCTTACATCTGTCAGAATGTTAGATAAGTTAAAAAGATAAGAAATAATAAGTGTTTCTGAAGATGTGGAGGAAGAGGAACACTCTTGCACTGTTAGTGGGAATGCAAACTGATACAGCTGCTGTGGAAAACAGTATGGAGGGTACCCCCAAAATTAAAAATAAAATACCATATTATGCAGTAATTCCACTCCAGGGTATGTACCCAAAGAAAATGGAAACACTAATTCAGAAAGATATATGCATCCCCTATGTTTATTGTACTATGATTTATAATAGCCAAGATATGGAAGCCACCTAAGGATCCACTGACAGATGAATGGATAAGGAATATGTGATACACGCACAGACAGATGCAGACGCAGACACACACACACACACACACACACACACACACTCACCGATGTATTACACAGCCATAAAAGAGAATGAGATTGTGCCATTTGTAACAGCATGGATGGACTTAGGGGGTATTATGCTAAGCGAAATAACTCAGACTGGGAAAGGCAGATGCCATATGGTTTCACTAATATGTGGAATCTAAAAAACAAAACAAATGAACAAACAAAAGGCAGAATCAGACTTATAAATAAAGAGAACACATTGATGGTTGCCAGAAGAAATGGAGATGAGGGGATGGGTAAAGTGGGTGAAAGGGAGTGAGAGATACAGCCTTCCTATTATAGAATGCATAAGTCATGGGAGTACAAGGTGCAGCCTAGGGAATATAATCAATGGTATTGTAATAGTGTTTTATGATGACAGATAATAGCTACACTTGTGGTGAGCATAACATAAGGAAAAAGAAGTTGAATCACTATGTTGTGCACCTGAGACAAATGTAACACTGTGTGTCAACTACACTTAAAAATTTAATTAAAATAAAATAAAACAAAATCAAACTTAAAAGAATAGTGGATTTAAAGTCTTTGTTTGGTAAATCTTATGCCTAGGTTTCATGAGGAACAGTTAATGTTCGCTGTTTCTTTTTCCATGAGCCACACTTTCTTGGCTGTTTGCACAAATTTGTAGTAGGGTGTGTGTGTGTGTGTGTGTGTGTGTGTGTGTGTTTAAGTTGAACCTTGAAAATAGCACATTGTCGAAACTCCAGGCGTCACAGTATGCCTTAATGTTACACAACGTTCCAGACCTTTAGCTAGATTGACCAAGGAACAATTTGAGGAGATTTAAATTGAAAATATCAGGAATGAAAGAAGGGATGTCACAGTTGTTAAAAATAAGACAACAGACCCAAAGTGAATCATTTATGTTAAGCCCCATGTCTGTCATCAAACCAAGACTGAACTTAAATACAGTTTCAGCTCTCTCAGAAATGGAAACTTAAACCAGTCAATCAGGAATCACCTAATCAGCACTAGATAGGTAATCTGCCTGATACACCACTGCCATCCTCAAAAGGAAAGTGCCTTGCTACAACCAATCCACGTTTTCCTCGCTAACTTCCTGGTGCCTGCTCCCTTCTGCCTATTAAACTCTTTCATTTTGCACAGTTCCGTGGACCTCTTTTCTATCTGCTAGGTTGAATGCTGTCTCATTCATGAATCATTGAATAAAGCCAATAAGCTCTTTAAAATTTATTCAGTTGAATCTTGTTTTTTCACACTATGGACGCTACAAAATTAAGGGGGATTGAAAGGTAGGGCTATGAAAAAGTGTATTCCAACAAATTAGGTAATCTGTATGAAATGCATAAATTACTGGAAAGACACAAAGCAATGAGATTGACTCAAGAAGAAGTAGAAGATATGAATGGACCCTATAACAAGAGATTGGCTTGCTAATGACCGTGCCCGCACCCACACCCCAACACACGATAAAAAGCCCAGGACCAAATGGCTTCACTGGTCTACTCTATATTTAAAAGAGACTTAACATTGGGGTGACTGGGTGGCTCAGTGGGTTGAGGAACCGACTTTGGCTCAGGTCATGATCTCACCGCCCAAGGTGTTTGAGCCCTGCACTGGGCTCTGTGCTGACAGCTCAGAGCCTGGAGCCTGCTTCAGATTCTGTGTCTCCCTCTCTCTCTGCTCCTCCCCTGCTCATGCTCTTTCATTAAAAAATGAATAAACATTTAAAAAATTTAAATAAATTAAAATAAAAGAGACCTAACATCAATCTTTAAAAACTCTTCCAAAAAACAGATGAGGAAGAAACATTTCCCAACTCATACCATAAGTCCAGTATTACCCTAGCACTCATAGAGTCAAAGTAATAACAAGAGAAAAAAAAAATCCCTGCATGTCAAAATTCCTTACAAATAGAGATGGAAAAATTATCAACAAAATATATATATTACTAATCCAGCAGCATTAAAAAAATAATGATTTACCATGGCATTGTGGAATTTATTCCAAGAATAAAACATCAAGCAAAATATGAAAATCAGTCAATGTAATTGTGGGGAAAAGTACTTGTGCACAGTCCATTCATCCCTGATCCACTGCATAAAAATGGGCCTTGGGATTGTGGTCTAAGACGGTAGAACAGGAGGATCTTGAGCTCGTCGTATCCCATGGACACACTGAAGCAACACGTACATCTATGCAATTAACTTTGTAATCGACCTGATGACTGGTAGAACACATCTTCCACAGCTAGTCATAGAGAAAAGACCACACTAAAAAGGGGTAGGAAGGGTAGAAATGCAGTTGGAAACCAAACCCTCAGTGTGACTAAGCACCAATGGGAGAGACATTACAAGCACAGAAAAGTGAGAGGACCAGACCCCTCATCAAGCACTTCTGGCACTGGGGACCCTCACTGGGAGGACAAGTCTCCATTATGTCTGGTTTGAAAACCCGTTGGGGTTAACTTGGAAAGCTTTAAAAATCAGTGGGGCTTAACTCTGAGAGAGTCAAAGGGTGATAGACAACCAAGTCCCCACCTCTAAGGAGGTAGCATACTAAATAACTCAGCTTGAGACACAGCACAGAAGCAGTAGTTTGAAAAGTGCCCAGGCTATATAGTGAAGATTTATTGACGAATCTTAGAACTTGTGCCAGAGGGGCAGGGATCTGCAGGAGATTTTTCCAGGAACAAAAGTGCTGGTGGGTGCCATGTTTCTTCCCTTCCCTCAGCCTAGATAGCCAGACACTTGCACGAACCACTTCCAACACTCCCCATCTATCTTGCTAGCGTGGCATGCCCTGTCCCAACATTCCTCTGTGGATGTGTCCCACCCAAGCCACCCTCCTCAGCAGGCATCTCGTCAAAGTGGTTCCTGCCTCTGCCACACCTGGCAGGCAGCCAGAGCCAGGACTAGTGCCACACTAAAGTGATTCCTGCTCAGGGGAGGGGGAGAGATACCCCCACACCCCAGTTCACTCATAGTTCCTGCAACCAGACCTTTCAACAGCACAGGGAGCAAACTCTGCCCAGCGCACCCACTATAGGCAAAGTGAGTCATTGCAGCTGACTGGGCTGAAGGCAATCACAGCTCACACACAACAGGGTGGTGCATGCAGCCCATACAGTGGACACCCCTGGAGTTCCTGGTTCTCTGCTGACTGGGGAGGTGTGCTGTAGGGCAAAACAGGACCTCTTCTACATGAGGCCACTACTTTTGAGACTGGGAGATGTAGCTGATCTACCTAATACATAGAAACAATCACAGAGAATTGGACAATTTAAAGAGAAAGATGAATATGTCCCAAATGAAAGAACAAGACAAAGTGACAGTAAAAGAGCTAAATAAAGAGAAATATGCCTGAAATTGTTCAAAGTAATGGTCATAAAGATGCTCACTGTACTTGAGAAAACAGTGGGTGAACTCTGTGAGAACTTCAGACAAAAGACAGAAAATGTGAAAAAGAACCAGTCAGAGCTGAAGAATTTAACAGCTAAAATGAAAAATACACTAGAAGAAATCAATAGCAGATGAGAGGATGCACAAGAATGGATCAGTTATCTGGAAGACAGAGTATTGCAAAGCAACCAAGCCAAACAGCAAAAAGAACAAAGAATAATCAAACAATGAGAATAACTTAAGGGAGCTCTGCAAACTAAATTAAGCAAAATACCAATAGCATTTCACAGATCTCAGAAAGGGAAGAGATAAAGAAAGGAGAAGAAATGTTATTTGAAAAAAGAATAGCAAAAAATCTTCCTTAATCTGGGAAAGGAAAAATACATCTGGGTCCAGGAATCACAGACAGCCCTAACAATATGAACCCAAGAAGGTCCACACCAAGGCACATAGTAATTTAAAAGGCAAAACATAACGATAAAGAGAGAACTTTAAAAACAGCAAGAGAAAAGAAAATAGTTATATACAAGGGAAACCCCACAAAGCCATCAGTTGAAGTTTCAGCAGAACCTCTGCAGACCAGAAGGGAGTGGCATGATATATTTAAAGTGTTGAAAGGAAAAATAAAACCAGGAATACCTGGTTATCATTCGGAATAAAAGGTTATCATTCAGAATAAAAAGAGGGATAATGAGTTTCTCAGACAAACAGATGTTAAAGGAGTTTATCATAACTAAACCAGCCTTAAAAGAAATGCTAAAGGTGATTCTTTGAGTGGGGAAAAAAGACATAACTAGAGGAACATTATGAAAGTTATGAAAAGTTCACAAGCAAAAGCAAACGTATAGCAAAGGTGGTAGATTAATCGGTTACAAAGCCGGTATGGAGGTTATAACGAAAAGTAGAAAATCAATTTTATCTGCAAAATATTCATCAATGGATACAGAAAATAAAAAGGTATAAAATATAGCATCATATGCATAAAACATGGAAGGGAGAGTGAAATTTAGCGCTTTTAGAATATATAGCGACCTCCAACTGCTATACACACAAGATGCTAGATGTGAACTCCATGGCATCTACAAGTCAAAAACCTATAATAGGTACAAAAAAAATAAAGAAAGAAATTTAAGCATAACCCTAAAGAAAGTCATCAAACCACAAGGGAAGAGAGCAAGAGAAGAAGAAAGGAACAGAGAAGAACTACACAAAGAGCCAGGAAACAATTAACAAAATGGCAGTAGGCACATGGACTAAGTGCTCCAATCAAAAGACATAGAGTGACTGAATGGATTAAAAACACGACCCATCTGTAGGCTGCCTACAGGAGATTCACTCCAGACCCAAAGACACATAAGGATGAAAGTGAAGGGATGGAAAACGACATTCCATGCAAAAGTAAGCAAGAAAAAAATACACACACACACACACACACACACACACACACACATATATATATACACATAATATATATCATTGGTGACAGCAGTACTTGTATCATATGAAATAATCTTTAAGAAAAAGAAAGAAGTATATTACATAGTAATACATCTATCGATCCAACAAGGGATATAACAATTGTAAATATCTGTGCACCCAATATAGAAGCACCTAAACACACAAAGCAAACTTGACATAAAAGGAGACATTGACAACAATAAAATATTAGTAGGAAATTTAACACTGCACTTCCATCAATGGGCAGATCATTAGACAAAAAACCAACAAGGAAACAGTGGCTTTGAATGATACATTAGATCAGATGGACCTAAGAGGTATATACATAACATTCCATCCACAAACAGCAGAATACACATTACTTCCAAGTGGACATAAATCATAGGCTGGGGCACCTGGGTGGCTCAGCCGGTTGAGTGTCCGGCTTTGGCTCAGGTCATGATCTCACAGTTTGTGAGTTTGAGCCCCGCATTGGGCTCTGTGCTGACAGCTCAGAGCCTGAAGCCTGCTTCAGATTCTGTGTCTCCCTCTCTCTCTGCTCCTCCCCCGTTCATATTCTCTCTCTCTCTCTCTCTCTCTCTCTCTCTCTCTCTCTCTCTCTCTCCTTCAAAAATAAATAAAAACATTAAAAAAATTAAAAAAATCATTTGGTAGGATAAATCACATGTTAGGCCACAAAACAAGTTGCAAGAAATTTAAGAAAGTTGAAATCGTATCAAGCATCTTTTCCAAGGACATCACTATGAAGCTAGAAATCAATTACAAGGAAAAAAAGGGGAAAAGCACAAACATATGTAGGCTAAACAACATATTTCTAAACAACCAATGTGTCAACAAAGAAATCAAAGGGAACATTTAAAAATATATACAGGGAAATGATAATGAAAATACAATCATCCAAAATTTGGAGGACACAGCAAAAGCAGTTCTTAGAGGGAAGTTTATAGCAATATAGGTCTACTTCAAGAAACAAGAAAAATCACAAATAAACAACCTAACCTTATACCTAAAGGGACTAGAAAAAGACGAAGAAGCAAAGGCCAATGCTAGCAGAAGGAAGGAAAGTATAATAAAGATTAGAGTGGATCTAATGGAAATAGAGCCAAGAACTTTAATAGAAAAGATCCTTGAAACCAAGACATGGTTCTTCAAAAAGATAATAAAAATTGGTAAACCTTTAGCCACAGGCATCAAGAAGAGGACTCAGATAAATAAAATCAGAACTGAAGAAGGAAAAATAACAACCAACACCACAGAGATGCAAAGAATTATAAGAGAATATTATTAAAAATTATATGGCAACAAATTGGACAACTTAGAAGAACTGGATGAATCCCTAGAAACATACAATCTTTCAAAAACTGGATAAGGAAGAATTAGAAAATTTAAACAGTCTGATTACTGGTAACAAAATTGAATCAGGAACAAAAAAATTCTCAACAAATGAAAGTCCAGGACCAGATGGTTTCACAGGCAAATTCTACCAAGCATTAAAAAAAAAAGAGTTAATACTTACTCCGCTCAAGCTATTAAAAAAAAAAAAAATGGAAGAGAAAGGCTAACTTCCAAATTCCTTTTATGAGGCCAGCATTACCCTGATATGAAAACCAGACAAAACCATTACAAACAAACAAACACCCCAAAACTGTAGGCCAATATCTCTCATGAACATAGATGCAAAAATCCTCAACAAAATATTCACAAACCAATTCAACAGTACATTAAAAGGGTCATTCACCATGACAAAGTGGGATGTATTCAAGGGAAGCAAAGGTGGTACAATATTTATAAATCAATCAATATGATACACCCCCATTCATAAGAGGAAAGATAAAAACCATATAATCATCTCAACCATTTGACAAAATGTATTTGTTCAACAAAGTGGATTTATAGGTACATAACTCAGCATGATAAAGGCTGTATATGAAAAACCCACAACTTAAATGATTCTCAATGATCAAAAACTGAGAGCTTTTCCTTTAAGGCAAGGAAGAAGACAAGAATGTCTGTTCTCACCAGTTTTATTCAACATAGTACTGGAAGTCCTAGCTCCGGCAATCAGACAACAAAATGAATAAAAGCCAGCCTAGTTGGTAAGACAGAATTAAAACTTTCCCTATTTGCTGATGATGTGATACACTGTACAGAAAATCCTAAAGGCTCCACCAAAAAACTACTAGAAATGATAAATCAGTTCAGTTTGTTTCAGGATACAAAACCAATGTGCAAAAACATGTTGTGTTTCCATGCACTTGTAATGAAGCAGCAGAAAGAGAAATTGAGATAAAGAATCCCATTTACAACTGCACCAAAAGGAATAAAATACCTATAAATAAATTTAACCAAAGAGATGAAAGATCTATACTCTGAAAACCCTAAGTCATTGATGAAAAAAATTGAAGATGGCACATACAAATGGAAAGATATTCCATGCTGATGAATTGGAAGTGTTAATATTGTTAACATGTCCATGCTAACTGAAGCGATCTACAGATTCAATGCAATTTCTATCAACATACCAATAGCATTTCCCATAGAACTAGAACAAATATTCCTAAAATGTATATGGAAACACAAATGATCCCAAACAGCCAAAGCAATCTTGAGAAAGAAAGTTCTACAGATACCAGAGTCACAGATTTCAAGATATAATACAAAATTATATTAATCAAAACAGTATGATACGGACTCAAAACGAGGCAGATAGACCTGTAGAACAGGATACCAATCCCAGAAATAAAGACACACCTGTATAGCCAATTCATCTAGGACAAAAGAGGCAAGACAATATCATGGGGAAAAGGACAGTCTCTTCAACAAATGGTGTGGGAAACTTGTCCTCTAAATGCAAAAGAATGAAACTGGAATGCTTTATTACACTATATATAATAGTAAACTCAAAATGGATACAGTATATATAATCATAAACTCAAAGTGGATTAAAGACCTGAAAGCGAGACCTGAAACCACAAAAATCCTTGAAGAGTGCACAGGCAGTAATTTCTATGAGATCATAGGTAGCAACGTTTTTCTATACATGTCTCCTGAGGCAAGAGAAACTAAGGCAAAAATAAACTATTGGGACCACATCAAAATAAAAAAGCTTTTACAGAGCAAATATAACAATCAAGAAAACCCACAGGCAACCTTTCAAATGGGAGAAGATATTTGTAAATAACATATCTGATAACTGTTTTGTATCTAAAACATAAAAAATACTTATACAACTTAACATAAAAAAACACAAATAATCCAATTAAAAAATAGGCAGAAGACACGAACAGACACTTCTCCAAAGAAGACCTACAGAAGGCCAACAGACACATGAAAATACGCTCAACTTCATCCAACATCAGGCAAGTGCAAATCAAAACTATGATGAGATACCACCTCACACCTTCAAAACGGCTAAAATAAAAAATGCAAGAAAGAACAAGTGTTGGCAAGGATGTTGAGAAAAAGGAACCCTTGTGCACTGTTGATGGGAATGCAAAACTGGTGCAGCCACTGTGAAAGATAATATAGAAGTTTCTCAAAATTTTAAAAATAGACTACTCTACTCTCCCATAATGGCACCACTAGAAATATACTGAAAGTATATAAAGACACTAATTCAGAGGGATACATGGACCCCTATGTTTACAGCAGCATTATTTAACATTCCCAAATTAAGTAATCAGCCCATGTCCATCAATTGATGAATGGACAAAAAAGATGTGGTACACACACACACACACACACACACACACACACTTACACACACAATCACTGAAGTATTATTCACCCATTAAAAAGAATGAAATCTTTCCACTTGCAATGATATGGATGGAGCTAGAGTATATTATGCTAAATGAAATAAGTCAAAGAAAGACAAATGGTATATGATTTCACTCACATGTGGAATTTAAAAAAATAAAACAAAGGGGAAATGTAAAAAAGAGAAAGAAACAAGCCAAGAAACAGATTCTTAACTATTGAGAACTGATAGTTACCAGAGGGGAGGTTGATGGGGAGATGTATGAAATAGGTGATGGGGATTAGGTAGTGCACTTGTTGTCATAAGCACTGAGTAATGTATGGAATTCTTGAATCACTCTACTTTACACCTGAAACTCATATAACACTGAACATTAACTACTGGAATTAAAATTTTAAAAAGAAGAAATATATTAAAATATTAAAAGTAAGAAAATGACTTTTTACATAATACAGTATGTATGAGAACAATATACATGAACCTTGAAAAACATCTGTAAGTCATATTGACAAACATGGGCATTTTGAAGTAGCAACAATTAGCATTTGTTGATACAAATCAAGTGACTTGGTAAAATGGAATTATATTTTTCTGAATGGTCCACACTTCTTTCTCTGTAGAGTCAAATGGCTCTGCGTGAGCCTCTGGCTTCCAAAATTTTCTTCCCAATATATTTGGCAACTTCTGGGCACCATTCACAAGGATTTGTTGCACTTGATTTTATGAGAGTATTTCTTGGATTTTTATGCAGCAACTCTTTTTGTCAAATCACTTTGGCCGTATCTCTCTTAAAAGGTTTTTTTTCACGTTTATTTATTTTTAGAGAGAGAGAGAGCACGTAGGTGTGGTAGGGGAGAGAGAGTGGGAGACGCAGAACCCCAAGCAGATTCCAGGCTGTCAGTGCAGAGCTCGATGTGGGGCTTGAACTCAGCAGTCATGAGATCATGACCTCAGCCAAAACCAAGAGTTCGATGCTTAATTGACTGATCCATCCAGGTGCCCCTATCTCTATTCTAATGAGCTAAAGGAAAAGGTGGATGTCTGTGGCTTACCTAGCTTTTATCTCATTGTTTGGCTCAGAGTGACATTCTTTACTGCTTTCTACATTTAAATAAAGAGTTATTTACAACTTATTTTAAAAGTTCTGGTGGGACACTTCACATACGTAATGAAATACTGGGTTTTAATAAAAGTTGTAATAAATTTCAAAGGATTGATATCCTACAATGTGTTTCCCTTCCACAGTTATTGGAAGGTAGAAACTCAGTATGTATCTATAGGAAAAGGAAAACAAAGGAAACAAAATTTCACTATGCTGCCAGAGTATCTGCTGGTTTAGTATCCTTATAAAAATACATAATATGTATAGGTAAATCATAATTTTAAAGTATACATAAAATGCTGCATTATTCAAACCCAAACATATTTTAACAAAATGTCTATAATTAAAAGCAGCCGGTGAAATGAAATCCAAATTTACAAGCTATGTTGCTCAGATAACTTAAAGTATGTAAGCGGGGCAACTGGCTGGCTCAGTCACTTAAGTGTCTGACTTTGGCTCAGGTTGTGATCTCAGTTCACAAGTTGGAGCCCTGTGTAGGGCTCTGTGCTGACAGCTTAGAGGCTGGAGCCTGCTTCAGATTCTGTGTCTCCCTCTCTCTCTGCCCCCTCCCACTCTTGCTATTTCTCTCTCTCTCTCTCTCTCTCTCTCTCTCTCTCTCTCTCAAAAATAAACATTTAAAAAAAGGCATGTACCCTTAAAGCCATTCAAGGAATGACTCTCTTCATTCTTTACCATATGATTCCAATCAAGGATGGGCCAGAAATTAGCATTTCTAAATATTTCAGAAAGTGTGTTAAAAAGTGTTGAAAAGATTTTTAAGAATGTCTCTCTGTCTTTCTGTATCAGTGAGTATTAGTGCTCATCAGAAACTCCTAACAGCACCAAAACAAAGGCAAATGGATACACTCATTCAGATGTTAGAAGAATGGGAGGTACACTATTAGGTCACTCACAGTTGGAGTTTCTGCAGGGCTTTTACTAAATGCTGATCACCAGTGTAAGTTAGGTGGAGTTTTGTGAGAGAATAGTGTTTGGTGGCCAAGACCTCTTTGGGCACTTCTTCCTAGGTGGAATATATGACAGATAAGGGAGTAGGAGAGGTAATACAAGGAAGCTACTCTTACCAGCTCTGAAGGAGCTGATGAAGACCAAATATGCATTCAAGAAGCCCACGTGATCCTCAAGCTGTGGATAGTGCCTAATGTGGTCATCCAGGATGGACACTGGACTGCAACAGCATTTATCTGTATAGTTCCAAAAACTCTCAATAGGGATTCACAGGATCCAATGGCCCATAGATAAGATGAATGGGAATGGTTACAGAAGCAAGAGCTCCTACACACTGTTTTCTAAACTTCTTCCTCTGGTTGATAACTAAGTTCCCATAATTGTTGCATATCCCTGCCCACATGTCCCACAGTTCATTCTCAGAGAATCGAGTGTATGGTCCAAAGACTAGGGTAAGACCTCAGGAGAATACAAAGAAGTTCAATTATGTGAGAACGGGTGACAGGATGCCTCCATCTTTGAGAAGCTTTTAGAGAAGTAGAGGATGGTGAGTCTCTGGAAATATACCTCCATTTGATAGACAGGACTCTTCATGGTAAGCTGACAAGATCAATTCTGCTCAAACCTATATAACAGCTCCTGAACAATGACAGCTCTATAATCATGAGACAAAATGTTGGTCCTGTGGTTCTGGAGCCCCAGATGCTGCAAAAGTGCCTTCACAGTGCTGGCCTGTTCAAATATGAAATAGTGATATGGTTTCAGTTTGTCACTGAAGCCAATGCCCAAGAAATCAAGGGTAATCACTCAATGAAACCTCAGGGATAGACCTTCCCATATCTTGTACCAAGCATACCTAGATATTAGAAAGCCATGTGAAAGCACAACCATCTCAGGACTTCCAACCATATCCATATAGTCTTGGTAAAAGATGCACAGTCCCTTTTAGGTGAAAAAAACTTTTAGGTGAAAAAATTAGGTGACGACTTCCATGAGTGAGGAACAGAAGAAAGTTGTCATGGGCGTGGGATATGCAGAAAGGCTGCAAGCCAGTAGCCCCACCTGAACTACCACTCCCTTATCCTGATTCAGGTAAGACCCGGGCTACATGACTCAATGTTTGGTGGACACATACTCTTTTCTTTTAAATTAAAAAAAAAATCTTAATGTTTATTTTTATTTTTGAGACAGAAAGAGACAGCATGAGCAGGGGAGGGAAAGAGAGAGAGGGAAACACAGAATCTGAAACAGGGTCCAGGCTCTGAGCTGTCAGCACAGAGCCTGATACAGGGCTCGAACTCACCAGCCATGAGATCATGACCTGAGCCAAAGTTGAATGCTTAACCAACTGAGCCACCCAAGCACCAGGCTCTCCCACATATTCTTTTCAATAATCCATGAGATGCATGCCAAAAACGACTTTGCATGTACTCGGGTAAAAATAAATTACAGAAATTAAATGAAAAAAAAAAAAGAGTTAAGGAGCATCAAAGAAATGCAGGCAATCAATAAGCTATTGTCAAAATGGCAAGACTTCCAGGGGTGTTTTCTGTGAGAACTTTAAGGAACAGCAGATGCTGTGAGGAATAAGCTTAGAAATTCCCTGGGCTTACGCCAGTGGGTTAACAAGGCATAAAGAATTACAAAGCCATAGGATGTTCTCACCCAAGTTTGGGTAAACAAGGTAAGACCCCCCCCCCCCAGAATAAAGCAGGGAGGAGCCAGGGCCCCCAGAATAGAGAGGGAGGGGCAAAGGCCCCAGAATAGAAAGGGAGGCAAAGGCCCCCAATGCAAAGGTATATGAGGTAAGCAAGATTAGGCATTTAGGGCAAAAGCGCCCCCCAATTTAGTACCATAGCAGAAAGCTGCTTTCACAGGACAGAAGGACCAAGTTAGGCAAACAGGTAAATAGGGTTATAGACCACTGCACTGCAGGTGAAGCTGCCCAGAGTGGAGTTGATTAGCAAAAGAAAAGGTGCTTGTTAACCCTGAGGTTATTCCCCTGTCTTATCCCCTAGGCTAGCTAAGATAAACAGATACATCTCCTGTCTGCTGTTAACAACCATCTGCCCATCTGCCTGCACCAGGATTTTGTTTTATATTGACCCAAACCCCAAACACCCTATATCTTCAAAAACCCCTTTTCCTCATGCCTATGAGTTAATGTTAACCGGTTCATTGTCTCTTTGTGCACGCCCATCACATTTGTAAGCCTTCTGATCTTAATAAATACAGGGCAAAGACCCTTATTTGGGGCTCTTGCTTTTCCCGGACATTAGCAGTCTCGCGCTTTTCATCCTGTGTCCCACTCTCTTGCTGGCCAAGAGAGAACTTTAGACTTAGAGTATACGACAAGATGCTATTGCTAATATAAAGGAATCCGATTATTAATGGAAAATACATAATTTTTATTACTAGAAATTAAAATATGATTAAGGGAGTGAAGGAGACTTACTAAACAGATTTCAGAACACTCCCATTTACAAATGAGGATACAAAAGTCACACTTGAGATATTAGCAATCAAATCTTCCTTAATTTGATGAAAGACACAAGAAATATGTCATTTTCTCCAGATTCCTATCATTAAGTCATCCTGATTACCAGGAAGCTAGCAAACAAACAGAGTCCAGGGAAATAACCACATCAATTCCCTCCTCCATCTCCACAGGTAATATTCCAGAAATGTTCTTACTGGCTCATGCCAGGTCATCTCCCCACTCTTTGGGCTAGTGGCTATGGCACAGGGGCTCCAAGTCCTCCACTGGAGAAGCCAGTGAAGAATGGGATATCGGCTGCTTTCATTGCACACTCCCATTATCCAAGTGATGTACTCTTGTTAGTAGTTAGTTATGTTGTGTACTCCAGACATCAAAGTAGCTGTAATCATTACTACCACTGTTTTATATAAGCACTGTTTGTCATTTACCCCTATTGGCTAATTCTATTACCATTTCTATTTGTATCTCAGATCATCTTCCATTTTCCCAAATAGCATTCTTGAGAAGTTCCTTTAAATATACAAATGGGACTTTTCTCATGTGTCTCTATTTTGGAGTTAAGATCTTAAGGGAGCCAGAATTGAAACAGTATTCAGTGTGCAGGACAATTAATTAGGATTAATAGATGAGGAAGGGACCAGACATATATTAATCAAAAGTTCCTTGGTCAACATGAGATGTGGCTATCAGAGGAAGTCCCTAGGCTTGGGCATGCCAGCTCTCTGTGGGTGAGGTAATGACTGAAAAGGCTAATGGCTGGGGACTTTCAACTGCACTCTAAGCAGCTGAAGCAGACTGTCTATCTTTGGAGGTGGTTCAGGGTGGCCCATATTCATGTCTATCACAGCCTCATTATCAAATGATACTCTGGCCAGGTAGGCAACTGTAGGTTTTTC
The DNA here is from genome assembly GCF_028018385.1 of Neofelis nebulosa. Lineage (NCBI taxonomy): Eukaryota > Metazoa > Chordata > Mammalia > Carnivora > Felidae > Neofelis > Neofelis nebulosa. The sequence continues at coordinate 86,733,358 of NC_080800.1, forward strand.
TCTCAGCACTTGCTTTTGGCTTCCATTTTTTAAATTTTAAATGTTTTTCTTTTTTATTTTTGGGAGAGAGAGAGAGACAGAGAGACAGAGAGACTCTTAAGCAGGCTCCATGTTCAGCGTGGAGCCCAACACAGGACTTGACCCCACAACCCTGGGATCATGACCTATAGCCAAAATCAAGAGTCAGACACTCAACCAATTGAGCTACCCAGGTGCCCCTGGCTTCCATTTCTTGATGAAAAGAGGTATGCTGTCACACTATTTGGTTTTCTGTTTTTAGGCATTGTGCCCTTTTGTCTGCTATTATGTTCTCTATGTTTATATCATAGCTTTACTACAATGTGTTCACATTTCTCTTTTTATCTTTCTATAAGGTGTTCTGTATTATTTCTTTAACCTATCTTCTAGTTCACCAATTCTCTACCTAGGTATGTATCCTTTGTTGTGTAAAATTTATTTAATGTTTTGTTCTAGTGGTTATAATGATTAAGTCTAAAACACTCATTTAGCATTTTTGACAATGAGCTGTTTCTTCCTTATGTTATATGTTCTGTCATATATATATGTGCATATATGTGTTTGTGTGTGGTACGTGTGTGTATGTATGTGTGACACATTTATTTTTTATGTTGGAATTTGGTAATAATTCTGTGGTGGTATCCATTCTGGTTTCTTGTTCATTTTTTCCTGATGGAGGCTTATTTTTAGATTATGTGCTTGTAATGAAGGAGTTTATCTGCAGGAGTCTTGCAAAAGCCTTAATTAAGACCGAACCCCTCCAGAAAGGATTAGTTGTACATTTGCCATTTGACTGGGTTGCCACCAGGAATTATTTGGATCATGCTGACAGTGTTAATTTGAACACCAGGACCATACTAAGATAGTCATGCTATTGCAAATTCTCAGAGACCTTTTTTCCCCTCACTAAGCTAAGGGCTGGGAATAGAATTTTCCTTGGCATCTTCTTTTCCCAATAGAAAAAAGTAAAGTTTTCATACAGATTGTAGTCTTTCAAGCACCACATCATGAAAATCTGACTATTTATTGTTATGGGTCTTATTTTATCAGGCCAATGTAGTTAGAGGTAAAAAACAGAACAAAACAAAAACCCTGAACATTCAAATAGCCTAAATTAAAATACATGGTCAGTATCAAGGAAAATAATTTTAATACTATTAATTTGTACAACTCTTCTCTAACTTGATGGAATTAGCATAATATATGTCCACTCACAGTTCTGGATTCATATCCTTATCATGAGTAAAAGCATACAACTAATCAAAGAAGCAAACGGCAGGTAAAGTATAATACCAGATCTCCCCTCAATCTCAGAGGCTGAGTACCCATTGACTCATATGGGCCCATGGTTGTGAGTCAGTGGCTGTAAATCCCTGATTGGCTAACTCAGAGCTGAGTGTGGCCTGAGATGCTTTGACTGGATGCCTCCATCATCCTCATGATACCAATGTATAAGTCATGAAAGTTTGTGTTATCTACAGGAAAGATTACAGAATAAATCTGAGTGACTTAGAGTAGAAACTCCAGTTACTAGGGAGCCTGTGATAGGATGAGCTTTTAGATTTAGCAATTTCTGTATTGAGTTTGGATTCTCACTTCAGTTTTTCAATGAATTCTACAACAAAGGTAATGTTGAGTAAGTTTGAATGGGGTATGTTTGGCTTATTAATACTATTTCCCCAGGGTTTTTGCTTACAATTTGTTATTTAAGCCATAAATCCTTTTCTCTCAATTAGTATTTATGGTAACCACACTATTAGAGAATGAATGCTTACCAGATGTCCTTTATATTCAATAACCTTCTGAAGTGAAGAATCAGATGTACTCACTTCCTCTTCTTGTCTTTGACATCAACACCCATTTTTCCTCACTATACCTTGGATTTCATACCTGTCATTCACGCATGCAATCCCAGCCTTTATAATAGTCTACATGGTGCATATACAACATTGCTTTACTTGTGTTCCTATCTGATTTCTGAAATTACATATAAAAAAAAGTTTTCAATTTTTTCTAGATTTTCCAGATTTGTCTCTTTGGTTGAAAATATCATCCTTCATAGGGGCATTTACTTATTATTTTAAAAGTAAAAATTTCATTCTTAAAATGTTGACCAAATATAGGTTGCTAAAGGAAATCCTAATTAGTTTCTAAGGATTGAAATCAAATATCTTGTCTTTAACAGTGATAAGATACAAAAATTAAAATACAACAAAATTAAGCAGCATTCAAAGAGCTGTAATAGAAGGGTTAATGAATTCATATTAGTTCTCTAATGGGATATTATATAATCAGTATCATGGAATAGGCAGCACAATTTCCCATGTACAGCTCTGATTTCATATCGCAGGTGGGTTGACTTGAATAATGTCCCCCCAGCTTCATAACATGTAGTCCTAACTCACAGTACCTCCAATAGGATCATATTTGGAGATAGGGTCCATAATGAGTCAATCAAGTTAAAATATATTCTTTAACATGGGCCCTAATCCAAAATGACTGCTTTCTATATAAAAAGGGAAAAGGCAGATACAGAGATATGCATATACAGAAGAAAATGTGAAAAGACGATGGGAGTCAACCATGTAAGAGTTTTAGGAGAGATACCTGGAATACATTCTTCCCTCATACATCTCAGAAATAATCAAGGTGGCCCACAACTATTGATTTGGACTTCTAACCTCGAGAACTGTAAGACAACACATTTCTGTTCTTTAAGCTCCTCAGTGTGTGGTAATTTGTAATGATAGATCTATCACACTAACATACATTGGGGTTCTGAAAGTTCAGTGAAATTGTAACAAAGAATTAATAATGTAGGAGTGGCTTTGTGGTTGGGTAATGAGTAAAGGTGGCAGTTTTGAGGTGTATGAAAGAACAAGCCAAGATTTCTTAAGGGACTGGTGGGTGAAATATGGACATTCAATGTACTTCAGGTAAGGGCTCATAAAGAAAAGAGTAGAGCTGTGGAGAAAGACTCTATCATCTCAGAGAATATATATAGAATCATGAAAAAACATATTTCTAGAAATATGAGTATCAAGGGTGCTTCTAGTAGGATAGCATATGGGAATTAGGAACATGTTATTAGAAACTTGCAAAATGGCCATCATTGTTAAAAAGTAGCATAGATTTAGTTAGACTATGTTCTAGTATTTTATGAAGAATATGACTTTTACATGATAAATTGGGACAGTAAACTGAGGAGATTTCTAAGCACAGTGTTGAAGGCATGGCTTGGTTTCCCCTTGATGTTCATAGTAAATGCCAGAGGAGAGACATAAATTAAATAATGTACCACAAAACAAAAAGAAACTAGCATGTGATGATTTGCAATCATCTCACCCTATCCAGATAGCCTCCTTTAAAAAAAAGGGTGGGGGACAAAGGTGTGGCTAGAAAACCATCAACTAGGAGGTTAGGCATGTGAAATGTGGGTAAACTCAAACATTGTATCAGTAGCCAGGAATTGAGATACGGTTGTCAAAAGGGGGGGTGTAGTACCCTCCTGTGTGATGTCTTTAACACCTTTAATTGTAAGAGAAGCAAACAAGTGCTTTATTCTGAAATTTTAATATTGGCAGAAATGTGGACAGCTGGTATTGGTGGAGAAACAGGACAAAATGAAAGAAGGCTGTTGGACTACTGGGATTCTACAGGCAAGTAAAAGGCCTACAGATGCATCTGGCTGAGAACATGCATTATCCTTCAGAAAGGGAGCAAATGAACCCAAAGAAGGTTCAGAGGCTGGCAGGGCTGCCACTGCCCCTCCAGACCTAGAGTTACAATGCCAGGGGTTACAGTCATCTCCTCCATCCTGAGACTGATGTCATCTCCTGGGTTCCAAATGTTAGGACCACCTAAGGTGTTCAGAAGAATGTACTGCAGCAGCTCTGAAAGGGTGGGAATCCATTAATTACAATGGCCAAGAATGTGAAGCTGCCACTTCACATCAGAGGTCAGAGCCTAGAGCCAAAGAGGATACTTTTGAGTCATTATGATGTAATTTAATTTTCACTCATATGTAGAATTTAAGAAATGAAACAGATGAATGAAGGGCAAAAAAAAAGAGCAGCAAACCATAAACAGACTCTTGACTATAGAGAACAAACTGAGGGTTGTTGGAAGAAGGTGGGTAGGGGGATGGGTTAAATGGGTGATGGGTATTAAGGAGCGCACTTACTGTGATGAGCACTGGATGTTATATGTAAGTGATGAATCACTGAATTCTACTCCTGAAACTAACATACCATAAACTATAACTGGAATTTAAATAAAAACTTGAAACAAAAATTTTTTTTTTTTCTTACTAGGATCCAAGCTTGCTCTTGACACATGAAACCCTGTCTTCCTTTCCAATTTCTCGATTTTGGAATAGTGATGTCTATCTTGTGCCTGTCTGGCCATTGTATTTGGGAGATGACAACTTGTTGACTGTGTTCACACATTCTCAGTTGGACAAGAATATAGCCTGAGTATTAATCATAGCTGGAAATGCATCCATATTTGATACAGGATATTTAGATTAGATTTCTCCTTAGTGTTGATGCTGAAATCGGTGAAGACTTTTGGTGACATTCACATAGGAAGAATGTATTGCGCACATTAGGACATGAATTTTGGAATTCCAGTGGGCTTTTATAGATTGAATTTTGTGCCCTAAAATTGATATGTTGTATTCCTGACCCCTTCAAATGTGACCTTATTTGGTAATAGAGACTTTACTGGGGTAATCATGTTTAAATGAAATAATTAGGGTAGGCCTCATCCAATAGGGCTGCTGTCCTTATAAAAAAGGGGAAATTTGGAGTCACAGACACTCACAGAGGGTAGAGTATATAAGTACATATTGTGAAAACATGGCTATTTTAAGTCAAAGAGAATGGCCTATAAAAGATACATGTCTCACAACACTGAGACTCACCCAATCATGTAACACACAATTATAAACTTCAATCATTCAGATTGTAAGGAAACAAATGGTATGTTACTTAATTTGACCAGTTCCTGATATTTGGTTTTGCATCCCTAGAAAAGTAATACAATACCCTGAAATAACCATGACTCAAAACATACAAATAATCAAACAAAGGAAAAACAAAAAGTAAAAAATACAGCGGCTTCCTCCTCAATCTTCAACATGGAGCAACAAGGAGATATCTTATTGGCTCACATTGAGATATTTCCTCATACTGTAGCTCAGTTGTTGTAGGTCCTTCATTAGCTAACTCAAACTGGTGCTTGAGCTTCACTGACTGAACACTTCCACCATCCCTAAGATGAGGTGTTGTAAGTCATGAAATTTTGAGTTTTTCCAAATCAAAAATTGGTAGCCTGAAAGAAACAGACTCAGATAAGTCTGAGTGACTGACAGCAGTAACTTCAGTTTGTAGGGAGCCTAAGAGGTTTCCTGAACTTTTGGATTTAGATAATTCTGTACTGATTTGGGGTCTTAGTTTATGCTTTTCAATGAATTGCATAATATGAGTAGTATTAAAACACATTTCACTTCGGGGCGCCTGGGTGGCTCAGTCGGTTGAGCGTCCGACTTCGGCTCAGGTCATGATCTCACGGTCTGTGAGTTCGAGCCCCGCGTCGGGCTCTGTGCTGACGGCTCAGAGCCTGGAGCCTGTTTCGGATTCTGTGTCTCCCTCTCTGACCCTCCCCTGTTCATGCTCTGTCTCTCCCTGTCTCAAAAATAAATAAAAATGTTAAAAAAATTAAAAAAAAACACATTTCACTTGGGTATACTTATGCTGTTAATACTATTTTCACATGTCGTTGTTGCTTATAATTTTAGTGAAGCGGTAGTCATTCCCTTATATCATCTTCTCAGTAACTACATCATTAGATCATGATTGCTCACTGGGTACATTTTTCCTCAATCACCCACTGAAGAGAATAATCAGATGTACTCACTTTCCAGTCTGCTCAACATCAAACCCCATTTTCCTTTCTCCTTCTCAGATTTCCTGTTACTCACACTTACACATCCATCCATCCATCCACCCAATGATGGTGCATTAAATGTTGTTTTACTAGTGTTCCCACTTAATTTCTGAAATTACAAATGCAAGAACCCATAGCATAGCCATGTGTGCACATGCACACACACATACACAAACAAATATCTTCATGGAATCAAGTTCTTAAAATGACTTTTTAGATGATACAAATTAAGAGAGAAGATAGAGGCAGAATAGAAGGACCCTAGTCTTGCCTCTTCCCACTAATACAGCTAGATAACTATCAAATCAACCTAAATACCCCCAAAATCAACCTCGAGGCTAACAGAACAAACTGCACAACTAAAGGTAAAGAAGAGACCACATCAAAGAAGGCAGGAAGTACAGAGACAGAGAGAAATGGATTGTGGCTGCTACAGTGGGGAAGGAGCTGCAGTCACAGAGAAGGGTAAGAGACAGTCTAGCATACAGGGGAGCCCAAACAGGGAAGATTAATCCCCACAGCAATTGGCTTGGAAAGCAAGAGGGGCTACATTTTGTGAGTTCTGCCAACCAGGAGGGCTAAAAGCTTGGTTATTTAAAGATCAACACCCTGGGATTGGAGAGACCCAGAGGACACTAGGGATGCTCTTGTTGAGAAGGCAAGGCAAACAGTCCAAAGACACATAGGGTGGACACAGTCATGTGAAGAGTGCCAGAAGTACACAACAAGAAGGTTATATGCTCATCTTGGAGTGTGTCTCACAAAGTCAGCATTCACTGAGGGACCCCTCTGGGAAAAAAGTAAGTGGGAGGTGCCATCCCCCCCAGCCCCACCCCTCAGCCTAAGCACAGGGACATGTGCAGGAACCAGCACAACGCTTAAACTTCCACCTAATTGTTTACATCAAGCCCCGCCCTCTGCTGTGCTTCAGTGGAACTTCCCTTCCCAGTAACGCTTGCCTCAATCCCAGCATGTTGTGCCCCCTCCCTCAGAACACTGGCCCAGACCCCTGACAATATCATGTCTACCAAATCGGGAGTTTTGCAGGGCCTCATTTCCAGCAACAGTGACGATAGCTCTCATTTCACAAACTGACCACAGCACACCTGGTTAAAACTCACCAAATTCAGGCCAGGGACCAAAAACTGCCCACAAGAGGAAAAGAGAGTCTCTACAGATAACTGCACTGAAAGATAAAGTGGCGAGGACACAATAGCAGAGCACACTCAACACACACTGGGGACACTCCCTGAAGCACCAGGCCCTGGGGAACAGGGAGCATGATACTTCAGGCACTACAGAACCTCTTCTTCATACGACCACTACCCTCAAACACAGGAGATATAGTTGACTTTCCTAAAACAGAGAAATAGACACAGAGACTTAGATAAAATGAGAAGACAAAGGAATTTGTTTCAAATGAAATAATGGAACAAGGCCACATCCAGAGATCTAAGTGAAATAGACATAAGTAATATGCCATATAGAGAATTTAAAGTAATGACCATAAAGATACTCATTGGACTTGAGAAAAGAATGGAAGACACCAGTAAGACCCTTAACAGAGAGATAAGGAATAACATAACAGAGATAAAGGGCTCAATAAATGAAATAAGAAACACACTAGATGGAATGAACAACAGGCTGGAAGAAGCAGATGAACAAATTAGTGACCTAGAAGACAGAGTAATGGAAAGTAACCAAGCTGAACAAAAAAGAGAAAAAGGAATTATGCAAAATGAGTAGGGAACTCAGTGACTCCAACAGATGTAATAGCAATTATATTATAGGAATCCCAGAAGAAGAAGAGAGAGAAAAGGAGGTAGTAAATTTATTTGAAGAAATAATAGTTGAAAATACTCCTAATCTGGGGAAGGAAACAGATATCCAGATCCAGGAGGCACAGAGAACCCCTAAAAAGTCAACAAAAGCAGATACACACCAAAGACATCATGTAATTATAATGGCAAAAATGTAGTGATAAAGAAAAAATTTTCAAAATGAAAATACAATGGTCCTAAATTTTTGGGATGCAGGAAAAGCAGTTCTAAGCAGAAAGATTATAGCAATACAGTCCTACTTCAAGGAGCAAGAAAAATCTCAAACAACCAATGTAACCTTACACTTACAGGAGCTAGAAAACAAAGCCCGAAACCAGCAGAAGAAAAAATATGATAAAGATTAGAGCAGAAATGCATAATATAGAAACAAAATAAACAATAAAACAGATCAATAAAACCAGGAGCTGGTTCTTTGAGAAGATCAACAAAATTGATAAGCCTTAAGCCAGACTCATCAAAACAAAACAGAGCGAGGACTCAAATAAGCAAAATCAAAAATGAAAGAGGAGAAATAATACCAGAGAAATACAAACAATTATACCAGAATATTATGAAAATCTATATGGCAACTAATTGGACAACCTAGAGGAAATAGATAAATTCCTAGAAATATATAGTCTACCAAATCTGAAGAAGGAAGAAATAGAAAATTTGAACAGATTACTAGCAATGAAATTAAATCAATCAAGAAACCCTCAAAAAGTAAAAGTCCAGGACCAGACACCTTCACAGGAAAATTCTATCAAATATTTAAAGAAGAATTTATACCTATTCATCTCAACTATTACAAAAAATAAAAGAGGACAGAAAACTTTGAAATTTACTCTATCAGGCCAGTATCATCCTGATACCAACACCAGAGAAAGACACCAGAGAGAGGGAGAGAGAGAGTGAGACAGAGAAAACTACAGGCCAATATCTCTGATGACTATAGATGAAAATCCTCAACAAAATAGTAACAGACTAAGTCCAACAATACATTTTAAAAAATCATTCACTACAACCAACCAGGATTTATTCTTAGAATGCAAGGGTAGTTCAATATTCACAAATCAATCAATGTGATACATCACATCAGCAAGAGAAAGGATAAAAACAATATGATCATTTCAATGGATGCAGAAAAAGCCTTTGACAAAGTACAACATGCATTTATAATATAAACCCTCAACAAAGTAGGTCTAGAAGGAACATATCTCAACATAATAATGGCCATATATGAAAAACACATGGCTAATATCATAGTCAATGGTGAAAAACTCAGATTTTCCCCTAAGGTCAGGAACAAGACAAGGATGTCCACTCACCTTTTTTATTCAACATAGTACTGGAAGTTCCAGCTGCAGCAATCAGACAACCAAAAGAAATAAAAGGCAATCAAATCAGTAAAGAAGAATTAAAACTTTCACTATTTGAAGATGTCATGATACTATATACAGAAAACTCTAAAGACCCCACAAAAAACTACTGGAACTGATAAATGAATTCAATAATGTTGTGGGATACAAAAATCATTGTACAGAAATCTGTTATATTCCTAAAAACTAATAATGAAGCAGCAGAAAGTGAAACTGAGAAGTGTGGAAGAAAGTATTAAGATTCCTCAATTTACATTTGCACCAAAAGCAATGAAATACCTAGGAATAAACTTAACCAATGAGGTAAAATATCTGCTCTGAAAACACTGATGAAAGACATTGAAAACAATACAAAGAAATGGAAAGATATTCCAATTTCATGGATTGGAAGAACAACATTGTTAAAATGTATGTACTACCCAAGGCAATCCACACATTTAATGCAATCCCTATCAAAATACCCACAGCATTTTTCACAGAACTACTAAAATTTGTATGGAACCACAAAAGACCCAGAATAGTTAAAGCAACCTTGAGAAGGAAAAACAAATCTGGAGGTATCACAATCCCAGGCTTCAAGTTATATTATAAAGCTATAGTAATCAAAACTGTGTGGTACTTGAATAAACACAGACACATAAAACAATGAAACATAATAAAAATCTCAGAAATAAACCCACAATAACATAGTCAAGTAATCTTCTACAAAGGAGGAAAGAATATAAAATGGGAAAAAGACAGCCTCTTCAAGAAATGATGTTGGAAGAATCAGACACCTACATGCAAAAGAATGAAACTGGACCACTTCTTATAACATACACAAAAATAAATTCAAAATGGATTAAAGACCTCAATGTGATACCTGAACACATAAAAATTCTACAAGAAAGCACAGGCAGTAATCTCTCTGTCATCAGCTATAGCAGCTTTTTCTAGATATGTCTCCTAAGGCCAGGGAAATAAAAGCAAAAATAAATTATTGGGAAGTATATCAAAACAGAAATTTTCTCCACAGCAAAGAAAACAATCAGCAAAACTAAAAGACAACCTATTGAATAGGAGACAATATTTGCAAATGATATAACTGATAAAGGGTTTATATCCAAAATATATAAAGAACTTATATAACTCAACACCTAAAATATATAATCCAATTAAAAATGGGCAGGAGATATGACTAGGTATTTATACAAAGAGGATATCCAGATGGACAACACAGACACAAAAAGATGCTCAACATGATCCATCATCAGGGAAATGTAAATCAAAACTACAATGAGATATTACCTCACCCCTGTCAGAATGGTTAAAATCAAAAACACAAGAAACAACAAGTGTTGATGAGGATGTGGAGAAAATGGAATCCTCGTGCACTGTTGATGGGAAGACACATTGGTGCAGCCATTGTGGAAGACAGTATGAAGGTATCTCAAAAAATTGAAAATAGAACTATACTATGATACAGTAATTACACTACTGAGAATTTACCCAAAAAATACAAAAACGCTCATTTGAAAGAATATATGCACCCCTGTATTTACTGTAGTAATATTTACAATAGCCAAGTTATGGAAGCAGCCCACATGTCCATTGATAGATGAATGGATAGAGGAGATGTGGTATATATATAGTGGAATATTACTGAGTCATAAGAAGAATGTAATCTGTCCATTTGCATGGACATGGATAGAGCTAGAGAGTATAATGCTAAGTGAAATACATCAGTCAGAGAAAGACAAATACCTTATGATTTCACTCATGTGTGGAATTAAAGAAACAAAGCAAGCGAACAAAGGAATAAAGTTAGAGACAAATGAAGAAACAGACTTTAACTATTGAGAACAAACTGGTGGTTACCAGAGGGGAGGTGGGTTGGGGGATGGGTGAAATAGGAGAAGTGGATTAAGCGTACACTTACCATGATGAGAACAGAGTAATGTATAGAATTGCCAAGTCACTATATTTTACATCTCAAAGTAATACAACACTGTAAGTTAATTATACTGGAATTAAAATAAAAACCTTAATAAAAAAGGAAAAAAAACATATGGTTGGTTCAAAGGGGAAAAAGTAATTTAATAAATTGTCTCTGAAGAAGCCCAGACATTGGACATACTAGATAAAGACTTTAAATCTACTCCTTTAAATATGCTCAAAATGCTCAAAGACAATATGGACAAATAACTAAAGGGAGCCAGTAGAGAAATATTTTAGCAAATATAAAATATCAATAAAGGGACAGAAAGTATAAAAAGTAAAAGCAAATAGTATATCTAGAGCTGAATAGTACAATAACTAAAATGAAAAATTTACTAGAGGGGTCCAAGAAGGTATTTGCATAGTTGAAAGAATCATAAACTTAAAGTTGGTTCGATTGAAATTATTCAGAGCATAAATAAAAAAGAAATAAAGAAAAATGACTAGAGTGAATGGAATTTTGGGACACAATGAAGTCCACTAACGTATGAATAACGGAATTCCCAGAAGGAGAAGAGAAAGGGGCACAAAGAATATTTGAAGAATAATAGCCACAATCTACATATTTGACTAAATACATAAACCTACACATCATTAGGGAAATACAAATCAAAACCACAAAGACATAACATCTCACACCAGCCAAAATGGCTTGAATCAAAAAGACAAGAAATAACTAATGTTGGTGAGGATATGGAGAAAAAAGTAATGCTTGTGTACTGTTTTTGGATTGCAAATGTGTGCAGCTATGGTGGAAACCAGTATGGAGATTCCTCAAAAAATTAAAAACAGAAATACCATGTGAGCCAGTAATTCCACTACTAGGCTTGTACCCAAAGAAAATGAAAACACTAATTCTAAAAGACATATGCACCTCTATGTTTATTGCAGCATTATTTACAATAGTCAAGATATGAAAGCAAAGTTCCCATTATTGGATGAATGGATAAAGAAGATGTGGTGTGTGTGTGGGTACACACACACACACACACACACACACACCCCGGAATACTACTCAGCCATAAATAAGAATGAGATATTTCCAGTTGGGAAAACATAAGTACACATACAGGGCATTATGCTCAGTGAAATAAATCAGAAACAGACATACACTGTATGATTTCACTTATATGTGGAATCTAAAAAAACAAACAGAAACAGACTCATAAATACAAAGAACATACATGGCTGCCAGAGAGAAGGGGGTGGGAGGATGAGTGAAGCAGGTGAAGAGGATTAAGAGGTATAAACTTCCAGTTAAAAATAAATAAGTTATTGGCACACCTGGGTGGTTCAGTCATTTAAGTTAGTGTCTGACTCTTGATTTCAGCTCAGGTCATGATCTCGCGGTCATGAGATCAAGTCCTAGGTAGGGCTCTATAATGGGCATGGAACCTGCTTAAGATTTTCTCTCTCTCCCTCTGCCCCTCTTCTGCTCACATGATCTCTCTCAAAAAAAAATAAAAGTAATGAAAAAATAAGTAAGATATAAAGATGAAAAGTACATCACAAGGCATAATCAGTAAGAGGAGGAGGATACAGTGTAATAAGGGGACCCTGGGCTTATCTCATCCCTTAAATACAGCTATATCAACATCAAACCATTTTGAACACCTAGGAAATCAGTTTGAAGATAAAGAGAACAATCTGCATAATTTGAGGGAGAGAACATGGCAGGTATGTGGTGTGGAGAGGTGAAGTGGTGGAGAGAAAAGCCATGGTGCTGCGAGGGGTGGGAGCCATTTTCACAGAGAGGAGAAAGAGAGAGGCAGATTGAGCAGCACATGGGGTTCGCATAAGAAAAGCACTCCCCCTTAAAGTAGCTAGAGAGGAAGAGTGAAAACACGCACAGGTTACTTCACAAGAAAATTCCCTAAAACCACTGATGGGGAAAAGCAGAGAAGGTTTCAATACCACCAGTTTTTTTTTATAAGCAGTGGAACACAGAATCTGAAATTTTGGAACTCAGCACCTAGTGGTGGTCCAGCAAGAAAGCATGGTAAAGCCCTGGGAGTGGGCAGCTCAGTCTAAGGATCCCCTGGGTCACACTGGGCGAAGCAGTTTCCCTGCTTGAAGTGTACTTGGTAGACATGACATGGCCTTTCTGCGTACAAAAGACCTGGCAGGCACCAAAGAGCTGCCCTGTCACCTGTATAGGAACAAAGATGCCGGCTGAAGGCAGACACTGGCACTAGCTGTGTGTTGTTATTTATCATCAACTCTGAGCTACTGCCACTGCATGGTTGTGTAAATGTTTTCTGGGACAAGCTGGTACCTGCCACATCATGGTGAGACCCTCCCGCAAAGGATCAATGTGGGTCCAAGACTTGGGGGCCTCTGAAGTATGGGGTTTTGAAACACACCCATGCCTGAGATAAAACACTGGAGGGAGGCACCGCCTGGTAGGAGGAAAGCTCAGGCACAGACAAGGAAGTGGGGAGCTGACAGAGGCCAGGGACACAGGAGGGGTGATTGATCACATGTCTGTGAGGGCATGAACTTCCTGCTCTGGAGAATAGAGAGCAGGATGAAGACATTTTCATTATTAGCCCACCAACACTGATTGACCCCAGTGAGCTTAACAGTGCCACTAAGTGGAGAACAGAGCTGTTACACCAAGATGTGCCCTCTCTGCCCTCCAGGGACATCTCCACTAGGGCAAGTCGATCTGAGAATCAGTGCAGCAGGTCCCTCCCCCAGAAGACCAGCACAAAATCACCTCCACACTCTTAGTCTATTGATGATAGAGTGCTGACCAGATCTAGCTTTATTTGGATTTTATTTGTTCATTTGTTCATTTTCTTTGCTTCTGTTTTTGTTGTTGTTGTTTATTGGATACAGAAAGCACTAACTTTTATTGTATTTTAAAATTTTGTTTATTTAATTTTTTTCCTTTTCTTTTTTCTATCAAGCTTCTCTTAACAAGCAGACCAAAACACACCTAGGATCCAGCTTCCTTTATTTGATTAAAAAAAAAATTAATTTTAATTTCATTTTTTCTTCCACCAAAATGACAAGATGAAGAAATTCACCTCAAAAGAAAGAACAGGAAGAAATGCCGGCCAGGGATGTAATCACTACATATATAGGTAAGACATCTGAACTAGAATTTACAATAAAAACTATAAAGATTCTAGCTGGGCTTGAAAAAAGCATAGAAGATACAAGAGAAGTCAGGCCAAAATTAAAAATGCTAGAACCGAGATGCAAACCCTAATGTATGCCATAATAGTGAGAATGGATGAAGCAGAGGAATGAATTAATGATACAGAAGATAAAATTATGGAAAATAATTAAACTGAAAAGAAGAGTGAAACAAAGGAAACAGATAATGAAGATTGACTTAGGGAATTCAGTGACATATTAAAACAGAATAATATTCATATCATAGGAGTCCCAGAAGATGAAGAGAGAGAAAAAGGGGCAAAAGTTTTATGTGAGCAAATTATAGCTCAAAACTTCCTTACTCTGGTGAAGAACACAGACATCAAAATCCAAGAAGCACAGATCTCCAATTAAATTCTACAAAACCTGGCCATCACTCAGGTGTATAACAGTGAAATTCACAAAATGAAAAAGAAAGAATCCTTAAAGCAACAAGGGGAAAAAAAGAAAGATGAGATTCACAGCAGATCTGTCCAAAGAAATTTGGCAGGCCAGAAGGGAATGGCAGAATATATATAACATGTTAAGTGGGAAAAATTTGCAGCCACATACACTCTATCCAGCAAAGCTGTCATTCAGAATAGAAGTAGAGATAGCTGTCATTCAGAATAGAAATAGAGATAAAGAGTTTTCTAGGCAAACAAAAACTAAAGGAGTTTGAAACAACTAAATCAGCCCTGCAAGAAATATTAAGGGGGACTCTTTGGGGGGAAAGAAAGACCAAATGCAACAAAGAGTAGAAAGAAACAGAGAACATCACCAGAAACACCAAATATATAATGAAAACAATGGCACTAAACTCATAGCTTTTGAATAATCACCCTGAATGTAAATGGACTAAATGCTCCAATCAAAAGACACAGGTATCAAAATGGATAAAAAAAAAAAAAGACCCACCTATATGCTGTCTACAGGAGACTCATTATAGACCTAAAGACATTGTGATATTGAAAGTGAGAGAATGGAGAAACTTCTATCATGCTAATGGATGCCAAAAGAAAGCCAGGGTAGCAACACTTATATCAGACAAACTAAATTTTAAACCAAAGACTGTAATAAGAGATGAAGAAGGACATTACATCATAATTAAGAGCTGTATCCATCAAGGAGATCTAACAACTTTAAATATTTATGCCCCCAACTTGATTAACCCAAATATATAAATCAATTAAAAACAAAGAAACTCATTGACAATAATACAATAATTATTTTAACACCTAACTTATAGCAATGAACAGATCATCTAAGCAGAAAATCAACAAGGAAACAATGGCATTGAATGACACACTAGACCAGATGGACTTATTAACACATATATTCAGAAGATTCCATCCTAAAGCAGGAAAATACACATTCTTTTCAAGTGCACATAGAACATTCTCCAGAATAGATCACATACTGGGTCACAAATCAGCCCTTAACAACTACAAAAAAATTGAGATCATACCATGCATATTTTCAGATCACAACGCTATGAAATTTGAAGTCAACTATAAGAAAAAATTTGGAAAGACCACAAATACTTGGAGGTTAAAGAACATCCTACTAAATAATGAATGGGTTAACCAGGAAATTAAAGAGGAAATTAAAAAGTACATTCAAACAAATGAACATGAAAACCCAACAGTCCACACCATGGCAATGCAACAAAGGATATTGCAATATCCTAAGAAACAAGGATATTGCAATACAGGCCTACATCAAGAAGCAAGAAAGGTATCAAATATACAACCTAACCTTACACCTAAAGGAACCAGTAAAGGAACAGCAAATAAAGTCTAAAGCCAGTAGAAGGTAAATAATAAAGACAAGAGCAGAAATAAACAATATGGAAACAAACAAAAAAAAACACAGAACAGATCAACAGAACTAAAAGCTGATTCTTTGACAGAATTAGTAAAATTTCTAAACTTCTAGCCAGACTTATCAAAAAGAAAGAGAAAGGACCCAAATAAATAAAATCACAAATGAAAAGGGACAGAGAGATCACAAACACCACCACAGAAACACAACAATTATAAGAGAAAACTATGAAAAATTATATGCCAAGAAACTGGGCAACCTGGAAGAAATGGATAAATTCCTAGAGACATACAAATTACCAAAACTAAAACAGGAAGAAATAGAAAATTTGAACAGACCCATAACAAGCAAAGAAATTGAAACAGTAATAAAAAAATATACCAACAAACAAAGGTCCAGGGCCAAAATATATCAACAAACAAAGGTCCAGGGCCAGATGGCTTCCCAGGGGAATTATGCCAGACATTTAAAGAAGAGTTAATACCAATTCTTTTTGCACTATTCTAAAAAAAAAAAGAAAAGAAAAAGAAAAAGAAATGTAAGGAAAACTTCTAAACTGGCCAGTTTTACTTCTAAACTGGTAAAACTCGTTTTACCTTGATTCTAAAAGGAAACAAAGACCCCACTAAAAAGGAGAATTACAGCCAATATCCCTGATGAACATGGATGTAAAAATTCTGAATAGGATACTAACAAGTTGAATTCAACAGTACATTAAAAGAATTATTCACCACGATCAAGTGGAATTTATTCCTGGACTGCAGGGCTGGTTCAATATTTGCAAATCAATCAACATGATACACCACATTAATAAAAGAAAGGATAAGAAACATATGGTTGTCTCAACAGATGCAGAAAAAAGCATTTGACAAAATACAATATCCATTCTTGAAAAAAATCCTCAACAAAGTAGGGATAGATGGAACATACCTCAACACCATAAAGGCCATGAACAAAAGACCCACAGCTAGGGGTGCCTGGGTGGCTCAGTCACTGGTTGAGTGTCCTGCTCTTGATTTTGGCTCAGATCCTGATCTCACGGTTCATGAGATCACGCCCAACATTGGACTCTTAGCTGACAGTGCAGAGCCTTCTTGGGATTCTCTATTTCCTCTTTCTCTGCATCTCTCTTACTTGTGTTTTATTTCTCTCAGAATAAATAAATAAACAAACATTAAAAAAAAACACAAAAGACCCTCAGCTAATATCATCCTCATTGGGGAAAAACTGACAGCCTTTCCCCTATAGTCAGGAATAAGACGAAGATGTCCACTCTCACCATTACTATTTAACACAGTACTGGAAATCTTAGTCTCAGCAATCAGATGACAAAAGGAAATAAAAAGCATCCAAATGGACAAGGAAGAAGTCAAACTTTCACCATTTGCAGACATGATACTTTATGTAGAAAACCCCAAATACTCCACCAAAAAAATTGCTAGAAAACATGAATTTAGAAATGTTGCAGGATATAAAATCCACATACAGAAATCTCTTGCATTTCTATACACCAATAATGAAGCAGTAGAAAAAGAAATAAAGGAATTGATCCCATGTGCAATTGTACCAAAAACATTTAGATACCTAGGAATAAACCTAAACAAAGAGGTAAAAGATCTGTACTCTGAAAACTATAGAACACTTATGAAAGAAACTGAAAAGGACACAAAGAGGTGGAAAAGCATTCCATGCTTATGGATTAGAACAACAAACATTGTTAAAATGCCTATACTACCCAAAGCAATCTACAAATTCAATGCAATCCCCATCAAAATACCACCAGTATTTTTCACAGAGCCAGAACAAACAATCCTAAAATTTGTGTGGAACCACAGAAGATCCCGAATATCCAAAGCAATCCTGAAAACGAAAAACAAAACTGAAGGTATCATGAGTCTAGACTTTGAGCTGTATTATAAAGCTATAGTCATCAAGACAGTATGGTATTGGCAGAAAACAGACGTATAGATCAATGGAACAGAACAGAAAAACCAAGAAATGGACCCACAACTATATGGTCAACTAATCTTTGAAAAAGCAGGAAAGACAATGGAAAAAAAGACAGTCTCTTCAACAAATGGTGTCAATAAAACTGAACAGCAACATGCAGAAGAATGAAACTGGACCACTTTCTTACACCATACACAAAAATAAATTCAAAATGGATGAAAGAACTAAATGTGAGCCAGGAAACCATCAAAATCCTAGAGAACACAGGCAGCTTCTTTGACCTTGGCTGGAGCAACTTCTTACTAGACACATCACCAGAGGCAATGGAAACAAAAGCAAAAATGAACTACTGAAACTTAATCAAAATGAAAACCTTTTGCACAATAAAGGAAACAACCAACAAAACTAAAAGGTAACCTTCAGAATGGGGGAAGATATTTGCAAATGACATATCTGATAAAGGGTTAGTATCCAAAATATATAAAGAATGTATCAAACTCAAACACCCAAAAAACAAATAATCCAGTGAAGAAATGGGCAGAAGACATGAATAGACACTTTTCCAAAGAAGACATCCCAATGGCTAACAGGCACATGAAAAGATGCTCAACATCACTCATCATCAGGGAAATACAAATCAAAACCATGATGAGATATCACCTCACACCAGTCAAAATGGCTAAAATTAGTAACACAAGAAACAACAGGTGTTGGCAAGGATGCAGAGAAAGGGGAACTCTCTTGCACTGTTGGTGGGTATAAAAACTGATGCAGCCACTCTGAAGAACCGTATGGAGTTTCCTTAAAATGTTAAAAATAGAACTACCTCACATTCCTGCAACTGCACTACTCAGTATTTATGCAAAGGTTACAAAAATATAGATTATAAGCATTACATGCACCCCAATGTTTACAGCAGCATTATCAACAATAGCCAAGCTACAGAAAGAGCCCAAATGTCCATCAGCTGATAAATGAATAATGAAGACGTAATATCTTCAGCCATCAAAAAGAATGAAGTCTTGCCATTTGCAACAACATAGATGAAGCTAAGTGTATCATGCTAAGTGAAATAAGTCAGTCAGAGAAAGACAAATGCCATATGATTTCATTCATATGAGGAATTTAAGAAACAAAACAGATGAATATATGGGAGGGGGGAAATAGAGGGAGACAAAGCATGAAAGACTCTTAAATATAGAGACAGGGTTGATGGAGGGAGGTGGGTGGGTGATGGGATAGATGGGTGATGAGTATTAAGGAGGGCACTTGTTATGATGAGCACTGGGTGTTGTATGTAAGTGATGAATCACTGAATTCTACTCTTGAAACCAATATTGAACTGTATGTTGACTAACCAGAATTCAAATAAAAATTGGGGGAAAAAAGGAATAGTCAATAATATTGTAATAATGTTGTATAGTGACAGATGGTGTCTATACTTATCATGGTGAGCACTGAATAATGAAAATAATTGGGGAATCACTGTTTTATACCCAAAACTAATATAACATTGTATATCAACTATAATAACAATTTTTTAAATCATAATCCATCTATGTTTCTTATAGGAGACTCACTTTAGATACAAAGACACAAGTAGGTTGAAATTGAAATGACAAAATATTTCCTCCACAAATAGCAACAAAAAAGTGATGGGGTAGCTATACTAATATCAGGGAAAGAAGACTTTAACCCAAATAATTTTGCAACAGGCAAAATGAACATTTAGGTATTGATGAAGGGACTATCCTCCGAGAACATATAATGATAAATATATAAGCACATAATAAAAGAACATCAAAATAATAAGCAGGAAAAACTGACAGAACTGAAGAATGAAACAGACCATTCTAAAATAATATTTAGAGACTTCAAACCCACTTTCAAAAGTAATTAGAATAACTATTCAAAACATTAATAAGAAGGAACTTAACAATAAATTAGAGACCTAACAGACATACACAGAACACTTCAGCAAACAATAGCAGAATATATATTCTTCTAAAGTGCACATGAAACATTCTCCAGGATAGACCATATGGTAGGCCATAAAAAAGTGTCTAAATAATTTTTTAAAATCTAAAACACAAAATACCTTCTTTGATCACAAAAAAATTAACTAGAAATCAACAACAGGAGTTAAAATAAAAAATTCACATATGTGATAATTAAGCAATACACTCTTCAAAAACCAATGAGTAAAACAGGAAATCACAAGGGATATTAGAAATATGGTGAGATGAATTAAAATTAACAGACAATATATCAAAACTGAAGAGATGTAGCAAAAACTGCTCAGAGGGAAATTTAAAGCTGCAAATGCCTTCACTGAAAACAAGAGAAATCTCAGGTCAGTGATATAACTTTAAACATTAAAGACAGGATATTCTGGTTCCGGAAGATGGCGGCGTAGGAGGACGCTGGGCTCACCGCGCGTCCTGCTGATCACTTAGATTCCACCTACACCTGCCTAAAGAACCCAGAAAACCGCCAGAGGATTAGCAGAACGGAGTCTCCGGAGCCAAGCGCAGACGAGAGGCCCACGGAAGAGGGTAGGAAGGGCGGCGAGGCGGTGCGCGCTCCACGGACTGGCGGGAGGGAGCCGGGGCGGAGGGGCGGCTCGCCGGCCAAGCAGAGCCCCCGAGTCGGGCTGGCAAAAGCGGAGGGGCCGGACGGACTGTGTCCCGACAGCAAGCGCGACTTAGCGTCTGGGAGGTCAGAAGTTAACAGCTCTGCTCAGAAAGCGGGAAGGCTGGAGGACAAAGGGAGGGAGAGCTGCTGAGCCCCCGGACGGCAGAGCTCAGCTTGGCGGGGAACAAAGGCGCTCGCCAGCGCCATCTCCCCCGCCCATCCCCCAGCCAAAATCCCAAAGAGAACCAGTTCCTGCCAGGGAACTTGCTCGCTCCGCGCAAACACCCAACTCTGTGCTTCTGCGGAGCCAAACCTCCGGCAGCAGATCTGACTCCCTCCCGCTGCCACAGGGCCCCTCCTGAAGTGGATCACCTAAGGAGAAGCGAGCTAAGCCTGCCCCTCCCGCCCCCGTGCACCTTGCCTACCCACCCCAGCTAATACGCCAGCTCCCCAGCACCACAAGCCTGGCAGTGTGCAAGGAGACCAGACGGGCCACACCACCCCACAGTGAATCCCGCCCCTAGGAGAGGGGAAGAGAAGGCACACACCAGTCTGACTGTGGCCCCAGCGGTGGGCTGGGGGCAGACATCAGGTCGGACTGCGGCCCCGCCCACCAACTCCAGTTATACACCACAGCACGGGGGAAGTGCCCTGCGGGTCCTCACCACTCCAGGGACTGTCCAAAATGACCAAACGGAAGAATTCCCCTCAGAAGAATCTCCAGGAAATAACAACAGCTAATGAACTGATCAAAAAGGATTTAAATAATATAACAGAAAGTGAATTTAGAATAATAGTCATAAAATTAATCGCTGGGCTTGAAAACAGTATACAGGACAGCAGAGAATCTCTTGCCACAGAGATCAAGGGACTAAGGAACAGTCACGAGGAGCTGAAAAACGCTTTAAATGAAATGCAAAACAAAATGGAAACCACGACGGCTCGGATTGAAGAGGCAGAGGAGAGAATAGGTGAACTAGAAGATAAAGTTATGGAGAAAGAGGAAGCTGAAAGAAAGAGAGATAAAAAAATCCAGGAGTATGAGGGGAAAATTAGAGAACTAAGTGATACACTAAAAAGAAATAATATACGCATAATTGGTATTCCAGAGGAGGAAGAGAGAGGGAAAGGTGCTGAAGGGGTACTTGAAGAAATTATAGCTGAGAACTTCCCTGAACTGGGGAAGGAAAAAGGCATTGAAATCCAAGAGGCACAGAGAACTCCCTTCAGACGTAACTTGAATCGATCTTCTGCACGACATATCATAGTGAAACTGGCAAAATACAAGGATAAAGAGAAAATTCTGAAAGCAGCAAGGGATAAACATGCCCTCACATATAAAGGGAGACCTATAAGACTCGTGACTGATCTCTCCTTTGAAACTTGGCAGGCCAGAAAGGCTTGGCACGATATCTTCAGTGTGCTAAACAGAAAAAATATGCAGCCGAGAATCCTTTATCCAGCAAGTCTGTCATTTAGAATAGAAGGAGAGATAAAGGTCTTCCCAAACAAACAAAAACTGAAGGAATTTGTCACCACGAAACCAGCCCTACAAGAGATCCTAAGGGGGATCCTGTGAGACAAAGTACCAGAGACATCACTACAAGCATAAAACATACAGACATCACAATGACTCTAAACCCGTATCTTTCTATAATAACACTGAATGTAAATGGATTAAATGCGCCAACCAAAAGACATAGGGTATCAGAATGGATAAAAAAACAAGACCCATCTATTTGCTGTCTACAAGAGACTCATTTTAGGTCTGAGGACACCTTTAGATTGAGAGTGAGGGGATGGAGAACTATTTATCATGCTACTGGAAGCCAAAAGAAAGCTGGAGTAGCCATACTTATATCAGACAAACTAGACTTTAAATTAAAGGCTGTAACAAGAGAGGAAGAAGGGCATTATATAATAATTACAGGGTCTATCCATCAGGAAGAGCTAACAATTATAAATGTCTATGCGCCAAATACCGGAGCCCCCAGATATATAAAACAGTTACTCATAAACATAAGCAACCTTATTGATAAGAATGTGGTCATTGCAGGGGACTTTAACACACCACTTACAGAAATGGATAGATCATCTAGACACACAGTCAATAAAGAAACAAGGGCCCTGAATGATACATTGGCTCAGATGGACTTGACAGATATATTTAGAACTCTGCATCCCAAAGCAACAGAATATACTTTCTTCTCGAGTGCACATGGAACATTCTCCAAGATAGATCATATACTGGGTCACAAAACAGCCCTTCATAAGTTTACAAGAATTGAAATTATACCATGCATACTTTCAGACCACAATGCTATGAAGCTTGAAATCAACCACAGGAAAAAGTCTGGAAAACCTCCAAAAGCATGGAGGTTAAAGAACACCCTACTAACGAATGAGTGGGTCAACCAGGCAATTAGAGAAGAAATTAAAAAATATATGGAAACAAACGAAAATGAAAATACAACAATCCAAACGCTTTGGGACGCAGCGAAGGCAGTCCTGAGAGGAAAATACATTGCAATCCAGGCCTATCTCAAGAAACAAGAAAAATCCCAAATACAAAATCTAACAGCACACCTAAAGGAAATAGAGGCAGAACAGCAAAGGCAGCCTAAACCCAGCAGAAGAAGAGAAATCATAAAGATCAGAGCAGAAATAAACAATATAGAATCTAAAAAAACTGTAGAGCAGATCAACGAAACCAAGAGTTGGTTTTTTGAAAAAATAAACAAAATTGACAAACCTCTAGCCAGGCTTCTCAAAAAGAAAAGGGAGATGACCCAAATAGATAAAATCATGAATGAAAATGGAATTATTACAACCAATCCCTCAGAGATACAAACAATTATCAGGGAATACTATGAAAAATTATATGCCAACAAATTGGACAACCTGGAAGAAATGGACAAATTCCTAAACACCCACACTCTTCCAAAACTCAATCAGGAGGAAATAGAAAGCTTGAACAGACCCATAACCAGCGAAGAAATTGAATCGGTTATCAAAAATCTCCCAACAAATAAGAGTCCAGGACCAGATGGCTTCCCAGGGGAGTTCTACCAGACGTTTAAAGCAGAGATAATACCTATCCTTCTCAAGCTATTCCAAGAAATAGAGAGGGAAGGAAAACTTCCAGACTCATTCTATGAAGCCAGTATTACTTTGATTCCTAAACCAGACAGAGACCCAGTAAAAAAAGAGAACTACAGGCCAATATCCCTGATGAATATGGATGCAAAAATTCTCAATAAGATACTAGCAAATTGAATTCAACAGCATATAAAAAGAATTATTCACCATGATCAAGTGGGATTCATTCCTGGGATGCAGGGCTGGTTCAACATTCGCAAATCAATCAACGTGATACATCACATTAACAAAAAAAAAAGAAAAGAACCATATGATCCTGTCAATCGATGCAGAAAAGGCCTTTGACAAAATCCAGCACCCTTTCTTAATAAAAACCCTTGAGAAAGTCGGGATAGAAGGAACATACTTAAAGATCATAAAAGCCAGGTATGAAAAGCCCACAGCTAACATCATCCTCAACGGGGAAAAACTGAGAGCTTTTTCCCTGAGATCAGGAACACGACAGGGATGCCCACTCTCACCGCTGCTGTTTAATATAGTGCTGGAAGTTCTAGCATCAGCAATCAGACAACAAAAGG
Source organism: Neofelis nebulosa (assembly GCF_028018385.1). Taxonomy (NCBI): domain Eukaryota; kingdom Metazoa; phylum Chordata; class Mammalia; order Carnivora; family Felidae; genus Neofelis; species Neofelis nebulosa. The sequence goes on from NC_080800.1 coordinate 86,757,730, forward strand.
AAATCAAAGGCATCCAAATTGGCAAAGATGAAGTCAAGCTTTCGCTTTTTGCAGATGACATGATATTATACATGGAAAATCCGATAGACTCCACCAAAAGTCTGCTAGAACTGATACATGAATTCAGCAAAGTTGCAGGATACAAAATCAATGTACAGAAATCAGTTGCATTCTTATACACTAACAATGAAGCAACAGAAAGACAAATAAAGAAACTGATCCCATTCACAATTGCACCAAGAAGCATAAAATACCTAGGAATAAATCTAACCAAAGATGTAAAAGATCTGTATGCTGAAAACTATAGAAAGCTTATGCAGGTAATTGAAGAAGATATAAAGAAATGGAAAGACATTCCCTGCTCATGGATTGGAAGAATAAATATTGTCAAAATGTCAATACTACCCAAAGCTATCTACACATTCAATGCAATCCCAATCAAAATTGCACCAGCATTCTTCTCGAAACTAGAACAAGCCATCCTAAAATTCATATGGAACCACAAAAGGCCCCGAATAGCCAAAGTAATTTTGAAGAAGAAGACCAAAGCAGGAGGCATCACAATCCCAGACTTTAGCCTCTACTACAAAGCTGTCATCATCAAGACAGCATGGTATTGGCATAAAAACAGACACATAGACCAATGGAATCGAATAGAAACCCCAGAACTAGACCCACAAACGTATGGCCAACTCATTTTTGACAAAGCAGGAAAGAACATCCAATGGAAAAAAGACAGTCTCTTTAACAAATGGTGCTGGGAGAACTGGACAGCAACATGCAGAAGGTTGAAACTAGACCACTTTCTCACACCATTCACAAAAATAAACTCAAAATGGATAAAGGACCTGAATGTGAGACAGGAAACCATCAAAACCTTAGAGGAGAAAGCAGGAAAAGACCTCTCTGACCTCAGCCGTAGCAATCTCTTACTCGGCACATCCCCAAAGGCAAGGGAATTAAAAGCAAAAGTGAATTACTGGGACCTTATGAAGATAAAAAGCTTCTGCACAGCAAAGGAAACAACCAACAAAACTAAAAGGCAACCAACGGAATGGGAAAAGATATTTGCAAATGACACATCGGACAAAGGGCTAGTATCCAAAATCTATAAAGAGCTCATCAAACTCCACACCCAGAAAACAAATAACCCAGTGAAGAAATGGGCAGAAAACATGAATAGACACTTCTCTAAAGAAGACATCCGGATGGCCAACAGGCACATGAAAAGATGTTCAACGTCGCTCCTCATCAGGGAAATACAAATCAAAACCACACTCAGATACCACCTCACGCCAGTCAGAGTGGCCAAAATGAAGAAATCAGGAGACTATAGATGCTGGAGAGGATGTGGAGAGACGGGAACCCTCTTGCACTGTTGGTGGGAATGCAAATTGGTGCAGCCGCTCTGGAAAGCAGTGTGGAGGTTCCTCAAAAAATTAAAAATAGACCTACCCTATGACCCAGCAATAGCACTGCTAGGAATTTATCCAAGGGATACAGGAGTACTGATGCATAGGGGCACTTGTACCCCAATGTTTATAGCAGCACTCTCAACAATCGCCAAATTATGGAAAGAGCCTAAATGTCCATCAACTGATGAATGGATAAAGAAATTGTGGTTTATATACACAATGGAATACTACGTGGCAATGAGAAAGAATGAAATATGGCCTTTTGTAGCAACGTGGATGGAACTGGAGAGTGTGATGCTAAGTGAAATAAGCCATACAGAGAAAGACAGATACCATATGGTTTCACTCTTATGTGGATCCTGAGAAACGTAACAGAAACCCATGGGGGAGGGGAAGGGAAAAAAAAAAAAAAAAGAGGTTAGAGTGGGAGAGAGCCAAAGCATAAGAGACTGTTAAAAACTGAGAACAAACTGAGGGTTGATGGGGGGTGGGAGGGAGGGCAGGGTGGGTGATGGGTATTGAGGAGGGCACCTTTTGGGATGAGCACTGGGTGTTGTATGGAAACCAATTTGACAGTAAATTTCATATATTAAAAAAAAAAAATAAAAAAAAAATAAACTGTGATATTCTTTATAAAATAAAAAAAAAATAAACATTAAAGACAGAAAAAGAAGAGCAAATTAAACCCAAATATAGCAGAAAAGAAAATGAGATAATAAATATTAGAGCAGAGGTAAATTAAATAAAGAATAGAAAAATAATGAAGAGAATTAATGTAAAAAAATTGGTTCTTGGGAAAAATCAACAAAATTGGCAATGCTTTAGCTAGACTAACAACAACAACAAAGTTTCAAATTCTAATTCAGAGATACAAATGAGAAAATTACGATAAACCTGACAGAAATTAAAGGATTATGCAAGAATACTTATAAACAAATGTATCCCAACAAATAACAATCTAAATGAAATAGACAAATTTCTAGAAACACGTGAACTAATAACAAAACTGAGTTGAAAATAAATGGAAAATCTGAACAGAACAAGTGAAGCCATTGAATTAGTAACCAAAAGACTTCAAAGAAAAGCCCAGGACCAGTAGAACTAGATGGTTTCACTGGTGAATTCAACAAACAGTAAAAGAGAATGAATATCAATTCCTCTCAAACTCTTCCCAAAAATTATAAGAGGGAATACTTCCTAACTCATTCCATGAAGCTAGCATTATCCTGATACAAGAGCTAGATAAAACACCACAAGAAAATAAAATCATAGACCAATATCCTTTTTAATATAAATGCAAACCCTCAACAAAATACAAGCAAACTAAATCCAACAGAAGCATATCAAAAGTGAGATTTAGGGGCGCCTGGGTGGCTCAGTCAGTTTAGCATCCCATCTCAACTCAGGTCATGATCTCACAGCTCATGGGTTTGAGCCCTGTGTCAGGCTTTCTGCTGTCGGCATGGAGCGTGTTTCCGATCTTCTGTCTCCCTCTCTCTCTGCCCCTAACCCACTCTTGCTGATCTTTCCCAACAAAAAAATAATGATAAACACTCTTTTAAAAAGTGAGATTTATCCCAGGAATGCAAGAGTAGTTTGATATGCAAAAATCAATCAGTAGTATACCACACAAATAGTGCCTACTTTTGCCACTTCTATTCATTGCACTAGGAGCTCTAGTCAGATATTAGAAGGGAAATAAAAGGCAACCTAATGGGGAAAAAAAGGCAAAACTATATTTGCATATGACATGATATTATATATTTTAAAAATTAAACAATTCACAAATAAAACTATTAGAGATAATAAATTCAGCAAGTTGCAGAATACAAAAATTAGTTTTATTTCTTTTTTAAAATTTTTTAACATTTATTCATTTTTTGAGAGACAGAGTGAGACACAGAGTATGAGTGGGAGAGGAGCAGACAGAGAGGGAGACACAGAATCTAAAGTAGGCTCCAGGCTCTGAGATGTCAGCACAGAGCCCGATGCGGGGCCCAAACTCACGAACTGTGAGATCATGACCTGAGCCGAAGTTGGACACTTAACCGACTGAGCCACCCAGGCACCCCAAATTAGTTTTATTTCTATATGCTTGCAATGCACAATCCAAAAGGAAATTCAGCAAGCAATTCCATTTACAATAGCATCAGAAGGAACACAATTCTTAGGATTAAATTTAGCCAATGAAGGGCAAGATTTGTGCACTGAAAACTACAGAACATTGCTGAACTAAAGTTCTAAATAATAGGAAGGACATCTAAGTTTGTAGATTGGAAAAAAATATTTCAACTGTCCCTAAATTAATCTATAGATTCTATGCAACCCTCATCAAAATTTTGTGGCCATTTTTGTAGAAATGAACAAGCTGGTACTAAAGTTCATATGGATTTGTAAGTAACCCCAAATAGCAAAAACAACCTTGATAAAGAAAAATAAACATGGAGGAATCACATTTCCCAATTTTAAAACTTTTTACAAAGCTACAGTAATCAAAGCACTATGGTACTGGCATAAAGACAGACATATAGATTTATGGTCAATTGATTTTCAACAAGGGTGCCAAGAACATTTAGTGGGAAGAAATAGTCTCTTTAACAAATGGTGCTAAGACAACTGCATATTAACATGCAAAAGAATAAAATTCAATCTTACCTCACACCAGACACAAAAATTAACTGAAAATAGGACAAAGAGGTAAACCCATAAACTCTTACATGAAAACACAGGAATACATGCTCGTGGCCTTAGATTTGGCAGTGTTTTTTTGGAAAAGACACCAAAAGCACAAGCAATAAGAGAATAAATTGACCTTCATCAAAATTAAAAACTTTTATGCATCAAGGGTCACTTTTTTTTTTTTTTTAATTTTTTTTTCAACGTTTTTTATTTATTTTTGGACAGAGAGAGACAGAGCATGAACGGGGGAGGGGCAGAGAGAGAGGGAGACACAGAATCGGAAACAGGCTCCAGGCTCCGAGCCATCAGCCCAGAGCCTGACGCGGGGCTCGAACTCACGGACCGCGAGATCGTGACCTGGCTGAAGTCGGACGCTTAACCGACTGCGCCACCCAGGCGCCCCAAGGGTCACTTTTAAGAAAGTGAAAATGCAACCTACAGAACAGGAGAAAATACTTGCAAATCATATATCCAATAAGGGTCTATCAGCCAGAATATAGAAACAGCTCTTACAACTCAACAACACCTACTAGAAAGGCTGTAACTATGAAAGCAGAAAATAACCAGTGTTGGCATAGCTGTGGAGAAATCAGAGCATTCATGTACTGCTGATGGGAATATAAAGTGGTGTAGGTACTCTCAAAAACATTTTGGCTGCTTTTCAATAAGTTGAATATAAAACTACCATTATGACTCTGCAATTTATTTCTGAGGTACATGCTCAAAAGTGTTATAATAGATTTTTCCCCCCAAGATCTTATTTAAATCCAATTTAGTTAATGTATAGTGTAGTATTGGTTTTAGGAGTAGAATTTAGTAATTCATCACTTACATATAACACCCAGCACTCACCACAACAAGTATTCTCATTAATGCCCATCAACCATTAAGGCTGTCCCCCCACCATCAAATAAAAATTTGTATATATGTTCATAGTAAAACTATTCACAATAGCTACAAATGGAAAGAACCCAAATGTCCATCAATTGATGGATGCATAAACAAAAGTATTATATCCATACAACAGAATGTTATTCAGCCATAAAAAGAGGAACATAGCACTGATCCATGTTACAACATGGGTAAACCTTGAATATATGACAAATGAATCCAGATCAAAAGACAATATATTGTAAAAAACAAAAGACAATATATTGTATGATTCCATTTTGACATATCTAGAATAGGCAAATCCATAGAAACAGAAAGCAGATTAGTGGTTGCCAAGTGCCGGGGAAGGAAGATATGGAGATACAGGTATATGGGGTTTTCTTTTGGGGGGATAAACATATGCTGGAACTAGATAATGGTGATAGTTGTACAACACCGTGGATGTACTAAATGTGCAGTGTACACTTTAAAATGATTAAACTAGTATATTTTATGTTATGTATTTAACCACAATAGAAAAGCATATAGTCTTTTGAAACAAGTATACTCAGCAAAGGAATAAAAGTTAAAGCACCAAATTAAAATTCTTTTACAAATGAGATGCTTTAAAAAAATTTGTAAATATTTTATTTTTTTAAAGCAGTTTTAGGCTTACAGAAAAAAAAATGATTAGAAAATACAGAGTTCCCATATACTCCCTCTCCTCTGCCCTCAGTTTCCATTACTATTAGTATCTTACATTAGTGTTATAGTCATTAGAGGTGATGAACCAATATATTGACACATTATTATTAACAAAATCTACAGTTTATGTTAGGTTTCACTCTTTATGTTTGTACTGCTGTATAGGTTTTGCTAAATATATAATGTCATGTGTCCACCTTTACATTATCATACAAAACAGCTTCAGTATTCTGAAACTCAAGTCTCTGTGCTCTATCTATTCAACCTCACCCTTTTATCCCCCTCCTACCTGCGAAGTCCTAATAACCACTAATCTTTTCATTCACGGTCTAGTTTTGATTATTCCAGAATATCATATAGTTGGAATCATACAGCTTTTCAGAGTGCTTTCTTTTCCTTAGTTATATATTTTTTTTATTCCGTAAGACTTTATTTTTTCGAGTAGTTTTAGTTTCACAACAAAATTGGGGAAAAGATACAGAGATTTCCAATATATTTTCTGCCCCCACATATGCATAGCTTCCCTCATTATCAACATCCCCCAATAATAGTGGGACATTAATTACCACTGATGAACCTACATTGACAATTCACTATCACCCAAAGTCCATGGTTTACCTTGGTAGGAGTCACTCTTGGTGTTGTACATTCTATGGATTTGGACAAATATATACTGACATGTAACCCATCGCTATAGCATCATACAGAGCATTTTCAGTGCCCTAAAAACCCTCTGTGTTCTGCCTATTCATCCCTCTCCTCAGCCCCAATCCTGGGCCACTACTGATCTTTTTGCTCTCTCCATATTTTTCCTCTTCCAGAATGTTATATAGTTGGAATCAAATGGTAGTCTTTTTTCAGATTTGCTTCTTTTACTCACTATTATGTGATAAGTTTCCTCCATATCTTTTCATGGCTTAATAGCTCATTTCTTTCTATCACTGCATAATATATACTTATAAAGATATACCACACTGTTTATCCATCCACCTAGTAGTTTACAGTAAGACATAAACTCAGTAGTGGGAGTCCTCCAACTTTGTTTTTTAATATTGTATTGTACTGCACTGACTCTATAGATCAAGTTGTAAAGAACTTATATCATAACAATACTAAGTCTTCCTATCATTGAATATGAAATATTTTTCCATTCATTTAGATCCTTTAAGTAAATGAAAGGAATTACTCATCATCGTTTTGTAGCTTTCCTCATATAAATCTTATACGTATATTGTTAGGTTATACATAAGTGCTTCATTTTTGGTGATAATATAAATGGTGAGTGTTTTTAATTTTAAATTCCAATTGTTCACTGTTGGTATATATGTGTTGCTATGCTGACACATATTAAACTTGTATCCTGTAATTTTGCTATAATCACTTAAGAGGTGTATGAAGATGTTGTTGTTGATTTTTTGGAATTTTTAATTCATTTTCTTGTCTTATTGCATTAATTAGGACTTCTGTTATAATGCTATTAGGAATGGTGAAAAGGTACATTCTTGCCTTTTTCCTGATCTTAGGGGGAAAATATTTAGTTTCTCACTATTTAAAAAAATTTTTTTTTTACATTTATTTATTTCTGAGAAACAGAGTGAGACAAAGCGTTAGTGGGGGAGGGGCAGAGAGAGAAGGAGACACAGAATCTGAAGCAGGCTCCAAGCTCTGAGCAAGCAGTCAGCACAGAGCCTTATGCAGGGCTCAAACCCACAAACTGTGAGATCATGACCTGAGCCGAAGTCCAACGCTCAACCGACTGAGCCACCCAGGCACCCCAGTTTCTATTAAACATTATCTGAGCTATAGGCATATTTTTTTGGTAAATATTCTTTATTGAATTGAGAAATTTCCCCTTTATTCTAAGTATCCTGAGGATTCTTTTTATCATGAATGGGTGTCAGGTTTTGTAAATTCTTTGTTGAAATATATTGATATATAATCATATGATTTTTCTTCATTAGCCTGCTAGTGTAATGCATTACATTAATTGATTTTTTAATGTTGAACCAGCCTTGCATACCTAGAATAAATTTCACTGGTCATGATATATAATTTATACACTATTAGATTCCATTTGCTAATAATTTTTTGAGAATTTTAACATTGCGAGATTAGATATATTGGTATGTAGTTTTCTATCTTGTTAATCTTTGTCTGGTTTGAGTATTATGGTAATGATGGCCTATAGAGTGAGTTAGGAAGAAACATTAAAACATGACTCTGAGGGGGTGCTCAAGTATGTAAAGGACAGAATTAAGAAAATTATAACTTAAATGTAAAAAGAGTAAAGAGACTCAAGAAAGCAAAGTCTCAATACTTCACCTGACGCAGTATAACATTGGTACTTGTATGCTGTGAAAAGTTTTGCCTCTATATATTGCAATACTTTGAACAACCACTAAGAAGGTAATAAAAAGAGGGGTGCCTGGGTGGTTCATTCGGTTAAGCGTCCGACTTTGGCTGAGGTCATGATCTCACGGTTCGTGAGTTCAAGCCCTGTATTGGGTTCTGTGCTAACAGCTCAGAGCCTGGAGCCTGCTTCGAATTCTGTGTCTCCCTCTCTATCTGCCCCTCCCATGCACATGCTCTGTCTCTCTTTGCCTCAAAAATAAATAAACATTAAAAAAAAAGAAAATTGCTGAAAAAATTGCATGTAAAAAAAGAGGGTGATAAAAAGAAATATACTAAAAATGAGTAAATGAATACAGAATCCTAAAACATGTTCACATAACCCAAAGAAAGGCAAAAAAGAGGAAACAAACAGAAAACAAGTAATAAAGGCAGACATAAAACCTAACAAACACTGTATCATAATCCTTAAAAGTAAATGATCTAAATTCACAAATTATAAGACAGATTGACAGAATGGATAAAAAAAAATCATGATCTAACAATATTCTTTCTGTGAGAAACTCCTTTTAAATACAACGATGTCTGATAGGTTGAAAGTAAAAATATGGAAAGACATACTACATAAGCATTAATTTTAAATTATTAATTTAAATTATTTTAATTATTAATTTTAAATAGCTAATTAGTTAAAGTAGGCTTCAGGTCAAAGAAATTACTAGAGTAAAGAGGGATTTTACATAATGACATAAGGATCAATCCACAAACAAGACATGAGTTTAATTGCGTGTACACCAAACAAGAGACCCTCAAAACAAAAAAGAAGCAAAAACTGATAAAGCTGAAAAAATATAAATGGTCCCCAAATTACAATGCTTTGACTTACAATTTTCAACTTTATACACATTCAAATATATACTTCAAATTTTGAATTTTAATATTTTACAAGGTTGGCAATATGTGGTACGACATTCTGTCAAGATGCTAAGCAGTGATAGCTAGCCACAGTTCCTGGTCAGGCACACAATCACAAGGATAAACAACTGATACACTTACAACTTTTCTGTACCCACATAACCATTCTGTTTTGCACCTTCAGTGTAGTATTCTGTAAATTACATTTGGTATTCAACACATTGTTATAAAATATTATATTAGATTATTCTATGCAACTGAAGGCTCATATTAGTGCTCTGAGCACGTTTAAGGTGGACTAGGCTAAGCTATGATGTTTGATATATTAGGTGTATTAAATGCATTTTCAACTTACATTGGGTTTATTGGGACATAACCCCAGAAGTCAAGAAAATTTGTAGACAAATTCACAATTATAGTTGGAGAATTCAAAACATCACGATCTCAGCACCTGGTAAAATTAACAGAAAATCAGTAAAAATACAGAAGAACTGCCTAACACTATCAGTAGCATGACCTAATTAAAATCTACATAACAATCCACCCCCAAACAGCAGAATACACATTTTTTCAAGCATCCATGAAATACTCATCAAGATATATTATGTCAAGGCTATAAAATAAACTTTAAAATATTGAAATAATATAGAATATGTTCTATAAATATAATGTGATGTAACTAGTAACCAACAACTAGGAGGAACTCTCCAAATACTAGGATATTAATCAACAGATTTCTAAATAATCCAAGAGTCAAAGATGAAGACTAAAAAAAAAAATCTTAAAAATGGAAATACAATATATCAAAATATGTAGGATACAACTAAAAGACTGCTGAGAAGGAAAGTTATATCACTAAATGCTCATATTGAAATAGAATATCTTAAATCAATTATCTAAATTCCTATATCAATCAATTAAAACATATAGCTCAAAATATACCCAAAGAAACAGAAAGAAGCCAGATGCCTGGATGGCTCAGTCAGTTGAGTGTCCGACTTCAGCTCAGGTCATGATCTCACGGTTCGTGAGCTCAGGCCCTGCATCAGGCTCTGTGCTGACAGCTCAGAGCTTGGAGCCTGCTTCAGATTCTGCCTCTCCCTCTCTCTCTGCCCCTCCCCCACTCACACTCTTTCCCTCTCTCAAAAATAAATAAACATTTTTTAAAAAGAAACAGAGGGAAATAATAATGATGTAAACTTAAATCAATTAAATTAAAAACAGGCAGAATACAGAAAAAATCAAATAAACAGAAAACTGTCTCTGAAAAAAAACACTAAAATTGATAAAACTCTAAAAATGACAAAGATAAAAAGAAAACACGAAACTCCAATATCAAGAGCTAAATTGAATATATTGCTACAGATTCTATAACCATTATAGGATAATAGTGGAATACTACAGATAATTCATAGTCATAAATTCAGCAACTTAAAAGAAAGAGACAAATTCTTCAAAAACCAAAACCTACCTAAAAATAACTGAGATAAAACAGGTAATCTGAATAACTTTATAACAATAAAAAATTTGAATGTATAATTGAGAGCTCCCAAGGAGGAAATTCATACCCAGATGGTCTCAACTGTGTAATTCTAAGAAGCATTTCACAAAAAACTCCGATTTTACATAATTTGTTCTTGAAAATAGAAGAGGGAACACATTCAAGCTCATTTTTAAGACCGCTACTACTCTGACACTAAAACCAGACAAAGATAGTACGGAAAAAGAAAAATGCAGATTAATACCACTAATAATCTTTGATATAACAATCCTCAATGAAATAATAGCAAATCAATTTCCATAATGTGTAAAAACAATAGTACACCATTACCAAGTGGGATTTATTTCAGGTATGCAAGCCAGATCAACATTTGAAAACCAATCAACGTAACCTACCATATCAACAGGATAAAGGAGAAAAATCATGTGATCATATCATCTGACACAGAAAAACAATCTAAAAAAATTCAATACCCATTGATAATAAAACCTTTCAACAAGTTATGAATAGTGGATAATTTCCTCAGCAAGATAAAGAACATCTACAGGATACCCACAGATTACATAAGGTTATGGGTGAAATAGTAAATGCTTTTATCCTAAGCTAGGGAGTAAGTTAAGAATACTCTCACATTTTTATTTGACATAGTACAAAGTGGGGGGAGGAATAACATGAGTATAGATTGGAAAAGGGGAAATAAACATGTCCCTAACTGTGAATGAAATGACTGTCTATGTACAAAACCTCATGTGACCTAGAAACAAGGACCTAGAAAAAAATACTTCCTTTCAGAAATATTTGCTTATAGAATACAAGATCAAGGCAAAAGTAGAAAATGAATTTCTATATACTCACAATGAACATATAGAAACCAAATTAAATATATAATACCATGTATAAAGTCTCTAAAGGAAATTAAATACCTATTATTCTAACACCAGCAAGGACAGATACCACAAATTAAGTACTCAGTCCTCCAGAAGACTGCTCTCACTTCAGACATTAATTAAACTTTGGAGTCTCTAGGTCATCTGTAGGTCTTATCAACTAGCAACAAATTTGGGGGTTCCCATGATGGACTCAGGTTTCATAATTCACCACAATGACTCATAGAATTTACGAATATACTTATAGTTTTATCATAAATGATATAATCAGGAGGACTAACCAAATGAAGAGACATACAGGGTCTGGGAGGGTCATGAATGCAGAACAGGAGTTGCCCTTACCCATGGAATCAGGGCATGTCATCCTCCCAGCACACTGATGTGTTCACTAACCAGAAAGATCTACCAAGCCTCAGTGCCCAAAGTTTTTATTGGGGTTTCATCACATAAGTATGATTGATTGAACCACTGGCCACATGATCAAATTCAATCTCTAGACCCCTCCACTCTCTAGAGGTCAGACTAGCTTAAAGCCTAACCTTCTAATCACACGGCTGGTCTTTCGGGTGCCCATCCCCCAACCCAAATCATCTTGTCAGCAAAACTTCAGTTGTTATCCAAGGGGGCTCATGAATAACAATGGCATCCTATCACTTGGGAAATAATAAGGATTTTAGAAGCTCTGTGCCAGAAATCTGGAACAAAAAACAAACAAATTCATCATGTAAAAGGCCACACACTGATCTATGGCCACAAGTTCCTTATGGCAAAATGATAATACCTGTCTGAATATCTACATTTGGTGTAGCATTTATATAACAGATAAAACAATAGTACCAATATAAATATGCCTAACCTTTGTAGAATGTAGTGTGGAGTAAGAACAGAAGGCTTTTGATATAGGAAGATGGCGGCGTGGAAGGATGCTGGGCTCACCTCAACCTGCTGATCACTCAGATTCCACCCACACCTGCCTAAACAACCCAGAAAACCGCCAGAAGACTAGCAGAACGGACGTTCTGGGGCCAAACATAGACAAGAGGCCAATGGAAAAGGGTAGGAAGGGCAGAGAGGCAGTGCATGGTACACAGACTGGCAGGAGAGAGCCGGGACAGTGGAGGGCCAGCCTGCCAGGCAAGTCAGAGCCCCCGAACTTTGGCTTGCAAAAGCGGAGGGGCCAGACTCCAGGAGTTCTGACAGCCAGCGGGACTTAACATCTGAAATGTTCAGTGTCAACAGCTCTGCTCTAGGAGAGTAGGGAAGGTGAGAGGACACCAGGAGGGAGGGTTGTTGAGCCCTGGAAGACAGAGCTCAGCTCAGCAGGGGAACAAAGACACTGGCAAGTAGCATTTCCCTCTCCCATTCCCCAGCCGAAAATCCAAAGGGAACCAGTTCCTATCACCGAACTTGCTTGCAAGGTGCTTCTCTGGATCCATCCCTCCCACCAGCCTCCCTCCTGGTGCTGCAGGGCCCCTCCCGCAGGGGGCCACCTAATGCAAAGCAAGCTAAGCCTACCCCTCCCGCCCCTATGCACCTTGTAGATCCACCCCGGCTAATAAGCCCTTGGTCAGATCCCATCGAAGAAACACCACGAGCCTGGCACTGTGCAAGTAGCCCAGACAGGGACCACACCACTCCACAGTGAGTCCTTCGCCTGGGAGAGAGGAAGATAAGGTACACACCAGTCTAATGTGGCCCCAGCAGTGGTGGGGGGCAGATACCAGGTCTGACTGCGGGCCCGCCCACCAATGCAAGTTACTCCAGACAGCACAGGGGAAGAGCCCTGCAGTTCCCTGCCACTCCAGGGACTATCCAAAGTGATGAAACAGAAGAATTCTCCTCAAAAGAAACTCCAGGAAGTAGTGACAACTAATGAACTGATCAAAAACGATTTAAGCAATGTAACAGAAAATGAATTTAAAATAATAGTCACAAAATTAATAGCTGGGCTTGAAAAAACTATAGAGGAGAGCAGAGAATCTGTTACTACAGAGATCAAAGGACTAAGAAGCAGTCAGGAGGAGCTAAAAATGCTATAAATGAGGTACAAAATAAGATGGAGGTGACCACAGCTCGGATTGAAGAGGCAGAGGAGAGAATAGGTGAATTAGAAGATAAAATTATGGAAAAAGAGGAAGCTGAGAAAAAGAGAGATTAAAAAATACAGGGGTATGAGGGGACAATTAGAGAACTAAGTAACACAATAAATGTAATAATATACGCATAATTGGGATTCCAGAGGAGGAAGAGAGAGGGAAAGGTGCTGAAGGTGTACTTGAAGAAATCATAGCTGAGAACTTCCCTGATCTGGGGAAGGAAAAAGGCACTGAAATCCAAGAGGCACAGAGAACTCCCTTTGGACAGAACTTGAATCGATCTTCTGCACAACATATCACAGTGAAACTGGCAAAATACAAGGATAAAGAGAAAATTCTGAAACCAGCTAGGGATAAACAGGCTCTAACTTACAAAGGGAGACCCATAAGAGTAGTGGCAGACCTATCTACTGAAACTTGGCAGGCCAGAAAGGAATGGCAGGAAATCAATGTGATGAACAGAAAAAATAATGCAGCCGAGAATCCTCTATCCAGCAAGTCTGTCATTCAGAATAGGAGAGATAAAGGTTTTCCCAAACAAACAAAAACTGAAGGAATTTGTCACCACTAAACCAGCCCAAGAAGAGATCCTAAGGGGGGATTCTGTCAGTGAAATGTTGCAAGGACCACAAAGTACCAGAGACATCACGACAAGCATGAAACCTACAGACATCACAATGACTCTAAACCCATATCTTTCTATAATAACACTGAATGTAAATGGACTAAATGCTCCAACCAAAAGACATAGGGTATGAATGGTTAAAAAAAACATGACCCATCTATTTGCTATCTACAAGAGACTCAGTTTAGACCTAAGGTCACCTTCAGATTGAAAGTAAGGGGATGGAGAACCATCTGTCATGCTACTGGAAGTCAAAAGAAAGCTGGAGTAGCCACACTTATATCAGACAAACTAGACTTTATTTTTTTTTTTTTTTAATTTTTTTTTTCAACGTTTTTTATTTATTTTTGGGACAGAGAGAGACAGAGCATGAACGGGGGAGGGGCAGAGAGAGAGGGAGACACAGAATCGGAAACAGGCTCCAGGCTCCGAGCCATCAGCCCAGAGCCTGACGCGGGGCTCGAACTCACGGACCGTGAGATCGTGACCTGGCTGAAGTCGGACGCTTAACCGACTGCGCCACCCAGGCGCCCCAAACTAGACTTTAAATTAAAGGCTGTAACAAGAGATGAAGAAGGGCATTATATAATAATTACAGAGTCTATCCATCAGGAAGAACTAACAATTATAAACGTCTATGCGCCGAATACGGGAGCCCCCAAATATATAAAACAATTAATCACAAACATAAGCAACCTTATTGATAAGAATGTGGTAATTGCAGGGGACTTTAACACCCCATTTACAACAATGGATAGATCATCTAGACACAGGATCAATAAAGAAACAAGGGCCCTGAATGATACACTGTATCAGATGGACTTGACAGATATATTTAGAACTCTGCATCCCAAAGCAACAGAATATACTTTCTTCTCGAGTGCACATGGAACATTGTCCAAGACAGATCACATACTGGGTCACAAAACAGCCCTTCATAAGTATACAAGAATTGAGATCATGACATGCATACTTTCAGACCACAATGCTATGAAGCTTGAAATCAACCACAGGAAAAAGTCTGCAAAACCTCCAGAAGCATGGAGGTTAAAGAACACCCTACTAAAGAATGAATGGGTCAACCAGGCAATTAGAGAAGAAATTTAAAAATATATGGAAACAAGTGAAAATGAAAAGACAACTCTCCAAATGCTTTGGGATGCAGCGAAGGCAGCCCTGAGAGTAAAATACATAGCAATCCAGGCCTATCTCAAGAAACAAGAAAAATCCCAAATACAAAATCTAGCACCACACCAAAGGAAATAGAGGCAGAACAGCAAAGACACCCCAAACCCAGCAGAAGAAGAAAAATAATATATTAAGATCAGAGCAGACATAAACAATATAGAATCTAAAGAAACTGTAGAGCAGATCAATGAAACCAAGAGTTGTTTTTTTGAAAAACTAAACAAAATTGATAAACCTCTAGCCACGCTTCTCAAAAAGAAAAGGGAGATGATCCAAATAGATAAAATCACGAATGAAAATGGAATTATTACAACCAATCCCTCAGAAATACAAGCAATTATCAGGGAATACTATGAAAAATTATATGCCAACAAACTGGACAACCTGGAAGAAATGGATGAATTCCTAAGCACCCACACACTTCCAAAACTCAAACAGGAAGAAATAGAAAACTTGAACAGACCCATAACCAGTGAAGAAATTGAATCAATCATCAAAAACCTCCCAAGAAATAAGAGTCCAGGACCAAATGGCTTCACTGGGGAATTCTACCAGACATTTAAAGCAGAGATAATACCTATCCTTATCAAGCTGTTGCAAAAAATAGAAAGGGAAAGAAATGTCCCAGACTCATTCTATGAATTCAGCATTACCTTGATTCCCAAACCAGACAGAGACCCAGCAAAACAAAACTACAGACCAATATCCCTGATGAATATGGATGCAAAACTTCTCAACAAGATACTAGCAAATCGAATTCAACAGCATATAGAAAGAATTATTCACCATGACCAAGTGGGATTCATTCCTGGGATGCAGGGCTGGTTCAACATTTGCAAGTTAATCAATGTGATACATCACTTTAATAAAAGATAAGAACCATATGATCCTGTCAATCGATGCAGAAAAGGCTTTTGACAAAATTCAGCATCCTTTCTTAATAAAAACCCTCAAGAAACTCGGGATACAAGCAACATACTTAAACATCATAAAAGCCATTTATGAAAAGCCCACAGCTAATATCATCCTCAATGGGGAAAAACCGAGAGCTTTCCTCCTGAGATCAGGAACACGAAGGGATGTCCGCTCTCACTGCTGTTGTTTAGCATAGTGTTGGAAGTTCTAGCATCAGCAATCAGACAACAAAAGGAAATCCAAGGCATCAAAATTGGCAAAGATGAAGTCAAGCTTTCACTTCTTTCAGAAGACACGACACTATACATGGAAAACCTGAAAGACTCCATCCAAAAACTTCTAGAACTAGTACATGAATTCAGCAAAGTTGCAGGATACAAAATTAATGTACAGAAATCAGTTGCATCCTTATACACTAATAATGAAGCAACAGAAAGACACATAAATAAACTGATCCCATTCACAATTGCGCCAAGAATCATAAAATACCTAGGAATAAACCTAACCAAAGATGTAAAAGGTCTGTATGCTGAAAACTATAGAAAGCTTATGAAGGAAATTGAAGAAGATATAAAGAAATGGAAAAACATTCTGTGCTCAATGATTGGAAGAATAAATATTATTAAAATGTCAATACTACCCAAAGCAATCTACACATTCAATGCAATCCCAATCAAAATTGCACCAGCATTCTTCTCCAAACTAGAACAAGCAATCCCAAAATTTGCATGGAACCACAAAAGACCCCGAATAGCCAAAGTAATATTGAAGAAGAAGACCAAAGCAGGAGGTATCCCAATCCCAGACTTTAGCCTCTACTACAGAGCTGTAATCATCAAGAAAGCAAGGTACTGGCACAAAACCAGACACAGAGACCAATGTAATAGAAT
This sequence comes from Neofelis nebulosa, assembly GCF_028018385.1. Lineage (NCBI taxonomy): Eukaryota > Metazoa > Chordata > Mammalia > Carnivora > Felidae > Neofelis > Neofelis nebulosa. The sequence goes on from NC_080800.1 coordinate 86,774,765, forward strand.
AGAGACTTCATAATTGGACCCACAAAAGTATGGCCAACTAATCTTTGACAAAGCAGGAAAGGATATCCAATGGAAAAAGACAGTCTCTTTAACAAATGGTGCTGGGAGAACTGGACAGCAACATGCAGAAGAATGAATCTAGACCACTTTCTTACACCATTCACAAAAATAAACTCAAAGTGGATAAAGGACCTGAATGTGAGACAGGAAACCATTAAAACCCTAGAAGAGAAAGCAGGAAAAAAACCTCTTTGACCTCAACAGCAGCAATTTCTTACTTGACACATCCCCAAAGGCAAGGGAATTAAAAGCAAAAATGAACTATTAGGACCTCATGAAGATAAAAAGCTTCTGCACAGCAAAGGAAACAATCAACAAAACTAAAAGGCAACCAACAGAATGGGAAAAGATATTTGCAAATGACATATCACACAAAGGGCTAGTATCCAAAATCTATAAAGAACTCACCAAACTCCACACCAGAAAAACAAATAATTCAGTGAAGAAATGGGCAGAAAACATGAATAGACACTTCTCTAAAGAAGACATCCAGATGGCCAACAGGCACATGAAAAGATGCTCAACGTCGCTCCTCATCAGGGAAATACAAATCAAAACCACACTCAGATATCACCTCATGCCAGTCAGAGTGGCCAAAATGAAGAAATCAGGAGACTATAGATGCTGGAGAGGATGTGGAGAAACGGGAACCCTCTTGCACTGTTGGTGGGAATGCAAACTGGTGCAGCCGCTCTGGAAAACAGTGTGGAGGGTCCTCAAAATTAAAAATAGATCTACCCTATGACCCAGCAATAGCACTGCTAGGAATTTACCCAAGGGATACAGGAGTGCTGATGCATAGGGGCACTTGTACCACAATGTGTATAGCAGCACTTGCAACAATAACCAAATTATGGAAAGAGCCTAAATGTCCATCAACTGATGAATGGATAAAGAAATTGTGGTTTACATACACAATGGAATACTACTTGGCAGTGAGAAAGAATGAAATATGGCCTTTTGTAGCAACCTGGATGGAACTGGAGAGTGTTATGCTAAATAAAATAAGTCATACAGATAAAGACAGATATTATGTTTTCAATCTTATGTGGATGTTGAGAAATTTAACAGAAGACCTTGCGGGAAGGGAAGAAACAAAAAAGTTAGAGAGGGAGGAAGCCAAACCATAAGAGACTCTTAAAATCCGAGAATAAACTGAGGGTTGATGCGAGGTTGAGGGGAAAGTGTGTGAGGAGGGCACCTGTTGGGATGAGCACTGGGTGTTGTATGGAAACCAATTTGACAATAAATTTCATATTTAAAAAAAAGAACAGAAGACTTTTAACTCAATTTCCCAGTACATTTAACTATCAGTATCAGTATTATAGTCTTACCAACACACCTGAAATATGGTAGATGTAAACACCCCTTCCACCTACAAAAAAACAGAGTTAAAAAATGTTGGTACATTACTAGAGTCTCACTCAGTCATTAATAATTAGTCAAGTCCATATGACCAAAATGTCTTCCATAGTGAGGCCACAAGTTTTACAGGTTTCCATTTGATGTGATCAGTTCCTAAAACAGGAGTGGTTTCAGCAATATATGGCTTTCAGGCATCTGGTATAACTGAATTAGAAGACAATATTATCTCTTGCTCTGAGCTTCTTTCAAAGTATTAATGCAATATTGAACTTCCTTTTTGCATAGCACATTTATGCCTTCCTTTCACCTTCAGCTGCTATTCCTCTTTCTCTCCATTTATACCCAAACTTTTCCATCTTTGGAAGGGATATCATGTTTGGTCAGTGCACTGGTCTAGATTGTAGGCAGCAATGCTACTGAAACAACTGCCTGTCAGTGCATTCCTGTTGTTATAGAGTAGGGTTACATAGGTACAGAACTAGTGGGCCATCTACCTCTCACCAGTATAGCTGCATTCATTGTTAACCGCAATTCCACCAGATCGAACAAAGATTCAACCCACTCTATCAGGCATTTAGGGAACTGTCCAAGTGGCAAAAGAACCTGGTACATTCTCAGGTAGTTAGTTCCCAAAAGTCAGTCTTAGGGAAAAAGTCTACCTGGTCATGAATATGCTGAGTAGTCCTCAGAATTTCCCCAGTAGCATAGTCCCGAACATCCCATTTGCATGTTAGTATCGAACTCTTTTGAGCATTGTCTTCCCCACTAGAATATTTCTGACACTACCTAAGATATTATGTGTATTTCAGGTCTGAGGATATATCTTTAAGTCATGGGACACTTTCAATTAATGTCTGATAACAAGCTAGTAATTTCCCCTTGCATGGAAATTCTGGAGTCCAAGTTCCCGGTACTTATCACTGGGAGGCTCTTACGTGCTATTGCCACAATCCCCTATCTAATGCTCTGTACAACGAAGATGTTGTACAGAGAATTTGTACAAACACTGGCCTCTATGCTATACTGTGTGGGTTCAAAAAATCTTAATAGTTCCCATTTATCATGATCAATGAATGTTTACTGAAGCATGGATTTACACTTTACACTAGGTACAAGAAATGTTCCAGTCAGACTTAATATTCATTCCCACAAAACATTCAGGTAAAGGAGATACCACCTCTTCACATGAGCCTGGTTAAACATTCCAATTTTCACCTAAACTTTCACCTTAATCCTATCAATCCTTGACTTTCTATATTCTCTCAATTTAACTGTAGCTCCAGGTTAGGGCTTCACCAGCAGGTTTTGATACCACAGCACATGGGATGTCATGTCAAGGATTCCCATAAACTTCTCATCTCCAACCTTTGACCATTTTACACACTCATGTGCAAGTGGCCTTGGATTCCTAGCAGAAGGTTGAACCAAGGGACCCTGGCTCCTCTGTCAATTTTTGTTTATTAATCTGCCTATTATTGCCCCTTGCAATTACAGGTTGGGTTTCTCATTATAATCTTTGCTTTCTAGCTTTTTAAATTCTTTCAAACTGGGGTAAACACAGCATACGTTTTTAGGACCCTTTAATAATGGGGGAACAAGCAGTGGCTCCTATTGGTTTACTTACCCATTATCAGTCCTATATTAGACATTTGTTTCAACCCCATCAATGTCCACTTTATTCATCTCATTTCTTAATAACTATCTAAAGATTCTCCTCCTACTAGGATGAGTCCCTTGATTCTCCCCTCTGCCTTTCCCCATTTTCTTGTTAATGAATCTAATTTTTATCTGTAAGACCCATAAGGGGAAGAGGAAATAGCAAATCTGATAAGGTTTATAAGACTGTTAGTTGATTTTACAGCAATAAGATTACATGAGGTGTCTATATCCTCCATAAAACTGCCCCCACTTTAGATGCCAGACACACTCTGGGTGTTCCATGTCACACACACTTCTGACTGGCTACACATTTGGGGGTTCCCATGACAGCCTTAAGTTTGAGAGTTTGCCAGAATGGCCCACAGAACTCAAAAGTACCTTACTTATTAGTTCAATTTTATTACAAAGGATACAGTAAAAATCAGGAGGACAAGCCAAATGAGGAGACACATAGGGCAAGGCGGGGGAGGAAATGCAGAGCTTCTGTACTCTTTCCTTATGGCATCAGAGTGTATCACTATCTCAGCAAATCAATGTATTCATCAATCAGGAAGCTCTTCTGAGCTTCAGTGTCCAAAGGTTTTATTGGGGTTTCATTATGTAAACATGATTGTTGAATCACTGGCCACGTGATTAAATTCAATTTCCAGGATCCTCCTCTACCTTAAGATCAGGATGACTCAAAGCCCCAACCCTCTAATTCCATAGTTGGTCTTTTGGGTGGTCAGTTACTCTACTGAATCATCTCATTACATAAACTTGGGTGTGATATAATGGGTTTATGAAAAACAAAGACACTTTTATTAGTTGAGAAATTCCAAGGTTTTTACAAGCTCTAGGCCAGGAAACTGGGACAAAGACCAGGCAAATTTTATATAGACAACATCTGTGTAAAAATTTAAGAAAACATGTAGCAGTTTGCATGCTGAAAATTACAAAATTCTTATGGAAGAAATCAAAGAGGATCTAAATAAATGGAGACATACAAACAGGTTTGTGAGATGGAAGAATCAACACAGTAAAGGATGTCAGTTTTCTCCAATGTGACCATAGGTTAATGCAATTCCTATACATATCCAAGAATCTTATACTTAAAATCGTGAATTTGTGAGCATGTTTGTGTGTGAGCATTGTACATGTGTGCTGGTAAATAGTGAGCATGTTTATATATGTGAGCTTGTTAATATGCAAGTGTAACTGAAAGTGTAAGCATGGATAAATGATGATATGTGGGGAAGTACTTGGTATGTGAGTGAATTTTTAAGAATGTTTGTGTCAATGAATGTGTGAGCAAATTAACATTGAGTATGCTCATGTGAGTGAATGAATGTCTCAATATACTGATGTGAGTGAATATATGAATGGCTTCATTTATATAAGCATATTTAGGTGTGTGAGTGAATATTTAAGCATTTTCATGTTTGTGATGTGTGTACGCAGGTTAATTTAAGTATTTGTACCTGTGAGTGAATGTGTAAGCATGTGTATATGTTAGTGTGTCTGTGTGAATAAACTTGTGAGCACACGCATGTAAGTGAGTGAATGTGTGACCATGTGTATGTATATCAGGATGCCTATGTGAGATTGAAAGTGTAAGCCTTTTCACATATTAAAATGTGTAAATGTGAGTTTGTGTTTAAGTGAATGTGCATTTTAGTATATACGACTGAATTTGTTAGCATGTGTGAAAATGTTGGCATGCTTGTGTATGTGGATGTATAGGCATGCCCACTTGTTGAGTTTGTTAATGTATATTTGTAAAAGTGAATTTCTGAGCATGGTCATGTGAGTGTATCTGTGTGTATTAGTGAACATGATGAACCTGAGCATGTTCATTTGTGATTATGTGAGAATATCTTTTGTGAGTTAATATGTTTGAGGTTAGGTGTAAGTGTACACATGAGGAATGTGTGTCTGTGTGCGTGAATTTTTGTGCATACCCATGTGAGTGATTATGTGTGAAAGTGTGAGTGTAAGTAGTTGTGCCAGTATGCGTGAGTAAATTTGTGAGCAAGTTCACGTGGGTGAATACGTGAATATGGGAGCAAGTTTGGGTGAATGATGTATGAGCATGTTGTAACTGATTGTGTAACTATGTGGGTGTGAGTATAAATGTATCTATGTGTGTGAAGAAATTTGTACACAAATTTGTGTATATGTGTGATAGTGTGACCAATTTATTTTCTTTTTTCTTTTATAGTTTCAAGTTTTTATTTAATTTCCAGTTAATATACAGTGTAATATTAGTTTCAGGTATAGAATATAATAATTCATCACTTACATACAACACCAGTGTTCATCATGACAAGTCCACTCCTTAATCCCCATCACTTATTTTACCCCGCCCTCATCCACCTCCCTTTTGGTAACCATCAGTTTGTTCCCTATAGGTAAGAGTCCATTTTATGGTTTGCCTCTCTCTTTTTTTTCCCTATGTTCATCTGTTTCGTTTCTTAAATTCCTCAAATGAGTGAAATCATATGGTATTTGTCTTTCTCTGACTTATTTTGCTTAGAATACACTCTAGCTCCATCCATGTCATTGTAAATAGCAGGATTTCATTCTTTTTTTATGGCTGAGTAATATTCTATTGTATATATAAAACACATCTTCTTTATCCATTCAACAGTCAATGGACATTTGGGCTGTTCCCGTGATTTGGCTATAGTTGATAATGCTGCTATAAGCAGTGGGGTACATGTATCCCTTCAAATCAGTATTTTTGTATCATGAGAATAAATACCAAGTAGTACAATTGCTGGATCGTTGGGTAGTTCTATTTAACATTTGAGGAACCTCCATACTGTTTTCCAGAGTGTCTGCAAAAGTTTGCATTCCCACCAGCAGTGTAAGAGGGTTACCCTTTTTCCACATCCTCACCAACATCTGTTGTTTCCTATACTGTTAATTTTAGCTATTCTGATAGGTGTGAGGTGGTATCTCATTGCAGTTTTGATTTGTATTTCACTGATGATGAGTGATGCTGAGCATCTTTTCATGTGTCTACATATTAACCATCTGTATGTCTTCTTTAGAAAAATGTCTATTCATGTCTTCTGCTCATTTAATTTGATAAGTTCTTAACATATTCTGGATACTAACCCTTTATCACATATGTCATTTGCAAATATCTTCTCCCATTCCAAAGGTTGTCTTTTAGTTTTGTTTCCTTTGCTGTGTAGAAGCTTATTATCTTGATGAAGTCCCAATAGTTCATTCTTGCTTTTGTTTCCCTTGTCTCTGGAGACAATTCTAGTAAGAAATTGCTATGGCTGATGTCAAAGAGGTTGTTGCCTCTGTTCTCCTCTAGGATTTTGATGGTTTCTGTCTCACATTTAGGACTTTCATCCATTTTGCATTTATTTTCTGTATGGTGTAAGGAAGTGGTCCAGTTTCATTCTTCAGCATGTTGCTTGACCAGTTTTCCCAACACCATTTGTTGAAGAGACTCTTTTTTCCATTGGATATTCTTTCCTGCTTTGTCAAAGATTAGTTGATCATATAGTTGTGGGTTCATTTCTTGGTTTTCTATTCTGTTCCATTGATCTATGTGTCTGTTTTTGTGCTGGTACCATACTGTCTTGATCACTACAGTTTTGTAATATAACTTGAAGTATGGAATTGTGATGCCTCCAGCTTTGCCTTTCTTTTTCAAGATTGCCATTGCTTCAGCTATTAGGGGTCTTCTGTGTTCCATACAAATTTTAGGACTATTTGTTCTAGCTCTGTGAAAAATGCTGTTGGTATCTTGATAGGGATTGCATTAAATGTGTAGATTCTTTTGGGTGGTATAGACATTTTAACAATAGTTGCTCATGGAGGTTAGCATGTTCGTGTGAGTAAGTGAGGAACTCAAATACATATACTCATATGTTCCCACTCACACATTCACTTATACATGCATATTAACATTGTGAAAATCAGGGACATGCTCACATGGATACTCACACAAAACATGCTAAAATCCACCATGAAACATACATGTCAATGCTCAAATGTCGTTATCCTAACACTCACTCATATGTTTAATTAAGTTCATACATTCATTCTTATGAATGTATAGTGTTCAAGTACATTCACATGCTTAAACATTTCTCTCACTCATATTAGCATGCTTATAATCTACTCATTTAAATGCATATACTGACAGATTCTCACACATATATTAACATATATTCACATTCAGATGCTCAAACATCCACACACAAAATAGCTCATATCTCACTCACATAAGCATAATCATGCATTTACTCACACACTTGGATGTAAATACAAATTCATTCACACTCCACGCACACTCATTGCATTTATAACAAAAACACTCCCACATTCACTCTCCCACATAAACCGTCATTGTCACAAATGCAACAAATTGATATTCACTAGCACAAGAATGCACTCACACTCACTAAGAATCTCACCAATTCACTCAGTTATCTAAAAACACTTACATTCACTTACACACATGCTCACAAATTACCTTATTCAAAAATAGTCATGTATTATCAGGATCACACGAAAAACACAATATGATGTGACTGCTGGTGGACCCACACACTAGACCCAGGCAACCAGATGTTCCTTACTCCCTCCCCTGTCCTTGAAATTTACATGCTGCCCACTGTCCTCACACTAGGAGCCATTTCAAGGGTGCAGCCTAGAAAGAGTAATGTGTTGTAGAGACCATTTTAGACTGGATGTGATTGAAGCCCATTTAAGGCCTCTCATAAACTTTTAAGATTCTGGTGGATGAGTGCAGAGATTTACTCCTCTTGCAGCCACCCAAGACAAGCATCAAAAAAAGTTTCCTTGATTATTAAACCTGCAACCTACCAATCTGGAGTGGTCTGCCTTTTTCTTTAATCTTTCCTTGTCCTCCATATCCAGGAGCCAGTTTCAAATTTCACCAGAGGAACTCCCAAGCTTACAATCCAGAAATTGATGACCCTGCCTGGAGACCAAAGAAATGGGTCTTGGGAAAAGCTATCCACAAGACAAATCCTGAGTTGGCCTTCAACCTGTATATGGATGGGGGTGGCTTGTATGTTAGAGGAACAATGTGTGTGTATGGGGATGTCCTGAAAACACCAGCTGGCCTAATGCACTTGTTGAAGGAACTACACATAGTCCATGTGGCAAAAGCAAGGGAAACAAATGGCTGTAGCAGTGAGCTGGCCTCTACTGTGGGCAGCTCACCTGGCCACTGATGCCCAACTAAAGGCTAAAGTTCAAGTTAGAAATTTGGAAAAACAGAGGTGCCTGGGTGGCTCAGTTGGTTCAGCATCCGACTTTGGCTCAGGTTAGGATCTCACAATTTGTGAGTTGAGGCACCATGTTGGGCTCTGTGCTGATAGCTCAGAGCCTGGAGCCTGCTTCAGATTCTGTGTCTCCGTCTCTCTCTCTGCCCCTCGCCTTCTTGCGCTCTGTCTCTGTCTGTCTCCCCCTACCAAAAATAAATAAACATTTTTAAAATGTTTAAATTTGTTAAAATAAAGTTGGAAGAAGAGCTGAGGTTAGAGAAGAACGTGTGGGTGTCCAGGACTCTGTTAGCTTTGGGGCTGGCAGAAAAGATGGGAGAGTAAGATGAGTTTAATACTTCAGCATGCTGTTTTACAAAGTTAGGAGGGTGCAGAGTAACATGGATTAAGGTCCCAGCACTTGTGACAAAACCTGATTGAGATACCAAGAGGTAGAATCTTTGGAAAGGTGAAGAAAACAAGTGGAAAATGTTGTGGTGATTGACAATGAGGGACAAAGTGCCCTATGCTGTGTGACCTCTAAAACAAAGGAAAATTTTAAATAGTAATTACAATAGACTTTCAATAATAGAGAAAATATACCCAAGACTCCTAGGAGAAAAACTTGCACTCTTTCTCTGATCTTTGAAGTTGTAAATTTTACCATGTATGTGAAAGGTAAATATCCCAGAAAATGCCTAAAACACAGCCCACAGTTGTCTGAGACTGAAGGAAAAAAAAGGGAGGAAGAGGCTTTTCAAAATCCAGGCTGTTAAAGAAGCTCCCTTGCCCAAAATTTAGACCAGAGTCTCCATAAGATTACTCAAGGGCAAATATAAACCTTAAAATATTTTTTTTAATTTTTAAATGTTTATTTATTTTTGAGAGAGAGACAGAGGTGAGCAGGGGAGGGGCAGAGAGAGGGAGACACAGAATCCAAAGCAGGCTCCAGGCTCTGAGCTGTCAGCAGAGAGCCCAACACGGGGCTTGAACCCACGAACTGCGTGATCATGACCTCCGAAGTCGGTCACTTAACCAACTGAGCCACTCGGGTGTCCCTACAAAGCTTAAAATCTTCTCAAACATTGGTAAAAAGCTCTAGTCACATAAGTGGGTAACCTTAACTTGTTCCTTCTGCCAGAGACACAATTTAGATTCAGTTCTTATTCATAAAATGGTAAGTTTTGTATTATACCTGATTCATGGCTAAAGTTGTGAAACAAAGGTTATGGAGTCTCTGTGCCTGTCCATATGTTTATCTATATCACAAAAATAATCAAATTCCCCTGCCAATTGCATTATAATGAACTCTCAACAAACCTTTAACCATGGCTCCTTTTAAATATTTGGCCATTTATGATGTGGGAAACAAAGGCAGAAGGAAATGGCAGGTAAAATTAAATTTCCTCATAACTTGCAGCTCATTGACAAATACTTGAGGCTGGCAGAGTAGAACATTTCTCCAGTAACTCCCTACAGTCTTAATGTTTAATGCTTTGCTAGAGGGAAAAACCACCTTAGCTTGACAATAGCTAGGCCTCCAGTAGTCTGTGAGTCTTTAGCATATAAAAATCTCTTTGGAAACTTCCCTTTTGACTTTACCTCCCTCAGCCCCATGGTACATAAAACAAGCCATTCTTCACAACCCCAGTGCAGCTCTTTCTGTCCATGGCTCCTGTCCCCATGCTTTAATAAAATCGCCTTTTTGCACCAAAGATGTGTTTGAGAATTCTTTCTTGGCTATAACCTCTAAACCACCCCACCATCACCCCAGAACTTAATTATTTGGCACCTGAATGAAGGGCAATGAGTCTTTTCATCTGTACTCTGAGCTGGTACAAACTTGCTGAGTAGTTTCTCTTTTCTTCCTTCACTCTCATTTCAGGGGCTTTTTGAGAAGTGTGGTCTTATTGGAACACTTTCATGTGTTGCTCAGGCTGCAATCCTCTAAGCTGTGGCAACTCTATGGGGAGGACAAAGCCTGCCTTTTGGGTGGAAGTTAGTAGCCTGGCTGGAATGGCAATAAGACCCAGAAACTTGATGCCCTCTCTTTATTCCTGTCCTTATACAAAGTTGTCTGTCATGGGCATGGGACAGCCACCTAAGTCACCAGGACAGTTGCCAATCTTAAGACACTTATGTGTGGCTTCCTCCTCATTAGTCTAATGTGATCTCCTCCACATCCCTGGTTTAGCCACTTCTGGCCATGAGACCTCCACTAGGAAGGAGCCAGTCGAAACCAGTACCCTATTGAATTAAAACCCAACCAGGAACCGTTTCCTAGGAAGTTGGCTGTAAAGGCTATATGTGTTGGAATGTCACTTAGATCATGATGGATTTCTATCTGTGCTGCTTTCTGTCAATGTCCTCTACTAACTAAAATTGCAAAATTGGGTAATTCCCCCTTGTAAAACTTTTCCAGTGTTTTCCATGGGTTAAAAACAGCAGTTCTTCATGGCCTTCTTAGCAAGGCAAACTCAGGTCCATATGCTGACACCCATTTGTAGCCTAGGATGCCCTCCTTCAGGGGCTCTTAGTCAGGTGGCAGGTGATCACAGAGACATCGTTAGAGGGACGCCACAGGTCACTTTGATACCTTAGGAACCTCTGACATATCCTGCATGTGGGATGCCAACCGAGGGAGCCAGGGGGGATTTTTTGTGGTAATGGACCTTCTCTACTCTCTCTAGGAGGAACATGGGAGCTTCTCTTCAGCCCCCAAGGATTCTCCCTTGGAATGCCTTTTTAACCCACTGGAAACCATTTGGATTGCAAAATGCAGAAAAGGACTGATCTCTTATAACACTGCATGGCCTTAGTAAACAAGGCAAATAGATGGAGGTACCCTAGGTCCAGGCCTTCACAGCTCTAAATCGGGATCCGGACCCAAGGGCCTCTTGCAGAACGTGTTTGGTCAGTAACCAGGCCAGTAAACTCCCTCCTGATATATTGGATGATAATTGTCTAAACAGGCCTCCTCCTAATAGAACCCAGGTTATTGCAGGAAACACAGGCCATTCCCGACAAAGGGGATGCTGACTCTTTCTCTCTGTACCATCCTCCTAATAGATGTGAGGGCTTCCCCCTCATTCATTTCCCAGATTAATGGCTATGATAATTGGAACCAACTGTGGTCAAGTCTACCTCAGGACAGGGACTTTATTTAAGGAATATTCCCAAGCAGTTGCCGAATCTCCCTTGGTTTTGGGGAAATTCCTTGTCTTCTCTGGCCTGACATGGACTCCATATTTCCATTTTGATGGGAAAAAAAAACATGGTGTCTGCTCCTCTGTCTGAGCTGACAAGGTTCAGAATCAGAAATCTTCCTTCTCTGCCTTCTGCAGGCATCTCACCTCTTCTTCCTTCCCCTCCCCCTCCTGTTTTTGCACCACCTTGGGTGTGGCCTACATAACTGGTTCCCATACCATCCTCAGTGCCTCAGGCACCATTGGCTCCTCTTCCCACCCTTGATGTCAAGGAGTGAAGAGCACCCCCTTGGACTGTCCAGTTCAGATTCCCCCACTGGTGTCCCAGGTAAAAACTGACAATGGAAAAAATTGATTGACTTTTAAGTGGATGCAGGTGAAACATATTCAGTGTTTGAACTAATTGAAGTTTGTTGGTTTAATTAAGATGTACCTGTCTTTAGAGTTATCAACATTAAATATGAAACTTTCATTCTACCAACTTTTACTAAATGTCAAATAAGCTCATGTTATCTCTGTTGGAATTTGTTAGCAAAAGGATGACTTAATGGTTAATTTTGACTGTCTCAAAGTTTTCATGGGTAATCGTTAAGATAGGTAATTGTTAAGATTCAAAGTCTCTGGTAAACTAAAACTTTAGTTTTGCTCGCATGATAATTGGGATTGAATTCAAGGGACATCTAGATCTTTTCCAAATAGAATGGAGTGCTAAAGCATTGATTACTGAATGTAGGTTTGTGCTTTTGACTTCTTATTGCAGAGAAACTAAAGCTATTTGGGTCTGTTGGTAAACATGCTTTGTGCTTAAGTAGTTCATAAATTAGTCATCTAAGGAATTCTGGTGTAACAATTCATAATTGGTTACTACTAAGTTTTCACTGGAGACTAAGGTTTCTAAGAATTAAAATTCTGCTAAATGTAGTTACGACTGGTGAAAGTAAGAAAAACAACTCTGTATGTAAAAAAGTAGGAGATGTGTAAGAAAGATATAAGGAATGGAAGTACATTTTTGTTACAGGTAAAAGAAAGTAATTTTGTCCTAAATGAGACTGGTTGTTTGGAGAGAAATGGCTTGGAACAAAATCTGAATGCAAAAGAAAGTTGTAGGAGGTTCATGAAGGGAAGTCTTTGGAAAGGAATTTTATGTGTGGCCAGGATAGACTAAGGTTGCAATGAATGGATTTTAAAAGTACACTGATACAAGATTAAAATTCTGCTTTTCTCTCTGTTCAAAAGACACAGTTTTCTTGAAATGTTGATCTGCTCTTGATAAAAAAAATAATATGCAAAGGTTTTTTTCTCTTTTTTTCTGCTGGGAAAACCAAAGCTTATGTTTTGTCCTTTTCAGTTCTTCAATTACTTAGTTAAAACTTCTCAATGTTAAAGAAGCTAAGTTTTGCTAACAATTATATAATCCTAAATATAATGCCAAAGCCTTTGGAATCTCCTATTGACATTTTGGTTAAATAAGATTTATAATGATCTGTAATCCTATTTAGGACATGCTTTATAACTTTCTAAGGTTTAGCAAACTCCCCAGGATTTAAATGGTAAATGAAATCTTTTTGACCAATTAGGCCTTTTTATTTGATATGCTAGGTTACTTGGAAAGCCATGTCAAATAATGGTAAATCTTAGGTGGTATTGTATGGGTAAATGCTATAACTGCTCAAATATATATGCAATTCCAAAAGTTTTCATGTTTTAGTATAAGGTCCTCACTTGATATTCTGATTATTGAAATATTATGTGTCAGAGAAATAACTGAATTTCCTTGTCAATTGCATCATAACGAACTCTTACCAGGTTTTTAACAGTGTCCATTTCTGAGATTTTGTCATTTATAATTGTTATTCTTTCACAAAACATGTTTCATCTTCAAGAAGATTCATAAAAAGGACTTTTAGGACAAATACAGGTATTTGACATCTTTAAGATTAATACTAAAATGGGTAAGAATTTCCAGAATAAAAAGCTGCATTCAAATTGAACAAGAATTAGGAACATGGGACTAAATGAACTGAGGTAGATGATAGTTTTTGTGACTGTTGTTGGAAATATTGCTGGTTCTCTAATATTTGCTCTTCCAGATTAAGGAAACTTTCTTTTAAGATATCTATGATATACAGAAATGTCATAAAGCATTCAATTGTAAACTGAATCATTTATCTTTTCTCTCTACCTAAACACTCTGAAATTCAAAAACTCTCAGTGAGGGTTCTTTCTTTAATTGGCATAAGTTCAACAAAAATCTGTTTTCCTTGGAAATCTGGACACCATTGGGAATACTGGTTATCTTACAAGGCGTTGACTGGAATGTCATATTTGAGAGACACGCCTAGACTCAGATATGATCATACAGCTTTAAGGAACTAAGGTTGACTTTATGAAACATGGAGCCAATAAAGCCCCTTCGAAATATTGGCCTGATACCTTGCTTACAGAGTACCCCTGAGCAGCCTTACCAGGTGAGTAAAGAATGTCACTTCCTGGCAGGTACAGGAACCTCAAGATATATTGGGGACCTCATGAAGAGCAATTTGCCCAAACCTACAGGTATTGCAGGCATGTCTGTATGATGGCAAGTACTTGGCTTGGTTTCTGGCCTGGGAAGCTAATACAGCAGGGGATTTAACTCCAAAATATAAGGGCTCCTATCAAGTCATGTTATGTATTCCCACTGCAGTGAAGAAGGGCATTCCTCATGGACTCACATATCAAGAATTAAACCTGTACCTTCCTCACAGGAATCTAGTATGCAAGCCAGCATGCCTTCTTATTTCTGTGAACCAGTAGAAGACCTCAAATTTCTCTTCAAATGACAGTAATAGACTGGAGGAAAATTACCAAAGGGTTTTTTTTAGGCTTCTCTTTCTCATAATACTAACCTTATTTTGTTATCTTTTTCGGTGTCTCCCTGCTTGGTGCCAAGACTCCTTCACTGCCACAACTTCTAGCTGACAGATGATCCTTTCTACTCAAGGAAGTTCATCTATGTTGTCTACCTTGGATTGGCTGCCTCTGCCTTTAGTAATGCCTATATAAATTCCTATATAATTCCTATATAAATATCCCAACTGTCCAAGGTTGATCCATAGATAGGGATATTTCTGTACCCCTATTCAGGAGGAAGAAGTTACAGAAGAAAAGACCTTCCACCCTCAGCAACCTTAGAGATTTAAGGGTCAAAATTGTTCAGGGGAGAATGATGTGGGAAACAAATGCAGAAGGAGATGACAAATAAAATTAAATTTCCTTATAACCTTCAGCCCATTGACAAATACCTGAGGCTGGCAGAGTAAAACATTTCTCCAGGAACTCCCTATCTTAATGTTAATGCTTTGCTAGAGGGAAAAACAACCTTTGTTTGGCAATAGCTAGGCCTCCAGTAATCTGTGAGTCTTTATCATATGAAAATCTCTTTGAAAACTTCTCTTTTGAGTTTACCTTCCCCCAGCCCCATAGAATGTAACCAGTCACTCTTCACAACCCCAGTGCAGCTCTTTCTGCCCATGGGTCCTGTCCCCGTGCTTTAATAAAATCACTTTTTTCCACCAAAGATGTGTTCAAGAATTATTTTTGGCCATCAGATCCAAACCACCCCACCATCACCCCAAAACTTCGTCAATTTACAGACAATTGTTTTACTCTGATGGTTTTGCAAAAGCAGTCCTGCAAAAGTGCTTCATCTTCAAAGAGACTAGATTCATGGAAAAGACTGGCAAGTACAGGTTTGTGGTAACTAAGATCATACCACTGAATTGAACAAGAATTTATAGAACTCTATTTGAAAAACATGAATTCATTTAACTGCTAACAGAAGAGCAACAAGAATGAATTACTTGAGGGGCGCCTGGCTGGCTCAGTCGGTTAAGTGTCCGACTTCAGCTCAAGACATGATCTCACGGTTTGTGTGTTCAAACCCCGCATCAGGTTCTGTGCTGACAGCTTAGAGCCTGGAGCATGCTTCAGATTCTGTGTGTCCCTCTCTCTCTCTGCTCCTCCCCCACTCATGCTCTGTCTATTTCTCAAAAATAAATAAATGTTAAAAATTAAAAAACAAAAAATGAATTACTTGAACTGAATGAACTGATGAAAAAGATTATAATTTTTACAACTTTTTGTCTGAAACATTGTTGGTACTTTTGATGAGGTTTTGGGGTGATGGTGGGGTGGATTGGAGCTGATGGCCAAGAAAGAATTCTTAAAGACATCTTTGGTGTAAAAAGGTAATTTTATTAAAGCATGAAGACAGGATTCAAGGGCAGAAAGTGCTGCACTGGAGCTGTGATGAGTGACTGGTTGGTTATATACTATGGAGTTGGAGGAGGGAAAGTCAAGAGGAAGTTTTCAAAGAGATTTTGATATGGTAAAGTAGATTCACAGGACACTGGGGGCCTACCTATTGTCAAGCTATGGTTGTTTTTCCCTCTAGCAAAGCATTAACATTAAGACAGTAGGGAGTTTCTAGAGAAATGTTTTACTCCGCCAGCCTCAAGTATTTGTCAATGGGCTGCAGGTTGTAAGGAAATTTAATTATACTGCCATTTCCTTCTTACTTTTGTTCCCCATGTCTCCATGGAGCGGTGATGGTGGGGCTTGAGGAAACTGAGTCTACAGGTTTCTGGAGATTAGGATATTGATAATATTGCCTTTTTCTTGTAATTTACTAAGGTATTTGTAAACTGATGGAGATCCATGTCCTGTATGACTGTGATCTCTATCCATTAACGATTTTTCCTTTCCTTTGTTCTTGGGAAGCCAGGAGTGCCTGAGGAATATCACATACATCCTACCTGCAGTGTGTGTGTGTGTGTGTGTACTTTGCCCTCAGACTGACTTATGCCCCCTCTGTTTTTCCAGATTTAAGAAAAAATTTTTGCTCTTAAGCTATCAAAAATTTGCTAACATATAACTTTGTGAGGAGAGATGAAACATTTATCTATTCTCCCTACCTGTTCCCTCTAGAATTTGGAAACTCTTAGTAAGTATTCTCGCTTTCATGGCAATATATTTATTTGCATAAGTTCACTAAGAGTCTGTGGGGAAATAGGTTCAAGACTTCTATACTTAAATGGGTTAAAGAAGCTTAGGGCAGAAAGCTGCCACCACAGGGCAAAAGCACCCAAGGTTAGTCATTAAGTAGAAGAAAGCTTAGGGAGGAAAGCCGGTGCCACAAGGCTAAAGCTCCCAAGGTTGATTAATGAGATATTATAATGGGATCATGAGTAACTTGTTATATCACCTGCAGGAAAATGCTTTCCCTCTGGTGCCAATATGCTTTGATCACAAATTCCACTTGCCCCCCCCACCCCGCCCAGACCCTTTGCTTCTTACACACACAAATTAATGATTACTATCTGATTTTCTTCACGTTCACCACGTGTGTAAGATCTTGAGTGTTCACTAAATACATAGACAAAACCTCTGTTCCGGGCTCTTATCTCTTCCCAGACATTAGTCTCTCTCATTTTCAATTCTGCATCTACTCTCTTGCTGGACAAGAGTGAACTCCAGACTCATAGTCTGGGACAAGAATCTGTTCTTCTAACTGGACACACTTAGAAACATTGTTTATATTACAAGGCTTTGACTGGAATACCATATTTGAGAATGTACATATAATCAGATACGATCAAACAGCTTTCATGAACAGCATATTATGTTAGGCAACTCCCTTCCTATCAAGGGGTAGATTGTGAATATGTTCCATCAACCTACCTCTACCACAGCCCAAACTCCTACTTTGACTAAGTTGCATGCCTATTTGCAGCAGAGGAGCACCCTGTCCACCAGTCCACTGTCTCTAGAAACATGAATGCTACTAGGCCCTATAGAATACGTAAATCCTCCACTCCATTCCTGTGGCAGCCCCTGAGGTCTGCAGAGACATAATGAGGAAAATTCCCATTGATACCTGATATACAGATAGGTCTATCAAGTCTCAAGTCAAGGCAACCCATCCTCATAGACTATAGTCACTATTCGGCCCAACACTGACACCATCTGGATGGAAACAGGAATGAATCACAGCCAGTGAGCTGAACTCAAAGCAGTTTGACTAGTGATCTCTTATGAGTCCTGGGTGTTAACCCTTTACTCTGACAGCGGGACTGTTCTATGGTGAATAACCCTATGACATGAACAATGGGAAGCCAAGGGGTACATGATAATAAGCCCTTGTAGGGTCAGGATATGTGGGAAGACATTTGGATTTGCCTGCAAGAACCTGAGGCAGTCCTCACTGTTCCCCATGTTCCAGCTCATAAGATGCTGACAGCCCCTGACAATCAGGAATCTAATACGCTAGCCTGGGTATGAACTCTAGTAACCTACCCTTCAGTAGACACAAAAGATTGAGTGCATAGAGTGGTCACCATAGTACCCAAGTGAGATGGTATAATGCCAGGGAATGCTAGATTGTCCTTCAAATATGGTGACTTGGTTAATGCAGTAACAGCATGTCCTATGTGTTCTTAACAATGCCCAAGGCAACTGCCAAAGGTGCCTGGGGCCATTCAGTAAGTTCCTAACCAGTGAGCAATTGACAAATTGAATATATTGACCCCTTTCCTCTGAGTGAAGGTCCTAAATGTGTCTTAGTTTGTGTGGACACCTCATCTGGCCTACCACAAACTCTCCCCTACAGCCATGCAAATCAGACTATCACCATTAGAGGATTAGAAAAGGTGAGTAACATATATAAATACCCTCATTGAATAGACAATGATTGGAGTCACATTTCAAAAGTCATGATGTGCAAGACTGGACAAAAGAACATGACACAGAATGGAGGTTCCGTCTCCCCTATAACCTGCAAGCATCAGGGTTGACAGAAAGGAAAAATGGAATATTATAAGCAGCAGATTAAATTACTAACAGATAAAACCACCTTAACTGGGAGGCCTAAGTACTATCCCAGGCCTTCATACATTTGAATGATCATCCAGTAAGGCTGATTGCCCCATATGCCAGAATGAAGACTCCTACCAAGACACCCAGTACCGTAAAGGTATGCAAGATGCAGAAAACAACTATTGCTCCAACTTTCACCACAGATCTATATGCTCTGCTGCTGAGAATACCAAGATCCATCACATTTAGGAAAGGCATTATGTACTGGAATTTGCAATGAGACATCCCACTGAAATAGGTGATTTATTTTGCAACTCTCTGTGAGAGGGAACTACTCAATCTCCACAGGGATCCTACTGTCTTGCTGTAAGCCAGACCTATTGCAACACACTATACCTGGAATGGAACATGCACCACTGAAAGCAGAGGAAAGGTGGAGGTCCTGGTGTGATGTCTTTCACCCCTAGTCCGTTTCCTCATGACTGACAGTTCTGCCTCCCCTGGCCAACATGCATGGTGCTCATGAATGGTATATCCAACCAGATAAAATTCCTAATGCTGTGGTCACATTAACATCTTAGGATCAGTCCACACGTGTAATTCTTAAAGAAAGGGAAGAACTTTCCACACAAGTTCCTACTAAATATGTCTTTTCAACCTTAGACTTCTGCTGCTCCAGTATCCTGTAATCACAGGATGGGCCCTGATGGAAAGACCTTTCTGCAGTGGGTCCATTCATGTGCCCAGCAAAGGAATCAATCCAACTGTTGGGTATGTAGGCAGTTACCCCTCTCTAGCTCCTTAGGATGGCCTTAGACATTACTACTGCCTCATAAGGAGAGACATGTACCATTACCCAAACAAAATGTTATACGTTCATACTCAATGAGTCTGCTAACTTACCATCTTTATTGAATCACATGAGTAAAGTAGTTAATGTGAGTGTATTTGTATGAGTGATATGTTAGCATCTGAACATAAGCACATGTGAGTGCATTTTCTTATGTGAGTGAAGGTTTGTGCTTTGTGGTGAATATGAGTATGTTTGTGTATGAGTGTCTCTATAAGCATATTCTTGGTTATGAGAGTATTAATGTGTATATGTAAGGGTCTGTGCCACTGGGAGCATCTGAGTTTATATTTTTGTGTCCCTGTGTGTGTGAATTTGTGGGTATGCTCATGTGACTGGGTAAATGTTTGAGCATGTTTGCATAGAGTACATTTATTAGTGTGTGAGAGAAGGTATCTGATACATCTGCATTTTTGAGTATATTTGTGAACATGTTCATGTGAGTGAGTGAAGGTGGGAGTATATTTGTGTGAATGAATGAATGTGTGAGTATGTGGGTATGAATATATATGAGTGTACCTACATGTGTAAGGAATTTGCCAGTATGCTCCTTTGAGTAAATTATAAACACGATAATGAGTGAGTGTGTGAGCATGTACACATATATATGAGCATGTACATTTGTAAGAGTTAATTTGTGACCTTTTCCATGTTTTAGAGTGTGTTATATGACATATTTGAGTGTTGAAGCAAATGTTTGGGTATGTGTAAGTGTAAGGAATTTGTGAGCATGTTCATAAGTATTAGTATATTTGTGTTAATGAGTGATTATCACATTTGTTTTTGTGACCCTGTTAACATATGAGTGCATTGCACATTTAATGTGAGTGTGTAAGTGAATCTGAGTGTGAGTGAATGTTTGAGTTTATGGTAAGTGTGATGTGCTGGTATAACTGAATATGTACATCTACTTCTGTTTGTGAGTGTGTTAATGTGCCTGAGTAAGTGAATGGGTGAGGGTGAGCACATAGGGTATATGTGACTATGTATGAGCTTACGAGAATGCAGAGGTTGAGTCAGTGAATGTGTGAGCATGGCCCTGTTTTTGAGCGTGGTAATGTGTGTAAGGGAATGTGTTTGTGTTAGATATATGAGTGTGTCTTCTATAAGAATGAATTTGTGAATATGCATGATGGTGGTAGTTTATGTATGTGTGCCTACATGTGTGCAAAAATTGAGCATGTCTGTGTTAATGAATGTGTGAACGTGTCTATGCACATGAGGATGAATTTTAGTGAAATTGTGGACATGCTCATGGGTGAGAACAGGTGTGTGCATGAGTGAACATGAGAATGTTGGCACATGAAAATATGTAAATATGATTGTACGACTAGACTAGACATGTGATTTGTGTAAATGTTCACATGTAAGAGTGTCTCTATAAGCAAATGATTCTGTAAATGTGTTTGTATGATTGAATGTGTTATCATGTGAGTGTGTGATCATGCTAAGGATGCCCAAGTGGGTGACTGAATGTATGGGTATGTCCCTGTTTGTGAGTGTTTATATGCATGTGTGAGAGAAAATGCGATTCTGTGAATGTGAGCATATATGAGCATGTCCTTTGTGAGAATGAATTTATGGGCATGTCCATGTGAGCAAATGAAGATGTGTGCACATGGATGTGAGTGTGTCTATGTGTTAGTAAACTTGTAAGCATGTTGTAAGTGAATGTGAGTTCATCTCTAAGCTTGTTAATATGTAGATGTATTTATGTGAGTGATTGTGTGAGTATCTGTTAAGTATGAGCATGTTCATGTGAAAGTGAACACATGAGCATGCTCCTTCTGTAATCATGTTATTTTGTGTAAGTTAAAGCGTGAATATGGGGATACCTGGGTGGCTCAGTCAGTTAAGCATCCGACTTCTGCTCAGGTCATGATCTCACCATTGGTGAGTCTGAGCCCCCTGTCGGGCTCTGTGCTGACAGCTCACAGCCTGAAACATGCTTCAGATTCTGTCTCCCTCTCTCTCTGCACCTTCCCCACTCACTCTCTGTCTCTCTCTCTGTCTCTCTCTAAAATAAACTTTAAAATAAAGTGTGAATATGTACATTTAAGTATAAATAAGTCTGATATGTGAGTGATTTTGTGATCATGTTTATGGGAGTGAATTCTGAGAATGCTTGTGTGAGAGTGCGTGAAATTATACGTGTGTATGACTGTGTGAGTTAATATGTCACTATTCTTGAGTAAACTGTTAGCATGTTATTGTTAGTAACTGAACATGAGCATGTGCATATGTATTATCTATATGTGCTTGAGTAAATTTATAAGTTTGTGTGTTTGAGCACAGATATACGAATGAACAGCAGCCAGGTTTTTATAATTAGTATGTTGATATGCATCTATGACTGGGTATGTGAAGATGTACAAGTGATTAAAAGTGAGTGTCTATGTATGTGAGTGAATTTTTAAGCATGTTTATGTTTTTAAAGAAATATGTGTCTGTGAACATAAATTAAAGAGTGCACATAAATTCAAGAATGCATCAGTATGGACATATGAATAAATAAGTAACTGAGTATATAAGCTTATTTGGGTGATTGGACATGTAAGCACTTCACGTGTGTAACCATGTTGATTTGAGTATATTTGTTTGAGTGAGTGAATGAGTGAGCATGTGCATGTGAACGAATAAGTACACCCACCAGTGTGAGTAAACTTCTAGGCATGATCATGTCAGTGAATAAATGTGTGGGTGCATGTATGCAAGCATGCCTAGGGCTGTGATGAGAAAAAAAGCTATTCTGAGTTGCTACCTATGCATTTTATAGTATAGCAACCCTACTCACACCCTGAGTTGACATTGAGATAAGGACCAGAGTTTAGGACTCCCATCACAAGTTCCCACTTTGCTTTTCCCAAGACACATTTTATTTTTCAAGTTTATTTATTTTGAGAGAGAGAATGAGTGGGGCAGGGGGAGAGGGAGAGAGAGACTCCCAAGTGGGCTCCGTGCTGGGGCTTGATCTCATGAACCATGAAATCGTGACCTGAGCCGAAATGAAGAGTCAGATGCTTAACCAACTGAGCCACCTCGGCACACCTCTAAATGGTTATTTTACAAGGTGCATTTTGCGGGGGGGGGGGGGGGTGGTGCCTGGTGGCTCAGTTGGTTAAAGTGTCCAACTCTTGACTTCGGCTCAGGTCATGATCTCATGGTTGGTGAGTTTGAGCCCCATGTCAGGCTCTGTGCTGACAGTATGGAGCCTGCTTGGGATTCTCTGTCTCCTCATTCTCTGCCCCTCCCCCATTTGTTCTCTCTCTCTCTCTCTCTCTCTTTCTCTCAAAAAAAATAAACTTTAAAAATAAAATAAAATAAAATAAAATAACCACTTAGAGTTGAGTTCGTGAAAAGTTAGTGACCTCCACCCCAACCACCTTATAAGATGCTTGCTACCCTCTGTACCTTCTGCTTGATCTTGACCTGGGATGGGGCACCACCCTTCCCCTGGTTTGCTGTGCTCCCCACCCCGATCCTGCCTCATTTCCGGGATCTGTAAGTAATAAATCTTGTGACCTGACTTCCTTCATGCAAATGTACTGAAACTGTCCTTTCAATCAAAATAACCTTTGGGTTTTCATTTTCCTGAAATTGGGAGCTCAGATGCTGAGGGAGGTACCTGACAACCCCATGTGGGTGGCTTGTGCCTCCTTGCTTGGCAGCTCATGATCTGCATATTCTTAATTTAATACACCAGCTCCAGGCCCCCCAACACAAGGACATAATAGGAATCTCAGTCCATAAGGTAGCTGGCTCTGTTCCAGTAAAGGCTTCAGTTTCAATAGGGTCTCAGGACACTTCTAGTAGTTGTCACTCTAGTGACAAACATCTTTGGGCTGAGTCTGAGAGTCACCAAAAGTCCACAGGTAAGGCACTTCTCCCTGTCCATTTGGTCCAGAGGTTCCCAGAAGTGAATTTTAGGGTGAACAACCTTCTGTTATCAGAGCACTAGCGGGAAAGCTGAAGTGATGATAGCCTTCTTTAATTTATCTAATGCCTACTGTTGATCAAGTCCCCACTGAAAAGTAGAAGAATTATGGATGACTCAAAAGATGGAGGCCAGCAAATTTTTGAGCTTAGGGGTGTGTTGGTACCAGAATCCAAACATTCTTACCAAACAACCCAGGGCAAACTTCCAAAGGAAACATTATATATTGGAGTCCAAAGCCTTCTCTGGGGTCATTCCCCTGCCATCTGCACTAATTGTGTGGGGTCTTTTAGTGGAGACATTTTTCCATTCCATATTAGGGCAATCAATTGTTCAATTTCAGCCCCTGCTAGGTGGAGCTCACTTCCCATCAGATGAATTCTACACAGCCAGACAGCCCTTTTGTCATTTGCTTCTTGAGCCAAGTCTCTCTTAAGGAGAGACTGGGTCTTGAAATAAATGAGAGGATGTACTCCTTCTTCCAAGTTAGAACTGACCTCACCTTTTTAGCCCTCCCCTTCTGTCTTTTCTGTTTTTATGACTTTTGTGTTACTGGCAAAGCAGTAGGTAAAATAATTCTCATCACTATCCTGATGCTATTGCACCATCTATTCTTCTAGAGGGTACCAGGCCTCTTGCTCAGCATCCTCCCATCTGTCTCAACTTCCCAGGGAATTAAAACTCTAACCTCCTCTCCAGGTGGTGGTCTGGTGAAAAGCAACTGTGAGCAGAGCCCAACACATATCTTATGGTTTGGAATGCTTGTTTAGTAGGGCAGCCACCTCTTTTGGGGCCCTGGGAGAGGCAGGAATATAAACTTCTTGCTTTCAGTCACTTTAAGTGGTGCTCTAGCTGGCTAGGCCCAGGGATTAGGTCTCCATATCCTTCAGGTTAGTGATTAGAATGATACTATCTGCAATTGGTCTAAAGAGACCAGCCTCAGCCTAATATCTCTGACTTACTGATTCCTTTGCCTGCCACAGTGGTCCCCAGGGACAAGGATGTCCCCATCCCCTCATCTCAGTGTCCCAAATCACCAGCCCAGATGCAGGGAGCTCCTCCTGCTGAAGCCTGTTATGGGGTCAGAGGTAGCCCACTCTCTGTCCAGAGGCATCCACTCCTCTCGTTTTCCTCTTCAGGCCCAAAGGCCTTACAGTGTCCATTGCCTGCCTAATGAGGGGCCCAGGTGGGCAGGTCCTTAGGGAACTCAGTGCATCCAACCCCAAAAGTCAATTGCAATGAGAGGTTGGCTCAAATGCTGGTGCTACTGCTTGGTCAGGCTAAACACACACACACACTCACTCACGGAGAGACCACAGAAAAATATAGAATAATACAGCAAAGCTGACATGGAAACATTCCAAATTTTGAGTCTCAACCACTTAAGGATATCCAGGATCATTTTGCCAACTCATTGTCCTACTGACTGCGTGGATCCTATGTTGGCTTCCCAATTATCACCAAAATCCTCCCCTACCCTTACCACCACTAGTAGCAAGTGCTAGGGATCTGGAGGCTGATCACAGGAAAAGATATGCCCAAAAGTTGGCAGTAGCACACAATGACCTTTATTTGGAGGAAGCTTTCGCAGGTGTGCATACAGGGGATGTCTCTTATAACAGGAGACCTTCCAGAGGCTACCATGTGGGAGCCACCTCTAAGAAGGAGAGGAAGGAAAGGTAACTCTCAGGGAAAAACATGATCAGAGTAGGGACTTATGTGTCTAGACAATGCCACTCAGCAATACAATGAGGATTCTCAGGGTCAAAGACTGCTGACGGAAAGCAGCAGCTTGCCGTCTTGTATAGCTACAGGGTGTATCTTATCTATGGCTAGTGGATGTTGGGTGCAGTTGTGCATGCTATGCAAAGCAGGAAAGCTCTAGGCTCTAGATAGCTAAAATAATCTGCTTATATGGGATATATTTAAAACAATTTAATGTGTAAACATTTGAGTTTGGTGCTGGCCAGCTTTTGAGTTAATGGGTTCTAACCTACTATGAAAAAAATAGTCAACATAGGACCAATAAACTGAGGCCACCTTTGTGTCCTTTATATAACAATGTTCACACTGGAAGGTGAACGTGTGAGCCTGTTCAAATATGAGTGTATTAATAGTATATTTATGTGATTAGGTAAATGTGCACATTCATGAGCATGAGTGAACAGGTTACCATGTGCATGGATACTAGCACATTTGTGTGTGTGTGAGTGAATTTGTATGTTTACTTGTGTGATATTTTTAAAGTATTAGCATATTTGAATCCATGAGTTTTGATCCATGTATGTGAATGTGTCTTTACGTGAGTGACTGTGTGAGCTTCCCGGTGAGTGTGAGAATGTTTATCAGTAAATGTGTGGGCACATTCCTATTTGTGAGTGTGTTAATGTGCATGTGTAAGTGAATGTGTGTACACAAGCATCTGTGAATGTGACTGAATGAATTGGTAAATACATTCCATTAAGTGAATGTGTGAGCAAGTTTTGGTGAGTGAATGAGTGTGTGAGCATGTTTGTGCAAGTGAATAATGACTGTGCATGTATATAAGCACATATGTGTGGCAGTAAATGTGGAAGCCTGTTCAAGTATGAGTTTGTGTGTTTGAGTCGGACTGTTCACATGTATAAGTGATTGTGTAAGCATGTGCATAAATGTTAGCATATTCATGTGTAAGTGTGTCCATGTGGACATGTTAAAGTTGAGTATATTTTGTGAGCTAATGTGCAAGCACAGGCTTATGGGTATATGTTAGCTTATCTACATGGGTGAGTGAATGTGTGAGCTTGTGGTATGTGCATACTCATTTGTGAGAATATGGAACCATATTGTATCATTGTGAGAGTATGGTACCATTGTGTGTGTTAACACATGTAAGTGAGGAAATGTGTCAGTACATAACTGTGAGCACATATGAGTGTGTCTACATGAGTGAATGTGTGAGCAAATTTTATTTGAGTGAATGCATGTGTAAGCATGCTTGTATGAATGAACGTGTAACTGTGTTCATTTGTGTGAGCTTCTTAATGGGTAAGTGTGTTTTTGTGCAGAATATATGAGAATATGCACATGAGTGTATCCGTGTGAGTAAATGTGTATTCAAGTGAATGTGTGAGCATGGTAATATGCATGTGTAAACTCTGTGAGTGTATGCTTGTGAGCAGAGTGTCTGTATGTGAATTTGTATGTCCATGTGTGAGTGAATTTAAATATTTTTTGTGAGTGAACATGTATGACTATATGTGTCTATGCAAGTAAATCTGCGAACATGTTCGTGTGAGTCCATGAATAGGTTTTAACGTTAGTGAATTTTTGAGTGTGATGAATATACTTGTGAATGTGTAGTGACCATGTTTGCATATGTGACCATGTTAGTGTGTGAGTATTTGCAAATGATTACATGTAAAGGTGTCTATTTGAGGAATTTGTGACCAAGTTTGTGTCTGTGTGGTTGAATTTTTGTGCATGTGAGCATGTGAACACCTTAAGGATGAGTATGCTTATGCATATCAGTAAATGTGTGATCCACGGTACATGAGGCATATATGGGTGTGCAAGTGAATGTATAAACATATTAATTGGAGTATATATTTGTTTGAACGAATGTATGTGTGTGTCAGTGTATATGAGTATGTCTATGAAGGGGAGTAAATTTGTTAGTATGTTCATGTGAATAAACATGTAATTGTGTGGATATGTACAGCATATATGTGTGTGAGTGAATTCAGCCTGTTCATGTGTGAATGTTAATGTGAATTTGTGTTTCTATGTGTTCATGCATAGGAGTTAATTTTTGAGAGTGCATGATGTTAGCATGTTTATCTGTGAGTGAATATGTAACCACATTCATTCATGTGAGCCTGTTATTGTGTAGTACATCAGTGTGTATGTACGTGCAAATATCTGTGTATGAATATTGATCATGTCCATGTACATGAATGTGTTAATGAGTGTAAATGTGAGTATGTGAGCAGATTCACTGTGCATATATGTGAATATGTCCATGCTTTTGTGCAAGTGATATAAATGTGAGCATGATCACATGTTTGAATGTGTAAGCATATGTGTGTGTTCATGTGTGAGTATGAGTGAATGTGTGCTTTGTATTTGTGTTTTTATGTATCTGTGTTTGAGTGAATGTGAAAAGATGTTTATGTCTGAATAAATTTATGAGGGTATAGATATGTGTGCATATTACTGAAATGCAGGTTTGAGTGAAAATAGGAGTCCATGTATGTGAGTTAGTAAATATGCAAACATATTTGTGGGGGGCATGATAACGTGTATGTTCTTCTGTGTAAGCAAACGTGAGCAAGTTTGTATGTGACTCAATGTGTGTTCATTTGTGTGGAAGTAATACTGTGTGTTCATCTATGAGTGTGAGTGAATGTGTGTAGGTGAGTATATGTAGGTTTTTGTGTGATTGAGTGAATATGGTCCTATCTGTATGTGAATGTGTGCTCATGTTAATATGTGTGAGTGTGTGTTTGGGGTAAGTGAATGTGTTAATGCATGTGTATATGTGTTTATGAGCATGTCAACTAAGTGAATGTGTAAATTGTTCATGCATGTGTGATTCTGTTAGTGCATGTGACTGCAAGTGAATGTTGGAACTAAGTATGTGCAATCATATCCATGTGTGAATATACAAAAATGTGTATGTTTTTGTGTGCATGGGAGTGAAAATAGGAGTGTGCTCTTGTGGGATACTGTGTTAACATGTTTGTGCATGTAGAAATGTTCATTTTTATACTCATGTGGGTGAATGTGTGAGCATGTTCGTGTGTGTGAGCATGAGCATACCTGAATGAAAGTATGAGCATGTCTGTTTTTAGCATGTTAATGTGCTAGTATGAATGAAAGTTTGTGTTTGTGTATGGATGAATTATTGTCTTCGTTCATGTCTATGAGTGAATTTGTGAGCATGTACATGTATGTGAATATATTTGTGTGTGAATTAATGCATGAACAAGTTGGTATGTGTCGGTGTTAACATGTGAATATTTTTCCTGTGTGTACTTTAATGCATAAGCAAGTTCATGTATGTGAGTGTGATAAAGTACAATTTTAAGTGAAGTTTTAAGTGTGTGAATGTATGTCACTGTGTCTATATGTGTGAGTTAATTTTTAAGCAAGTTCATATGAGTGAATGTATGAGTATGTTTGTGATCATGTTAATGTCTTAATATGTGCATGAATGTCTGAGCATTTTGTATGCGAATGAATGTGTGTACATTCATGAGGTGTTTGTGATATTATAATGTGAATACGTTCATTCAGCAAATGTGTGAACATGGGTATACATGTGAGCAAACATGTAACTACATGTGTGATTGTATTAAAATGTGCTATGTGCATACAGATTTGGCTTAGAGTATGTGAGTAAATATATGAGTGCACTCATGTGTGAATATACAAACATGTTCATGTCAGTGAATGTAGGAGCCAGGTTGTGTGTTTACACATGTGCATGTCAGTGAAAATGTTAATGTCTTAGTTTGAACACATGTGTGAGAGTGTTCTGTGACTGTAATAAATGTATCTATGTGTAAGTGAGTGTGGAAGCGTACTCATAAATGTGACTGAATGCATGAGCATGTTTGTGTGGGAGTGACTGAGTCTGTATGTGTGAATGTGTTCATGTACAAGTGTGGATGAATATATAATTTTATGTGTGCTTAAAAGAATGTATCAGCGTTTTCATGTATGTGCATGAATGTCTGAGCATGAGTGTATGTGAGCATGTTTGTGTGCAAGTAACTGTGTTTGTGTTATGTCACTGTCTGTGTCAGCATGTTCTTGTGTGGCTGACTTAACATGCATGTACATGTAAGTATGTTTGTGTGAACGTGTGAACCTTTTCATGTGTGAGCTTGTTCATATGTAATTTGTGCATATAGACATGTGTGACTACGTGTTTCAGTGAATATATAAGTCTGTCCTTGTGTGTGAGCATGTTCATGTGTGAGTGAATGTAAGTATAGAAGTCAGTGTGTAAATGCATTAGCATGTTCATATGTGGAAAATGTGTGAGCATGTTAATGTATAAATGTAAAAGCATGTGCAAGTGTGCATGAATGCATGTGTCAGCATGTGATTATGTTTGTGTGAGTGAATGAAAATGCATGTATGTGTTTTTTTTTAATGTGCAAATGTAACTGGATGTGTAAGCATGTGTTTCACTATGTTTCTTCCTCCTGGGCTTTTTT
The DNA here is from genome assembly GCF_028018385.1 of Neofelis nebulosa. Classification (NCBI taxonomy): domain Eukaryota; kingdom Metazoa; phylum Chordata; class Mammalia; order Carnivora; family Felidae; genus Neofelis; species Neofelis nebulosa. The sequence goes on from NC_080800.1 coordinate 86,804,137, forward strand.
TTCAGGTCTCTGTTTCCACTGGCAGGACTCAAACATGATTATGGGTTTAAAAGTATACAGTGAACTATAAGGTGCTGTGCATGAGTAAATTTTAATTTTCTATTGGCTCAGAGCTGCCTATAACTAGCTCTACAGCAAAGCCACATTATCATCTATGTATTACATCACACTGCTGCTATGGAAATATGCATGACTATTGTGATTCAGCCTGCTGGCTACACTGCAGGCTGACTGCCCAGAAGCTGAGTGGCAAAGGGAGAAATGTGTTACTCCAAGTCCAGTGTTTCAGAAAGCAAAGTGCTACTGGAAAGAATTGTCTGAATGACAATGGAGAAGAAGTAAATGGGCTGAGTTAAGGTGCAGCCCAGATACCAGCATTCAGGGCTATTGTGAACAAGCCCTGGCAAAGTGCTATGTACTGACAGGGTTTTCTATAGATGCAGATTTCTATTACAGCCTTTCAGGCCTCCCACATGTCTTTGAAGGATGGAAACGCTATTATGCAGTTAACAAACCTGAATTGGGCCAGGCAGCCAGGGCCCCACACCAATCCCAGGGTCATTCTTCTCATTCTAGACCATTCAGGCAATTCTATCCCTCCTGATGGAATCCTGGGGACCCTAAAAGGCCAGCACAAAGCCATGTTCATGGGATCCCAGCTGAAAGAACAGTCCATATTCCCCTCACCAAGCCATAAGCCTGGCACAGAGCTGTATCCCAGAGGAAGGAAAACTTTTTCTACTTTATCTGCCCATAAGAGCCATCTTATGTGCTAGCAGTGGTCAGTATGAAAACATAGCTAAAGTATCCCCACATCTCTAAAAGTATCATTGAAAGAGAAGTGTTATGGACTACATATTGGTGTTTCCTCAAAAACTCATATGTTAAAGGCCTAACCACCAATATGATTATATTTGGAGGTGGGGCCTTTGGGAGATAATCAGGTTTAAATGAGGCCATGAGGGTAGGCTCCCCATAATGATTAGTGCCCTTATAATAAGAAAGAAACATGAGAACTCTCTCTCTTCCACCATGTGACCACACAGCAAGAAGGCAGCTGTCTTCTGCAAAAGGCTGAAAGCTCTAACTTGTAACCGAATTAGCCAGCACCTTGATCTTGGACTTCTCAAACTCCAGAAGTGTAAGAAATAAATGTCTTGTGGTTTCCACCCAGTCTACAGTATTTGTTATAGCAGCCAGAACTAAGAAAAGAAGCTTCCAGATAAGGCACCTAAAATCCATCTTTGGAGTGATGGCCTCAGCTCCATATCCCAGTGCCATCCTCCTTGATGAGCTCTGGAAGGCAAATAAAGTGGCAACAATAACCACTTTTCTCCTGCTTCAGAACTTCACTGCTCCAACTTCTGTTCCTTAGTATCTACCACAGTTCTAGAGCTCAAAGAGCAGATGAAGGAAGGGGTGATAAAAATGTCCCACTCATTCCTTCACTTCACAATATGGCAGAGCCTATGTCATTCCAGGTGCTGGGCTGAGTTGAAGCCCTCAGGGAGCTGCTTTTCACAACACTGTGGCTTCCCTCTTGCTCAGAGGGAAGCAGCTTTGCTAGCTTTCCCTGGCTCCTGCTCCTTTTCCTCTTCTCACTGGCCCCTCCCTTCTTAAGGAAGTAATAAAGCTCCTATTTAACCTTAACAGGACATGTCACTAAGGACTCTGTTTGTGAACTTATGTAGGAGGAGGAGGCCTCTGTTTGTGAACTCTGAAACTCTACTGCAGCTTAGACACAAAGAGAGATTTGACTCTGAGTCTAGTGGGAGGCCTCATAGGGAGATCTAGGGGTCCCTAAACTTTATAGCCCTTAGCCTAATTTCCTTGAAGCTAGGCTTATAAGGGCATGTGACTCTCATGGGATAGGTAGCACTGCCTGGATCCTGCTTGCCACTGATGACCTGACAGACATGGGGACAGGCTTGGGCTCAACCTGCCTTTGAAGCAGGTTTGAATGGGTTTTAAGTGCTACTGATAAACCAATTACTACTTATTTCTGGGCAGTGTTTTCTTTCTTATCCTCACTATTCTTCTTTACCTTCATCCCTGTCTGTCCAGCATCAGCCCTCATTCTCCTGCTGCATCTTTCCCCCTTTGATTGTATGCAATTCAAAATGTAATCTAGCATGTTCACTCTTTGATCTTGAGAGTCTGACTCTCTTCTAGATCAAGTTGTACATCTCTACCCAGGCCCTCTTTTCTCCCTGTGAAACACTCCCGTCAGCTACTTTAACCTCACCTCCTTGTTACTTACAGCCCACAGCAGGTGCTTGCCTTCCTCTTCTCCTGCTCCCTTGAGCTAAGCCTCCTCTCTAGAGCACGCTATGGTCGCTGACCAGGCAGGGGAGGCTATCACCTACGAAAAACACTTGGCACCATGGTGTTCTGCTTTGTTCTCTGCTTTCTCCATCCCTGCCGCCCCACTCCATTCAGACTGAAGCTGCCCCATCTACTGGCCTCCCCCCTCCCCATGTACACATACACAGCCACAGACTTAGAGCCCACAGTGACCCCTTCTGTATAAATAAGGTCCTGAGTTGTTCTTACATTTCACCCTTCATTTACTGTTTGACCAAATCAATCCAAAGACCCACCCTGTGCCACGGGTCTGCATGCTGAGAAAGCTTCATGTAACCCACCACCCACCCCAACCACCACTGCCACTTAGGCATCAGGTCATAAACAAATCAGAGTCTGTTTGAAAGAAGGTGGTGAGGTACCTCAGAGACAATGCAGACTATCCATACCTGACAATCCCCAGAGGTTGGCCCTTGCCTGCTGCTCTCACCCTGGCCCTGGATGCCTACCAAGATATAGCTACCTTGCCTTAAAACAGGGGAAGAACATGCTTGGTACCTAAATACTCATTGGTTAGACTTTGCTAAGATATAAGAGAACAAGGAAATAAAGAAATGAGGTAGCTGCTCTTCCTTGACACCTACCAGTGTCTGGCCCAATGGATCCAAATGTTGGTATCATATAAGGGGAAGTTGGCTCTGCTCTAACACCTGAACTCCCATATACCCAGCCCTCTCTCCCTCAAGAGTTTTGGCCTCCTCCCCAGGGAATCCACCTAGATGAGGCACTGCTGTCCTTATAGGGTAAAGTTATTGAAAGAGCCTGCCCTCTGCCCTCTCCACTCTGTTTCCCAGTTCTCAGGAGCACACGCACCTTGGAACCTGTGCACCACACCTTATCTCCCTCACACGCTGCAGGGACCAGTGGAGTAAAAGGAAATCAATTAAGAGACCCACCTCCAAAGTTCAGGGCCTAAGGCAATGGCCTTGGTTTTCAAGGTGGCTCCCATGCCAAACATAGTGGCCCTACTAGTCTAATTTCATGTGCCAAATCCTCACAGCTGTGTGTTCTTTAGGATTGAGGCAATGAGTATTCAAAACACTCTATTTGGGGTGCCTGGGTGGCTCAAGTCGGTTAAGTGTCTGACTTCGGCTCAGGTCATGATCTCATGGTTAATGGGTTCAAGCCCTGCATTGGGCTCTGTGCTGACAGCACAGAGCCTGGAGCCTGCTTGAGATTCTCTCTCCCTCTCTCTCTGTCCCTCCCCCACTCACACACTGTCTCTCTCAAATATAAATAAACACTAAAATAAATTAAAAAAACAAAAGAACTCTGTTTGCACAAATGCAAACCCTTAGCATTCGTTAATCCTTTAGAATTAAGTTCAACCTCCCACAGAACCTCTATTTAATGCACCCTTCCTTTTGTCAGTCATTGGCTTAGGTTTCCTGGGTGTCCCCTGGGTCAGAGAACATTACTTCTACTCTGTGGACTCAGGATAGGTTTTCTGTCACTTAAAGCTGTGTGATCCAGGCTACTTGCCCTTCCCAAGGGGATGGCTGAGAGGAAATATAGAAACTGACTCATTGGCTTCCTGGTAGTTTGTGCTTCAGTTTCATTGTGATTTCTCATCTATTCTCTCAAGATTTGAATGCTAGGCCAAAGAGTTTGGATTTTATGTGGAAGTTAAATAAAGCCATTAACAATTCCTGAAGTAATCAGGCTAGATTTATAAAGATGATGCTGACTGCAGTGTGTTGAAGGGACTAGAGGTACCAAAACTGGTATCAGTCACACCAGAGGTTAGGAAGTTGTTGCACTAACTCAGCAGCAAGATTCCCAAGGCCTGATATTGGGAGCCCATGATCAAAGAAGAGATAAGATGTTTTTCTGGAGGTAGAGCCAATAAACTTGGTGAGAGTCAAAGGCTTAAGGGACAGAGGGACAAGCACCTAGGGCCTGGGCAGGCAAAGGAGACTGGATAGAGTAGATCACATGTCCAGTTTTCAACAAACTGAATAGGGTGAGTGTCCAGGGTGCAAAGAATGTGTGTTCAAAAATGTGTATGCCATAGAGCATGACAGATGTTACAGAAAATTCTAGCTTGAGAAGCATAGGGCCCTATGGCCTGCACACCTATTTCTGTGGGTAGTGCTCCTCCAGTCACACCAGGGAATGAGCCTCAGATGTGGTACCCTCACAAGGGAGTGTGGAGAGAGCAGAAGCCCTCTTCCACATAAAGCGAGAGAAGTGGGAGAGACTCCAGGGTCAAAACAAAGTGCCTGAAGATTGGCAGCCCAGGAGTGCTCCACTGCAGGTCAGGAAGGTGGGATCTGGAGAGGCGGAAGGGTAGAGCCTGTAGGTATGTCAATGGTCAGCTTAGTTGGTGGGACTGATTTGCTGTGTCTCAGATCTATTCAACTTAACACACAGATCTCAAGTGTCTAGAAGTGGCTTACCTCCAAACTTTGGACTCTGATGAACATCATATCCTGTCAGCATCCTGTCCAAAACTTTCTGAATCAATTTCATTTGTAGTTTTTGCTGAACCAGAGAAGTCACTGATTATCAGTAAATATGTGGTTTCTTAGACAACATACAGCAGAGGTCACCCCAGCTATAAATTTTCCAAGGCCTTCTCTTCTCCTGTATACATAAAGACATACATAGTCCTATGTGTACATGCTCACTCTCCCACCCACCTCTCTCCCCACAGAGAGTCAGCCAACAGCACAGTAGCAAGGCCGACTTCTACTTCTTCCTCAGCTTTTATCCAGAGGGTGGGGCACAAAGACTGGGTCCATGTTATCAGGCAGGATGAAAGGGTAGCAGCTGGCCTTCTGGGAAGGAAGCAGGCAGGAGGAAGCACTCAGGAAAATGTATTACTTCAACCCCTTAAAGAGGCCCACCTTGCAATCAGCATGGACACAGCTCTCCAGGTTGGCTGACTGACCCAGGAAAAGTAATCTTCCACCCTTGGTGCCCTCTTGAGCTGTGCTAACCAATTTACCTTTTCCAGCTAAAAGTCACACTTCCCCTTTCTGGACTGGGACTGGGCATTTTGTTGTCAAATAGACATCAACCTCGCTCTTATACACCTCTGTTTTTAGGGCATAAGGCATATGATATAAAGAACCTTTTGACCCTTGCCCAACAAAGCCATTTCAGATTCTTGGGCCTCAGCACTGTCTTCTCAAAGATATCCATTCTGGAATCTAGCATGTGTCTCACTAGTCATGTGTTTACAAGCCTAGAGATGTCTTGGGTGAGTATATATTAAGTACCTAACTGTAGCCCTGCACAGAATTGGTGTAATATTGTGAGATATCCATCTGGCTGTTCCTGGGTTACATCATTTTATATATAGTAAGTAAAATGTTTCTCTGAGTTCTGTGAGCCTCTGCAGCAAATGAACCAAACCCTAGGAGAGACTTGTGGTAATGTCTCTTTTATAGGCAATAAGTCAAAAGCACAGGTAACAACCTGGACTTGTGACTAGAATCTGGTACGGGGGGAAGGCGGTCTTCTGGGACTGAACACTTAACCTGTGGGATCTGATGCAGTCTCCAGGTAGATAATGTCAGAATTGAGTTGAACTTTCAGACACCCTGATGGTGTCCAAGAATTGCTTATTAGTATGGTGTGTGTGTGGGGGGGCCACCTCAGGATGTTGGGATTGAGCCCAAAAACCTAATTTAGCTGGCCTTTCCTAAGGTCTCTGAGATATTCACCCAAGGCACCTGAGACCTTCAGTGAGGCCACTCCCCCCCCCCACCAGAAGGGGCTTGTGAATGAGAACAGGCCCTGAGCATCACTGTGACACTTGGGATCTTCCACATGTTGGCTAGGGAACATCAGTGCCTACAAAACTGTGTGTGTATGTTCAATAGCACACTCTGGTAAGTGAGATTGTGGACAATGCTGAGCTGCTGCCCAACTACCTTTTCTTCCCCCTGGGTACATGTTCATTTCTGCCATTTAAAAACGTATTCCCGATTATCTTCAATCATAACATTTCATTTTGTAATATTCCAAAGTATGTCGCATGAATTATTCCTGAATTAAAGCAATGTGTTCCTACCTGTTTCCAACCGTATGTTACCCATGTGCCAGTGCTCAGGATCTTGGGGCCACAACAAATACATATTTCTGTGTGATCTGCATGCAAATAGCTGAGCATCTCTTCAGGTATTTACAGGCCTAAACTGAAACCCAGACGAAAAAAAACCTGTATCTTCAAAAGTTTCACAAGAGTAAGTACAAAAGTACACCCATCTCAGGCCACACGAATATACTTCCATAGATTACACCATCTGGGCTCCAATGAAGCAGAGATAATAATTTCCATTGGTAACATTGAATAGGGTCTCCCAGCCTTTCCACATACACACATGCCCCTGAAAGTGGGCTAAAATTTGTACTCACAAGTGCCTGGGTGGCTCAGTCAATTAAGCGTCCGACTTGGGCTCAGGTCATGATCTCGCAGTTCGTGAGTTCAAGCCCCATGACAGGCTCAATGCTAACAGCTCAGAGTCTGGAGCCTGCTTCGGATTCTGTGTCTCCCTCTCTCTCTGCCCCTCCCCCACTTGCATTCTCTCACAAAAATAAACATTAAAAAAATCAAAATCTGTACTCAACAGGTATCTTTCATACCTATGTTTTGTGTCTTGCCCATCACTCTGTACCCATCTTGATCACCTCCTATTCACCCCATTAAGGAGGAAAGGATTCTTTCCTATGGTTGTGAGGATGGCCAAAAACCTAACACCTGACACTGGACAAATGTGAAGACAGCAGTGGATCAGTCACATATACTCACAGCCTGAGAAAGGAGGACACAGCAAACCAGAGAGAGCCTCACTCGAGTTGCGCTCAGGAACCCTGAACAATCCGGGTCTGTAGGAGACAGGCTTTGCAGTGTCAAGGACAGAGTGCCTCTGGTTTCCAGGGGAGATGTTATTGGCTTGAATAATTAATTCCACAGCTGGCAGGGAACTGAAACTCGCTAGAACAGCACTGAGTCTGTTTAATAAGGAGTGTTGTTTGGCTAAGGGACCTTGTCCACAGGCACAAAACAGGCAGGAGAACTTGTGGTTAGACCATTTGAGGTCCTTCTAATTTTACCAAATGTCAAGACAACGTATATTAATTGTAGGCCTTGCACCATAATTTACTCCTGAATGCCTTCACATCAGTTTAAACCTTGGTGTTGACTGAGACTTTCAGGGAGTAGTGGTGCCTCCCTAGGAAATGGCATAGGCACTTGCCCCAAAAGACAGAGGGCCACATGGTGAGGTGGTCATCGAAAAACATGAACTTTAAAGGTGCCCTCCTCTTGTTGGGATGAGTACTGGGTGTTGTATGTAAGCAGTGAATCACGGGAATCTACCCCCAAAACCAGGAGCACACTGCATACACTGTATGTTAGCTAACTTGACAATAAGTTATATTTAAAATAATAATAATAATAATAAATAAAAATATTTGAAATAAAAAAAGATGCCCTCCTTTGTGGCTAATAAAGACAACTAACAGACCGGTGTGGCATTGGTGTAGAGAGTCCTCAGGGGACATGAATTTAACCTAATCAGTGCTTGTAACAATGCCTGTAACAATGACCGTAGAGGAGATCTATTTACCACTTTGTAACTAAGTAGAAGTTCTCTGAGGAGCCAATTATGCCTCTCAATTAAACAAGCCACTTGGGGCCTACACGGAAGTTGGAAGTTCCATTTACTGCCTTTTTCAAGAGCCCAGCATTGTGTACTCTGAGAACTGAAATGAGTGCTTTGGTCATAACAATAAGATCTGGGGCTCCAAATGGCATAAGGGGTTTCCTGTTGCAGCCCTTACACGGTGACCGTAATACAGCTGATCCTAATTATTTGCAGATGCTATATCTGCAAATTCATCTACCTGCTAAAATGTACTTGTGACCCCAAAATCAATACTCAGCACTTCGGTGCTTACTTGCAAACATGTGCAGAGTGGCAAAAATATGTGAGTCATCGGACCCACAAGTTCTCAGGTTTAGACAAGGCAGCATTCCAGCTTCTTATTTCACCTCTCATACTGTAAACAATGACGTTTCTTTTTTAAATTTTTTAAATGTTTATTTATTGAGAGAGAGAGAGAGAGAGAGAGAGAGAGAGAGAGAGAGAGAGAGAGAGAGAGAATCCCAAGCAGTCTCCACACTGCCAGTGCAGGGCCTGATGTGGGGCTCAAACTCACAAACCATAAGATCATGACCTGAGCTGAAATCAAGAGTTGGATCCTTAACCGACTGAGCCACCCAGGTGCCCCAACAAGTGGTCTTTCAACAGCATATTTAGTGCCATGTCGTTCACACTTGTGTGCTTTTTGTTAGTGATTTCACTGTTTAAATGTTCCCCCACGTGTAGTGCTGATGTCCTGTCTAGTGTTCCTAAGCACAAGAAGGCTGTGATGTGCCTTATGGAGAAAATACATGTTTTGGGCATGAATTATAGTGCTGATATCAGTGAGTTCAATGTAAGTCAATCAACAATATATGCTAAATATCAATTTAAATGAAGCAACACTATACACAAAATAAGAGGTCTTTAAACAGAAATACACATAAAACAAATTTATGTATTGGATTGGTTGATGACAATGTTGTGTGACCAGAGGTTCACAAGAATGTAACCAGGTATTTCCACTAGGAGCAATGGTTTCCTATTCACTAGTTCTGTGCTCATGGTGACTTTTACAGGACGTAACTACCACAAATAACAAGAATCAACTGTATATGTAAAGACATCTGGTATCCTCTGAATTAGTCTGCAAGGGCTGTCATAACAAAATGCCACAGATTGGGTGGCTTAAACAACAGAAATTTATTTTCTCACAGTTCTAAAGTCTAGAAGTCAGATATCAAGGTACCAGCAGGGTTGGTTTCTGATGAGACCTCTGTCCTTGGTGGATGGCTATCTTCTATGTCTTCATATGGCCTTTCTTTACATGAAAGTGGACAAAGACAGGGAGAGAGCTCTCTGGTGTCTCCTCCTTTTCTTATAAAGACCCAATCCTATTAGATTAGGGCCCAACCCTCATGACCTCACTGAACCTTGATTACCTCCATAAAGGCATGTCTCCAAATACAGTCATATTGAAGGTTAAGGTTTCAACATATGAATTTGTGGGGGACACAAATCTGTGGGGAAGCTGTGAGCCAGAAATCATGGACAAAGGCCAAATATATATGAGAAATACATTTTAGTCATCTGAATGATTAAATACCTATTTCTTATAAATCACAATATCACATTCACCTATACTCAGGTTTGATGCACTCTTTTTTCCCTTCTTTCATTCTTTTTGCTTGTTTGTTACTGGATATACTTTGTTCCAGGGGCCTCCTCTCTACTCTGCTCAGATTTATAAATTTCTTCAACCAGAACCAGAATCATCAGGGTTTAGGGGCCTCCCCTATAGCAATGGTTGCTTTTTGGCACTGGATAGGGGTTTTTGCATTGGGAGAACAGTTTAATACTACATGTTTCTTCCCCCTTTCTCATCAATTCCTGGGCCACAAGCAACCATGGGTGTGCACTTCAATATCCTTTGGTGTCAGGATAGTGTGTAGGTAGCAGCAAGGGAAGCAACAGCACAGGAGATAAGCAAGCTCACTACCCTGTCCAGGACAATAACTATTAAAGCAACCAGGGTGCCATGTTTCGTTAATTCTCCCTGTGGTAGTAATCCCCTTCCTATCTGCAAACCTAACAAAGGGCCATCCCAGGAGTACACAATCACAATGACCACATGGCTGGCTGCCCCAAGTAACCAGAAATGCTCACCAGGTTAGAAGCAGTGGTCACTGCCTAACAAGTCACTAACCCAACCCCTAGTAAGAAGGACTCAAGTACTGACCGATTAGGATGTTGCATTGTTGCTACCTTTATGGGTGGGAGCCTCAGACACTGTCTGGCACACACTGTTTGACTTTGAGCCCAAACTCAAAGGCACTTCACACTGAGATGCAGTCAATTAACTCCAATTCTTATGTTAAGGAAGGAAGCCATGGCAATATCCAACAAAAATGACACAGTGCCACCCAGGCCAGAGCACAAGCCCACCAGGAATTGGTGGTCCTGTCCCAGGCAGCCTTCACTGTATCACAGAACAGTTGGTCAAGGAGCAGCTAGTAAAAGCTCACCAGTTATCTTTGATTGTGCCTGGATCATCATGTGTGTGATGACAATTGTTTTAATCATCTCCTCTTCACCTCTTTGTTGAGGTAAGGAGGCTCATCCTAGAGTTATAGGGATGGCTAAACACACATCACCCAACTCCAGACAGAAAAGATCAATAGTCACATACATTCACAGTCCAAAAGAGAACATTGCATACCATGCAGGACACATGAGGGTTGCACTCTGAAATAGCATAAATCAGAAGGATCTGTGAGAAGGCACCTGGGTGGCTCAGTCCTTAAGCATCTGACTTGGGCTCAGGTAATGATCTCATGGTTCATGAGCATGAGCCCCGCTTCAGGGAAGAACACGAGCCCTGCTTCAGGTGAGCTTTACTTCTCTCTCTCCCTCTCTGTCTCTCTCTCTGTCTCTGTCTCTCTCTCCCTTGTGCCCCCACTCAAAAAAAGAAAAAGTAAAAGAAGAATCTGTGAAAGGCAGGCTTTGTAGTATTAGGAGGGTGAGATACCTCCTGCTTCCTGAGTTATGTGATTGGCTTGTTTGAATTACTGTGCTGGCTGGTAGGGAACTGAAACCACTACCCAAGGATAATACACAGGAATACATCTAGTCCATTTGATAAGGAGGATTGTTGCCCAGTGGACCCTATGAGGGGTGGGGAACAAAGTGTGAAAAGGAACTTGTGATTAGTCCATTCGAGGCTCTCCTGATTTTACAAGATGTCAATACAGCATAAAAGAATAATTTTAGGGGCGCCTGGGTGGCTCAGTCGGTTAAGCATCTGACTGCGGCTCAGGTCATGATCTCACAGTTTGTGAGTTCGAGCCCCACATCAGGCTCTGTGCTGACAGCTCAAAGCCTGGAGCCTGCTTCGGATTCTGTGTCTCTCTCTCTTTCTGCTCCTCCCCCGCTAGTGCTCTGTCTCTGTCTCTCAAAAGAAATGAATAAATGTAAAAAAAAATTTTTTTTAAAGAATAATTTTAGCCTTTACCCATGTGAAAATAAAGGAAACCTCATTTAACATTGAGATGGGAAGCCCCGAAAGAGGCGCTCTCAAGTACATACCTCACTGTAGCCTACGTAACCAGCAGGAAGAAGGAAGAGAATTTTTGACATGGAAGACACTTTTCACATAAGAATTTATCTCCTGTCTTTAAGAACAGGAAAGATCCCTCCCTGCGCCAGCAACAAAGCATTAAGCACCATCTGCAGCCAATGAGAACCCCACCCAAACCTCAAACTCTTGTTCTTCTCCAATAAACTTTTTTCCCCTGAACCCTCCCCAATTTCCTCCTAAAACCTAACAAAAGCCAACCTTTCTTTGGTTTCTTCGGACTTGCCTATGGTTTGCCATAGCTTGCTTGTCCCAAATTGCAACTTCTCTGCTTTTCCCAATAAACTCATAGTTTTACTTAAATAAAATTGCTCTTTGCTCTATTTACAGTTAACTTACTTGGTGGTCAGAAGTGGGATCCTAAGGAGACAAACCCCAAAGGACAACAACTCTCAGAATCAAGTGAGGTATCCACACAGAGCCCTTGGTGCACCTCACTTCTGCAAGTCTCCATCTACTTCCGGTTCAATAATTCTCCTCTTGGATTTTGAGCTCCCTCCTTTTGGATGAGCTTTTTGCCTGTCCTCGGGATCTATTTAAAGGCTCCATCCTTTCTGGTGAGTACTCACTTGGTTTTCTGAATCTCTGATTTTGAGTAATGGGATTACAATCTTCTAAACATTCTCAAGAGGGTCTTTCTTCTGGGACTCTGACTGATTTTATAGCTTTGAAACTATGGTCCCTCCTCATGTACATTTTTAACTACCTGGACCAACTTAGCCAAAAATAATTTAGAACTTCAATGGCCATTAGGGGGATTTCTGACCCCCAAACTAGAAAACTCTGAACTTAAAATTAAATAGACTACATGGAAGGAATGTACTTGTTGGAATGAGCACTGGCTGATGTATGGAAGTGTTGAATCACTATATTGTACACCTGAAACTAATATAACACTATATGCTAACTGGAATTAAAATTAAAAAAATAGAGTACACGGGATGCCTATTTTAGTTGGTACCTGGAGGCTTCCAAAAATATATTCAGGACTCATAAATCACCTCTTCACAAAATAATGTTTCCAAATTAACTGAGGTAAAAAAAAAAAAAAAAAAGGAAGACAAAAAAGCTTCTAAAGCCCTTTACTCCTCTCCCCTGTCCTCTTGTTCTCAGGTACCATATTGTTCCACTCCTTTTTCTTGGTCTATGGACATGCAACAACCATCTTATGCTGAGCCCCTACTACCATCTTCCTCTTTCCCTCCTATGCTGGCTCCACCTTCTTTAATATTCTCACTTCCTCATTCTAATCCTCTCACTGAACTTCCCTCTTTTTGAATCTCTCCCTGTGTCCTCATCTCCCAAAGTTATTGAAACCTGCCCCTTTATTTTTTTCCCAAAGTTTTTTGTTTTTTTTTTTTTTAATTCTGAAGTTAGTTAATACACAGTGTAGTCTTGGCTTCAGGAGTAAAACCTAGTGATTCATCTCTTACATATGGCACTCAGTGCTCATCCCAAAAAGTGTCCTCCTTAATGCCCATCACCCATTTAACCCACCCCATATCGGATAAAGGGTTAGTAACCAAAATCTACAAAGAACTTACCAAACTCAACACCCAAAAGATAATCCAGTGAAGAAATGAGCAGAAGACAAGAATAGACACTTATCCAAAAAAGACATCCAGATGGCAAACGGACACATAAAAAGATGCTCAACATTGACTCATCATCAGAGAAATACAAATCAAAACCACAATAAGATACAATCTCAAACCAGTCAGAATGGCTAAAACTAACAACTCGGAGGAAAAAAAATCTTCCCCTTTAAAGTCAAACACTCCACGGGCACCCGGTTGGCTCAGCTAGTTAAACGTTTGACTTGATTTTGGCTCAGGTCATGGACTCATGAGATCATGAGACTGAGCTCCAAGTCAGGCTCCATGCTGATCCTGGAACCTGCTTAAGATTCATTCCCTTTCTCCCTCTCTCTCTCTTTCTCTCTCTCTCTCTCTCTCTCTGCCCTCTCCTCCTCGAATGCACATGTGTGCTCTCTTGCTCTCTCTCTTTCAAAAAATAAAGTCAAACCCCCTGAGGATCCAAATTCTAAGCCCCTAATTTCTTAGTTCCCTGGACTGAATTATGAGCTATAGTCAAAAACTTCCCCAAAGTGACTGAGGATCTTCATAGATTTGCTGAGGAATTTAATAGTTTTCCAAACTTACCAACACAGTTTCTCAGATTTGTATCAGTTCACGTGCTCATTGGTGAGGGGCCAGGTCCAACAGTGGATAACACTGCCAACCAGCATAATCTTGAACAATCTCTAGAACTACAAATGGGGCACTGTCCCCCTGACTTGTTATATGATCAAGCTCTTTCAATTGTGAAATGACTTTACCAGTCTATTCTTAGGGCTTTCCCAAAACCTGTCAGCTGGAAAAAGTTTCATGCTTATATCCAGAAGCCCAATGAGCCCAGTGCATAATTATTACAGCCAGCTCCAAATTGATTTCAAGAAGATTCTGGTCTTCTTTTAAATGTTGAATCCACTGGGGTAGCTTTTAATTCTATGGTCATGAATGGACAGAAACAGGATCTTGTCTAGTTAAAAAGGACCAAGATGGAATGGAAAACTATGTCCACTCCAGGTTTAGTTAATTAGCAAATCAGCTCATCCACACCCTAGATGATTCAACTACAAGGAAGACCACTGAAGTCCCTAATTTACAACTCTGATAAATGGAGGCCCCTAAACAAAACCAAAATGCTCCTGATCTTTGTCATTATTGCAAAAATCCAGAGCATTGGAAAAGTCTGTTACAAGCTTAAGCACTTCAAGTGCCTTCAGTTCTTTAAGCAACCTTTCCAGTGCCTTCCTAACCACCAATAATGGGGACTCCCAAGGAACTACAGGGGATTTTCCCAATCCTGCTCTTAACCAGTTCAGAGAAACAACTCTCCAGACTAGGAATGAATCTCTCTCTGTGTTGTTATTGACACCAGAACTACACCCTCAGTGTTCAACCCCACAGTTATTAAACAGTCCCTGCCTTGAGTACTACAACAATTCAAATGGGAGGGGATTGTCAAACCTCAACAGGTTCCTGTCTCTGAACCTATCACCTTTTGTTTAGGCCCTCTAAGAGATACTCACCCTTTTCTCCTTAGTCTTCCACCCCCCCCCCATTCATTTACTGGGCTGAGATTTCATGGAGAAATACCATGCTGGAATTTCTTTCTCTCAAAAGAGAGAAATAAATTCTATAATTTGACAGCAACAACCAAAATAGCCAATTAGGTGAAGCAAATGAAACTTTAAGGTCATTTATTTGTTCCATCTCTAATGGCACTAGAGCTAGTTCTAAGGACACTAATCATTTGTCCCCTTTTCACAGGAGGGTAGCATCCATCTATCCAAAATTTTAGCCTTAAAGGTACACAAGGTCTCCAAGGAAAAACTGCAGTTTGTTCAAACTCAAGTTCGTTATTTAGGGCACCTAATCTCAGAACAAGGGCTGCACCTAGATCCAAGTAGGCTTCATAGCACCCTGCACTTCCCCAAACCCAAGACTAACTGCCAATTACAAGATTTTCTCAGGCAGCCTGGCTGCCTACTATCAGAAATGGATTTTGAACTTTTCTCTCATGGCCCAGGCTTTACATACATTACTAAAGAACACCAAACCTGACCCCATTAATTAGGAAGCTTGGGATGACCTAGCTTTTAATACCTTAAAAGAAAACTAAATAAATCCCCTTGCCCTTGAGGGGCACCTGGGTGGCTTAGTCAGTTGAGCCTACCATTCTTGATTTCAGCTCAGGTTTCTCATGGTTTGTGGGTTCGGGCCCTGCATCAGATTCTGAGCTTATAGTGCAGTGTCTGCTTGGGATTCTCTCTCCCTCCCTTTCTCTCTACCCCTCCCCAGCTCTCTCTTTCTCTCTCTCTCTCTCTAAGTAAATAAGTAAACTAAAAAATAATAAAAAAATAAATCCCCTTGCCCTTGGACATCCCAATTACCAGCTTCCTTTTTTTCCTTTTACATATGAAAAGGAAGGGAATACCCTTGGGGTATTCAACCAAAAACATGGAGACCACCATCAACCCACAGGGTAATATAGCCAACAGCTAGACCCTGTGGCATGAGGTTACCTCCCTTGCCTCAGAGCCATTCCTGATACTGCCATCTTAGTTAAGGCCACTGAAGAAATAGTCATGGAGTCCCCTCTAACCCCCTTTGTGCCCCACAAAATAGAAGCCTTCCTAAATCCTAATGACTGTGGATAGAGGTTTGTCCATGATCTCAGAACAATGTAAACAATAATGTTGTCCCTCGTCACCCTGTTGTTCCCAACCCTCATAGTCTACTAGCCTCCATTCTAACCTAAATTCTCACCACACTCAACACCTTTCAGCCAGTCATCTCACCTCCTGTGAAATCCTCCCTCTTGCTAACAGCTCCTCACGTAACTTTTTTTTCAACTATAAGAACCTTAACCCTGCTACACTTCTTCCCTCTTCTAAGATAATACTCCTCATGACTGTTTGACAGATCAGTTCCTGACTCCCTGTGAAAACTTATAGGAAAGTCCTTTGGATGATGCTGATTAGTCATGGCTCACTGATGCTTCTTATATGAAAAGAGAATATGGAAAACACAGTGCTAGACATGTAATTCTAACTCCCTCTGAAGTAAATCAAGCAGCATATTTGCCTTTGGCTACTTCAGTACAAGCCAAGCCAGGACCAGGACCACTCACAAGGACCAGAAAGATTCTCTTCAACCCCACTGAAAGGACCCCTATCAGGTACTGCTAACCAACCCATATGCTGCCAAATTCCAAGGAACAGACTTTTGGATTCCTGGGTCACATATAAACACCAAACCCTGACGAGACCTGCACACCATCTGGTGACCTGAAAATAAAGATTTCCAGGAAATGAAGCAGATGGCAGCTGAAGAAAACAGCTTTCCCAAGATGATGGGACCAGACACATATACCTTCTTTCCCTTGGTTGTTCTCACTCTTTCTTTGCCCTCTCTAGGAATGAAAATGTCCTTATGTCCACATTTCCCAATCCTTTGCAAAAGGGGGTAACCTTTCTGACTGCTGGATCTGTCATGAGAAGCTCCAATCTGTTCACGATGTCAGAGATCCCTTGGTGTTACCTAAAACGAATTTCCTTCTAGTCCCAAATACCATTGCTGATACAACCAAAAGCCTATAGATGTTAACTATTGGGTTAGGCTATTGTGACCAAGCATTCCCATACCTTGTTTCAACCTTTCCTTAGTCATAACCATACTAGCTCAGTTAAATCCCTCCATCTTTGCCAGTTGTACCATCTTCACTCCCCCAGGTTCTTCTCCTTATCTAACTGCAATATGTCTCCCTGTACCCAAGGGAAATACAGATACATTTGTTCCTCTTTGCAAGGTTTTTGCAAGGTTTTTTTTTTTTTTAATGTTCATTTATTTTGAGAGAGAGAAAGAGAAAGAGAACGGGGGAGGGGCAGAGAGAGAGGGAGAGACAAAATCCCAAGCAGGCTCTGTGCTGTCATCATGGAGCCTGATGCAGGGTTCAATCTCATGAACCCCAAGCTCATGACCTGAGCCAAAAATCAAAGAGCCCCACGCTTAACCGTCTGACCACCCAGGTGCTCCTGCAAGGTTTTAGAAGAGAAAAAATGGACTTTAGGAAAAAATGGACTCTCACAGAATATCATCCCAACTCCTCTGACCCATGGCTTGAAAAGGTCAATCAGGACATTTCCAGCTAAGGGCTCTATCAAAAACCAGACTTTAGCTAGAGTCTCCTATGCTCCACCTGGATTTGTTGGCAATGGACAGCATTTCCTATGGGCATATGAATGCTTAGATAGCTGGCAACTTGGAACTCAATGCTATTGGGGCATTTAACTGTTCCTGTTAACATCCTTAACAAATCAAGAGACTTCTCATCGGTCTGCCCCATTAGGCTTCCAGAGCATCTTAAAAATGTGAAATTCTGGGGGGCATACATGACTCCCGGTTTGCCTCCATCGGAAGAGATTTTCTTCCTTGGGTTGGAGTAAGTGCCAATGAACATATGATCAGATATCTCCCCCTAACCTTAGGAGAGCTAGCCAATTCCACAGCAATATCAGCCCACTGACTATCACTTGACTGTTTGACTAATGTAGTTTTAGATAATCACATAACCCTTGGTTATCTACTTGCTGAACAAGGAGGTATTTGTGCAATAGCAAATACCACCTGTTGCACATGCATAAATTCATCTGGAGAAGCTGAAATTCAATTACACAAGATCAGGGAACAAGTGCACTGGTTACAACAAATCTCACTTAATGACCCCCGGTCTTTTGATCTATTTAGCTGGGTTTGGGGTCTTCATATGGAACCATCACATAAACTGTATTTGTCATATTACTTTTAATCCTGCTTGTATAATTAATTTTAAACTTGACCTGATGCCTGTCAAATCTCTGCAGAAGTAATGCATCAAATAGGGTGATGCTAGCTCAGCACTTCAAGACGATCTCCAATGTTTATGACCTTGACAAGACATAGACCTTAGATGGAAAGTGACTGAGATTTCTCCTTCCTACGCTTCCTTATTCCTCAAATGTGGCCTCGATGGTTTCCAATCATTATGCACTTTCCCTCCAATGTGGGCCAATGACAACTGAAGAAGATCTTTCCTGGTACTGAGGGACAAACCACTAAATTTAAAAAAATCTGACTCTTGTTCAGCAATACTTTCGAGGAAAAATCTTGATCAAAAGGGGGATATGTGAAAATACATGAAGGAAACATCATTTAAAATGGAGTCAAGAAGCCCAGGAGCGGGACTTCTCAAGTACAAACCTCTCACTGCAGCCTACAAAACTAGCAAGAAGGAAGATAATTACTTTGACAAAAGAAGGCACTTTTCACATAGGAATTTATCTCTTATCTTTAAGAACAGGAAGATCCCCGCCCCACCCAGCAAGACACACTAACCACCACCTACAGCCAATGAGAAACCCGCCCCCATCCTCAAACTCTGGTTCTCCAGTCAACTTTTGTCCAGAACTCTCCCCAATTTCTCCTTAAAACCTAATAAAAGCTGGCCTTCCCTTTGTCTCTTCAGACTTGCCTATGGTTTGCCATAGCTTATCACAAATTGTAATTCTGCTCTTCCCAAATAATCTCATTCTTTTACATAAATAAAATGGTTCTTTGTTCTGTGTAATGTTAACACCCAACAACCCTCACCCCCCCCACCCCCCTACCCCCCCCCCCCCCCCCCCCCCCCCCCCGCCGCACGCACACAATGGCCAATGCCTGTGACTGCAAACTTGCAAACTGCCTGGAACCTTAGTCCCTGGGAATGAATGGGTGGTGGTATCCTCAGCCCCTGCTATATGGGCACACACTGAAACTGGGTGCTATCAGGTGCCACTGTAATGTATAGGCTGAAACACAGGGCTCCATCTTAACTGGCCACCCTCATCACCACCACCAACCCCTTCAGGGGCCGAAGGGCAGGTTGCATAGGGGGGCTCAGAAGCCCAGGTCTATGTGTTCCCCCCAGTGGGCTCCTACCAAGAGATCACCCGCCCACTCACCACCCCCTCCACCACCTCCCTCTTCTCCTCCTCTCCATTCACCGTAGCCTAGCAACCCGCTTACCAATAAAAGAGGTCCAGGATGACGTTGAGAACGTCGGAGGAGGATTCACTACAGGCCAAAGTGGAATTTCAAGGTGAGTGGAAGGGGGGGGGAGGGTCGTCGCCCTCCAGGAGCCAGGTTCCGAAGAGCCGTAGGAGGACAGCGGCTCCCAGCAAGCCCGGGATGGCATAGCTGAGACCGACCACAGGTTAGGCCTCAGACCAGGAAAAGAACAGAGGGAGGTGAGCAGGAAGCGCGAGGCGAAAGGGAGCTGGGGGGAGGGAGGCAGGAGGCGGTAGGTCTTCCGCAAAAAATCACTTTTAAGAACTGAGACCAAGGGGAACAGAAGTGCGGGAGTCGCTCAGGAGCCCAGAGCCCAGCGCGTGGCGAGAGGAGCAGCCAGGTAATAGCTCTACTCCACGCTGCGCCCGTAGCACGCGTCCTGTGCTTTGAATTGCGCTCGGTCTGAAGCCAGTCCCATCTGCAACTGGGCGGGCACTGAGCCAGCTGCGCCGCTGGCTCCGCCCACTCCATGGCAGCGCCTGCCTAGCCAATCGGGAGATTCCAGGAGCCATGCAAAAAGACGTGCAATCCTACTACCTTCTCCAACTAGGGCGCTGCTCAGTCCTCTGCTCTTTCAGGCATCTGCGGTTTCTCCAGGGGCAAGCTTCAGCACCTTGGTTGCTGGAGGGCTGGGCCGGAATCAGCTGCTTGACTTACCCTCCTCCACCTCAGCACCTCCGCCTCTGCAAAAATGCAAAATTTGCTTTTCTCTTGGAAGAGTGTGTGCCCAAGAGTTTGGTGGGTTTTGTTGTTGTTGTTGTTGTTGTTGTTGTTATGTTTGTTTTTGTTTTGGTGAAGGAAGTGCAGTGGTTTGAGTGTCCTGGCTGAATCTGTATTCTAAAAGAGCTGGACACCTTAGGGGAATCAGGAGGTACCAGACTGCTTATCATTCCCAGACGCTTGAGCCTCCAGTAAACCTCAGTGCCTCGCCTCTGGGTGGAGTGGAGGAGGGTCAGCAAATAAGTTTTATGAGGGGACTCTGGCCACAGCAATAGTGGCCCTTCAGTAGGACAGAAATTGGGCTCCAGGAGCATCCCCTCTGATGGGGTTCATGAGCAAGCGGCTAAGAAAGAATTCCCGAGACGTCTTTGGTGCAAAAAGGTGATTTTATTAAAGCACTGGGACAGGACCCGTGGCCAGAAAGAGCTGCACTGGGGTTGTGAGGAGTGACTGATTATATATTTTTAAGTTTGTGGAGGGAGGGAGATAGAGATAAAGTAAGTTTCTAAGGAATTTGGAAGCAAGGCTTTCAGGACCTTGAGGACTAGCTGTTGTTAAGATAAGGTTACTTTTAGTTTTTAACAAAACACAAACATTAAGGAAGTAAGGCAGCCATGCATTCCTCAAGGAAGGTCACTCTCTGCATGTTTCAGATATCTATCAGTGGGCTGCAAACTGTAAGATTTAATTTAAGCTACATTTCTCTTGCCTTTGTTTTACTCCTCACCACCACCCCCCAACTAGAGGATGCAGAGTTGGAGTGTTCTTGGCTGACACCATAGAAGGGGAAAAGAAGGTAAAGGTAAGTGTATCTTTAAGGGAGTTAGCCCCTAGAGAGCAGGCCATTCTACTGTTCCAGCATTCTGGCCCCATCATATGGAAAAGCCTGGCATTTTGTCTAGAGGGCATCTATTTTTTCCACTACCCTGAACATAGTCCTGTGGGATAGAAGGATATCAGAGAATGAGGAAATGCCTCCACTCATTACCCTCTGTCCTTCCCATCTCCAAGATGAAGCAAGTTTTGGGGCGCCTGGGTGTCTCAGTCTTTTAAGTGTCCATCTTCCACTCAGGTCATGATCTCATGGTACATGGGTTAGAGCCCCACATCTGGCTCTGTGCTGACAGCTCAGAGCTTGGAGGCCGCTTCGATTCTGTCTCTCTTTCTCTCTCTGCCCCTCCCCCTGCTCGTTCTCTCTCTCTCTCTCTCTCTCTCTCTCTCTCATAAATATTAAAAAAACTTTAAAGGGGCGCCTGGGTGGCTTAGTCGGTTAAGCATCCGACTTTGGCTCAGGTCATTATCTCGGGGTCCATGAGTTCAAGCCCTGCGTTGGGCTCTGTACTAACCTCTTCAGAGCCTGGAGCCTGCTTCAGATTCTGTCTCTCTCTCTCTCTCTCTCTCTCTCTCTCTCTCTCTCTCTCTGCTCCTCTCCCACTCATGCTCTCTCTCTCTCTCAAAAATAAATACATAAACGTTAAAAAATAAAAAGCTTAAAAAAAATGAAACAAGTTTAGAAAGAGGCCTCTTTAGAGCACATAAGCCAGACAGGCAGTCAACAAATAGAACTCAGTGATGGCATGCCATTTAAAAGTGTTGAAATCAGGGGCGCCTGGGTGGCTCAGTCAGTTGAGCCTCCGACTTCAGTTCAGATCATGATCTCACAGTTTCCTGAGTTTGAGCCCCACATCAGGCAGTCAGGCTCGCTGCTGTCAACACAGAGCCTGCTTTGTGTCCTTGTCCTCTGTTCTCTGCATCTGTCCCCTTCTCTCTGCCCCTGCCCTGCTTACGCTCATGCTCTCTCTCAAAAACAAAACAATATTAAAGAAAAAAGTAAAAGTGAAAAAAATCAAAACAGATTTCAAGTTCGCTTTTGGTTAACTATAACATTCAGAGGGGCGCCTGGGTGGCTCAGTCGATTAAGTGTCTGACTTGGGCTCAGGTCATGATCTCACGGTTTGTGAGTTCAAGCCCCACGTCAGACTGTGTGCTGACAGCTCAGAGCCTGGAGTCTGCTTTGGATTCTGTGTCCCTGTCTCTCTCTGCCCCTTCCCCACTTGTGCTCTGTCTCTCAAAAATAAATAAATGTAAAAAAAAAACTTAGGACATTCAAACAGAAACATTGTTCCGTTTGTCTTTCCTTGAGTATTTGGTAAATGAGTTGGGACTGCTTGTACCCAGCATATTGCAAATCTTCTGTTTGGAACTCCTGGGGGTAGCTGAGTGTTTTGCACAGCTAAAGATTTAACTCATTACCCCACCTCAATAACCACCCATCTATTTTTTTTTACCATTTTAGAATCACTTTTAAAATATATCTCATCATTTTCTGCCTTCTTACAAGCAGCAGAGCACCCTAGCACCTTCCTTTCCCCTCTTTTCCCTAGTACCTTTTTTTTCCTTCCATTGCAGCAAATGCTTCCTTCCCACCAGTGCAAGATTAGGAAAAAAAAGTGGGAGTATCCATATATCACTAAGCATTACATACAGGAGTGGGTCAGTCAAGCCTACCGCTACTGCCCTTAATCCTTCATCCCTTGTCCCTGGTCACTCAGGCATCCTTGGAGACAGTCCTTGCTTACCAAAGACGGAAAGGCCATTCCAGGTAATTTTGCCCAAGCACCTGAATTGTACATGTGGGGACACTGAAGCCTAGAGAAGGAAGAGGAATTGGCCCAAGGTTACATGGCAGAGGCCAAAACTAGAATCTTGTTTCCAGAATGGCCTAGTTCCAGAACTGGTTTTTGTTTTTGTTTTTGTTTTTCCAGTGATAAATTGATTTTGACTGGTATTTCAGTCAACCACCAGCAGGTGGGAGTAAATTTGTTTGCAAGCAGGTTGTTCTTAGCACCCTGGAACAAATTGCACACTCAGTCCCACATTTGTCAAAGCAAGCCTGAATTATTTTCTCCCTAGGTGTCCTTGTGACTATAGTGATTGCTAAAAACTTGATGGCAATAGTTTACTTCCAGAGCTTACATCCCAGACTCCCATGACAAATACCCCCAAAGTCAACAAGAAATCTATAAAAGCAAGTATAATTTGTATGTGTTCAGCTTTTGTATAGTTAATTTATTAGAATATACATAAATATCCAGGTTTAATGGACTTAAACCTGAATACAGGATCATGGTATACTGACCTAGGCGTTAACCCATCTGTGTTCTGACCCAGCTCTGCCACATTACAGAGAGTATTCCATTTTGGCTGGAGTGTAATGTGAGTTGGGAGGTAAGACAAGAGGTAAAAGAGGTAAGAATAAAAAGAATAGGTAGCACCTGGCCTAGTGAGGGTCACACAGTAAATACCTATTCAGTGAATAAGTACAGCAAAAAAAGAGTTTTAGATCTGATTGTCCAAACTAAGGAATTTGATTTCTGTTGTACATTCAACAGTAAGCTTTTGATGGATTCGTGCAGGGGAAATGATACAATGAGGAAGAAACATTCAGTACCTTTGTGAGGGAGAAGGAGAAACTGGAAGGATGAGACTGGGGAGGAGAGCAGTTAGGAGAATATTGTATACCTCTGCTTCTGGTAATGGCAGACTGAGTAATTTGGACTAATCATCCCAAATAAGGACAACTAAAAAAAAAAAACTAGATAAAACATGAAAAGTAATTACCTTCACTAAGAGCTAAGAAATGATGAGGCTAAAATCTAGAAGAAGACAAGGACCTGGATAGAAAAGCCCAGCACTATAATCCACTTTTGCCCAAGGGAATTTGCTGAATCCAAAAGGAAGTATTGTGAAACTGAGCTGTGGTTTTCATGACCTTATGGGCAAAGGGGACAAGAAGTTGAAACCCACTTCCCAAATGAGTAGATCTAATAAGCCACTCAGCCACTTTAAGCTGAAACTAAGTGGCTACCCTCCAGGATAATAATGAATCAGAAGTAACAAGCTCTTGCATGGACTTGTAGCCTAGATACCCATCAGCAGGGTGATCCAAGGAACTCCCAATCCCTGAAGTTGGATTAAAGGAGTCTTGGTCAGGGGCACCTTGGTGGCTCACTCAGTTAAGCATCTGACTTTGGCTCGGGTTATGTTCTCACAGTTTGTGAGTTCAAGCCCTGCCAGGGGCTTGCTACTGTCAGTGCAGAGCCAGCTTTGGATTCTCTCTCTCTGCCTCTCCCCTGCTCAAGTGTGCATGTGTGTACGCACATGTGTGTCTAAAAAATAAATAAATACAAAAAAGAAATCTTGGACAAGCACTGTTGCCAGACATTTGGGCTTGCAGCCTAGATACCCATCACCAAGGTGATCCAAAGAACTCCCTTTCCTGAACCTGGATTAAAGTAGTCTTGGACAGGTACTGTTTCCAGGCATTTGACAAGAGCAAGTGAAAATACTCTCCACAGAAAGGTTTTGTCTTCTAGGTCTGAAATCTGTCTCACAAATAATTTTTCAATAATATATCAGCACGTAGTTAAAAATAAGTAGGCACTCAAAAAAAATCATTGTGACAACTGGAAGAAAAAATAGACAAAAATTCAGAGAGACTTCAGATATCGAAATTATGACACACAGACTATAATGACTATGGTTTACTATAGTTCAAAAAAATAAAAAATAAGCTTTAATGGGGCGCCTGGGTGGCTCAGTCGGTTAAGCATCCGACTTTGGCTCAGGTCATGTTCTCACAGTTTGTGGGTTCAACCCCGAGTCGGGCTCTGTGCTGACAGCTCAGAGCCTGGAGCCTGCTTCAGATTCTGTGTCTCCCTCTCTCCCTGCCCCTCCCCCACTCACCCGCTGTCTCTGTCTCTCAAAACAATGTTAAAAAAAATTTTTAAATATGCTTTAAAATAGCTGCAGGGAACAAAAAAAATCATAAAAAGTGACAGTCAATTTGAAAAATAATCAAATAGGACATCTAGAAATAAAAAATATAAAGATTGAGAGTTCAGTGCATGTGTTTAACAGATTAATAAACACAACTGTTAGACAATGATAGGTATAATGAAAAATAAACTTAAGAGAATTATTTTTTAAGCTTTTATTTTAATTCCAGTTGGTGAACTGCAAGTAATATTACTTGCAGGTGTACAATATAGTGATTCAGCAATTCCACACAACACCTGGTGCTCATCACAAGTGCCCTCCTTAATTCCCATCACCTGTTTAATCCCCCCCCCCCCCATCTCCTCTGGTAACCATCAGTTCTCTAGAGTTAAGAGTGTTTCTTTGCCTCTCTCTCCCTCCCTCCCCCTTTCCCCCTCCCTCCCCCTCCCTCTTTTTCTCCCCCTCCCTCTTTCTCTCCCCCTTCTCTTTCTCTCCCCCTTCCTCTCCCTCTCCCCCTTCCTCTCCCACTCCCCCTTCCTCTCCCTCTCCCCCTTCCTCTCCCTCTCCCCCTCTCTCCCTCTCCCTCTTCCTCTCTCCCTCTCCCTTTTTCCCCCTTTACTCCTTTGTTTTGTTTCTTGAAATCTATGTATGAATGAAATCATGGTATTTCTCTTTCTCTGACTGACTTCTTTTGCTTAGCATAATTCTCTCTACTTCCATCCATGTCATTGCAAATGACAGGATTTCATTCTTTTTATGGCTGTGTAACATTCCATTTGTGTGTGTGTGTTTGTTTGTGTGTGTGTATACATACCACATCTTCTTTATCCATTCCTCAGTCAATGGACATTTGGGCTGCTTCCATAATTTAGCTATTATAAATAACGCTGCTATAAACAGAGGTGCACGTATCCATTTGAATTAGTGTTCTGTATTTTTTGGGTAAATATCCAGTAGTGCAATTCATGGATCATAGGGTACTTCTATTTCAAAACTTTTTGAGGAACTTCCATACTGTTTTCCAGAGTGGTGGCACCAGTTTGCATTCCCACCAGCAGTGGAAGAGGGTTCCCCTTTTTTCACATCCTCATCAATACCTATTGTTTCTTGTGTTGTTGATTTTAGCCATTCTGACAGGGATGAGGTGATATCTCATTGTAGTTTTGATTTGCATTTCCCTGATGTAAGTGATGATAAGAATCTTTTCATGTGTCTGTTGGCCATTTGTATGTCTTTGGAGAAATCTTCTGCCCATTTTATAATTGGATTATTTGTTTTTTGGATGTTGAGTTGTATAAGTTCTTCACATATTTTGGATATTAACCCTTTATCAGATATGTAATTTGCAAATGTCATCTCCCATTACTGGGTTGCCTTTTGTTGATTAACTTTGCTGTGCAGAAGCTTTTCATTTTGATGTAATCCTAATAGTTTCTTTTTACGTTTGTTTCTCTTGCCTCCAGAGACCTATCTGGAAAAAGTTGCTGTGGCTGATGTCAAAGAAGTTACTGCCTGTGTTCTAGGATTTTTATGTTTCCAGTTCTTACATTTAGGTCTTTAATCAACTTTGAATTTATTTTTGTGAACAGTGTAAGAAAGAAGTCCAGTTTCATTCTTTTGCATGTAGCTGTCCAGTTTTCTCAACACTATGTGTTGAAGAGATTGTCTTTTTCCCATTGGATAGTCTTTCCTGCTTTGTTGAACACTAATTGACCCATAAAGTTGTGGGTTTATTTCTGGGTTTTCTGTCCTGTTCCATTGATCTATGTGCCTATCTTTGTGCCAGTAGCATACTGTTTTGATTACTACAGCTTTGTAATATAACTTGAAATCCAGAATTGGGATGCCTCCAGCTTTGCTCTTCTTTTTCAAGATTCCTTTGGCTATTCAGGTTTTTATGGTTCTATATCAATTTTAATTGTTCTAGTTCTGTGAAAAATGTTGTTATCGTGATAAGGATTGCATTAAATATGTAGGTTTATTTGGGTAGTATAGACGTTTTAACAATATTTGTTCTTCCAACCCATAAACATGGAATATCTTTCCATTTATTTGTGTCTTCTTCAGTTTCTTTCATCAATGTTTTAAAAGTTTGCAGCGTACAGGTCTTTCACCTCTTTGGTTAGGTTTATTCCTAGATATCTTATTATTTTTGGTACAATTGTAAATGAGATTATTTTCTTAACTTATCTTTCTGCGGTTTAATTATTGGTGTATAGAAATGCAACATATTTCTGTACATTGATTTTTGCATCCTGTGAATTTACTGAGTTTGTTTATCAGTTCTAGCAGGTTTTTGGCAAAGTCTTTCAGGTTTTCTGTATATAGTATCATGTCACCTGAAAATAGTGAAAGTTCTACTTCTTCCTTGACAATTTGGATGCTTTTTATTTCTTTTTGTTGTCTGGTTGCTGTGGCTAGGACTTCCAGTAGTATATTAAATAACGTGGTGAGAATGGACATTCTTATCTTGTACCAGACCATAGAGGAAAATCTCTCAGTTTTTGCCCATTTAGGATGATGTTAGCTGTGGGTTTTTCACATACAGCCTTTATTATGTTGAGGTATGTTCCCTCTAGACCTAATTTTCAGAGGGTTTTTATCATGAATGGATGTTGTACTTTGTCAAATGCTTTCTCTGTGTTTGTTAAAATAATCATATATGGTTCTTAGCCTCTCTCTTATTGATGTGATGTATCACATTGATTTGCCAATATTTAACTACTGTTGCAATCCAGGAATAAATCACACTTGATCGTGGTGAATGATTTTTTTAAATGTATTGTTGGATTTGGCTTGCCAATATTTTGTTGAGGATTTTTGCATCTATGTTCATCAAGGATATTGGCCAGTAGTTCTGTTTTTTTAGTGGTGTCTTTATCTGATTTTGGTATCAGGGTAATGCTGGCATATAGAATGAGTTTGGAGGATTTCCTTCCTTTCCTTTTTTTTTAAATATAGTTTGAGAAGAATAAGTATTAACTCTTCTTTAAATGTTTGGTAGAATTTGCCTGTGAAGCCATTTGGTCCTGAACTTTTGTTTGTTGGGTGTTTTTTGATTACTGATTCAATTTCATTGCTGCCAATTACTCTGTTCTAATTTTCTATTTCTTCCTGTTTCAGTTTTGGTAGTTTATTTCGAGGAATTTATCCATTTCTTCTAGGTTGTGCAATTTGTTGGCAAATAATTTTTCATAATATTTTCTTACAATTATTTGTACTTCTGTGATATTGTTGTCATTTCTCCTCTCTCCTTTGTGATTTCATTTATTTGAGTCCTCTCTCTTTTTTTCTTGGTAAGTCTTGCTAAGTTTTATTGATTTTTTAAAAATTGTATTCATTTATTTTGAGAGAGAGAGAGAGCAGGAGGGGCAGAGAGAGAGAATCCCAAGCAGGCTCTGCACTGTTCAGCACAGAGTCCAACGCAGGACTCAATCTCATGAACCATGAGATGGTGACCTCAAGTGAGATCAAGAGTTGGACGCTTAACCTACTGAGCCACCCAGGTGCCCCTCAATTTTATTGATTTTTTCAAAGAACCAGATCCTGGTTTCATTGATCTTTTCTACTTTTTTTTTTTTTTTTTTTTTACTTTTTAGATCATTTATTTCTGCTCTATTTTTTATTATTCCTTTCCTTCTGCTGGTTTTAGGTTTTTGTTTGTTGTTCTTTTTCTAGCTTCTTTAAGTATAAGGTTACGTTTCTCAGGATCCACATAAGAGTGAAACCATATGGTATCTGTCTTTCTCTGTATGGCTTATTTCACTTAGCATCACACTCTCCAGTTCCATCCACGCTGCTACAAAACGCCATATTTCATTTTTTCTCATTGCCACATAGTATTCCATTGTGTATATAAACCACAATTTCTTTATCCATTCATCAGTTGATGGACATTTAGGCTCTTTCCATAATTTGGCTATTGTTGAGAGTGCTGCTATAAACATTGGGGTACAAGTGCCCCTATGCATCAGTACTCCTGTATCCCTTGGATAAATTCCTAGCAGTGCTATTGCTGGGTCATAGGGTAGGTCTATTTTTAATTTTCTGAGGAACCTCCACACTGTTTTCCAGAGCGGCTGCACCAATTTGCATTCCCACCAACAGTGCAAGAGGGTTCCCGTCTCTCCACATCCTCTCCAGCATCTATAGTCTCCTGATTTCTTCATTTTGGCCACTCTGACTGGCGTGAGGTGGTATCTGAGTGTGGTTTTGATTTGTATTTCCCTGATGAGGAGCGACGTTGAACATCTTTTCATGTGCCTGGGGGAGGGGAAGGGAAAAAAAAAAAAGAGGTTAGAGTGGGAGAGAGCCAAAGCATAAGAGACTGTTAAAAACTGAGAACAAACTGAGGGTTGATGGGGGGTGGGAGGGAGGGCAGGGTGGGTGATGGGTATTGAGGAGGGCACCTTTTGGGATGAGCACTGGGTGTTGTATGGAAACCAATTTGACAGTAAATTTCATATATTAAAAAATAAAAAATAAATAATAAATAAAAAAATTAAAAAAAAAAAGTATAAGGTTACATTTTTTATTTGAGTTTTTCTTGCTTCTTGAAATAGGCCTGTATTACTATATCCTTTACTCTTTGGGCTGCTTTTGCCGCATCCCAAAGGTTTTGACCATTGTGTTTTCATTTTCATTTGTTTCCATGTACTTTTTAATTTATCCTTTTATTTCCTGATTGACCTATTCATTGTTTAGTAACATGTTATTTAACCTCCATGTATTTATGGTTTTCCAGATTTTTTCTTGTGGTTGATTTCTAGTTTCATAGTGTTGTGGTCGAAAAAATGCATGGTATGACTTTGATCTTCTTGAATTTGTTGAGGCTTGTTTTGTGGCCTAATATGTGATCTATTCTAGAGAATGTTCTATGTGCACTTGAAAAGAGTGTGTACTCTGCTGTTTTAGGATGGAATGTTCTGAATACATCTGTTAAGTCCATCTGTTCCAGTGTGTCATTCAAGGCCAGTTTCCTTGTTGATTTTCTGTTTAGATGATCTGTGCATTGCTGTAAGTGGGGTGTTAAAGTCCCGTACTATTATTGAATTATTATTGATTAGTTCCTTTATGTTTTGTTTGTTACTGTTTTATGTATTTGGGTGCTCCTATGTTGGATGCATGAATATCTAGAAATGTTATACCTTCTTGTTGGATTGTCCCCTCTATGATTATATAGTGTCCTTCTTTGTCTCTTGTTACAAACTTTCTTTAAAGTCTTTTTGTCTGATCTAAGTATTGCTACTCCAACTTTCTTTTGACATCCATTTTTATTATAGATGTTTCTCCATCCCTTCACTTTCAATCTACAGGAGTCTAGGTCTGAAATGAGTCTCTTGTAGGCAGCATATAGATGGGTCTTGTTTTTTATCCATTCTGTCACCATGTGTATTTTGGTTGGAGGGTTTAGTCCATTTACATTCAAAGTAACTATTGATAGTTGCATATTTATTATCATTTTTATTTGTTTTTGTGGTTGTTTCTGAAGATTTTCTCTGATACTTTCTTATCTTTTTCTCTTTCATGTCTTGTTAATTTTCTTTAGTGATATATTTGGATTTCTTTCTCTTTATTCTTTGTATATTTATTAGTGGTTTTGATATATGGTTAACATTAGGCTTGTATATAACCTCTTCTGCATATAGCAGTCTATGTTAACTTGATGGTCATTTAAGTTTGAACCCATTCTTTTCTCATCTCTACCTGTTAGGTATATGTTATTATATTTTATATCTTTTTTTGTGAGTACCTTAAGTGATTTTTTTATAGAAATATTCATTTTTACTGCTTTTGTGTTTCATACATTTATACTGTCACTTTTGCTCTCTCCTTTCCACTTAAAGTGACCCTTTTAATATTTCTTGCAGGGCTGGGTTAGTGGTTGTGAACTGCTTCAGTTTTTGTTTGTCTGGGAAACTCATTATCTCTCTTTTCTGAATGATAGCCTTGCCAGATAGTGTTCTTGGCTATAGGTTTTTCCCATTTAGCACTTTATATCATGCCACTCCCTTAAGAGAGAATTAATAAGTTGAAAGGTAGATAAGAAGAAATCATCCAGAATTCCTTCTAGTGAAACAAATTATAGGGAAAAAAAGAAAATATATGATAAGAGACACAATGAATAGAGTGAGAAGGTCTATAGTACAGTTGAGTCTCAGAAGGACAGGAAAGAGAAATGGGGAAGATGATGGCAAAAAATTTTCCAGAGCAGATGAAAGGCAATACTCCAAGGATTCTAGAAGCCCCTTGAATCCTATGCAGGGTAAATAAAAAGAAATCCACACCTATACACATCATAGTGAAAGTGGGAAAAAAAAACAAGAACAAAGAGGACTATGTTAATGATCCAAATTAGAGACAATGAAGTCTTTTTTTTGACATGTAAAAAGTTGTACACATTTATTGTATACAATTCAATGAGCTTGGCAATAGGTATATACCTGTGAAACCATCATCATCATCAAGGCCATAAACATAGAGATAATGAGTCTTAACATTAGGCAGGAACAGAACAGATTGAGACAAGCAGATGAGCCTTTAGATTCTGGCCTTTAGAATGTCTTTTTCTCAAACTTACCATGAAGGACTATTTTATCAAGGTATTATCCATTTCATTCTAATTAATTAAATTCATTTGTTAACCAATCTATTTGTTGGAGCAACCTGACTCCTAGGAGCTGTTCCCAGTTTTCTCTTCATACATGTAAGGCCATTATCGTATATGTACATGTCCCTTATCTCATGGGCTAAAAAAAATAAATATTCTCCATAGAAATTATTAATGGAGAAATTATTAATAGAAATTATTAACCAAATTAGAAATGGTTAATTTTATATGTCAACTGGACTGGGCTAAGGGATATCCAGATACCTGGCAAAACAATATATCCATGTCTATGAGAGTGACTCTGGGAAAGATTGGCATTTGAATCAATAGACGGAATAACGAAGATGGCCCTCACCAATACAGGGGGGCATCACCCAATGCACTGAGGGCCTGAATAGAAGGAAAAGGTGGACAAAGAGTAAATTCATTCTCTCAGCTTAAGCTTAAACATCCATCTTCTTCTGCCTTCAGACATTGATGCTTCTGGTTCTCCAACTTTCAGACCCCGACTGGGACTTACACCATCAGCCCCTTGATTCTCAGGCCTTTGGACTCTGATGAAATTATGCCCGAGCTTTCCTGGTTCTCCAGCTTGCAGACAGAAGATCTCAGGGTTTCTTGACCTCCATAACCACGTAAGCCAATTCCTATAACAAATAAACACATACCTCAATACCTACCTACTTACCTATCTACCTACCTACATAACATACATATATACATACATATATATTCTATTGGTTGTTACTCTGAAGAACCCTGACTAATACAGAAATAAAATGCCAGTAGCAACTGAGCTCCAAGAATGGAGAAATGTGCTTTTATATGACTTTCCAAGAGAAAGCAGAATAAAAGTGAATTTATGTAGAAATTCTTCTTTCTACTCATCTTCCCCATCCAACTTTCACTGTTTCTGAGGAAAAGTATATAAAATGAACAGTTTTGGGTTCCCAAGGTGTTTTATTACAACCTTTAGCCTTGACCATATGCATTCACTCACTGGACTACCTATGCTCAACCTGCATAGAATTTGTCCAGGGGGTTATATTTGTAATAGACCTAAAAGTGCAATGGACTACTTGTTACTACAGCTGTTCACACAACTAATGAATAGCTAGTTGTCAGGAATGTGATAGAGGCAATTCTGCTCCATATGGAAAGCTGTTTCCATCAGAGTTTCTGTGGCCCACTGAATTTCTGACATTTCCTGACAAAATCTAAGCTAAAAACAACTGTTTATGAATTTTTAAGAAGAATTTCAAATATTTTGTTCAAAATACTTCATTCATTGATTTTGTTGAGGAACATGCATTCTTTTTAAATTTTTAATGCTTATTTTTGAGAGAGAGAGAGAGAGAGAGAGAGAGAGAGAGACAGGGCAGGGAGGGGCAGAGAAAGGGGGAGACACAGAATCTGAAGCAGGCTCCAGGCTCTGAGCTGTCAGCACAGAGCCCAATGTGGGTCTCAAACTCATGAACTGTGAGATCATGACCTGACCTCAAGTCAGACACTTAACTGAGCCACCCAGCTGCCCCGAGGAACAAGCATTCTTATGTACCCACAAAGACCCCTCAAACTCCCACAGAATATTGTTTCTCCCAGAGAAGATATTAGGCAGGCAGGAAAGCCTTTTCCATTGCCTAATCCCAAGCCAATTAGAAAGCTATCCAACAGTAAAAACACTAACCTGTCTTCATTTATAGAATGCGGTATGCACCAACAATTTTGACCAAGTGTCACAAAGGGAGAGATTGCTGGATTTTTTATTCTATTTTTTCTGGTTTCTCTTCACTTTTGCTGGACATTCACAATTTGTGTAGGTCACAGCTCTCTCCCCAAAGTCCTCAGAAACCTGCTTTTTAACATATATATCATCTTCCAGCAGTATATCCCTCCCTTTCCATTGAAGGGTGGGAACAGGAAAAATGCTCCACTACATCTAAGGTATTTATCTCAGGGACTTGTAGCATAGTTTACTAAAAAGGGTAATGGACTACAAATCTGAAGATCTAATGCCACAGCCTCTGAATCTCAGTTTTATTGTATGAAACATGGAAGTGGTAATAATGCCTATTTGTTAATGGAACAACCCTGACAGAAGGGAATCCCTGTGTGTCCCAACTTCTGGCTCATTTCCTCAACCCTGACATGTTTCTCCTTGTCCGTCTGGAAGAACTGTTGTCACTACCACTTCTAGCCATCAGGGGTCATCAGTTCTCATGGTCTAACTGTGGAATGTGTCTTTTTATGCACCCCCCCCCTTTTTTATCTTAGAGAGATAGAGCGAGAGCGAGAGCGAGAGAGAGAGAGAACAGGAGCTGGAGAGAGGGGCAGAGGAAGAGAGACAGAGAATCTTAAGCAGGTTCCACGCTCACCAAGCCAGACTAACATTTACAAACTTAACATTCTTCAGAAACTCTGTGTAACAGAGGGGAATAAGCACAGGAAACAGACACTACTGAGGGAGGTATTAATGCACTAATGGATAGACCTCTACTACTACACTGAAGTCCTAGCTGCTACTGTCTACACTATCCTTCACTGGGGCTTCTGATGGCTTGCCTCTAGTTACCCCTGCCTCTCTCCTGATTCCAGGGGGTGAGAATCAGGGGTCCTGTACAAATGATAAATGGTAGCCCCTGGAACTGTACAGGGCACAGCCTGTGTTGCCGTATGTCATAGAGAACTTGTCCCCACCAGCACTCTAGCTTCTATTCCATACTGTGTAGACTTAGGCAGTCTTACTAGTTTACATTTAGCATGTCCAGTTAGCATTGCTTGAAAGATGGATCTGCATGCCTTTTGTCTTAGAATACTAGATGGAGAAGTGTTCCCCAGTCAGATACAGTGTCCATCCCCATAATGCAATCAGATAAAAGAGACAACCTCTTCATATAAATCCTGTTCAAACATACCAATTCTTCTACAAACTTTTACCTTGATTCCATTAACCCTTATATTCTTTTTTTATTTTTTTTAATGTTTTATTTATTTTTGAGACAGAGAGAGACAGAGCATGAGCAGGGGTGGGGCAGAGAGAGAGGGAGACACAGAATCTGAAGCAGGCTCCAGGCTCTGAGCTGTCAACACAGAGCCCGATGCGGGGCTCGAACTCACAGACCCCGAGATCATGACCTGAGCCGAAGTCTCATGCTCAACCAACTGAACCACCCAGGTGCCCCAACCCTTATATTCTTAACTGTAGCTCCCATTAGGACTTCATCAACAGGTTTTGGTTTTGCAATACTTGACAGGGAACGTATTCCCCTGTGTGACATAATATGTTCTCTCAGTCTAATTGTAGCCTGTGTCTGGGCTTCACCAATGGATTTTGGCACCACAACACATGAGGCTCCTATGTCAATGAGTCCTGGAAATCTCTTTCCCACCTTCTGATCATTTTATCCATTCTTGTGTAGAAGGCTTTGGGCCTCCAGTGAGAGCTTGAGCCAAGGGCCCCTGGCCCTTTTTGTCAATCTTTAACTTGATTAATATGCCTAAACACTGCCACAAGCACATTATTGGTCAGGTTTCTCATTGTAAACTCAGCCTTTACGCTTTTTAAATTTTCCAACTGGGATAAATAGACTAGATTTGTTAGGAGCACTTTAATGTTGGGGAACCAGCAGGGGGGCCCTTTGGCCCTCCCAACCTTTGGTAATGCTATATTAAAACCTTGGTTTGGAAAAAAAAAAAAAACCTTGGTTTTAACCCCATCAATGTCCATTTTATTCATCCCATTTCTCAACTATGTAAACATTTTTACCCTGCAGGACAAATCCTGTGACTCTCCCCTTTCTTTTTCCCTGTTTGTTTCACTCCTATCAATATTTGCCTTATTCCATAATATTTGCCTTTTTCCATAATAACTGTTTAAAACTTTCCACCTTATTGGGAAGTCCCTTGAGTCTCCTCTCACTTCTTCCCTATTCTCTTGTTAACTAACCTAATATTTTTACTAACATCTGGAAGACCCATGAGGGGAAGTTGAGACAGCAATTTCAATAAAGTCCTGAATTGTCCCTCAGTTTTGTAGCAAGGTGTTTTGTCGTGCCCATGTGAAAGAGGACCCCTTAACCACAGCATTTACCATGACATGGGTAATTGTCATATTCAGTGGGTAAAATAGTCTAGCTATCATAAAGGCTGTCCACATGGCTTGCATACAGAGCATATCAACAGCTACCTCTGGGGATATTCCACTTGGCTTTCACAGGGAGAGACTTTTACTTTTCTCAAGGTAAACAGATCTTATAGTGCCTTTTATCCAGTCCACCAGACTGGATGTTCCCTTAGGAATAACCTCCTTTGTGTCTGAATCACATATAGCTATCTGTGAATGTTCAGTAGTGAGCTGTGTGGGTCCTGCATCAACCCTAACATGCTTTTCTATTGCCGGGTGAACTGGGGAAACACTGGGCCCTGAGGCCTTGAGCCAGCCCGACTCAATGATGTCAGGCAAAGGCTCTTGGTCTTATAGGGAGAAAGAATTCAAGGACATACACAACACAGTGGATGAGTGACCTACATAAGCAAGAAAGTTTATTAAAATGAAAGTATACTCTAGAGACGTGAGAGCTAGCAAGAGAGAGAAGAGAGAGAGATGTAAGCCCTTGGGGTTTGGGCCTCTATATTTTATTGACAGTTGTTAACAAGGGGTGGAATATTAATAATTTGAGACAGGGATTTCTTGGAAGCAAGGTTTTGTGCTTTTTCTTCCTTATTTGGTTAGGAGTTTCCTGCCGTGGAACCCGCTATCTTGGTTTAATCCAGCATCATGTAGAGTGCTGCCAAGACAGGGCTCTGACTTTCTCAATAGCAGGCAATGACTTCATTTTTGCTGGTTTCCAGGCCTCCTATTAGAACCTAACTAACTTTCTCTAATACTTCTACTCTGCATCATTCACAGCTAAAGACACAGACCCTGAATTAGTCATTGCCATAATCCATTTCAATAAAGGTTCCTCAAGAAGCCGATGATACTGATCCACAAAATGAAACAACTCCTTCACACTGCAGCCTCTTGAGGTAAAAGGGAAGGGAGACTTGGGAGGCAAATTGACCAAAGTAAAGCCATTTGGATTTTAGGCTGACCCTAAAAGTCAGCAGGTTATAAAGTGAGTCATAATATCCAACTCATGGAAGACCACAACACCCCACTCCCTCTGGCAGTAAAATCCATAAAGCCTGGACACTCTTAAAATTGCTCCCTGTGGGTAATTTCACAGCCCTAAGACAATGAAGCAACTAACTGCCCAACATAAATGATAAACCCAAAGCCCCTCCCTATACAGTTAGCTAATTTTAAAAACTTATAAAACCCTTCAATAGAGGCAAATGGGGGTCTTCTTCCTCATCTGGGAGGACAGACCACTACTTTGTAAAGTATTTCCTTTCTTACTTCTAGACCTAATAAATCTTTGTCCCTTTCTCTAAATGGCTTGTTCTTGAATTATTTGTCCTGCATAGCCAAGAACCCTCTTAGAGAGGGTCCTGAGTCCCTCCCTCTTGGGGCCTGAGTCCATCAAACATTATTCTGGTTTCATTAGTTTCTTGGTTTTGTCCTCTCCCCACATTGACTACCTTCTTGATGACCAGAGATCATAGAGGGAGTTTCTTTTGTGCTTGCATAATTTTTCTCTTGGCTTTGAGGTGAGTGGCCAAAGCTCAGACTAAGTGAAATCTGAGCTTGGTCTAGCATCAAGATTGGACCCAGTACCCTCTTTTAATTTCATTTTAAGTATCATAGATAACAAAAACCGAGGGATTAATATTTGGCTTTTTTCTTATTAGTTTGCATTTCCTTATGCATCTAGTGAACCAACCCCAGGATTTGGATCTATTTTTTTTCTTTTTTTTTTAATCTGAAATTTATTGTCAAATTGGTTTCTATACAATACCCAGTGCTCATCCCAAAAGATGCCATCCTCAATATCCATCACCCACCCTCCCTTCTCTACCACCCCCCATCAACCCTCAGTCTGTTCTCAGTTTTTAAGAGTCTCTTATGCTTTGGCTCTCCCTCTCTAACCTCTTTTTTTTTTCTTCCCCTCCCCCATGGACTTCTGTTAAGTTTCTCAGGATCCACATAAGAGTGAAAACACATGGTATCTGTCCTTCTCTAAGTGAAATAAGTCATACAGAGATGGATCTGTTTTTAAATTCCATTGGTAACTGATTGCAGCATAGCTGCTGCTCCAAACCAGCGGTAACCGTGTGGCCACCCAGGAGTCAAAAGTTATTTATCCCCCAACCTTTCATTCTTTCTCTTCCCAAACCACATGTTTCCATGACCCAGGGCCAATCTAGAAAAGATCGCACCTCATTGACACTAACTGTATTAGAGAAGCCCCAGTCTTCCCTCCTGTTGTCTCCTCTTCCACTAATATAGAATATTACTACCACATTCACAGTGCTTCTGCCACCAGATGTGTGGGTCTGGGGTTGGGGATCCTCATATCCAAGCAATTCTGCAACACCAGCTTGGTGTCCTACACTGATGATTTGCAATTACTTTCTCCTGTTCTGGGTGTTGCCCTTTCATCTCTTGAAAGTCCTTTGATGTCCAAGAGTTTTTAATTTTGATGTAGTCTAATTTATCATTTTTCTTGTTGTCGGTTCTTTTAGTGTTATATATAATAAATTGTTACCAAATCCAATGTCATGAAGCTTTTCTCCTATATTTTCTTCTAATAGTTTCATAGTTTTCACTTTTTCATTTAGGTCTTTGATTAGGTTTTGAGTTAATTTTTGTATACGATGTAATATAAGAATAGTTTCCACATTTTATGTTTGTATTGACTATTAGGCATGTAAGTGATGACATTGAGTAGGGATTTGGATATATGACCTCCTCCTCTGCATAGCGCATTCTTCTCACTCTTCCTTTAAGACCCAGTCTAGCTATTATGAAGTATCTCAGACTGTAAGGGAGAAGAAAACTTCCAGAAGTTGGAGTTCATAAAAAATGAGGACTTGGAAGTGGCCATCACATTTGTTGATTGGAAGGCCCATTGGTGAGCACTGAGGCAGCAGAAA
Organism: Neofelis nebulosa; assembly: GCF_028018385.1. Classification (NCBI taxonomy): domain Eukaryota; kingdom Metazoa; phylum Chordata; class Mammalia; order Carnivora; family Felidae; genus Neofelis; species Neofelis nebulosa. The sequence goes on from NC_080800.1 coordinate 86,842,531, forward strand.
ACTGACTACCATGTTTGGAGGAATCATAAGAATAGGCACTCTATCAGAAGACTTTGCTGCATGGCCTTGTTTGCCTTTTATTTTGGCAGTCTTTTTAGCATTTCTCAAGTGTTTTGATGATTAAAGAGATCCAGGAGATTTACACCTTCTATTGTACTTCAAAGATGCCACCCTCTTTCCAGAAAGGGATGTTATAACTCTGGAAGTTATAGGGAGACAGATTTTGGCTTAGACTAAGTTATAATACAGGGAGCATCAGAGTCAGATCAAATTAGGAGTTCAAATCCCAATTCTGCCACTCACCAGCTGTGTGACCTTAGACAAGTCACTTTCTCTGATCCTCAGTTTTCTCATCTGTAAAATTAGACATTGTGGAGGATTAAATGAGATCAAGTTAGTAAAGACACCAAGAGTAGTTACACAGTAGCGTAGTGACACAATAGTTGTTAGAGAAGGGTTAATACAGAAAAATAATATTTAGGAAAAGCCAAAAATGGAATGAGGTTTCCATCATTGGGGATTTTCAAAGACAGACTACATGATTACTTGATGAGAACTTAATGGAGAGGATTCCAATGATTTTGCCAGCAGGACAGTGAAGTCCTTTCTAATCTTCATTTTTATAATTCTAAAAATCCCAAACAATGGAAATGTAGACACGAAAGTTGTTGCTGAGACCATCTTGCAAATTGCGGAGACTTCATGCCCAAATGTTATCTTCTTGGAGCAGTTGGTCTAAGGGTGAGGATAAATACCATCCAAGGATCTATTGAAGGTATGGAGGGAGGAGGGTGGTGGCATTGTACTGTCTCAGATTTGAGAGCACACTGCCAGCAGTCCTGACTGCTGCTGCCATGCAGCATCCTGCTTCAGCACTGTGTGCATGTCCTTCCAATAATCAAATAAGCCCCCGAAGTGACTGCATGTTCATTTTACGCCCTGACTCAGTCAACTAGGGTATCCCATGCTAATCTCTCATTTACTCTTTTATGGATTTATCATAACTGGCACACATTTTGAGAGAAGACTTTATTTTTTTATTTTTTTATTTTTTATTTTTTTTAATATATGAAATTTATTGTCAAATTGGTTTCCATACAACACCCAGTGCTCATCCCAAAAGGTGCCCTCCTCAATACCCATCACCCACCCTCCCCTCCCTCCCACCCCCCATCAACCCTCAGTTTGTTCTCAGTTTTTAACAGTCTCTTATGCTTTGGCTCTCTCCCACTCTAACCTCTTTTTTTTTTTTCCTTCCCCTCCCCCATGGGTTTCTGTTACATTTCTCAGGATCCACATAAGAGTGAAACCATATGGTATCTGTCTTTCTCTGTATGGCTTATTTCACTTAGCAGCACACTCTCCAGTTCCATCCATGTTGCGACAAAAGGCCATATTTCATTTTTTCTCATTGCCACGTAGTATTCCATTGTGTATATAAACCACAATTTCTTTATCCATTCATCAGTTGATGGACATTTAGGCTCTTTCCATAATTTGGCGATTGTTGAGAGTGCTGCTATAAACATTGGGGTACAAGTGCCCCTATGCATCAGTACTCCTGTATCCCTTGGATAAATTCCTAGCAGTGCTATTGCTGGGTCATAGGGTAGGTCTATTTTTAATTTTCTGAGGAACCTCCACACTGCTTTCCAGAGCGGCTGTACCAATTTGCATTCCCACCAACAGTGCAAGAGGGTTCCCGTTTCTCCACATCCTCTCCAGCATCTATAGTCTCCTGATTTGTTCATTTTGGCCACTCTGACTGGCGTGAGGTGATATCTGAGTGTGGTTTTGATTTGTATTTCCCTGATGAGGAGCGACGTTGAACATCTTTTCATGTGCCTGTAGGCCATCCGGATGTCTTCTTTAGAGAAGTGTCTATTCATGTTTTCTGCCCACTTCTTCACTGGGTTATTTGTTTTTCGGGTGTGGAGTTTGGTGAGCTCTTTATAGATTTTGGATACTAGCCCTTTGTCCGATATGTCATTTGCGAATATCTTTTCCCATTCCGTTGGTTGCCTTTTAGTTTTGTTGGTTGTTTCCTTTGCTGTGCAGAAGCTTTTTATCTTCATAAGGTCCCAGTAATTCACTTTTGCTTTTAATTCCCTTGCCTTTGGGGATGTGTCGAGTAAGAGATTGCTACGGCTGAGGTCAGAGAGGTCTTTTCCTGCTTTCTCCTCTAGGGTTTTGATGGTTTCCTGTCTCACATTCAGGTCCTTTATCCATTTTGAGTTTATTTTTGTGAATGGTGTGAGAAAGTGGTCTAGTTTCAACCTTCTGCATGTTGCTGTCCAGTTCTGCCAGCACCATTTGTTAAAGAGACTGTCTTTTTTCCATTGGATGTTCTTTCCTGCTTTGTCAAAGATGAGTTGGCCATACATTTGTGGGTCTAGTTCTGGGGTTTCTATTCTATTCCATTGGTCTCTGTGTCTGTTTTTGTGCCAATACCATGCTGTCTTGATGATGACAGCTTTGTAGTAGAGGCTAACGTCTGGGATTGTGATGCCTCCTGCTTTGGTCTTCTTCTTCAAAATTACTTTGGCTATTCGGGGCCTTTTGTGGTTCCATATGAATTTTAGGATGGCTTGTTCTAGTTTCGAGAAGAATGCTGGTGCAATTTTGATTGGGATTGCATTGAATGTGTAGATAGCTTTGGGTAGTATTGACATTTTGACAATATTTATTCTTCCAATCCATGAGCAGGGAATGTCTTTCCATTTCTTTATATCTTCTTCAATTACCTGCATAAGCTTTCTATAGTTTTCAGCATACAGATCTTGTACATCTTTGGTTAGATTTATTCCTAGGTATTTTATGCTTCTTGGTGCAATTGTGAATGGGATCAGTTTCTTTATTTGTCTTTCTGTTGCTTCATTGTTAGTGTATAAGAATGCCACTGATTTCTGTACATTGATTTTGTATCCTGCAACTTTGCTGAATTCATGTATCAGTTCTAGCAGACTTTTGGTGGAGTCTACCGGATTTTCCATGTATAATATCATGTCATCTGCAAAAAGCGAAAGCTTGACTTCATCTTTGCCAATTTTGATGCCTTTGATTTCCTTTTGTTGTCTGAATGCTGATGCTAGAACTTCCAGCACTATGTTAAACAACAGCGGTGAGAGTGGGCATCCCTGTCATGTTCCTGATCTCAGGGAAAAAGCTCTCAGTTTTTCCCCGTTGAGGATGATGTTAGCTGTGGGCTTTTCATACCTGGCTTTTATGATCTTTAAGTATGTTCCTTCTATCCCGACTTTCTCAAGGGTTTTTATTAAGAAAGGGTGCTGGATTTTGTCAAAGGCCTTTTCTGCATCGATTGACAGGATCATATGGTTCTTCTCTTTTTTTTTGTTAATGTGATGTATCACGTTGATTGATTTGCGAATGTTGAACCAGCCCTGCATCCCAGGAATGAATCCCACTTGATCATGGTGAATAATTCTTTTTATATGCTGTTGAATTCGATTTGCTAGTATCTTATTGAGAATTTTTGCATCCATATTCATCAGGGATATTGGCCTGTAGTTCTCTTTTTTTACTGGGTCTCTGTCTGGTTTAGGAATCAAAGGAATACTGGCTTCCTAGAATGAGTCTGGAAGTTTTCCTTCCCTTTCTATTTCTTGGAATAGCTTGAGAAGGATAGGTATTATCTCTGCTTTAAACGTCTGGTAGAACTCCCCTGGGAAGCCATCTGGTCCTGGACTCTTATTTGTTGGGAGATTTTTGATAACCGATTCCATTTCTTCGCTGGTTATGGGTCTGTTCAAGCTTTCTATTTCCTCCTGATTGAGTTTTGGAAGAGTGTGGGTGCTTAGGAATTTGTCCATTTCTTCCAGGTTGTCCAATTTGTTGGCATATAATTTTTCATAGTATTCCCTGATAATTGTTTGTATCTCTGAGGGATTGGTTGTAATAATTCCATTTTCATTCATGATTTTATCTATTTGGGTCATCTCCCTTTTCTTTTTGAGAAGCCTGGCTAGAGGTTTGTCAATTTTGTTTATTTTTTCAAAAAACCAACTCTCGTTTTCGTTGATCTGCTCTACCGTTTTTTTTAGATTCTATATTGTTTATTTCTGCTCTGATCTTTATTATTTCTCTTCTTCTGCTGGGTTTAGGCTGCCTTTGCTGTTCTGCTTCTATTTCCTTTAGGTGTGCTGTTAGATTTTGTATTTGGGATTTTTCTTGTTTCTTGAGATAGGCCTGGATTGGAATGTATTTTCCTCTCAGGACTGCCTTTGCTGCGTCCCAAAGCGTTTGGATTGTTGTATTTTCATTTTCGTTTGTTTCCATATATTTTTTAATTTCTTCTCTAATTGCCTGGTTGACCCACTCATTCTTTAGTAGGGTGTTCTTTTTTTTTTTATTTATTTTTTTTTTTTATTTATTTATTTTTTTTTTTTTAATATATGAAATTTACTGTCAAATTGGTTTCCATACAACACCCAGTGCTCATCCCAAAAGGTGCCCTCCTCAATACCCATCACCCACCCTGCCCTCCCTCCCACCCCCCATCAACCCTCAGTTTGTTCTCAGTTTTTAACAGTCTCTTATGCTTTGGCTCTCTCCCACTCTAACCTCTTTTTTTTTTTTTTTTCCCTTCCCCTCCCCCATGGGTTTCTGTTACGTTTCTCAGGATCCACATAAGAGTGAAACCATATGGTATCTGTCTTTCTCTGTATGGCTTATTTCACTTAGCATCACACTCTCCAGTTCCATCCACGTTGCTACAAAAGGCCATATTTCATTCTTTCTCATTGCCACGTAGTATTCCATTGTGTATATAAACCACAATTTCTTTATCCATTCATCAGTTGATGGACATTTAGGCTCTTTCCATAATTTGGCGATTGTTGAGAGTGCTGCTATAAACATTGGGGTACAAGTGCCCCTATGCATCAGTACTCCTGTATCCCTTGGATAAATTCCTAGCAGTGCTATTGCTGGGTCATAGGGTAGGTCTATTTTTAATTTTTTGAGGAACCTCCACACTGCTTTCCAGAGCGGCTGCACCAATTTGCATTCCCACCAACAGTGCAAGAGGGTTCCCGTCTCTCCACATCCTCTCCAGCATCTATAGTCTCCTGATTTCTTCATTTTGGCCACTCTGACTGGCGTGAGGTGGTATCTGAGTGTGGTTTTGATTTGTATTTCCCTGATGAGGAGCGACGTTGAACATCTTTTCATGTGCCTGTTGGCCATCCGGATGTCTTCTTTAGAGAAGTGTCTATTCATGTTTTCTGCCCATTTCTTCACTGGGTTATTTGTTTTTCGGGTGTGGAGTTTGGTGAGCTCTTTATAGATTTTGGATACTAGCCCTTTGTCCGATGTGTCATTTGCAAATATCTTTTCCCATTCCGTTGGTTGCCTTTTAGTTTTGTTGGTTGTTTCCTTTGCTGTGCAGAAGCTTTTTATCTTCATAAGGTCCCAGTAATTCACTTTTGCTTTTAATTCCCTTGCCTTTGGGGATGTGCCGAGTAAGAGATTGCTACGGCTGAGGTCAGAGAGGTCTTTTCCTGCTTTCTCCTCTAAGGTTTTGATGGTTTCCTGTCTCACATTCAGGTCCTTTATCCATTTTGAGTTTATTTTTGTGAATGGTGTGAGAAAGTGGTCTAGTTTCAACCTTCTGCATGTTGCTGTCCAGTTCTCCCAGCACCATTTGTTAAAGAGACTGTCTTTTTTCCATTGGATGTTCTTTCCTGCTTTGTCAAAAATGAGTTGGCCATACGTTTGTGGGTCTAGTTCTGGGGTTTCTATTCGATTCCATTGGTCTATGTGTCTGTTTTTATGCCAATACCATGCTGTCTTGATGATGACAGCTTTGTAGTAGAGGCTAAAGTCTGGGATTGTGATGCCTCCTGCTTTGGTCTTCTTCTTCAAAATTACTTTGGCTATTCGGGGCCTTTTGTGGTTCCATATGAATTTTAGGATGGCTTGTTCTAGTTTCGAGAAGAATGCTGGTGCAATTTTGATTGGGATTGCATTGAATGTGTAGATAGCTTTGGGTAGTATTGACATTTTGACAATATTTATTCTTCCAATCCATGAGCAGGGAATGTCTTTCCATTTCTTTATATCTTCTTCAATTACCTGCATAAGCTTTCTATAGTTTTCAGCATACAGATCTTTTACATCTTTGGTTAGATTTATTCCTAGGTATTTTATGCTTCTTGGTGCAATTGTGAATGGGATCAGTTTCTTTATTTGTCTTTCTGTTGCTTCATTGTTAGTGTATAAGAATGCAACTGATTTCTGTACATTGATTTTGTATCCTGCAACTTTGCTGAATTCATGTATCAGTTCTAGCAGACTTTTGGTGGAGTCTATCGGATTTTCCATGTATAATATCATGTCATCTGCAAAAAGCGAAAGCTTGACTTCATCTTTGCCAATTTGGATGCCTTTGATTTCCTTTTGTTGTCTGATTGCTGATGCTAGAACTTCCAGCACTATATTAAACAGCAGCGGTGAGAGTGGGCATCCCTGTCGTGTTCCTGATCTCAGGGAAAAAGCTCTCAGTTTTTCCCCGTTGAGGATGATGTTAGCTGTGGGCATTTCATACCTGGCTTTTATGATCTTTAAGTATGTTCCTTCTATCCCGACTTTCTCAAGGGTTTTTATTAAGAAAGGGTGCTGGATTTTGTCAAAGGCCTTTTCTGCATCGATTGACAGGATCATATGGTTCTTTTCTTTTTTTTTGTTAATGTGATGTATCACGTTGATTGATTTGCGAATGTTGAACCAGCCCTGCATCCCAGGAATGAATCCCACTTGATCATGGTGAATAATTCTTTTTATATGCTGTTGAATTCAATTTGCTAGTATCTTATTGAGAATTTTTGCATCCATATTCATCAGGGATATTGGCCTGTAGTTCTCTTTTTTTACTGGGTCTCTGTCTGGTTTAGGAATCAAAGTAATACTGGCTTCATAGAATGAGTCTGGAAGTTTTCCTTCCCTCTCTATTTCTTGGAATAGCTTGAGAAGGATAGGTATTATCTCTGCTTTAAACGTCTGGTAGAACTCCCCTGGGAAGCCATCTGGTCCTGGACTCTTATTTGTTGGGAGATTTTTGATAACCGATTCAATTTCTTCGCTGGTTATGGGTCTGTTCAAGCTTTCTATTTCCTCCTGATTGAGTTTTGGAAGAGTGTGGGTGTTTAGGAATTTGTCCATTTCTTCCAGGTTGTCCAATTTGTTGGCATATAATTTTTCATAGTATTCCCTGATAATTGTTTGTATCTCTGAGGGATTGGTTGTAATAATTCCATTTTCATTCATGATTTTATCTATTTGGGTCATCTCCCTTTTCTTTTTGAGAAGCCTGGCTAGAGGTTTGTCAATTTTGTTTATTTTTTCAAAAAACCAACTCTTGGTTTCGTTGATCTGCTCTACAGTTTTTTTAGATTCTATATTGTTTATTTCTGCTCTGATCTTTATGATTTCTCTTCTTCTGCTGGGTTTAGGCTGCCTTTGCTGTTCTGCCTCTATTTCCTTTAGGTGTGCTGTTAGATTTTGTATTTGGGATTTTTCTTGTTTCTTGAGATAGGCCTGGATTGCAATGTATTTTCCTCTCAGGACTGCCTTCGCTGCGTCCCAAAGCGTTTGGATTGTTGTATTTTCATTTTCGTTTGTTTCCATATATTTTTTAATTTCTTCTCTAATTGCCTGGTTGACCCACTCATTCGTTAGTAGGGTGTTCTTTAACCTCCATGCTTTTGGAGGTTTTCCAGACTTTTTCCTGTGGTTGATTTCAAGCTTCATAGCATTGTGGTCTGAAAGTATGCATGGTATAATTTCAATTCTTGTAAACTTATGAAGGGCTGTTTTGTGACCCAGTATATGATCTATCTTGGAGAATGTTCCATGTGCACTCGAGAAGAAAGTATATTCTGTTGCTTTGGGATGCAGAGTTCTAAATATATCTGTCAAGTCCATCTGATCCAATGTATCATTCAGGGCCCTTGTTTCTTTATTGACTGTGTGTCTAGATGATCTATCCATTTCTGTAAGTGGTGTGTTAAAGTCCCCTGCAATGACCACATTCTTATCAATAAGGTTGCTTATGTTTATGAGTAACTGTTTTATATATCTGGGGGCTCCGGTATTTGGCGCATAGACATTTATAATTGTTAGCTCTTTCTGATGGATAGACCCTGTAATTATTATATAATGCCCTTCTTCATCTCTTGTTACAGCCTTTAATTTAAAGTCTAGTTTGTCTGATATAAGTATGGCTACTCCAGCTTTCTTTTGGCTTCCAGTAGCATGATAAATAGTTCTCCATCCCCTCACTCTCAATCTAAAGGTGTCCTCAGACCTAAAATGAGTCTCTTGTAGACAGCAAATAGATGGGTTTTGTTTTTTTATCCATTCTGATACCCTATGTCTTTTGGTTGGCGCATTTAATCCATTTACATTCAGTGTTATTATAGAAAGATACGGGTTTAGAGTCATTGTGATGTCTGTATGTTTTATGCTTGTAGTGATGTCTCTGGTACTTTGTCTCACAGGATCCCCCTTAGGATCTCTTGTAGGGCTGGTTTCGTGGTGACAAATTCCTTCAGTTTTTGTTTGTTTGGGAAGACCTTTATCTCTCCTTCTATTCTAAATGACAGACTTGCTGGATAAAGGATTCTCGGCTGCATATTTTTTCTGTTTAGCACACTGAAGATATCGTGCCAAGCCTTTCTGGCCTGCCAAGTTTCAAAGGAGAGATCAGGGGCGCCTGGGTGGCGCAGTCGGTTAAGCGTCCGACTTCAGCCAGGTCACGATCTCATGGTCCGTGAGTTCGAGCCCCGCGTCAGGCTCTGGGCTGATGGCTCAGAGCCTGGAGCCTGTTTCCGATTCTGTGTCTCCCTCTCTCTCTGTCCCTCCCCCGTTCATGCTCTGTCTCTCTCTGTCCCAAAAATAAATAAACATTGAAAAAAAAAAAAAAAAAAAAAAACAAAGGAGAGATCAGTCACGAGTCTTATAGGTCTCCCTTTATATGTGAGGGCATGTTTATCCCTTGCTGCTTTCAGAATTTTCTCTTTATCCTTGTATTTTGCCAGTTTCACTATGATATGTCATGCAGAAGATCGATTCAAGTTACGTCTGAAGGGAGTTCTCTGTGCCTCTTGGATTTCAATGCCTTTTTCCTTCCCCAGTTCAGGGAAGTTCTCAGCTATAATTTCTTCAAGTACCCCTTCAGCACCTTTCCCTCTCTCTTCCTCCTCTGGAATACCAATTATGCGTATATTATTTCTTTTTAGTGTATCACTTAGTTCTCTAATTTTCCCCTCATACTCCTGGATTTTTTTATCTCTCTTTCTTTCAGCTTCCTCTTTCTCCATAACTTTATCTTCTAGTTCACCTATTCTCTCCTCTGCCTCTTCAATCCGAGCCGTCGTGGTTTCCATTTTGTTTTGCATTTCATTTAAAGCGTTTTTCAGCTCCTCGTGACTGTTCCTTAGTCCCTTGATCTCTGTGGCAAGAGATTCTCTGCTGTCCTGTATACTGTTTTCAAGCCCAGCGATTAATTTTATGACTATTATTCTAAATTCACTTTCTGTTATATTATTTAAATCCTTTTTGATCAGTTCATTAGCTGTTGTTATTTCCTGGAGATTCTTCTGAGGGGAATTCTTCCGTTTGGTCATTTTGGACAGTCCCTGGAGTGGTGAGGACCCGCAGGGCACTTCCCCCGTGCTGTGGTGTATAACTGGAGTTGGTGGGCGGGGCCGCAGTCCGACCTGATGTCTGCCCCCAGCCCACCGCTGGGGCCACAGTCAGACTGGTGTGTGCCTTCTCTTCCCCTCTCCTAGGGGCGGGATTCACTGTGGGGTGGTGTGGCCCGTCTGGTCTACTTGCACACTGCCAGGCTTGTGGTGCTGGGGAGCTGGCGTATTAGCTGGGGTGGGTAGGCAAGGTGCACGGGGGCGGGAGGGGCAGGCTTAGCTCGCTTCTCCTTAGGTGATCCACTTCAGGAGGGGCCCTGTGGCAGCGGGAGGGAGTCAGATCCGCTGCCGGAGGTTTGGCTCCACAGAAGCACAGAGTTGGGTGTTTGCGCGGAGCGAGCAAGTTCCCTGGCAGGAACTGGTTCTCTTTGGGATTTTGGCTGGGGGATGGGCGGGGGGAGATGGCGCTGGCGAGCGCCTTTGTTACCCGCCAAGCTGAGCTCTGCCGTCCGGGGGCTCAGCAGCTCTCCCTCCCTTTGTCCTCCAGCCTTCCCGCTTTCTGAGCAGAGCTGTTAACTTCTGACCTCCCAGACGCTAAGTCGCGCTTGCTGTCGGAACACAGTCCGTCCGGCCCCTCCGCTTTTGCCAGCCCGACTCGGGGGCTCTGCTTGGCCGGCGAGCCGCCCCTCCGCCCCGGCTCCCTCCCGCCAGTCCGTGGAGCGCGCACCGCCTCGCCGCCCTTCCTACCCTCTTCCGTGGGCCTCTCGTCTGCGCTTGGCTCCGGAGACTCCGTTCTGCTAATCCTCTGGCGGTTTTCTGGGTTCTTTAGGCAGGTGTAGGTGGAATCTAAGTGATCAGCAGGACGCGCGGTGAGCCCAGCGTCCTCCTACGCCGCCATCTTCCGGAACTCCTAGTAGGGTGTTCTTTAACCTCCATGCTTTTGGAGGTTTTCCAGACTTTTTCCTGTGGTTGATTTCAAGCTTCATAGCATTGTGGTCTGAAAGTATGCATGGTATGATCTCAATTCTTGTATACTTATGAAGGGCTGTTTGGTGACCCAGTATGTGATCTATCTTGGAGAATGTTCCATGTGCACTCGAGAAGAAAGTATATTCTGTTGCTTTGGGATGCAGAGTTCTAAATATATCTGTCAAGTCCATCTGATCCAGTGTATCATTCAGGGCCCTTGTTTCTTTATTGACCATGTGTCTAGATGATCTATCCATTTCTGTAAGTGAGGTGTTAAAGTCCCCTGCAATTACCACATTCTTATCAATAAGGCTGCTTATGTTTGTGAGTAATTGTTTTATATATTTAGGGGCTCCGGTATTTGGCACATAGACATTTATAATTGTTAGCTCTTCCTGATGGATAGACCCTGTAATTATTATATAATGCCCTTCTTCATCTCTTGTTACAGCCTTTAATTTAAAGTCTAGTTTGTCTGATATAAGTATGGCTACTCCAGCTTTCTTTTGGCTTCCAGTAGCATGATAAATAGTTCTCCATCCCCTCACTCTCAATCTAAAGGTGTCCTCAGATCTAAAATGAGTCTCTTGTAGACAGCAAATAGATGGGTCTTGTTTTTTTTAATCCATTCTGATACCCTATGTCTTTTGGTTGGCGCATTTAATCCATTTACATTCAGTGTTATTATAGAAAGATACGGGTTTAGAGTCATTGTGATGTCTGTATGTTTTATGCTTGTAGTGATGTCTCTGGTACTTTGTCTCACAGGATCCCCCTTAGGATCTCTCGTAGGGCTGGTTTAGTGGTGACAAATTCCTTCAGTTTTTGTTTGTTTGGGAAGACCTTTATCTCTGCTTCTATTCTAAATGACATACTTGCTGGATAAAGGATTCTCGGCTGCATATGTTTTCTGTTTAGCACACTGAAGATATCGTGCCAAGCCTTTCTGGCCTGCCAAGTTTCAAAAGAGAGATCAGTCACGAGTCTTATAGGTCTCCCTTTATATGTGAGGGCACGTTTATCCCTTGCTGCTTTCAGAATTTTCTCTTTATCCTTGTATTTTTCCAGTTTCACTATGACATGTCGTGCAGAAGATCGATTCAAGTTACGTCTGAAGGGAGTTCTCTGTGCCTCTTGGATTTCAATGCCTTTTTCCTTCCCCAGTTCAGGGAAGTTCTCAGCTATAATTTCTTCAAGTACCCCTTCAGCACCTTTCCCTCTCTCTTCCTCCTCTGGGATACCAATTATGCGTATATTATTTCTTTTTAGTGTATCACTTAGTTCTCTAATTTTCCCCTCATACTCCTGGATTTTTTTTATCTCTCTTTCTCTCAGCTTCCTCTTTTTCCATAACTTTATCTTCTAGTTCACCTATTCTCTCCTCTGCCTCTTCACTCCGAGCTGTCGTCGTTTCCATTTTTGTTTTGCATTTCGTTTAAAGCGCTTTTCAGCTCCTCGTGACTGTTCCTTAGTCCCTTGATCTCTGTAGCAAGAGATTCTCTGCTGTCCTCTATACTGTTTTCAAGCCCAGCGATTAATTTTATGACTATTATTCTAAATTCACTTTCTGTTATATTATTTAAATCCTTTTTGATCAGTTCATTAGCTGTTGTTATTTCCTGGAGATTCTTCTGAGGGGAATTCTTCTGTTTGGTCATTTTGGATAGTCCCTGGAGTGGTGAGGACCTGCAGGGCACTTCCCCTGTGCTGTGGTGTATAACTGGAGTTGGTGGGCGGGGCCGCAGTCCGACCTGATGTCTGCCCCCAGCCCACCGCTGGGGCCACAGTCAGACTGGTGTGTGCCTTCTCTTCCCCTCTCCTAGGGGCAGGATTCCCTGTGGGTTGGCGTGGCCCATCTGGGCTACTTGCACACTGCCAGGCTTGTGTAGCTGGGGATCCGGTGTATTAGCTGGGGTGGGTAGGCAAGGTGCACGGGGGCAGGAGGGGCAGGCTTAGCTCGCTTCTCCTTAGGTGATCCACTTCAGGAGGGGCCCTGTGGCAGCGGGAGGGAGTCATATCCACTGCCGGAGGTTTGGCTCCGCAGAAGCACAGAGTTGGGTGTTTGCGCGGAGCGAGCAAGTTCCCTGGGAGGAACTGGTTCTCTGGGATTTTGGCTGGGGGATGGGCGGGGGAGATGGCGCTGGTGAGCGCCTTTGTTCCCCACCAAACTGAGCTCTGTCGTCTGGGGGCTCAGCAGCTCTCCCTCCCTTTGTCCTCCAGCCTTCCCACTTTCTGAGCAGAGCTGTTAACTTATGACCTCCCAGACGCTAAGTCGCACTTGCTGTTGGAACACAGCCCATCAGGCCCCTCCGCTTTTGCCAGCCAGACTCGGGGGCTCTGCTTGGCTTGCGAGCCGCCCCTCCACCCGGGCTCCCTCCTGCCAGTCTGTGGAGCACGCACCGCCTCGCCGCCCTTCCTACCCTCTTCCGTGGGCCTCTCGTCTGCGCTTGGCTCCGGAGACTCCATTCTGCTAATCCTCTGGCGGTTTTCTGGGTTATTTAGGCAGGTGTAGGTGGAATCTAAGTGATCAGCAGGACGCGCGGTGAGCCCAGCGTCCTCCTACGCCGCCATCTTCCCTCTCTCCAAGAGAAGACTTTAGAAGTTGGTACAGTGAGAAAGTGTTTGTTGATTATCTAGGCCTTTATTTATGGCTTACAATATCTTTCAGTTTGGCCTCCTAAGCTATCTCCACTTGGCTTCCCTACTGTGCCTTCTTCAAGCCAATGCTGTTGACCCCTGTTCAAGCCTTCATCCCTGACCTAGACTTTTGCAATAGCCTTCTGATTGGTTTTTCACCTCTGGTGTTAACCCCCTCTTTAATCCTTTCATCATCCAAACCATTTGTTATATGATTCCAACCTACCCTTCTAGCTAGCTTCTCTCTGCTGTTCCTGTCATGCATGCTCAGCTCCAACCTAATGGAGCTACTGGCCGTTCCCTGAGCAACGCTCTCTTCCAGGTAGTCAGTTTTCCTTCTTCTGCCAAAATCCTATCCTTTTTTAAAAAATCCAGTATCATATATTCTTCTAGCCAAAGCCACCTGTGAGTATATGCACTGTGTGGCTCTCTTTGTACCCTGATCACATAGTACTTTTTATTAGAATTCTCTTTGTCTCTGTCTCTCTCCTTCCCTCCCTCCCTCACTCTCTCCCTCTGTGTGTGTGTTTGTCTGTGTGTGTGTGTGAGTGTGTCTGTGTGTGTGTGGCTTATTTCCCTTAAAATTCTGTAAGCTTCATTTCTCACATGAGTAGCTGCATTCTCATCATATTCCGTCTCATTTTGAAAACGAATTCTCTTTGGGGCACCTGGGTAGCTCAGTCAGTTAAGCATCTGACTTTGGCTCAGGTCGCGATTTCATGGTTCATGATTTCGAACCCTGCATCAGGCTCCATCCTGGCATTGCAGAGCCCACTTGGGATTCTTCCTTTCTTTTCTTTCTCTGCCCTCCCCTGCTCACACTTTCTCTCTCAAAATAAATAAATTTTAAAAACATAAAAGATATTTTAAAAACAAACTCTCCTTGCCCACCATGATTTATCCCCTGATTCCAGTCTCATTTAACAGATAAACAGATAAACCCAATCAGGGTTTGCATGGGTTACACTAAAAAGTAATTTTAATACATGTCATCCTAAAAGACAAATTGTAGAAGTCATTTTAGGTACTAATTGACATTGTACAAGTCTGGGTGGGGAAAAAAATCAGACTACAATTGATCAATTCCACTGAATGTTGGTTCCTTGATCAGCAAAGAGCTGTTTTCTCTCCTGTTTCAGCTTTTCTTTTTTAAAAATGTCAAGCCCATGGGGTATGATTGCTTGAACTATATATTTAATTTATTTCTTAGCTTGTGAGCCTAACTTAAGCCATTGGTTTGTTCTTGGATATTATGCGATTTTAAAAAATGAGCCATTCTCTAGCTTGTTCTTCAGGATGTGGGCATATTGCATCCATTTAATCCCTTGAATTTACAGAGTGGGTTGGCATAGAGATCAGAGGTGAGTATAACATTATTTGGGCAGTACCAATTTCCAGAAAACAAGATAATAGGAACCCACTACAGCTCTTCTGACAGCTTCCATGTTCCTGATGTTGTTTAGGAGAAAATTGCTTATTACAGTGAATTGGTTCCTCTAGACTTTGTTTCTCTCACATGGAGTATACTGAGTTGAGGTGTAACATAAAGGGTCAACATGCCTTAGTAGACAAACAACCACCAAGGCTATGTCTATTAATAGCAAATGACTAAGTTAGGGCAAAGGGCATTTGGAACAGGTTGCAAACATATTCAAGTGCATAAACCTATTCCAAAAGCTATTAGGTCTGGAAAAGCTTCACTGTAGACCTGTAGATACTATTTAGGAGTCAGCCATTGAATTAAAGTCAGAGTGACCCTTCTTGTGTTCCATTAAATGCAGAAATGTTAGGAGAGCTTCTTTCCACTAAAATCCATTATTATGGCACTCAGTTTATGCAGAGCTTCACTTTGGATTTCTTTTTAAAGGTGGAAATGCTTGTTTCAGGTTGAGGATTATGTCTGGAACTTATTTTGAAAAATTTACTCTCTAACCCTGCTCACTAGTCAGAAAATGACCACTCTACTCCAGAGGACTAACAATAACAATTTAATCCTCACTGCAGCCCTGTAAAGTAGATATTATTCTTCCCATTTTCCATCCAGGAGGGGAGATGATATAGTGAAAGTCAGAGCTTAGCAGACTGGCTGGGTTTGAATCCCAGCTCTGCCACTCACTAGCTGTGTGATCTTAAGCAAGTTACCTAACTTCTCTGTGCCTCAGTTTCCTCATCTCTAGAGTGAGAAAATAGCAGGACTTCCTTATAGGGTAAAATGAGTTAATTCATGGAAAGAACCTCAAACTGTTGCTGAGCACATAGTCAATTCTCAAAGAATGAAAGATCTTTGAGGGGTGGTCATTTTCTGGCCAGTTGATAGGACAAGTGAGAAGGAAAACTATGGATCACTGAAGTAGGCTACAAAGAAACATGTGGGTCATTGGAGCAGGCTAGCCTTATTCATAATTCCTGAGATGAGCTGTGTGACTCCTGTTGGAGGCAAAGGCAGGTGTATAGAAAGATTAGATAATGCTAGTGCCTTGGATGTGTCCCAAATGTTTCTGCCCCAGCCTGCACTTCCTGGATTCCAGGATATGAAAAAAGGCCCTTTCCTACACAGACTCCAGGAAGAGTTTAGAACCCCAAGGAATATGCAAACTACTAAGTTCAATGAATCACAAATAAATTAATTTTGAAATGACTGCTTTATCCTCTTAATTTAGAAGTGGCAATTTACAAAGCAACTGACTATTGATCATAGTTTTTCTTTGGAAGACCTAAAGCACAGTTTCTGGCTTACCCAATAGGGGTGTCAAACACCTGGGTTACATGGAACCACTTTGTCATTTTACCTTGTAATTTATAATGAATACACTTGGTATTTTATTGTTGTCACAGAATTTAAATGTTTCAAATATAATTTTGCTCAAAGTTCTCAGTCCATATTGAACTAACCAATATTTCACCTTCCTAGGTAGTTTCCATAGCAGCAACTTCAGTACCTT
Organism: Neofelis nebulosa; assembly: GCF_028018385.1. NCBI lineage: Eukaryota > Metazoa > Chordata > Mammalia > Carnivora > Felidae > Neofelis > Neofelis nebulosa. The sequence goes on from NC_080800.1 coordinate 86,858,741, forward strand.
TCTATCAGTAGCTTTGTATGCTTAAAGCCATCACTCCCATGGATAGCAAAGGGAAAATTTAGCTGAACATGGTGTGTGTTGGCTTCAGTAAGCCTCAGTTTCATGCCCCTCACTTGGATTCCAGCTTCTGACTACCCAAATGGTTTCACAATGCACATTGGAAGATGTGGGCCCACCTGGCAACACTGCCAATAAGCAAGGAGTCCTAAGGGGCCCTTAGTACAGAGAAATTCACTGGGCTACTAGGGTGGTGAACTCAAGGTGATCCAGTACTTCTTCATTCATTAGTATAACAAAATTTACTGAGAGAGCACCATGTGCCGGGCACTGCACCACGCACAGCCAGATACAAGTTCTGCCCCTAGGGAAATGAATTGTTTAGTAAAAATAAAAATGATGAAACAAGGGATTCTGATACAGTGTGATACTGTGATATACATAAGAGGGGCCTCTAAACCAGGCTTGAGGGTTTGCAAAGAAAATTGGGAGGCTGGGCAGGGGGAGGAAGGAATATTAATCTTTGCACTTTGTTTCTCTTTTCCCCAACCCTGCCCCAGTCTATAAGTGAGTCCTATTTTCTGACCAGAATACATTTTAACAACTTTTCAACACCTTTACCTTTTTTGCTGTGGTCCAAGCCACCACCATCTCTGAGGTGGACAACCACAGTAGCCTCCTAACTGGGTTCCCCACTTCCAGTTTTGTATCCTCTGGCAAATATCATAGATTAGCTCACTTGACCCCTGTTCCAACTCCAATCACAGCAAGCATTACTGAATGATAGAGGTTGGAAAGCTAGCCCACATTTTCTGAACTTCTGCCCTCATGGCCTGGATTCCACAGACACTTAGCCTCTGCCAAAGCATAGAAACTTGTATGAGATTTGAAAGGGGATGTGAGGTGTAATCTATGCTTCTTCTATGGTTTCTGCTTTCTGCTAATGAGCATAGTCTTGGAAGCTTTTGCTTCTTCTGTAGCAGCAATAATAGAAGTTCCAAGGTATAGCTCCTAGTTTTGTGGGTATCACAAGGCAAAGCATGGGATATATGCTTTGTTTATTACAGATAGAGAATGAGGCAGTGTGATCTTGAAGCTAAAATTTGTGATGATCTCAGCAGAGCCAGAGTCATCCTGGAGCCAGCTATTAGAGCAATGGATTCCACACTCTCCACCCTCCTGATTATGCCAGTTCTGTGGTGTTATTCAGGAAAGTAGTTCTGGAAATTCATATTAGAATTTATTCTTCTGGCTCTTTCAACACCTCTGTAAGCATTTCTGCTTAAATGTGCTGAAGTGGCTTCTGCTATCTTTAATAGAATTCTCCATTCTACTTTCTACACTAGAAGGTAAAGAAAATATTTTAAAAATGAAAACAAGATCCTATAACCTCCTTGCTCAAAACCTCCACTGGCTTCCCATTCTACTTATAGTAAAAGCCAAACTCATAATTTCCTTCCACTCTAACCTGCATGACTTTGCTGAAGCTCTTGTTACCCTCTTGCTGTTCTTCAAATATACCAAGAACACTCCTGCCTCAAGGCTTACTTGATGTTTACTGTTCCTTCTACCTGGAATATTCTTGCCTCTGATAGGTGGATGGCTCAACTTTTCACTTCATTATACCCATCTCTCTCTAATCTAAGAGTAGCCCATATTCACTCTCTGTTTACTTTCTATGTGTACTTTCTGAATAGCATGCATTGCTCTCTGACATCATCTTGATTAATTTTTTTGTACATCATCTGTACCTAAGTTCCATAAAGATGGAGACTTTCTCTTACTTTTTTCAGTGGATCCTTGGGAAAAGCAATGATGTATACAAATTGAAAAAATACCTAGTAATTCCAGATGAGGATGAAGAAATAGAAGAGATTGGGCATTTTTCAGTGCTGCTGGGATGTCTGTGGAGTTTTAGAAAGCGAAGCACCAGAAACTGAAAAACAAAATCACTTGAGAACAGTGGTAATTTCTGAAGAATATTCTTGCAATTGTGAGATAGAAATACTCAGGCAATATGAGGAACAGCCAGACCCGTGTCTGAAGTGGGTATCATTATGTCATTGGAATCTAATTAGAAGGCTGGTTCATGATCTTCTCTGAAGCCTATTTGGGATTTTCTTCTACAAAAGCATGTTCTTGGTCTGGTCTGCTCATCTGGGGAGTAATAAAACAGGGTGTTGAGGTTCAGATCATTTGAGGGGGCAAAACTGTACTCTGAAAGCTTCTGCTCTGCATTCAGCCCAGCATTGGACATTCTGGGATGGGAGTAAGAAAGGGAAAGACACAGCCCCTTCCTGCAAAGAGGGAAGAGAGATGAAATACTTTACAATGAGGGCCAACGGGCTGACTAGGAGATAACCAATCTCTAGGGATCATAAAGTGGGTGATCTGGAAAGGGAAGAGACCAGAAGGACAGAGAATCAAAAACCTTGGCAGTAATGAATAGGAGACCTTGAAGTGCCTTAGAACTGGGGGAAGAAGTCAAATAAAATTGACCATTTTTGTTCATGAAGCCAGAAACAAAGGAAGTATTAGGCACTGTAATGTTGGTTTCCTACATTCCTACAATCCTAGGGACTGTAATGTCCCTAGATCACCTGCACTAGAATCCTCAGGAGTATTTGTTTACCTGCTGCATCATCTATTAGGAGTGGCTCCAAAGATTTTGCAGTTTGACAGTCTTCCCCTGAAATAGTTTTTACATATACTATGCATTCAGAGCCACTAATACAGATTACCAATAATTTGTCAAGTGCCAAAATTCTGGAATGGGTCTGTTGTCATTAATGAAAGCAGACTTATATTGTGTGTGTGTGTGTTTTTTTTTATTTTATTTTTTAAAATTCACATCCAAATTATTTAGCATATAGTGCAACAATGATTTCAGAAGTAGATTCCTTAGTGCCCCTTACCCATTTAGCCCATGCCCCCTCCCACAACTCCTCCAGTAACCCTCAGTTTGTTCTCCATATTTATGAGTCTCTTCTGTTTTGTCCCCCTCCCTGTTTTTATATTATTTTTGTTTCCCTTCCCTTATGTTCATCTGTTTTGTCTCTTAAAGTCCTCATATGAGTGAAGTCATATGATTTTTGTCTTTCTCTGACTAATTTCACTTAGCATAATACCCTCTGTGTGTGTGTGTTTTTAGAGGCAGAGTTGGGGTACCTGGGTGACTCAGTTGGTTAAGTGTCTGACTCCGGCTAGGGTCATGATCTCAGGATTAGTGAGTTCAAGCCACATGTTGGGCTATGTGCTGACAGCACAGAGCCTGGTTTGGATTCTCTGTCTCCCTCTGTCTCTGTCTCTCTCTGTCTCTCTGTCTTCTTGTGTGTCTCTCTCTCAAAAATAAACATTTAAAAAAGATAAAAGGCAGGGTCAATTGCAAATAACAATAATCTTGTTAGACCATCTTCTCATCAAACAGATTTTAGTATGGTATGTGACATCCTTTACCCCACTCCAATACTCCCATCTCTACTAAACATACACACCCAGAGCCTGCTCTAATGCATGGAGGAACATGTTTGTTCTCAAAGTCAACACTGTAAAGAGGTTCAAATATGGGAATATGACAGTGCTGAGAAATATTTAAGCTGTTTTTATGAAACACAACAAACCTAAAGAAAAGTGCATAAAACATAAGTATACAGTATAAGACATAATTATAAAAATCTGGGCATTAATGTAACCACTACCTGAGTCAAATAAAACATGACCAGCTTTCCAAAAGTCCCTCATGTTTTTTCCTTATACCCCCTGTTATTTTGTATACTTTTATCATCTATGTATGTATAACTGTTTTTGAAGTTTATAAAATGGTCTCCTATAGCATAGTATATATTCTTATGTGTCCTTTATTTGTTTTTACTTGATATTATGTTCATAATATTCATCCAACTAGTATACAGCCAACTTCATTTTCTTTGCTATATGATATCCTGTTTATGGGCATATCACTTCATATACTCATTCAACTAGTTTTGGGATTTAGGCTGTGTTCCATTTGGGACTGTTACAAACAAAGAGTACTGAGTTTTCTTGGCCATATCTTCTGATGTGCATGTACATGGGATTCTCTAAGTTAAGCACCTAGTGATGGTATTATTGGATCTAGGATAAGTAAATTTTACCTCAATAAAGCTGGGGAGAAAAGAAAATTCTTACAATATTAAAACTAAATTTTATAGTGGTATTAAAAATATGAGGTACCAAAAATTAATATAAAACATGCAACACTTCCACAAAGAAAATGACAGAACTTTATTGAGAGTGTTGAAACAAGACTAAAATAAATCACATTATACCATATTCATAGATTGAAAGATTCAATATTATAAATATGTTACATTACTCCAATTTATTGATAATTCAGTTCAGTTGCAATCAAATTCTAACAGATCCTATTTTGTGGGATTTGTCAGTCTAACTCTAAAATGTCTGTGGAAAACCAAAGGATCAAAATAGTCAAGATACTCCTAAAGAAGAAGATGATAGAAGATTCACTGTACCAAATATTAAGTCTCCTTATAAAGCTAAAGTAATTAAGACAGTCAAGTTCTAGCATAAGGACGGATAAATACACAAATGGAACAGAACAGGGAACCCAGAAACATCTCCACTTCAACATCTACTCTAATTGTTACCTTCATCTTTAGTCCTTAACTGCAACCTGGCTGTTCATTGAGGCCCTGAAGTCCTCTCCACTAGAGATTCTGTTCTCTCATACACCACATATCTTAGGGCCAGAAGAAATATGGGTCTTCCTCACTCCTATGTTGCTTCTAGACCATTCCTTATTATTTCTGAAAATAATCTCTGTCCTTTCGAGGTTTATACCATCCTACTATGCCACCTCCTATAACTCCTTTATGCTGTCATCCACTGACAATAGCCATCCACTGGCCTTTGCCCATCCTGTCATCCTCCAGATGACTCTAACATCTACATCAACCATTCATCAATTTAATGTTCTCATTTCCAGTGAACTTGTCTGCACCATACTAATCACAATGTCCCACAGACACTCTCCAAACTTATCCTTTACCCTAATATGCTCTACCTCTGACATCCAAAATTATCTTTTACCCAATAAGACTTCATCTTCCTTGACCTCTCTATTTTCTGCCCATCTCTCCTCTCCGTCTTCTCTCTCTTTCTCCTCTTACCATTGATTTGGTTTGGGGGGTATTCTCCTCTTCATCTTCTCTTCCTGTCCACACTCAAATTTACTAAGTTGGCAATACTTCCTTTACTACTTATCCTCTATACTTTCAACACCTCCTGCATCCCCACATCCAGTCATGGCTTAAATCTCCTCATTTGTTGATTTTCAATTCTAGGCACTTCTTAACATGCTTTCTACCACTATCTTAGTTTAGGTCTTCTGCATCTCACACATAAATCATTGCTATAGTCAATATTCCATTCTTGCCCCTCTCTGATCCTTTCTTCACATTGCTTCCAGAGTAATATACCTAAAACACAAAGTACCTCCCAAATTAGAGCCATTGTAGTCTTAAGTATGAAATCTAAACTATTATCTCTGGCAACTGAGGCCCCTGCCTGCTTCTTTAACCTTCACCTCCCACCACTCCACCTTAAAAAATCCTTTGCTGCACTTACACTGAAACATTGGCAGTACCCCCAAAATACTCTTTCATGCCTCTATGACTTTCTCTGAACATACTGTTCTTTCTGCCTTTCTGTCTCTTTCCCACATTACCATTTTGCTCTCTATGTAACTCCTCATCTTTCAAAACTCAGCTTTCTTCATACTCATGTACTGACTTTGCACTATCATGACACTTATCCAATAGAATTTTGGTCATTACTCTGCTAGTCAATAGACTTTGAGCTAACCACTGAACTTTTTGGTAGTTACTAGATGTTGAACAACTTGGAGGTCAGAGACCATGTCTGTTTCTTTGTATCCCTAATTACAAGGTTAGAACCAGTTATATGGTAGATGCCTTTTTAGTAATTTTTTATCGGTTAAGTAAAGAAATAAACAACTTTGCCATCTCTCTTGGACTTAACATGTTCCTAATGATGCCTCAGGAAAAGTAATAAAATTGCTTTCCAGAATTTAGGTAATTTGATTAGTGCAAGATCAACCTAAAAGCAGTGCAAAAGCCTCTCACTTAATACCTCAAATTAGCTGTGAGTCAACTAGATTGCTGCAAAGGCTGCCCAGAGACCTGTAACCAAGTAAACATACCAAAATGAATCTTTGAATTATCAGAGTATTCAGAGGTTAAGAAATAAATTTGAATTTAACATGAAAAATAACTCAAAAATATGACCAGCTGGGATATATAAATTTTAAGTAGATTGGTTCAGTTTGGTACCTAAGCAAGTCAACTGCCTTGTACTTTAGAATACAACATTGAATAATGCATACACAGAGTAGCATCAATGTCATTGACTTTCCTCAGCCTCACACTGAAGGGTTCCAAAGCCCAGCCTCAACAAAAGATGAAGTTGTTGACCCTAATGCACCTGGAAGGAGACTTGCAAGGCAGTCTGAAAGCTAAAGTGTCAGGAAAAGGGATTTTAAAGAAGTACATTTATCCCTTGTCATTACTCTTTGTTATACATGGACCCAGAGCACAGAGTAGGGAACTCTTGTTATACATGGACCCAGAGCGCAGAGTAGGGAAAGAATAAGGCAGAAATTTGCAACTTCTCCATAGGGCCTACTTTTCAAATATTTTTATTATTTCTCCCAAACCAGAGAGTTAAAGGCAGGAGTTCCTTTTTGTGTGAGATGCAAAGGAGCATCTAAAAGAAATCAGAGCAGTGAGAAGCCTCTTCATGCTTTCTGCTCTTATTTCAGACCCAGCTCAGGCTGAAGGCTCCCTAGTCAGACCTCCACATCTCTCTGGGCAGCTACCCTGTATCCAAGACAAAGACCATGGCATGTGGAGTTTGTGGCTTCCTATCCTGCTCTTTCACCGTAGCTTCCTCCAAATCTACCTGATGGCCATCAAGGGCAGGCAGGGTAGGACAGCAATGGGAGTAAGCCTAAGCACCCAGGAAAGACCCAAAGGGAGACCCTGTCTGGGTACCAGCCAGCAAATACCAACCCTGGTAAGACAAGCAAGGAAGAAACCATCTCTCTTCTCTCTGGGCCCCTTCCCTCTTCCAGCCCCTTTAGATACCCATAACACAGGCCTGGATGGAAGGATAATACCTGATGATGAGGGCCAAGGTTGGAGGCTGGAAGACATTAGACACCAGAAGCTAGAGATTCCTGGGATCAACTATGGTGGGTGCTGCTGAACTCAGAGAATTTGGTGGTGGGAGAAGCCAAGAGAGGAGCAGTCAGAGGTCAGTCTTGGATGTCTTACTTACCAGTATATCCTCAGTATTTACAATGTGCCTGGTGCATAGTAGGTACTCAGTAAATTATTGACTGAATGAATGTACATATAAATGAATTAAGAAATGACCATAAGAAATGGCAAGTCTTCAATGATAAAGATGGCACAGAGAAAGGGCAGAGCTTATTTGAGGACTACTTTGGTATTACTAGGTGTACAGGACTACTACCCCCTTTTTGTGGACCCTTTTTGTGTGGGTCTTGAATATCAGGTGTATTTTGTATACAGTAGAGTCATCAAAACTTATAAGAATTTGGCATAATTAGAGTTGGGTTTTGGGAAGGTTAACACAACAATAATAGAAAGGTTGGATCTGTGGGAGAAAAGAGGGAGACAGGAGAAAGTTAGGAGACTATGGCAAAAGTTCAGGCAAGAAGTAATGAAAGTAATGACACAGAATTGGTGACAATGTGGAGCAAGTAGAAATCTCATCCAGTACAATCATTTTGGAAGATAATTGCCATTACCTAGTAAAGTTGAACTTAGACCCTGTGACTCAGAAATTTCATTTCTGGATATATACTCTAGATCAGGGCTTTTCAACCTCAGCAGTGCTGACATTTTGGGACCGATAATTCCAAGTTGTGAAGGGCTTTTCTGTACATTGTAGGATATTTGGCAGCATCCCTGACCTCTACCCGCTGGATGGCAACAGCTCACCCCCAGTTATGACAACCAAAAATATTTCAAGACATTACCAAATGTCCCCTGAAGGGAAAAATTACCCTCAATTGAGAACCATTGCTCTAAATAAACTCTTGTACATGGGCATCAGGGGATATGCATGAGATGATTCATAGCACCCTAACTTGCAAAAGCATAAAACTAAAAACTACCCACATGTTCATCAATAGGAAAATACATTGTAGCATTTTCATATAACTAATTCATATGAAAATTGATTACTATAACTGCACACAAGATGGATAAGTTTCACAAACAAAATTGTTGGGCAGGGGAGGAAAAAGAAGCAAACAAGTAATACATATAATTACATTCATATAAAGTCCAAAAATGGACCAAAAAGACATATCATTTAAAGGACCATACATGTTCAGTGAACATATAAAGAAAATAAGTGAATTATTAAGAAAATTCAGGACAGTAATCCCCTCTGGGAAGGAATGAGGGGATAAATCAGGGAGGGCACAAGTGGGCTTCAAAGGCATTGACCATGTTCTAGTTCTCAAGCTTGGTGATGGGTATACAGGTTTTTATGTTATTATGATATATACTTTACATATTATATATGTACATATACATATGTATACATATGCTGTATTACCTTGTGTATGCTAAAATAGTTCATAATTTGTAATGAAGTGATGGACCTAAAGTAAGGCAAAAAAAGAAAAAAAATGGAAAGGAGGGCACCAGAGTAAACAACTAATTGGGTGAGGGAGAGAGAAGAGCCAACTTTTCAGTGGCTCTTAAGAATAGTTTTAAATTTCAGATTTGATGATGAAATTAATGCTTTCTTATCTTCTAAATATACATAGCCCATTGCTTAGGCTTCTGAGCAACATAAATTTCTTTTTTTTTAATTTTTTTCAATATATGAAATTTATTGTCAAATTGGTTTCCATACAACACCCAGTGCTCATCCCAAAAGGTGCCCTCCTCAATACCCATCACCCACCCACCCTTCCCTCCCACCCCCCATCAACCCTCAGTTTGTTCTCAATTTTTTTTTGTTTTTTTTAATATATGAAATTTATTGTCAAATTGGTTCCCATACAACACCCAGTGCTCATCCCAAAAGGTGCCCTCCTCAATACCCACCACCCACCATCCCCTCCCTCCCACCCCCCATCAACCCTCAGTTTGTTCTCAGTTTTTAACAGTCTCTTATGCTTTGGCTCTCTCCCACTCTAACCTCTTTTTTTTTTTTCCTTCCCCTCCCCCATGGGTTTCTGTTACGTTTCTCAGGATCCACATAAGAGTGAAACCATATGGTATCTGTCTTTCTCTGTATGGCTTATTTCACTTAGCATCACACTCTCCAGTTCCATCCACGTTGCTACAAAGGGCCATATTTTGTTCTTTCTCATTGCCATGTAGTACTCCATTGTGTATATAAACCACAATTTCTTGATCCATTCATCAGTTGATGGACATTTAGGCTCTTTCCATAATTTGGCTATTGTTGAGAGTGCTGCTATAAACATTGGGGTACAAGTGCCCCTATGCATCAGTACTCCTGTATCCCTTGGGTAAATTCCTAGCAGTGCTATTGCTGGGTGATAGGGTAGGTCTATTTTTAATTTTCTGAGGAACCTCCACACTGCTTTCCAGAGCGGCTGCACCAATTTGCATTCCCACCAACAGTGCAAGAGGGTTCCCATTTCTCCACATCCTCTCCAGCATCTATAGTCTCCTGATTTGTTCATTTTGGCCACTCTGACTGGCGTGAGGTGATATCTGAGTGTGGTTTTGATTTGTATTTCCCTGATAAGGAGCTACGTTGAACATCTTTTCATGTGCCTGTAGGCCATCCGGATGTCTTCTTTAGAGAAGTGTCTATTCATGTTTTCTGCCCACTTCTTCACTGGGTTATTTGTTTTTTGGGTGTGGAGTTTGATGAGCTCTTTATAGATTTTGGATACTAGCCCTTTGTCCGATATGTCATTTGCAAATATCTTTTCCCATTCCGTTGGTTGCCTTTTAGTTTTGTTGGTTGTTTCCTTTGCTGTGCAGAAGCTTTTTATCTTCATAAGGTCCCAGTAATTCAGTTTTGCTTTTAATTCCCTTGCCTTTGGGGATGTGTCGAGTAAGAGATTGCTACGGCTGAGGTCAGAGAGGTCTTTTCCTGCTTTCTCCTCTAGGGTTTTGATGGTTTCCTGTCTCACATTCAGGTCCTTTATCCATTTTGAGTTTATTTTTGTGAATGGTGTGAGAAAGTGGTCTAGTTTCAACCTTCTGCATGTTGCTGTCCAGTTCTGCCAGCACCATTTGTTAAAGAGACTGTCTTTTTTCCATTGGATGTTCTTTCCTGCTTTGTCAAAGATGAGTTGGCCATATGTTCGTGGGTCTAGTTCTGGGGTTTCTATTCTATTCCATTGGTCTATGTGTCTACATAAATTTCACAAACCAAACCAATCCTACTGTGTGATGTGATGTGATGATGTGATATGATGTGATATGATGTGATGTGATGTGATGTGATATGATTCACAGGACTTGATAATGGCATGTTTACCAAAACTCCATTGTCTGAGAATTCTGCCCTCTTAGAATTCTAAAACATGTGTTCATTTATATTCCTTAAAGTCATAAGCATCTGAAAATAGGGGAGTTAAAGTAAAAGCGATTCTTCATCTCTAACTTTAGTATCAATAGCATATCTCCAACTGGTACAGAAAGCTGTTTCCAACTTTGGCACCCCAGTGGTCACCATCCAGGTAGTGGAATAAAAGGAAAATTTTTTTAATCAAATCCTTTCAAAAGACTAACCCACATCAAAACCTCTTAACCTTTCCTGAGTGAGGCAAAGTGGGACAGGATAGGCTTTTCACTAAAAGAAGCACAAAGTTTTCAAGTTTGAAGGACTCAGGACTCACAGAGAACATATTTCACACATGTGGAAATAGAAAAACCTACAAACATCCAGAGAAACAGGAAATGCAGGAAATATCCCTGACCTGATTTTGACATGAGCACTCAGACACTCATAAAAGCCTGTTATGTTAGAGCTATAACAAACTCCTCAGAATCTGACTTCTGCACATGGATGTGGAAGAAGTGGGACCCAGAGAGGAGGGTGTATGTCTTGATGAAGATTCCCCAGCTAAACAGAGGCAGAGGTGACGCTATGGTCCTTATCTCTTATCCCTAGCTCAATGCTTTTTTGTTGTTCCAGGACTTAAGAATTCCAGAAAGAGCCAGGAATATTGTTATTTCAAAGGCTAGAGCTGGAAGTACTCCCAGAGAAGAGAAGTGACATGCAAAACTCATAGCACTGAGGTTAGAATGTAGTCCACAGACTTTAAACACTTTACTTAGCACTGTTTTAAGGCTTTTAAACTCTCAGTTTAAAAACTCCTGGTTTTTAATACAAATTTGTCTAATGGTCAGGGATTTTTAGTTACAACCAACAGAAACACCTAACTTAAGCCCCAAGGAAATTATTGGCTTAAGTAACTGGGAATTTCAAAGGTATGTATGATGGTTCAAATGACATTAACTCATTTTCTTCTCTCCTTCCATTTTTCAATTCTGCTTTATGCTTAGGTCTTATTCTCTCCATTATGGACGGGATTCCTCTATGTAGATAAGACTTGCATGAAACAACCTTAGCAACTCAACAGAACAATAACTATCTTTCAAGGGCTGTACATCTCAGGAAAGGTTTTTGATAAACCCTTGTCTAGCTCATGTGCCATCGCAGGGGCATTTCCTCAATTAAAGTGGCTTTCACCATTTTGTCTTCAGCAGGCTCTTGCCATGGAAATGGCAAATGCCAATTCATTGTGGAATGGGTGTTTCTTTTGGTAAGGGAAACATTATTGTCACCCAACTCCTAAGTGACTTTAAAGGCAAAAGGCAATAATAGAAGGGAAAGTAAGAGAATAAGAAGCATCACCTATGTTTTATCATGATAAATCAGGAATAAATGATTGGATCCTTTGAAAAATAACAGGGCATGTTACATTAGATGTACAGCCAGTAGTTCTGCCTCCTATTCATTGCACAACATCAGGCAAGTTACTTCATCATTCAGTTGAAGTAATCTTCCCCTTACCTTCACATTTTCTCATCAGAACAATAGGGAAAAGAATCTTTGGGGGCTTCCTGTGGTGAGGCTTACTTGTGTAGCAGCAGCAGCAGTAGCCAAGGCCTCTTGGTTCTGCTGCATGTGACGGTCAGAACACCTCTGCCACTGTTTCCACTGTCGCACAGGGCTAAGTGTGTGGGCAGGTGGAGGCACCAGAGCTGCAGGCACTTATTTTTTTTTTTTAAAGAATCTTTGTGTAATTCACTGCAAATGATTGGGATGACCATGACTGCCATATTGCCATATTGCTCAACTTAGAGGAAGGGTGGCAGTCCCATTAAAGCTTGAATAACAGTGGGCACCTTGGTGGCTCAGTCAATTGAGCATCTGACTCTTTTTTTTTTTTTTTTCCCAACTTTTTTTTTAATTTATTTCTGGGACAGAGAGAGACAGAGCATGAATGGGGGAGGGGCAGAGAGAGAGGGAGACACAGAATCGGAAACAGGCTCCAGGCTCCGAGCCATCGGCCCAGAGCCTGACGCGGGGCTCGAACTCACGGACCGCGAGATCGTGACCTGGCTGAAGTCGGACGCTCAACCGACTGCGCCACCCAGGCGCCCCAAGAGCATCTGACTCTTAATTTTGGCTTGGGTCTTGATCTCATGGTTTGTGGGAAAGAGCCCCATGTGGGACTCTGTGCTGACTGTGCAGAGCCTGCTTGGGACTTTCTCCTTCTCTCTTTCTGCCACTACCCTGCTCATGCTCTCTGTCTCTCAAAAAATAAATATAAATATATTTTTTTTAATCTTGACTACCAGGATGATGAAAGTATTACTGGTTAATGCATGACTGGATGTGATGGCTCTTGTTGTGACAATTAAAAATAATGGATACAAAAGCATGTTGCAACCTATAAAATTTGTGAAAATATCAAAGGCATTTATTCTGCCCTCAAGAAGCTTACATTTGAGTTCAATCAGAGAAGCAGAACTACAAAGAGATGTTTTTATATGTGGATTTGTCACAGGGATTTGACAGTTGTGCACACTGGTTAACAGTCTCTGTAGGGCTATTATCTTTGCATTTGATCTTGTATCTTAAAGCCCACAGTCAGGCAGTAGGAAAGGGAAGATGAATGCCAGGTGGGGGAAAGCAAGAACATGATGGTCCACAGGCATGCTCTGGAGCTCACAACGATGAACTGAAACTATGTCCATTCTTGTTGCCTCTAGCCTTGATGGCATAAATATTGTGGAGAAGTTGGGGCCCTTTGTCATTGAACTAAACACACATCCTAGGAAATCAGAGATGCTGAAATAGGATCCAGGGAATAGAGTGGTTGCAGACCTGACTGCTGCCTTATACCAACACAGTGAGACAGTAACAATGTTTGTGAGTTCAAAGATGGCTACTTTCCTTATGCTCTGCAAATCTCCCCTAATTATATCTCTTGTGGCCCATCCTAATCTACAGAACAGGGTATTTTGGGAAATGTAGCTTAGCTTTCAGCTTGCCACATCACAAAGCCAAGTACTATGTGTGCATACTTGTGGGAAATATCATCTCATTGGAAGGAGGGTGAGGACATGGATGTGAGTTATGGGTATTTTGAGAATCAACAAGTATCCCAGTTTTTCAGGCACTTGGACTCTAGGAATAGGCAGATGTGGAGCTGAAAAGGAAGATTGGGGCAATATTAAGTGACTCTTGAATGCCAGATAATGAACCTAATACCATAAGGAATGGAGAAATGATTGAACATTGCTAAGCAGATGACTGGCATTTTTGAAAATTTAATCTGCCAGCAGATATAGATCAGACAAGAGGGAGACTATAGCAGGAAAGAAGCTTAGTACCAGAGGATTTGGGCTTATTTTGTTTCATCCCAGCCCCCAAACATTGGACAGACATGGAAGAGGATAAGCAGTACTAAATTGCCTCATGGCACACAATTGCCAGCTCTACCGTTCTGTGTGATCTTTCAGTTCCTCTGGCTGTAGTCACAAATTACTGTTGTCTTTCAAATATCCCTCCCTTGCCCAAGATGTATTTTGCAACCATTAGTTGTTATTCTGAAAATGAGAGAGCCCAGGTTTTCCTCAGAGGATGGCTACCCAAAGATATCTTAAGGTGTTGTTAGATGCTGACTCCATGTTCAGGCCAATTAAGTGCTGTTCTTGGAAGCACAGATGGACACATTTACACATTTGGGGGAAAGAAGTTAAAAGAATAAGCCTCCTACTGGATTGAGACTTTACAGTAGCTTTTCACTCCCATCTCAGCGGGGGCGTGAAGAGCAAATGCCTCCCTGTTGGGTCTGCCACACTTAGTGTGTAATTGGAAAGTCCAGAGAGAGCTGCACCTCAGTCCTAGCCCTGGAACTTGGAGTCAGGGCCACAGGTACTCAGTCCTGGATCTAACCTTCCTAAATGTAGGGCCCTGGGCAACTACTTAGCTACTCCTCCTCCCAAGGCCTCAATTTCTTCATGTGTGCTGTTGAAGTAATGACAGCTTTGTCTGACAGAGCTGCAGTAAAAGCACCATGAAGTGACAGTCATAAAAGTACTTAGTAAACTTTAAAGAGCTGTGCTCAGGAGACAAAACATCATTGTATTTGTTATAAAAGGATCTTTACTGGTCTTAGTAATGCTATGGTCCCAGCAGTGCTTAATAAATAACTCCTGGTGCTACTGCTGCAACTGAGCATTTGACTTATGAGAAAAAAATTTAATTACAAAAAGAGACTGGGGGTGGCTGGGTTTCTCAGTTGGTTAAGTGTCTGACTCTTGGTCATGATCTCACAGTTCATGGGTTCGAGCCCCGCATCCGGCTCTGTGCTGACAGTGCAGAGTCTGTTTGGGATTCTCTCTCCCTCTCCCTCCCTATCTCTCTCTCTCTCTCTCTCTCTCTCTCTCTCTGCTCCTTCCCCTCTCGCTCTGTCTCTCAAAATAAATAAATAAATTCAAAAAATGTTTTTATATAAAAAGAGACAGGGTAACATACTGTAAAATAAAAGTCACACAGCAGCCATCAGTGAGGGGACCTGGGGAAGAGGGATTGCTCCCACTTCATCAATCCCTCACTTTCTCCTTTGGATATTTCTCTTTTTGGCCTTTGCTCCTCTCCCTTCTCTCTTTTCTTCAACTGAGTTCATCTCACAGCCCACTCCCTGAACCTCTCTCCATTCCCCTTTTCCCCTAAACTTGCTCTTATTCTCTCCTATTTCTTCAAGTTTTTGTTTACTAAACTCTCTGCTGTGCCTGCCTTTGTCTGTCTCTGCATTTCACTGTCTCTCTCTCTCTCTCTCTCTCTCTCTCTCTCTCTCTCTCTCTCTCCTCTCTCTTTCTCTGCTTCCCCACCCCCGTCTCTCTCGTACACCTTTAAACCAATTTTCTCTGCTAAGAGGTTCAGGAAGGAGAGCCTTCTAGTCAGTGTTGCTAGGTAACAGTATCACATGGCCAACCCCATATTTTTTTCTCTGCTTCTTCAGAACGTGGCTATTCAGATGCAGCGGATCTGAGAAAAGAATGGGTCTGGTTGGCTCACTTGCAGCTGGCCAAAGGTGTCAGCTTTACTCTTGGATATCTAGGTTGCTGGAAACATATTATGGGAAAAAAGCTAAGGAAATAAAAACCATTGCAGGATGGCATACATTCCTACATACTGCTCTCCAGAACAGCGGGTTCTTAATTGGTGTCCATGGAACTCCTAGACACACTGTGGAGAAGCCACAGGGGCTAAAACTTTCTTGAAAGTCATGAAAAAATGAAATATTTATATTTTTTTGTGCTTCTTGTTGTTGTAAATGTTTTGTAGCTTTTCGCAGTCTCAAAGGGAGCAACGTTTTCAAAGGAGCTCTTACATGTATTTCCAACTCCTACCAATTTGTGCTGAATGTTTTCTATTGTCCTCCACCCCACCCCCTGATCTGACCTGTTTGGAGTGCTTCCATAAGTCCCCTCACCCTAAAATTTAAAGTTGGTTTCATCCAGTGGGAGGAGGCATCCCTAGGAGATCAGAGGTAGGGTTGGAGGAGAATGAGGACAGAACAGTTATTTCCCTGGCTGCTTCCCTGCTAGCCAGCCAGGGATTTGTTTTACCCCTATACTGAAACAACTGTCAGGCAGTCCTCTCCATGTGGCTGCTATCTCTCTTTTAGTTCTGGTAAGTGCAACTTCTTATTCCTTCAGACCTAGGGAAATTAAGGTCCAACAGTTAATAGCCCCAGGGAACCTTGTTGGTTTCCTTAAGCCCTGCCCATGACTCAGTAGTCCATTTATTAAACCATCTTCAATTACCCAATTTGAGAGAGCCATATGTTTCCTGCCAGAAGCCTGACCAATAAATGGAGTCACAAAAAATTAGAAGGTGAAGGCGAGAAATAGGTATTTGGAAGGTATCCAAAATATCAAGTATTTGAGTAGGTATAGACATTTTCAAAACCTAGCTGTAATGGCCAGAGCGTTCTGTTTCAGATGACTTCATGTTGTTCCACCAGGATAAATTACTAGTAATGGTTAAAGCATGACTATTTCAGAATTTATAACTTTGACATAACAATTCTAGTGGATCAACTTAGGATATTTACCTCTACAGCAATGACTACTTGAGATTCAGAGCAAATCTTGTACCAGTGGGTATTTCACCAGAGTCTTGATTCCATAGGAGATCTCAAGACAGTTCTTTATCATCCCACCTTGCTCAGATGTCCAGAAGTCTTTGAGGGGCTTGGATTGCTGAATGGTTATAGGCAGGAATTGTTCCTGCTAGACAATCACTGAGCGATAGGCTCCTTGAAACATGTATCTCATGAGGGACACTGATTTGGTTTTCTCCAGTGAAACTTTTGTTTTCTCCCTTCTGAATCCATCATGTTCTATGTGGCCTGTCCCCTCTTTACTCCCCAGCCTGTGGAATCCAGGTAGGAGAAGAAAAGAAAACTGGGTCACAAATGTTTCCAAATCTTCTCTGTCTTACCCCTGAACTTATAACTTTTGAAAAACTCAAGAGCCAATATTTTGACGCTTTTGTTTTCTGGTTACATTCTGAAAACTTGCATTAAAGCCATGGGCTACTCATGTCTAGCATTTTGGCTGAGTTTGGAGAGGGTCTTGGGCAAAATTCAATGAAGCACAGAAGAGGAAAATGCTATAGTTAAGGTTTTGACACCTTCTTTTGTCTCAATTTCTGGAATGAGGTGAAGACCACCTTATACTGGATATAGATGGCATGAGCCTCCAGGGTCCTTTAAAATTAGAAGCCCCTTACAATTTTTTTTCTAAATTGAGAAGCTTTTTGAATAAGACTATGAGGGATGATTTTATTCACAAAGAACAATATTAAAAAAAGGGGGCAAGAATTTCTGAACTCTTCACATGTGTGGAAAAGTTCCATTTGTAATTGAGAACACTGAGAAATCATCTGCAACCCATTAAACAAGATAATATGACTCAGGAATTCCACTGAGCCAATTTCACATTTTAATTTTTCTGATTTTACATTCAACTGTCCATCATAGAGATATTAAAGTTCACAGCTACTAGTCCTGATTCCCTAATGTAATGGAAAAGACCAAGAATTTACTCTGACAGTAATGGGCTAGTTCATAAAATCCCTGCAGATTTTGTTGAAAAAGGCAGGAAAAGTACTTAGCACAAACAGCATGGCACTGTATGCAAAGAGTTCATGTCTCAAATTATCTTCCCCATATTGCCTTTGTTTACCTAGACTTGATTGTAGGCTCTCTGGAGGTTTTTACTTTGTGAACCATCTGGCCTATCAAAACTGTTTGAATAATTCTGGGATGGGTAGAAGCACTTATCCATTTGTAACAGCAAATTGGCTGACTATCATCCTCACTATGGAAGAATATGTTTCTTCATTATTTTCATTTGTATAAGAACCTCAGCTAATGATGTGTATATATTTTGGGAACAGAGATGATAAGGGTAGGGCTAAAATAAACAAACATATCAACTCTCTCTGAAATGTACTTATATCACAACTAGTGACTGTGTTATTTGGATACTCCAGGAAGCAGACACTAGGTTAGAAATGTAGGAATACAAGAGGTTTATAGGGGGACATCTGTGAAAAATAAAAGGAAGGATGAAGCAGGTAGAGGAAGGATGAACTGGGTAGAGGAAGGCTTAGATCTCAATGCACATCTTACAAAGTCTCAGCCAATCCAATGGGAGCTATGGAGCAAACATTTCCCATTAGGTGAATTTTGCATTGGGCAGAAATGATCAGGGTTTTGGTATTGTATGGGGCCTGCTCAGGAAGAATGTGGTTTTGGCTCAAAAGCTGAGATGGATCCAGCTATTAAGCTGGAGGCTTTCAGATCACTTCACTTTTTACAGCTAAATGGCAGGTTCTTGCTTGAAGAGAGATCCAAACAGTACTCATCCCTAGCTGACACAATGATCCACCGAGTTTACTGGCAGAAGTGTCTTGGCTTTTTTGATTCTGAAAATATTCCTATCATTCACCTTTTTTCACACTTAACCCGTGGTCATTGAATGACATGAATAACATATATAGAAGCTTGAGTTTTCAGATAAGTAGCATGCTCCTTATGCAGTCTTTGTTATAAAGACCTAGATGAGTCATTTGGTAGTAAGAATAATGCACACAGAGTAGGACTCTGCTCCAAATAGTGACAGTGTCCAAGAGTCTTGAGAACCATGCATAATGCTAGATTTAAAATATCTCTGGAGACATGTCAGGTAAGAAGTTGCTGTGGCCAAAGTCAAAGAGGTTGTTGCCTATATTCTCCTCTAGGATTTTGATGGTTTCCTGTCTCACATTTAGGTCTTTCATCCATTTTGAATTTATTTTTGTGTATGGTGTAAGAAAGTGATCCAGTTTCAGTTTTTAAGAGTCTTATGGTTTGGCTCCCTCCCTTTCTAACTTTTTTTTTCCTTCCCCTCCCCCATGGTCTTCTGTTAAGTTTCTCAGGATCCACATAAGAGTGAAAACATATGGTATCTTTCTCTGTATGACTTATTTCACTTAGCATAACACTCTCCAGTTCCAACCACGTTGCAACAAAGGGCCATATTTCATTCTTTCTCATTGCCACGTAGTATTCCATTGTGTATATAAACCACAATTTCTTTATCCATTCATCAGTTGAGGGTTGATGGGGGTGGGAGGGAGAGGAGGATGGGTGATGGGTATTGAGGAGGGCACCTGTTGGGATGAGCACTGGGTGTTGTATGGAAACCAATTTGACAATAAATTGCAATAAATTTTTCAATAAATTTTTGCATATTAAAAAATATACAAAAAATAAACTTGATGTATAAAACTAAAAAAAAGTATGCATAGGTGTTTGTTTAAAAAAAAAGAAAAAAGAAAGTGGTCCAGTTTCATTCTTCTGCATGTTGCTGTCCAGTTTTCTTAGCACCATTTGCTAAAGAGACTGTCTTTTTGCCACTTGATATTCTTTCCTGCTTTGTCAAAGATTAGTTGGCCATACATTTATGGGTCCAATTCTGGGTTCTCTATTCTATTCCATTTATCTATGTGTATGTTTTTGCGCCAATACCATACTGTCTTGATGATTACAGCTTTGTAGTACAGGCGAAAGTCCGGGATTGTGATGTCTTCTGCTTTGGTTTTCTTTTTCAACATTACTTTGGCTATTCGGGGTCTTTTTTTTTTTAATTTTTTTTAACGTTTTTTTTTATTTATTTTTGAGACAGAGAGAGACAGAGCATGAACGGGGGAGGGGCAGAGAGAGAGGGAGACACAGAATCGGAAGCAGGCTCCAGGCTCTGAGCCATCAGCCCAGAGCCCGACACGGGGCTCGAACTCACGGACCGCGAGATCGTGACCTGAGCCAAAGTCGGACGTCCAACCGACTGAGCCACCCAGGCGCCCCTCGGGGTCTTTTATGGTTCCATACAAATTTTAGGATTGTTTGTTCTAGCTCTGAGAAGAATGCTGTTGCTATTTTGATTGGGATTGCATTGAATGTGTAGATTGCTTTGGGTAGTATTGATATGTTAACTATATTTGTTCTTACAGTTCATGAGCATGGAATGTTTTCCCATTTCTTTGTGTCTTCTTCAATTTCTTTCATAAGCTGTTTATAGTTTTTAGCATACAGATCTTTTACATCTTTGGTTAAGTTTATTCCTAGGTATTTTATGGTTCTTGGTGCAATTGTAAATGGGACCAATTCCTTGATTTCTCTTTCTGATGCTTCATTTTTGGTGTATAGAAATGCAACCAATTTCTGTACATTGATTTTATATCCTGCAACTTTGCTGAATTCATGTACTAGTTCTAGAATTTTTTGGGTGGAGTCTTTCAGGTTTTCCATGTAGAGTATCATGTCATCTGAAAAGAGTAAAAGTTTGACTTCTTTGCCAAGTTGGATGCCTTTTATTTCATTTTGTTGTCTGATTGCTGAGGCTAGGACTTCCAACACTATGTTAAACAGCAGTGGTGAGAGTGGACATCCCTGTTGTATTCCTCATCTCAGGGGGAGAGTTCTCAGTTTTTCCCCATTGAGGATGATATTAGCTGTGGGCCTTTCATATATGCTTTTAACGTATGTTCCTTCTATCCTGACTTTCTTGAGGGTTTTTTTTTATTAAGGAAGGATGATGTATTTTTTCAAATTATTTTTCTGCATCTATGACAGGATAGTATGGTTCTTATCCTTTCTTCTATTAGTGTGATGTATCACATTGATTGATTTTTGAATATTGAACCAGCTGTGCAGCCCAGGAATGAATCCCACTTGATTATGGTGAATAATTCTTTTAGCATACTGTTGAATTTGATTTGCTAGTATCTTAATGAGAATTTTTGCATCCATGTTCATCAGGGATATTGGCCTGTAATTCTCCTTTTTAGTGGGATATCTGTCTGGTTTGGGAATCGAGTTAATGCTGGCCTCATAGAATGAGTCTGGAAGCTTTCCTTCTGTTTCTATTTTTTTGGCACAGCTTAAGAAGAATAGGTATTAACTCTGCTTTAAATGCCTGGTAGAATTCCCCTGGGAAGCCATCTGGCCCATGACTCCTATTTGTTGGTAGATTTTTGATGACTGATTCAATTTCTTCGCTGGTTTATGGGTCTGTTCAAATTTTCTATTTCTTCCCAGTTGAGTTTTGGTAGTGTGGGTGTCTAGGAATTTGTCCATTCCAGATTGTCCAGTTTGTTGACATATAATTTTTCACAGTATTCTCTAATAATTTTTTGCATTTCTGTAATGTTAATTGTGGTCTCTCCTCTTTCATTCATGATTTTATCTATTTGGGTTCTCTTTTCTTTTTGAGAAGTCTGGTTAGAGGAGTACCAATTTTGTTTATTCCTTTAAAACCACCAGCTCTTAGATTCATAGATCTGTTCTACTGGTTTTTTTGGATTCAATATTGTTTATTTCTGCTCTAATCTTTATGATTTCTATTCTTCTGCTGGCTTTGGGGTTTCTTTGCTGCTGTTTCTAGTTCCTTTAGGTGTGAGGTTATATTCTGTATTTGGGATTTTTCTTACTTCTTGAGATAGGCCTGGATTGCGATGTATTTTCCTCTTAGGACTGCCTTTGCTGTATCCCAGAATGTTTGGACTGTCATGTTTTCATTTTCATTTGCTTCCATATATTTTTTAATTTATTCTTTACTTTCCTGGTTGACCCATTCATTCTTTGGTAGGATGTGCTTTAACCTCCATGTATTTGGAGGCCTTCCAATGTTTTTTCTTATGGTTGATTTCAAGTTTCATAGCATTGTGATCTAAAAATATGCATGGTATGATCTCAATCTTTTTACATTTGTTGAGGGATGTTTTGTGACCCAGTATGTGATCTGTTCTGGAGAATGTTCCATGTGCACTTGAGAAGAATGTGTATTCTGCTTTCGGATGAAAAGTTCTGAATATAACTGTCAAGTCCATCTGGTCCAGTGTATCATTCAAGGCCATTGTTTTCTTATTGATTTTCTGCCTAGATGATCTGTCCATTGCTATATGTGGAGTATTAAAGTCAACTACATTTAGTATTATTATCAATAAGTTTGCTTATGTTTATGATTAATTGATTTATATATTTGGGTGTTTACCAAGTTGGGGGCATAAGCATTTACAATTGACATGTCTCCGAAGGCAAGGGAAATAAAAGCAAAAATGAACTGTTGGGACCTCATCAAGATAAAAATCTTCTGCACAACAAAGGAAACAATCAACAAAACTGAAAGGCAGCTGTCAGAATGGGAGAAGATATTTGCAAATGACATATCAGATAAAGGGTTAGTACCTAAAATCTATAAAGAATTTAACAAAGTCAACACCCAAAAAACAAATAATCCAGTAAAGAAATAGGCAGAAGACATGAATAGAACGTTTCCAAAGAAGACATCCAAGTGGCTAACAAATACATGAAAAGATGCTCAACATCACTCATCATCAAAGAAATACAAATCAAAACCACACTGAGATACCACCTCATACCAGCAGAGTGGCTAAAATTGACAACTCAGGAAACAACAGAGGTTGGCAAGGATGTGGAGAAAGGGGACCTCTCTTGCACTGTTGTTGAGAATGCAAACTGGTGCAGCCACTCTGGAAAACAGTGTAGAAGTTCCTCAAAAACTTAAAAATAAAATTACCCTATGACCCAGCAATAGCATTGATAGGAATTTATTCAAAGGATACGGGAATGCTGATTCATAGGGGCACATATACCCCAGTGTTTATATCAGTGCTATCAACATTAGCCAAATTATGGAAAGAGCCCAAATGCCCATCAACTGATGAATGGATAAAAACGGTGTGGTATATATGTACAATGGAATACTACTTGGTGATGAAAAAGAGTGAAATCTTGCCATTTGCAACAACGTGGATGGAACTGGAGGGTATTATGCTAAGTGAAATAAGTCAATCGGAGAAAGACAGATTTCATATGTTTTCACTCATACGTGGAATTTGAGAAACTTAACAGAAGACCATAGAGGAATGGAAGGAAAAATAAGTTACAGAGATGAAAGCTAACCATTAGAGACCCTTTTTTTAATGTTTATTTTTGAGAAAGAGAAAGAGACAGAGCACAAGCAGGGGAGAGGCAGGGAGAGAGGGGGACACAGAATCTGAAGCAGGCTCCAGGCTCTGAGCTGTCAACATAGAGCCCTACACGGGGCTCAAACCCACGAACTGTGAGATCATGACCTGAGCTGAAGTCAGATGCTGAACCCACTGAGCCACTCAGGCACCCCACCATTAGAGACTTTTAAATGCATAGAACAAACTGAGGGTTTGATAGGAGTAGGGGGTGTGGGGAGGGCACAGAAAATGGGAGATGGGCATTGAGAAGTGCATTTGTTGGGATGAGCACTGGGTATTGTATGTAAGGGATGAATCATGGGAATCTACTCCCAAAGCCAAGCCTATAGTGTATACACTGTATGTTAGCCAACTTGACAATAAATTATTAAAATAATAAAATAAAATATCTCTGGAAGGAGCTCTCCAAAAATTGGGAGGGTGGCAGGTTCAGAGGTGAAGGCACCCAAACACTCTCCCATAGTCACAAAGAAGCACCGGAACCACAGAATAATGCCTGTCTTATAAACCTGATGTCTACAGAACAGACTGGGGCCTCAGCAATACTCAAGGTCAACATGGATTCCCTCTTTCCGGGTCAAGTATTCAAACTCACATTGACATAAGGGTTTTCATCCTTACAGAAAGATGGCTTTTATCCTAAACATCTGTCCCATAACACACTAAGACCTTCGGACTATGGGACTGCACAGAGAAAAATCTCAGTAGTAATGTGGGTTTTTGGAAGGCCATTTGTGTGGCCTCTAGGGGGCTTTGCTTCTACTTATTTGGTTCCAGAGTCATGAGCCTTTGGGCATGCATTTGAAACAAAGGTAATTTCAGGAGAGCTACTCCTACGCCTACTTCCTCAGCCTAACACAACTAGTGTTAGTGTTAAGCTCCTCTAATTCTAGGGTATGGTAACTTGCATGGGTTCGTTCCTCATAGTCTAAATGACTCTTTGCCTAGCAGAGAGGAATTTGGTCAACTTATTCCATTTAATGTATGTAGAATTGATATGAACTCTCTGGTATACTGGACTAATACTAACTAACGATACCTAAAAATTATGGAGGACTTATTGTTTGCTAGGAACTGTTAAGAGCCTTGCATGATTTTTCTCATTTAATCCTACAAGTATATATGGTATGCACAATTATTATTCACATTTTACATATGAGAATCCAGAGACACTGAGATTAAATAACTTCCTCCAAATTCATACCACCTGGTAAGAGGTAGAGCTCTGGCTCCAAAACCCACGCTCTTAATAGCTACAGTTGACTCCTGAACAATGCAGGTGTGAGGGGCACTGACCCCCACACAGTAGAAATTCCATGTATAACTTTTGATTCTCCAAAAACTTAACTAGTAACAGCGCACTGTTGACCAGAAGCCTGACCGATAACATAAAGTCAAGTGACATGTATTTTGTATGTTATATGTATTATATACTGTATTCTTACAATAAAGTAAGCTAGGGAAAAGAAAATGTACTATATGGAAAAAAATCTGCCTATAAATGTACCCATGCAGTTTAAACCCATATTGTTCAGGGGTCAACTGTACACTCATACAAGCTTCTTCCTCAGATGCAGTGTTTGTAGGTCATCTCACCATATGGAGGGCATCTCCCTTTCAGAAGATGCAGGAAACAGTAAAGGACAAAGAGTGAATAATTCAGATAAAAGTCATTAGATTTAGAAGTTCAATTCTTATTGTAGTGAGACAGAACTATATTTTGGAAGGTATAAAAACTGGAGGTAGCAGTAAGTATCAAGCAAAATAATTAGAGAATGATATGGTGGAGGTAGGTGTAGGCAAAGGGATGCCCATTGAGGTGTATACCTTAACCTACAAGTACACTACAAGGCACACTCTGGAAGGCAAGGTTATTTTACTCCCTACCTGGACCTAGAGAGAGAGTGTCATGCCAAGGCATGGTCAGCAGTGGGACAGGGATACCTGAAAGGCCCTAGTACTGGAAGCCTCCTATGCATAAAACTATGGCAGAACCCCAATTCCAGCCAAGCTAAGAGTCAAGTCTAGAGGAGTTAAGAAAGGGAAGAAGGAGCAAACAAGTGCTATAGCTCCAAGTTGGTCAGCAGGTAGGATCCAAAACCCAGAAAGCCAAAGTCCTTAAGAGCAACACCAGCAAACAAATTGAATGTTGTTTCAAGATAGAAGTTGTTTAGTCTTTTTGCATTTGCAGCCCACTTTTTGAATCAAGCCCTTGAAGCCAGGACATGTGAACTATAGTTAGAAGTCAATAAGCCCACTCTTGAGTGTGGAAAGATACACCAGTGTTTTCTCATGACTAGATATAGTAGGATTCCCAGTGCTATGTCACACAATTCATTCCCACATATCTACTATGATTTTAGTCATGTTTACATCAAAGAAAAAATCAAATCAGTACTTTTAAATTTTATATCAGGCAGGAGATCAGCCACCATATCGTCAACACTGGTCTTGATTTTGAGTAGATTAATCTTTCACAAGAATGACAAAAGTGCAATTTTGAGAATGGATAAAGAAGAGTTGGTATATCTGTACAATGGAATATTAGTCATAAAAAGAGTGAGATCTTGCCATTTATGACAACATAGATGGACCTAGTGGGTATTATGCTAAGTGAAATAAGTCCGACAGGGAAAGACAAATACTATATGATTTCACTCATGTGTGGAATCTAAAAACAAATGAACAACAAGAAACGCAGAAACAGACCCATAAATACAGAGAACAAACTGATGGCTGCCAGAGGGGAGGGGGGCTAGGAGATGGGCAAAATGGGTGAAGGGGAGTGGGAGATACAGACTTCCAGTTATGGAATAAATAAGTCACAGGGATGAAAGGTACAGCATAAGTTATATAGTCATTTGTATTGTAATAGCATTGTGTGGTGACAGATGGTAACAACACTTGTGGTGAGAATAGGATAATGTATAGAAAATTGTTTAATCACTATGTTGTACATCTGAAACTAATGTAAATTGTGTGTCAACTATACTTCACTTTAGAAAAGTGTAATTTTGATTTTGTCAAAATTGAGTTAACAATATTAAGAAGTTGAGTAATAGACACAGAAGAAAAATAAAATTTCTCCCCAAACATAATTTTGAGACAACAAAGGCATTAAGGTAGAAATCAGAGGTAGATTTGTGAGAAATAAATTTTGTTGCAAAACATAATTTGAATATAAATGTAACCCGATGGAGGATCAGAGTTGAGGGCCTTGGAAGAGCTTTGGCAAAGTACAGGTTACACATTGTTTAACTCAGAGCAAGCATTTGGAAGCAAGTGAAGAAACACCTTTTCTCCAACTACATCTTGGCAGAAAATAGAGTCTAGCCTCCTCCCTAGTTGCTTTCTTACTTGGATCTGATCATCACAACCATCCAGCAAGCTCAAGAATCAGACCAAAAAGTTGAATTTGTGCTTTGGAACTAAATGATGCCAAATAACAGATTCTGATGATTTTACCAAATGTTTCTTTCACCATCTCTCCCTTGTCTTTCCTCTTTCTCCAGCCTTCTCTGCTTCAACCCTTGACTTTTTCGTTCTGAATCTTGGAGTAGTTAAATTGTATTTCAAACTGCTTTTGGCTTCCTGGAGTGACTGCTTTTAAAAGACATTTTTTCTTTCCAAACACATTTAGTCCAAAAATATTTTTAGAAATAAAGTGGATTAAATATTGGGGGGGGGGGGGAAGTCCAACAGTGTTCTGACCTTCTTTGCTCCATTTAAGGATTAATACTTGATAAGCACTTTGTGTTTCTCTTACTGAGTCTGGATTTGTCCCTACCAGAGTCCTGTTCTTTTCATTTCTTACTAGCCTTTGAGCATCTTGAAGGGGAAGCCTATATCTTATTCATATCCATTGTGTCAGCCCCTAAAGCAGTAGTAAATGTTTAGCAAAGTATTGTTAAGTAAATACTAACATAGTCCTACTCCATCACAATATTTCTGTTTTTGAAATGGTCAACTAATGAACTTTAATTAATTTTAAATTTGTTTAACTTTGGTTTTACTACTGTGCTAAGGACTCTGCTGTCCTGAAGCCCATAGGCAGTAAGGGTAGTCAAATAGGTGATCTATTGCAGTGTGGTAAGATAACTGCTGCAATGATGAGAACATGTAGGAACAGAACCTTAGTAGTCAAACAATGTCGGAAAATGTAGATGATATTTTCTGTGACTCCTAAAGAATGAGTAGCATTGTTTAGTCAGGCAAAATGAAAGATAGGTAAGCAGAGAGAGCAGCATGAGTAAATACACAAATGCAGGAAGAGAGAATGAAAGCTTTAGGAAATGGCCTGTCCTGTGAGATGACTGGTGAGTAGAACATGGGATAGAGAGATGAGGCTGGAAAGGTAGTCAAGGATTAGATAATGCAACACATTATATGACAACTTGAGGAGATTCAACTTTATTATGTGTGCAACAGGAAGTGACATCAATTTGTAACACTATTCTAGTGGCACAAGAGAAGATACACTGGAGAGAGCTGGGCTGATCACAGACAACAGAGTAGGAAGCTATTGTAGTAATTCAGGTAAAAAAAAATGGTGACTTGAACATAAGTGGTAGCAATTAACATGGAAATTAAGAAATGGACTCAAGAGAGAGACTTAGTACTTCATCTGACAATAGCAGAATACACATTCTTCTCATACACGTGAAATACTCACCAAAATAGGGCACATTCTGGGCCATAAAACATACTTTAACAAATTTTGAAAAGTATAAATCATACAATGTTTCTTCTCAGACCACAGTGGAATTAAACTAGAAATCAATAATAGGTAACTGGAAAATCCCCAAATGTGTCGATATTAAACCACACACTTCAGTGGTGCCTGGGTGGCTCAGTTGGTTGTGTCTGACTTCAGCACAGGTCATGATCTCGTGGTCCATGAGTTCGAGCCCTACATCAGGCTTCATGAGGACAGTGCAGAGCCTGCCTGGGATGCTCTCTTTCCTTTTCTCTCTCTGCCCCTCCCCCATTTGCACACTCTCTCTCTCAAAGTAATAAATAAATAAACTTTAAAAACACACTTCAAAATAACACAAGTCAAAGAACAAATCTCGAGAGAAATTAAATATTTTGAAATAAATGAAAATACAACTTATCAAAATTTGTGGGATGCAGTGAAAGCAATGCTTAAAGGTAAATTTATAGCAATGAATGCATATTTTAGAAAGGAATAAATAGGTGGTGGGGTTAAGGAGTGCACTTGTGATGAGCAGAGTAATATATGGAAGTGTTGAATTCTATATTGTACACCTGAAACTAATATAACACTGTTAACTAACAGGAGTTAAAATAAAAACTAAAAAATGATCTAAAATCAATGGTTCCATTTTAGGAAACTAGAAAAAGAAGAGCAAATAAAATCCATAGTAAGCAGAAGAAAATAAATAATAAAAATTAGAGCAGAAATTAATAAAATTGAGAGGAAGAAATCACTAGAGAAGATCTATGAAATCAAAAGCTGGTTCTTTGAAGAGATACTTAGAAGAGTGAACAGTTGGATGTGAAAGGGTGATGGAGATAAAGATACATGGATAACTTTCAAATGATGATGCCAATAACTAAAGTAGTGAATGCATGTATTCCAAAGACCAGTTATAGCAAGTATTGACCAGGATGTGGAGCTACTGGAATAATCATATGCTGCTGTTGGAAATGTAAAACAGTATACCACTTTGTAAAATACTTAAGCAGTTTCTTTAAAAGTTAAACATGTACCTACTATATAACCCAGTCATACTACCCCTACCTGTTTACTTGAGTAATGAAAGCATATGTCCAAAGACTTGTGACAGATGTTCATAGTAATTTTATTTGTAACAGACCAAAACTGGAAACAGCCTAAATGTCCATCAACAAATAAATGAACAAACAAATTGTGGCATACCAATACAATAGATTACTGTTGCAATGAAAATGAGCTGAGAGGGGTGCCTTGGTGACTCAGTTAGTTGAACATCCAGATCTTGGTTTCAGCTCAGGTCATGATCTTATGGTTCATGAGTTCAAGCCCCACATCAGGCTCTGCACTGACAGTGAGGAGCCTGCTTGGGTTTCTCTCTCTCCCTCCCTCTGTACCCCTCCCATGAGCTTTCCCTCTCTCAAAATATTAAACTTTTTTTTTTAAAGAGTGAGAACCTACTAGATCAGAATCTATCTTTTTTTAATGTTTATTTTTTTTTTGAGAGAGCGAGAACAGGGGAGGGGCAGAGAGAGGGGGGACAGAGGATCTGAAGCAGGGTCTGTGCTGACAGCAGAGAGCTTAATGTGGGGCTCAAACCCACAAATCATGAGATCATAACCCAAGCCAAAGTTGGACACTTAACCGACTGAGCCACCCAGATGCCCTTCAAAATAATAAACTTTAAAAGATATTTTTTAAACTAATAATTGCTACAGCATGAATGAATCTCAAAATAATTATGCTGAGTGAAAGAAATCATACCCAAAAGAGTACATGTTATATGACTTCACTTATATAGAATGCAAACTAGTCTACAGTGACAGAAAGCAGATCACTGGTTGTCTGTGGATTGAGGTATGGGGAAAAGTGAGAGGGAAAGATTACATAGGGGAATGACAAACTTTGGGGAATGATAGATATATTCACTATTTTAAATGTGGTGATGGTTTTATAGGTGTGTTCACATGTGAAAACTTTTTTTAAATTTTTGTTAACGTTTATTTATTTTTGAGACAGAGAGAGACAGAGCATGAACGGGGGAGGATCAGAGAGAGGGAGTCACAGAATCTGAAACAGGCTCCAGGCTCTGAGCTGTCAGCACAGAGCCCGACGCGGGACTCGAACTCACAGACCGCGAGATCATGACCCGAGCGGAAGTCGGACGCTTAACCGACTGAGCCACCCAGGCGCCCCCATATGTGAAAACTTAAATGAGATTGCACACTTAAATATGTGCAGTTAATTGTCAGTTGTACCTCAATGAAGCTATTTTTAAAATGGTTGGGTTTAAAAAAATGTACGTATTTTAAAAAAACAGAATCTCACAGGTTGGTACTTCAAACAAACTTACAAATTTGTGTCAATCTTTACTTGATCTTATCTTTTCAATCTCAGGTTAATTTATCCACTGCCAACTTTTACAGATGGATACTCTCACCACAGCAATTCTGCCTTTGTGAGAGATCCTTCCACATTTATCATTTTATCCTCAATCCCCAAGAATCTAGAATTATTGTAGAAAAAAAATTAATTACCACACAGAATGGATACAAGCATAACCTGTAGAGTCTTTGTTTTGTAATGATGACATCAGAAATCCAAGTGAAAAATGCTTTAAAAGGCTACATATAAAATGACCAGAGATGCATGAATTGGAGGACAAATTTTATGAATACAATCTTAAAATATGACTCATCTTAGTAAAGTACTCATTTGATCCATTTTAATCCTCCAAATGTATTTTAAAGCTGACATCATACTCCACTCTGAGTATTATAATGGCTTTTGTCTAAAAGCAATACAATTCTGATGTGATTAGAATATCAGAAAAACCTTCTAATAAAGAAAAATAGTCAAACAGCAGAGCTGTCAGAGATGCTCAGTAAGTGTGGACTCAGTGACAGAGTCCTTTCCTACCCTGAGTTTTTAGGATCCTATGACATAAGTTCTTAACCTGGAGTCTGATGATCCTGTGAAAGTACAGGAAAATTACGTGCTCCCTTCCCTTGTACAGTCTTCCTGGGTCATACCTTCTCTTCCAATTCTAGATCAATCATGGACTTTCCTCTTATATGCTATAAGAAAATGAGGAGAGAGGGAGGGGAAGAGACAGAAACAGACAAAGAGAGACAGAGAGGCAGGAGCGTCTAATCTGAAGACATAGCTCTGGCAATGGACTTGCACGTACTACATATACTATATGTGTGACTGTCCAGTTTCCTTCCGCCTTCATGAGCCTCTTTCACTATTACTTTAACTAAGAGGTTGAATTAGATAGATGCTCAGAACCCTTCAAGTTTTAACTTCCTAGGTGTCTATGTACTAATGCAGCTCTTGACTTAACCTTGATTTTGCCTTCATTTCCTGAGGTTGTTGCCATTTCCCTCTTTTCAGCCAAGGTTCTGCATCAGAGTGATGCTATATTGGCTTCTAGTTTTAGTCAGTGCCACTGTCCAGCATAGCAAAGGAAAGATTTTAACAATGACAAAAGCCACTGACTTTCCTTCTGAGTCTGCAGGTTCTGAGGCATCTTGTCTCTTTCACATTCTCTGACAAGACATTGAAACTTGGATCCCATGATGACATGCTCCACAGCTGTGTTGCAACTCCCTATGCTTGATCAAATCATTTATCAAGTTGTGGTCACTCTTACCATAAAACATCAGGGCAGTAAGAACACCCTTAGGAATCATCACCTTGTCCATTATCTTCTCCACCACTACACCATTGTTTTCCAGATATGTGTGAGGATTATAAAAAGGAAAGGACACAGAAAGCCACTCATGGAGTCCACAGGTCAGGGTTAGAACCCAGAGATTCTGATTTCATGTTTAATCCTATTTACACAGTACCTCTTCTGTTAGTCATCTTGCCAGGCATAAAGCCTTATTTTATCTGGCTATTCATTCTTTCATTTAAAAATAAGCGATGGACACTTACTGTGTGCCAAAACACTGTGTTTGGTGCTAGAAAAAATGCTGACAAGAACAAGTCATTTCTATCTTGAGATTTACCCTAGCTATTAACTAAAGGTTGGTTCTTACAGTACTGCCTTGGGCTTAATGCAACAGAACAGGTAATCATCATTGCTATTATCTCCATCTCTAGGCACTTATCCACCTACACTGACCTAATCAAGATCCAATATGCTTTGAAACAGAGGCACCACATAGCATTAAACATCATTTTATTGACTTTCTTCAATGCACAAGTATTCAATGAGCACCTGCTGATTCAATCTTAATCTTATTACTAAGAATCTAATGCAGTTTAAAGATAGAATTAATCATCAAAAGAGAAAGCCCAGGTTCCTGCTGAGTCATTCTGTGGATGTTCACTGTGAGAGGTAATCCTTTATTAACCACTGAACATCCCTCTCAATGATCCTTTGTGTATTCACAACTGTATATTGGGGAGAGGATTCCAAAGAGAGAGTGACACACTAAAGAATGGGTACGAGTAGAAAGGACCAACTTTAGTAGATTAAGGAAGCAGCAAGCACCTTGAGATCTCTCCAGTTTTTGGTGTGCAGCAGGTCAAGGCCAATAATAAATTAATAACAGAAAAGGCAAGCAAGTTCCTGAGAATCCAGGGGATTGGAAGTTCTATAACGGAAGTAGAGGTGAGAAGAAGCAGTCATTTGTACTGAGCCTTGGTTAGCATAGTCCTATCTGGCAAGAGAGTAAAGGGAGAGAGGAGCAGGGTTGGATAGTCCAGTGAAAGTTGGACAGAGGAGTTAAATCTATGGATTTAACCATACACATTCAAATATTCCCACTGCCAAAGGTTGTGAAGTAAGGGAAAGGTGGGGTTGATGCTGATGCTGCCTATCAATAAATTTATGATCAAGGTTGAGCATGAGGAAGAGACATGATCCAAATGTTGTTTCATTGAGTCTCATTCCTGAGAGCCCATAGTCTTGTGAGAACTTCCCAAGCATGATTCCTGTGGTTAAAGGTTAGCATTTAAAACGATCAAGGTGAAATTCACATAACATAAAGCTTATCATTTGAAAGTGAATAATTTAGTGGCATTATAGATTCACAGTGTTGTGCAATCATCCCCTCTATCTAGTTCCAGAACATTTTCATCACTCCCAAAGGAGATCCAGTAGCCATTAAGCAGTGACCACCTTCTCCCAGTCCCTACTAACTACTAATCTGCTTTCTGTCTCTATGAATTTGCCCATTCTGGACATTTCTTATAAATGGAAGCGTACAATATGCAGTCTTGTGTCTCAAGCTTCTTTCTTCATTTGCTTAGCATAATGTTTTCTGGGTTCATTCATGTTATAGCATGTCACAGTATTAATTCCTTTTTATGGCTGATAATATTCCATTTGACGGATACACCAAATTTTGTCTATTCATCCATTGTTGGACATCTGGCTGGTTTTCATCTTTTGGCTATTGTGAATAGTGCTGCTATGAAAATTCTTGTACAAGTATTTCACTGAATGCCTGTTTTTATTTTTTTCAGATATATAACTAGTAGTAGAATTGCTAAGTCATATGGAAACTAAGTGTTTAACTTTTTGTTAAACCATGTTCTGCAGCGGCTGCACCCACTTTACATTCCCACCAGCAAATGTATGAGGGTTTCAATATCTCAATATTTCAGCCAACACTTGTTCTTGTCTGTCTTTGTTATTATAGCCAATCTATTGTGTGTGAAGTGGTACTGCCTTGTGGTTTTGATTGCATTTCCCTAATGACTAATGATATTGGATACCTTTTCGTGTGTTTATGTCTGAGGGACATTTATTGTTAATATCATTTATTCTGGTGAATAAACCATCCTTGTTATTTTGAATGCCTTCTAATTTTTAAAAATAAAAACTGGATGTTTTGAATATGATAATGTAGTAACTCTGAAAATCAGATTTTTCTTCTTAGAGTTTGTTGTTGCCTGCTGTGTGTTGTAGTTGCTTGTTTGTTTCATGGTTCTTCTAAACTAGTTTTTAAAAGACTTTGTCATGTGTGGTCTTTAAAGTTTGTTCCTTTAGCCTGTGGCAGATAGTGGTTTGGCAGGGATTTTCTTAAACTCCTGGAGTTCACAAAAAATATTTTAAAAAATATCTTTCTTGTCTTTGCAAATTAGCTATGTGTTGGAGCACTCTTTAAATACTTAGTGAATCATGTAGAACCCTATCTTAGCCTTCCCTTTCTGCTTGTGCTGAGACCAAAATCAGCCATTGGTGAAAGCTGAGGTCCTTCTCAGGACTTGTCTAAACATGTATCATGCCCTGGGCATGCATGTGGCTTTTTAGATTCCCGTTTATATGTGAGAGCTTTTCAAAGCCCTTATTCCCCCAGGTAACTCTCCTAAGCTTTTCTTCCCAGGCTTTTGGTGTGTTTACTATTTATTCAGACTATAATCTTTTGCCCCAAGTACCAATGGCTTATTCAGTTGCCTTTCAGTATTTTCAAGGAGCACTCCCCCACACACTCTTAGCCATTTTTCTGTCCTGAGAGTTTGGAGTTAGGCAAAACAAAGGCAAGTGACTTGCTTCATTCTTTCAAGGAGCCCCCAGACAGATCAAAACAAACAAACACAATTCCTTGAGAACAAGTTCCACTCTACTCTTGTAACCAGATACCTATAGAGGTGGGAGGCCGGAGTGAGGGGAGATATAGGCTGCCATCTTTAAGACGGGTATCACACCAAGGAATGGAGTGGGGCAAGGCCAAATTTAAATGCCACAACAAAGCTCTTCTATTTGTCCCCTTTTCTGAATTCATCAATCACTTGATTACTGTAATCCTTTGATAATATTCCAGAGTTCTGACATAGTTTACTC
This sequence comes from Neofelis nebulosa, assembly GCF_028018385.1. NCBI lineage: Eukaryota > Metazoa > Chordata > Mammalia > Carnivora > Felidae > Neofelis > Neofelis nebulosa. Next base: position 86,893,411 of record NC_080800.1, read on the forward strand.
TGACAGTTTCTGCTAATTTTCTTGGTGCTTCTGTGGAGGCACAGACTATTAGATCCTCTTAGACTCCCATTTTTGCTGAGCAAAGATGGGTATTTTACAAAGAGTATAGCTGTGGCCCCTGAATTCAAGCCACAGACTTCATCTAGTGCTTGACCCAACACAGTGATCTTTTGCAGCACTAGGGACAAGCTGATGGCAATAGACTTAACTGATGCATTAACATCTTACTTAATGGCAGTAATCAAAGTGAGCCTTTTAAAACTTGAACTCCCATTGGAAGAAGCAGCTCTCTGTAGCAGGTAAGTGGATGGACATTGGGTCCAGACTGCCTGGCTTTGCAATCTGGCTTTTCCATGTACTAGTTACATAGCCTTAGAGAAGTTTCCTAAACCTTGTTTGCCTCAGTTTACTCACTTGAACAATGGGGATAGTAAGGCACTTACCTGCCAGAGGAATGTTGTAAAGATTAAATGCATTAGTACTTGCAAAGTTTTCAACAGAGTCTGACACAAAGTCTACATGTGTGTTTGCTATTACTGTTGTGTCACTTAAACAGAAAACCTACAATGATTTTGAATCTTTTTTTCTCAAAGTAAAAACTAAAACTCTTCCAATGGCCTTGCAAGGTCATATATAATCTGGCCTCTTAATCACCTGACTTCATCTCCTGCTACTTTTCTGATTGCTCACTCAGCTCCAGTCAATCTGGCCTCAAATGTTCCAGAATTGCTCCAGCACGGGAACCTTGTCACTGGCTGGTACATCTTCCTGGATCATTCTTCCCAAAGATATCCTCAATTGTGAACTCCCTCACCTTCTTCCTTGGACTTTTTTGACACACTTACTCATCCTTCCTTCATACAAAAGTCCGCCTCTTGCTACACACTAGTGCTAAACATTTTTATCATTTGTTTGTATCCCTATAATATGTTAACATATGATAGTAATGAAATTCCCTCATTACTCTCTGGTACAACACTGCTGCATTACGGACTTTACTAACAGATTGAATGAAAAAAATTCACCAGCACAGAACCTTCATACCAGGCATTAAGGGATATATTGATCTTCTCCAGCAAGTACTCTGTGATGGAGAATCTCTTTTGGATAGAAATGACAGCCAGAATTACTGACATTGAATTGGGATTTCTGAAATCAAGAGGAATATTGTGATCCCAGTATGACAGGGACAAAGGAGCAATATTTAATCAACAAGGCAAGGTAGGTGAAGTTACTGTAATAAGGGGCAGAGCTGAAGCAGTAATCATAACATTCCTATCCGCAAGGACAATATGGAGGGCTGTATAAATGCCCTAGCCCTTTGTTACAGTCTGGTTTTCAGGAATCCTTTTTTGTTTAAGTTTATTCATTTATTTTGAGACAGAGTGTGTGTGAGGTGAGAGAGGGGGAGAGACACACCTAAGCAGGCTCCATGCTCAGTGAAGAGCCTGATGCAAGGCTCAGTCTCACAACCATGAGATCATGACCTGAGCCAAAATCAAGAGTCAGACGCTTAACCAACTGAGCCACCCTGGTGCCCCAGGTTCTCAGTAATTTTGATTACCTCTTCATTTCATAAGATACCACTTCATTCCATGGGACACTGTCCCATTACATTGATTTTTTCATGCTGATAGGACCCGATGAACAAGATGTAGCAACTATCCTAAACACCATGGTAGGATGCATGCATGCTAGAAAGTGGGAAATGAACCCCACAAAAATTCAAAGGCAGTCTTCCTTGGTGAATTTTCTAAGGATCTAGAGGTCAAGGGCATATTGAAATATCCCTTCCAAAGGGAAGGATGACTTGCCACATCAAGCCATTAACTACTATTGAGAAATAGGCACAATGGGGGTTACTGGGTGGCTTAGTCAGTTGAGCATCCAACTCTTGTTCTCAGCTAAGGTCTTGATTTCAGGGTTGTGAGTTCAAGCCCTACATTGGGCTCCATGCTGAGCATGAGGCCCACTTAAAAAATAAAAAAGAAATAAGCACAGTGACTAGTGGGCTTCTTTTGATTCTGAGGGCAATATATATCTTATTTGGAAGTCCAACTTCTTCTACCTATTTACTGAATAAAGGCTGCTATGAACTAGCAGAATAAGAAGAGGCAACAGTCCAGGCTGCCATGCAACCTTCTCTGCCACTTGGTCAATATGGCTCAGCAAATCGAATGGCACTTACAGTGACTGGCAAATCAAGATGCATTTTCAGGCTCCTATATGTGATGTATTTGCTTATACAGTATTTCCTCCTTACTCCCATGGCAAATAGTTAATTTGGGTAGATACTATTACCTATATAATTGTGTTATACTAGCTGTTACACCTCCAACCCTTCTAGTTTTTCTCAGAGTAAACCAATGTAAGATCAGTCTCATTCTGGAAATTCCCCCATTATAATTTTCTTTCAAAAGTTAGAAATAAAACTCTGTTTAAATAAAGAGTTTAAGGATGTCTAAATTCCAAGAGGCACATTCTGACAAGTTCCCAGCTTTTTTTATGGCTTCCTTGGTCTTTGCTTTATGAAAAAATGAAATTACAAAAACAGAAACTGTACCATTATCCATCTCAGTCTGTATGAAATAGGGAGAGAAATCAAATAGGATATTAACAGTGCAGAAAAGGAAAATGTTCTTTAGGAGGATTGTGCTGATCTTAAATGGGCTTCATACAGGTGTGCCTGAACAAGATAATGGCTGGTCCCCTCCAACTGGCTATTTTCACATGGGAGAAGTGGTCTTAAGTAAGTGGATTTGTGCACACAGTATGTGCACAGGAAGTGAGATATGTGGAAGAGAGTGTTGATGTAGCCAGGGGTAAGCAGAGGGGCAAGGTGGTTGATGGTTATACTGTAGCAATGCCCAGGGACTATGTATGTAGGTCCAAGTCCCATAGAATTACGGGCTATAAAATCTAGCTGCAGGGCCCATTTCCAAAGCAAGGGGGCAGTACTTTTTCTGTCCTTGGGTAACAAAGTGTGACAGGGAACAAGGAAGGGAAAGGGGTAGACCAAATATTCAAACTGGACCACCAGTAACATTTGTAACGTTTAAAGATTTCAGGGGCGCCTGGGTGGCTCAGTCGGTTAAGCATCTGACTTTGGCTCAGGTCATAATCTTGCGGTCCGTGAGTTTGAGCCCCACGTCGGGTTCTGTGCTGACAGCTCAGGGCCTGGAGCCTGTTTTGGATTCTGTGTCTCCCTCTCTCTCTGACCCTCCCCCATTCATGCTCTGTCTCTCTCCGTCTCAAAAATAAATAAACGCTTAAAAATTTTTTTAATAAAAAATAAAGATTTCAAGCCAAGAGTTCACTTGGGGCCTTCTTGCCATATATAAGGGTTTATATCAACAAATAAACTGTTAAATAAAATCTTATCTCCAATCAACATGAAAAATCCACCTTCTTAATGAGCTGAAAGACCAGGTTCAGATCTAGAATACTGGGTATGTTCTAGTTATATATTTTTCCTATTTAGTTTATCAAGAAAATTTAAAAATGCAAATCTGTCAGTCATAGATATAATTCTGGAATAGTTTGTTGTGTGATGTTCAAGACTATACATCTGGATACCTGGGATATCCAGGGATGCCCTTTGTTGGGCCTGGTGTAGAAGGAAGTCACAGGGCAGGAGATTATACAAGAGTATGAATTCGAGAAGGCTGGGGTTATTGGGAGTCAGTTTAGCGTCTGTCTTCCATACTTAGAGTACTCATAGTTCTATTCTAGTGATGTTAAAGGAGAGTGGGTCCTCCCACCTTGGGCCCCTGGTCCACATCGCAATCCCTAGAACTCAGCATGCCCCCCTTTTTAATGCACTCTGAGATTCCTCATCAGGAGACACTTCACATGCATATATGTGAATAGTGTAGCTTACTTGTTCCGTTAGCTGCATATAACCATCACCTTTTGGTTACCTCTCAGTGCTGGGAGTATAGGATTGACCATGTCATTCAACCCTCAGAAGCACAGACTCAGTAAAGAGGAACACCCAGGCCTTTTGGGGCTTGAGACATGGGGTCATTTGGGGAGCAAAATCAGGGCCTTAGGTATCTGTAGCATAATTAGTTGCAAGATCATGGACTCTGAGTATGTACACAAAAAAAGGCTTATCTCAAAAAGAGTTGTGTATGTGTCTTTAGTCTAATGTGAATCCCCTAAGATTCTTAAGCCCACATAAGGACCTTTAATATACATTAACTACAGTTAATATATTAACTATATTAACACATAAATATCTGCACGCATATATATATATACACATACACATATGTATGTATGTATATATATATATATATACACACACACACACACACACACACACATACATACATACACACACACACACACACCACCATCACCACCAACATGGCATGGACCAACAGAAACTAGGAGAGGGATGAAACAAACTACCCCTCAGAACCTCCAGAAGGAACCAATCCTGTGAACACCTTGACTTCAGACTTTGGGCCTCCAGAACTGTGAGAGAATAAATTTGTATTGGTTTTTTTTAAGTTTATTCGTGTATTTTTGAGAGAGTGGGAGCACATGAGTGGAGGAGGAGCAGAGAGAGAGGGAGACAGAGAATCCCAAACAGGCTCTGTTCTGTCAGCGCATAGCCTGATGCAGGGCTGAAATCCACAAATCCTGAGATCATGACCTGAGCTGAAATCAAGAGTTGGACACTTAACGGACTGAGCCACCCTGGTGCCCCAGTACTTTACAATTTTAATCAGGCAGATTACTCCTCTGCTTAAAATCCTTCAGACCCATAAATTTGTATTGTTTCAAGTCACCTGGTTTGCAATAATTTTTGGGTTTTGGCAGCTCTATAAAACTAACACACCCTGGGCACTTGAGTGGCTCAGTCCGTTAAGCGTCTGACTCTTGATTTTGGCTCAGGTCATGATCTCATGATTTGTGGGTTCAAGCCCTGCATCGGGCTCTGAACTGACAGTGCAGAGCCTGCTTGGGATTCTCTCACTTTTCCTCTCTCTGCTCCTCCCCTGCTTGTAGTGCCTCTCTCTCTCAAAATAAATAAACTTAGAAAACTAGCACATCCCTGCAAGAGATATTTGTGCATCACACCCCTGAGAATTCTAGTCTCTTCCTCAATCCAGATTTTACCATCATGTTCGGTTTACCTACAACAGTACCAAGTCAGTGAATTAAGGCTGGTCCTACTGTAGGTGAAATTAGTTTTCCCACATTGCTCTAAACCAGTGGTTCTTAAACTTTAGTGTACTTCAGAAGCACCTGAAGGGCTTATAAAACCCTGATGGCTAGCAGCCTACCTCCAGAATTTGATTAAGTATGAAGTGGGGTCTAATAATTTGCATTTCTAACAAGTACCCAGTGATGCTGATGCTGCTTATCCACAGCAACTCAATAGTACCATTTGGTCTCCAGGCAAGCTAGGTGGTCCATTGGTTTCTTTCAATAAAATGCAGTAGAGGATAGACCACCATTTCTGCCATTACACAAATTGCTTATAACGTTATATTTTAATTTACTTGAGGCTGCAATAAAATAATTTTTTTTTTAATTTTTTTTTCAACGTTTTTTATTTATTTTTGGGACAGAGAGAGACAGAGCATGAACGGGGGAGGGGCAGAGAAAGAGGGAGACACAGAATCGGAAACAGGCTCCAGGCTCCGAGCCATCAGCCCAGAGCCTGACGCGGGGCTCGAACTCACGGACCGCGAGATCGTGACCTGGCTGAAGTCGGACGCTTAACCGACTGCGCCACCCAGGCGCCCCAATAAAATAATTTAAAATAGGCTTACCAAACAGTTGAAAGATACTCCTTTCAAAGAAAGTAAGGTGGTGGGCTAAAACAAATAGAAAGATACAAAGTTCTGAGTCAGTGTCATTTATGTAACAAAAAAATCTGCAACTTATTTATTTCAAACAAGCTTTTATTTTTAAAAAAGATTTTAATGTTTATTTATTTTTGAGAAATAGAGAGAAGAGACAGAGCATGACCAGGGGAGGGACAGAGAGAGAGGGAGACACAGAACCAAAAGCAGGCTCCAGGCTCTGAGCTGTCAGCACAGAGCCCAACGCGGGGCTCAAACTCAGGAACCGTGAGATCATGACCTCAGCCAAAGTCAGACACTCAACCGACTAAGCCACCCAGGTGCCCCAAATAAGCTTTTATTTTTAATGCAAACAAATGTTGTCAAATATATCTGTAAAAGGTAAGAGTAAAGCCAGACGTCACTTAATATTATTTTAGGGTGATTAACTTTGAAACAAAACTAGTGGTTTGGGCTACTGAAAAGTAGAATATATGTGAAGAACAAATTCTTCTTTTGCCATCCATTTCTTCCTATGCCTTCCAACTGTAGGATGAAATAAGAGTCAATTAACAATTGTACACCATTAACATATACCAGTAACTTTCTAATATGAGTTAATCCTATGCACATCTACTGTCTCAACAAGGAGAAATGGAAACCATTTCTTGTAACCCAGACCCTTAAGATATCAGGGTGCACATGCTTCAATCATTTGATCACACCAGCTTCAAATCCCTCTTGCCCACCACTAACAAAACTTGCTTTTTTTTTCTTTAGAGGCCACTCTGATTTAAATACACCTTTCTACCTTAGAAGTCTGTGCTCTTTGCACAAACCATATATCCCTTATACTCCCAGACCTTCAGTTTCCTTATCTGTAAAATGGGAATGAGGCTGTTACCAGACATCTGTAGCTGTGAAAATTTAGAAAGAGAGAAAGAGAGGTAGAGGGAAAGTGGGAGAAAGAGGTGGATAGTTGGAGGAAATATAAGCTAAGACTTAATTACCAATTCAGTGATAAGCAATCTTACTATGACAAATTTTCTTTTCTTTTGAATGTCATATGAAATACAAAAACCTAAATAGAACTAATAGTTATGAATTAATCATGATCCTTTTTAATACTTTTGTAATCCTTTTAATACTTTTGTAAGGAGTCACCTCAAGAGCCATTGTTATTCCAAGAGACTACATTTCTGTGACCAAGTGATGAAGGCACAGCTTGTGCATGGCCTATCTGCTTTAGCTACTTCTTCTGGTGACCATTTTCTTAAAAAATTATGGATCTCTAATGCAAAGTCTCATAAATCTTCCCTTTGTAGTAGTCATTTTTTTTTATTTTTTTAATGTTTATTTTTGAGAGAGAGTGGGGGGAGGGGCAGAGAGAGAGGGAGACACAGAATCCGAAGCAGGCACCAGGCTCTGAGCTGTCAGCACAGAGCCCGATGCAGGGCTCGAACCCATGAACCGTGAGATCATGACCTGAGCCAAAGTCAGACGCTCAACTGACTGAGCCACCCAGGTGCCCCATTCCCTCTGTAGTAGTCTTAAAGCTATGGACAAAGGACTTGCATCTATGAATGAAGTACATTTCAGAATGTACTGTCTTCTATACTATCTAGTATATATTATTAACTTTTCAAAACTAAATTTCAACATTTTTTTCTTATTAGTTTACAGAAAAAATTTTAAAGCATAAAACTCTCAGTAACAAGTATATGTCAGAAATGGTTAGTTAATACTTAAGGCTCTACACTAATACCTGGATTCTACACAGTTGCCCCCTGCTGATTCCATATCAATTTCAAGTTTTTCTTCTGGTTCTTCACTTTCATCCTCTTCCACTTCCTTCTCCTCACATCCAGCTTCTTGGGCCTCTTCATCAGAGTTCTCATATTCAGTTGCTTCTTTAGTGAAGAAACATGTTCAGTTGCTTCTTTGTGACCAGAAAGTGGCAGAAAAAATAGCCCAATTTAAAATCAATAGTGGCATCCAGTATTCCGCCCTCAGAAGAATCTGTAGAATAGAAATATGTTTAAAAAAAAGAGTAGCTGGGCACATTCCTACTAGTTGATAATAACACTTCTGTGGCCCTAGATTTATGCTGCTTGATAATTTTCTCTGTGACATTTCCCCCCTATTTCCAATAGATCTCATACCCTGTGCTGATGATTATTTTGGACCCTTGTTAGAAGAGATAAGAATCACTTGGTCACCAGCATTTTGTATGTTTTTGTCAGAACTTCATTGGAAAATACATGTTTGATTTGAAGACAAATTCTATCATGAAGTTCATTGGTTCCTCACCCCCTGAAAAGTGCTCCAGTACCATTTCATCATTTTCTCATATTATCTTACCAGGAGTCTACATTTTTAAAAGCCATCAACCAAACCTGAGGTATAGCAGTTGTTTGCCCTTTTCCTTCAGGCTCATTTTCCATTTTCTCCCAAGTACCTTCCTGAACACCTACTTCCCACTGACACTTACCTTCTCTGGGCTCATGAATTGCATTGATGAACTCAGGTCTCAGCTCTCTTATCAAACAGGCTGATAGAAATTAAACTTTTTCTCAAGACTGTAAATATCTTTATACAATTAGTACATTCAGCCTGAAGTTTGTTTTTTTTTTTAAACATTGACCTGTTGCTTAGTCGCCTGAGGCAAGCACAAAGAGTGGCCTGCAAGTAAGCCAGCTGTGCCAATAGAAGTTACAAGAACCTGAAGATGTTGCCTCCATTCATGACCACCGTCTCCTCAGGTGCATAGGCCCCAGCTTTCCTATAAAGTGGCAGCATCACCCAATACTTCGCCCTCCCAGACCTTGACCTCCACCAGTTCTGTCTTCTGGGCTGTAGCCCTCTCTGCGGGTTCCTCCAGTTCTCAGGGTCAGGTGCCCTCTGCCAGGTACCTTCCCTCCCAGACCTTGGCTCTTGGAATTTTACCTGACCCCTTATCGGTCCTTCACCTCTCAAGGCACCAGTCCATCGGCAGGGTCACTGGGCTCCCTGGAGTGGCACCTGACCACCATACAGCCTGTGTGGGGCTGGACCAAGAAGGATATGGTTGTTTAATGACTATGATATGAAAGGGAATGGATCACAGCTTTGATTAGGAGCCAAAACTGTGCCATAGGAAACTCAAAGATGTGCCTTCCTTACCTTTCTTCTCTTCCTCTTTGTTCAAATAATTCTCATTCTCTTCCTCAAAGTTGTCATCCTCCTCTTCTTCATTGTCCTCCTCTTCTTCCTCATCTTCCTCATTCTCCTCCTCTTTTTCTACCCCCTCCTGATCTCCTCCCTTCCCTTCTTCCCCCTTTTCATCATCGTCCTCCTCTTTTTCCTCTTCCTCGTCCTCGTCGTCTTCCTCATTTTCCTCTTCCTCTTTCTCTTCAATTTCCTCCTCCTCTTCTTCCTCCTCTTCTTCCTCCTCTTCTTCCTCCTCTTCTTCCTCCTCTTCTTCTTCCTCTTCTACTGGTTGTATATCCCAATTCCCCTGGACTACAGGCTGAGCAGCCTCCTGCCCACCCTCCTCCTCCTCCCAAAGGGCTTGAACAGCTGCCTGGAAATCCCTAGGGGCTGCGGCCCTTGCAACTCCACCCCCCAATTCTGCAGGCACTGCACCATGCCTGATGGATCCAGGATCCTGGCCCACCTCAACACCGGCTCCCATCTGGCCACCTGAGATTAGGCCTTGATTCTCTGTGGCAGACATGGCAGAACAGATACACCAGTCAGTGCCTCAACCGTAGAAGTGATCTGGCCCCTTAACAAAATTGGCAAATATGGCGACCACAGAGTTGAGGCTGTTGGCAGCAGTGCCTGCTGGGAGGTGATGGAGGCAGCAGAGAAGATGGCGGCAGAGGATACAGCGGTCTATGGTGCCTGTGGAGGCCCTGCAACAGGGTGGTTGTAGAAGTAGGGTATGGGGGTTGAGAGGGGTGCCTGTGAAGAGCAGCCAATTGAAACTACACCTGAGGCAGTGTTGGACAAGGTGGGAAGTAATCCATTGGGCTGGTGACAGGAGGCAGAGCTTCGAAACGTCAACAAAGGATTGCCCCGCCCCCCTGCCATTGCAAGCTCTAAGTTTATTTGCTGAAAGGTAAAGATTGACATGCTTGGGGTCCAATGAATTTTCAAGACCCTCAGCTTCTAGAGTTTCTGTCCTTCCCTTTCCTTTGAGACCTCAGAGTCCTGGATTACCTTTTAAGCCCATGCGTGTTCTGTCCTTTGAATTCTACCAAATTCTAGAAAAACTAAAGTGTTCCAATATGGAGGCACTCTGCTGCATAGGGTAAATTGTTCCTTGAGTTCCACTTGGGTCAGCTTGTGCAAATAGGGAAGGTTCATAAAAAATTGTATAGTTCAGATCTTAGCAATTGTAAAAACCTACCAGAAGGGAAAGAAAAGAGAATTTGGACGTTTTAACATTATTAAAGCTATTTAGAAAAAAAAAATACAATTGAAATAGATGCAGTCAGAACAGACAGTTGAAGAGATGTTAAAAAGCAGAGCCGGATGGTGTTTAAATTAATAGTGTTAAATATACTTCAAGCCTCCAAAGAACTAATAAAGAAAGATACTTCTTTTAAAGCCAGGCTAAGCATGAAGTCAGGCTTCCTAGAATGATTTCTGAGTCAACTGCCCAAGACTTTTTTTGCATTCAGGCCCACTTAGCCAAGATCTGAAGTGTAAACAATTCTTAAAATTATGAAGAAATCAACACCTATTTTATTCTGAATGCATTTACCATTGTTACCAGGCTAGAAGCACCAAGAAAGAATTCCTGATGAATCCTCTGGGTTTAGACATACTCCTCCTTATCCCAGTTATGTAGCAACAACTCATATCTCTGCATGGTAATCAGAGTCAACTTACCCCACTACCATATAAATTTCTTTCTTTGCCTACTGGTCCTCTGCCATGAGGAGACTAAAGTGACCAGGTGGTAGTTGTAGCTTCAAGTTCAGTAGAACCCAACTTGATTCCCTTACCAGAAGCAGCCTTTCCTGGGACCCAGAACATTTACTATGGCAGACCCTAAAGTTTAATAGACATTTCCTTCTTGTAAACATCCTTGCTAAATGGTTCTACTCCATGATCAAATTGTGTATATCCCAATTGTCATAGAAACCAGACACTATGATGTGTGAACTGTTGACAGCTTTCTATGGTCATCAAAATGTGAAAATTGATTTTCACAGTGAGAGCCATAGTCCATACTTCAGCCACTTACACCTTCCAATAGAAAGATTGAATAGACATTATTAAAGACAGGAAGCTCACCAAGGTGTAGTGTGGAGGATAAAACTTAAGATAATGGGTTAGGTAGATAGTCCATATAGGGTGGGTAGCAGATATGGTTTCCTTTCAAAAACACAAACCACTGGGATTCCAATCTTATAATGTAACTTCCTTAGAGACTACCATAACTGTTGCTACATTAAATAGCAATCTCAAAGACAACATAGCCCCAAATATACACCCATCACTTGGTTGACTCTAGAGTTTGGCAGATAAGGAAAATAAGTCTCAAAAATGGGGAAAATTCAAACATATCTAAGACTGATTATTTTCAATAAATGCCTCAGGTCTCAATCATATGCCAGAAAGCTCAGGCTGCCTCCCTCCACTTCCAAACAAACCACAAACTGAATGGCAAGTCACCTAAAATCCCTACTATCATATCCTGATATTAATCACTTTGTGGCAGTCCATACCTCTGCCCCATATCTCATTTCCAGACATAATATACTACATGCTGTCAGTATAAAAATTTGTCATATCGATTGAAAGATTATCCTGTTCTTTCATAGGCATATAAAGTTTGTCCTCCAATTCATGGGCTTAAAATAGCACTATTATTCCTCATGATGCTGAAAATGTAGGAATGTATGAATGAAGTGGTAGAAAAATATTAGATGATAGATGTGATTTTAATGAAAAAGCAGTTTTTGAGTAATATATGGAAGTCAGTTTCTATTATGATAAATATCCTCCAAGTAGCAAGTGAAGATTTTCTGGTAACAACAATACCTAGGGCTCCAATGAATCCAGGAATGTCTGTGTAGATGGAGTGCCCAGGAAATCTTGGTCACATAGGTATAATATTGGAAAGTATAAAGAAAGGTAAACAACATGCTGAGCTGTTTCCAAAGTCAATAGTTTGTAGCTGTTTCCAAAGGTAATCTTTGAAACAATGTACATGAAGATGGCAGCAAAGATAAAAATGATTCTTGGAAAGACAAATCCATTTTTGACAAAGTGCCTTGTGCCCTAGTGATCATAGAGACACAGTGTGAGGCTATCACAGTTTGGAACTTATGCTCCTAAAGCAAAGGAACCCCTAATACTGCCAATGGATGGGGATGCTCAGAGATCATTATCACAGAATGGTGATAAGCAATGAATCAAAAAATAAAAATGTATATGAGGCTGGTGATGAACTGATAAAGATATCATTAGTGGGGAAAGTGAAACACAGTCTCTGTCATATTGGATTATTTAGGTTAGAAAAACAGAGCTGTAGTGTGGCTCAGCTTTCTTGGATTAAAAAGCAAAGTGGAAGAACTTTCTGTGTTCATGCCTAAGGATTCTACTACATGAAGAAGCCATCTTAGTTCCCAGATGGCACATGGATCAGAATTAAACCTGGAAGCAAAATAAATTAAGGTCATTGTCAGGTTCTTAGTGGGGATAAATATAAGACAAATATTAAGGATCATTATTGAGCCTGTATAGTTTGTCAAAAGAACAATATGGTGGAGTGGTTGCATGTTTAAGGTTTCCATCAGAAAAAAAAAGGCAGATGTGGGTTTCAGTCTCAAGAGTTGCAACTTATAAATTATATAATTTAGTATAATCTTTAACCTCTGTAAAATTAGCTTTCTTATCTTTTGAATAGGGATAATATTAATGGTAACACTATAGTTGATGAAAGTACATAATATAACATATGGAGAGAATAGCCATGAACATTCTTTTAAAATAAAGTAATGGCAAAAAGGTTTAAAATCAATAATCTAATTATATACATTAAGAAGCTATATGAAGAGGGGCGCCCAGGTGGCTCAGTCGGTTGAGCGTCTGACTTTGGCTCAGGTCATGATCTCACAGTTTGTGGGTTCGAGCCCCACATCGGGCTCTGGGCTGACAGCTCAGAGCCCAGAGCCTGCTTCGGATTCTGTGTCTCCCTCTCTCTCTCTGCCTACCCCCACTCATGCTCTGCCTCTCTCTGCCTCTCAAAAATAAAGAAATGTAATAAAAGAAGCTATATGAAGAAGAGCAAATTAATAACAGTTAGTGTAAAGAAAGAAATTATATAGCTAATAAGCATATTATCAGTTTTCTGATAAGCTAACATTATTTGTTTTCTTGTGAAAATAAATAAAATTCATTAAGCCCTGCTTGAATAATTAGGGAAGACAGAAAATACTAATTACCAATATCAGGAATGAAAGAGGGGATATATCTACAGATTTCTTAAACACTCAAATAATAAAAAAGAACATATGAATGATTTTATGCCAATAAATTTGATAACATATGAAATAGACAAATTCCTTGGAAAACACAATTTTAGAAAACTAACACAAGGATAGAAAATCATAGCAGTTGTGTATCTACAAAACTTTGAATCTCTAGGGGCACCTGGATGGCTCAGTTGGTTAAACATCTGACATCAGCTCAGGTCATGATCTCACGGTTCTTGGGTTCGAGCCCTGAATCCAGCTCTGTGCTGACAGCTCAGAGCCTGGAGCCTGCTTCACAGATTCTGTGTCTCCCTCTCTCTTTGCCCCTCCCCCACCCACAATCTGTCTCTTTTTCAAAAATAAAGTAAACATTTAAAAAATTTGAATTTCTAATTTTAGAAATGTTTCCTGGTAATGGTACATGGAAAGGGAACTGAGGTAGAGCCCAGTGGACTTCATGCGTAGGAGAGAGCTAAGCAGCTAAGGAAACTAGGGTGACTACAGATCGTAGAACAGAATACACAAGAGAAATATTCAGAGAGAAACTACTAATTTCTATAAAAAGTCCCTTGAATATTAAGAATTGTAACCAGAACATGTACATGAAACTACCCCAAGCTGACAAAAAAAAAAAAAATCAGAAGTATTAGAGAATGCTTTCTAGTGCTCACACAGGAGAGGGAAAAAGTATCTCTCCCCACCAGCCAGACTGGAAAAACTTTTATAATTCACTGGGTATTTGGCTGAATACACAGGAAAGTCTTGCCTCAGTAACAAATGATTAGCCTTGGATGAAGAATAGCTCCAAATCCACCATACAGAATCACAAAAACAATTCCTGAAATAATCAAATTGTTCCCAAGTAACTTAAATGTATCTTAAAGAAAATTCAAGGGTATGTATGGGAATATAAAAATATCCAACAGCCACTAAGGTAAATTGCACATCTGACATCCATTTAATAATTAATTAGGCATTCAGTGGTCCAAGAAAACACAATCCATAATGAGGAGAATAATAATTACATCCAAACCAACTCAGAATTGGCATTAGAAGAATTGTTATATCCATATTCCTTATATTAATTAGATAGAGATGTGGAAGATATTTTTTTAGTGGAAATCAAAATCCTACAGATGAAAACTGTCATGTTTGAGATGAAAAATACAATGGATCCCAAACCAAAACCCCACCAAGTTATTTTGTGAACATCCACAAAGTGATTCTAAATTTTATGTGGAGAGGCAAAAGATCCAGAATAGCCAACACAGTCTTGAAGAACAAAGTTGGAGGGCTGACAGTACTGGACTTCATGACTATATAAAGTTTCAGTACTTTAGAAATTATGTTATTGGTGAAAGTATAGACAAAGGACCAATAGAACAGAATACAGAGTCCAGAAATAGACCCCCATACATGTAGTGAACTAAATTTTGACAAAGGAGCAAAAGCAATACAATGGAAAAAAGATACTCTTTTTCAAAAAATGATGCTGGAGCAACTGGACATTCAAATGCAAAAAAAAATGAATCTAGATTTAAAAATTAATTCAAAGTTAATCATAGAACCAAATGTAAAATGCAAAACTATAAAATCCTAAAAGATAACATAGGAGAAAATCTAGGTGACCATGGGTATGGCAATGACTCTATGCATGTAAAACCAAAGGCACGAACCATGAAAGAAATAATCGATAAGCTGGAATTCCTTAAAATTAAAAACATCTCAAAAAAATAAATAAAATTAAATAAAATTAAAAACATCTCTGCAAAAAAAATTATGAAAAGAATACGAAGACAAGTCACAGAGTAGAAGGAAGTATTTGTAAAAGACATATCTGATAAAAAACCATTATCCAAAATATACAAAGAACTCTTAAAACTCAACAATGAGAAAATGAACAACCCAATTTTAAAACTTGGACAAAAGACTTGAACAAAAGACTTAAACAGACACCTCATCAAATAAGATTAACAGATGGCAAATAAGGATATGAAAAGATGCTCAACATTAATATGTCATTAGGGAATTGCAAACTAAAACATGAAGAGACACAACTATACATCTATTAGAATGGCAAAAATTCCATATGTTGACACCACCAAGTACTGGAGAGAATGTGAAGCAACAGTAACTCTCATCTGTTGGCTGTGGGAATGCAAAATGGTATAATTATTTTGGAAGACAGTTCAGCAGTTGCTTGGAAATCTAAACATACTCTTACCATGCAATCCAGCAATCATGCTCCTTGGTATTTACAGAAATCAGGTGACAATTTATGTCTACAAGAAAACCTGCACACAGATGTTTCTAGCAGCTTTCTTCATAATTTCCAAAACTTGGGATCAACCAAGATGTCCTTCACTAGGTGAATGGATAAATAAATTGTACCAGTCGGAGGACAGGGGACAAACAAACTCAGTATGTTCTGCTGAATTCTTTTGTGGATCTAAAATGATCTTAAAAATAAAGTCTATTTAAAGAACAACAGGGGCGCCTGGGTGGCGCAGTCGGTTGAGCGTCCGACTTCAGCCAGGTCACGATCTCGCGGTCCGTGAGTTCGAGCCCCGCGTCCGGCTCTGGGCTGATGGCTTGGAGCCTGGAGCCTGTTTCCGATTCTGTGTCTCCCTCTCTCTCTGCCGCTCCCCCGTTCATGCTCTGTCTCTCTCTCTGTCCCAAAAATAAATAAAAAACGTTGAAAAAAAATTAAAGAACAACAACAAAAAAACAAAATGAGTATAAATAAGCAAACAAACAAAATCCCATTTGGTGGGATTGATAGTAGATTATACTGGCAGAAGACAAGATAATGACTGAGGATACAGCAATAAACTACCCAAAATGAAATACAGAGGAAAAAAAATCTTAAAAATATGAAAATAGCATCATTGATATATTGGACAACTTCACGTGGCAAAATATATATGTGATTAGAGTTTCTGAAGTGGGGACAGAACTATATTTGAAGAAATAATGGCTGAAATTTTTTGCAAATTTTATGTAAACTATAAATCCATGAATCCAATTTACTGTTTCTTGTGCTTTGGGTTTGTTGAGACTCTTGGATTCATGGATTTATAGTCTCAACAAACCCAAAACACAAGAAACATAGAGTAAATTTCAACAAGGTATATAATAATGTAGTTGCTCCCATTAAGTGATAAAGAATAATCTTAAAACAGAGGGGGCAAAAACATATTGTATACAGAGGAACAAGGAGAAGATGCCATCAAATCTTTCATTGGAAACAGTGCAAGTGATAAAATGGTGTAGTAATACCTTTAAAGTTCTTTAAAATTTTTCAACCAAGCATTTTATACACAACAAAAATCCTTTTAACAGGAAGAGAATTTATCACCAGGAAACCCACACTGTAAGAAATGTTAAAGGAAGTTTTGAGGTCAAAAGAAATTGATAACAAATGGAAATCTAGATCCACACAAAGAATTAAAGAGCACCAGAAATGGTAATGACCTGGGTAATATGTAATTTTTCTTTTATATATCATTATGTAAAAGATAACTGTTTAATCAAAAATAATAACAGGGGGCCCTGGGTGGCTCAGTCAGTTAAGTGTCTGACTTCAGCTCAGGCCATGATCTCACAGTTGGTGAGTTGGAGTCCCGTGGCAGGCCTGCTTCAGATTCTGTGTCTCCCTCTCTCTCTGCGCCTCCCCTACTCATGCTATGTCTCTCTTTCTCAAAAGTAAATAAATATTTTTTAAAAATATTTAAATAGTAAATATTTTCTCAAAAGTAAATAAATATTTAAAAAATAACATTGTCTTGAGGGTTTATAAAATATGTATAAATAAATGTATGACAACAAATAGCATTAAGGCTGGGAGGGGAGAAATGAAAGTATACTATTGTAAGATTCTTATGATGTATATGATATAGTATAATATCACTTGAATGTAGACCATTATAAGTTAAAGGTACATATTATAATCCCTAAAGTAACAACTACAATAACAAAACAGTTATAGCTAAGAAGGCAACAAAAGAGTTAAAATGAAAACATAAATATAATCTGGAAAAAGGCAGAATAAAAGTAAAATGGGAACAAGGAATGGACTGGACAAATAGAAACCAATAAGAAGATGATAGACTTAAACGTAACTATATCGATAACTACATAAATGTTAATAGTCTAAACACCCCAATTTAAAATGCAAAGATTGTCAGGTTGTACAAAAAAGCAAGACTCAGCTACATGCTGCCTACAAGAAATAGTTTATTTTTTTAGGAGCACCTGGGTGGTTCAGTCGGTTAAGCATCTGACTTCAGCTCAGGTCATGATCTCACAGTTCATGAGTTTGAGCCCCGATATATATACAGCCCCTATATATAGATATGGATATATATGGATAATGAAGGACAATGAATATATATATATATATATATGAATATATATATTCATTGAACATATATATATTCATAGAATTCATTGAATATATATATTCATTGAATATATATATATATATATATATATATATATTCATTGTCCATTATCCATTCATCAGTGAATGGACACATGGGCTACTTCATAATTTGGCTAATGTAAATAATGCTGTCTAAACATAAGGGTGCATGTATTATTTTGAGTTAGTGTTTTTGTGCTTTGGGGGTAAATACCCAGTAGTGTGATTCCTGGATTATAGGGTAGTTCTATTTTTAATTTTTTGAGAAACCTCCATTCCCTTCCCCACAATGGCTGCACCAGTTTGCATTCCCAACCACAGTTCAAGAGGATTCCTTTTTCTCCATCTCCTTACCAACACTTATTTTTTCATGTTGATTTTAGCCATTCTGACAGGGGTGAGGTGATATCTCACTGTAGTTTTGATTTGCACTTCCCTGATGATGAGTGATGTTGAGCATCTTTTATGTGTCTGTTGGCCCTCTGTATGTCTTCTTTGGAGAAATGTCAGTTCATGTCTTCTGCCCAGTTTTTAATTGGATTATGTGGTTTTGGTATTGAATTATAACAGTTCTTTGTATGTTTTGAATACTAACCCTTTATCAGATATGTCATTTGCAAATATTTTTTACCATTCAGTAGGTTGCATTTTAGTTTTGTTGATTGTTTCCTTTGTTATGTGGAAACTTTATTTTGATGTAGTTCTAATAGTTTATTTTTGCTTTTATTTCCCTTGCCTCAAAAGATATATCTAGAAAAATGTTGCTATGGTTGATGTCAGAGAGATTACTGCCTATGCCCTCTTCAAGGATTTTAATGGATTCAGGTCTCACAAAATTAGGTCTTTAACCATTTTGAGTTCATTTTTTTGTATGAATGTTCATTTTTTGTATGTAAGAAAGCAGGCTAGTTTCATTATTTTGCATGTGGCTGTCCAGTTTTCCCAGCACCATTTGTTGAAGAGACTCTCTTTTTCCCATTGTGTATTCGTTCTTCCTTCATCGAAGATTGCATCAAAGATTGACCATATAACTGAGCATTTCTTGTTTTGTTTTGTTCTATTTCATTCTATTGATCTATGTGTCTATTTTTTTTTAATTTTTTAACGTTTATTTATTTTGAGACAGAGACAGAGCATGAATGGGGGAGGGTCAGAGAGAGAGGGAGACACAGAATCTGAAACAGGCTCCAGGCTCTGAGCAGTCAGCATAGAGCCCGACGCGGGGCTCGAACTCACGGACCGCGAGATCATGACCTGAGCCGAAGTCGGACGCTTAACTGACTGAGCCACCCAGGCACCCCTATGTGTCTATTTTTATGTCAGTACATACTGTTTTAATTACTACCTCTTTGTGATATAACTTGAAGTCTGGAATGGTGATACCTTCAGTTTTGATTTTCTTTTTCAGATTGCTTTGGCTATTCATGGTCTTTTGTGGTTCCATACAAATTTTAGGATTGTTTGTTCTAGTTCTGTGAAAAATGCTGTTGGTATTTTGATAGGGATTGCATTAAATGTGAAGATTGCTTTACGTAGTCTAGACATTTTAACGATATTTGTTTTTCCAACCCATGAGAATGGAATGTCTTTCCATTTCTTTACATCATCTTGAATTTCTTTCATCAGAGTTTTATAGGTTTCAGAGTATAGGTCTTTCACCTCTTTGGTTAGCTTTATTGTGAGATATTTTATTGGTTTTGGTTTGATTGTAAATGGAATTGTTTTGTTAATATCACTTTCTGCTGTTTCATTATAAGTGTACAAGAATGCAACAGATTTCTGTACATTGATTTTATATCCTATGATTTTACTGAATTCATTTATCAGTTCTAGTAGTTTTTTGGTAGAGTCATTAGGGTTTTCTACATATAGTATCATGTCATCTACAAATAGTGAAACTTTTACTTCTTCCTTAGCAATTAAAAAGACTTTTATTTCTTTTTCTTGTCTGATTTCCTGTGTCCAGGACTTTCAGTACTATGTTGAATAAAAGTGGTGAGAGTGGACATCCTTGTCTTGTTCCTGATGTTAAGGGAAAAGCTCTCAATTTTTCACCACTGAGTATGGTGTTGGCTGTGGGTTTTTCATATATACCTTTATTATATTGAGATATGTTCCCTCTAGATCTACTTTGCAGAGGGATTTTATCATGAATAAATACTTTAATTTGTCAGATGCTTTTTCTGCATCTACTGAAATGATCATATGGTTTTTATCCTTTCTCTTACTGGTGTGACATATCACGTTGATTGTTTTGTGAATATTATGTTTATTTTTTTTAATGTTTTATTTATTTTTGAGAGAGTGAGAGACAGAACATGAGTGGGGGAGGGTCAGAGAGAGAGGGAGACACAGAATCCAAACTAGGCTCCAGGCTCCGAGCTGTCAGCACAGAGCCCAATGCGGGGCTTGAACCCACGAACCGTGAGATCATAACCTGAGCCAAAGCCAGATGCTTAACCAACTGAGCCACTCAGCCACCCCAATTGTTTTGTGAATATTAAACCACCCTTGCATCCCAGGAATAAATTCCTCTTGATCATGGTGTATTATTTTTTTAATATATTGTTGGATTCAGTTTGCTAATAGTTTGTTGAGGATTTTTGCATCAATATTTATGAGAGTTATTGGCCTGTAGTTCTGTGTTTTTGTGGTGTCTTTATCTGGTTTAGGTATCAGGGTGATACTGGTCTCATTAGAATGAATTTGGAAATTTTCCTTCCTCTTGTATTTTTTGGAATAGCTTAAGAATAGGTATTAACTCTACTTTAAATATTTGGTAAAATTCACCTGTGAAGCCATCTGGTCCTGAACTTTTGTTTTGGGGGAGTTTTTTGATTATTGATCTAATTTCTTTGCTGGTTATTGGCATGTTCAAATTTCCATCTCTTCCTGCTTTAGTTTTGGTAGGTTATATGTCTCTAGGAATTTATCCATTTCTTCTATATTGTTCAGTCTGTTGGCATATACGTTTTCATAATACTGTGTTGCAATTGTTTGTATTTCTGTGGTGTTGGTTATTATTTCTCCTCTTTCATTAGTAATGTTGTTTATTTGGTCTTACCTCTCTTTTTTTAATGAGTCTTGCTAGAGGTTTACCAATTTTGTTGATCTTTCAAAGAACCAACTCATGTTTTCATTGATCTATTCTCTTGTCTTTTGTTTTCTATATCACTTATTTCTGATCTAATCTTTATTATGTCCTCCCTTTCTCTGGGTCTTGGTTTTGTTTTTTTTCTTTTTCTGGCTCCTTTAGATGTAAGATTAGGTTGTTTATATCAGGCTTTTCTTGCTTCTTGAGGTAGAGCTGTATTGTTATAAACTTCCCTCTTAGAACCACTTTTGCTGCATCCCAAAGATTTTGGACCATTGTGTTTTCATTTTCATGTCATCTTTGCACAGGGGCCATGCAAATCTTCTCTGTATTATTACACTTCTAGTATACGTGCTGCTAAAGTGAGCACTGTTTTCATTTTCATTTGTTTCCATGTACTATTTGATTTCTTCTTCGGTTTCTTGGTTGACCCATTCATTGTTGAGTAGCATGTTATTTAACCTCCATTTATTTTTGCTCTTTCAAGATTTATTCTTGTGGTTGATTTCTAGTTTCATAACGTGATTAGAAAAGATTCACATTATGAATTTTATTTTTTTCTAATTTGTTAAGACTTGTTTTGTGGGCTAATAAGTGATCTATTCTGGAAAATAATCTTGAAAAGAGTGTGTATTATTGTTTTAGGATGGAATGTTCTGAATATGTCTGTTAAATACATCTGGTCTCATGTGTCATTCAAAGTCACTGTTTCCTTGTTGATTTTCTGTTTGGATGATCTGTATGCCAATGTAAGTGGGATGTTAAAATTCTCTACTATTATTGTATTACTATCGATTATTTGTTCATATTTCTTTTATATTTGTTATTAACTGTTTTATGTATTTGGTGCTTCATGTTGGGTGCATAAATATTTATAATTGTTATATCTTCTTGTATTTTTGCCTGTATTACTTTATAGTGTCCTTATTTATCTCTTGTTATAGTCTTTTTTAAAGTCAACTTTGTCCAGTATAAGTATTCCTACCCTGCTTTTTTTTTGACATCCATTTGCATGATAGATGTTTCTCCATCAACTCACTTTCAGTCTGCAGGTTTCTTTTGGTCTGAAATGAGTCTCTTGTAGGCGGCATATAGATGGGTCTTGTTTTGAATCCACTTTGTCATTCTATGTATTTTGATTGGAGTGTTTAGTCCATTTACACTCAAAGTGATTATCAATAGATGTGTATTTATTACCATTTTGTGACTTGTTTTGTGGCTGTTTCTATAGATTTTCTCTGATCCTCTTGCTGTCTTCCATGGTTTGTTGGCTTTCTTTAGTGGTCTGCTTGGATCCCTTTCTCTTAATTCTTTTCATATCTAATACTGGTTTTTGATTTGTGGTTACCATTAGGTTTATATATAATATCTTCTGAATATAGCAGTCTTTATTAAGATTATGGTTGCTTATGTTTAAACCCATTCTTTACTCTTCTCCCTCTAATGTTTTAAGTATACGGTGTCATATTTTACATTTTCTTATTTTATGAATCCTTTGCCTGATTTTTACAGAAATATTTATTTTTACTGATTTTTTTTTTTTACTTTTCATACTCTAATATATGAGCTTCCTTTCCACTCAAAGAATCCCCTTTAATATTTCTTATAGGGCTGGTTTAGTGGTCATGAACTCCCTTAGTTTTTCTTTGAGAAACTCTCTCTCCTTCTATTCCGAATGATGGTCTTGCTAGATAGTGTTCTTGGCTGTAGATTTTTCCCTTTCAACACTTTGAACATATCATGCCACTCCCTTCTGATCGGCAAAGTTTCTCCTGAAAAATCTCCTGAGGTCCTCATAGGGTTTCTAGTTGTTTTTATTTATTTATTTATTTATTTATTTATTTATTTATTTATTTATGTTTTTATTATTTTTTAATATGAAATTTTTTTCAAATTGGTTTCCATACAACACCCAGTGCTCATCCCAAAAGGTGCCCTCCTCAGTACCCATCACCCACCCTCCCATCCCTCCCACGCCCCATCAACCCTCAGTTTGTTCTCAGTTTTTAAGAGTCTCTTGTGCTTTGGCTCTCTCTCCCACTCTAACCTCTTTTTTTTTTCCTTCCCCTCCCCCATGGGTTTCTGTTAAGTTTCTCAGGATCCACATAACAGTGAAAACATATGGTATCTGTCTTTCTCTGTATGGCTTATTTCACTTCGCATCACACTCTCCAGTTCCATCCACATTGCTACAAAGGGCCTATTTCCTTCTTTCTCATTGCCACATAGTATTCCCTTGTGTATATAAACCACAGTTTCTTTATCCATTCGTCAGTTGACGGACATTTATGCTCTTTCCATAATTTGGCTATTGTTGAGAGTGCTGCTATAAACATTGGGGTACAAGTGCCCCATGCATCAGCACTCCTGTATCCCTTGGGTAAATTCCTAGCAGTGCCATTGCTGGGTTATAGGGTAGGTCTATTTTTAATTTTTTGAGGAACCTCCACACTGTTTTCAAGAACGGCTGCACCAGCTTGCATTCCCACCAACAGTGCAAGAGGGTTCCCGTTTCTCCACATCCTCTCCAGCATCTATAGTCTCCTGATTTGTTCATTTTGGCCACTCTGAATGGCATGAGGTAATATCTGAGTGTGGTTTTGATTTGTATTTCCCTGATGAAGAGCGACGTTGAGCATCTTTTCATGTGTCTGTTGGCCATCTGGATGTCTTCTTTTTTTTTTTTTAATTTTTTTTTAATGTTTATTTATTTTTGAGACAGAGAGAGACAGAGCATGAATGGGGGAGGGTCACAGAGAGAAGGAGACACAGAATCTGAAACAGGCTCCAGGCTCTGAGCTGTCAGCACAGAGCCTGACGCGGGGCTCGAACCCATGAACCGTGAGATCATGACCTGAGCCGAAGTCAGACGCTTAACCGACTGAGCCACCCAGGCGCCCCTGGATGTCTTCTTTAGAGAAGTGTCTATCATGTTTTCTGTCCATTTCTTCACTGGATTATTTGTTTTTTGGATGTGGAGTTTGGTGAGCTCTTTATAGATTTTGGATACTAGCCCTTTGTCCAATATGTCATTTGCAAATATCTTTTCCCATTCCGTTGGTTGCCTTTTAGTTTTGTTGATTGTTTCCTTTGCTGTGCAGAAGCTTTTTATCTTCATAAGGTCCCAGTAGTTCATTTTTGCTTTTAATTCCCTTGCTCTTGGGGATGTGTCAAGTAAGAAATTGCTGCGGCTGAGGTCAGAGGTCTTTTCCTGCTTTCTCCTCTAGGGTTTTGATGGTTTCCTGTCTCACATTCAGGTCCTTTATCCATTTTGAGTTTGTTTTTGTGAATGGTGTAAGGAAGTGGTCTAGTCTCATCCTTCTGCATGTTGCTGTCCAGTTCTCCCAGCACCATTTGTTAAAGAGACTGTCTTTTTTCCATTGGATACTCTTTCCTGCTTTGTCAAAGATTGGTTGGCCATACTTTTGTGGCTCTAGTTCTGGGGTTTCTATTCTATTCCATTGGTCTCTGTGTCTGTTTTTGTGCCAATACCATGCTGTCTTGATGATTACAGCTTTGTAGTAGAGGCTAAAGTCTGAGATTGTGATGCCTCCTGCTTTGGTCTTCTTCGAAATTACTTTGGCTATTCGGGGCCTTTTGTGGTTCCATATGAATTTTAGGATTGCTTGTTCTAGCTTCGAGAAGAATGCTGTGTAATTTTGATTGGGATTGCATTGAATGTGCAATCCATAGCTTTGGGCAGTATTGACATTTTAACCATATTTATTCTTCCAATCCTTCAGCACGGAATGTTTTTCCATTCTTTATATCTTCTTCAATTTCCTTCATAAACTTTCTATAGTTTTCAGCATACAGATCTTTTACATCTTTGGTTAGATTGATTCCTAGGTATTTTATGCTTCTTGGTGCAATTGTGAATGGGATCAGTTCATTTGTCTTTCTGGTGCTTCATTATTAGTGTATAAGAATGCAACTGATTTCAGTACATTAATTTTTTATCCTGCGACTTTGCTGAATTCATGTATCAGTTCTAGCAGACTTTTGGTGGAGTCTATCGGATTTTCCACGTATAATATCATGTCATCTGTAAAAAGTGAAAGCTTGACTTCATCTTTGCCAATTGTGATGCCTTGGATTTCCTTTTGTTGTCTGATTGCTGATGCTAGCACTTCCAACCCTATGTGAAACAACAGCGGTGAGAGTAGACATCCCTGTCATGTTCCTGATCTCAGGGGGAAAGGTCCCAGTTTTTCCCCATTGAGGATGATATTAGCTGTGGATTTTCATAAATGGCTTTTATGAAAAGTACGTTCCTTCTATCCCGACTTTCTTGAGGATGTTTATTACGAAAGGATGCTGAATTTTGTCAAATGCTTTTTCTGCATCGATTGACAGGATCATATGGTTCTTATCTTTTCTTTTATTAATGTGATGTATCACACTGATTGATTTGCGAGTGTTGAACCAGCCCTGCAGCCCTGGAATGAATCCCACTTGATCATGGTAAATAATCCTTTTTATATGCTGTTGAATTCAATTTGCTAGTATCTTATTGAGAATTTTTGCATCCATTATTCATCAGGGATATTGGCCTGTAGTTTTCTTTTTTGGCTGGGTCTCTGTCTGGTTTAGGAA
Organism: Neofelis nebulosa; assembly: GCF_028018385.1. NCBI lineage: Eukaryota > Metazoa > Chordata > Mammalia > Carnivora > Felidae > Neofelis > Neofelis nebulosa. The sequence goes on from NC_080800.1 coordinate 86,918,797, forward strand.
TCAAAGTAATGCTGGCTTTATAGAATGAGTCTGGAAGTTTTCCTTCCCTTTCTATTTTTTGGAATAGCTTGAAAAGGATAGGTATTATTTCTGCTTTAAATGTCTGGTAGAGGGGCTCCTGGGTGGCTCAGTCGCTTCAGAGGCTGACTTTGGCTCAGGTCATGATCTCACGGTCCGTGAGTTCGAGCCCCGCGTCGGGCTCTGTGCTGACAGCTCGGAGCCTGGAGCCTGTTTTGGATTCTGTGTCTCCCTCTCTCTGACACTCCCCCGTTCATGCTCTGTGTCTCTCCGTCTCAAAAAGAAATAAACGTTAAAAAAAAGTTTAAAAAAATAAATAAATGTCTGTTGGAATTCCCCTGGGAAGCCATCTGGTCCTGGACTCTTATTTGTTGGGAGATTTTTGATAATTGATTCAATTTCTTCGCTGGTTATGGGTCTGTTCAAGCTTTCTATTTCTTCCTATTTGAGTTTTGGGAGTGTGTGGGTGTTTAGGAATTTGTCCATTTCTTCCAGGTTGTCCAGTGTGTTGGCATATAATTTTTCACAGTATTCCCTGATAATTGCTTGTATTTCTGAGGGATTGGTTATAATAATTCCATTTTCATTCATGATTTTATCTATTTGGCTCATCTCTCTTTTCTTTTTGAGAAGCCTGGCTAGAGGTTTATCAATTTTGTGTATTTTTTCAAAAAACCAACTCTTGGTTTCATTGATCTGCTATACAGTTTTTTTTTTAGATTCTATATTGTTTATGTCTACTCTGATATTTATTATTTTTCTTCTGCTGGGTTTGGGGTGTCTTTGCTGCTCTGCTTCTAGGTCCTTTAGGTGTCCTGTTAGACTTTGTATTTGGGATTTTTCTTGTTTCTTGAGATAGGCCTGGATTGCAATGTATTTTCCTCTCAGTTCTGCCTTTGCTGCATCCCAAAGCATTTGGATTGTTGTATTTTCATTTTCATTTTTTTCCATGTATTTTTTAAATTTCTTTTCTAATTGCCTGGTTGACCCATTCATTCTTTATTACAATGTTCTTTAACCTCCATGCTTTTGGAGGTTTTCCAGACTTTTTCCTGTGGTTGACTTCAAGCTTCATAACATTGTGGTCTGAAAGTATGCATGGTATGATCTCAATTCTTGTATACTTATGAAGGGCTGTTTGGTGACCCAGTATGTGATCTATCTTGGAGAATGTTCCATGTGCACTTGAGAAGAAAGTATATTCTGTTGCTTTGGGATGCAGAGTTCTAAATATATCTGTCAAGTCCATCTGACCCAATGTATCATTCAGGGCCCTTGTTTCTTTATTGATCCTGTATCTAGATGATCTATCCATTGTTATAAGTGGAGTGTTAAAGTCCCCTGCAATTACCACATTCTTATCAATAAGGTTGCTTACGTTTGTGATTGTTTTATATATTTGGGAGCTCCTGTATTCGGCACATAGACATTTATAATTGTTAGCTCTTCCTGATGGATAGACCTTGCAATTGTTATATAATGCCTTTCTTCATCTCTTGTTACAGTCTTTAATTCAAAGTCTAGTTTGTCTGATATAAGTATGGCTACTCCAGCTTTCTTTTGACTTCCAGTAGCATGATAGATATTTCTCCATCCCCTCACTTTCAGTCTGAAGGTGTCCTCAGGTCTAAAATGAGTCTCATGTAGACAGAAAATAGATGGGTCTTGTTTTTTTATCCATTCTGATACCCTATGTCTTTTGGTTGGAGCATTTAGTCCCATGTACATTCAGTGTTATTATAGAAAGATATGGGTTTAGAGTCATTGTGATATCTGTAGGTTTCATGCTTGTACCAATGTCTCTGGTACCTTGTCACACAGGATCCCCCTTAGGATCTCTTGTAGGGCTGTTTTAGTGGTGACGAATTCCTTCAGTTTTTGTTTGTTTGGGAAGACCTTTATCTCTCCTTCTATTCTAAATGACAGACTTGCTGGATAAAGGATTCTTGGCTGCATATTTTTTTTCTGTTCATCACATTGAAGATTTCCTGCCATTCCTTTCTGGCCTGCCAAGTTTCAGTAGATAGATCCGTCACTAGTCTTGTACGTCTACCTTTATATGTTAGAGCACGTTTATCCCTAGCTGCTTTCAGAATTTTCTCTTTATCCTTGTATTTTGCCAGTTTGACTATGCTATGTTGTGCAGAATATTGATTCAAGTTATGTCTGAAGGGAGTTCTCTGTGTCTCTTGGATTTCAATGCCTTTTTCCTTCCCCAGATCAGGAAAGTTCTCAGCTATGATTTTTTCAAATACACCTTCAGCACTTTTCCCTCTCTCTTCCTCCTCTGGAATACCAATTTTGCATATGTTATGATGTTTATTTGTGTCACTTAGTTCTCTAATTGTCCCCTCATACTCTTGGATTTTTTTTTATCTCTCTTTTTCTCAGCTTCCTCTTTTTCCATAATTTTATCTTCTAATTCACCTATTCTCTCCTCTGCCTCTTCAATCTGAGCTGTGGTTGCCTCCATTTTATTTTGCAGCTCATTTATAGCATTTTTAAGCTCCTCCTGACTGTTTCTTAGTCCCTTGATTGCTGTAGTAATAGATTCTCTGCTGTCCTGTATACTTTTTTCAAGCCCAGCGATTAATTTTATGACTATTATTTTAAATTCATTTTCTGTTACACTGCTTAAATCGTTTTTGATCAGTTCGTTAGCTGTCACTACTTCCTGGAGTTTCTTTTGAGAATTGTTCTGTTTTGTCATCTTGGATAGTCCCTGGAGTGGCGCAGAACTGCAGGGCTGTTCCTCTGTGCTGTCTGGAGTAACTTGCATTGGTGGGTGGGGCCACAGTCAGATCTGATGTCTGCCCCCAGCCCACCGCTGGGGCCACAGTCAGACTGGTGTGTACCTTATCTTCCCCTCTCCGAGGGGCAGGACTCACTGTGGAGTGGTGTGGCCCCTGTCTGGGCTACTTGCACACTGCCAGGCTTGTGGTGCTGTTTTGGTGGGATCTGGCATATTAGCTGGGGTCGATCTGCAAGGTGCACAGGGGCAGGAGGGGCAGACTCACGGTGTTGGGTATTTGTGATATGCAAGCAAGTTCCCTGATGTGAACTGGTTCCCTTTGGGATTTTGGCTGGGGGATGGGCGAGGGAGATGGCGTTGGCGAGTGCCTTTGTTCCCCACCAAGCTGAGCTCTGTCCTCCAGGGCTCAACAACTCTCCCTTCCGTTGTCCTCTAGCCCTCCTGCTCTTGGAGCAGAGCTGTTGACTTATAACATTCCAGATGTTAAGTCCCGCTGGCTGTCAGAACACACTACGTCTGCCCCTCCGCTTTTGCAAGCCAGACTCGGGGGCTCTGCCTTGCCAGGCGGGCTGCCCCTCCACCGCCCCGGCTCCCTCCTGCCAGTCCGTGTAGCGCACACTGCCTCTCCGCCCTTCCTACCCTCTTCCATGGGCCTCTCATCTACACTTGGCTCCGGAGAGTCCATTCTGCCTGTCTTCTGGCAGTTTTCTGGGTTATTTAGGCAGATGTGGGTGGAATCTAAGTGGTCAGCAGGACGCGGTGAGCCCAGCGTCCTCCTATGCTGTCATCTTCCTCCAAAACTCCATCCTCATAGGGTTTCTTGTATGTAATAGTCCTCTCTTGCTGTACGCAACTGTCTTCTCTTGCTGCTTTTAATTTTTTCTCTTTATTGCTGCTTTTGTCATTTTAATTACTATGTATCTTGGTGTGGACTTCCTTGAGTTGAATTTTGGGAGGGACTTTCTCTGCCTCCTAGATATGGATCTCTATTTCCTTTCCCAGATTAGGGAAGTTTTCAAATTTATTTCTTCAATAAATTTTCTGCCCTCTTATCTCTCTGTTCTTCTGACTGAGATCCCTATATTGTGGATGTTATTATGCAAGATGAAGTCAATGTTTTCTGTAAGACTATTTTCAATCAGCATATTTCTCTTTCCTCTCCTTTGCTCAGCTTGGTTACTTTCAATTAGTCTGTCTTCCAAGTCATTAATTCATTCCTCTGTTTCATCTAACCTGTTACTTATTACATTAAATATATTTTTTATTTTATTTATTGATAAATAAGATTATTTATCAATATCAAAGATTATTATAATATAATTAAGTATAGTTATAATATAATTAATTAATATAATATTAAATTATATTATAATTATATATTATATATAATTATATATAAAATTAAATAATATAATTAATATAATTAAGTATAGTATAAGATTACTATAATATAATCTTATCAAAGATTATTCTTAATCTCTGATTGGTTCTATTTTATTTCTGTGTTAAGGGTTTTACTGATGTCTTCCTTTCTTTTCTCTAGTCCAGGGAGTATTTTCATGATCATTACTTTAAATTCTCTATGCAACATATTATTTATGTCTCTTTCACTTTTGTCTCTTGCTGTGTTTTGGTCCTGTTCTTTCATTTGGGAGATGTTTCTAATCTCCTCATTTTGTCTGATTTTCTGTGTCTTTATATGCGTTCTGAGAAAGTCAGCTACTTCTCTTGCTCTTAATGATAAGTCTTATGAAGAGGTCCTGGAGTGCCCTGCAGTGCATTGCCTTCCATTCCCACTGGTGCTTCAGTAAGTATCTCCTATGTACATTGCATGTACTCTGCTGTTGACTCTTAACATCTTTTTCCTTCAGTTCAATTCTGCAGAGGCTCTCTTTGCCTAATGTGTGCAGTGTTTGGTTCCCAGTAGTGGTCGGGCACGTTTTAAACAAGGTGTGTGATGGTCTGCTTACAAAATGAGACCCACTGCCACTGCTGCCAGAACTGAGATCCCACAATAGGTGTGGATCAGGAGACGTGGTGCTTCTGAGGTTTTCCCTCGTCTTCTGAGGGAGGGGACCCACAGTGTAGAGACTCAGATGAGTATGACTATGAAGAGTGGATCCGTGGAAGCACAGGGGTTGGGGCTTGTTGTAAGCAAATTAGGTAAAGAGTGTTGGTGCTATGATGGTTCTCACAGATGGCCTTTGTTTATGCTGGGGAGCTGGGGAGGGAAATGGTGCTTGCCAGCTCCTTCATTCCTGGAAGGGTCTTCTCATGATCCCTGTGTCTCTGAGCCATGCTCTGAGATGAGCAAATCATTCACCTTCATGTCTGTCCCCATTGTTTTCCAAACTGCTGGCTCTGCACAGTATCTGCATAAGCTGTTTGTTGCGCTATCTCTTTAAGGGCAGGGTACAGTTCCTAAAGCTTTGGGGTTCTCCAAGAGCCAAACCTTCCAGTTTTTTAAATTCCAGGCTTTAACTCTTGCTGGTTTTAGGAACTCATGAAATTCAGCCACTCTCACTTTCAAAGGCAAATATTACAGAGATTCATCTTCCCTGTTCCTGGGCTCCCTGGTGTGAAAGTCTGTTTTCTGCCCTTCCCTGTACCACCAACTCCCTCCCCACCTTGGATGGCTACTAAGGTGGGGAAGGATCAAAGGAGTCCATTTTGCTCCCAGATCACTCCTTCACCCCTTCTACATTCTTCAAGGTGGCCTCTTCCCTGCCTTTAGTTGTGGAGTTTGTTCTTCCAGTCTTCAGGTCATTTCCTGAGTTATTTACACTGATACGGGTGTTACCTAGTTGTATCCATGGGACAAGGTGAGCTTAGGGTGCTCATACTCTGCCATCTCTCTCCTACTGTTCTTATATCTGTGTTACCTCATTGTTCCCTTTTAGAATTTTTAATCTTATAGTAATTATTAAATGAGGTAACTATTAAAATATGTTTAAATAACTGTTGTGGTTTTTTATTTCCTGACTGGGCATGATATACATGTAGTTTTTTTTTTTTTTAATTTTTTTTTTTTTAAACTTTTTTTTTTTTTCAACGTTTTTTATTTATTTTTGGGACAGAGAGAGACAGAGCATGAACGGGGGAGGGGCAGAGAGAGGGAGACACAGAATCAGAAACAGGCTCCAGGCTCCGAGCCATCAGCCCAGAGCCTGACGCGGGGCTCGAACTCACGGACCGTGAGATCGTGACCTGGCTGAAGTCGGACGCTTAACCGACTGCGCCACCCAGGCGCCCTACATGTAGTTTTTTATTCTAATCACTTTTACAGTTTTTTGTTTGGTTTTCTGCATTTTCACTATGATGTACCTAGTTGCAGTTTTCTTTGTATTTATTTAGCTTGGGGTTTGTATCTCTTCTTAATCTGTGACTTTTTTTATTTTCATTACTTACAGAAAATTCTAGGCCATTTTATCCTCAACTGTTGCCAATTCTTTCTTCCTTTTTATAACTCCAGTTTCACATCTGTTAACTGTTTTCACTGTGTTCCACAAGTCTCATTTGCTCTTTGTTGCTTTTTTTAAAAGTTTTTCTCTTTTTGATTTATCTGCATATATTCTACTGTGGCTTAACTTCCAGTTCGGTCATTTATATTTCCTGTGTTTAATCCACCATTTTACCCATTTAAAAAGTCCTTAATTTTATTAACCTTTGGTTTCAGTTCTCCAATTCCATTTGTAATTTAAAAATAACCTCTGTAGGGGCGCCTGGGTGGCGTAGTCGGTTAAGCGTCCGACTTCAGCCAGGTCACGATCTCGCGGTCCGTGAGTTCGAGCCCCGCGTCAGGCTCTGGGCTGATGGCTCGAGCCTGGAGCCTGTTTCCGATTCTGTGTCTCCCTCTCTCTCTGCCCCTCCCCCGTTCATGCTCTGTCTCTCTCTGTCCCAAAAATAAATAAAAAACGTTGAAAAAAAAATTAAAAAAAAATAACCTCTGTAGTTCTATCAGATTCGTTTTATAGATTTAAAACTTAGGTATATCAATGTTTCAGAATGAATACTTTCCTTTTATCATAATGAAATATCCTTCCAAGTCCTTTGCAAGACTAATCTTTTTACAAATGTGCTACCTTCTGGTATTAAGTTAGTTAACACTTGATTTACTTTTGTTTGCAACTGCCAATATATCTTTATCTGTTTATCATGGTTTTTTGAATATTTTCAATTACTTTTTGAGGTAATTGTAAATTTATGTATAGTTATAAGAAATAACACAGTAAGATCCCCTGTACCCTTCACCCAGTTTCCCTCAATGGTAACAATTTGCACAACTGTAGAAGAATATCACAAACAGGAAATTTACATTGATGCAATTTATTAATTTATTCAAAATTCACCAGTTTTACATATATCCAATTGTGTGTATTTAGTTCAATACACTATATCACAGGCTTGGATTGATATATCTACTATTATAGTCAAGATGCAGAACAGTTTTATTATCACAAGGATCCCCGAAGCTGTCCTTTCATAGCCACATCTATTACCCTCTCCCTACTCCACTGTTACCCTTAACCCCTGACAACTACTAACCAGCTCTCCATTTCTAGAATTCCTTCATTTCAAGTGTTTTCTCTTTTTTTGAATTAGAAAATTTCAGTTCAATTTGTTATAGTGTCAAATGGATTTACAAGTTCAATTTATTATAGTGTCAAATGGATTTACAAATATTGTACTTACCATTCTGCTAACACAATGTGAAAATTTAAGAGGGATATTTTTCTCCAGTAAAACTAGGGTTTCACAGTCTTTGATATGTGATGTTAAAGTTACACAGGCAGAACTGTATATATGTAACTTTTTAGGATTAACTTTTTTCACTCATCATAATTCTCTGAAGATTCATCCAGATTATTACATGTATCAATAAGTTTGTTACTATTCATTACTGAATAGTATCAGTTTGTTAAACCATTCACCCACCAAGGAACATCTGGGTTGCTTCTAATTTGGGGCTATTAAAAATAAAGTTATAATGGACATTGATGTACAAATTTTTGTGTAAACTTAGATTTACATTTCTATGACATAAATGCTTAGGAGTACAACTACTGGATCATATGGCAGTTGCATGTTTAGTTTGATAAGAAGCTGCCAAATTGTTTTCTAGAGTGGCTGAACCATTTTACATTCCTACTAGCAATATCTCAGTGATGAAGTTTCTCTCTGTATTACCACCAGTATTTCATGATATCACAGTTTTTTTTTAATTTTAACTGTACTTATAGATGTGCAGTGATATCTCATTGTGGTTTTAATTTGCATTTCCTGATTAGCCAATGATGTTTAACATCTTTTCAAGTGCTTATTTGCCATCTGTACAAACCTTTTGGTGAAATGCCTCTTCATGTCTTTTGTCCATTTTCTAGCTATACTTTTTAGTGTATTTGCTGTTTTGAGAGTTCTTTATATAGTCTTGATACTAGTCCTTTGTTAAATATGAGGTTGCAAATAATTTATCCCTGTCTGTAGCTTATATTTCATCTTCTGAACAAGGTCTTTTGCAGAGCAATAGTTTTACATTTTAATTAGGTTCTGCTAATTCATTTTCCCTTTGCTTGTGGTACCTACTCTAAGGCCTCTTTGCCCAGAGCTATATCCCAAAAACTCTCTCCTTTGTTTCAGGTTTTGTAGTTTTGCATTTTACATGGAGTTAATTTGTGTATAAGGTATAAATTTTAGTTTGAGGTTTTTATTATTGTTGTTGTTGCATATGTGTGTCCAATTGCTCCAACATCATCTGTTGAGAAGACATCCTTCCATTGAAATATTTTTGTACCTTTGTTAGGAATCAGGCATATTTGTATGAGTCTATTTCTGGGTTCTCTATTCTCCACAGATCTCTCTACCTATCACATTGTCTAGATTATTCTACCTATATATTAATCTTTAATATTGTTAATCAAATTGTTCCAGATCTGGCCATTGGGAGCTCTTTCAGTCAGCTCCTGTGTCCCTTTGACATATCCCCATAGGTTTTTTTTTTTTTTTTTTTAGCACTTTTTAACTTTTTGGTGGTACAAGGTATTACAGGCTCATCTTTGCATTCCCTGACCCATCCCCTCAATTAGCCATTTCTCTAAGGACTCTTGGTTTCTTTTATTAGAGTGGCATTAGAAGTGAAGATATGGGTGTTGGATGTGCTCATTTTTTTTTTGATGTTTATTTCTTTTTGAGAGAGCGTGCACAGGGGAGGGGCAGAGAAAGAGGGGTACAGAGGATCCGAAGTGGGCTCTGCACTGACAGCAGAGAGCATGATGCAAGGCTCAATTATGCCCTGAGCCACCCAGGCACCTCTGGATGTGCTCATTATTACTGGATTGTCATTGCTTCTAAGCCTTCTCAGCAGTTAGGGCTTAGAAGTATATGTGTATATGCTAACCTAAGTATACACACATATCTATAGTTAGTTCTATATTTACCCATCTCTATATTTAGCTAAACATGAGTTCATACTGATGTTTCCAACTCTGATATATAATCACATGCTTTATCCAAGCCTTCACTTCTTGCCTATTGGGATCACATTAAATCTGTGGATCAAAATGGAAAGAATTGACTTCTTAACAATATTGAGTCTTCCCATCTATAAACATGAAATATTTCCATTTATTCATCTCTTTGATTTCTTTTACCGGTGTTTTATAGTTTTCCACATATAAATCATATACATATTTTGTAAAATGTATATATTTTAAATTTTTGAGTGCTATTGAAAATGATTATTTTTTTTCAAATTTCTTGGTGTAATTGTTGCTAGTTGTATTTTGTGTTGACTTTTGTGTATTGACTTGTAAGCAGTGACTGCTGCTATACGTGATTAGTTCCAGGACTCTTTTTGTAGATTCTTTTGGTTTTCTACATAGACATTCATGTCATCTGTAAATAAGAACAGTTTTCTTCTTTTCCAGTCTACATAATTTTAATTTTTTTCTTATTTTATTTTACTATATAGGACTATCTAGGACTTCCTGTATGATTTTGAATATGAGTGGTGAGAGAAGACATCCTTGTCTTGTTCCCAATCATTGGGGAAAAGACTTCAGTCTTTTTCTGTTAAATATGATGTCAAATACTGGAGTTTTTAAAAATATACTTTTTATTAGCATGAGGAAATTTCCTCTATTCCTGGTTTTTGGAGTGTTATGTTTTGTCAAATGCCTTTTCTGCATCTATTAAAATAATCATATACTTTTTTTCTCAATCTATTAATTCATTACTGACTGACTTACAAATGCCAAACCTGCTTTGTGTTTCTGAAATGAATCCCACTTGGTTATGACACATTATCCTTTTGAAATTTAGCTGGATTTAATCACTAATCTGTTATTGTTGATATTTGTTTGCATCCCATGAAATATTGGTCTGTTGTGTTTTTCTTTAAATGTATTTATTTTTGGTATTATGGTGATACTTATAAGATATGTTGGAAAGTGTTCCCTCTTCTATTTTCTGGAATTGATTGTGAAAAATGAGTATTGTTTCTTTCTTAAATGTTTGGTAGAATTTACCAGTAAAACCATCTGAGATAAGAATGGTGATTTCTCTTTTTTAAAGGTTCTGGGGCGCCTGGGTGGCCCAGTTGGTTAAGCATCTGACTTCGCTCAGGTCATGATCTAGCAGTTCATGAGTTCAAGCCCTGCATTGGGCTCTGTGCTGATAGCTCAGACACTGGAGCCTGCTTCAGATTCTGTGTCTCCCTCTCTCTCTGCGCCTTCCCTGCTTACACTCTGTGTCTCTCTTTCTCAAAAATAAATAAACATTAAAAAATTTCTTTAAAGTTTTTTAAGTAGTAATTCAATATTTTAATAGATATAGGGTTTTTACAGTTATCTATTTCTCCTTAAGTGAGTTTTGGTAGTTTGTGTCTTTTAAAAGTGCTGCTGTGATAAAGTCTCATTCTTTTAGTAGGCCTGTGTCTCAAAAGTATGGTTTGCACACGTGTTTCTGTCTTTCCTTCGGGGATATGGCTTTTTTGTTTTGTTTTGTGTTTTGTTTTTGGGGGGTTTTGTTTTGTTTTGTTTTTGCCCTTGTTTCTGCTGTTTTCCTTGGCTCAATGGCTCCAATCTACTTCCATAGAGCCCTGGTTTCTATTGACTATGTTTTTCTCCCCCTTAGGTTAAAAAGGAAGACAGAAAGGCTGAAGAGGTTTAGAACAGAGAATTCCCTTCCCCCAGGTGGAATAAACTTCTAATTCACTCTGGTGAGTCTTTTTTTTTTTTCAACGTTTTTTTATTTATTTTTGGGACAGAGAGAGACAGAGCATGAACGGGGGAGGGGCAGAGAGAGAGAGAGAGAGAGAGAGAGAGAGAGACACAGAATCGGAAACAGGCTCCAGGCTCCGAGCCGTCAGCCCAGAGCCTGACGCGGGGCTCGAACTCACAGACCGCGAGATCGTGACCTGGCTGAAGTCGGACGCTTAACCGACTGCGCCACCCAGGCGCCCCTCTGGTGAGTCTTTCTGCTGGAAAGCAAGCTTATGTTATGGAGAAAAACCTGGGAGGTTTTCTTAATTAACTTTTTCCTTCTGCCTGCTACAGCTAAGGCTCCACACAGGAGAACATGATAGGGAACCTGGTAGGGTTCCTGAAAGAAAAGCTCATGAAAATGTGTGGAACCTTCTATGATTGCAGCCCCAGGGATTTTCTCACTCTCATGTTAGTTCACATTCAGCCTCCAGCAATTCATTAAATTTACTGGTGAATAAGTGGTCTTACTGCTTATAGCATCCAGATGCTTCTGTTCCAAGTAAGCGTATCTTACATGCTATTTATCTCAGAATGTGGCTTTCTCCTAGTGTGGTATTTTCTCCTATGACACCAGTTATCTGATGAGTCAAGGAAAATTACTGATTTTCAGTTTGTCCAGTTTTTTCTTACTGTAAGGATGGGAGTGATGTCTTCCAATCTCTTTATTTGTTAAGGTTAAAAACAGAAGTCATCCTCTCTATGGTTTCTGACTCTATAATTATATGCATAGTTTCATTCCTAATATCAATGATTTGTATTTTTATCCTCTTTTAAGAATTAATATTTAATTACATAGTTAAAACATAAATGACTTCTGAAAATTTACAATATTATATGATAATAATGTCCCAATTCACTACTTGCATCCATGCTAGTCCCAACTGCCTTTATTTGTAACTCTTTTGTTACATTTGTGCATACCCTCCTATGCATGTATTTATAGTTATATCTTAATAGAAAAAAATTAATATCATTTGCCACATAAAAGTAGATGTTAAACAATTATATTATTACAGAAATTTAGGCCTATAAATTATTTTTTTCCAATCCATTGTAATGCATTTAGATCCTACTCATTCTTTTTTTTTTAATTTAATTTTATTTTTTAACTTACTTCCAAGTTAGCATATAGTGCAAAAATGATTTCAAGAGTAGGTTCCTTAATGCCCCTTACCTATTTAGCCCATCCCCCCTCCCACAACCCCTCCAGTAACCCTCTGTTTGTTCTCCATATTTAAGAGTCTCTTATGTTTTGTCCTCCTCCCAGTTTTTATATTATTTTTGCTTCCCTTCCCTTGTGTTCATCTGTTCTGTGTCTTAAAGTCTTCATATGAATGAAGTCATATGATATTTGTCTTTCTCTGACTAGTGACTAATTTTGCTTAGCATAATACCCTCTAGTTCCACCCACGTAGTTGCAAATGGCAATATTTCACTTTTTTTGATTGCCAAGTGACACTCCATTGTATATATATATACCACATCTTCTTCAACCATTGATCCATCGATGGACATTTGGGCTCTTTCCATACTTTGGCTACTCATTCTTTTTGATGGATACATACTATTCTATTTTTGGAATAGACCATAGATGTATTCATTCCCTCTTTATGGATTTCTTGCTTCTTTCCAGATTTTTTAAATGACAAAAGATAGTGCAAATAATAATGGAAGAACCTCCTGGAAGCATGGGCAATACCTTGTTTTTGAACACAATTAAAGGATCTCTGTATGTGATGAAACAATCACTTGCCTAGTACCTTTACCTCAAGGTTGATAATTATGGAAAATACTCTTACATTTTAATCCAATATACCATTACTGAAATAATTACAATTACAGGATCTTTGTGGAAGTCTAATCTATTGTGGTTTTCTGAATATTTAAGCATCTTTCATTAAAATTTATTGCTGCATTGTAGGTAGGAGTATGAGTTCTACTGGGGAAATGGTCTGTGAATGGGTAAGGGTTCACATCAGAATTTTTAAAAATCCATCCAAATAAAAATAAAATGAGGCTTTTTATCAAGTACAAATGTTGTTTTCTACAACTTTTGTTGTTTCTTGGAAAGTGCCCTGAAGGTTTCTTTATGGATGCAAAAGTTTTCTAAATTATTTATTTGTTCAATGAAGAATTGAGAGATGGCTCTCCACATGGGAATAAGTTTTTGTATTTGGGACATATTATAAAATTGGGGCAAGTTAAACAAGTCTAAACTTTTCCTTTTCCTTTTAATCTGTGGAAATTTCATGATTTTAAGGCACTTTGCCATTTAATTATTATATATTTATAACACTCCCAAATGGGCAAGACCTCTTTGAAGATAACTATGAAAATTTTCTGAAGAACATAAGAGAAAATTTGTATAGTTATAAATTTTAAATGTATAGCTATAAATTATAAGTTAGTATAGTTGTATCTTGTATAGCTACAACTTAAACTTTCATTTAGTGTCATCTGAATACATTCTGAAATATTTTTAATCTAAACTTGACAAGGCTGTTCATTCATGTAGAGAAGGAAAGTTGCAAAGTTATTATGTATTTTTAAAAGAATATAAACTTGGACTTTCTTACAATATGGGTATTTGTTTATTCTTATTTTTGTGAAATATTTGCCTTGTGGAAGGCTTTCTAAAGGTTATAGCCCACAATAAGATATTTTACTGTTTAGCAAAAGATGATAAATATTGGTATCATTATCTGCTTATCTATCTATCCATAACATCTATCTAAATATCTATCCATGTATAAAGAAAATGGTGCCCCTATTGCCATAGAATATAAAATGAAACATATTTTGGAAGACTACCGGCAAATCTGCTTAAAAAGGAAGCAGTAATGGAGTAAGAGGACAGGACAATTCAATCTTTTTATCTTACAGATGTTTCTAGTATTTTCTGTATGTATTACTTTTGTAATCATAAAAATAACTGAAATTAAAATTTTTAAATATGGGGTTATATTCCTTTGAACTAATTTCCAAAGATTATTTAGACCCATACGAACAAGGGAAGATGTTTAAAAATTCTGTTTACCTCTCTAGAAGAACCATTTTTTAAATTTTTTTGATGCTTATTTATTTTTGAGAGAGAGAGAGAGACAGAGTGCAAGCAGCAGAGGGGCAGAGAGAAAGGGAGTCACAGAATCTAAAGCAGGCTCCAGGCTCCGAGGTGTCAGCACAGAGCCAGACACAGGGCTCAATCTTGTCAACTGCGAGATCATGACCTGAGCCAAAGTCGGACACTTAACTGACTGAGCCACCCAAGCACCCCTAGAAGAACCATTTTTAAACAGTATGTGAATATGTACTTGAATAAAATAAAAATTTGCAAGTATATAAACCTGAATTTTAACACTGACCATCTCTCTGTGATGGAATTTCTAATGATACAGTATATATTTCCATGATAGTTTTCAATATCTTATTTGACTATTTAGTAAGCAATTTTATAATCAGAAAAAAAAGTTGAAAATAGCATGTTTTTGTTAACACACACATGCACATATAGCCTTGTCTTTACATGAGGGTGAAAGTTTTCATGGGCTGGAGAGTACTTCCTATGTACCTGTTGTGACTACTTTCCTGACTGACTGGATTGTTTTCAATCCCTGGATATTTAAGTCACAAAGCTAACTTCAGTTAGGAGGTAATGCTTATCTGTATATCACCATTTTCTCTGGACAAAGAGAAAGAAAAATAGAAAGGGGGATAGAGATAAATTTTTATCAGTTTTTGAGGTGAAATTTATGTATAATAAACTGTACTAATTCAAAGTGTAGAGTTCACTGAGTTTTGGAAAACATATACCTCCATGTAACTACCACAAAATTTAAGATAGAGAAAATTTCCATCAACCCCAAAAGTTCCCTTTTGCCCCTATGCAGTCAATACTGCCTCTACCCACTTTAGGCAACCGGTGTTATGATTTCGGTTACTATAGACTAGTTTATATTTTCTAAAACTCTAAAAGAATTTCTAAAAGTGTGGAATTAGTGAGTCATATGGTAAATTTATGTTTACATTTTCTAATAAAAAGCTCAGGCATGCAACCACACCACTATATTTCATTCTTGGAAAACAGTAGCAGCTAGACAATGAGCCTGTATATCTGATTACTACTGATCCTTTTCTGAATTCAGTTTGGCTACACATTTAATTCTAGTCTAACCCAGACTTTCTCCTATGTATTGCATCTAGTACAAGATAACTGCTTGTTCCTATAGATTTCCTGATTATAGTCTCGTTTCTACATCCTTTGCCTAATGATAGAAGTTCCCACTGAGAAATGAACTGTATTTTCTCATCCATTGATTTTAAGATTATCCATTTCATTGCATTGGCCAATGAGATGTAAGTTGTGGTGGCACAATCAGAGATCTAAAAAAGCACTTTTGCATTTCAGCCTTAATACTTGCACTTTGGCATCACCATGAGAATATGCCAAGGCTAAGTTAATGGAATATAAAAGACAAATGCACCAGAGCCGGAAAATCCTAGGTTTCTGAAATGAGGACTGTCCAAATCAGCCAACAGCCAGACAACACACACATGCAAGTGAACCCAGCCATAATCAGGAAAACTGCCCAGTTGAATCCACACTAAAATGCTCACCTGCACACTCATATTCTAAATGGTTATTGATATGTCACTGAGGTCTGTTCGGTTTTTTTTAAAGCAGCATTATTATGACAATAGATAACTGATATGGAATGTAATGCTAAAATTCATACACCTTAAAAAATGATGCTAGGAGTTAGGTCTCTTAGGATAATGTGAAGCTAAGATTAAGAAAATGAATTTTAAATAAGAGTGATGAAGACATCCCAACCATATTACTACATTCTATACTCAGATTAATAAAGTCAGAGAAAAGAGATGTAGTATAAAACAGTTTATCCAGGGTTGCCTGGGTGGCTCAGTCAGTTAAGCGTCTGACCCTTGATTTCGGCTCAGGTCATGATTTCTCAGTTCATGAGTTTAAGCCGTGTGTTGGGCTCTGCACTGACACTGCAGAGTCTGCTCGGGATTCACTCTTTCTCCCTCTCCCTCTGCCCTTCCCCTGCCCTCTCTCTAAAAATAAATAAACTTAGGGGCGCCTGGGTGGCGCAGTCGGTTAAGCGTCCAACTTCAGCCAGGTCACGATCTCGCGGTCCGTGAGTTCGAGCCCCGCGTCAGGCTCTGGGCTGATGGCTCGGAGCCTGGAGCCTGTTTCCGATTCTGTGTCTCCCTCTCTCTCTGCCCCTCCCCCGTTCATGCTCTGTCTCTCTCTGTCCCAAAAATAAAAAATGTTGAAAAAAAAAAATTTAAAAATAAATAAACTTAAAAAAAAAAAACCAGCTTATCCAGTATATGAAATTAGTCACATGACTAGGAAGTTGTGAACCCAAAATGGGAACCCTGATTTTTCTGCAATCACAGCAGGTGAACATACTGTCTCTACCAGTCATTACTGCCTCAGGGACTAGAATCTGGTCTTGTAGAAGACGGGTAGGTCTTAACCATGCTCCATATTTTTCAGTAAGAAGCATTTTAAACATTAAACCTCTCTCTCACAATTTACCTCCAAAAAAGTAGAAAATACAACCATGTGTTCAGGGCAGAACTGTGGCCAGCATTGCTAGTTGGAAAGAAATTAGATCCTAGATCATCACCCAGCTATAGCCACCATGCCTGTATGCAGACCTTCTTGAGTGCACAGAAAGTTCCACCAACCTTGCCTAAGAACGTTCTCCAGCCTATGGAAAATTGCCCTCTCCTAAACGTGTGTGCGTGTGTGCATGCACAATAAAATGCAATGGGCTCTTTTCAGAACCATTTTACTTAAAAAAAACTGGTCAATAATAATTTTAAAAGATGCTAAAAATTAAGAAAATATACATCATCAATGGTCACATAATTAAGATAATATTTGGATCTATAAACTTCTAAATTTTAATTTTATAGAAAAATTGTTATTTTAAACTTAGTCTATTTTATAGATTCGTCATAATTTGAGTGTCATTTTTAAAGAATATATGTTCATCTTTTAAGCTTATAAGTTACAGTTGTTTTTCTGATTAAAAGATAATAAATTTTCAAGATATAAAAGCAGGGAAATGATAAAATGAGAATTTTAAATTGTCATGTCTTCTCATTCTTTAAAGCCTTCCCAAGACAACATTTTAAAAATATGTTGCACAAATTCTTGTATGCATTGTTTGTTTTATGTTTTGTGCCAATAGGAAAGAAAAAACTCTCTTTTTCTCTGTCTTTCAATCTCAACAAAGATACTGATACATTAGAAAAAAACCAGGGGGTGCCTGGGCGACTCAGATGATTAAGAGTCTGACTCTTGATTTCTTCTTTTTTTTTTTCATTCTTTTTAAATTTTTTTAAGTTTATTTATTTTGAGAGAGAGAGAGAGAGAGTGAACACAGGGTAGGGGCAGAAAGAGATAGGGAGAGAGACAGAGAGAGAGAGAGAGAGAGAGAGAGAGAGAATCCCAAGCAGGCTCCTTACCGTCAGCACAAAGCCCAACACAGAGCTCGAACCAAAAAACTGTGAAATCATGACCTGAGCTGAAATCAAGAGTCAGACGCTTAACCAACTGAGCCACCCAGGCACCCCCAGACTCAGACTCATGATTTCGGCTCAGGTCATGGTCTCATGGTTATGGGATTGAGTCATAAAATAACATAAACGTAAAATAGGATAACACAAAATTTACTTAAGTGTAAAATTAAATAATTTTAGATAAAAATTAGAAAGTTATGCAACTATTACCACAATTTATACATTCTATTCAATTTTAGAAATTTTGCAACACCTCAAAAAGATCCTCTGTGCCCATTTGCAGTCTATCCTTGCTTCCTATCCCAGACCCAGGCAAACATTAATTCACCTTCCATTTCTATGAATTTGCCTTTTCTGGACATTTCATATCATTTGAAACATACAATATATGGCCCTTTTCACTGGATTTTTTAACTTAGCAAAATGTGTTCAAAATTCATCCAAATTATAGCATGAATCTGTACTTCATTCTTTTTATATGGTCAAATAATATTTCACTGTAGAGATAGAACACATTTTATTTACCCATTCATCAACTGAGGGACATTTGTATTGTTAAATTTACTCCTAAGTATTTTATTTATATCACATTATTATATAGGGAACTCATGTATTCATTTTGTTTTTGGATTTTTCATTGCTAATATAAAAACAAACAGATTTTTATATGTTGATCTCAATATAAAAAACAACAGATTTTTGTATATTGATCTTATATCCTGCAATCTTGATGAACTCAACCCTGATGATTTTTTTGTGGATTATTTAGGATTTTTTATTCTTAAGACCATGTCTGCTGCAAATAGAAATAGGTTTGTTCTTTCCTTTTCAATATGCATGCCTTTTTCTTCTTTTCCTTGGCTAATTGCCTTGGCTAGGACTTCCAGTATATCTTTAAACAGAAATGGCAAGAGCAGGCATCCTTGTCTACTCTTGATCTTAAGACAAAAGCTTTCAGTCTTTCACCAATAAGTATGATGCTAACTGTAACTTGTTTCCAGTCTCTCATTTATCACTCTCCATTTTTGCTTTTTGTCCAGTATGGTGAAAACCATTGTTTCACTTTTTTTCTGATTATTTTTGTTCCTTCATAGGAATTTGCGGTAGTCTAAATTAGGGATCCCTAAATATGTCCACATCCTAACCCCCAGGATCTGTGAATATATTACCTTATATTGCAGAAAAGTCTTTACAGGTGTGATTGACTTAAGGATCTTGAACAGACAGATTATCCTGCAATATTTGTGTTGGCCCAATGTAATTATAAGTGTCCTTATAAGAGAGGAGATGTGAAGATGGAAATAGAGAGAGATTTGAAGATGCCACCCTGCTGCCTTGGAAGATAGAGGAAGGAGTCATAATCTAAGGAAGGAAATATATACAGCTCTAGAAGCTATAAAAACAAGTAAACAAATTCTTCCCTAGAGCCTCTGGAGGAGCATGGCCTTCCAACACCTTGGTTTCATCCTGATGAAATCTATTTCAGACTTCTGACCTCCCAAACTGTAAGATGATAAATGTGTGCTGTGGTAATGTGTTACTGCAACAATATTACATTAATACAGAAGGTAAATTTTGTCCCTGTTAATCTATCATATGTGGAAATAGAAGAGGCAGAACAATTCCCACCTCATTATATGAAGTCAGCATTACCTAGAAATCAAAGAAGAAAAGTCATGACATGAAACAGAAACTATAGCTCAATATGCCTTTTTAATTTAAATGTGTTTTTAGCAGATTAAACCACAATATAAAACAAGAATAATACACTATGATCAAGTAGAGTTCATCCTAGAAACAGAATTGTGGTTAACTTGCTTCTCTTCCTCCAGACACATGTCTCCAGGTGGCACTCATGAGCAGAGCCTAACAATGAACCAGGTAGCAGATTAGAAACAGGGTTAGCAGAGACCATGCTTCAGTGTCACAGAGCAGAGTCAGAAATGTAAAGCTGAAAGATTTAAATAGACATTATATCAACTGCTTACTGAAGCATAGCTAATATAAAGGAAACAACAATAAGTAGTTTAAATAATCTGCCTTTCTTTTGAAACATGGTCCATAAATAGAAAAAAAAAAACTATTACACCAACAAAATCACAATAAAAATTCAACCACAGAAACCAAAAGCTTTATTAAGGGGCTTGTACTTTATGCATAGATAATGGAGAGCCATTGGCAGATTTTGGTTATGTAATAAAAGTTTATAGCCATAATTTCCAAAATGGTGTTCAGGTAACTAGGGGATGTGTAAATGATCCACTAAAGTACAGGGAAAAATGTGTTCGAATTTCTATTATATTCATTGTATTTCACAATTCATTTGTTTCAAAATTTGGGTATTCATAACTTACCTTCCCCAAATTTCCTTAATATACAAAGATATAAATGAAAATACATCTTTCACAGCTACTGCAAAAATATTTCATGGAGAGTGGTGCATAGTCAAAAACAGTTTACAGACTTTGGCTTTATAGAGTCCAAGATCACAGAGCCCTCATACTATGGCGTGTCATCCAAGGACACAAAAACAAGGGAGGAAATGGAATAACTAGTGACTCAGCCTCTTCAGTCTGTTCTCTGCAGTGGCTGCCAGCCTCCTTTCAAAACAGGAGTAATCAGCCTTTACATTTGCAATCATATATTTAATAACTGTCCCCGCAACACCCTCACATATGCACACACTCATGGTGATGGGAGACACCCAAATTATCTTATTTTGATGCAAGTATCATACACTTTTTGCCTGTAAACATCCAATTTAAATATTTTTCCTCACAGGATAAGATAACATAGTTCAGGTGTCATAGAAACCAAAAAGTACATCATGTTTCTACGGTTGACATCAGTTTTCTATGGCAACTGGATAGTACAAGTTCATCTTCAGAGGCAAAATTTTAATCTCTACCTCAGATACTTGAGCCTCCCCATCCAATAAATGAATGAATAAATATTACAATAAACACCAGAAACATACTGTAGGGATATACATTGAAGGGAAAATATTTCTGTACAATGGTTTAGGGAATCAGGGAATCCATTTAAATAGAAAAGTTGACAAGTTTAGCTTTCCTGTTAGGCACACATCTGTGTTCCAGCCCCAGCTCAGCATACTCATACAAGATGTTTATAACATATGCTGGGTCTAAAGGGGATCTCAGAATCACCCAATCCTAATTCCACATGGCACCTAATGATGCCAGTTCTCAACGAGGGGGAGAATCCAAGCATATCTGAGACATTTTTGTATCCCTATAGTAAGTGCCTCAGGTATGAATCACATGGTAGAAGGGATCAGAACACTTCCATCTACCTGCAGCTAGAACCCTTACTCATAAACACACAGACAAGGGTTACTGGGAACTCCAAATACCAGAAGCTGGTTTTCAGACGTCCCTGCCAGCACATGCCTTTGCTGAAGATCTCTGCCTCTGTGGAATATGTACTGCATCTCAGTTATTGTAGAAATTAGATTGTCATATAAGTCATAAGATTAAATTCTCCATCCTCTGACATCCTAAATTATCTTTAGAGCCAGAGCCTAGAACCATAACCTTGTCACTCAAAATACCTGTATGTTTAAGGAAAAGAAATATTTACAGGATTTGTCTGTATTAAATTATGTCATGACAAATAAAAACTGATAAAATCAAACCTGCCACAAAAGGAGGAATAACAAAGTAAATGATGGTATATTCAGAAATTAAATTCTATGTATCTATTACATAGATGAGACCAATATAAATGTACTAACACAGAAAAATAGTAAAATAAAATCAGGTCACATCTGCTGTTGAAAACAGTATGGAGATTCCTCAAAAAGTCAAAAATAGAAATACTGTATGATCCAATAACTCCACTACTGGTTGGTATTTACCCAAAGAAAATCAAAACACTAATTTGAAAAGATATATGCACCTCTATGTTTATTGCAGCATTGTTTACAGTAGTCAAAATATTGAGGCAACCTAAGTCTCCATCAATAGACAAAAGGGTAAGGAAGATTTGGTATGTATATTGGAATGAAGAGCATGGAATATTATGCAGCCATAAAAAGGATGAGATCATGCCATTTGCAATGACATGGATGGACCTAGAGGATATTACACTAAGTGCGATAAGTCAGACTGAGAAATACCATGTAATTTCACTCATATGTGGAATACAAAAAAATAATAATAATAAGCAAATAAAAAGCAGAAGCAGACCTATAAATACAGAGGACAAACAGGGTTGCCAGAGGGGAGGTGGTGAGGAGGTGAGCAAAGTGGGTGAAAGGGAGTGGGAGGTACAGGCTTCCAGTTATGGAATGAATAAGTCATGACAATAAAAGATACAGCACAGGGAATATAGTCAGTGGTATTGTAATAGCATTGTATGGTGACAGATGGTAGTGATACTTATGGTGAGCACAGTATAACATATAGAAAAGTTGAATCACTATGTTGTACACCTGTAACTAATGTAATATTGTGTGTCAATTATACTCAAAATTTTTTTTAAAAAATCAGGTGAAAACGTGTGATGCATTATAAAACGCACATTGAAAAAGATGTTGTAGGTACACTTTCGAGGGAGTCAGCCCTAGCACATCACAGTCATGGTGCGGTGCGGTAGCGTGTGGTTCAGAAAGTATGGAAACTTCATTGATAACCTAAGACTCTTCACCAAGGGAGGAAGTGGTGGAATGGGTTACCCTCGTTTAGGTGGAGAAGGTTGAAAAGGTGGTGACGTCTGGGTTGTAGCCCATAGTTTTGTGGCTGGAGAAGGAGCAAATAGTCGTGTTAACGCACTGAAAGGTTCCAGAGGAAAAGACTGTGAAATTCCTGTACCTGTGGGTATTTCAGTAACTGATGAAAATGGTAAAATTATAGGAGAACTCAATAAAGAGAAGGACAGAATTTTGGTAGCTGAAGGAGGTCTTGGTGGTAAATTACTTACAAATTTCTTACCATTGAAAGGCCAGAAACGAGTCATTCACCTTGATCTAAAACTTATAGCTGATATAGGCCTAGTAGGATTCCCAAATGCAGGAAAATCCTCTTTGCTAAGTCAGGTTTCTCATGCAAAACCTGCAATCGCAGATTATGCATTTACAACATTAAAGCCTGAACTTGGAAAGATTGTGTATAATGATTTGAGAGAGATATCAGTAGCTGATCTTCCTGGTTTAATAGAAGGAGCGCATATGAACAAAGGAATGGGCCCCAAATTCCTCAAGCATATAGAAAGAACTAGACAACTACTTTTTGTTGTCAACATTTCTGGATTTCAGCTTTCTTCCCAAACTCAATACAGAACTGCCTTTGAAACCATAATACTTCTTACAAAAGAGTTGGAATTGTACAAAGAGGAACTTCAGACAAAACCTGCACTCCTGGCAGTTAATAAAATGGACTTGCCAGGTGCCCAAGATATGTTCCATGTACTGATGAATCAACTCCAGAATCCTAAAGATTTTTTGCATTTATTTAAGAAAAACATGATTCCAGAGAGGACTGTGGAGTTCCAACACATCATCCCCATCTCTGCAATTACGGGAGAAGGAATTGAAGAATTAAAGAACTATATAAGAAAATCTCTGGATGAACATGCCAATCAGGAAAATGGTGCATATCATAAGAAACAGTTCCTTAACTTACAGATTTCTAATACAATATCTTATAATGAGCCACCACCAAAGAATGGTGTTACTCGTCCCAGATAGATGTAATTTAAATCTATTAAAAATGATATCAAGGGAAAAAAAAAGAAAAAGATGTATGTTTCTTCTTAATACGCGATTACTGGTAAATGCACAGATAAAAGGACTCGAAGGGTAGGTATACACTAAACTGTTGAAATAGTTGCATATAAAGGTAGGAGAGTAGCACTATGGGAGGTTTAGTGAAATGAAACTTAAGAATTCCTTTAATATTAAATATTTCACGAAGAAAACCAACTGATGTTTAATGTATGTATATTACAGGCATACCTTACTTTATCGCATCTGACTCTTTTGCACTTCTCAGATACTGCAGTTTATACAAATTGAAGGTTTGTGGCAACCCTGCATCAAGCTAGTCTGTCATTTTTCCAGCAGCATTTGCTCACTTTGTGTCTCTGTCACATTTTGTTAATTCTCACAATATTTCAAACTTCTTCATAATTACCATATTTGTTATGGTGATCTGTGATCAGTGATTATGACTCACTGAAAGCTCAGATGATTAGCATTTTTAGCAATAAAGTATTTTTTAATTAAGCTATGCCCATTTTTTAGACATAATGCACACTTAGTAGACTACAGTATAGTATTAACTTTTATAAGCACCAAGACAACAAAAAATTCATTTGACTTGCTTTATTGTAATATTTACTTTATTACCGTGGCCTAGAGCTGAACCTGCAATATCTCTAAGGTATGCCTGTACTGATTTTAAAAACAACAGAAATTTATTTCTCACAGTTCTGGAGGTTGGGAAGTTCAAGATTATGGCACTAGTAGCTTTAGTGTCTGATGAGAGCCTGATTCCTCATTGACAGCCATCTTCTTAATGTAACCTCACATGGCAGAAGGGGTATGCCTGTCCTTTTAAAAGCATTATACAAAGACAGGAAAAGATAAATCTTGCATATGTGAAAGAAAGAACCAAATAAGTATAGCGATTTTAATATCAGACAAGATAAAATTCATGGTGAATAGATTTCCGTGGATTTACAGGACTATTTTAAAATATAAAAGGAACCACTCATAACAAACTTTTATGCACCCCAAAGCAAAAATTTTAATTTATAGATAGAATCTGCTAGAACTGCAACAAATTAAAAATGCATACATACAGTAGGAAACTTTAAAACACGACTCTTAAAAATGAAATGATTAATATATATGTTATGGAGAGCCAGAGAGTGGACTATTTGGGTTGAATTGTGTCCCCCCCAAGAAAGATAAAGTCTTAACCCATGGTACCTGAAGGTGTTAAAATAGGGTCTTTGCAAATATAATCAAATTAAGATGAAGTCATTAGAGTGGGCCCTAATCCAGTATGACTGGTGCCCTTATAAGAAGAGGAGATACAGATACAGAGATATATTTAGGAAGAATACCAAGTAACAATGAAGGCAGGCTTTATGCTGCCACAGGCCAAGGAATGCCTAGGGATACCAGAAGCCAGAAAAGGCCAGAAAAGATTTTTCTCTCTAGGCTTTAGAAGGAGCATGGCCCTACTAACACCACCTTGATTTCAGACTTCTAGCCTTGAGAACTTAGAGACCATGAATTTCTGGTTTTAAGCCACTCCATTTGTGGTTACAGCAGTCATAGGACACTAATACAATGCTCTTCATAAAGTTGAGAAAGTTCTATTTGAATTGTTCGGAATGTTTTATTTTTTTATGAATATAATTTATTGTCAAATTGGCTTACATACAACACCCAGTGCTCACTCATGCCATTTGCAGCAATGTGGATGGAACTGGAAGATATTATGCTGAGAGAAATAAGTCAGAGGACAGATATCATATGTTTTCACTCATATGTGGATCTTGTTTTATTTTTTATCATGTACAAGTGTTGAATTTTTTTGTTTTTATTCTGCATAAATTGATAGGATCATATAATTTTCATTTTTTAGCCTGTTAGCATGATGGGTTAAAATGACAGATTTTTACATATTGAACCAGACTTTCATCACTGAAATAAACCCCATTGTATGTAATTATTATTCTACATTGCTGAATTACATTTGCTGACATTTTATAAGGAATTTTCATCAATATTCATGATGGATATTGGTATATAGTTTTCTTTTTTATTCTGTGTTAAGCTTTTGTATCAGTCTAATATTAACTTCATAAAAAATTAGGAAGTGTTCTCTCCACTTCTATTTTGTGGAAAAGATTGTATATAATTTGTATTAATGTTTCATTAAACATTTAGCAGAATTCTTCAATGAAATTATCTTGGCCTGGAGATTTCTTATTTGAGAGGTTTTTAAAATAGAATTTATTGTGATAAGCACCAGGTGTTGTATGGAAGGAAGTGTTCAATCACTGTATTGTACCCCTGAAACTAATATTACACCGTATGTTAACTAAGGGAATTTAAATAAAAACTTTGTTTTTCCTTCTCCAAATTTTTATTTAAGTTCCAGTGTAATATGAGTTTCAGGTGTAGAATTCAGTGATTCATCACTTCCATACAATACCCAGTGCTCATCACAACAAGTGCACTCCTTAATACCCATCACCTATTTAGCCCCTCCCCTCCGCCCACCTCCCCTTTGGCAACCATTGGTTTGTTCTCTATAGTTAAAAGTCTGTTTCTTGGCTTGACTCCCTTTTTTTTAAACCTATGTTCATTTTTGTTTCTTAAATTCCACATATGAGTGAAATCATATTTTTGTCTTTCTCTGACTTATTTCGCCTAGCATAATACTTTCTAGTTCCATCCACATCATTGCAAATGGCAAGATTTCATTCTTTTTTATGGCTGAGTAATATTCCATTATATAATTCCATTACATTATATAATTCCTTTATACACACACACACACACACACACACACACACACATACACACACACACACAACTTCTTTATTCATCAGTTGGTGGACATTTCGGCTCTTTCCATAATTTAGCTATTATTGATAATGATGCTATAAATGTCAGGATGCATGTGTCCCTTCAATTCAGTATTTTTGTATCGTTTGGGTAAATACCTAGTAGTACAATTGCTGGATGGTAAGGTAATTCTATTTGTAACTTTTTGAGGAAACTCTATATTGTTTTCCAGAGTGGCTTCACTACTTTGCATTCCCACCAACAATGTAAGAGGGTTCCCCTTTTTCCACATCCTCTCCAACACCTATTGTCTCCTGTCTTGTTAATTTTAGCCATTCTGACTGGTATGAGGTAAAATCTCATTCTAGTTTTGTTTCGTATTTCCCTGTTGATGAGTGATGTTGAGCATTTTTTAATGTGTCTATATTAGCCATATTTCTTTTAGCTATATTTCTTTTTTAGAAGAATACCTATTCTTGTCTTCTGCCCATTTTTAACTGGATTATTTGGTTTTTGGGTGTTGATTTGATAAGTTCTTTATATATTTTATATACTCACCCTTTGTCAGATATTTCATTTGCAAATATCTTCTCCCATTCTATAGGCTGCCTTTTAGTTTTATTGACTGTTTCCTTCACTGTGCAGAAGCTTTTAATTTTGATGTAGTCCCAATAGTTTATTTTTGTTTTGTTTCCCTTACTTCAGGAGATATATCTAGAAAGAAGTTGCTATAGCCAGTGTCAAAGAGGTTACTGCCTGTATTATCCTCTAGGATTTTGATGGTTTCCTGTCCCACACTTAAGTTTTTCACCCATTTTGAATTGTGTATGGTGTAAGTGGTCCAGTTTCATTTTTTGCATGTTGCTGTCCAGTTTTCCCAACACCATTTATTAAGGAGACTGTCCTTTCCCATTGGATATTCTTTCCTCCTTTGTTGAATATTAGTTGACCATGTAGTTGTGGGATTATTTCTGGGTTTTCTGTTATGTTCTAATTGATCTATGTGGCCATTTTTGTGCTGGTACCACACTGTCTTGATCACTACAGCTCTGTAATATAACTTGAAGTCCGGAATTCTTATGCCTCCTTTTTCAAGATTGTTTTAACTATTTAGTGTCTTTTGTAGTTCCATACAAATTTTAGCATTGTTTGTTCTAGCTCTGTGAAAAATGCTGGTGGTATTTTGATAGGATTGCATTAAATGTGCAGATTGCTTTGGGTAGTATAGACATGTTAACAATTTTGTTCTTCCAGTTCATGAGCATGGAATATCTTTCCATTTCTTTGTGTCATCTTCAATCTCTTTCATACGTGTTTTACAGTTTTCAGAGTACAGATCTTTTATCTCTTTGGTTAGGTTTATTCCTAGATATCTTATGGGTTTGGGTACCATTTTAAATGGGATCACTTCCTTGATTTCTCTTTCTGCTGCTTCATTATTGGTGTATAGAAATGCAACAGATATCTGTATGTTGATTTTGTATCCTGTGACTTTACTGAATTCACGTATAGTTCTAGCAATTTTTTGGTAGTCTGTGGGTTTTGTATATAGAGTGTCATATCATCTGCAAATAGGGAAAGTTTGTCTTCTTCCTTGCAGGTTTGGCCTTTTATTTCTTTTTGATGTCTGATTGCTGAGGCTAGGACTTCCAGTACTATGTTAAAAAAACAGTGGTGAAAGTGGACATCCCTATCTTCTTCCTGACTGTAGAGGAAAGGCTCTCAGTTTTTCCCCATTGAGGATGATATTAGCTGTGGGTTTTCCATATATGGCTTTTATGATGTTTTGGTATGTTCCCTCTATCCCTACTTTGTTGAGGGTTTTTTATCAAGAATGGATGTTATACTTTGTCAAATGCTTTTTCTGTATCTATTGAAAGGATCATATGGTACTTATCCTTTCTTTTATTAATGTGGTGTATTAAATTTATTTGCAAATATTGAACCACCCTTTAAGCCCAGGAATAAATCCCACTTGATTGTGGTGAATGATTCTTTTAATGTACTGTTGGATTTGATTTGTTAGTATTTTATTGAGAATCTTAACATCCATGTAGTTCTCTTTTTAAGTGGAGTCTTTTTCTTGTTTTGGAATCAGGGTAATACTGGCCTCATAGAATGAATTTGGAAGTTTTCCTTCCATTTCAGTTTTTTGGAACAGGTGTTAACGCTTATTTAAATGTTTGGTATAATTCCCCTGTGAAGCCATCTGGCCCTGGACTTTTGTTTGTTGGGAGATTTTGGATTACTGATTCAATTTCCTTGCTGGCTCTGGGTCTGTTTAATTTTTCTATTTCTTCCTGTTTTAGTTTTGTATGTCTCTAGGAATTTATCCACTTTTCCAGTTTGTCTAACTCATTGGCATATAATTTTTCATAATATTCTCTTATAATTGTATGTATCTCTATGGCGTTGGTTGTTATGGCCCTGCTCTCAGTTGTGATTTTATTTGAGTTGTTTTTCTTTTCTTTTTGATAAGTCTGGCTAGGGGCTTATCAATCTTGTTAATTTTTTCAAAGCACTGGCTTCTGGTTTCATTAATCTGTTCTACTATTTTTTTTTAGCTTCTATATTGTTTATTTGCCCTAAACTTAAGTATTTCCTTTCTTCTGTTGGCTTTAGGCTTCACTTGTTCTTCTTCTAGCTCTTTCAGGTGTAAGGTTAGGTTATTTATTTGATATTTTTGTTGCCTCTTGATATACACCTGTATTGCTATATATTTCCCTCTTAGGACTGCTTTTGCTGCATCCCAAATGTTTTGACCATTATGTCTTCAAAAATATGAAATACTTCACAAATTTACATGTCATCCTTGCACAGGGGCCATGCTAATCTCTGTATCATTCCAATCTTAGTTTATGAGCTGCCAAGGAGAACACTAAATACAAACTTTTAAGAAAGAAAGAAAATTGACTTTGAGAATAGCTGTACATTCACATTAGAACTGAGAAGGTGGTGCAGAGTTCCCATATACCCCCTCACATGGTTTCTCCTATTATTAACTTCTGTTATTATGGTACATTCATTGTAATTAATAAACCAATATTATCACTTTATTATTTACTAAAGTATATACCTTATTCAAATTTCCTTGGATTTTACCTGATGTGTTTCTGCTTCCAGATCTCATCCAGGATACTTGTATTTATTTGTTATGTCTCCTAAGGACCCTCTTGGCTGTGAAAATGCCTCAGATTTTTGTTATTGGTGATGACCTTGACAGTTTTAAAGCATATAGGTCAAGTGTTTTGCAGAATACCCTTCTATTAGAATTTTTTATAATTTTTAAATCATGATTAAACTAGAATTATTGTTTTTCTTTTTTGAGGAATACAACAGATAAATTCGCATTTTCATCACTTTGTATCAAAGGTTAATATACTCTCAACATGACATCACTATTGCTACTGACATTGATCACTTAGCTGAAGTGGAATTTGTGAGATTTCTCCAATGGAAAGTTGGTTTTTGTCTCCATTCCCCTTGACATACTGTATTTGGGAAAAGAAATTCACTACACTCAGCAGCCTATACTTTAGGTGTAGGGATTTATGCTCTCCTTTTAGTGCAAAGTATCTATACAAATCACTTAGAAATTTTATACAAGAAAAATTGTGCTCTCTTTTAGTTCATTGAGCATCCTTATGACAGTTGTTTTAAATTTCTTTGTCTGGTAACTCATATATCTCCATTTCTTTAGTGTAAGTTTCTGGAAATTTATTTTGTTCCTTTAACTTGGCCATACTTCCCTGTTTCTTTGTATGTCTTCTTATTTTAAATTGGGACTTTCACATGTGAAAGTCTTTATAGTCTGGCTTTGTATAAGGAAGATCTTCACCAGTAAGCTGAGCTTGAGTTTTGGAGACCTCTCAAGCCTTTTCTGGGGATGCATCTTTTCTGGGCTTGTGTGCAAAATGTTATAGTTGAAGAGGTTTTCCTGTTTGTTTCTACTCAGCAATTTCCTCTGATGTCTGTTTGCAGTACTAAAGCCTTGCTGGTGTTGTACCAAGCTGTGGCACATGAGCTCTACCTAGTGTCTATCTTCAGTACTGTGGATTATTTGGTGTTAGACGTGATTTCCTTTGTTCTCAGCAGTCCCCAACCTGGTGCCAATTCTTGTCAGTGTTTTGATTCATGTAAGAGAACTCTAGTCCCTGATGCAACCCCCTGAAAAGTCAGAATGTTGGATGTATATTCCACTCTTCTCTTTCCCTCCCTGAGAAGAGGCCAGACGTTGGAAATGTTCTCATTATCACACTGTGCTGTACCAGAGGTGGGAGCTTTGGTGAGTAAATACCATCAATTTTCTGTCTTCAATGTAGTTCATCTTGGACATATACTTCATATGTCAGGAGCTTCTTAACTGGTTTTCATGAAAGCAATTGATCTGTGCAATGTTATGGTCATGTCTCCATGGGGTAAAGGGGATTTGGGGCTTTCTATTCTGCTATCTTGATGACAGTACTCCACTAACATTCCTTTTAGTACGGATGTGGAGATGTCTATTGGGATTTCACTGAATTTATAGATTATTTTGAGGAGAACCTATAACTTTATAAGTTTTTCCTCATGTCACCAATGAAGTGTTCATAGTTTATTCATAATACCTAAATGGCAGTAATCACAACCTTGAAAGTTATGAAATTTCTCTCTCATTTCTTAAAGAAATGGAAAAGTTTAGACTTTTCCCTTACATTCTAAATACAAATCTGTGAACAAATACAAGTAACTATTCCAATTAAAAATATTTTCACAATGAGAGTTCAATTTTGCCATCCTTTCATTAAAAATAAACCATTGCAGAGAATTTCAGTTCTGCCAAAGTAAAGTAGCCCTATTCCTCCCAGGACCTACCCATAAAAGAAAAAAATCTCTGGATATAACACACAAAAAAAAAGCGTAGAAAGACTCTGAAAGGAATTAAAAAGAAGGCATACTACAAAGGTACCTTTAGACTTGAAGAAGAACACATTAGTGAGTTCCCTGGGTGTCTTTGTTGCCTTTCCTCTATCCTGGACAGAACATTTCATAAGCCTTGAAAACAAACCCACCAAAAGGCAGATTCTAAAAAAGATTCCAAAAAAGCCTGTTCTCCTTAGTGAAAGAGTGACATAACAATAGAAAACCTTTTTGGCAATATCTACCATATTCCACCCAAACACCAATTGTAAAACAGTACCCCTCCCAGCATGGTTTCAGTAGGTCAGAACAGGAAGTTGATCTCTCATCCCATCCTGCCCTTGCCCCCACAGAAGTAGGCATCAGCACTCAAATTTCTACACCTGCCTCTGGCACTATAGGAGGGGCACAGCAGGAAGCTAATCTTCTCTTCCCCATCTTGCAGAAGGTGGCAGCGCCCTGATTCCCTGGCAATGGTAGTATCAGCAGGTTCCAGCAGCCATTTAAGCCTCCACCCCACACAGCATCAATGAGACTGAACAAAGTGATACAAGCTGGAGCCATTTAGCAATCCACTTTACTCCCAGCAGGAAATTGGGCCTTCACCCTTAATCCTGCAGTCTCATCCAGCATCAGCAAGACTACACAAGGGCAGGTAACAAGAGGTGGAGATAGTGTTCTGCCCATCTTTTGCCAGTATCAGTTTGGAAGTGTTCCCTCCTTTGCGGTATTTTAGAAGCATTTAAAAAGGATTGGAGGCTTGGTATTAATTATCAGTTTGGGAGAATACACCAGTGAAGCCATCTGGTCCTGGGATTTTCTTTGATTTTGATTATTGAATCAGTCGCCTTACTCATTATTGCTCTCTTCAAATTTTCTATTTATTCACGATTCACTCTTGACAGGTTGTGTGTTCCTATCCATCTCTAATAGTTTATCCAATTTGTTGGCATTTAATTATTCATAATAATCTCTCATCCTTTTTATTTCTGTGGCATCAGTTGTTATGTCCTCTTTTGCATTTCTGATATTATTTGGCTCATCTTTTTTTCTTAGTCAAGGGTTTGTCAATTTTGTTTATCTCTTCAAAAAACCAGTTCAGTATTGTTGATTTTTTTCTATTCTCTATTTCGTTTACTTCTTATCTTTATACTTCTGCTCTGATCTTTATTAGTTACTTCCTTCTGCTAACTTTTGGCTTACTTTGTTCTTCTTTTGCTAGTTTTTTGAAGTATGAATTTGTGTTACTTATTTGGGAGCTTTTCCTTTTTTTAGTAGGCATTTATCACTATAAAATTCCTCTTAATATTGTTTTTGCTGCATCCCACAAATTTTGCTGAGTGAAAAAGCAACTTACAAGATGTGAGATACTTGCATACCATATATCTGGTAAAAGCTTAATATCCAAAATATATAAGGAGGTCCTACAACTCACTAGCAAAACAAAAAAAATCCAGTAGTCCCCCCTTACCCACAGTTTAACTTTCCACAATTTTAGTTACCTGTAATCAACTGCTGTCCAGACGCAGATGATCCTTTGTCTGACACATTGTCAGAAGGTCAACAGTAGCCTAACACTACATCACAAGGCCTATACTGTTCACCTCACTTCATCTTGTCACAGAGGCATTTTGTCATCTCACCTCATCACAAGAAGATATTTTGAGAAAGGGAGAGAATACAGTCCCATAACATTTATTACAATATATTGTTATAATTGTTCTATTTTATTGTTAGTTGTTATTAATCTCTCACTGTGCTTAATTTATAAATTAAACTTAATAATAGTATGGATGTATAGGAAACGTATAGTATATATAGATTCAGTACTATTTGCAGTTTCATGTATCCACTGGAGGTCTTGGAATATATATCCTTACAGATAAGGCAGTACTATCTGTAGTTTCAGGTATCCACTGGGGGTCTTGGAATGTATATACTTACAGATAAGGGGAGACCACTATAACACAATTTAAAAATGGGAAAAGGGGGCTTCTGGGAAGATGGCAGCGTAGGAGGGGGCTGGGCTCACCACGTCCTGCAGATCACTGAGATTCCACCCACACCTGCCTAAATAACCCAGAAAATCGCCAGAAGACTAGCAGAACAGATTATCCGGAGCCAAGCGTAGACAAGAGGTCCATGGAAGAGGGTAGGAAGGGCGGAGAGGCATTGCGCGCTACACGGACTGGCAGGAGGGAGCCGGGGCAGAGGGGCAGCCCGCCGGCAAAGCAGAGCCCCCAAGTCTGCTTGCAAAAGTGGAGGGGCCGAACGGAGTGTGTTCGGACAGCAAGGAGGACTTAACATCTAGAAGGTTATAAGTTAACAGCTCTGCTCAGAGAGCGGGAGGGCTGGAGGACAACGGGAGGGAGAGGATGACAGAGCGCAGCTTGGCGGGGAACAAAGGTGCACGCCAGCGCCATCTCTCTCACCCATCCCCCAGCCAAAATCCCAAAGGGAACCAGTTCCTGCCAAGGAACTTGATGGCACCACGCAAGCACCCAACGCTGTGCTTCTGTGGATCCATCCCTCCGGTGGGTCTGACTCCCTCCTGGTGCTGCAGGGCCTCTCCAGAAGCGGATCTCCGAAGGAAAGTGAGCTGAGCCTGCCCCTCCTGCCCCTGTGCACCTTGCCGATCCACCCCAGCTAATAAGCCAGATCCCCAGCACCACAAGCCTCTCAGTGTGCAAGTAGCCCAGATGGGCCACACCACCCCACAGTGAATCCCGCCCCTAGGAGAGGGGAAGAGAAAGTACACACCAGTCTGACTGTGGCCCCAGTGGTGGGCTAGGGGCAGACATCAGGTCTGACTGCGACCCCGCCCACCAACACAAGTTATTCAAGACAGCACAGAAGTGCCCCACTGTTCCGCACCACTCCAGGGACTATCCAAAATGACGACACGGAAGAATTCCCCTCAAAAAAACCTCCAGCAAATAATGACAGCTAACAAACAGATCAAAAACAATTTAAACAATAAAACAGAAAGTGAATGTAGAATAATAGTCATAAAATTAATCGCTGGGCTTGAACAGTATAAAGGACAACAGAGAATCTATTGCTACAAAAATCAAGACACTAAGACACAGTCAGGAGGAGCTAAAAAATGCTACTAACGAGCTGCAAAATAAAATAGAGACGCCCACAGCTCGGATTGAAGAGGCAAAGGAGAGAATAGGTGAACTAGAAGATAAAGTTATGGAAAAAGAAGAAGCTGAGAAAAAGAGAGATTAAAAAATCCAGGAGTATGAGGGGAAAAATAGAGAACTAAGTGATGTACTAAAGAGAAATAATATACGCATAATTGGTATTCCAGAGGAGGAAGAGAGAGGGAAAGGTGCTGAAGGTGTACTTGAAGAAATAATAGCTGAGAACTTCCCGGATCTGGGGAAGGAAAAAGACATTGAAATCCAAGAGGCACAGAGAACTCCCTTCAGACATAACTTGAATCGATCTGCACGACATATCATAGTGAAACTGGCAAAATACAAGGATAAAGAGAAAATCCTGAAAACAGCTAGAGATAAACGTGATATAACATATAAAGGGAGACCTATAAGACTCATGACTGATCACTCTACCGAAACTTGGCAGGCCAGAAAAGAATGGCAGGAGATCTTCAATGTGATGAACAGAAAAAAAATATGCAGCCGAGAATCCTTTATCCAGCAAGTCTGTCATTTAGAATAGAAGGAGAGATAAAGGTCTTCCCAAACAAAAATTGAAGGAATTCGTCACCACTAAACCAGCCCTACAAGAGATCCTAAGGGGGATCCTGTGAGACAAAGTACCAGAGACACCGCTATAGCATGAAACCTACAGACATCACAATGACTCTAAACCCATATCTTTCTATAATAACACTGAACGTAAATGGACTAAATGCGCCAACCAAAAGACATAGGGTATCAGAATGGATAAAAAAACAAGACCCATCTATTTGCTGTCTACAAGTCTCATCTTAGACCTGAGGACACCTTCAGATTGAAAGTAAGGGGATGGAGAACTATCTATCATACTACTGGAAGTCAAAAGAAAGCTAGAGTAGCCATACTTATGTTAGACAAACTAGACTTTAAATTAAAGGCTGTAACAAGAGATGAAGAAGGGCATTATATAATAATTACAGGGTCTATCCATCAGGAAGAGCTAACAATTATAAATGTCTATGCGCCAAATACGGGAGCCCCCAAATATATAAAACAATTACTCACAAACATAAGCAACCTTATTGATAAGAATGTGGTAATTGCAGGGGACTTTAATACCCCACTCACAGCAATGGGTAGATCATCTAGACACAGGTCAATAAAGAAACAAGGGCCCTGAATGATACATTGGGTCAGATGGACTTGACACATATATTTAGAACTCTGCATCCCAAAGCAACAGAATATACTTTCTTCTCGAGTGCACATGGAACATTCTCCAAGATAGATCACATACTGGGTCACAAAACAGCCCTTCATAAGTATACAAGGATTGAGATCATATCATGCATACTTTCAGACCACAATGCTATAAAGCTTGAAATCAACCACAGGAAAAAGTCTGGAACACCTCCAAAAACATGGAAGTTAAGGAACACCCTACTGAGGAATGAATGGGTCAACCAGACAATTAGAGAAGAAATTAAAAAATATATGGAAAAAAACGAAAATGAAAATACAACAATCCAAACGCTTTGGGATGCAGCAAAGGCAGTCCTGAGAGGAAAATATATTGCAATCCAGGCCTAGCTCAAGAAACAAGAAAAATCCCAAATACAAAATCTAACAGCACACCTAAAGGACCTAGAAGCAGAGCAGCAAAGACACCCCAAACCCAGCAGAAGAAGAGAAATCATAAAGATCAGAGCAGAAATAAACAATATAGAATCTAAAAACAAAAACTGTAGAGCAGATCAATGAAACCAAGAGTTGGTTTTTTGAAAAAATAAACAAAATTGATAAACCTCTAGCCAGGCTTCTCAAAAAGAAAAGGGAGATGACCCAAATAGATAAAATCATGAATAAAAATGGAATTATTACAACCAATCCCTCAGAAATACAAGCAATTATCAGGGAATACTATGAAAAATTATATGCCAACAAACTGGACAACCTGGAAGAAATGGACAAATTCTTAAACACCCACACACTTCCAAAACTCAAACAGGAGGAAATAGAAAGCTTGAACAGACCCATAACCAGTGAAGAAATTGAATCAGTTATCAAAAACCTCCCAACAAATAAGAGTCCAAGACCAGATGGCTTCCCTGGGGAATTCTACCAGACATTTAAAGCAGAAATAATACCTATCCTTCTCAAACTATTCAAAAAAATAGAAAGGGGAGGAAAACTTCCAGACTCATTCTAGGAAGCCAGTATTACTTTGATTCCTAAACCAGAGACCCAGCAAAAAAAGAGAACTACAGGCCAATATCCCTGATGAATATGGATGCAAAAATTCTCAATAAGATACTAGCAAATCGAATTCAACAGCATATAAAAAGAATTATTCACCATGATCAAGTGGGATTCATTCCTGGGATGCAGGGCTGGTTCAACATTCACAAATCAATCACTGTGATACATCACATTAATAAAAGAAAATATAAGAGCCATATGATCCTGTCAATTGATGCAGAAAAAGCATTTGACAAAATTCAGCATCCTTTCTTAATAAAAACCTTCGAGAAAGTCGGGGTAGAAGGAACATACTTAAACATCATAAAAGCCATTTATGAAAAGCCTACAGCTAATATCATTCTCAATGGGGAAAAACTGAGAGCTTTCCCCCTTAGATCAGGAACATGACAGGGATGTCCACTCTCACCGCTGTTGTTTAACATAGTGTTGGAAGTGCTAGCATCAGCAATTAGACAACAAAAGAAATTGAAGGCATCAAAATTGGCAAAGATGAAGTTAAGCTTTCACTTTTTGCAGATGACATGATATTATACATGGAAAATCCGTTAGACTCCACCAAAAGTCTGCTAGAACTGATACATGAATTCAGCAAAGTCGCAGGATACAAATTCAATGTACAGAAATCAGTTGCATTCTTATACACTAATAATGAAGCAACAGAAAGACAAATAAAGAAACTGATCCCATTCACAACTGCACCAAGAAGCATAAAATATTTAGGAATAAATCTAACCAAAGATGTACAAAATCTGTATGCTGAAAACTATAGAAAGCTTATGAAGGAAATTGAAGAAGATATAAAGAAATGGAAAAACATTCTGTGCTCATGAGTTGGAAGAATAAATATTGTTAAAATGTCAATAATACCAAAGCTATCTACACATTCAATGCAATCCCAATCAAAATTGCACCAGCATTCTTCTCGAAGCTAGAACAAGCAATCCTAAAATTCATATGGAACCACAAAAGGCCCCGAATAGCCAAAGTAATTTTGAAGAAGAAGACCAAAGCAGGAGGCATCACAATCCCAGACTTTAGCCTCTACTACAAAGCTGTAATCATCAAGACAGCATGGTATTGGCACAAAAACAGACACAGAGACCAATGGAATAGAATAGAAACCCCAGAAGTAGACCCACAAACGTATGGCCAACTCATCTTTGACAAAGCAGGAAAGAGTATCCAATGGAAAAAAGACAGTCTCTTTAACAAATGGTGCTGGGAGAACTGGACAGCAACAGGCAGAAGAATGAAACTAGACCACTTTCTTACACCATTCACAAAAATTAGCTCAAAGTGGTTAAAGGACTTGAATGTGAGACAGGAAACCATCAAAACCCTAGAGGAGAAAGCAGGAAAAGACCTCTCTGACCTCAGTCGCAGCAATTTCTTATTTGACACATCCCCAAAGGCAAGGAAATTAAAAGCAAAAATGAACTATTGGGGCCTCATGAAGATAAAAAGCTTCTGCACAGCAAAGGAAACAATCAACAAAACTAAAAGGCAACCAACGGAATGGGAAAAGATATTTGCAAATGACATATTGGACAAAGGGCTAGTATCCAAAATCTATAAAGAGCTCACCAAACTCCACACCCAAAAAACAAATAACCCAGTGAAGAAATGGGCAGAAAACATGAATAGACACTTCTCTAAAGAAGACATCCGGATGGCCAACAGGCACATGAAAAGGTGCTCAACGTCGCTCTTCATCAGGGAAATACAAATCAAAACCACACTCAGATACCACCTCACGCCAGTCAGAGTGGCTAAAATGAACAAACCAGGAGACTATACATGCTGGAGAGGATGTGGAGAAATGGGAACCCTCTTGCACTGTTGGTGGGAATGCAAACTGGTGCAGCCACTCTGGAAAACAGTGTGGAGGTTCCTTAAAAAATTAAAAATAGACCTACCCTATGACCCAACAATAGCACTTCTAGAAATTTACCCAAGAGATACAGGAGTACTGATGCATAGGGGCACTTGTACCCCAATGTTTATAGCAGCACTCTCAACAATAGCCAAATTATGGAAAGAGCCTAAATGTCCATCAACTGATGAATGGATCAAGAAATTGTGGTTTATATACACAATGGAGTAGTACATGGCAATGAGAAAGAATGAAATATGGCCCTTTGTAGCAACGTGGATGGAACTGGAGAGTGTTATGCTAAGTGAAATAAGCCATACAGGGAAAGACAGATACCATATGTTTTAAATCTTATGTGGATCCTGAGAAACTTAACAGAAAACCATGGGGGAGGGTAAAGAAAAAAAAAAGAAAAAAAAAAGAGGTTAGAGTGGGAGAGAGAGCCAAAGCATAAGAGACTGTTAAAAACTGAGAACAAACTGAGGGTTGATGGGGGGTGGGAGGGAGGGGAGGATGGGTGTTGGGCATTGAAGAGGGCACCTTTTGGGATGAGCACTGGGTGTTGTATGGAAACTAATTTGACAATGAATTTCATATAATAAAAAAAAATAAAATAAAAATAGGAAAAGGATTTAAATAGACATCTCTTTAAGGAAGACATACAAATGGTCAACAGGTATGTGAAAAAATGCTCACCATCACTAATCAGGGAAATGCAAATCAAAACCACAGTTAAGTATCATCTTACTCCTGTTAGGATGACAATCTTAAAAAAAAGAGAGAGAGAGAGATAACAAGTGTTAGCAAGGAGGTAAAGAAATGAACCCTTGTACACTATTGGTGAGAATGTAAAATGATGCCACTATGTAAAACAGTATGAAGGTTTCTCAAGAAATTAAAAATAGAACTACCATATGGTCCAGAAATCCCACTTCTGTGTATTTATCTGAAGGAAATGAAATCAGGATTTCAAAGATATATCTGTTCTCACATGTTCATGGAAACATTGTTCACAATAGTCAAGAAATGGAAGCAGCATAAATGCTCATTTACAGAAGAATAGATCAAGAAAATATGATATATACATACATAAAATGAAATTCTATTCAGCCTTAAAAGAAAAGGAAGGAAATCCTACCATTTGGGACAATATAGATGGACCTGGGGGACATTATACTAGGTGAATAAGCCAATAACAGAAGGACAAATACTACATGATTCCACTTATATGAAGTATCTAAAATCATCAATTCATAGAAACAGAGTAAAATTGTTGTTCCCAGGGTCTGGGGCAAGGGGAAATGGGGTATTGCTGTTCAACAGGTGTAAAGTTTTAGTTAAACAAGATGAATAAGTTATAGAGATGTGCTGTACGACATTGTGCCTACAGTTAACAATACTGTACTTTGTACTTAGAGAATTTGATGAGGGTAGATATCATGTTGTGTTCTTACCACAATAAAAAACAGGACAGGAATTATTTGTTGTCAGTAATTACTTTAAATGTAAACAGATTAAGCTCTTAAATAAAAGGCTGAAATTAACAAGTGGGTTTTTAAAAAGCATGATTCAATTATATTCTGTTTACAAGAGACATACTATAGATATGTTTAAAGTAAAAGGATAGAAAAAAATTGTTCTGTGCAAATAGTAATCAAAAGAGAGCGGGGGTGGCTATACTAATATCAGACAAAAAAGACTTTAAAAGATGTCAAAAACAAGAAAAGGACACTATTTATTCATAAAAGTATCAGAGTGCTATAGCAATTAGAAACATATACCCACATCAAAAACAAAGCTCCAAAATATAGGAAGCAAAACAAAGTCCCAAAATATAGGAAGCTAAAATTGACAGAATTGAAGGGAGAAATAGTGAATTCTACAATAATAGTTGGGGGCTTCAGTATCCCACTTACAAAAATGCAAAGAACAGTTAGGTAGAAGATCAGAAGGGAAATAGAGGCCTTGAACAACACAATAAACCAATTATATTTAGTCAATATGCAGAGCACCCCATTCAACAACAATGTCAGAATACCCATTCTATGCACATGAAACATTCTCCAGGATAGACCATACATTAGGCCACATAACGATTAATATATTATAAAAGTGAAATTATGTTAAGTATTTTCTTCGAACACAATGGGAAAGAACTAGGAATCAATAACAGAAGGAAAACTGGGAAATTCCCAAATGCATACAAATTTTAAAATACTAAAAAAATAAATAATGGGTAAAAGGAAAAAGCACAATTGATATTAGAAAAAACATTAAAATGAATGCAAATGGAACACAACACACCAAGATTTATGAGGTACAGTGAAAGAAGTGCTCAACAGGAAATTTATGGCTATAAATGCCTATATTTAAAAACAAGAAAAATCTCAGGGCTCCTGGGTGTCTCAGTCAGTTAAGCCTCTGACTTCAGCTCAGGTTATGATCTTACAGTTTGTGGGTTCAAACCCCATGTCGGGCTCTGTGCTGACAGCTTGGAGCCTAGAGCCTGCTTCTGATTCTGTCTCTCTCTCTCTCTGTCTCTCTCTCTGCCGCTCTAGTGCTCATGCTCACTCTCTCTCCCTCCCTCAAAAATAAAAAAATAAACATTAAAAAAAAATTTTAAATAAGAAAAATCCCAAATCAATCACCTAACTTTATAGCTTAATGAGGTAGAAAATGAAGAGCAAGTAAACCCAAAGCTAGAAGAAAGAAAGAAATAATAAAAATTAGAGCAGAGATAAATGATAGATATATAAAAACAATAAAGGGAACCGACAGAACCAATAGATGGTTCTTTGAAAAGATAAATATAACAAGCCTTTATCTAAAGTGACAAAGACAAAAGAGAGGACTCAAATCATTAGAACTAGAAAATGTTATGGGCTGAATTGTGTCACACCAAAATTCATGTTTTAGTCCTAGCACATATTCGCTCAAAATGTAACTATATTTTGAGATACAACGTTTAAAGAGGTAATTCATTTGAGTGAAATCATTGGGGTGGGTCCTAATCCAATATAATTGGTGTCCTTGTAAGAAGGGGAAATTAGGGCACAGCTGCACATGTGCTAAAGACCATATGAAGACAAAAGGAGATGGCCATCTACAAGCCACGAAGAGAGGCCTCGGAATGAAATTAATCTTGCCAACATCCTGATCTTGTATTTCTAGCCTCCAGAAGAGTGAGGAAATAAGTTTCTATTGTTTAACCCACCTAGTCTGTGTTATGGCAGGCCTACCAAACTAATAAAGAGCATTACTACAAACCTTACAGAAATAAAAAGTATCATAATAGAATAGTATGAACAACTATATACCAACAAATTAGAAAAACTGGAGGAATAGACAAATATCTAAACAAACAAAAATTACCAGAACTGCTTCAAGAAGAAATATAAAATCTGAATAGTTCTATAACAAATAAAGAGATTGAATCCATAATCAAAAACCTCCCAACAAAAACCCAGGACAAGATGGGCTTCATTGTGAACTTCTACCAAACATTTAAAGAAGAGTTAATACATTCTCAAATTCTTCCAAAATGTCAAAGAGGAAGGAGTACAATCTAACATTCTATGAGGCCAGCATTACCCTATTACAAAAGCCAGATCAAAACATCACATTAAAAGAAAAATAGAGATCAATATCCTTTATAAATATAGATGCAAAAATCCTCAACAATATACTAGCAAACCAAATCCAGGAGCATATTAAGAGTTTTATACAAATGATCAAGTGGGATTAATCCCAGGAATAAATAGTGGTTCAACTTAAGAAAATAAATCAATGTAATATATCACAGTAACAAAAGGAAGGGGAAAAAATAGGATTGATTCAGTTAAAGTAGAAAAAGGACTTGGCAAAACCCAACACCATCCCATGGCAAAAGTGCTCAACAAGCTAGGAATAGAAGGCAAGTACCTCAACATGAAAGATGAAATTTATTATTAAAGAAACCCTACAACTAACATTATATTCATTGGTAAAAGAATGAAAGAGTTTCGGTTACAATAGGAACAACACAAGAACGATCACATTCACCACTTCTATTCAGCATTGTATAAGAAACTCTAGCCAGAGAAATTAGGCAATAAAAAGAAATAAGCAACTAAATTTAAAAGGAAGAATAAAATTTATCTCTATTATCTCAAATGATCTTATACATAGATTCTAAAGAGTCAACAAAAAGTATTAGAGCAGTAAACAAATTCAACAAAGTTTCAGGATATGAGATCAATACACAATTATCAGCTGTATTTCTATATATTAGCCAAGAACTATCCAAAAAGGAAATTGAGAATTTTCTCCAAAGAAGATATACACGTGGCCAGCAAGCACATAAAAAGATGCTCAATGTCATTAGTGATTAAGGAAATGAAAATCAAAACCATAATGAGTTATCATTTTATAACCACTAGGATGACTATAATCAAAAAATGGAAAATAATAAGTGTTGGACAGAATATATAGAATTTGGAATACTTGTATATTGCTGGTCAGAATGTAAAATGGTTTAGTGTCTATGGAAAAGAAGTTTGGTGTTCTTCAAAAAGCTAGATATAGAATTACCATGTGACACAGCGATTCCACTCCTGATTATACATCAAAAGAATTGAAAACAAGTATTCAAACAAAACTTGTACATAAATGTTCATGCAACACTATTTACAATAGCCAAAAGGTGGTTAACAGTTCAAATGTCCATTAAGGGTTTAATGACCTAACAGAGTACATCCATACTGTGGAGTGTTATTCAGACATAAAAAATAATGAAGTACTAATATTTGATACAACATGGGTGAGCCTCAAAAATAAGTGAAAGAAGCCAGACACAAAAGGCCACATATTAGGTTATTCCATTTATATGAAATACTATAACAGGTAAATCTGTAGTGACAGAAATCTGATCAGTGGTTGCCAGGGGCTGGAGGGGGAGGAAAATGTGTAGTGACTACTAATTTGTATGTGGTTTCCTTTTGAGATGATGAAAACACCTTGAAACTAGATAGAGGTAATGGTGGCACAAATTGTGGATGTACTAAATGCCACTGAACTGTATACTTTAAAATGATTAATTCTGGGGGCGCCTGGGTGGCTCAGTCGGTTGAACATCCGACTTCAGCTCAGGTCATGATCTCACGGTTCGTGAGTTCGAGCCCCACGTCAGGCTCTGGGCTGATGGCTCAGAGCCTGGGGCCTGCTTCCGATTCTGTGTCTCCCTCTCTCTTTGCCCCTCCCCCATTCATGCTCTGTCTCTCTCTGTCTCAAAAATAAATAAACATTAAAAAAATTTTTTTAAAAAATAAAATGATTAATTCTGTTATAAGAATTTCACTTCAATAAAAACAAAGAAAAGCAACCAATCAGATCAGGAACTTTATTAAGGAGTTCATATTAACAACTTTGAGATGAAATGGGAAACATTTAAAAATTTTAGTAAGTGGTGTGAGAATACAAAATTTGTACTTCAAAAGAGACAATATTAGAATTTTCAATTATGTTCACATTTCTTTATAATTTTCAAATTTCGTGTGCTTCATAATGTGAGAATATTATTTCTTTCTCTCTCTCTCTCTCTCTCTCTCTGTGTGTGTGTGTGTGTGTGTGTGTGTGTGTATTTCAGGGCCACATGATGAGAAATGTTTGGAGATTTTAATTTATAAACCTCAGAGACTACAAATGTACGAATGTCATCTGAAGACACAGAAAGTTAAGAATAATGAATGATGACTCAACCATTTCAGTCTCCACTCAGCAGGTTCTAAAAACCTGTCACAAAACTGGACTATGCAGACATCTTTTTTACCTGTTGAATTCTTTGTCCCCAAAACACACAGATGCATACACATACTCACAATATGTAAATACATATACACACAAAATAAAACCCAAAAGTTATGGTAGATACCAA
This sequence comes from Neofelis nebulosa, assembly GCF_028018385.1. Classification (NCBI taxonomy): domain Eukaryota; kingdom Metazoa; phylum Chordata; class Mammalia; order Carnivora; family Felidae; genus Neofelis; species Neofelis nebulosa. The sequence continues at coordinate 86,963,022 of NC_080800.1, forward strand.
AAAGGCCTGATATTGATATAGGTGTTCTAACCTTATTGCATTGAAATATACCGGCTAAATGTTCCTACTTCCAAGACACATTGGCATGTCCCATATGTCATCATAATGTTTTGTTGGATGTCAGCTGTCTATGACAATCTGAAAGTACTAATTCATCCCCAAAGACCAAAGCTTAATATGTACTTTAGCCATACAAATCCATCCCAATATAATGAATGAAAGAAAATATAAAATCTTAGAGATAATGCAAATCAGTCACCAATGAATATGCATAGGAGAGAGAGGAGGCATTTTAAACACTGGGATATGGAGTACATGATGGTTAACAGGTTGGTATTTTTAATGTGAGACAGAGATATCAAGTCCAGTCCTAATTTAGGAACACCTTACAGCCTGACGTAATACACTGCCAGACTGGAATGCATCTCAAATTCTACACAGCCTTCACCATTTACATGGCACAGATGACTCTGAAACTCAAAGATAGAATAAGAGCATGTATGAGACATGTCTAATGTCCTTAACTGAGTGCCTCAAGTTTGAATCCCTGCCTACAATGTTCTCGTTCCCTGAATCCACCCAACAACAAACACACACACAATTCTACTAAGGTTGGGTTACTTGACATTTCTGATACCAGATCCCAGTATACAGTGGGTCCTCTCAGTGTATAACCCTGCTCAGTATTTTGACTGCAAGGCAAAAAAAAAAAACCAAAAAACAAAAAACGCTGCAACTAAAGTTGACACAATTTTTAGTCACTGGGGTGCTTTCATTAGGGTCCTAAATTTATCCTCAGAGGTGTAACCTTACAAAACACATCAATTGCTCACATATGTTTCACAATGCTAAAACTGAATGAAGGAATGAATGAGTTATGACAGAAAATGTCAAAATGTGCATGCAATAGTTTCTTGTAGCTGCTATAACAAATTACCACAAACTTGGTGGCTTAAAACAACAGCAATTTTTCTGCCAGGGTTCTGTAGGCCAGAAGTCCAAAATAAAGGTGTCTAGGGCTATTTTCTCCAAAGTCTCAAGGGGAGAATTCTCCCTTGTTTCTTAAAGCTTCTGGTGGCACCAGGAATTACTTGGCTTGTGGCTGCCTAACTTCAGTCTCTGCTTCCATTTTCACAAGGCCTTCTCCTCTTATGTCTCTCATAAGGACATCATTGGATTTAAGACCCATATAGGTAATCCAGGATGATCTCTTCTCAAGACCGTCAACTTAATTATGTTTGTAAAGACCTCCTTTTTTCTAAATAAGGTAACATTCACAGGATACAAGTATTAAAGTATGAATACATCTTTGGGGGGCTACCACTGAACTCACTACAATGCATATAGAAATTAATCTAATGAGAAAGTCAAACCTGAGCAATATGTGGGAATCAGATTTTCTTGTCATATAGAAAGTGGAGAGAAAGGGAGAATGAGAGAAATAAAGAGAGAAAGAAAGAAAGAAAAAGGGAGAGAGGGAGGGAGGGAGAGAGAAGAAGGGAGGGAGGAGGGAGGAGGAGCTATTCTTCTCTGGTCATAGCAGTCTCTAGGTCTGTCATAAGGCCAGGTAGGTTTGTACAAGTTGAATGTCCAAGGACTCTTGGCCACTTTGGAATAATATAAGGAGCAGAGAACAAAGAATGAGTCCCCCGGGGTTCAGAGAAAGGCAATCCAGACACTCAAGCACTGACATAGCCAACTTTTCGTGGCAATCAGAAATTACTAATTCTTCCTCGGTGGCAGTTGGAAAATAATCCCCCCTTTAGTATAGATCGTATGCAGAAAAGCCTGACCTTTACCACTTCCAAATATCTAGGCCAGTGTATATGAAAATTGTTGTGAGAGATTCCCTTAAGAGAAACACCCATAGTGCCCTGTGTAATAGGGACCAAGGGAGATAAGATCTTGTATGTCTCAATGAGGAAAGTGAATTCCACATGAAATGCTGAAACTTACACTTTGACAATGGATAATGATGCTCAGAGATTATGGTAAATTTTTAAAAAATTTTTTTAATGTTTATTTTTGACAGAGAGAGAGAGACAGAGTGCAAGTGGGGGAGGGGCAGAGAGAGAAGGAGACATAGAATCCAAAGCAGGCTCCAGGCTCTAAGCTGTCAGCACAGAGCCCGACATGGGTCTCGAACTCACAAACCGTGAGATCATGACCTGAGCTGAAGTCGGATGCTTAACCCACTGAGCCACCCAGGCGCCCCTATGGTAAAATTTTTTTTTAATAAAATTAAGTAGAGTTGATGAAAACTATAAATTTTTCATCAGAGTATTCAAGTAAAAGCATTTTCTGTCATGTATGGTTTTTCTGGCTAGACAGACAGAATTGAGTTTTTGTGGTGAAGTCCAGGAAACGGCCCTTAACTGTGCTAAGGGCTAATTCATGAGATGTGTTTCAAAATATTAATTCTCCCATCCAAGTACCAACCAGGCCCAACCCTGCTTAGCTTCTGAGATCAGATGAGATCGGGCGCGTTCAGGGTAGTATGGCCATAGACATTTGGATGTAAATTTTTAAAAATACAAAATAAATTTAAAAATAAATAAGTAAATAAATTTCAGAACTAAAAAAAATATTAATTCTCTTCAAAAGTTAGAAAATACAAATCAGTATCCCAGCTATACTTGCAGAATTGATGTCAAGGTTGTAAAAAAGCAGACCTGAATCACCTGCCAACTATAGGTTCTGTGTGTATACAAATTTCCCATGTGAACAGAAAGATTCACCTTCCATAGATAAAGAAAAAGGGAATGGGGGTGTAACATATGGGATTACTTTATTTTCTAATGACATTGTTTCTTTCTTCTAGAAATTAGATCATTCATGTTATTCTGCAATTTGCTATTTTCATACAACTTGACATCATTGTATGTAATTTCTTCAGGTTCCACCTCATTATTTTATTTATTTTTTTAAAGTAGTACACATTGGGGCGCCTGGGTGGCGCAGTCGGTTAAGCGTCCGACTTCAGCCAGGTCACGATCTCGCGGTCCGTGAGTTCGAGCCCCGCGTCAGGCTCTGGGCTGATGGCTCGGAGCCTGGAGCCTGTTTCCGATTCTGTGTCTCCCTCTCTCTCTGCCCCTCCCCCGTTCATGCTCTGTCTCTCTCTGTCCCAAAAATAAATTAAAAATGTTGAAAAAAAAATTTAAAAAAAATAAAATAAAATAAAGTAGTACACATAATAATTTCACCACTTTATTTTTTAAAATATAATTTATTGTCAAATTGGTTTCCATACAACACCCAGTGCTCATCCCAAGTGCCCTCCTCAGTGCCCATCACCCACTTTCCCCTCTCCCACCTCATTATTTTAAACAGCTGCATTACTATTCCATTATTTGTACATATGTATCATGCCACATAATAATTCATTACCTCTTTTAAAAATTTTAATAACTTCTCTCTCTCCTCTGAGCTTGTATATAACTACAGATAAGTGCTACCTGCTTATAGGAGCCAGCACTGTGGTGTGAGATGGAAAGAGAAAAATACTCAAAGCAATCAAGCAGCTAGTGACATTAAGTGCATATTTAACAGCCTCCAGATCCGTGGAAAATTCCATCCTTACCTAAAGACACATTCATGTGTGCATGGGGTGGGAAGGGGAGATCATGATGTAAGAAAATGAGATATGCCATATTCACCTCAATTTATCTGGTTATAAAAATGGTAACTGAATTTTTTTTTTAATTTCTTAATGTTTCTTTTTGAAAGAGAGAAACACAGAGCGCGAACAGGGGAGGGAAAGAGAGAGAGGGAGACACAGAATCGGAAGCAGGCTCCAGGCTCTGAGCTGTCAGCACAGAGCCTGATGTGGGGCTCGAACCCATGAACTGTGAAATCATAACCTGAGCCTAAGTCGGAGGCTTAACTGACTAAGCCACCCAGGCACCCCAAGGTAACTGAAAAATTTTAAAAGATGATAAAAATTATAGGTAAGACAAATACTCAGACATTTTGTGTTAACACTTAGGTTTATATACTTAAAATTTTTACTGTCTTCATACATACATATTTGAATGAACTATTTGCAAAGGCTTTCCCTTTTAAACTCAAAAATGGATTTTTCTCATTTTCCCTTTTAAACTCAAAAATGGATTTTTTACATTGACATCCATTTAAATGGCAGAATAAGAACTGCAGGTGCCTTTTCCTTCCCAGAAATACCTAATAACCTGGCAAAAACTGTCAAAATCAACCTTTTTAAAACTCTATAAGATAGTCAAATATTAAACAGCAAACAAACATTTAACTAGAAGAAAGGCCACTGAAACACAGCACTCAAGGAAATCTCTGTCAAACCACTAGCTTAGTTTAGAACTAAAGTAACAAGAGTCTTCAGAGACAATACAAGGCAAAGTACAGTCTTTATAGAAAATCACTCAGAAGAAACACTAATAGTGAACAAATAAAACCCACAAGAAGCAACAACAATCTTGAGGAGGATGAAGCATCTGAATTCCAAAGTTAACACATCATAATACTTAAAATTACTAGTTTTCAACAAAAAAAAATTATGAGATGTACAATGAAACAAGAAGTATAGCCCAATCACAGGAGAAAAAAAAATAAATTAGTTAACAGAAATTTTCTGTGCAGAGGTACAGACATTGGACTCACTAGAGCTAAGACTTACTATAAAAATCAGCTGTCTTTGGGGCGCCTGGGTGGCGCAGTCGGTTAAGCGTCCGACTTCAGCCAGGTCACGATCTCGCGGTCCGTGAGTTCGAGCCCCGCGTCGGGCTCTGGGCTGATGGCTCGGAGCCTGGAGCCTGTTTCCGATTCTGTGTCTCCCTCTCTCTCTGCCCCTCCCCCGCTCATGCTCTGTCTCTCTCTGTCCCAAAAATAAATAATAAAAAAAAAAAATCAGCTGTCTTAAATATGCTCAAAGAGCTAAGGGAAAACATTGGCAAATGCATAAAGGAAACTAAGAGAATGAAGTCTTACAAAATAGAGAATATTAATAAAGAGATGGAAATTATAAAATGGAACAAAATAAAATTTCTGGAGCTCAAAGGTACAAAAAAAATGAAAAGTTCATGAGAGAGGTTCAACATCAGATTTGAGCAGGCAGAAGAAATATCAGCAAATTTGAATAGGTCAGTTGAGATTAAGTTTGAAGAGCAGAAAGAAATTAAAAGGATAAAAATGAACAGAACCTAAGAGATTTGCGTGACATCATCAAGTGGACCAACATATTTATAAATGGGGGCCTCAGAAGGGATAGAAATAAGAGCAGAAAGAGTATCTGAAAATATAAAGACTGAAAACTTCTCAACTTTGAAAAAAAGGCACAAATCTACACATCCAGGAAACTTCATATACCTCTAAGCAGGATACATTCAATGAGATCTACATAAAGACACATTCAGTCAACCTGTCAAAAGACAAATGCAAAAACATGAAAGCAGCAATAGAGAAGGAATGTTCACAGGGGATCCTCAATAAAATTAATAGCCGATTTATTTATTTTTTTTTTCAGAGAGAGCATGAGCAGGGGAGGGGCAGAGAGAGAGTCCCAAGAAGGCTCTGCACTGTCAGCAAGAATCCAATGCAGGGCTTGGATCTCACAAACCATGAGATCTTGACCTGAGCCAAAATCGAGATACGCTTAACCAACTGAGCCACCCAGGTACCACAGTAACCAATATTTCATCAGAAACCATGGAAGGCAAAAGGCAGTGGATAACATATTTTAAGTGCTGAAATTAAAAACAAAAAATTGTTTCCCAAGTACACTATAACCAGCAAAATTATCCTTTGAAAATTAAATACAAATTAGAACATTCCCAGATTAAAAACAAAAAAAAGCTGAGGAAGCTCCTTGCTAGTGCATCTTCTCTACAAGAAATGCTAAAGAGTCTTTCAGATAGAAATGAAAGGACAGCAGACATGAATTCAGTTCCATACAAAGAAATAAACACTAGAAAATGTAACAACATAAGCAAATATAAAAGCCAGTATTATTATATTTTTGGTTTATAACTCATCTATTTTTCCTATATGATTTAAAAAACAAATGCATTTAAAATTATAAACTATTAATGGGCACACAATATAGAAAAATGCAATTTCTGAAAATAACATAAAGAAGGAGTGACAGCAATGTGTAGAAGGAGATATTTTTTAATGCTTTTAAAGCAAAGTTGATATTCATTCAACTAGTTTGTTATTAGTTTAAAATGTCCACTGTAATCCCCAAAGTAACCACTAAAAAATAACTTAAAAATAAAGAAAATAAGTGAGAAAAGAATTAAAGTGATATACTATAATCAGTTAAACACAAATGAAGATAGAAATGAAGGAATTAAGGAATAAAATAAGTATGACATATAAAAAACAAATAGAACAATGTCAAAAGTAGTTCATTCATTATCAATAATGACTTTAAGCGTAAAAGGATTAAATTCTAAGTTAAAAGTCAGAAATTGGCACAATGAATAAATAACATGCTCCCACTGTGTACTGTTTATAAGACTTACTTTGTATCCAAAGATGCAAATAAGTTGAAAGTAAAAGAATGGAAGAAGATACTCCATGCAAATAGTAACCAAAAAAGAGCTGAGACGGCTATATTAATATCAGACAAAAGGGAATTTAAGTCAGTATTATTACAAGAGACAAAGAAGGACATTATATATGGATAAAAAGTTCAATCCATCAAGGATATATAATGATTATAAACATATACAGGCAAACTTCATTTTATCGCACTTTATTGTGCTTTGCAGATTGGCACCTTTTTTTACAAATTGAAGGTTTGTGGCAACTGCATTGAGCAAGTCTGTTGGCACCATTTTTCTAACAACATTTTCTCACTTTCTGTCTGTAAATCATATTTTGGTTATTCTCATAATATTTCAAATTTTTAATTATTATATTTGTTATGGTGATCTATGACCAGTGACCTTTGAGGTTACTCTTGTAATTGTTTTGGGGCACCACAAACTGCAACCATATAAGACAGTGAACTTAATCACCAACTGTTGTGTATGTTCTGACTGCTCCACTGACTGTTCCTTCATCTCTCTCTTTTCCCTTGGGCCTCCCTATTCCTTGAGACACAAAAATATTGAAATTAGGCCACTTAATAACCCTACAAGGGCCTCTAAGTGTTCAAGTGAAAGGAAGAGTCACATGTCTCTCACTTTAAATCAAAAGCTAAAAATTATTAAGCTTAGTGAGGAAGGCATGACAAAAGCTGAGATAGGCCGAAACCTGGGCCTCTTGCACCAAAGAAGTGCATTTGTGAATGCAAAGGAAAAGTTCTTTAAGGAAATTAAAAGTGCTATTCCAGTGAATACATGAGTGATAAGAAAGCAAAACACCCTTATTGCTGATATGGAGAAGGTTTTAGTCGTCTAGATAGACAAACCAGCTACAAAACTCTCTTAAGTCAAAGCCTAATCTAGAGCAGAGCCCTATGTCTCTTCAATTCTGTGAAGGCTGAGAGAGGTGAGGAACCTGCTGAAGAAGAGTTAGAAGCTATCAGAGAGAGGTTGGTTCATGAGGTTTAAAGACAGAAACCATCTCTAGAAGATGTAAAAGTGCAAGGTGAAACAAGTGCTGATGTAGAAGCTGAAGCAAGTTGTCCAGAAGATCTAACTAAGATAATTAATGAAGGTGGCTACATTAAACAACAGATTTTCTTTCTTTTAATTTTTTTAACATTTATTTATTATTGAGAGAAAGAGAGCATGAGCATAGAAGGGGCAGAGAGAGGGAGAGACACAGAATCCGAAGCAGGCTCCAGGTTCCGAGCTGTCAGCACAGAGCCTGCCATGGGGCTCGAACCCACGCACCGCAAGATCATGACCTGAGCCGAGTTGGATGCTCAACCAACTGAGCCACCCAGGCGCCCCTAAACAACAGATTTTCAATGTAAATGAGATGATCTTCTTTTGGAAGAAGATGCCATCTAGGACTTTCATAGCTAGAGGGGAAAAGTCAATGCCTGGCTTCAAAGCTTCAAAGGGCAGGGTCACACTCTTGTTAGGGGCCAGTGCAGCTGGTGACTTCAAGTTGAAGCCAATGCTCATTTACCATTCCAAAAATCCTGGGATCCTTAAGAATCATGCTAAATATACTGTGCTTGTGCTGTATAAATGGAATAACAAAGCCTGGATGACATTTCATCTATTTACAACATGATTTACTGAATATTTAAAGCTCACTGTTGGGACCTAATGCTCAGAGAAAAAAAAGTGTTGTGTTGGTTTTTTTTCATAATATTACTGCTCATTGACAATGCATCTGGTCATCCCAGAGCCTTGATGGAGATGTAAAAGATTAATGTTGTTTTCGTGCCTGCTAATACAATATCCATTCCATAGCCCATGGATAATTTTGTCTAGTCTTTGCTTAAACACTTAGCAGTGGCAGTTAGCTCACAGTGTAAAACTGTCATTTCCATTTCTAGAGAAGCCCTAACAGTGCCTTGTGTTGAATACATGTACACTCTAAATTCCTACTCCTAATTCATATTTCTGCTTTTGTGGTCACACAATATAAAGAAATACTGCCAGATATTAAAAAGATACTTCTGATTTTTGGGAAAATTTGCATTGTTTAACTTCTACCATATTGGAGCCTTCTGAAGAGTGGCACCTGCAAGGATGATGACATCCCCCCACAGGCAGGAGCTACCCAGGTTTAGGAGGGCCCTGCTTTGGTCCAATCTCACCACTCCATCCCCAATTACACATAGTTTTTTTAAAAAGCCCCACTAAGTACATGTAATCACTGAGCAATATTCCCCACTCCCACTTCCAAATATAGTTCCTCTGCTCCAGACCACAGTTTTATCATTGACTGTCACTCATCTTTCCTATGTTTCATCTGTCACCAAGCAGTTGGAAGTCCCTGTGCTAAACCCATCAGAGGCCTAATGTTTACAGTTTCATGATTAGTTTACCATGTCTGCAAGCCCTTATTACAGGTGCACAGTTGGAATAACCCAGCCACTACCCATGTGACCCACTAGTGACCTCTAAATCTGGCACCACCCCAAATACCATTCAATTGTCCAATACCAACTCACCATAACATGGAATTAAGACATGAGGTTTAAAAAAAGTTGCCACCCCACTCTAAAATAAAGTTGCTGCTACAAGCTCATGTTAGTGGGCATGAGAATACTTTATCCAAGTTACTAAGCCTACCAGCCATATACATAGATGAGAGAATGTTCCAGAAAAACTAAGGTACAGAGGAAGTGTCATGCAGATAAAAGTCACTGGGTAGCTGACTTCCCAGAGATTCAGAAAAACTTCTCTAGAGGAGTTATCAAAGTCACCCCTACACCAATCAACCTGGAGTGGACACCAACTCACTTTGACCTCACTGAATGGTAGAAAATGTCTGTGATTATCTCTGTTGCAGCATTATTAAGATGTCATATGCCATTTTTCTGTTTGCATAACTGCTCCCAGAATAAAGGAACAGTCAGTGAAATCAGAAGTGGCTCTACGTAGAGAGAAATAATGTTCGCATCCAATCAACCCTTCACTCTTACCACTCTTCTCCCATCATTATTATTATTATTATTATTATTATTATTATTATTTAAATAAAACCTTTCCAACCAACGGAATGGGAAAAGATATTTGCAAATGACATATCGGACAAAGGGCTAGTATCCAAAATCTATAAAGAGCTCACCAAACTCCAAACCCGAAAAACAAATAACCCAGTGAAGAAATGGGCAGAAAACATGAATAGACACTTCTCTAAAGAAGACATCCGGATGGCCAACAGGCACATGAAAAGATGCTCAACGTCGCTCCTCATCAGGGAAATACAAATCAAAACCACACTCAGATATCACCTCATGCCAGTCAGAGTGGCCAAAATGAACAAATCAGGAGACTATAGATGCTGGAGAGGATGTGGAGAAACGGGAACCCTCTTGCACTGTTGGTGGGAATGCAAATTGGTGCAGCCGCTCTGGAAAGCAGTGTGGAGGTTCCTCAGAAAATTAAAAATAGACCTACCCTATGACCCAGCAATAGCACTGCTAGGAATTTACCCAAGGGATACAGGAGTACTGATGCATAGGGGCACTTGTACCCCAATGTTTATAGCAGCACTCTCAACAATAGCCAAATTATGGAAAGAGCCTAAATGTCCATCAACTGATGAATGGATCAAGAAATTGTGGTTTATATACACAATGGAATACTACGTGGCAATGAGAAAGAATGAAATATAGCCTTTTGTAGCAACGTGGATGGAACTGGAGAGTGTGATGCTAAGTGAAATAAGCCATACAGAGAAAGACAGATAACCATATGGTTTCACTCTTATGTGGATCCTGAGAAACCTAACAGAAACCCATGGGGGAGGGGAAGGAAAAAAAAAAAAGAGGTTAGAGTGGGAGAGAACCAAAGCATAAGAGACTGTTAAAAACTGAGAACAAACTGAGGGTTGATGGGGGGTGGGAGGGAGGGGAGGGTGGGTGATGGGTATTGAGGAGGGCACCTTTTGGGATGAGCACTGGGTGTTGTATGGAAACCAATTTGACAATAAATTTCATATATTGGGAAAAAATAAATAAAATAAAATAAACATTAAAGAAAAAAGAGTAAATAAAAATAAATAAATAAATAAAGCCTTTCAACAACACACTTTCAATTATGCACCCTTTCCTGCCTTCTTGGACTGGGAAATACTTTTCAGTTGATAGTATTACTTCACCAACCCAGTCCCTACAACTATTACACTCATGCACTTGGTCAGTTAGCATTCATGTTCTACCGTCTATCCCAATCCTCATTCCTAGAATTGACAGTCACTCATTCTCCTCTAGCCCTATATGTTACTAGGCAGTTGGAATCCACAGCTCTCAGCCAGTTAGGGTCTCAAAGTTGGCTACCTTATTTTTGTCTTATCCAGGCAGCAGCTCATCCAAAACAGCATAAACCTCAGAGTAGGACCTACACTTTCTCTTCACATTCCAGCTTTCCCAAAGCACCGAACATTCCCTTCTTCCCCACATTGCTGCATTCTTACATCCCAATATCAAATGCAGTTATAGAGAATTTAGGAGATCTTTTGGTAGTCAGTTTCTATATCATCATTTTTTGTTTCAGATACGGCTATATTATAGTCAGTAATAGTTATCATTGTTATTATCATTGTAGTTATTGCTATAGTTAGCTATAAAGTTATGGTTATAGTTACAGTTAAGCTACTTATGGTTATCTATAAGTAATTGCAGTTAATATAGTTATTTTTAGTTACTAAATAGTTGTGGGTCCTAGCTGTGAACAATTCTAGTTAATTCTAGCCAAACATAGTCACCATAGCTAACTATTCATTGTAAATAGTTATGGCAACCAATTAGCAATGGACACCATTCATGACTGCTACCTAGCCATGGCTATTAAACATGGCTACTAGCTACTTGTGGTAACTAGTTGTGACCACTGGAGATCGTTGGTGGTAGTTTTGGTTACAGGTAATGTTTGATATTACGTAATTATGGTTGGTTGTACTTATGGTTAATTGTATTCAGTTTTGAGTATAATTTTAATAGGTACGGTGGGTTATAAGTAGTTATGGTGTTCAAATTATAGTTATTTGATATAGAATGTAATAAATTCACAGATGTATCTTCAGATCTTCCAAAGCTTTCATAATGCATGCCCACTGGGCAACACTATTTTATTCAATCACAATCACTTGACTTTGTTACTTACACAGAATATAAAGTGTAATGTCTTTCAACATAACATCTTTCAACATAGATGGTAGTGTAGCTACCATCTATCCTGTTACATCATTATATTACAATATCATTGACTATATTTCTTATGTTGTGCCTTTTACTCCTGTGACTTATTCATTCCATAACTGGAAGACTGTATCTCCCTGTCTCCTTCATCCCTTTTTCCCAACCTCCCACCCTAAGATGTAATTCTTTAACACAAAGCCATGTTTGTAAATTCCTGGAAGATTTCTTACCTTCTGCATCCCATTTGTTATTCTCAGACTTCAGAGGCACATGACAAGCAAAATACCAACCACTTGTGCAATTCTTAGAGGGAGGTAAACCATAAGAGACTCTTGGATACTGAGAACAAACTGAGGGTTAATGGGGGATGGGGGAGAGGGGAAAGTGGGTGATGGGCATTGAGGAGGACACTTGTTGGGATGAGCACTGGGTGTTGTATGGCAACCAATTTGACAAATTATATTATTTTTAAAAAAGAATAATGAAATTTAAGATGACTTGTTTTGATACACATATGTGCATAGACACATATGCATATATGTACACATTCAATCTAGGTTATCCCAAAACAATGTCATACTTGATTGTATTCTGATATACCTTTATTTATTATTTATTTATTTATTTATTTATTATGCTAAATGAATAAAATCAAGAAAGTTTATTATTGACAACCATTAACTTTCTCCCTGCATGTGTCTGCAGGGCTCTGATGCTTGAATTATAATTAAAAAATCATCCATCTTTGCATGGGCACCCATGAAGTATCATAGAAAAAAAGGCAAATTGAAAAATAATAAGCAAAATATGCTCCAATATATATATGTATATGTAAAACAAAAGTTTTCCATCATATCCTGGGAGTGATAAACATGTTTTTCATATTACTAAAAAAAAGTCATTGTAGACTTAATAAGATAGACAAAATTAGATATAGGTATCTAGTCATACAGCAGTAGTAGTAGTAATAAAAAGGAAATTTTGCTGAATGGTTATTTTCTTTCCAGATATTGTACTTTGGAATTTCATGTGAATTTTCATATTTGAAACTCACAACAAAAACATCAAGGAGATACCTAATAATTCTACAGCTCATATTTTTATGAGAATTAAGTGAGAAAGCATGTAGAAAATACATTAGAAACCAAAAAGCCACAGAAATGCAAAAGCAATCATAGTATCACAACCATAAATTCCATAACTACTAAATTCCATTTGAATAGGTTGAATTCCTACTTGAAACCTACTTATCTAACTGCCAAGAAGTAAGTAATTGTGAATTTTTAATATGAGTTAAAATTCCCTTTTTCCCATACCCAAAGGTTTCTAGATGTTAGTTCTTCAGGAAGAACCCATGGTAAAGCTGGATTAGAAGGACACAATGTTCTTCCAAAATCATGCTTCTTGGGGCTCAGTTCTCTGAATAAAATGAACTCTTAGAAGAGAGTAGAGTATTACTTAGAAAGGCACAGTCTGAAAGTGAGGGTGCTATTTTATCTTTTTGGTATTATGATTTAAAGCATTTAACAATGAAATTATGGGGCACAATGTTTATTTAAAACTATTTCAGAAAATCTGTAAGTGTAATCATCCAAGTAGAATAGTCTGAAAATGATGAGAAGGCTATTGAAGTAAGGTATTATAGCAAAAAGTAAATGCACAAAAATCAATAGATCCCCTGTCCACAAACAAAAATCAGCCAGCACACACAGTGAAAATATAAATATAATAAAAACAGGAACAAAATTACAATTTCTAGGCATAACCTCATTGTATCCTTTCCAGACATCTAAGAAGAGGCAGCATTCCCTAAAGAAAAATAATCTGGACTGCATAACATATTAGATACCTATATCAAGGGATGAGCAAGATCTTATCAAACAGCATACAGCATATAGACTTATCACTTATTTTGTTTATTCTCATAGTCCTTTATCATATAATATTATTATACATTTTGCAACACAGGATTGTTTTCTGTTTGAATGAGGCAATAATTCACTATCAGAACTCTAACTGCAATTAGAAGGGTAGAATGGACAATTCAAGCTATCTACTGCATTTATTTTAAAATTTATGTACTTCTACTCAAAAGTGCAATTAGTCTATTATTCTTAGTTATCTTTACCAGGTTTTTGTTAAAGTTTTGCTGTCTTCATAAAATTAATTTAATATCTTTGTGTGGGCCTGGATTTATTTGTATAGCATAAGAGATACCTATTCTTTGAAGATGTTTGGGAGATACTTAATCTTTCTAATTTCTTTCTATACTTAATATTTTTATAATAATAACAATTGTTTCATAACTGTGAGAGGAATAGGATAGGCCATGGTAACAAACAGCCCAAACATCTCAACATAATCAAATGGCTCCATAGGGCAGTTCTCCTCCAAGTGGTAACTCTTCAGTTTCTTTGAGTTGTGGCACTGCTATCTCAACCTAAGACCTCTCTTTTGCCACAAAAAGGGAGGAAAGTACACAAAGCAATTAAATGTTCCTGCCTAGAAGAGAATGTCACTTGTCCTCATAGCCCATTGGCCAGCATTAGTCCTCATTACTAGCCTCACTCCTACCTCACAAATAATCCAACAAGTCTATCTAATTAGTAGAATCTAATTCACTGTCAGAGCTCTAATTGCAGTTAGAAGGGTAGAATGGACAATCTACAATATCTACTACATTTATTTTGAAATTTATTTATGGCCCTATTTACATTCAAAAAGATGATAAATATGATCTTCTGTATGCCCAAGAGGTAGAGGAGAAATTGATATTGGTAAGCACTAATAATCTGCATCACACTCTACCAAATATTTGCTTCATTCTTATTTCCACGGGGAAAACATACTTACCTCCTCTCCAAGGAAGACACTACAAATCCCATTCAGGCATATTTTGAAAGCCCAGAATCTACAGATGATTTGCAGTATTCCTTCCATCAGGTCAAGCTGTGGCTCCCCTTACTCCTGAGACCTATGAATTAAAAGGTCAAGTCTTCTGCCCTCTACCTGACCCTAATATACAACTGTGGAACAAGGAGAGGATAACCATTCTAAATACTCTCCTTGGCAGAGACAAGTAATGGGAGACAAAAAGAAGTCACACATATATAGCAGGTATTGTGAATATCTCTTACCCAGGAGAATGGGGGTGTTCCTTCATTAGGCCATGATTCTTTTCTCTGTATCAGTTTTTGTGTTAATTGTTCTCTGTGGCTGCATGATTCATCCTCACCTTCCTTTTCTATTCCTCCTTTATATCTGAAGTGAGCATTATGGAAGATGTCTTCCTTGCGGGGTATGCATCTTCTTCAGCCGCCTTCTTGTCTGTAGAATTTTGGTAGCCTAATGATTGTTTTAATTCATAAGGCCTAAATTGAGTTTGATGGCCTAGACTGTTTTAATGCTGGAGGTCCAAGGATTGGTTTAAGTCTTTTTCACAGGCTTTCTTCTTTCAGGATTATTATTTGTTTAACAGTTCAATTGTCTCAAAACTTTAGCTTTCGTTTCAGTCAGCAACGTGTACCAGTAACTACACCCATACTTCTTTTGCAGGCATAGTTCTCCAATTTACTATAGCTTATGTTTTTCTTTCTTGCCCCCATATCTCCATGTTTCTTTAATGTGGATTAACTTGAGGTTGTCAGTCTTCTGTGAAAAGACCACCTCGTTAAGATAATGTTTACCCTAAGTATTTTATTTATTTGAAAAGTTTTATAGGGTGTCACACTATTAGTCTAATTTTCCCCCAGTACATTTTAATAATTTGAAACCGCTTAATGGGTATTGCCCATCACAAGCTTTCTCAATCTTTTTTTCTTTACAGTTTGACATTGAAACCCAGTTGAGTTTTCCAACCATAAAATATCTGAAATTCATACACTTTCTATTCCCCTTTATTTCTGTTTGCAAATCACCTAATTCTTTACTGAGTTCACCTCTTACCTGTACTATTCTTGCCAATTATACTAATCTAGGCTCACCAGGGAAACAAAGCCAATAGGGCATTTATAGATATATATAAAAGGAGACTTATTATAGGACTTGTCTCATGCTGTTATGAAGGCCAAGAAGTCCCTCAGTCTGCCATCTGCAAGCAGGAATAACAGGAAAATCAGTGGTGTAATTCAGTCTGCGTCTGAAGGCCTAAGAATCGGGGGCTGATGGTGCAATTCCCAGTCTGAATCTGAAAGCCCAAGAACGAGGTGGGCTGATATACATGGACAGGAGAAAAGGCTGTCTCTCAGCCTAAGCAGAGAGAATGAATTACCCTTTCTTCACCTTTTCGTTCCATTCAGGCCCTCAACAGATTGATGGATTCCCACCCACATTGGTGAGGGCAATATTTACTCAGTGTACTGATTCAAATGCTGATCTCTTCTGGAGACTTCCTCACAGACACACCCAGAAAAAATGTTTTACCAGCTAAGTGGGCATCCCTTAGCCCAGTCCAGTTGATACATAAAATGAGCCATCATACCAGTCAAACCAGCAGCAATCAACAAATACTATCACTACTATAAACAGTACTTACATTTTTTTCTAGCCTCTTCCCCTATAATATTTCCCTACTAGCATTGTTTTCCAAACGCTTCCCTTATACCTTCAAACTCCTCAATCATATGTGCTAAGTCTATTATAAGTTATAATTTCACCAAATTTTCACCACTGAAAACTCCTACCACAAAACCACTTAGCCGATGTCACACTTCAGGTTTTCATTATATCAATACTGCACTTTTAATACCAGCTTCTTTATTAATCAGGTGGGTTAAGCTAGGCTATAGTAACAAACAGTTCTACAATCTCAGTAGTTTAACACAACAAAAGCATGCTTCTGACTTGCAGAAATTACATCACTGTGAATTTAGGCAACTCTCCAGAATATCTTCCCTCTATATGGTGACTGAATAATCAAGCTACTTTAAACTTGAAGCTCTAGCATCTCAACACAATGTCTCCTCAAGTTGCTGCAACTAGAGAAGAGAGGTGGCAAGAGAGTTGCACATTAGCAATTAAATATTTATTTTTTTAAGTTTTTTATTTTAATTCCAGTTAGTCAACATATGCAGTGTTATATTAGTTTCAGGTGTACAACATTGTGATTCAACAACTCCATACTTCACCCTGTGCTCATTATGACAAGCGTCTTCCTTAATTCCCATCACCTATTTAACCCATCTCCCCATCCCCTCCCCTCTGATAACCATCAGTCCATTCTCTATATTGAACAGTATGTTTCTTGATTTCTCTCTCTCTCTTTCCCTTTGTTCATTTGTTTTGTTTCTCAAGTTCTACATACGTGTGAAATCACATGGTATTTGTCTTTCTTTGACTGACTTATTTCACTTAGCATTACAATCTCTAGCTCCATCTATGTTGTTGTGATGGCAAGATTTCCTTCTTTTTTATGGCTGAATAATATTCCTGTGTGTGTGTGTGTGTGTGTGTGTGTGTGTGTGTATTCCACCTCTTCTTTATCCATGTGTCAATTGATTGACACTTGTTCACCTTCCATAATTTGGCTATTGTAGATAATGCTGTTATAAACATAGTGCATGTATCACTATGAATTAGTGTTTTCATATTCTTTGGGTAAATACCCAGTAGTGTGATTGCTGGATCATAGGGTAGTTCTATTTAACTTTTTGAGGAAGCCCGGTACTGTTTTCCACAGTGGCTGTACCAGTTTGCAATCTGACCAATAGTACATGAGTGTTCCTTTTCTCCACCTCCTTGCCAATACCTGTTGTTTCTTGTTTTGTTGATTTTAGCCATTCTGACAGGTGTGAGGTAATATCTCAATGTAGTTTTGATTTGCATTTCCCTGATAGTAAGTGATGATGAACATCTTAGCAATTAAATATTTCTACCTGAAAACAAAAAATATAATTTCTGTTTATAGCCTGTTGTCTAGAACTAGTTAGATGGCCCTAAATACAAGAGGACTAGGAAATATACCCTCCTGAGGTGCATAAAATGGAGGAGAACCAGGTACTGTTGAACTTCAGTAATGTATATCTCAGATACTATTGGAAATAATACAGCTTATAGCAGCTGAAGTTCATAAGCCTTAAATTCAAGCCCTAGTTTTGATATTTGCTACCTAACAAATGGCTTAAACCCTGAGCTTTGGTTAAAGTACAGATAATACCTGTCTAGTTGGATAATCATTTATTTTAAATGGTATTATGCTTGTGCATTGCTTAACACAGTTCCTGGCACACAGGAAGCATTCAATTTATTATTCTATTTAATGCATGGTGCATACAGACATTGTGATCCACTAAACTGTGATCATGACCAGTAAAATCTGCTGCAGATAATTTCTGGGACATCATGGCAGCACCACTTGTAATATACACACTATAACAGTTCTCAGTCATTTACCAGTCTTTAGCAGACTGGGAAAATACTGACACTGTTATACCCCCCACAATAAATTAGAGTGAAGACCATGATGATAACAGTGTGTTGACAAGAAGAAAATTAATGTGACAGAGGCTATTTCATTTTGCTAAGATATCAAATTTTGTGGAACAATGGTCATTTACTATAATCAGGAGCTACTCCAAAATTACATGGTGAAATAGAAATTTGAAAAGGAAACACATCGCAGAAGCAAGTAAATGACCCTGAAAAGCCTCTCAAAAGAGCTGTTTGTAACATCCTTTTTATCTGGCTTCTGCAAATGCTATTACAACACCTCCTAAGTAATTTTATCCAACCTTTATCTGTCATCAATGAGGATTTTTGAATAAATAAAATTTCATAATTCATATTACTGGAATGATGTTTTGGCCCTTCTAAGGAAATAAGTATATATTACAAATAGAGATTTTTCTGTGAAATGACTCATAAGTTAAACATATTTTCTATGTTCATGGCACTAAATAATCAGAGTTTATACAATATGTTATTTTTTTTTTACTTTTAGGTACTAAGGTTATTAGAAGTTTTAAGTTTATAATAAATGATAATATCTTCTTCAATTGATATATTCATATTAAATAAAAGTTTTCAAATTTTTATATTTTTTTCAAACTATGATCAAATGTACTTCAAGAATTATAAAATTAGCATGTGTTCACTAAAAACACTGGAATAAAACAATACAAAACATATAATTTCACATATAGACACCTTTTCCTTCCTCACTTCCAAACTTCAGAAATCTACTATGTATTATTCCATACTTTTATCAATATTCTATGTGTGTGTATGTATTTTACTTGGCATATCATGAATATCTCTCCATGTCATTAATCTAGATGTAACTTATTCTTTCTCTGATAGCTGAAGAAAATGTTCTATTACAAATATACAACAATTGGTTCAAGCTTCCACCCATTGGTGGATATTACCTTCCAATATTTTGCCATTATAGACAATGCTTTGCTAAGCATTCTTATACTATCCAGCAATTCCACTTTTGGGTATTTATCTGAAGAAAACTAAAACATTAATTTAAAAAGATATGTGGAATCCTATGTTCATTGCAGCATTATTTACAATAGCCAAGATACAGAAGCAACCTAAGTGACAATCGGTGGATGAATGGCTAAAGAAGATGTGGTATGTATATACAATGGAATATGACTCAGTCATAAAAAAATGAAATATTACCATTTGCAGCAATATGGATGGACCTAGAGGATATTATGCTAAGTTAAATAAGTGAAAGAAAGACAAATACCATATGATTTTACTTATATGTGGAATCTAAAAGACAAAACAAATGAACCAACAAAACAGAAATAGACTCCTAGATACAGAGAACAATCTGGTGGTTGCCAAAGAGGAGGTGGTAGGAGTTGGACAAAATAGAGGAAGGGGATTAAACAGTATAAACTTCCAGTTATAAAACAAATAAGACATGGGGATGTAATTTACAGCATAGGGAATATAGCTAATAATACTGTGACAATTTTGTATGGTGACAGATGATAGCTAGATTTATTGTAACCATTTTGTAATGTACAGAGATGTTAAAACTCTATGTTGTCCACCTGAAGCTAACATAATATTGTATATTAACTACACTTCAATAAAAATATAAGCATTCTTATTCTTATATCCTATACCAATAAAACATACGCATCTCACAGTGACAGAGAGAAAGAGGAAATGAGACTTACATTTCTCTTGGTACTGAATCTGAAGTGAAAAATATCTGGAGTAATATATAACAAAATTATTTATAGATATCTTGGAAAGGGGCCTAGGAATGGGGTCACAGGGCAATTAAATATTATTTTACAGATTTATCCTGCTATTTGTTTATCTAAAACATATACTACCTACATACTCAGAAAAATAAATGAAATTAAAAATTTGAAGATATGCAGAAATTATTCCTTCTGCAACCAATTAACAAAGTAATGATATAGACAGTATGAGCATGGAAGTATACTAAATATACTGTGGAGGTTTTTTCCAATTATTTTCAAATAGTTTATTTAAAATGTATCAACAGTATATTAGTTCCTAGAACTGCCACAACAAAATATCACAAACTAGGTGGGTTGAACCAAGAGAAATTTATTCACAGTTATGAAGGCTAGAAGTGAAAAATCAAGGTGTCAGCAGGTCCATGCTCTCTCTGAGAGCTGTAGGGGAGGAATTCTTCCTTGCTTTTTCTAACGTCTGGTAGTTACTGGCAACTATTAGCATTCCTTGGCTTGTAAATATATCATTCCAATCTCTGCCTCTGTCTTCAAATGGCCTTCTCCCCTTTGTGTCTGTGTCTTCCCATGGCATTTCTCTCTTTCTGTCTGTATATCTCTCGTCTCCTTATAAGGACACCAGTCATACTGGATTAGGATCCTAAATCAGTATGATCTCAACTTGATTATATCACTAAGGGTCTATTTCTACATAAGGTCACATTCACAGGTAACAGGTATTAGGACTTCAACATATCTGTTAGGGGGATACAATTCAAGCCACAGCAATAGAATAGAAATGTGGAAGTTTATAGAACTAAATATTTTTTAATGTTTATTTTAGAGAAAGACAGAGAGCAAGCAGGGGAGGGACCCAGGGAGAGAGAGTCAGGGAGACACAGAATCCTAAGCAGGCTCCAGGCTTGGAGCTGTCAGCACAGAGCCCGATGTGGGGCTCAAACTCACACACCGTGAGATCATGATCTGAGCCAAAGTCAGATGCTTAACTGAGCCACCCAGGTGCCCCTAGAACTAAATATTAATACCAAATGTTTCTGGCTAATAGTATTACTAATTATATATATTTCATTCTTTGTAATTTTCAGCATCTTTTATAAAGCTGAAAATGGCCTCTGACATTTTGTTACACACACACACACACACACACACACACAGCCTTATCCTTAGGTGAAGATGGAATTTTCCATAGGGCTGATTTGGTTATACAGTGCTGCAAAAGTACTTGATATCAAGAGTTGTCTGACTGCTTGGAGTGCATTTCTCTTGTCTCTCTTCAGATCACAGTGTTATAATTAGAGTAAAAGGAACTGAAAATGATGTATCCCATTTCGTTAGACACACCACATCTTCTCCCACATGAACACATACACATACATCCTTATCTTTAGTTAATGGAATTTTCCATGGGTGAGCAGTGCAGCCTATACATCTTTTGTCTCCAGTTGCCTAACTGCCCTGCAGGGTCTTCCTTGTCATCTACCTATGTAGATGACTAGATCTGGTCAACAGCTGCTATTTATCAGTATTTCTATGCATTCTGAGAAGAGAGACCATGGAGGGGAGGGGAGAAAGAAAGAATGAGGAAGAGAGAAAGAAGATATTAAATTTTTTTCTTAATGGTTATGATACTGTATGAAGTATTTAGCTATATACATATACACATACATACAACGGAACACTAAAGTAGCCTAATACAATGATTGAAGTCAAAATCCTTGAAGTGATATGGAGTGATATCAAATTATATTAAAGGATCAAATTCAAAAATAGCATGGTTAAATTATTCCTTTTTGGGGGGAAATGGCACTAAAACCTGACGCCATAAAAACTGACCCCATCATGTCACAACTCTCTACTTATTTTTCATTTATGGTGAGAAACTGTCCCTGAATCCAAAAAGACTGCATTATAGACATGGTGGTTTAGTTGACTGGTGGTTCAGAGTCTGATTTCTTGCCAACTAGCAATGCAAGCTGCAGTTATAGCTGCAACACATTTGTAATTTCTACTTTTGAAACAGATTTAGAGGTAGTGTAAGAATTAGTGATTTGAAATGTAGCTCATGACACAATTTGTAGCATGGTTAGGGCTACCATCAAAGATTCTATCACAAAGATGGTAGACCAGGAGTGAGTAATGAGTGATAGGAAGAGCAGGCCCACCTGCTGTGAATATAGATAGACATGGGTTCTGATTTGGGCTTCCCCACTTTCCACCTGTGTGACCTTGGGCATGAGCCCAACAGTGTTCAGTTTCTTGCCCCATTGCAACATTGTGCTAGGTCTTTCTTTTTCTAATTTGCATATCCAAATAGGTAAAAATGAAATCCCTTTATTATTATTATTATTATTATTAACATTTGGATTTAGTTAATTGTCAAAGAGGTTGGGGAATTTGGGGGGGGGACGCAGAGGAGGGCTGTTTGGTTTTTATGTAACCATTGGTCATTTCTATTTTGTTTGTGGGAATGTCACTTCCACTCACATTTCTTTGGCCACAGTCTATGGCAGTGCCTAAATCTAAGGAAGTTGAGGACAGTCCAACCACATACATAGAGTGAGAATCAGAAATCGTAAGCAAACAATCATATTGACTACTTAGATAAATTTCCAGAAGTGAAATTTCTTGGTCAATGACAGGCATATTTGAAATTTCCCTAAATATAACTTCCAATGTTCAAAAGGGATGTAGCAATCAACTTTCAATAAAAATGTGCAAGAGTTGGGGCACCTGGGTGGCTCAGTCGGTTAAGCGGCCGACTTCGGCTCAGGTCATGATCTCGCGGTCCGTGGGTTTGAGCCCCGCGTCGGGCTCTGGGCTGACAGCTCAGAGCCTGGAGCCTGTTTCAGATTCTGTGTCTCCCTCTCTCTCTGCCCCTCCCCTGTTCATGCTCTGTCTCTCTCTGTCTCAAAAATAAATAAACGTTAAAAAAATTAAAAAAAAAATGTGCAAGAGTATCTATTTCCACCCATCCTTTCCAGCTCTGGATGTCATCAGGTTTTTTGTAAATATTTTTATTGAAATACAACATACATACAGTAAAGTATATGCATTTCAGTGTACAGCTTGATATTTTTGTTTACAAAATAAACACACCCATGGAACCAACACCAAGGGCAAGATATAAAACAGCATGTGCACCCCAGAGCTTCCTCCATGTCCCTCTCAGTCATTACTCCGCAATGTAAACCACTATTTTGACTTCTAAAACCATAGATGAGTTTTGCCTATTTTTGAACTTTTCATAAATAGAATCATACATGTATATCCTTTTGTATCTAAGTTATCTTGTTCAATATTATATTTGTGAAATGTATCCATGTTGTTTGTAATAGTACTTCATTCCTTTCCATTGCTGCTACAATTTTATTGGATGAATATATAACATCACTCGTTCACTCTATTGTTGATAAGCATTTAGGTTGTTTACTATTTTCATTATTTACTACAAATAATGTTGCCATGAACACTCTCATACTTTTATTTTGGGTCACATATATAGGCATTTCTGTTGTGTATATATACCTGACTGGAATTACTGGGTAATAGGATAAACCGTAATATTTATAGCCCATCAGTGTTCCAAAGTAATTCTATCAATTTATGTTCCCACCAGCAATGTAGGACAGGTTCTATTTTTTAAATTTTAGCACTCTTCAATGGATGTAGAGTATTCTCTGATTGTTATTTTAAGTTGCCTTTACTTGATAACAAAATTGAGTGTCTATTTATTGTCTTACTGACCATTTGGATATTGTGTTTTTGATGCAGCTGTTCCAGATTTGTCAGTAAAAATACTTGGGTTGCCTCTTCCTTCTGCCGCTCCCAGTACTGCTTGTGTGCTCATTGGGTGTGGACCTGATACCTTTTTTGTGAAGCCACAGCTGAGGAGACTCCAGCGCTCGCCATGGCTGACAAAAAGCCCAAGGAAGGTGTCAAGACTAAGAGCAATGACCATATTAATTTGAAGGTGGCAGGGCAGGATGATTCTGTGGTACAGTTTAAGATTAAGAGGCATACGCCACTTAGAAAACTAATGAAAGCCTATTGTGAACGACAGGGTCTGTCAATGAGGCAGATCAGGTTTCTATTTGATGGGCAGCCAATCAATGAAACAGACACACCTGCACAGTTGGAAATGGAGGATGAAGATACAATTGATGTGTTCCAGCAGCAGACAGGAGGTGTCTACTAATAATGGAACCTGCTACTTTACCCCAGAATTCTGTCCTTCCAGATCAAGAAGACATTCTCAATTAGAAAACCGCAGTTTGGTTCCACCACAGCCTGACTACTACGGTATAGTTTTCTCTAGTATTTCATTTTCCCCTTCCCTGTTCATTTACTGGACATAAAAGTAACTGTGTATGTGCACAAGCATATTGCATTTTTTTAACTAATTTGCCAATAGTATGTTTTTATTGACATCAAATGGAGATGGGAAGGGCAAATACCCCATTTCTGTGAAAATGCCCCTTTTCTCCACTAGTGGCGTGTTCATTCAGCTCTTTATATTCCAGTACGTTGTTTTGCTCTCACTGCTTAACAAAACAAAGAGCAACATAAAAACCCTTGCATACCTTGTTAGATTGGAGAATTTTAGTGTTTTTCATTTATCATTGAAAAACTAAGTTTATAATTTTTTGTACATAGCTGTTACATATAGGGCAATCTGTCTTTATGTAGGGATAAAACTGAATCCTAGATAGCTTTCCTTTCAAGTAAAATGTCTTGTTGTTTAAATAAACTCCGTGTTTAAAATGAAAAAAAAAAAACAATTGGGTTGCCCTTATCCTTATTGATTTGTAGTTCTGTATAATTCTGAATCTAAGTCCTTTCTCAGATACAGGTATTGAAAATATTTTCTCCCATTCTGTGACCTGCCTTTCACTCTCTTAATAACATCTTAATTTTAATAAAGTGGAATTTATTTTTTTTTGTTTAGGGTTAGTGCTTTTTGTGTCCTTGCTAAGGAATGCTTGAGTATATCAAGGTCATTAAGACATTATCCTATGTTATCTTCAATAACTTTCATTTGTTTCACCTTCCACTTTTAATCTATGATCCATTTGGAATTGAATTTTGCATATAGTTTGAAATCAATGCAAGGGATTATTTGGATTTATTGGCTAACCCAGGTAATCCAGAGCCACTTACCAAAAGGACCATTTTCTCCCCTGTTGCATTATAATGGATTATTTTTATCATAAATGACAGTATACGTATAGATCTCTTTTCAGACTCTACCATTGTTCAGTTTTTCTATATTTGCAAAAATCACACATTGGTTAAATTGTTATAGCTTTGTAAAGTAATTTGATTTCTGTAAATCATCAAATTTTGTTTTTCTACAAGATTTTAATTGCTGTTATTGCCATTTGCAATTCTATGTACATTTTAGAATCCACTTGTCAATTTCCATTTTAAAAAGCCTACTGGGATTATTAGTTTGTATTGGAAATTGAGTTATAGAAAATAAACATCTTTAAAATATAGAGTTTTCTAATTGGTGGCCAGTGTACAATTCTCTTTTTATTTAGGTCTATGTTAATTTCTCTCAATGTTTTTGTACTTTTCTTTGTAGAAGTATTGCAGTCTTCTGTTAATTTTATCCCTCAATATTTGATAATTTTTTAAAATAATGCCAATGGCATTATTTTTCATTTTATTTTCTGCTTGTCATTAATGTATAGAAATACAAATCATTTTTGTATATTATAATGGTTAATTTTATGTGTTAAGTTGACTAGATCAACGTGTGCTTAGATATTTCACTAAACATTATTTCTGGGTGTGTCTGTGAGGGTGTTTCTGGATGAAATTAGTATTTGAATAGGTGGACCAAAAAAGTAGTTTGCCCTCTATAGTGTGGATTGGCATCATCCTATCTGTGGAGGGGCTGAATAAAACAAAAAGGTAAAGGAAGAATTGAGCCCTTCCTACCTGATTGCTTGAGCCAGGATATCAATCTTTTCCTGCTGGCCTCGATCCTCATTCTCAGGCCTTCAGACTGACTGAATTACACCACTGGCTCTCCTGGATCTCCAGCCTGCAGATGGCAAATTGTGGAACTTCACAACCTCCCTAATTGTGTAAGCCAATTCGTCATAATAAATCCTTTCCTAAATATATCCTATTGGTTCTGTTTTTCTGGAGAACTCTGACCAATACATACAGTGACCTTATATCTGGCAAACTTGCTAAATTTATTTATTAATTCTAGTAAGTTTTTTTGTAAATACTTTTAGAATTTCCACACACACAGCCATGTCATCTATAAATAATGAAAGACTTATTTCTTCCTCTTCAATCTTTGTAAGATCCAGTTCTCTTTCTTTATTTTTTTAAGTTTATTTATTTATTTTGAGAGAGATGTAGACAGCATGAGCAGAGATGGAGAGAGAAGGAGAGAGAGAATCCCAAGCAGGTTCCACATTGTCAGCACAGAGCCTGATGCGGGGCTCCAACTCACAAAACCGTGAGATCATGATCTGAGCCAAAACTGAGAGTCTGACACTTAACTGAATTATTATGATTGAATTATTATTATTATAATGGCCTCATAAAACATGTAAGGAAATGTGTCATTCACTCTTTTTTTAATTTCTGGAGGAGTTTAAGTAACATTCATGTTATTTTTGCCTTAAATATTAGTGAGAATTTACTGCAAATCCATCTTGATCTGGTATTTTCTTTGTGGGAATATATTTAATTGTGGAACCAACCTCTTTAATATGTATAAGATTATTTGAATTTTATATATCTAATTGAAATCAGTTTTAGTAAGCTGCATTTTTTACATAACGTGTGCATTTTATGCAAAACATCAAATTTATTGTTCATAATATCTTCTTGTCTTTACAATATCTATAGATTCTATACCAATGTTCCTTGTTTCCTGACTGATACTTATAATTTATATTTTACGTTTTTCTTATAAGTATCGCTACAGATTTATCAATTTCATTAGTCTTTTCAAAGAGCCAACTTTTGGCTTTGTTAATCTTCTCTATTGTCTGTTTTCTATTTTTTTGTTTTCTGCTCTTACCATCTTTCTCCTCCTTTCTTGAAGTTTAATTTGTTATTTTTTAATCTTTTTGAGGTGGATGTTTATATCATTGATTTTTAGCCTTTCATCTTTTCTAATATATTCACATAAGGCTATAAAGCTCTAAGCACTGCTATAGATGCATTGGACAAGTTGTAATGTCATGTAATGTATTACTTAATTTTTCAGTATTTGGAGATTTCTAGTCTTTTTGTTATTGATTTCTACCTTAATTGCACCCACTGTGGTCAGAGAACATACTCTGATTCCAGCCACTCAAAATGTGTTGAGAATTGCTCTGTGGCTCAGCATATGGTCAGTTTTGATAAATAGTCCAGAAACAATATGAAAAGAGTGTGTCTTCTACATTTACTTCATACAACGTTCTAAATATGTTAGAACATATTTGTTAGTCTTATTTTTGCTTCTATACCCATACCTTTGTTTTGTCTGCTTATTCTATCATTTTATTGGAGAAGGTGTGCTAAAATCTCCACATTTGTTTGTAGATTTATCTGTTTATGTATGGAGTTATGTCAGCTTTCACTTAATATATTTTGGAGTTATTTTATTTTGTTTTTTATAATTTGTTGTTGAATTGATCCTTTAATCATTGCGATATGTCTAATATCTCTCATAATACTTTTTACCTTAAAGTCTAATTTGCCTTATATTAGTATAATTATAGCTGCTTTATTTTGATTCACATTTGCATGGTGTATCTTTTTCAACATTCACTTTCAAACTTTCTATCTTCTTTAAGTAAGGTGTGTCTGTTGTAAGTTGCACATAGTTGTAGTTTGTTTTTATCCAGTTTAACAATTTTTGTGGGTTTTTTAAATGTTTATTTATTTATTTTGAGAGAGAGGCAGTGTGGGAAGGGCTGAGGGAAAGGGAGAGAGAGAATCTTAAGCAGGCTCCATGTCAGTGGAGCCTCACACAGGGTTTGATCTCACAACTGTGAGATCATGACCTGAGCCAAAATCAAGAGTCAGATGCTTAACCAACTGAGTCACCCAGGTGCCCTACAATCTTTATTTTTTAATTGGACTATTTACTCTATTAATGGACTATTAAATATAAATGTGATTTACTGGGAAATTTGGGTTTTAATCTACCATTTTACTATTTGTTTTCTATTTGCCCTCTTTTCTTTAGCCTGTTTTTTTTTCTTTACTGCTTTATTTTGCATTAACCAAGTTGTTTATTATTTCATTTTTAACACTCTTGTAACTTGTCTGTGGTATTTTTTTTATTAATAGTTTCATTTCTCACAATTACAACATCCTTCTTGGCTTATGAAAATCTACCCTAACATAGTGCTCTTACCACTTTTCAGAAAAGGTAAGAACCTTATAACACTTCATTTATACTCTCCCATCTTTTGTGCTATTATCATGTATTTTAATTGCGCATACATTTTAAACTCCAAAAGATACTATTGCTCTTTTGAATGGACAATATTTACGTAGATTTACCTGTATTAACTCATTTTAGTGTTCTTCATTTTTTCTTAAATTAATTGTTTCCATTTGGGATCATTTTCCTTATGCATAAACAACCCCCTTTAGTATTTCTTTTAGTGCATGTCTTGTAGTTATAAATTCCCTCAATTTTTGTTTCTCTTAAACCTTTCTGATTCACCTTCATTTTGAAAGAATTTTTTCCTGGTTGGAACATATTTTGCTCAGCACTTTGCAGGTGTCAGGTCATTTTCTTCTTTCATTATTTCTTTTGAAAATTCAGTTGTCAAGATTATTGTTGCTCTTGCAAAGATGATGTGTCTTTGTTCTCTAATTACTTTAAAATTTTTCTTTTTGTTTCTGGTATCCATCAGTTTTACTTCAATGTACCTATTTCTGGTTTTCTTTCTCACTATATTATTTTTATATTGTTGCCATAAAGAATTACTATAAATGTAGTGACTTAAAACAACACAAATATGTTGTCTTATAGTTCTGTAGGTCAGAAGTCCAGTATGTGTCTGAATGGTTAAAGATGTGAGCAGGGATGAGTTTCATTCTGGAGGCTCTAGAGGAAAATCCATTATTTTACTTGTTAAAGCTTTTGACAGAATTCAATTCCTTATGCTTATAGGACTGAGGACACATTATTCTTGCAGCCTGGAAGCTGAGGGCCATTTCTAAATTCTAGAGGTCACCTGCATTCCTTGGCTCATGACCCCCTCCTCCATGTTTAAAACCAGCAATGAATGGTCAAGCCCTCATTCCACATCTTTCACTGCTGCCTTCCTCTTCCACTTTTAAGGGCCCACCAGGATCCAAGATACTCTTCTTATCTTAAATTCAGTTGATTAAAAATATTAATTTCATCTACAACTTTAATTCCCTTCTACCATGTAATATAACATATATGTAGTTCTGAGGATTCGGATGTGGACATTTTGGGGGATGAAATCAAATGAAATGAATCCGCCTGCTGCAGTCATTATTCTGCTTTAGATTCATATAGCATCTAGAACATGTAGCTTAAAAACTTTCTTCAGTTTTTGGGGCGCCTGGGTGGCTCAGTTGGTTAAGTGTCTGACTTTGGCTCAGGTCATGATCTCACAGTTGGTGAGCCCGAGCCCCGCATTGGGCTTCGTGCTGACAGCTCAGACCCTGAAGCCTACTTCGGATTCTGTGTCTCCCTCTGTCTCTATTCCTCCCCACTTGCACTCCCATCTCTCTCTCAAAAATAAAGATTAAAAAAAAATTTTTCTTCAATTTGTAAAAAAAAAAAAAAATCCTTGACAAGGATTTCTTCAAATACTGTTTTTGCATTATTTTCCTCTTGTTCTCCTATTCCAACTACATATATGTTAGACCTTTCCACCATCTTATCCCTGTCTCATTCTTTTTTCCATATTATCCAATGTTTTTCTGAACTTTAGTCTGGATACTGTCTACTGATCTATTACTATCCTGGTCACTAATCCTTTCTTCTGTTCTGTTTAATCTTTGTTAAATTTATCCATTTAATTCTTAATTTCAGTTATTCTATTATTTAATTACTGAATTTTCACTTGACTTTATTTTATAACGTCCATACCTCTGGTAAAATTATCTATTATTTCCTTTATTTATTGAACATATTATTCATAGTTATCTTAAAGGCCATTCTGTTTACTCCAACTTTTTAATCACCTATGTGTTTGTTTCTGTTGAGTGTTTTCTTGATTTTTTTTTTTTTTTGTCATTTGGTCCTGTTTCCTAGCATATCAGGTAATTTTTTATTTGTGCATAGAAAATCGTAGTGGTTCTGGATTATATCCTCCTCAGAATAAGATGAAAAAAATTTTTTTCTAAACAACAGATAGAGTGGGGATAGATCATCTTAACACAGTTGTGGCTGGCTGGTCTATTGCCAGTTTAAACTTACTCACATGATGCAACCTTCCCTGGGCTCAACTAAAAACCTAGGTTGTTTATTAGGGTATTTGGAGATTCCTGAATTCCTGTTTTTGCCTTCCCAGCACTCTGTGATATTATGACTCTGTTTAGCTTAGTATCATTTTAGCAGCTGATTTATGCTTGGTTTCTTTGACTCTCACCCTGAACAGGCACAGGTTAAAAGTCAGGTAATGCCTCAAGGGGAAATTTCATGCAGAATGTTGGTCACAGGCCTTTGTACATCTATATATGTAAATATATAGATGCAGATAATGTTATCTACATCTATATATATAAATATATATAGAGAGAGAGAGATGTAGATATATATAGATAGATATAGATGAAATATATAGATGTAGATATATATATAGATATTTATATATATAGATGTGGATAATGTTATCTGTATCTATATATATAATTAATATATAATATATATTATATATATTTTAGCCATAAAAAGAAGGAAATCCTGCCATTTGTGACAACATAGATAAATCCTGAGAGCATTATGCTAAGTGAAATAAGTTAGAGAAAGACAAATATTATATGATCTCACTTATATGTGGAATCAACAAAAGCCAAAATCATAGAAGCAGAGTAGATTGGTGGTTGCCAGGGGATGTGAAGTGGGATAAATGTGGAGATATTGGTCAAAAGCTACAAACTTCAAGTTATAAGAGTAATAAGTACTCAAGATCTAATTGTAGCATGATGATTACAGTTAAAATTACTCTAATGAATACTTGAAAGTTGCTAAGAGAGTAAATCTTAAATGGTCTCACCATAAGAACATCAGCAAAAAAATTGTAATTATGTGAGATGAAGGTTGTATTAAACAACCTTATTGTCATCATTTCACAGTATATATGTGTATCAAATCACCACATTGTACACCTTAAACTTAAACAATGCTATATGTCAATTATGTCTCAATAAAGATGGAAAAATGTAAATGGACTAACATCTGCAATTCAAAATTCCAGCTGCCATTTTTGCAGAAATTGACAAGCTAATCCTAAAATTCCCATGGAAATGTAAGGGACCCAGAATACTTAAAACAGTCTCAGAAAAGAGGAACAGGGGTGCCTGAGTGGCTCAGTTGGTTGAGCATCCGACTCTTGATTTTGGGTCAGGTCATGATCTTGCAGTTCATAAGTTCAGGCCCCACGTCGGGATCCACGCAGACTGCTTGGGCTTCTCTCTCTCCTCTTTCTGCCCCTTCCCTGCTTGCACACTCTCTCTCTCAAAATAAATCAATAAACTTTTTTAAAAAATAAATGAGTGAATTATATTTTCTGTGAATTATATTTCAATAAAGCTGTTGTTTTTTAAAATAAATTAGCATGGACATCTTTAAGTAAATAGCCTATTGAGAACCAACTTGCTGGCCCAGGCCTATTTCAGGTAAGGCAACCCAGTATACATACTGGTATTCATATTTCCAAAATTTTAGCCACACATATCAACAAACAATTTCTTGAGAGGAGAAATATAAACACTGAAGCATGCTGGATATGACAAATGAGAATAAGCAGGAATAAATTAATCTGTAGAATCCTGGGAGTTTGCTGGCAGTACCCCTTTCTCAGTCAGGGAAACAATGACTTAATTAGTTAAAAATACTCAAATCCAGGGGTGCCTGGGTGGCTCAGTTGGTTAAGCGTCCGACTTGGGCTCAGGACATGATCTCACGGCTCTTGAGGTTGAGCCCCGCATCAGGCTCTATGCTCAGAGCCTGGAGCCTGCTTTGGATTCTGTGTCTCCCTCTCTCTGCCCCTCCCCTGCTCACTCTCTGTGTCTGTCTCTCTTTTTCAAAAATAAACATTTAAACTTTTTTAAAAAATGATCAAATCCATATTCTAATAGTCTCTTACAGATTCATAATATTGATATTCAGAAGAAAAGCTAACACACCGAAATCTTTACAAAAATAGTAGGATTTGAAAGGACAGAAGAGAAGGGGGAAGAGCATCAATTAACTATTAATTGCGCATCTAATATGCACATAGGATAAGCAAGGGCATGGGAACAAATATGAATATTTGAGTAACTGAGGGACAAAAGGAGTCTAAAACCATTGTTACGGTAAGCTTGTGTTAGAGACCTTTGTGTGTGTGTGTGTGTGTGTATTTGAGTATATATGTGTGTGTGTGTATAAATATATATATATATATATATATACACACACATATCCAACAAATCAAAACGTTTCTGATATCAGAGAGAAAGGTAACACAGAACATTCTTGATTCCAATGAGGTAGGGGGTATTAAAAGCTATGCAGACTCATCCTTGTATGCGGAGGAAATTTGGTTAATAAAATCATCAAGATCAGCCTTAAAAACGAATGATGTTGGTAAAGGGCAGCGCTGAGCCGGAGGTTGTAGAGCTCTGGTTGCCAAGCAGCCACCCTCAGGCCCTCTTTGGTTACCGTGGTGATGTTTGGAGAGCTTACCTAAATACTCTTTGAGATATCATCCGAACTCTCCACATCCCTTTAACACCAGCTAGTCATGCCACTTCTTTTTCTTCCTCCCCCACATCTCTACCCACACTGACAGAATCTTACATATTAGATGAACTGACAAGTGTACCTCCAATGCCCAATGCCTCAGGCCAGGAAATGATTTTGATTAACCTCCCTATTGCAAATAAATGAAAGGACGGTTAAATTAATGAGAAGATCAAACAAGGTTATTCAAAGAAAAATAACTAAAATTATAATAAACAAAGGCTTTTCAAATAAAAAACTTGATATAGTTGGTGTTTAATCCAGGATCTAACTTTATGTCATGGAAAGGACATTGGCTTAGTAATCAGGAGACTTGGCTAGCAGTTCTAATTCTCCATCACTTATCACAGGGTGGTCTTGATCATGTTAGCTCCCTTTTCTGGGCCCCAATTTCGTCATTTGTAATCAAAGGGGGTTGTACTATATAGCAGTCGTATTTATACTTTTCTGGCCACAATCTATGGTAAGGAAATCATTTTACATCACAACCCAGTATACACATACACCAACAAATCTGAAACAAAAATTTTACAAAACAATACTTACCCTTACTTTGTGTGATACACTCTGACATTTTCTGTTCTATTCTCTTTTTTAATGTTTATTTATTTATTTTTGAGAGAGAATGAGAGAGAGAGAGAGAGAGAGGTTGAAAGCAGGGGAGGAAAAGAGAGTGAGAGGGAGAGAAAGGATCCCAAGCATGTTCAGCACTGGCAGCTCAGAGCCCCATGCAGGGCTCGAACTCATGACCTGAGCCAAAATCAAGAGTAGGACCCTTAACGACTGAGTCACCCAGGCAACCCTGTTCTATTCTTTTTCATGTTTTTAACTGCTGCGTGTGACCCAATAAATTGACTTCATGGCCTCATTAATGCCTCACAATGCTCAGTTTGAAGAACACCGAACTAGTGGCTATCTAATGGCTCCTACAGTTCTAGCATTCTATGATTTTATGTTATGCCAATATCTTCTTTTTAAAATAATATTAAGAATCGCTACCATTCATTGAATTCTAGGTATGTGCCAAAAACTGCTTTAGGCACTTTATCCATATGAACTTATTTAATTTTTCAACAACCATGACTATTTCATTAGTCCAGTTTTAAAGATAAGAAAAATTAATGGGCTATTATCTGCATACCAAATTTGGTGGTCTACCAAAATTAATTTCATGATGCATTTAAAATGTTTTGAATATCTTATAATATCACCATTTAATAAAATAAAATATTATCTTGCCTGCTTTTATTATTTTACACTCTGGAGGGCACTATAACAGATCATCCAGATCTGAGGGGAAAAAAAAAATCAATAACCTAAATGATATCCATTATTGGCTCTAAAAGTCATTTCTCTTACTTTTTTTGTTATTGTGTAAGTAACCCTAAAACAGACACTTCTAATACCACAACAGGGAACATTTATACATAGGTGTGATAACTACCCAAGTAGGTACCTTAATTCTTAGAGAGATGTACTGTCAGCAGATTGTCAGTAGAACAATACAAGACTCCAAATGTGTTATCATAGTCACTGTGCATATTTATTGTGTGTAGTATTGCAAAAAAAAGAAAAAAAATAGGTGCTATTTTTTCCTGATGCCACTAATTACTGAAACACTGAGCACCACTGCCAATATTTATCTTTTATGAATTAGCTAGAAGGACTTAGAAAATGATGATACAATACTATTCTGCATAAACTTTACTGAGTATACAGTTTAGGGGGATGCTAATGGATCAAATATGAAAGATTTTGAACAATTCCTCCTGGATAAATAATAGAGATGGCTGATATTTAATGTCTCTTGTAGTAAATCCAATAAAAATCCAAAATGTCATTTATTCATTTAACAAATACTATTGAGCACCTTCTATATGCTAGATACTTATTTTGGCACTGGGGATTCAGCAGCAAACATAACAAAGTACTCTGGGAGCTTAATTATTTTGTGTTTTGTACGTCTGGATTGTTTAATGTATTTGTTTATAGAGAGGCATACTTATGTGTATTCACTTTGGTGGAAAGGTGGTAGGAGTTACAAGTTTCATTTATTTAAAATATTTGAGTGCCTTTTATGCATGACAGTAATGAAAGAACTATGCAAAACAAAAAAGAATAAATCAGTTTATGCTCTTAAAAGGCTTACAGTCTAGTTAACTTAGTGGTTCCTAACCAGTGGTAATATTACCCCTCATGGGATCTTTGTCCATATCTGGAGATACTTTTGGTTGGCAGGGGAGGGAGATTTGTTCTACAGGCATGTAGGTGGGTAGAGCTCAGGAATGCTGCTAAACACCCCCCAGTGCACAAGACACCCCCACAACAAATAATTCTGTGGTCCAAAATGTCGAAAGTGTCCAGATTGAGGAACCCTGAGTTAGAGGGAGAAACTACATACATTAGAAGTTTTGTTTTTAATTACAAGGTATTAGATGATAAATGCTAAATAAGTGACACATACCAGGTGATACCAATAAGAGACAGAGATCATTCTAGAATGAATTAGTTATGGGAGTCTTCATGAAGGAAGTGGGGCTTAAGCTGAAGTATGTCACTCTCCTGCTCAAAGCAGAGGAAAGCCCACAGAGACCTGCTACCTCTCTGACTTCATCTCCTACCACTCTCTCCCTCCCCCTTCCACTCCAGCGGATGGCTTTAGCATTTCCTTGAAAATATCAAGCATCCTCTTGTCTTATGGAATCTGCTTTTGCTGTTCCCTCTGATTCAAATGTACTTTTCAAAGATATCCACACATCTACTCCATCACTTCCTGTAGGTCATCACTCTGTTCAGTCTGTATTTTCATAAAGAGCCTTTCCCTAATCTTCATATTCTAAATAAAATATTAACTCTTGCCCATCCACTCCCTTTCCCCTTATTATGTTTTTTGGTCTCCATAGCAAGATTGTACCCTGCCCAGGGCAGATACTCAAGAAATATGTGTAGAATTAATGAATTGGTTAAATAATGTCAGGGGTTTTCAACCCAAGCAATGAGAAGAAGCTTGGCTGAAGGATCCTCACTACGGTTATTCCCAGTGGCCTAGAACAGTGCCTGCATCATGGTAGGGACTTCATAAAGAGTTAATAAATGGTGATGAAATAGTAAAAGGGGATTAATATAATCAAAACAAGCCTATAGCCATCTTTGCAAAGTATTTTTAGGACAATTACTACATTCTGTGTACAGGCATACCTCATTTTATTGCACTTCACTTTATGAGCTTCACAAGTATTCTGTTTTTTACAATTTGAAGGTTCAAGACTTCAGTGGAGAAAGTAACTGCAGATGTGGTAGAAATAGCAAGAGAACTAGAATTAGAAGCCTGAAGGAGACTGAAGATGTGATAGAATTGCTGCAGTCTCATGATAAAACTCTCAGGGATGAGGAGTTGCTTCTTATGGATGAGCAAAAGTGGTTTCTCGAGATGGAATCTACTCCTGGTGAAGATGCTGTGAAGATTGTTAAAATGACAACAAAGGATTTAGAATATTACATAAACTTGGGGTGCCTGGGTGGCTCAGTCGGTTAAGTGTCCGACTACTGCTCAGGTCATGATCTCACGGTTGATGAGTTGGAGTTGCGCATCAGGCTCTGTTCTGACAGCTGAGAGCCTGGAGCCTGCTTCGGACTCTGTGTCTCCCTCTCTTTCTGCCTTTCCCCATTCACACTCTCTCTCTCAAAAATAAATAAACACTTAAAAAATTAGAATATTACATAAACTTAGTTGATAAAGCAGTGGCAGGGTTTGACAGGATTGACTCTGATTTTGAAAGAAGTTCCACTCTAGGTAAAATGCTATCAAACAACATCTCATGCTATAGAGAAATCATTCATGAAAGGGAAGAGTCAATCAATGGGACAAACTTCATTGTTGTCTTATTTTAAGGAATTGTCACAGCCACCCCAACCTTCAGCAACCATTAACCCCTGATCAGTCAGCAGCCATCAACAATGAGGCAATCAACAAAACGATTATGACTTACTGAAAGCCCAGATTATGGTTCGCAATTTTTAAATGTTTATTTATTTATTTTGAGAGACAGAGCAAGCTAGAGCAGGGGAGGGGCAGAGACAGAGGGAGAGGAGGGGAGAGGCAGAAAGAGAGAGAGAGATAGAATCCCAAGCAGGCTCCATCTGCACTGTCAGTGTAGAGCCTGACAGGGGCCTCAAACCCACAAACCGTGAGATCATGACCTGAGCCCAAGGCTCAGACGCTTAACTGACTGAGCCACCCAGGCACCTCCCAATTTTTAGCAATATTTTTAAATTAAGATATGTTCATTGTCCTTTTTAGACATAATACTATTGCACACTTACTAGACTACAGTATAGTATAAACATAGCTTTTATATGAATTGGGAAACCAAAAAATTCATTTGACTCGCTTTATGGCGATATTCACTTTATTGCAGTGGTCTGGAACCAAACCTGAAACATCTTAGAGTTATGCCTTTATACTAGCACACGTGGGGACATGTAATAAATATCTTATTTTTAATTTGGACTATTCTTATCAGCTTTTTCACTTTACATTCATTCTGTATACATTCCTTGTAGTTTAGAAATGCAGTTTCTGACCTTCTATACCCTAGCCCTCTGTTACACCAGTTATTGTATAAAACATAAGTACGTTTTAAGAATTCTAAAGACAGCTCTTTACCAAGCCAGTTCTATAATTTTCTGTTTTCATTTGCATTTAATCACTAATTCACCAACCCTGCACTTAGGGAGTCACTACAGACAATTATGCTAATAATGCTTACAGCAACAGCAACTAAGGTTTAGGGAGGACTTTTTGTGCGAGCGTCTTTCCTGAAGGCTGTGCCTACATTATCTGGTTCTGTTCATAGTGTACAAGACTTGTGGTATCACATTCATGTATATTGATGAACTCTAATTTACTTTCTGTAGCTGGCCCAAGGCCCAAACCCCCAAACACCTGAGCTACGACTACATAGCCCGCTTCCAGACACTTTCTCTTTCCCATTGCCTCCCAGCACCCTCCTTTCTAGAAGAGCTCAGAGAGCTCCTCCCCCTCCCTCCTGCTACATTTTGGGAACCATGGCGACCAACGCTTTCTCCCCCCGCCCTCCAGACATTCAGGCAAGCACCAGGTGGGAGGATCTGCTACGTAACCGCGCGTGTGATTGCCTAGTAGCAGCGCTTGTGAGTTGGAAGCTAGCCGAGAGAGGGGTGGGGCTAGAGGGCTGACGCGCGCGCGCGCGGATCGTCTTCGAAGCCTGGCTTCGGGGCGGAGCCTTAGCAGTCGGCGGGATCAGAGTAGTGATCGTCGCCTAGCGCGCGGTTTCCTGGTCTCTCAGCTTCTGACGGGACAGACTAGCTTTGGGGAGTAAGGAGAGTACGCAGTTACCTAAAAATGTCTGGTGAGTTAGGTCAGCCTCAGGCCGGCCCCTCACATGCTGGGCTAGATGTGCCGAACCCTGAGAGAAATCGGGCTGGGGTCCCGGGAGGGGTGATCCGAAGGGCCGGTGCCCAAGGGCGCAGGTCCTGGATCCAAAAGGTTCTTGAACAAATAACGGATTCACCTCTGCAGTGGGTCACCCCCTCGGAGGTGGTGCCTGTCGCTGTGCTGGCCGTCCAGAGATACCTGTTAGAGGATGAACCACGCGACACAATACCGAAACCTCCCCTTTACTGCTATGATGTGACGATCTCAGACGGGGTATACCAGGAGAAGTGCTACCTGGACCCCAGCCTGAACTTTCTCGTATATAAAAATATTCTTAAAGTCGGCATAGAAATGAAAATTTCCAGAGTCTCGTGTCTTTACAACGAGAAAAGATTAGGCCAAGGGATCCTGTGCATAGATAACGTCCACTGTGGGGAGACCTTAGAGGATATTTCTTTAGAAACTCCATTCAGAAATAGTGCGCACGAGGAGGTACCCGAGAGGCCTTTAAGAGGCGGGAAGAGTCATTACCTGGCCCTGTGGAATAACGAAGATCCATATGGAGATATTTGGTTAACCAACAAGCAACCTGAGGAGCACAATTTTAACAGTAAGTAATTGGAGGGAATGACGGAGGGGTTAAGAAATAGTTTTCGGGAGCTTGCGTTAAGGGGAAAGGAAACGGGGGTGCGTTGGTATTGTTCATTTCAAGCCTCGAGTGTAAATAGACAAGTTTTCGTCAATGTCAGATTGGCACTCGCTTAATGAAAATTTGCGCAGCCCGTCATTGCTTTGATTGTTTAAGTGGCCATTCAGGAAGTGTCTGAATACATCTCAAATTTAATCTGGCACACATAGCGTGTGTGCGTTTGCCTACGGTTTAATCTTCGTTTCGTTCCATTTGTGGAAATAGTACTCTCTGTGTTGGTTGGCGAGTATATAGATTTGAAATTGGCATGAAAGGCATAAATATTTGTGGGTTTGTGTGTTTTAACCGTGATTCAAAAACGGATTTTCCGTGATTTATTCCTTAATAATTTGCATTAATGAAACGCCATCTTTATGTCTTTGTAGCAGTTATGTAAATATTGCTTTTTTTGAGCGTGTGATTTTTGTGGGCAGGCTTAGAATTTTCATTTTTATGTTTCTTATTACGTATCACAGACAA
The DNA here is from genome assembly GCF_028018385.1 of Neofelis nebulosa. Lineage (NCBI taxonomy): Eukaryota > Metazoa > Chordata > Mammalia > Carnivora > Felidae > Neofelis > Neofelis nebulosa. The sequence goes on from NC_080800.1 coordinate 87,002,496, forward strand.
TACTGAGAAGTTTAATTCTTCAGTACCAGAAGTAGGCAGTTAACGTGAAAATGCCTGTTCATCATCAGCAACTGATGTAAAACATATTTTATCAGATATGGAAGGGGAATGATAGTACTATAGGCATGTACATGCATGGGATGGGGAACAAATAATACACAAAAAAATAAAAGTGCAAGTACTGGAGGAAGATAGATGATAATTTTCTACATTTACTGCTTTTCAGGTTTTTTTTTTTACATTGCAGTCATAATACTAGCTCATATATGATCTTACTATGACGTGTAACAGCAACAGGCTTGAAAGTGAAAAGGTGGGTCAAAAATAGGCAGTTAAACTAATATCCAATTATAAGGGGAAAATATTATAGAAATGTGTAGACAAGGATGATTTAAATAACTTAAGCTTTAAAAGCAAGATAGTCATTTAGGGATGCAGTAATGGAATGAATTTTATCTCAAGTATGGAATAAGACAGTAGTGCATTACTACCTCTTAAGTGCTTATCATTTTTTATTTTTAGGATGGAATATATAAATGAAAAATTGGTGTCTAGAAGAATTAAGAGGGGAATAATAATTTGTAAAAATATTTTTCTTGAAAGTAATATCTATTCATTATTCAAACCATATTTTTATTACAAAAGGCAATGTCCATGTGCTAAAAAGCCAAACTGTATATTTAAAAGTATATTGTTGACTAGAAAAAAAGCATTATAGACTGAAAAGCAAACGCATTTGCACAAGATAATATTAAAAGTCCATTATTTGTATAAACATAAAAACGTATATTGTATTAAAAATGCAAGACCCAAGTATAGTAAAATTTTGATGACAAAATTTAGAAGTAGGTATATATTGGTGGTCTTTTAGGCTTGCTGTATGAAAATTTTTAATAATAAAATGTTGGGGTGGAGTGAAAGACCCCTTTACCTCCTCCAGTGCTTTCAACTTTCCTCTTAAAACTCCAAACGTTCAGCAGTTTGGTATGTATCATTGAAAAAAAAATATTCTATGGCATGGCATGATTTGGTGTTTACACATTAAGCATCTTTAATGTACATCTGCATATATATACTTACCTTGTATGAGGGTACCATAATTTATATAATCATGCCAATGTGAATAGGTAATTATCAATTTTAGGCAGTTACTGGTTTTTCTGTTTTAGATCCACGCTGAACATCATTAGGATATACACATACTTGTTCATTATGTTCAAGTATATCTGTTAAATAGATGGATTCCTAGAAGTGAAATTGCTATGTTACAGAGTATTTTACATTTTTTAATTTAATGGATATTGACAAATCATCTTCTGAAAAGGTTTTACTAATTTACATTCCCACTAACATATATATGAGTGCCCATTTCCCCATATCGTATTAATTTTTAAATTATATCTTTTGATTTTTCTCATTTCTTTGCTAATGGGTATTAAGGCTTTTTGTGTGCTATATATTGCAAATTGCTTTCTCACACTCTGTCCCTTTTCTCTTAACTTTGGTTATAGTGCATTTTTTGTGCTTTTTAAAACTTTTATATTAAGGCATGATGTGTACAGAGTAAAGTGGAAAAGTCTTGAAAATACAGCTTGAAATACCAAAAAAAAAAAAAATACAGCTTAAAAGTAAAGCTTGATAACCATCTTCCCATATCAAGATCCAGAACATTTGAAGCATTTCATAAGTCTCCCTCATGCCCTCTCCTGGTCAATACCTTACTCCAAAGGTAACAAATAATGTGATCTAAAGACCGCTTTTCAAAATGGAAGTTAGGTAATGTCACTCCTGCCTAAATCTCTCCAGTGTCTCTCCATTGCAGTTAGACGACAATCCAGACCTCCTAGCGCATGCATGAGGCCATGCAGCATCAGCAAACTTTCTTTAAATAGCCACATAGTTGGGGCGCCTGGGTGGCTCAGTCGGTTAAGCGTCCGACTGCAGCTAAGGTCACGATCTCGCGGTCCGTGAGTTCGAGCCCCCCATCGGGCTCTAGGCTGATGGCTCAGAGCCTGGAGCCTGTTTCTGGTTCTGTGTCTCCCTCTCTCTCTGCCCCTTCCCCGTTCATGCTCTGTCTCTCTCTGTTTCAAAAATAAATAAACGTTAAAATTAAAAACATTTAAATAGCCACATAGTAAATCTTTTTTTCTTCACCACACATGTGGTCTCCAGTCACAGCTATTCAACTTGGCCCTGGTATAGGGAAAGCAGCCATAGGTGATATGTAAATGATTGGGTTTGGCTGTTTTACCATAGAACTTTATTTACCGAAACTGGCAGTAAGGGGATTTGGCTCATGAGTTGTAGTTTGCAGACCCCGGCCCTACAGAACCCCCTTACTCACCTCTCTAACCCCTCCCCTCCACCATTTTGTTTCTGAAATATTAGCCTTCATTTTGGTCTCAAACCTCCTCACTCTTTCCTGCATCAAGTACATCAAGTACATTGCTCCTGCTTTTTCCTCCTTCTGGAAAGTTCTTTCCATCCTCAGATTTCAACTCAAATTTATAAAACAGGTTAGAAAAGGGCTGTTTAAATATGTATTCCCTCCCCACTTATTACATCACCACGGAAATGCTCTTTATAGAATTGATAACACTCTGAAATTATTATATCTGTTGTTTTCCTTTTTTCTCCCATTGCTTTATGAAATTGATGAGGGTAAGGACTTTCTTTTTTTCACGGTTCTGGGGCATTTCTCTTATACCCAGAACAGTGTCACATGGTAGGCATTCAGGAAGTGTTGAATAAAAGAATGCATAAATTACATTAATGTATTTTCTGATGTTGAACCACTTTTATATCTCTACTTGGTCATGGTTGTTATATTTACATCTGTATGTTTAAAGCAAATTTGTTCCATAGATTTTATTTTTAAAAGGGGTTACTGGGGCGCCTGGGTGGCTCCGTGGGTTAAGCATCCGACTTCGGCTCAGGTGATGATCTCACGGTCCATGGGTTCAAGCCCCGCATCGGGCTCTGTGCTGACAGCTCAGAGCCTGGAGCCTGTTTCAGATTCTGTGTCTCCCTCTCTCTCTGCCCCTCCCCTGTTCACGCTCTGTCTTTCTCTGTCTCAAAAATAAATAAACGTTAAAAAATATATATAAAATAAAAAAAATAATAAAAATAAAAGGGGTTACTATTTTAGTCCTGTATTGATATTGGGTTAATTAATATTAGCCTAGTAGAATGAATTGGGAAACTTGCCTATTTTTCTCTACTTAAAATCATTTGTTCACTGAAGGTTTGGTAGAATTTACCCCTAAAACTATTTGAACCTGGGGCCTTGAGCCAGTATTGGGGGTTAGAAGAATGATTCCTTTTCAATTTCTTGTAGAAAAATTCATGAAATCAATAATGCTTCTTCTTGAGTCCATTTTTGAGAGTTGATATTTTACTAGGAAATTTCATTTCGCTAGATCTCAACGTTGTATGCAGTAGTTTTACATTTTAATTTTAATTTAATATATATATAATTTATATGCATATATAATTTAAATTTTAGTTTATATTTTAAAAATATTTTAGTCTTGTTTCATCCTCTATTACATTCCTCATGTTTGTGTATTCACCTTTTTTTATTAAAAATTTTTTTTAATGTTTATTTTTGAGAGAGAGAGAGACAGAGCACAAGCAGGGGAGGGGCAGAGAGAGAGGGAGACAGAGAATCAATCCAAAACTGGCTCCAGGCTGTGCAGCACAGAGCCCTATGCAGGGCTCAAATCCACAATCTGTGAGATCATGATTAGAGCCAAAGTCGTACGTTTAACCTGAGCCACCCAGGGGACCCTGTGTGCTCACCTTTTTTATGATCAGCCTTGCCAAGGGCTTGTGTGTTTAATTGGTATTTTTAAAAAAAGACTTTGGGCTTTACTAGTTAAGTGTATATCGGGGAGATATTTTCTACTTTATTTCTGCTATCTTTTACTTTCCTTTTTTCATATTTTTTTTGTACTATGTTCTTGAGTTTAATGCTTGATTCATTTATTTCCTTGTTTCTTTCTTTCAAAAGCTTTTTAAAATTCTGAAATTTCCGGGGCGCCTGGGTGGCGCAGTCGGTTAAGCATCCGACTTCAGCCAGGTCACGATCTCGCAGTCCCGTGAGTTCGAGCCCCGCGTCAGGCTCTGGGCTGATGGCTCCGAGCCTGGAGCCTGTTTACGATTCTGTGTCTCCCTCTCTCTCTGCCCCTCCCCCGTTCATGCTCTGTCTCTCTCTGTCCCAAAAATAAATAAAAACGTTGAAAAAAAATTTAAAAAAAAAATAAAATTCTGAAATTTCCCATGGATATTGCTTTGGCTGTATACCACAGGTTTTGAAGTGTAGAGATTTTTTTTCACTCATTACTCATACTTTCTGATTTTAAATTTGAGTTCCTCTTCAACCCTCAAACTTTTGGAAAAGGTGTACTTATTAGGTACAAAGTCCCTATTATACCAAGTTTTAAAAATTTAATTGAAGTATTCCATATTCTTCTTATTAAATGTATTTTACTTGCCCATTTCTTTGAGAGGAATATTGACTTCTCTTTTTGACAGTGATTTAGTTAATTTCTCCTTGTATTTCTAAAAATTTTTGAGTTAGGCGTTACTACAATGTTAGTTTCATAACATAGTAATATCTTGTTGGTGGGTTTTACTCTTTATCAATTTGCAGTTTGTCTCTTTGTCCTTTTTTTGTGTTTTGAATTCTAATTTGTCTGATAGATCTATTTACTACTGCTGTCTTTTAGTTGACATTTGGTGCAGTGGTTCTCAAACATGAATAGGCATCCATATCACTTCCAAAGTGTTTTAGAATGCAGATTTCTGGCCCCCCAACCAGTTTCTGATTGAGTAGGTTGTGGTAGGGCCTCACCATCCACTGGTGGTACAAATGCCACATTTTGAGAACTGACCTAGTGTATGTATCTTTGTCCATCCTTTTATTTCTATGTTGTTTTACATTTGTCTTTTTAAAGAAATATATAACTAAGATTTTGTGTTTTTGACCCAAAACAGTTCTTTTTCATTTAAGAGATAAATTTAATCCACAATTAAATTTAAAGTCATTACTGATGTTTGTACCTATTCTTGCAAAACTACTTTATGTTTACTGTGCGCCTTGCTTTATGATGCTTTTTTTTTTTACTTTTGCAAGATTTAAATTTTTTTCTTCTAGTGCTTTAGAAGCTATCCATAAATTTGTATTTTCCTAGTGGCTTCCCTTAATGTTTTAACAAAATTATTTAAACTTAAGATTATTGTGCCAGTCTCCGGGATTACTCACAACTTATTGTATCTTCCTCCTGAACAATACGAGGTGTTTAGGACTCTACTTGGTCATGAAGCAATTTGGCATACTGCTATATTGGATTTGAAAGTATTTGATTTAGGATATTTGCCATCATAAATGATTTGGATTTATAGGGTTTTTTTTCCCTTTGTACTACTTTTGTCATAATTTTTCAGGAATTATCTATGTTTCCAAAATGAATTGTTAGAACCTGGTGCCATTTTTGGAGGTCATTATTTGTGAACTTTTTCATTTTCTTCCATGGTTATTGACGTATTCTAGGTTTCTTCTGCTTCTTGAGGCAATATTGATAATTCAGATTTTCCTAGAAGATTATCTATTTCACTGGTATTTTCAAGTTTAGTGGTATGTAATCATATATAACAATATTTTTCTCTAGATATAGTTGATCACATTTCAAACATATTTTTGTTTTCTTTCGTCATGATTGCACTTGTCAGAGATCTACCTTTTCATTAATTTTTCCAACGAATTGGATTTAACAGTTCGTTTTTCTAATACCTTATTTTCAGCTTTTATCTTTATTCCTTTTGTCATTCCTTAGGTTAGTTCTTTTGCAGTGATTTTCATTGTATGGTTTAAGGACCCCGAGAGGTGTCCCCCAAGACCTTTTCAAGGGATTCACAACATCAAAACTATTTTTATGATATTCATTTACCTTTTATCACTCTAATTTTCTGAAAGTATATAGTGGAATCTTCCAGAGGCTACATGATATGTGACATTGGAACAGACTGAATGCCAAAGAAATAGGAGTATCCAGCTGTCTTCTATTAAGCTAGACACTAAAAATATTTACAAAAATGTAAACCAGTACCACTCTTTTCACTACATTTTCTGTTTTAGAAAATAGTCACATGTGTGTGTGTGTGTGTGTAAACATACATATATATTATACATAATAGGTTTGTTGTTATTTTATTTTATTTTTTTTTTCATGTCAAGTTTTATTTTATTTTTTTTTTAATTTATTTATTTATTTATTTATTTTTTAATATATGAAATTTACTGTCAAATTGGTTTCCATACAACACCCAGTGCTCATCCCAAAAGGTGCCCTCCTCAATACCCATCACCCACCCTGCCCTCCCTCCCACCCCCCATCAACCCTCAGATTGTTCTCAGTTTTTTTTTTTTTTTTTTTTTTTTAAATTTTTTCAACGTTTTTTATTTATTTTTGGGACAGAGAGAGACAGAGCATGAACGGGGAAGGGGCAGAGAGAGAGGGAGACACAGAATCGGAAACAGGCTCCAGGCTGCGAGCCATCAGCCCAGAGCCCGACGCGGGGCTCGAACTCACGGACCGCGAGATCGTGACCTGGCTGAAGTCGGACGCTTAACCGACTGCGCCACCCAGGCGCCCCTGTTCTCAGTTTTTAACAGTCTCTTATGCTTTGGCTCTCTCCCACTCTAACCTCTTTTTTTTTTTTTTTTTCCCTTCCCCTCCCCCATGGGTTTCTGCTACGTTTCTCAGGATCCACATAAGAGTGAAACCATATGGTATCTGTCTTTCTCTGTATGGCTTATTTCACTTAGCATCACACTCTCCAGTTCCATCCACGTTGCTACAAAAGGCCATATTTCATTCTTTCTCATTGCCACGTAGTATTCCATTGTGTATATAAACCACAATTTCTTGATCCATTCATCAGTTGATGGACATTTAGGCTCTTTCCATAATTTGGCGATTGTTGAGAGTGCTGCTATAAACATTGGGGTACAAGTGCCCCTATGCATCAGTACTCCTGTATCCCTTGGATAAATTCCTAGCAGTGCTATTGCTGGGTCATAGGGTAGGTCTATTTTTAATTTTCTGAGGAACCTCCACACTGCTTTCCAGAGCGGCTGCACCAATTTGCATTCCCACCAACAGTGCAAGAGGGTTCCCGTCTCTCCACATCCTCTCCAGCATCTATAGTCTCCTGATTTCTTCATTTTGGCCACTCTGACTGGCGTGAGGTGGTATCTGAGTGTGGTTTTGATTTGTATTTCCCTGATGAGGAGCGACGTTGAACATCTTTTCATGTGCCTGTTGGCCATCCGGATGTCTTCTTTAGAGAAGTGTCTATTCATGTTTTCTGCCCATTTCTTCACTGGGTTATTTGTTTTTCGGGTGTGGAGTTTGATGAGCTCTTTATAGATTTTGGATACTAGCCCTTTGTCCGATGTGTCATTTGCAAATATCTTTTCCCATTCCGTTGGTTGCCTTTTAGTTTTGTTGGTTGTTTCCTTTGCTGTGCAGAAGCTTTTTATCTTCATAAGGTCCCAGTAATTCTCTTTTGCTTTTAATTCCCTTGCCTTTGGGGATGTGCCGAGTAAGAGATTGCTACGGCTGAGGTCAGAGAGGTCTTTTCCTGCTTTCTCCTCTAGGGTTTTGATGGTTTCCTGTCTCACATTCAGGTCTTTTATCCATTTTGAGTTTATTTTTGTGAATGGTGTGAGAAAGTGGTCTAGTTTCAACCTTCTGCATGTTGCTGTCCAGGTCTCCCAGCACCATTTGTTAAAGAGACTGTCTTTTTTCCATTGGATGTTCTTTCCTGCTTTGTCAAAAATGAGTTGGCCATACGTTTGTGGGTCTAGTTCTGGGGTTTCTATTCGATTCCATTGGTCTATGTGTCTGTTTCTGTGCCAATCCCATGCTGTCTTGATGATGACAGCTTTGTAGTAGAGGCTAAAGTCTGGGATTGTGATGCCTCCTGCTTTGGTCTTCTTCTTCAAAATTACTTTGGCTATTCGGGGCCTTTTGTGGTTCCATATGAATTTTAGGATTGCTTGTTCTAGTTTCGAGAAGAATGCTGGTGCAATTTTGATTGGGATTGCATTGAATGTGTAGATAGCTTTGGGTAGTAATGACATTTTGACAATATTTATTCTTCCAATCCATGAGCAGGGAATGTCTTTCCATTTCTTTATATCTTCTTCAATTACCTGCATAAGCTTTCTATAGTTTTCAGCATACAGATCTTTTACATCTTTGGTTAGATTTATTCCTAGGTATTTTATGCTTCTTGGTGCAATTGTGAATGGGATCAGTTTCTTTATTTGTCTTTCTGTTGCTTCATTGTTAGTGTATAAGAATGCAACTGATTTCTGTACATTGATTTTGTATCCGGCAACTTTGCTGAATTCATGTATCAGTTCTAGCAGACTTTTGGTGGAGTCTATGGGATTTTCCATGTATAATATCATGTCATCTGCAAAAAGCGAAAGCTTGACTTCATCTTTGCCAATTTGGATGCCTTTGATTTCCTTTTGTTGTCTGATTGCTGATGCTAGAACTTCCAGCACTATATTAAACAGCAGCGGTGAGAGTGGGCATCCCTGTCGTGTTCCTGATCTCAGGGAAAAAGCTCTCAGTTTTTCCCCATTGAGGATGATGTTAGCTGTGGGCTTTTCATAAATGGCTTTTATGATCTTTAAGTATGTTCCTTCTATCCCGACTTTCTCAAGGGTTTTTATTAAGAAAGGGTGCTGGATTTTGTCAAAGGCCTTTTCTGCATCGATTGACAGGATCATATGGTTCTTCTCTTTTTTTTTGTTAATGTGATGTATCACGTTGATCGTTTTGCGAATGTTGAACCAGCCCTGCATCCCAGGAATGAATCCCACTTGATCATGGTGAATAATTCTTTTTATATGCTGTTGAATTCGATTTGCTAGTATCTTATTGAGAATTTTTGCATCCATATTCATCAGGGATATTGGCCTGTAGTTCTCTTTTTGTACTGGGTCTCTGTCTGGTTTAGGAATCAAAATAATACTGGCTTCATAGAATGAGTCTGGAAGTTTTCCTTCCCTTTCTATTTCTTGGAATAGCTTGAGAAGGATAGGTATTATCTCTGCTTTAAACGTCTGGTAGAACTCCCCTGGGAAGCCATCTGGTCCTGGACTCTTATTTGTTGGGAGATTTTTGATAACCGATTCAATTTCTTCGCTGGTTATGGGTCTGTTCAAGCTTTCTATTTCCTCCTGATTGAGTTTTGGAAGAGTGTGGGTGTTTAGGAATTTGTCCATTTCTTCAAGGTTGTCCAATTTGTTGGCATATAATTTTTCATAGTATTCCCTGATAATTGTTTGTATCTCTGAGGGATTGGTTGTAATCATTCCATTTTCATTCATGATTTTATCTATTTGGGTCATCTCCCTTTTCTTTTTGAGAAGCCTGGCTAGAGGTTTGTCAATTTTGTTTATTTTTTCAAAAAACCAACTCTTGGTTTCGTTGATCTGCTCTACAGTTTTTTTAGATTCTATATTGTTTATTTCTGCTCTGATCTTTATGATTTCTCTTCTTCTGTTGGGTTTAGGCTGCCTTTGCTGTTCTGCTTCTATTTCCTTTAGGTGTGCTGTTAGATTTTGTATTTGGGATTTTTCTTGTTTCTTGAGATAGGCCTGGATTGCAATGTATTTTCCTCTCAGGACTGCCTTCGCTGCGTCCCAAAGCGTTTGGATTGTTGTATTTTCATTTTCGTTTGTTTCCATATATTTTTTAATTTCTTCTCTAATTGCCTGGTTGACCCACTCATTCGTTAGTAGGGTGTTCTTTAACCTCCATGCTTTTGGAGGTTTTCCAGACTTTTTCCTGTGGTTGATTTCAAGCTTCATAGCATTGTGGTCTGAAAGTATGCATGGTATAATTTCAATTCTTGTAAACTTATGAAGGGCTGTTTTGTGACCCAGTATATGATCTATCTTGGAGAATGTTCCATGTGCACTCGAGAAGAAAGTATATTCTGTTGCTTTGGGATGCAGAGTTCTAAATAGATCTGTCAAGTCCATCTGATCCAATGTATCATTCAGGGCCCTTGTTTCTTTATTGACTGTGTGTCTAGATGATCTATCCATTTCTGTAAGTGGTGTGTTAAAGTCCCCTGCAATGACCACATTCTTATCAATAAGGTTGCTTATGTTTATGAGTAACTGTTTTATATATCTGGGGGCTCCGGTATTTGGCGCATAGACATTTATAATTGTTAGCTCTTCCTGATGGATAGACCCTGTAATTATTATATAATGCCCTTCTTCATCTCTTGTTACAGCCTTTAATTTAAAGTCTAGTTTGTCTGATATAAGTATGGCTACTCCAGCTTTCTTTTGGCTTCCAGTAGCATGATAAATAGTTCTCCATCCCCTCACTCTCAATCTAAAGGTGTCCTCAGATCTCAAATGAGTCTCTTGTAGACAGCAAATAGATGGGTCTTGTTTTTTTATCCATTCTGATACCCTATGTCTTTTGGTTGGCGCATTTAATCCATTTACATTCAGTGTTATTATAGAAAGATACGGGTTTAGAGTCATTGTGATGTCTGTATGTTTTATGCTTGTAGTGATGTCTCTGGTACTTTGTCTCACAGGATCCCCCTTAGGATCTCTTGTAGGGCTGGTTTCGTGGTGACAAATTCCTTCAGTTTTTGTTTGTTTGGGAAGACCTTTATCTCTCCTTCTATTCTAAATGACAGACTTGCTGGATAAAGGATTCTTGGCTGCATATTTTTTCTGTTTAGCACACTGAAGATATCGTGCCAAGCCTTTCTGGCCTGCCAAGTTTCAAAGGAGAGATCGGTCACGAGTCTTATAGGTCTCCCTTTATATGTGAGGGCACGTTTATCCCTTGCTGCTTTCAGAATTTTCTCTTTATCCTTGTATTTTGCCAGTTTCACTATGATATGTCGTGCAGAAGATCGATTCAAGTTACGTCTGAAGGGAGTTCTCTGTGCCTCTTGGATTTCAATGCCTTTTTCCTTCCCCAGTTCAGGGAAGTTCTCAGCTATAATTTCTTCAAGTACCCCTTCAGCACCTTTCCCTCTCTCTTCCTCCTCTGGGATACCAATTATGCGTATATTATTTCTTTTTAGTGTATCACTTAGTTCTCTAATTTTCCCCTCATACTCCTGGATTTTTTTATCTCTCTTTCTTTCAGCTTCCTCTTTCTCCATAACTTTATCTTCTAGTTCACCTATTCTCTTCTCTGCCTCTTCAATCCGAGCCATCGTGGTTTCCATTTTGTTTTGCATTTCGTTTAAAGCGTTTTTCAGCTCCTCGTGACTGTTCCTTAGTCCCTTGATCTCTGTAGCAAGAGATTCTCTGCTGTCCTGTATACTGTTTTCAAGCCCAGCGATTAATTTTATGACTATTATTCTAAATTCACTTTCTGTTATATTATTTAAATCCTTTTTGATCAGTTCATTAGCTGTTGTTATTTCCTGGAGATTCTTCTGAGGGGAATTCTTCCGTTTGGTCATTTTGGACAGTCCCTGGAGTGGTGAGGACCCGCAGGGCACTTCCCCCGTGCTGTGGTGTATAACTGGAGTTGGTGGGCGGGGCCGCAGTCCGACCTGATGTCTGCCCCCAGCCCACCGCTGGGGCCACAGTCAGACTGGTGTGTGCCTTCTCTTCCCCTCTCCTAGGGGCGGGATTCACTGTGGGGTGGCTTGGCGCATCTGGGCTACTTGCACACTGCCAGGCTTGTGGTGCTGGGGAGCTGGCGTATTAGCTGGGGTGGGTAGGCAAGGTGCACGGGGGCGGGAGGGGCAGGCTTAGCTCGCTTCTCCTTAGGTGATCCACTTCAGGAGGGGCCCTGTGGCAGCGGGAGGGAGTCAGATCCGCTGTCGGAGGTTTGGCTCCGCAGAAGCACAGAGTTGGGTGTTTGCGCGGAGCGAGCAAGTTCCCTGGCAGGAACTGGTTCTCTTTGGGATTTTGGCTGGGGGATGGGCGGGGGAGATGGCGCTGGCGCGCGCCTTTGTTCCCCACCAAGCTGAGCTCTGCCGTCCGGGGGCTCAGCAGCTCTCCCTCCCTTTGTCCTCCAGCCTTCCCGCTTTCTGAGCAGAGCTGTTAACTTCTGACCTCCCAGACGTTAAGTCGCGCTTGCTGTCGGAACACAGTCCGTCCGGCCCCTCCGCTTTTGCCAGCCCGACTCGGGGGCTCTGCTTGGCCGGCGAGCCGCCCCTCCGCCCCGGCTCCCTCCCGCCAGTCCGTGGAGCGCGCACCGCCTCGCCACCCTTCCTACCCTCTTCCGTGGGCCTCTCGTCTGCGCTTGGCTCCGGAGACTCCGTTCTGCTAATCCTCTGGCGGTTTTCTGGGTTCTTTAGGCAGGTGTAGGTGGAATCTAAGTGATCAGCAGGACGCGTGGTGAGCCCAGCGTCCTCCTACGCCGCCATCTTCCGGAACTCCGGTTTGTTGTTATTTTAAAGGAGTTATGAATAATTTTTTATTTCTTAGTTTTGCTTCATAATATGGCAAATGTTGATAGATATTACCCACATAAATAAAAGCTTTTTGAGGGCTACGGTAATTTTTAAGAATGTAAAAGCTTTCTGAGATGAGAAAGTTTGAGAATCACTGTTCTATTGCTTACTATCTAACATTTTATATTGGGTATCTATTTATTTTCGTTCTTTTTATAATGAACACATTTCTGTGAATTTATACAGATTCTTCATTGTCTATGTATAGCCTGTAATTTCTTTTTGGATTTGAGAGATATGTATATTCTATGGAGTTTGCGAGTTAAAAATCCAAACTAGGAAAACATTAATCAGGCAGATGTCTGATCACAGCTAACTCTCTGGATCCAATTATAGCAGAAGCAGGGGCTCTTAGAACTCTGGTTTACAAAAGCATATAACTCTTGAATTTATTCTAATCGGTGAAGGTATATGTGCCCTCCTTGATCAAGAGTGTTCTACATACATTCCAGATAATTCATATCTGATCCACAATTTATCTGATCTAACTAAAAAGGAAGTCACTTAATAATGTCAGTTCAAATATTGGGACCTATGATTCTGGGCTATTAATATTTTGGAAGAATCTACAAGGAAAATTATACAAGATGGCCTAACTCTAAAAATAGTATTTTTTATGATACAGGTATAACTACAACATTCCATTTAAATTCTTATTAAAAAGAAATTACAAGTACGGTTTCATGCCAAAATGTTGAGTAAGTGATATATTATGTAAATAAAAATGGAAGTGGGGGTACCTTGTGAAATAAAATATTGAACAAATACAAATTCAAGTTTTAAAAATTGGGACTGGCCTGTAAGGGAGCAAAATTGTAGAGAGGAATGCAGATGGAACCTCTCTTAACTCAAGGAAGAATAAAATAAAAAATACAAGTTAATCTTTAAAGATGGTGAATAGCTTTTAAGCAATTTTTGTACTTGCCAGCAGGCATGGAGATTAAAATTTCAAAGTAAATTGTATGGTGTATGAGAAGATAATAAGTGCTATGTAGAAAAATAAGATGGGAAGGGGAGTAAGTAAAGGGATCAGTTTACAGTAGAGTAGTAAGGGATAACATCACTGGGAAAGTGACCTTTGAGCAAAACCTAAAGGAGAAGAGGAGGGAAGTCACTCTGGTGTCTAAGAAGACATTCCAGACAGAGGGAACAGCAAATGCAAAGGCCCTAATGCAGGACTATGTCTGGCATGTTTGGGAAATATAGAACTTAAACATGAAACCACAATGAGGGCAATACAGAAATATGTCATGAAACAATTGTATAAATTAAATATGTAAGTCCTTAGTAGTGGGAAAACATTCCATGGTATTGAGTTTTTCCCACAAAATTTCTTAAGGGAGATGAGTTTATTAAGGTATAATTAACATATGGTGTTATATTGGTTTCAGGTGTACAATATAATGATTTAACTATTCTGTACATTTACTGATACTCATCAGGATCTGTGTTCTCTTAATCCCCTTTATTTGTTTCACCTATTCCCCCCACCTAGTGGGGGATGAGTTTAGATTCAAGTCTTTCAGGAAGCAATTACCCAGTTTGACAAAGTGGAGGGCATTCGAGATGGAACACTATGTTAGTTAATATAGATATTTACCTTTGTCCCAGGCATATAGTAAGGCATATTTATATATTAGCTATTATTATTAAGGATAATGGGTATTATTAAGTTCTATATGAGAAGTATATATACTGGCTTAGCTGGTGAGAAGGATTTGCTTTAGGGATGATGTCGCTACCATTTTTAACCATGAAAACAGAATTTTTAAATTACCATGACATATTAAGTAGGATTTTTTTCTATTCTATTTTTTTTATTCTAGATACCAAAATAATTTCGCTTTCTCACCTTGAGATGACCTGGTCTAGCAGAAGGAATTTTCCTGCATTGCTTGTGAGAATCTTGCATAAATCCAAACTGCGATACTATGGAAAACCTGACAAAAAGATGATTGAGCCATACCAGGTATAAATCATGATTAACATATGACATGTTAATGTAACATTTATAGGTTATAGCTTACAGACATGACTCCTTATTAGGATAATTTATGTTCAAATTGTATTTTATAAATGTAATTTAATAATTTATAATTTACATAAATGTGTGTTTCAAGGTATTATTTTTATGTAATTTCTTGTACAAAAAGAAATTCTTTCTGTATTGGCACCTTTTTAGTTCCCTGAATCAGTTGGTCTACTTCATACTTTTTTCTGTATCTTCACCCTTTTCTTCACTAGTATGCTTTCTACACCAGCATATAGACATACTCTGGACTTTCATTTAAAAAAAAAGAAAAAATCTCCTTTGACCTCAGGACTCCTCTATTCCCTCACTCCTTTTCTTCTGGTAGGCTCCTTGAAGTAGTCTCCACTAGATATTTTCACTTACTTGTCTCCTATTTACTTCTTAACACAATTGGTTTGGCTTTTTTCTTCAGCTGGGCACTCACTAGAGACCTTTTAATTGTCAAATGTAGCTGATACTTTTCTGTTATCTTGACTCTCTGTGCTCTATAATGCCAATGAGAACTACTTCCTTGATTTCTGTCCTGTTTGTTTTTTTACCTAACGTTTTACTGTATTTTCACATGTTGTCAAGAATTATTTTAGGTGTTTTTTTTTTTTAAATTTTTTTTTCAACGTTTTTTATTTATTTTTGGGACAGAGAGAGACATAGCATGAATGGGGGAGGGGCAGAGAGAGAGGGAGACACAGAATCGGAAACAGGCTCCAGGCTCTGAGCCATCAGCCCAGAGCCCGACGCGGGGCTCGAACTCACGGACCGCGAGATCGTGACCTGGCTGAAGTCGGACACTTAACCGACTGCGCCACCCAGGCGCCCCTTAAGTGTTTTATTAAGATTTCATTATAAAAGTTATACATACTTGGAGGCAATTTGGAAATGTAGAAAGCAGTATAAATAAAGCTGAAAAAATATCACCCCAAATTCTACCAGAGAGGGTCACTGTTAATATTAAAGTGTGTTTCATCCCCTTTTTTCATATGAACATATCACATGTTTACATACATATATGTATGTAATATAGATCACATCTATATGTATATGTATGCATATAATATACTGCATGACTATGTGATAAATTATCTTACAAAATGGAAATCATATTGTATATACAATTTTATATTATTTAACATTTCCTTAAGTATTTTCTATCACTAAAAATCCTTCATTCATAACTTTGCATAGTTATAGATTGTACCATGTAATAACTTATTCAGTCATTCCCCTGTAGTTTTGCTTTCTCATCCTTAAAATTAGAATACCCTGTAGATAAAAGTAACAAATACGTATGTGCTTTTTTACTCTTTTTTTCTAGACCTTTTTGGAAGTGGCTGACAGTTCAGGCACAGTGTCAGTGATCATGTGGAATGCCCTGTGTCCTGAGTGGTATAAAAGTCTGCGGGTTGGTTTAGTTCTTCTGCTTCAGGATTATTCTGTTAAAAAGAGTTATCCATTCAGGATGCAGCCTCTCCCTGTGGATCCACAGATCAAACTAATTTCTACAATGGGTTAAGTATTCAATAAATTTGTTGTTTTATGGCTATTTTGTTTGTATAAATGTGAAAAGAACCATATCAGCCAAAGGCTGTTAAAAGTTGCTGAATCTGGGGCGCCTGGGTGGCTCAGTTGGTTAAGTGTCCGGCTTCAGCTCAGGTCATGATCTCACAGTCTGTGTGTTCGAGCCCCGCGTCAGGCTCTGTGCTGACAGCTCAGAGCCTGAAGCCTGCTTTGGATTCTGTGTCTCCTTCTCTCTCTGCCCCTCCCCTGCTCATGCTGTGTCTCTCTCTCTGTCTCAAAAATAAATAAAAACATTAAAAAAAATTGCTGAATCTGTTAGAACCTGGTAAACTTCTAAGTTCCTTTATAACATTTTTAAGCAATCACTTAATAACTATACTTATTTATGAATACATTTATTGAGAAAAAATATGTGATATATTTATTGTTGATTATGAATGAGCACCACTTAGGATGTACTTATATCTGTTTTCTTTTTTGTATTATAATACTAAATTAATGACTTAAATATACTTTTACTGTAAGGTGCTATTCGAAAGGGCTTTGTCAGCATTTTATTTTGAAATAATTTCAAACTTACATAAAAGTTGAGAGAATAGTATAAAGAACTCGCATATACCCTTTTCATGGATAAAACAGTTGTTAACATTTACCTTTACTTTATCATTCCCTGCCTCCATAAATCTAAATACATATATATATTACAAATATATATGTATATGTATTACAAATATTTATATACATGTATTGTATATATTTGAGAGTAAGTGGCAGCCATCACACATACCGTTACCTCAAAATACTTCAGTAATATTTCAATGTTTATTTCCTAAGAACAAGAACATTCTATTCTATAATCACAGTTCAGTTACAAATTCAGCAAATTTAAAATTGATAAACTGATGTTATCTAAGCTGTGGTCAATATTCAAATGCAATTGAATTGCTGCTCTTCCTAATTAGTACTAAAACAAAAGTTTTGACATCTTGGCATCATACTAAATATTTTTGGAGCATTAATATATTAAGTGATTGCTTTCAGATATGGATATGATATATGATATGATATATGATATGGTAATATAATTAATATATTAAGTGATTGCTTTCAGATATGGATATGAATTTTTTGCCTTTCTATTTTTAGAATTGTAGATTATATCACTCAACAAGTTTAGGTATTGTTATTGGCTCATAATAGTTTTATACTGGACCTGTATTTCTTTGTATTCTGAATTCCCTACTGATAGATTAAGCTTAATTACTTGGAGAATGTGCAGATAATATAGCTTTTGTTCACTGTTTCCTTAGATAGATGTTTATTTGGGGAATCTCATATGATTCCTTATTAAAATCTTAAGGATTTGGTAGGCATCAATCATGTCTTTCTGGATTAACAAGTTATTACCTAGTAGTTTGGCACAATTAGTCTATTATCTCATTACTCTTTATCATAAAGTTGAGAAATTACACTGATATTGATGTTGGGACTTACTTGAAAAAATACAGTAAAAACTGGCAAAAAGAAGCGAATTCACATGTTATTATTTCTATCAATTTGTAAATTCTTTCCACAACCAAGCATATCTAGGTGAAAAAAATTGAGACATTTGCCAATAAGAGATAAGGTAAGTGACTTTGTTGATGTCACATGATAAATCACTGGCATAGTGAAAACCTAGTTTTTCTGATACCTAACCTAGTGTTCTTTTTATGAGATACACTGTTTTCCTGGTGTAAAGAGAATTAATTTAAATCACAATTTTTACATGGCTGTGGGCAATCTA
The DNA here is from genome assembly GCF_028018385.1 of Neofelis nebulosa. Taxonomy (NCBI): domain Eukaryota; kingdom Metazoa; phylum Chordata; class Mammalia; order Carnivora; family Felidae; genus Neofelis; species Neofelis nebulosa. The sequence continues at coordinate 87,020,363 of NC_080800.1, forward strand.
GAAATGTGTCTGGTACTAATAGCTGTTTCTAAACCTTAAAAATATATGGAAAGTAGAACAATAGACAGCATGTGGTCAATAGATAAACAGCTACTAAAACTTAACACTGAAATTGAATCAAGCACTATGCTACCTCTACTATATACAATTCTAGGGCCATATTTTCATATGGAAACTCCTGAAGATATGAGAGGTTATTTATACTTTCAAGTAAATAATTGAAAATACAGAAATTATTTTTTCAAATGGGAGTCTTGATGAGAATATATTGAAAATGTTTCTTTTAGTCTTTAAACAGTTTTATTTTTTATCAGTATTAGCATCAGTCTACTTTATCCTATACCCTTTTAAGAAAATTTTGTTTATTTCTTTAGAGAGAGAGTCCCAAGCAGGCTCCAAGTGGTTAGCACAGAGTCTGATGTTGGGCTCAAACTCACAAACTAGATGATTGTAACCTGAGATGCAACCGAGAGTCGGACACTTAACCAACTGAGCCACCCAGGCGCCCCTATCCCATACCTTTTTAATAAATAATAGGACTTTTTCCCTGTTTATCAGGGGTTAGCAAGCTATTTCTGTAAATAGCCAGATAGTAAATATTATAGGCTGTACAGGCGATATAGTTTCTGTCATAAATACTCAGCTCTGCCTTTTTAAAAAATGTTTATTTTGAGAGAGAGAAAGAGAGCATGAGCAGGGGAGGGGCAAAGAGAGAGGGAGAGAGAGGATCCCAAGCAGGCTCTACTCCATGAGCACAGAACCCATCATAGGGCTTGAACTCACGAACCATGAGATCATGACCTGAGCTGAAATCAAGAGTCAGAGGCTTAACTGACTGAGCCACCTAGGTGCCACCTCAGCTCTGCTTTTATAGAGTGAAGGCAGAGATAATATGTAAGGAATGGGCATGGCTGTGTTACAGTGAAACTTTATTTGCAAAAACAATCATCTAATCTGCAGAGTATAGTTTGCTGAGCCTATACATATATGCAGATCTCAACACTGCCTGGACATTAGTATCACTTGGGGAGCCTTAAAGAACCGTAGACACGCCACCCTCCGAGATTCTGATTTAATTACTCTGAGGAGGGAACCAAGACATTGGCGCATCTTTAAAATTCTTCAGGTGATTCTAATATGCAGCTACAGTTGAGATCTACTGATTTATGGTCTTTAAAAAGCTCAAATGTGTTAATAATCTTTTGAAGAGAAATGACAGTTCCGTAAACCATTCTAGACACAGGAGATATAAAGATAAGTAATGCAGAGTTCTACTTTAAAAAAATTAGTCTAGCAGGGTAATATATTACACTGTATGTTAACTAACCAGAATTTAAATAAAAATTTGAAAAAAATTAGTCTGACGGTAACAGATTAGTAAAATGGACAGTTTACAGTAAAATGAAAGATTAATGACAGTAAACAGTAAGAAGGTATGATGAACAAAAGGAGAGAGTAAATGAACAGAAATATAGTTGAGGAAAGAATGAATGGTTGGGAGAGTGGGAGAATGAGTTGGATGGGAGAAAGTGTAAGTGGGGGTTAGGAATAGTATCAGGGTAGTTTAAGTGTTATGACTAGGATAAATGAGAAAGAGTATGTAGTGGGGGCTGGTGTTGGACAGTAAGGGAATAAAGACTTGTGGTACCATCACTGCTTTCTAGATGCTGATGTTGAAAGACAAACTATTGGGGTAATTATCTTGGTTTATCTTTTCATATTTACATGTGTAGTTCCAAGTTACAGAGACGGAGAGATAATATTTTTTAAGACCAAATAAATGTGTTGTAAAACACAGGACATATTTGCTGGTAATGTGTGGTTTTGGAGATTGGCATTTTGCATATCATTCTGTCCTTGCCATTTTGCATATCATTCTGTCCTACCTTTTATCTTTTTTTAAAAAATTTTTTAGGGGCGCCTGGGTGGCGCAGTCGGTTAAGCGTCCGACTTCACCCAGGTCACGATCTCGCGGTCCGTGAGTTCGAGCCCCGCGTCAGGCTCTGGGCTGATGGCTCAGAGCCTGGAGCCTGTTTCCGATTCTGTGTCTCCCTCTCTCTCTGCCCCTCCCCTGTTCATGCTCTGTCTCTCTCTGTCCCAAAAATAAATAAAAAACGTTGAAAAAAAAAATAAAAAAAATAAAAAATTTTTTAACATTTATTTTTGAAAGACAGAGTGAGACAGAGCACGAGTTGGGGAGGGGCAGAGAGAGAGGGGGGACACAGAAGTCCTACCTTTTATCAAATAGTACTCACCTAGCATACCCACATAAACATTTTATTTTTTAAAATTTACTTATTTAAATTCAAGTTAGTAAACATACAGTGTAGTATTAGTTTCAGGAGTAGAACCCAGTGATTTATCACTTCCATGTAACACCCAGTGCTCATCCCAACAAGTGCCCTCCTTAATGCCCATCACTCATTTAGCCCATCCCCCCCGACCTCCCCTCCAGCAACCCTCAGTTTGTTCTCTTTAAGAGTCTCTTATGGTTTGCCTTGCTCTCCGTTTTTAACTTATTTTTCTTTCCTTTCCACTATGTTCATCTGCTGTGTTTCTTAAATTCCACATATGAGTGAAATCATTTATTTGTTTTTTTGTCTTATTTCTCTTAGCATAATACACTCTAGTTACATCCACGTTGTTGCAAATGGCAAGATTTCATTCTTTTTTTTACAGTGAAACTCAATATGTATTTCTATTTAATCACAACAATTAGAAAATATATCTTTTAAAACTACAATCTATCACAGCGTCAAAAATAGCAAAATAAACTAATTGATAAATATAACAAACTTGTATAAGGTTTACACTCTGAAAATTATGAGACATTATTAAGAAAAATTAAGAAAACACATATTGGGAGAAAGTTAATAATATTCCTGGACTGGGAGACTCACTATTATTAAGGTGTATAATTATCTTAAAATTGATTTATACATATAATGCTGTCCAAAACAAACTCCCAGTAGGCTCTTTTATGAAAACTGATAATCCAGGGTGGTTACATGGGTACACTCATTTGTCAAAACTTATAAAACTAAACACTTAGAATGACAGGTAAATTACGTGGATAAAGTTGATTTTAAAAATGAATAATGTTTTACCCAGTAGACAACACCTTAGAAATGAAGTAATTTTATTTAGATAAAGTCCTATAGAATGTATTAATTAATTAATTAATTAGTTTTTTATTTTTAACTTGTTTTATTTTTCATTTTTTTAAATTTACATCCAAATTAGTTAGCATATACTGCAACAATGATTTCAGGAGTAGATTCCTTAGTTCCCCTTACCTATTTAGCCCATCTCCCCTCCCACAATCCCTCCTGTAACCCTCAGTTTGTTCTCCATATTAATGAGTCTCTTCTGTTTTAAACCCCTCCCTGTTTTTATATTATTTTTGTTTCCCTTCCCTTATGTTCATCTGTTTTGTCTCTTAAAGTCCTCATATGAGTGAAGTCATATGATTTTTGTCTTTCTCTGACTAATTTCACTTAGCATAATACCCTCCAGTTCCATCCACGTAGTTGCAAATGGCACGATTTCATTATTTTTGATGGCCAAGTAATATTCCATTGTATATATATACCACATCTTCTTTATCCATTCATCCATCAGTGGACACTTGGGCTCTTTCCATACTTTGGCTATTGTTGATAGTGCTGCTATAAACATGGGGGTGCATGTGTCCCTTCAAAATAGCACACCTGTATCCCGTGGATAAATGCCTAGTAGTGCAATTGCTGGGCCGTAGGGTAGTTCTATTTTCAGTTTTTTGAGGAACCTCCCTACTGTTTCAGTGGTCCAGGTTCATTCTTCATTCTTCTGAGGAACCTCCCTACTGTTTTCCAGAGTGGCTACACCAGCTTACATTCCCTCCAGCAATGCAGAAGAGATCCTCTTTCTCCTCATCAACATCTGTTGTTGCCTGAGTTGTTAATATTAGCCATTCTGACAGGTATAAGGTGGTATCTCATTGTGGTTTTGATTTGTATTTACCTGATGATAAGTGATGTTGAGCATTTTTTCATGTGTTTGTTGGTTATCTGGATGTTTTCTTTGGAGAAGTGTCTATTCATGTCTTTTGCCCATTTCTTCACTGGATTATTTGTTTTTTGGGTGTTGAGTTTGATAAGTTCTTCATAGATTTTGGATACTAACCCTTTCTCTGATAAGTCATTGGCCAATTTCTTCTCCCATTCTGTAGGTTGCCTTTTAGATTTGCTGATTGTTTCCTTCGCTGTGCAGAAGCTTTTTATTTTGATGAGGTCCCAGTAGTTCATTTTTGCTTTTGTTTCCCTTGCCTCTGGTGATGTGTTGAGTAAGAAGTTGCTGTGGCCAAGATCAAAGAGGTTTTTGCCTGCTTTCTCCTCGAGGATTCTGATGGCTTCCTGTCTTATATTTAGGTCTTTCATCCACTTTGAGTTTATTTTTGTGTATTGTGTAAGAAAGTGGTCCAGGTTCATTCTTCTGCATGTCACTGTCCAGTTTTCCCAGCACCACTTACTGAAGAGACTGTCTTTATTCCATTGGATATTCTTTCTTGCTTTGTCAAAGATTAGTTGGCCATACGTTTATGGGTCCATTTCTGGGTTCTCTATTCTATTCCATTGATCTGAGTGTCTGTTCTTGCACCAGTACCATACTGTCTTGATGATTACAGCTTTGTAGTATAGCTTGAAGTCTGGGATTGTGATGCCTCCTACTTTGGTTTTCTTTTTCAAGGTTGTTTTGGCTATTTGGGGTCTTTTCTGATGCCATACAAATTTTAGGATTATTTGTTCTAGCTCTGTGAAGAATGCTGGTGTTATTTTGATAGGGATTGCATTGAATATGTAGATTGCTTTGGGTAGTATCGACATTTTAACAATATTTGTTCTTCCTATCCAGGAGCATGGAATCTTTTTTCCATTTTTTTTTTGTGTCTTCTTCAATTTCTTTCGTAAGCTTTCTATAGTTTTCGGTGTATAGATTTTTCACCTCTTTGGTTAGATTTATTCCTCGGTATTTTATGGGTTTTGGTGCAACTGTAAATGGGATCAATTACTTGATTTCTTTTTCTGTCGCTTCATTGTTGGTGTATAGGAATACAACCAATTTCTGTGCATTGATTTTATATCCTGCAACTTTGCTGAATTCATGAATAAATTCTAGCAGTTTTTTGGTGGAATCTTTAGCTTTTTCCGTATAGTGTATCATGTCATCTGTGAAGAGTAAAAGTTTGACCTCCTCCTGGCCGATTTGGATGCCTTTTATTTCTTTGTGTTGTCTGATTGCAGAGGCTAAGAATTCCAATACTATGTTGAATAAGAGTGGCGGGAGTGGACATCCCTGTCTTGTTCCTGACCTTAGGGGGAAAGCTCTCTCAGTTTTTCCCCATTGAGGATGATATTAGCATTGGTTTGTTCATATATGGCTTTTATGATCTCCAGGTATGCTCCTTCTATCCCTACTTTCTTGAGGGTTTTTATCAAGAAAGGATGCTGTATTTTGTCAAATGCTTTCTCTGCATCTATTGAGAGGATCATATGGTTCTTGTCCTTTCTTTTATTGATGTGATGAATCACGTTAATTGTTTTGTGGATATTGAACCAGCCCTGCATCCCAAGTATAAATCCCACTTGGTCGTGGTGAATAATTTTTTTAATGTATTGTTGGATCCGGTTGGTTAATATCTTGTTGAGGATTTTTGCATCCATGTTCATCAGGGAAATGCATAAATGTTTATAATTGTATATAGTTCTCCTTTTTAGTGGGGTCTCTGTCCGGTTTTGGAATCAAGGTAATGCTGACTTCATAGAATGAGTTTGGAAATTTTCCTTCCATTTCTATTTTTTGTAGTAGCTTCAAGAGAATAGGTGTTAACTCTTCCTTAAATGTTTGGTAGAATTCCCCTGGAAAGCCGTCTGGCCCTGGACTCTTGTTTTTTGGCAGATTTTTGATTGCTAATTTGATTGCCTTATTGGTTATGGGTGTTTTCAAATTTTCTATTTCTTCCTGTTTCAATTTTGGTGTGTCTATGTTCTAGGAATTTGTCCATTTCTTCCAGATTGCCCATTTTATTGGCATATAATTGGTCATAATACTCTCTTATTGTTTTTATTTCTCCTGTGTTGGTTGTGATCTCTCCTCTTTCATTCTTGATTTTACTTATTTTGGTCCTTTCCTTTTTCTTTTTGATCAAACTGGCTAGTGGTTTATCAATTTTGTTAATTCTTTCAGAGAACAAGCTTCTGGTTTCATTGATCTGTTCTACTGTTTTTGGGGTTTTGATAGCATTAATTTCTGCTCTAATCTTTATTATTTCCTGTCTTCTGCTGGTTTTCGGTTTTATTTGCTGTTCTTTTTCCAGCTCCTTAAGGTGTCAAGTTAGGTTGTATATCTGAGATCTTTCTTCTTTCTTTAGGAAGGCCTGGTATATACTTTCCTCTTATGACTGCCTTTACTGCGTCCCAGACGTTTTGGGTTGTGGTGTTGTCATGTTCACTGACTTCCATATACTTTTTAATTTCCTCTTTAACTGCTTGGTTATCCCATTCATTCTTTAGTAGGATGTTCTTCAGTCTGCAAGTATTTGTTACCTCTCCAAAATTTTTCTTGTGGTTGATTTCAAGTTTCGTAGCATTGTGGTCTGAAAATACACACAGTATGATCTCAATCTTTTTGTACTTACTTAGGGCTGATTTGTGTCCCAGGATATAGTCTATTCTGGAGAACATTCCACGTACACTGGAGAAGAATGTATATTCTGCTGCTTTAGGATGAAATGTTCTCAATATATCTGTTAAGTCCATCTGGTCCAGTGTGTCATTCAAAGCCATTGTTTCCTTGTTGATTTTTTGATTAGATGATCTGTCCATTGCTGTGAGTGGGGTGTTGAAGTCTCCTACTATTATGGTATTATTACTGATGAGTTTCTTTATGTTTGTGATTAATTGATTTATATATTTGGGTACTGCCATATTTGGCACATAAATGTTTACAATCATTAGGTCTTCTTGGTGGATGGACTCCTTGATTATGATATAATGCCCTTCTGCATCTCTTGATACAGTCTTTATTTTAAAGTCTCAACTGTCTGATACAAGTATAGCTACTCTGGCTTTCTTTTGTTGACCATTAGCATGATAGATGGTTCTCCATCCCCTTATTTTCAATCTGAAGGTGTCTTCAGGTCTAAAGTGGGTCTCTTGTAAACAGCATATAGATGGATCTTGTTTTTTTATCCATTATGTTACCGTATGTCTTTTGACTGGAGCATTGAGTCCATTGATGTTTAGAGTGAGTACTGAAAGATATGAATTTATTGCCATTATGATGTTTGTGGAGTTGGAGTTTTCTGGTGGTGTTCTCTGGTCCTTTCTAATCTTTATTGCTTTTGGTATGTGTGTGTGTGTGTGTGTGTGTGTGTGTGTATATAAAATATAAATATTTACATATTTATATATTGTATTTTATATAACATTACGTATTATATATCATATTTTATATATAATAAATATAATATTTTATAAAGATTTTTAAATAAAAAAATATATAAATATTCATCTTTTCTCCTCTCCTTCTATTTTGAATGACAGCCTCATTGGATAAAGAATTGTTGGCTACATATTTTTCTGATTCAGCACATTGAATATATCCTGCCACACCTTTCTGGCTTGCCAAGTTTCTGTGGATAGGTCTGCTGCAAACCTGAGCTGTCTTCCCTTGTAGGTTAGGGACTTTTTTTCCCTTGCTGCTTTCATGATTCTCTCCTTGCCTGAGTAGTTTGTGAATTTGACTATGATATGCCTTGTTGATGGTCGGTTTTTGTTGAATCTAATGTGGGTCCTCTGTGCTTCCTGAATTTTGATGTTTGTGTCTTTCCCCAGGTTAGGAAAGTTTTCCACTGTGATTTGCTCACATAACCATTCTACCCCTGATTCTCTCTCTTCCTTTTCTGAGACCCCTATGATTTTGATGTTGCTCCTTTTTAATGAATCACTGATTTCTCTAATTCTTAAATTGTGCTCTTTTGCCTTAATCTCCCTCTTTTTTTCTGCTTCGTTATTCGCTATAAGTTTGTCCTCTATATCGCTGATTCTCTGTTCTGCCTCGTCCATCCTTGCTGCCGCTGCATCCATCCGTGATTGCAGCTCAGTTATAGCATTTTTAATTTCATTCTATTTTTTTTACTTCTTTTATCTCTTCAGAAAGGGATTCTAATCTGTTTTCAACTCCAGCTAGTATTCTTATTATCATGATTCTAAATTCTGGTTCAGACATTTTGCTTGTATCTGTGTTGGTTAAATCCCTGGCTGTCGTTTCTTCATGCTCTTTCTTTTGGGGCGATTTCCTTCATTTTGTCATTTTTAAAGGAGAAAAGGTATTAATGAGGTAGATAAATTAAAATTTAAAAAATAAAATTAAAAAATATTGTAATTAAAAATTTAAAAACACACACACACAAAAATCTAATAAATGATGCTAGATCCTAGGTGTGTTTTGGTCTGGGTGTTCAAAGTGGTTTGACAGATTAGAGAAAACAAAAGGGTGGAAGAAAAAGAGAAAAAAGAAATCATTTGAGAATTTGAAAAAATGAATACACTGAAGTAGACTAAAATGAGATGATGGGAGTAAAATAGAATTTGAAAGAATTTACACAAAAGTAAAAAATATAGTAAAAAAATTAAAATATTTTTAATAAAAATTGAAAATAAAAATGAATTTTTCTCCTTCTGTATTCAAGAAAAACAATAGTGTAAAAGAAAAAAGAAAGAAAACTGATAAGATGGACCTGCTAACAGATTGAAATAGGAATGAGATGACTTCATTTTCCCCTAGAAGTCAGACTATGTAGCGCTTTTTAGTCCATAAGCTAAGTAGGTGTGGATACTTGTATTCTTGAAGAGCCAAGTTGGCCCAGTTGGGCGGGGCTCAGTGTAACGGCTCTGTTCTCCACTAGATGGCGCCGCTAGCCTACTGGGGTGGGTTGTTGCAGTGCCCGTAGGTGTGTATGCGTGGGAGCTGTAAAAATGGCATCACCCAGCTACCCAGTCTCTAGTATGGGAACTGTTCTCTCCAATCAGCAATTGGACACCTGTCCTCTGTCTTCAGCTTTCATTCTCTCCCTGCTTCTTCACTGTCCATGACCAAGCCCCAGGCAGTACCTCTCTCCCAAGTTTTGTCTCAGATGTGGCTGTTTTCCCCGGCCCCTTACTTCTGAAGGACTGCGGATTTGACCTGTTCCGCCCCTCTGTGGGAGGGTCTCACCCAGCAATGGCCAAATGCTGGCTGCACCCAGGAACACCTGCTGGACCCTGCTGCTGCTGGTGCCCCGAGACTGCCGCCAGGTGCCAGCCCACCCCAGAAAAAGTTTGGGAGATGGTGTAGCAGCAGCATTTCAGGGTATGGAAAATCACAACACATATCTAGCACCAGGCTTCACCCTTAATGACTTTGTTCCAGCACCAGCGAATGTGGTCATTTTCTGGGGTCTGCTGGGACCAGGTGGCTTCAACAGTCTCTACCAAATGTCCTTCCAGCATTGGAACCACTTTTCCCCATGTGGCTTGAGAACCTCTCAGACCCCCCCTCTGTTCCTGGGGATTCACCCTTCCCACCAGAGCACTGCCAGGTTTCGAGCTGCAGAGTTGCAGACTTTGCGCTCCCCTTGTTTACAGTCTTAATGGAATTTAAACCCTCTCCTTTCTCCCTTTTTAGTTTAGTCCCTGTGGCTGTTTCCAATTTTCCACTTTCTCTCCAGCTGCTTTTGGGGAGGGGTGCTTTTCCTGTATTTTCCCCCGCCCCAGTCTCTGTCCTCTCTCTGCCTGCAAAGATGGCTCCCTGCCCACTGCCAGCTTCTCTCTCCCCACGTTCACCGCTCTATGCCACGTACCTGCTGAATTCTGTGGCTCAGGTTATGCAGATTGTTGTGTGAATCCTCCAATCAGTTTTCTAGGTGTGTAGGATGGTTTAATGTTGGTCTGGCTATATTTCATGGACACGAGACACACAAAAAACTTCCATGCTGTTCTGCCATCTTGGCTCCTCCACTCATTCTTTTTGATCACCAAGTAGTAATCCAACATCTAAAAATCTTGAGTTTTTCAGACTGTTTTGTATAATACCTATTGAGATAAGTGTTTTGGGTTTTGGTGGGAAGGGGCTGTTTATTTCATTAAAAACCCTGGCATTTTGTAGCTGGGAGGGAACTTAAATATAATCAAGTAACTATGACTATGAAAGTGCTTTGTAAAATGCAGACTGTTGTCTGGGTGCAAGGTAATATGTAACACAAACGTTCCTCACTTATATGCGAAAAGACTAAAACTCATAAAGGTTAAATGAATTTTCTAGTCACATGGCTGGTAATAGGCAGGATGAAAAATTAAGTGTCTTTGTCCTGTTTTAATCTTTGTTTCCTACACAGCAAATTCTTAGAAAATATTTCCTACTGCATAAAAGGAGATAGAAAGCCCAGATAGCTATATAACTATTAAAGAAATTGAATCAAAGTTTTAAAATCTTTCCACAAAGCATCCGTCATTTTATAGGCAAATTCTACCGAAAATTCATGGAATATATCAATACAAAACTATTCCAGAGAATAAAATAAGAAGGCATACTTTCTAACTCATTCTTTGCTACCAATATGACCTTGATAAAACTAAAGAAAAATAGTATGAAAGAGAAAAATTAAAGGCTAACTTCAGCCTTGAATATATATAGATATTTTAAATAGAATATTAGCAAACTGAATTCACTTCTATGTAAAAAGTGATTACTCAGTGTGACTAAGTTGCATCGTTCTCCAGCAATGCAAAGTTGATTTTACATGTGAAAATCTGTAGTGTCACTCCTCACATCAACAGATTAAAGAAGATAATGGTCATCCTAGTAGAGGCACAAGAGGCATTTGTGAAATTTTTACACCAATTCATAAATTTAAAAAAGAAAATAGCAAGAGAAGGAACTTTCCTTAACCTGATAAAGGATGTTTACAAAATAAAAACAAAACAAACACACCTCTAAGTAGGGAAAATTTAAAAACACTCCTTTTTCAAATGGAGAACATGGATATCTCATATTCCTGTTTTTATTTGTTATACTGGCTGCCCTAGCCAAAGTGAAGATAAAATGCATTAAAATCATAAGGATTTTAAGGAAAAGCACAAAACTGTCATTATTAATAAATTAGAATTTCTACAAAGAATGTACAAAATAACACAAAGTATTAAATAAAAATAGTAAGATATTGGCAAAGTTAGCTATGAGACCAGTATACCAAAGTCAGTTGATTTTGTGTACTACAATAACAGTTAGGAATTGTAATTTTAAAAAAATAACTTACCTTGTCAACAATAATTACAAGGTATCTAGAAATAAATCTAACAGAAGATAAGTAAGACCTGTTTGGAGATATTATAATACTTTATTGAAAGACATTAAAAATTCTCTAAATAAATGGAGAAATATCCCATGTAGGAAGTCAGTCTCAATTTTGTAAGTGTGTCAAGTACCCCCAAATTGATCTGCAGATTCAGTCCTATTCCATAAGATTTTTTTTCCTGGAACTGACAAACTGATTCTAAAATTTATATGAAGGCACATAATTATCAAAAGTAGTCAAAACAGTTCTGAAGAAAAGTAGTAGGGAGCTGCAGAGTGAGTGAAGACTTGTCCTACAAATATCATAAGTTAATATAAAAGAATTTATGGCCATGTAATATTGGTATAGGTATAAACAGAATGATAAGAAAATCACAATTCAATTGAGATATAGCCCTAAACACACAAAATTTTGATAGGGTATATGTGCTGTACAGATCATAAAGAAAGGAAGAACTATTCAGTAAATAGTATTGGAATAATTAAAAATTGGAGAAAAAATGACATTATATCCCTATCTCATACCGTATAAAAAGCCAATTCCAGATATATCAAATGTAAAAGCCAAAATTTTTAGAAGAACTTGTAAGAAATATGTGTTTGACCTTGGGATAAGGAAGGATTTCTTGGATAAGATACAGGAAATAGTATTTGTAAATGAATGATTATTAAACCTGACTACATTGAAATTAGAAACTTTTTTTCATCAAAAGACACCATAAAAAGAATGAAAAACAATCCACAGACTGGGTGAATATATTTGCAATAATATAATCAACAAAGTATTAGTATTCCATATATATGAAGAAGTCCTTCAAATAAATAAGAAAAAGACAATCCAATAGAAAAGTGGGAAAAAGACACAAACAGGTATTTCACAAAAAAGAATGCATGAATGAACGATAAGTATATGAAATGTTCAACATGATTAATGATAAGGGAAGTGCAAAATAAAACTAACACAAATTGTCATTTTGTGTCACTGGATTGACAAAAAATACATTTGACAGTAGCAAAATTTGGAGAGGATATTGATCAATGGAATTCTTACACATTGCTGGTAGAACTATAAATAGGTTAATTACTTGAAAATAGTTAGGAATTAGCCTGTAGAGTGGAACATTTTCACATTATACAATCCAGGGTTTCCCTCCTGGGTATAATACCCTAGAAGAATTTTGCCTGTGTGCACAGGGAGACATGTACAAAAAGTTCATAGTGACCCTGTTTATAATAGCAAAAAACAAGAAATAACCCAAATGTCGATCAACACAACAATGGGTAAATAAAATTGTAATATGTCAACACCTTGGAACATTATTCAGCAGTGGGAATAATAAAATAAAAGCACTACATGCAGCTACATGGATGAATTTTAGGACCATAAAGTGTAACCTTAGAACACTGGATGTGGTATGATTCTATCCATATAAAGTTAAGAAACAGGGATGCCTGGGTGGCTCAGTTGGTTAAGCATCTGACTTCAACCCAGGTCATGATCTCATACTCCCTGAGTTCAAGCCCTGTGTGGGGCTCTGTGCTGACAGCTCAGAGCCTGGAGCCTGCTTGGGATTCTGTGTCTCCCTCTCTTTCTGCCCCTATCCCACTTGCACTCTGTCTTTCAAAAATAAAATAAAAGCATAAAAAATCTTTAAAAACAAAGATAAACAGTATTTTGGGCAAAAAATATAAATGATAAAAACCTTTTTTTAAAAGAAAAATGATAAAATTTAAAGAATGGCTAACTTTTGGTGGAGAGATAAGTAGATATGTTAATGTAGGAGTAAGTAGAAGAAAGCTTTTGATGAAGGTTAGTGGTGGGCTCCAAAGAGTTCAATCTAATATTGTGCTGTGTGATTTGTACACCTGTGTATTTTTTATCTGTATCAAATGTCATATTAAAGTAATATATTTGTTTTTCAGAAATCTGCCTCAACCTCCGAGATCCTCCAACTAACATAATTATCATTCCAGAAAAGCAGGTGAAACCTGAATGGAGATTGCCAAAATTAAATCACCGCTTTATCACAAGGTAAAATGGCCTTGTGTAAAATACCTTAAGTATTAATTTTTAACATTAGACACTGAAACAATGTATTATTATGGCTCAAAATCTACCCCCAAATTATGTCCTATCAATTATATAGATAAACATTTTCACAGTCATAATTTTAGAATGCTTTTTCAGTGTTTAAAGATACAGTATTTAATAATTTTCCTTTTTTTAGGTCAGAATTGGATGATATGCCAGAAAATCATATCTGTGATGTTATTGGCATTTTAGTTTTTGTAGGAAGGGTCCAGCGGTCAAAAAAGAAAGGTAAGCTTTTAAAATTGAAAGTCATGAAAGTATTTCAGTGAATAGTTCTGTGTTCATACATGCATAGTTGGTTACCTTCATTTATTCTAATATTCTATCCATATAGAAAGCCGTGAAGATTTTTGGTCATATCGCTGGATTCACATTGCTGACGGGACTTCAGAACAACCATTTATAGTGGAGCTGTTTTCTACTTCTCAGCCAGAAATCTTTGAAAATATTTACCCAAGTATTCAGTCCAATATTTTTATCTTTTTATTTTTGGAAGTGGGGGGCATTGACTTAAAAAAATGTTACAGCGTACTGACTTACAGAGGAGCATGATACTGAGTTAGCAAATTCAAGCAGTGTGATAGCATGTTTAAATTTTTTCTATATTATTATATTTGGTGTTACAGAAATTAACCACCTTCTGGTTTTCTATTCAGAGTTGATTTGGGATTGAAACCAGTTTTTCAGAAAACAGGTGCTTTTATCAATGCTCATTATTAGCATTTCAGGCATAAAAGCTTAACATTCAGTGAAACTAAAGCATAGGTACTCAATTCCCTTTGTATCCATTTGAAAATTGACTAAGTAGACCCCAAAAAAGACAACGAAGACTTTACTAGTATAGAATTGATTGGTAGGGGATTGACATTTTGTGTAATTAAGTAAGGACAATGTAAGTATGATTTCATTTGAGTTTTAAATTAATGTTAGATTGGTGGTATTTTAGCAGCTGGTCAGTGTTTCACTTTGGTGTTGACCTTTCCTCCTTGCATTTATTCAGATATTTAGGTGTTTTTTCCACTAATTTTATTCATTTGAAAACATTTTAGGTATGCCCTACATATTGTATTTTATACAAGTTAGTTTTCTGATCTATTATGATAAGAAAAGAAGTATATTTAATACTTTTTAGCAAATTAAATGAATTTTTCCTTGTATCAACTTGTAGCATAAAGCTATTATAGATACTGTATGCTATTTTACTATTTTTCAAGTGATTATATGAATAAAATACTGATTGTGAAATGTTTGCCAACATTGGGAAATCTTCCAATCTTGACCACCTGTAATTTTTAAAATCGTCAACAAGGTAAAAATTGTAGAACATCAGGATATCTAGAGACCATATACAGAGCTGTTGTGCTACCCCTTTAGTGGCTGTTGCAAAACAGCATTGCACACCATTCAGATATTACCTTATTAGATTCTGTCATCGGCTTGTGAAATTAAAACTTTAAAATATATCTGAATAGAATTAAACCTCACCCCAACTGTTGAGAAGGCAGAAAGAGTTTTTGCTAAACCAAGGCATGAGCTTCCAAGGTGAGCTGGGCTATGATTTCTCATGTAACTTCTCTCAGGACATAAGTGATTGGTAGTGATGACTTCTGATGACAATTCTGTTACCTCGTTTTATGTAGGTTTTATGGCCAGAGCCTCTCTCTTTGTAGCCACTTCAAACAAGCTGGCATAACTTTCAGATAATTATTTTTTTCACAGAAATGTTGCCAAGTATGCATATGTTCTGTTTCTTATGATAATGTGAAGTGCATCTCTCTAAGAAAGGTGACCTTGGTGAGATTTACTCTAGCACAATAGTTGACAATGATCACAATTTATCTTCATCTTTTGACCAAGATGAAAAAAAATTATTAAATGAATCATGAGTATTAAGGGGGCTTCAGGCCTATGAAGGGGAACATGACCAACTGTCTTCTGGAATAATACCAGAATCCTTTGGGAGTAGAGCATCTTTTTCACTTTTGATTAAGGAAACTGAAGAGCTAAGGGGGAACTAATATTGTTTACTATGTACCAGATGCTTGTCGATGCTATCTCATTTTGTGCTCCTAGTTACCTTTTTAAAAGTTGATGTTTTTACAGATTTACAGGTAAGGAAACAAAGGTCCAGAAGGGTTAAGTAATTTCCTGGATGTCAGACAGCTAAAAGGTGTCGGGTCGGAATGTCTGGTTTTTAACAGTCATGAAGTGAGAAGTAGATGTTTCTTTAATATTCCTATATCAACATCTTTAACCATGAATAGTGACGTATTTGTATGGTTTTTAAATAAAGGACAGTAATATAAAGTAGGAATTATTCTTAGTCATTTCAACAGCTTTCCCTTATTTTTATTGCCCAAATAAAGAAGTAGGAAATGTTAGATATAGTAAATGAGTTTATAGTTATTATCATACTCAAGGGAAATATTTATTTCAAATGAGAACTTAACCGTTATTGTGAGATTATAAGTATTTACATTTATTTCCTCATTTCCTAGTTCATAAGACCATAACTGTTTGGGTATGTAATGAGTTAAAAAAATTTTAAATGTTGTTGGCTTTAAGAAACTTTACCTTAGTAACTGACAGTTAAAAACAATTCAGCAAGGTGAATAGAAGAGAATAGGTTGTATAAGCCCTGTCATGAGGCTTAAGGTCTAATTAAGATAAACACCTGCATAAACAAATTTAAGTTAATGCATACCCCTATCTGGTGGAAGGAGAGTAATTCAGGGATCAGTGTTAGATTGGGTTAATCAGTAAAAGCATCCTGGAGAAACTAAGCTTTTTTTTCCTCTGTAGGAAATAACTATTCATACTCAGTTGTGTGCCTGATTAGAAAGACTGTTGTAGTCTTCAACTGTGCAGCAAGCAGTGACTTCAGTTAGGTGCAGCCATTGTACTTTCTAAAGGAAAAGTAAGTGTTAGATCCCATATCTAAAGGAAAAGGTTAACTGTTAGATCCTTGTTGTTCCAAGTGTGGTCACAGGACCTGCAACACTAGTATCACCTCGAGCTTATTAGAAGTAGAGAATCTCAGGCCCCACTCTGAAACTACTGATTCTTAATTTGCATTTTAACAACTGTCCCAGGTGATTCCTATGTTTATTAAGGTTTGAGAGGTACTGTGTTAGATCCTGATCTTGATATGTCCTCTTTGAAATGCAGAAGTTATTTCCTAACTGTTTCCATTTTCTACAGTGACATATTTTGTGTGTACTCAGTTGAAACTTGTCAGGAATGATGCTCAAGTACCTAAACTGCTTTACCTAACCACTACAAATGAGAGCCGAGTGTTTCTTACTGGTGAGCAATTTGTTTATATTTTATTGGAGATGTAATATATTTTCTACTGACTAAGTTAACGTTTACATTAAAACATTTGACCACAAGATAGCTTTATTTTAATTTCCTTAATCATTGCGAGAATGTTTTAACAAAGAATATTTAGCCCATGAAATATATTGCTTCTGAATTATTTATGACTGAAGCAATGATTTTCTGACTCACTGGAGAATTGCTTTGATGTCCTTTGGTTAACTTCTAATTCCTACCTGATGTAAGGTAGATAATCATAAATTGCTTGATAGATTGAAGACTGTTAGGCCCTATATCACAATATGGATACAATTAACTATTTTTAAATACTAACTAAAAATATGAATCAGATTTTGGTCCCTGATCTCAAATTTTACTTACATAGCAAGAAGAGTCTCACTGGTTGTCTACAAGTACATTATTTTTCTCTATTCTTTCTTATAACAGGGTCAAAACAATAAAGATAAAAAGTTCCAAATGAGTAAAGAAATAGTGTGGTGTGTTTACTAAAATACTACCATGTTAATCATTAAGAAATTTGTCAATAGAAGAATCCTATGAAGGATGTAATACACATCTTTGTCAACACTTCCTTTTATAAATACTAACAATATCAGATATAAATGGCACTGTTAAGTATGTTTTAAGAACATGAATTTAAATGCTGATCTATATTATAGGCTATTCATTTTCAACATGATGCCATACCTTTAGGTGAATACATGATTTAAAAATCAATTTTTAAGAAGATGCCAACCATTTTGATAGTTAGAAAAATCCAGATTATTAGGTTTTTTTGTTATGACTTTTCAGTATCCTATAGATAGCTACACTTTAGTCCACTTAAACTCTAATATGTCTGATTTCCTTCTCAATTTAGGATTGGTTTAGTGTCTGATAATTTTTTGTATACATATCAAGTGTAATCTGCTACACAGTGAATAAGTGAACTTGACTTCTTTTCTTGGTGACATAAGAGACTATTGTAATATTAAACTGTTTTTATACAAAAAAAATCCTCTAAGTTTATTACAGCGATTTTTTTGCTCATTTTTTGGTTTTACCCTTCTTACAAAAGGTCACAGAGGCCAGCCATACACCAACGATATCAAGGTAAAAAACTTTATTCATTGGATTAAAACAAGGACTGATTCTGAGGAAGTGAGGACTACTGTTATTGGTGGATATTACCCCTATCCACCAGTGCCAGAGACATTTTCGAAGTATAGTAATTCTGTCAAAGGTACTAAGTAATTGCTAGTTATGTATATGTTTATGTGCTATGTATATGTATATCGTAATGTGTAACAACACTCACTGATAAAAATTTTGTCTTTATTAAGACCTAAAAATACATGTGGTGACTCCTAAAGGTTAATACTTGGATTTTATTAGATTAGAATAAGGGAGAACATAGATGATGACTAACTGGGCATCATATCTTGATTTAATGTTACTGAGATCAAATCTGACTTTAATAGATCCCAATTCCTATGACATTACATAGAGAGACTAAAGATATCAAAGGAGACACTGGATAATTTGATATCAAGATATTGACACTGTATTATGTTACTCTTGTGGAATGATACATATTGGATATTACACAATTGAGCACTACCTTTAAATAAAAATGACACCAAAATAAATTAGATGCAGAACAAGTACTGATAAAAAGCCTAACATTAATTTATTTTAGAAGAATTAGATATGATGGTTGAAAAGCTTAAAATAAATGCATTCTTTTTTTTTAAGCTGTGGGATAATTGCATGGTTCGGGGGAAAAAAAGAGAAACTTTAAAATACTAATCTATCATCATCTAAATACTGGCATCGTCTTGTACTTCATTATGCCAGCAATACATAATATATGGTTGTGTATATTAAAATGTGTGGGGGCGCCTGGGTGGCGCAGTCGGTTAAGCGTCCGACTTCAGCCAGGTCACGATCTCGCGGTCCGTGAGTTCGAGCCCCGCGTCAGGCTCTGGGCTGATGGCTCGGAGCCTGGAGCCTGTTTCCGATTCTGTGTCTCCCTCTCTCTCTGCCCCTCCCCCGTTCATGCTCTGTCTCTCTCTGTCCCAAAAAATAAATAAAAAATGTTGAAAAAAAAAAAAATTTAAAAAAAAAAAAAAAAAAAATGTGTGTTTCTGTGCACTTTATAGTTTGAAATATGTAAATTACAATTGACCCTTGAACAACACAGGTTTGAACTATACAGATCCACTTCTATGCAACTTTTTCAGTAAATATACATACAGTACTGTAAATGTTTTTTCTTACGATTTTTTAAATAACATTTTCTTTTCTCTAAGTTACTTTATTGTATGTGCTTATCAGCTGTATGTTGTCACTAAGGCTTGTGGTCAATGGTAGTCTATTAGTAAAGTTTTGGGGGAGTCAAAAGTTATACATGGATTTTGGTCTTCATGGGATTTGGTTCCCTTAACTCCCATGTTGTTCAAGGGTCAGCTGTCCATTCAGTATGTAAAATTTGTTTAAAATCAAGACTCCAGGCTAGAAAACTGTATCACAGTTTAACTGATAAGTATATTTTGCCTATTTTATAAAAATTACATAAGGGATGATGCCAAGTATAAAAAGAAATCTCACAAATTTAACTTATGTAGCAAGTTTATGATTCCATACTGTAAAATGACATTGCAAATCTAATTCTTATTTTTATAATTTCAGTTCTTTAAAACTTACAGTTTCTTTGGAATTATTCTTTTTCAGTTGAGTCGCTCTTGACAGCTATAAGTGAAGTGAGGAAGGAGATTGAAGACTTGCAGTATAGGGAACAAAAGCGCATTGCAATTCAGGGGATAATTACTGTTATAAAGTATATCCCCCATGCCACTGCAACTGAAAATGCCTCAGCATCAGAAACACTTCGGGTATGGTGCCAGAGAATTAATAGTATATCTTTGAAAGCACTGTGATCAAAATTACAATCGGTACCTTGTACGTTTTATTCTGAACTCACATGTATTGACTCTTAATGATGGTAAACCTCAGAAAAAAAAATCATTTATGTTTTTTTGTTTATTTCCTTTTTCTATCATTTATTTTGGAGCAGGCTGGGCTAAAGGTCACAGCCTCTGATATTTCCCAAGGCCCTCAAAACTTGGTGTTTTGTTTTTGCTTTGTGCATAATTGAATCCCATTGTGATTCTCTTTATTTAATTCCCAGGTGGTATATATGATTATTCCATTCCTTTTGTCCAGGCCAGAGAACTATAGGAACACTTTCACAGGAAGTTGTTACCTTTATATTTGGCATGGCAGTCTCACCCAGATTTTGTAAGAGGTAGCAATGACTTTGGTGTGATAAAGGTTCTAGTAGAAAAGGCCACTACTGGAATCTAGGCACAATCAAGACAAATAAGTTAATTTTTTCCCTGAATTTATATTTGTAAAAATTATTTCTAAGGTTTATATTCATGGAAATAAGTATCTAATTCAATTTTTCAGTTATACAAGCATAAGAAAAACTTTTGTTTATCTTCCTTTAAAAAAATGTTTAATACCAGTTGCATTAATTAGGGTAAATATAATCCTATCTATAAATTAGCTTTATAAAAAGCAGTTTTATGTTGTAAAATGTTGTCATAAATCTTAAGATTATAAAAAATGGGTAAACTAAAATTATACAGTCTTTTAAGAAAAATATTTTTTTTAATTAGTTTAAAATGTTTTCTCTGAATTTTTGGTTTTAGAATGCTAACCGACCCTCAACATCCCAAGCAACTAGAAGAGAAAATCAAAGTCAGGAAAGAGATAATAATAAACAATATCAAGATGATGATCCTATGGGCTCTCAGTATTTTCCAGCTACACATGAAAGTTTGAGCCCTACCAAGAAAAAAAGAATTCTGCAAGGGCCATGTGCCAAATTGTAAGTCATTTGTATTAAGTATACACATAGCATATTAATTGTTTTGGCTTATTTCTACCCTGTAAAATGACCAATTATACTAGAAGTGGTATTAGTTTTCTAGGGCTGCTGAATTCCAAGATCAAGATACTGGCAGAGTGACTTCCTTCTGAGGGCTGTGAGGAAGAATCTGTTCCATGCCTCCCCCCTAGCTTCTGGTGGTTACTGGAAATCTTTGGCATTCCTTGGCTTCTAGAAGCATCACTCCAATCTCTGTCTTCACCTTCACATGGAATTTTCCCCTGTGTGTGTATCTGTGTTCAAATTTTCTCTTCTTGTAAGGACACCAGCCATATTAGATTAGGGACGTGCTCTGGAGTACTGATCTACTCCAGTAAGATTTCATCTTAAGCAATTATATCTTCATTGATCCTGTTTCCAAATAAGGTCACATTCTGAGGGTTGTTGAAAATGTAATTGGTTATATATTAGTCCTACTGGTATTTAGTAGGGACATAATTCAGCCCATAATAGTCTGCCATCTGGTCCCTAAAAATTCATATCCTTTTCACATGTAAAATACATTCAACCCATAATAACATCCCAGAAAGTCTTAAACCATACCACCATCAACTCTGAGTCTAAACTCTCATCTAAGCATCATCTAAATCATATGCGGATGAAATGCAGAGTGATTCATCCTGGGGCAAAATTCTTTACATCTGTGAGCCTGTGAAACTAGACCTGTTTATCTGTCCAAAACACAACAATGGGACAAACATAGGATAAGCATTCCCATTTCAAAAGGGAGAAATTGGAAGGGAAGGGGGTCATGAGTCACAAGCAAATTGAAAGCCTAGTAGTATCAGGACTTTACCCTCAGGATCATTGTCCCATTTCTTGAAGGATAACACATGATCACAATTGAATATCTCTTATCAACTCATTTCCTGAATAGAATCCTAGACAGCCCTTTCTTCATTTCATCCTACCTATGTCCCTTTCAGTCCAAGCTAGTAGCATGCCTACTGAGATGATTGATTGGATCCACAAATCACAAACCTAATCTCTTGGGCAAAGGACTGTCCAACAACACCCTTGGTGTTCCCTCCAGAGGAAGCTTTCTAATTTTTTGCAGTATAGATAAGCTGAGAATTTTCCAAATATCAAAGCTCTGGTTCCTTTTTTGTTAATAATTTTATTTTCAATTTCTCTCTCCCTTCTTGTATTTTACTGTAAGCAATAAGGAGAAACCAGGCTGCGCCTTCACCACTTTGCTTAGAAATCTCTTCACCTAAATATGCAAGTTGATTGCATACAAGTTTTACCTGCCTTTCAGCACAATTCAGCCAAGATTTCTGCCACTTCATAACAAGGATCACCCTTCATCCAGTTTCCAATAACCCATTCCTCATTTCTGTCTGAAACCTAACCAGAAGTACTTCTTACATTCATATTTCTAGCAACATTCTGTTCATAATGATATATATATTCTCCAAGACAACCAGTTTTCTCTACAGCTCTCTTCTTTCTGAGCCCTCAACAAAGTCTCCTTCAAAATCCATATTTCTACCGACATTGTCTTCAAGAAAATCTAGAGTTTTTCTAATATTCACCTCAAAACTCTTTCAGCCTCCATGTAATACTCAATCCCAAAGCCACTTCCCCATTTTAAATTATTTGTTACAGTAGCACTCCACTGTACTGGTGGTAGTGCTGGTAACCAAAATCTGCATTAATTTTCTAGGGCTGCTATAATTAAGTACTACAAACTGTATGGCTTAAACAATGGAAAAGTACTGTCTCACAGTTCTGTAAGCTAGAAGACCAAGATCAAAGTGTCCACAGGGTCAGTTTGTTTTAAGGACTTTGAGAAGGAATCTACCCCTTGCTTTTCCCCTAGCATCTGTTGGTTTGCTGGCAATCTTTGTCATTCTGTGACTTGTAGAAATATCACCCCCAATCTGTGTCTATGTCTAAATTCTCCCTTTTCAAAAGGACATCAGATACGTTTGATTAGGGGTCTACCCTACCCCAGTATGACTTTAACTTAACTAATTTATATCTTCAGTGAAATTATATCCAAATAAGATTACATTCTGAGGTACTGGCAGTTAGGACTTCAACAGGAAATTTGGAGGAGATACAATTCAACCCATAACAGAAGCCCTCTTACCTGCTACACTCGGCATGGACTAAGTGACAATGAGTTTAAAAGGAGGAATTACAAACAATACATTTTATTTAAGTATTTTACTTGAATTTAAAATATTATAGCTTACATTTGTTCACCAGTTATCTAAGCATGAATCTTTCCTATATAAAATTCATCCACTATGAATCATAAATGATTAACAGATTTGATTTTTCTAAAATAGAAGGATAACCAAGACAAAGATTAAGGAAGTTTCCTTCTAATCCTAGCTTTCTAAATTTTTCTCATGAATGTGAGTTGAATTTTGTCAAATGTTTATACTGAATCTGTTGATCTGTTGAGTTTTATTTTCTTTTCATGTAGTTAACTAAATTAATTTTTTGAGTATTGGATCATCCATGCATTCCTAGAATGAGTGTTACTACTTTTTTAAATGTTTAGAATTAATGTTCAATGAAACTATCTGGATCAGAGGCTTTTTTGGGAAGATTGTGATTTAATTTTTCTAATAGATTTTAGAATATTAATATTTTCTATTCCTTTGTCAGTTTTATTTTTCAAAGAATTTGATATTTACCTCTAGATTGTAATATTTTTGGTATAAAATTATTCATAAGATCTTATTGTCTTATATTTCTGTACAATCTATATTAATGTCCCCTTTTAACTCCTGATACTTGTAATTTGTGTTTTCTTTTTTTCTGAATCAGTGGTGCTATTCTTTTTCTAGCTACTTGAGCTAGATACTTAAGTCTTTGAATTTTGGCTCTTCTTTTCTAATATATGCATCTAATGCTGTATATTTCTAGGCACTGCTTTAGCTACCTACTACTTCAATTTTCAGGTAATTAAAAACAATTTTTAGTTTTCCGTGTGATTCTTCTTTGACTCATGGGGAAGTGTATAGTTTAATTTCTAGTCACTTGAGGATTTCTAGTTAACTTTTTTGTTATTTACCTCAGCTTATCCACTCTGGAAAGAGAAAATATTGTGGATTATTTTCATCCCTTGAAATGCGTTGACTTTCCTTAAGTTGATCACATGGTCAGTTTTGGTAAATGCTTCATATGTACCCGAAAATAATGTGAATTCTTTCAATGTTGGATACAGTGTTCTATTATGTAAATTAGGTCCAAGGATATTGATTGTGTTGATTATATCTTTTGTATCCTTACTTATTTTCTGTCTGCTTTTTCCATCAACTAATGAGACAGGTGTGTTAACATCTTCCACTATGATTAAAGATCTATTTCTCCTGTTCTGTTTTTGTTTAATATGTATTGGAAATATGTTACTGGATACATATTTAGAATTGTGGTATCCTCCTGATAGATTGCTCTCTTTGTTACTATGAAATTTTCTTTATCTCTCACAGTGTTTTCTGCCTCAAAGTCTGCTTTGTCTAATGCTAATATACCTGTAGCAATTGCCTTTGATTAGGCCTTTAACAGTATATTCCATCCATCTTACTTTGAACCTGTGTCTTCGCATTTAAGGTTGTCACTTTTAAGTAGCATGTAATTGGTTTTTTAATCTTATATAGCAATCTTTGTCTTTTACTTAAACTATTTGTTCCCTGTATTAGTGAAGTTAGTGATATATTTGGGTTTATATCAATTTTTGTGCTGCTTAATCAAAGAGTTTTAATTATTCAGTTTCCCCTCTTTTGGTTACATGTTGTTGAGTGGTTACTCTATAAATTACAGTCTGAACACTTAATTTATTGTAGTTAAATACAAATTATTGTCCTATATTCCTGATAATGCTAGAACCTTAGAACACTTTAACTCCATTTATAACCATTTTAATTATTTTTGACTTGGAGGAATCTAAGATGCAGAAAAGATAAAATATAGCATTTATACATGTGTGTATATATATTAAGTACTTTTAATTTCTTTGCATGAGACACTTTCTAAGACTTCAATAATATTAATTATAATCCTGTTACGCAGATGAGGGAATGGCATTTTTTAGCATCTGCATGACTTTTATCTAAGGTTGATAAGTTCATGAAAAGGACAAGGTTAGAGTATAACTTCCAGCCTGTGACATAATTCTATACTATTCTGCCCCTACCCAGCATATGCAGTGTTCTCTTCTTTTAGCTCTTTTCCCTTTCTTCCTCTGTTATTTTTCTATACTTTTTATCTTTTCACTTTTAATTTTTTTTTTCCTCAGTTGATACCCATTGACATTGTATACCTCCACTTCTGTCATTTAGCCCCTTACCTTTAAGACATTTATGTCACACAAATTACATATTCCAGTAAAAATCTCCTAAGCCACTTTTTTAAAACTTCTGTACAATGTAATAATGCTATTAGGGTTTGGGAAACTATTTCGTCTAATTTGTTTCAGATGGAAAAAGTCACTTCCTAATCACATGTATTAAAAAGTAGATACATGCTGTTAAAGGATCTCAAGATACATGTAATTTAACTATTTTTTTAGTTAGATTACTTTCACAGTTGATGTTTTCAGCTTTCTAATTTCTGGAGATACCAAATTTTTGATGATTAAAAAAAGGTAAAATTACAACTATAATTATGCCTTTATTTGCAGGGGTTTAAAGGTAGAGAAATGGATGCATTCTTCCTTCACGAAAGCTGCTTCTTTTTAGTTCATTAATATATCTCACTAGCAAAGTAACAAATACTACCATTGTAAGAAAAAATCCATTGATAAAATAAGTTGAGCAATATTATGGTGGCATTCAACAATATGACATTTCTGTTTTACTTTATGCTTTTAGTTGTGGAAATAAAACAATAGAAAAATCTCATCACAGGAATATGCTGATAGCCCACAAGATGGAAATCTTTCCTTATAAAAGTAGGCTTCTCCTCAGTTTCAAAATAAGATACTTCCCTTTTCCTCCATTTATTTCAGTTCAATAAAATGTTATTGAGTAGATATTCTATAGAGATACAAAAATAAATAAAGTCTATACTTCTGTAGACCTTATAGCAGAGCTTATAGCAGAATCTGGTGGGAAAGACAGACTCATAAGCCTGTAATTTCAATACAGAGTGATGAATGCTATATGATAGACGTTTATTTCTGGTGCTATGACAGCATGTACAAGGAGCAGTGAGCCTTGACTAGAGATCAAGGATGGCTTCTTTTAGGAAATAATGCTGGAGTTAAATTTCGAAAGAGGAATACGAACTGGAAGGAGCATAAGGCTTGTAGAAAACTTTGAATTGAAGCTAGAGAATTAGGCCAGATGGTTTCCCAGAATATTTGAACAAAGCAACGATGAAAATAGGCCATTGAACTAATTTTTAAATTTCTGTCCAAAAGAATGAAATATATACACACATATATATATATATATATATATATATATATCCATAATTCATTGAAATTTAACAAAGATAAATACTTCCTTTTGTGGGATTCTCCTCATTAAAAGAATATTTAAATCTACTGAAGTATTTGAATTATGTTATATATGCATGTTTATTCATAATATAAATATATGCTCCTTAATTTTTTAATGCAGTGCTTTAAGAAACTAAACCTATACAATTTCTAAATCTATTGAGTTAGAATAAATTCTGAATGGACCAATTAGTTTTTTTTTCATTGAAGTCTCTTTTTGTAACTATTGGTTATCCTTTTTTTATCTTTTGTAGAATTCCTGTACCTCAGCCAGAAACTTCTGCACAAAGAGGAAATAGACCTGACACACCAAACATTTTCCAACGTATGTTGCTTTGATGATGTTGATTATTATTTTTGAAATCTTTATGGAACATTATTATATACAGATTACTGTTTGCTTTGATTCTGCATTCTTTGTGTCATGCCTATGTTTAGCACGATAGAAGTACTTTAAATAAAAAAGAGGTTAGAGTGGAAGAGAGCCAAAGTATAGACTCTTAAAAACTGAGAACAAACTGAGGGTTGATGGGGCATGGGAGGGAGGGAAAGGTGGGTGATGGGTATTGAGGAGGGCACCTTTTGGGATGAGCACTGGGTGTTGTATGGAAACCAGTTCGACAATAAGCTTCATATATTGGAAAAAAAAAAAGAAAGTGAATATAGCTGAAGATGAGCAAGGCTGGTGTTAGTGACAAATACTGAAGATTAGCCTTCTTATTGGGGTAGAAAAAAAGATATGTAGATGGCTAATTTGTAATGAAAATTAAAATAAAACCTACAGTTGCTAAATAAAAAACAAACGAAAAAAAGAAAATAACATATTTTGTTTTGGATTGAAAGAAAAAAAAACCCAACTTGTCAAGCCACATTACACCAAAAATGATTCATCTCTGGAATTGAAATAAAAATATTTCATTTAAAAAAAAAAGAAGTACTTTAAATAGATTTATAGATAGTTGTTTTTCTTTTGTTTTTTATTTATATTAGTTTAGGTCCTTGTCAAAATCCTGGTCCCAACTTTAAAATAATTTGGTATCATCACCAAAGTGGAAGTAAATGTAAACAAATTTATACTTAGCAATTTGTTTATTTGACAGTATGTCTAGTCAGATATACTGTTTTTAATTGCCAGAAGAATAAAGTAGGAAGTTTAAATTTTATTTGAAAATAAATATAGATAAAGCTTAAATAAATATAGGTAAAGCTTTCTTTGCTATTGGGTTGACTGGTTTGAATATTTGGCTCATTTCTGAAGTAATTTTGTAGGACAATTTAGTGCCTCAGAGTGATTGGTTTAAATCTGGTCTTATAAGGGGTCATCTCGCTGGACTAGACTTTTTAACACTTTATGTCTTTTGTGCTTTTTGAGTTATTCTTTATTTTATTTTTTTAATGTTTGTTTATTTTTGAGAGAGAGAGAGAGAGTGAGAGTGGGGGAAGAGTGGAGAGAGACAGAGACACAGAATCTAAAGCAGGCTCCAGGCTCTGAGCTATCATCACAGAGCCTGACGCGGGGCTCAAACTCACAAGCAATGAGATCATGACCTGAGCTGAAATCGAATGCTCAACTGACTGAGCTACCCAGGAGCCCCTTGAGTTATTCTTATTTTGCGGTTGATTTCTTGTCAGTCTGGCAGATTAAAAGCCCACGAAAGGATCTGAAGTCTGCATCCCCCCCAAAAATTAAAGCATAGAGAATAAGGGAAAAATCATTATACTATAAATATATGACAAAGCTCAGAGCAAGAATGAAAAATCTTTGGGTGCTAGAAATAAACCATCTTAAATTTAGTAGTGAGTAGGAACTAAAATTAAAACTGCTCTTGGGCATTTCAGAACTGGATAGAGGCCTGAATGATTATAGGCTGAGGTATAATAATTATATGGCAAGGAGAGTCCAGACCACAGGCCTCCTGCATGTGAAGTAGAACTAAAATAATGTTGGAAGGTTATGAAGGACCAGAGAAAGTATGTCCATTGGTGTGGGGAAGTATCAAGGAGCTTTCTTTATCCTCTGGACAATAGTTAGGAAGGAAAAAGTCACCTGAGAGAAATTGGAATCTTAGACCTGTGCAACGTGGAGGTGTGGTCACAGTTCAGTGGACTATAATGGTGAGGACACTGAGCTAAGGAGTTAACAGTAATATCTGATCTCAAATCAGTGAAACCCTTAAGGTCTTGACAAGGGTAGGTGTGAAACTGCCTCAAAGAGGCATCTTATAACCTAGGGTATTTGGGACTCCCATAGAAAATGTAGAAAATTCATGATTAAAAAAATTACAGATTTGCCAAGAAAATGAACCACTTTGAGGCAATGAGATCAGATGTAATATGTAGGGAAAATTTATAGCCTAGGAACTAGAAATATGAAACCAATCAGAAAGAGGCTTTCAAGTAAATACATGTTTAAAAGGTTAAAGGAGTGAATAGAAACCATAAGTTATATATTTACAATGGGTTGAAGAGGAAGCAAATGTAGATGAAGAGAGAATTAGAACATTTGGAAGATAGGTACAGAGGAAATCACACCAGAGATAGTTAAAGAGTTTGGCAAGGTAAAAGAAAAGAATAATGTATGTAACCAAACAAAGATCACACTCCCAATATTATTGAAATGTGTGTAATTAATTAGTAAACATCTGGGAAACTGGCATGGTGGATAGGGTGAGAAGGTTCAATTTATATCTAATAAAAGTTCCAAGAAGACAGAATAATCAAGAAGAATCAATATTTGAAGGATACATTTTCAAAATTAAGGATTATATATTAATCATTAGGTTGAAGGATCACAGTGAATCCTGAGCAGAATTGAACCTCCACTGCATCACAGATAGTAAATATCTTAAAAACTGCCAGAAAGAGGGGCGCCTGGGTGGCTCAGTCAATTAAGTGGTTAAGCGTCTGACTTCAGCTCAGGTCATGATCTCATGACTTGTGAGTTTGAGCCCCATATCGGGCTCTATGCTGACAGCTCAGAACCTGGAGCCTACTTTACTGTCTCTGTCTCTGTCTCTGTCAGAGACAGTCTCTGTCTCTGTCTCTCTCTGCCTGTCCCCTGCTCGCTCACTCTCTCAGATATAAAAATTAAAAAAATTTAAATCTTAAATTGCCAGACAGAAAACACATATTCATCTACAAAAGAAATATAATTAGACTGGAAGATTTCTTACCAGCAACAATAGATGCCTTAGATAATGGAAAATGTCTTCAAAATCTTGAAAGAAAATGTTTTCCAACCTAGAATTCTATGTCTATCTAAACAAACTTTGAGGGTGAAATATATATATTTTTAGATATTCAGAGACTGTGAGAGTTATTACTCATATTGTCTCAATGAGAGTTACTAAAGAATTAAACCAAATAAGTATCAAAATGCTAGAAGAAATTATGAGGAAAGAGGTTGGTGAAATATTGGTAAATATAACTAAAAATAGGCAGTAAAAATTAATAACTATGGTAAATAATTTCATGTGATTTGAAACAAAGTAAAACTAAAAAACTATTTAAAATAAGATAGGTGGGAAGATGAGAAAGCATTGTTAGGTCATTTTATCTTTATGGAGAAAGGAAGTGATTGATGAACTGTAGGCTTTGTAATTTCAAACATGAAAGTTAAATTTTTAAGGGCATGCTGAAAGAATAGGTATAGGGGGTATAACTTTCAAAGCAGCACAGAAAAAAAGGGGAATTGTGAAAATTTGATCAGGACAATGAAAGGTAGGAAAGAAAACGCATGATTAAGAAAAACCACAAAATTATATAGCACAAATAATTCCAAATACATCAACAATTTCAACAAATGAAAACATGTTAAGCTTTCATGCATCAGTTTTAAAAATTAATCTAGTTATATGCTGCATATAAGAGACACACTTGGGGCACCTGGGTGACTCAGTCGGTTAAGCATCTGACTCTTGATTTCAGCTCAGGTCGTGATCTTACAGTTCATGAAATTGAGCCCCGCATCAGGCTCTGCAGAGCCTGCTTGGGATTCTCTCTCTCCCTCTCTCTCTTTCTGCCCCTCCCCTCCCCATGCATGTGCTCTTTTTTCTCAAAATAAACTTATATATATAATATATATATAAGTAAATATATTTATTTATATATTAATGTTAAATATATACTGTTTATATATTTATTTATTTATTTATTTATTAATATTAAATATATACTGTTATGAAGTACTTATACTGTATGCATGAAGTGGCATAACATTGCTTGGATATAATAAGTTAAAGTTGTATGTTATAAACCCTATAGCAACCACTAAAAAAGGGCATTGCTAATAAGTCAATGTTAGATCTAAATGGAATTATTTTTTAATATATTCAATCCAAGAGAAGGCAGGACAAGAGAAAAAGGGACATTAAGAAGAAATTTGTCAAATAGAAAAAAATAGCAAAATAACAAATTTAAGCCTTGTATTGTTAATTACGTTAAACTAAATAGTATGAACACCCCAATAAAGAAGCAGAGATTATCATATTGGATGAAAAAGTAAGAGCCAACTATATACTATCTAAAAGAGACCCACTTTAAATTTAAAGATGCAATATAAAAAGATGGAAAATATATATATAGCATGAAAAAGAAAACTGAAGTGGCTATACTTACCAAAGTAGATTTCAGAGCAGGGAATAAAGAAGAATATTATACTGTTTACAATTGTCGAGGAAAACATGCTAATCCTAAATGTGTAGGTACCTTACAATAAAGCTTCTAGGTAAATGGCAACTGACAAATTGAGTGGAGAAACAGACAAATCCACAATTATGTTTAAGGACTTTAACATCCCTTTCCCAAGAATTGATAGGAAAAACTAGACAGTAAATCAGTAAGAATATATAACATTATCAACCAACTTGACATAATATTTATAAAACACTCTACCTAATAATGGCAGAATACATATTCTTTTCAAGTACACATGGAACATTTACCAAGATTAACCATAATGTGGCCATAAAAAAAGTTTCAATATGTTTAAAGGAATCTAATGGTGTGTTAACTAACTTATATTTAAATAAAATTTTGAAAAAATCTAATGGAGAAAATCAAACCCAAATTAAACAGACAGAAATTCTATATGTCATCAATTCCAAGATAACCATTTTTGCATATTTTAACATCTCTGATACTGGGATGCACATTCCAAAATGAATTATACATCATTATCTAATTGGCAATCTATTTTTTTAGTGGCACATGAAATAATGACGTGTTTTAAAATTTGCAGCATTTTATTGTATTTTTAAATATTTTATTTTTAAGTAATTCAAATCCCAATATCAAGAGTCACATGTTCTACTGACTGAGCCAGCCAGGCACCCCTATACCATTTTAGAGTCAGTAAAATATGAGAATAAAATTACAAACAAATTAGTGAAATATAAAACAAAAAAGAGAATAGTGGAACGTAAAGCTGGTTCTCTTAAGAGATTTACACAGTAGAGAAATCTCTAGCAATACTGACCAAGAATAAAAAAGAAAACTACAAATGAACAGTTGTAGTAATGAAAGAGTATAAAACTTATAACTGTTTTTAAAACTACAAGAGGGTATTATAATTTAATTTGTACACATTTCTAAGAACGTCCAAAGCCAAACTATTTTTCATAGATACATATATAGGAATCTATTCTGGAATGGAAAGATATATAGCTAATTAATGATATAAGTTGTCTCTAGGGGAGGAAAGAAGAGAATGTGGCCAGGAAGGGTAAAGAAAGGTGATTTAAAACTCATCTTAAGTGTTCTGTTTATTTTATTATTTTATTCATATTTTATTTGAAGCATCCTGATGTGAGCAAACCAAATTCAAATAATTTATGAGACCATGGAAAAATTTGACCACAATATTTGATAATACATTACAATTATTATTATTAATAGTGTTATGATATCATGTTTTTTGTTTTAAGAAGTCCTTTAAAGATACACGTTGAATTATTTATGGGTAAAATGATATCTC
This sequence comes from Neofelis nebulosa, assembly GCF_028018385.1. NCBI lineage: Eukaryota > Metazoa > Chordata > Mammalia > Carnivora > Felidae > Neofelis > Neofelis nebulosa. The sequence continues at coordinate 87,052,536 of NC_080800.1, forward strand.
AAAGATTTGCTTTAAAAAGAACAGTAGGTTTGAGAGTAGCATAGAATATACATGAAAGAAGGGTGGCCATGTGGTGATAAATGTTAAAACTGGATGGTAGAATCATGGGGATTCGTTGTACTCTCCTACCTACTGTTGATGTTTTAAAACTTATACAGTAAAATACGTGACAGTATTTGAAGCAAAGATGGCAAAATATAAGTCTGAAAATGTGAATTCTGGGTGTTGGATATACTGGTATTTACTATGGTATTCTATGTATTTTTCCAATGTTTCTGTCTAAAAAAAATAAAAGATAAGTTTAAAACACTAGAGTATACAGGTGATACTTGAACTAATTCTTAAAAGATGAATAGAGGTTTGTCAAATTAGCCAAGTGTATGTAAGCCTACAAGAGTTTTAGCATAGGTACAAAGATAAGACATTTCATGGAAATCTCATGGAACCACCAACTGTTGTAGTGTTGCTAGAGTATAAAGTGTAAGGCAGGGAGTAGTCTAATGGCTGAAGAAATATTAAAGATCGACATTAATGGAGGACCTAGTATGCCATATGAAGAAACATGGACTTTATTCTCTAGTCACTAAGGGAGAGATTTTGGAAAAATTTGGCATAATTTGATTTGCATTTTATTTTATTTAAAATAAGTAAATGGTTTTATTTTTTCATTTTTTTAATATGAAATTTATTTTCAAATTGGTTTCCATACAACACCCAGTGCTTACCCCAAAAGGTGCCCTCCTCAATACCCATCACCCACCCTCCCCTCCCTCCCACGCCCCATCAACCCTCAGTTTGTTCTCAGTTTTTAAGAGTCTCTTATGCTTTGGCTCTCTCCCTCTCTAACCTCTTATTTTTTTCTTCCCCTCCCCCATAGATATCTGTTAAGTTTCTCAGGATCGACATAAGTGTGAAAACATGGTATCTGTCTTTCTCTCTATGACTTATTTCACTTAATACTCTCCAGTTCCATCCACGTGGCTACAAAGGGCCATATTTCATTCTTTCTCATTGCCACATAGTATTCCCTTGTGTATATAAACCATAATTTCTTTATCCATTCATCAGTTGATGGACATTTAGGCTCTTTCCATAATTTGGCTATTGTTGAAAGTGCTGCTATAAGCTTTGGGGTACAAGTGCCCCTATGCATCAGCACTCCTGTATCCCTTGGGTAATTTCCTAGCAGTGCTATTGCTGGGTCATAGGGTAGGTCTATTTTTAATTTTTTGAGGAACCTCCACACTGTTTTCCAGAGTGGCTGCACCAATTTGCATTCCCACCAACAGTGCAAGAGGGTTCCCGTTTCTCCACATCCTCTCCAGCATCTATAGTCTCCTGGGTTGTTCATTTTAGCCACACTGACTGGCGTGAGGTGATATCTGAGTGTGGTTTTGATTTGTATTTCCCTGATGAAGAGCGACGTTGAGCATCTTTTCATGTGTCTGTTGGCCATCTGGATGTCTTCTTTAGAGAAGTGTCTATCATGTTTTCTGCCCATTTCTTCACTGGATTATTTGTTTTTCAGGTGTGGAGTTTGGTGAGCTCTTTATAGATTTTGGATACTAGCCCTTTGTCCGATGTGTCATTTGCAAATATCTTTCCCCATTCCGTTGGTTGCCTTTTAGTTTTGTTGATTGTTTCCTTTGCTGTGCAGAAGCTTTTTTTTTTTTTTTTTTAAAGATTCAAATCTTTTTTTTTTTTTTTTTTTATTTTTGGGACAGAGAGAGACAGAGCATTAACGGGGGAGGGGCAGAGAGAGGGAGACACAGAGTCGGAAACAGACTCCAGGCTCCGAGCCATCAGCCCAGAGCCTGACGCGGGGCTCGAACTCACGGACCGCGAGATCGTGACCTGGCTGAAGTCGGACGCCTAACCGACTGTGCCACCCAGGCGCCCCAAGAAGCTTTTTTTTTTTTTTAAATTTTTTTTTTTCAACGTTTATTTTATTTTTTGGGACAGAGAGAGACAGAGCATGAACGGGGGAGGGACAGAGAGAGAGGGAGACACAGAATTGGAAACAGGCTCCAGGCTCTGAGCCATCAGCCCAGAGCCTGACGCGGGGCTCGAACTCACGGACCGTGAGATCGTGACCTGGCTGAAGTCGGACGCTTAACCGACTGCGCCACCCAGGCGCCCCCCAAGAAGCTTTTTATCTTCATAAGGTCCCAGTAATTCACTTTTGCTTTTAATTCCCTTGCCTTTGGGGATGTGTCGAGTAAGAGATTGCTACGGCTGAGGTCAGAGAGGTCTTTTCCTGCTTTCTCCTCTAGGGTTCTGATGGTTTCCTGTCTCACATTCAGGTCCTTTATCCATTTTGAGTTTATTTTTGTGAATGGTGTGAGAAAGTGGTCTAGTTTCAACCTTCTGCATGTTGCTGTCCAGTTCTCCCAGCACCATTTGTTAAAGAGACTGTCTTTTTTCCACTGGATGTTCTTTCCTGCTTTGTCAAAGATGAGTTGGCCATACGTTTGTGGGTCTAGTGCTGGGGTTTCTATTCTATTCCATTGGTCTATGTGTCTGTTTTTATGCCAATACCATGCTGTCTTGATGATGACAGCTTTGTAGTAGAGGCTAAAGTCTGGTATTGTGATGCCTCCTGCTTTGGTCTTCTTCTTCAAAATTACTTTGGCTATTTGGGGCCTTTTGTGGTTCCATATGAATTTTAGGATGGCTTGTTCTAGTTTCGAGAAGAATGCTGGTGCAATTTTGATTGGGATTGCATTGAATGTGTAGATGGCTTTGGGTAGTATTGACATTTTGACAATATTTATTCTTCCAATCCATGAGCAGGGAATGTCTTTCCATTTCTTTATATCTTCTTCAATTACCTTCATAAGCTTTCTAGAGTTTTCAGCATACAGATCTTGTACATCTTTGGTTAGATTTATTCCTAGGTATTTTATGCTTCTTGGTGCAATTGTGAATGGGATCAGTTTTTTTATTTGTCTTTTTGTTGCTTCATTGTTAGTGTATAAGAATGCAAATTTTTTCTGTACATTGATTTTGTATCCTGCAACTTTGCTGAATTCATGTATCAGTTCTAGCAGACTTTTGGTGGAGTCTATCGGATTTTCCATGTATACTATCATGTCATCTGCAAAAAGTGAAAGCTTGACTTCATCTTTGCCAATTTTGATGCCTTTGATTTCCTTTTGTTGTCTGATTGCTGATGCTAGAACTTCCAGCACTATGTTAAACAACAGCGGTGAAAGTGGACATCCCTGTCGTGTTCCTGATCTCAGGTAAAAAGCTCTCAGTTTTTCCCCATTGAGGATGATATTAGCTGTGGGCTTTTCATAAATGGCTTTTATGATCTTTAAGTATATTCCTTCTATCCCAACTTTCTCAAGGGTTTTTATTAAGAAAGTGTGTTGGATTTTGTCAAAGTCCTTTTCTGCATCGATTGACAGGATCATATGGTTCTTCTCTTTTTTTTTATTAATGTGATGTATCACGTTGATTGATTTGCGAATGTTGAACCAGCCCTGCATCCCAGGAATGAATCCCACTTGATCATGGTGAATAATTCTTTTTATATGCCGTTGAATTCGATTTGCTAGTATCTTATTGAGAATTTTTGCATCCATATTCATCAGGGATATTGGCCTGTAGTTCTCTTTTTTTACTGGGTCTCTGTCTGGTTTAGGAATCAAAGTAATACTGGCTTCATAGAATGAGTCTGGAAGTTTTCCTTCCCTTTCTATTTTTTGGAATAGCTTAAGAAGGATAGGTATTATCTCTGCTTTAAACGTCTGGTAGAACTCCCCTGGGAAGCCATCTGGTCCTGGACTCTTATTTGTTGGGAGATTTTTGATAACCGATTCAATTTCTTTGCTGGTTATGGGTCTGTTCAAGCTTTCTATTTCCTCCTGTTTGAGTTTTGGAAGTGTGTGGGTGTTTAGGAATTTGTCCATTTCTTCCAGGTTGTCCAATTTGTTGGCATATAATTTTTCATAGTATTCCCTGATAATTGTTTGTATCTCTGAGGGATTGGTTGTAATAATTCCATTTTCATTCATGATTTTATCTTCTTGGGTCATCTCCCTTTTCTTTTTGAGAAGCCTGGCTAGAGGTTTGTCAATTTTGTGTATTTTTTCAAAAAATCAACTCTTGGTTTCGTTGATCTGCTCTACCGTTTTTTTAGATTCCATATTGTTTATTTCTGCTCTGATCTTTATTATTTCTCTTCTTCTGCTGGGTTTAGGCTGCCTTTGCTGTTCTGCTTCTATTTCCTTTAGGTGTGCTGTTAGATTTTGTATTTGGGATTTTTCTTGTTTCTTGAGATAGGCCTGGATTGCAATGTATTTTTCTCTCAGGACTGCCTTCGCTGCATCCCAAAGCGTTTGGATTGTTGTATTTTCATTTTCGTTTGTTTCCATATATTTTTTAATTTCTTCTCTAATTGCCTGGTTGACCCACTCATTCGTTAGTAGGGTGTTCTTTAACCTCCATGCTTTTGGAGGTTTTCCAGACTTTTTCCTGTGGTTGATTTCAAGCTTCATAGCATTGTGGTCTGAAAGTATGCATGGTATAATTTCAATTCTTGTAAACTTATGAAGGGCTGTTTTGTGACCCAGTATATGATCTATCTTGGAGAATGTTCCATGTGCACTCGAGAAGAAAGTATATTCTGTTGCTTTGGGATGCAGAGTTCTAAATATATCTGTCAAGTCCATCTGATCCAATGTATCATTCAGGGCCCTTGTTTCTTTATTGACCGTGTGTCTAGATGATCTATCCATTTCTGTAAGTGGGGTGTTAAAGTCCCCTGCAATGACCACATTCTTATCAATAAGGTTGCTTATGTTTGTGAGAAATTGTCTTATATATTTGGGGGCTCTGGTATTCAGCGCATAGACATTTATAATTGTTAGCTCTTCCTGATGGATAGACCCTGTAATTATTATATAATGCCCTTCTTCCTCTCTTGTTACAGCCTTTAATTTAAAGTCTAGTTTGTCTGATATAAGTATGGCTACTCCAGCTTTCTTTTGGCTTCCAGTAGCATGATAAATAGTTCTCCATCCCCTCACTCTCAATCTAAAGGTGTCCTCAGATCTAAAATGAGTGTCTTGTAGACAGCAAATAGATGGGTCTTGTTTTTTTATCCATTCTGATATCCTATGTCTTTTGGTTGGCGCATTTAATCCATTTACATTCAGTGTTATTATAGAAAGATACGGGTTTAGAGTCATTGTGATGTCTGTATGTTTTATGCCTGTAGTGATGTCTCTGGTACTTTGTCTCACAGGATCCCCCTTAGGATCTCTTGTAGGGCTGGTTTAGTGGTGACAAATTCCTTCAGTTTTTGTTTGTTTGGGAAGACCTTTATCTCTCCTTCTATTATAAATGACAGACTTGCTGGATAAAGGATTCTTGGCTGCATATTTTTTCTGTTTAGCACACTGAAGATCTCGTGCCAATCTTTTCTGGCCTGCCAAGTTTCAAAGGAGAGATCAGTCACGAGTCTTATAGGTCTCCCTTTATATGTGAGGGCACGTTTATCCCTTGCTGCTTTCAGAATTTTCTCTTTATCCTTGTATTTTGCCAGTTTCACTATGATATGTCGTGCAGAAGATCGATTCAAGTTACGTCTGAAGGGAGTTCTCTGTGCCTCTTGGATGTCAATGCCTTTTTCCTTCCCCAGTTCAGGGAAGTTCTCAGCTATAATTTCTTCAAGTACCCCTTCAGCACCTTTCCCTCTCTCTTCCTCCTCTGGGATACCAATTATGCGTATATTATTTCTTTTTAGTGTATCACTTAGTTCTCTAATTTTCCCCTCATACTCTTGGATTTTTTTATCTCTCTTTCTCTCAGCTTCCTCTTTTTCCATAACTGTATCTTCTAGTTCACCTATTCTCTCCTCTGCCTCTTCAATCCGAGCCGTCGTGGTTTCCATTTTGTTTTGCATTTCGTTTAAAGCACTTTTCAGCTCCTAGTGACTGTTCCTTAGTCCCTTGATCTCTGTAGCAAGAGATTCTCTGCTGTCCTGTATACTGTTTTCAAGCCCAGCGATTAATTTTATGACTATTATTCTAAATTCACTTTCTGTTATATTATTTAAATCCTTTTTGATCAGTTCATTGGCTGTTGTTATTTCCTGGAGATTCTTCTGAGGGGAATTCTTCCGTTTGGTCATTTTGGATAGTCCCTGGAGTGGTCAGGACCTGCAGGGCACTTCCCCTGTGCTGTGGTGTATAACTGGAGTTGGTGAGCGGGGCTGTAGTCAGACCTTATGTCTGCCCCAAGCCCACTGCTGGGGCCACAGTCAGACTGGTGTGTGCCTTCTCTTCCCCTCTCCTAGGGGCGGGATTCACTGTGGGGTGGCGTGGCCCGTCTGGGCTACTTGCACACTGCCAGGCTTGTGGTGCTGGGGATCTGGTGTATTAGCTGGGGTGGGTAGGCAGTGTGCACGGGGGCAGGAGGGGCAGGCTTAGCTCGCTTCTCCTTAGGTGATCCACTTCAGGAGGGGCCCTGTGGCAGCGGGAGGGAGTCAGATCCGCTGCCAGAGGTTTGGCTCCGCAGGAGCACAGAGTTGGGTATTTGAGCAGAGCGAGCAAGTTCCCTGGCAGGAACTGGTTCCCTTTGGGATTTTGGCTGGGGGATGGGCGGGGGAGATGGCGCTGGCGAGCGCCTTTGTTCCCCGCCAAACTGAGCTCTGTCGTCCGGGGGCTCAGCAACTCTCCCTCCCTTCGTCCTCCAGCCTTCCCGCTCTCCGAGCAGAGCTGTTAACTTATGACCTCCCAGACGCTAAGTCGCGCTTGCTGTCGGAACACAGTCCGTCCGGCCCCTCCGCTTTTGCCATCCAGACTTGGGGGCTCTGCTTGGCTGGCGAGCCGCCCCTCCGCCCTGGCTCCCTCCCGCCAGTCTGCGGAGCGCGCACCGCCTCGCCGCCCTTCCTACCCTCTTCCGTGGGCCTCTCGTCTGCGCTTGGCTCTGGAGACTCCGTTCTGCTAATCCTCTGGTGGTTTTCTGGGTTATTTAGGCAGGTGTAGGTGGAATCTAAGTGATCAGCCGGACGCGCGGTGAGCCCAGCGTCCTCCTGCACCGCCATCTTCCCTTGTTCCTCAATTTATATTTTATAAGTGGTTTGATTGTTAAAGTTGACTAAACTATTCCTCCTTAATCTGTGCTTTTTTGTACTGAACGACTTAATTTGTTTGATTTATAAATAAGGTCCATTGTGTCTGTCTCATTGTGTCTTTAACAGGTCGAGAAGGCACAAGCGCTGGTGTCCAAGGGAAAGCGAGAAAAACTATAAGCGATAGATGGGAAAGTCCGCTGTGGAGAGAGAAAAAGTTTGGCTTAATAGATCACTTGCATTATAGCTGTGTTCATCCTGAAAGTATTCCACGGAAATTTATTTTCGAGCAGAGAAAGTTTCTCACTGAGCAGTTTAATTCTCAGCCTGCAAAATACATACCACCAGAGGGAAGGCCTCCAAAACTTGAGGACTTTAAAAGTGCCCGAAGCCTTGGACATTTCGAAGTAACCATCCTAGGTAAGTCAAGTGTTATTTTCTTTGAAAATTATTAACTTAATATATTTTCAATATAGATGATACTATTTTGCTTTAAGAAATTATGCTCCCCCCTCCAAAAGAAATAATGTCCAAGGAACGCTCCTGCTTGGCTCAAACCAAAGGAATGGAGCACTAACTCTGGAATACATTAAGCTCTGTGGGCTTTTAAACATTGGCAAGTCCTAGGAAAGTATTTGGGCAGAAGAGAATGGGAACCAAGGGAACTTTCCTCACCCCTGACAGCCTGACTACTTCTAAAACTGATTTTGTTCTTTAGCCACCACTTTCTTGCTCATGTTTTCTGCCTCTTTCTTGGTGTATCTGAACTATTGAAAGGTAAAATGTAGGTTAAAGAAAAAAAGTACCAATCATACTAATCTAGAGAGGCTTCTATGAACAGAGATCTGTTTAGCCCCTGAAGAAAATAAAATTCTCAGCTAACTCAGGTTGTAACAGAAAGAAGCTACTTAAAAAACTTCCCTGGTCTGTAAGGGAAAATAAACTGATTTTTCTCAGGCAGTTCAAAACTGAGAAGTAGCTTTAAAACTTACATAAATTTAAAAGGCAACACTTTTTTTTTTTAAGAGAACAAACTGATGGTTACCACAGAGAAGGTGGGTGAGGGGAATGGATTAAATAGGTAACAGGGATTAAGGAGGACATTTGTTTTGATGAGCACTGAGTGTTGTACAGAAGTGTCAAATCGCTATATTATACCCCTGAAACTGGTATTACACTGTATGTTCACTAACTTGAATTTATATAAAAACATTTTAAAAAGTCAACACATTCTTAAAGTTACATTTAATTTTATATTTGTTTCCAATGAATGAAAAATGTACACACAAAAAAATTCCTAAAATAAAATCTTAGCCAAAATAAGCTATTCTCATAGTTAACAACAAAAAAAATGTATTTGTATTTGTATCTTAAGGGAAGGTCATGTTACCTTAAAATAAAAGAATGAGGAAAAGTCATTAGTAAATTAATGGCTGAAAGAAAAATGCATTTCAAAGATTTTTGTATCTACAGCACTGGAATGCACTACCTTGACCTTTATCAAGATTCTTCCTCCTTTTTACTCTCTCCAACTCTCTCTTCTCTGCCTCCTCACCCATAAGTATGTACATACATGTGATTGTGCATGTGTGAATAATCTATGAAAAGTAATGAATTTCCGCTGACTCTGTTAGACATGTCAGACCTAAGTTTCAAATTTTTTTTTTTTACTAGACTGCATTACTTGGTCTCTTTGTATCACTTAAAAGCAAGAATCAAATGTGAAGAGGGCAAATTTGTCATTCTGCCCAATCATCTCTAATCTATATTAGAATTATGCTGTTTTATATCCTACCCATTTTCGTGCTGTTTTATATCCTACCTGTTTTCAAGGACTTAAGGTGGTTTACAGGGATGAAATACAAGGAAAAATAAGCCACAGATGGATAAAACAATGTTTAAAAGGAAACAGAAAAAGTATGTTTTATTAGGTACTTGCAAACAACTAAATTACCATTTGGCAGTAATTTTTTGTGAGCTTTCTGGAAAGAAGAAATAAAGGGGATTCCTGATGAGGTATTTAATTTTAAAGTTAAAAGAAGTTTGGATATCATTTAGTCCTACCCCCTGGCTAGATAGAACCCAGGCCATGATTAGAAATCATGTCTCCTGAGTCTCTAAACATATCTTCTATTTCAGAGAAAACAAACACTCATATATAGGAAGCCTGTTATTTTTTTCCTCTATCAAAACTCAAGTCTGAATTTACCATATGAAGTTCTTGTGTAAATAGCACAGAGTAACAAATGGATGGATATTTGCAACTATAGTTTTCCTTTTTAAAATGTGGAATTGCTCTTCAGATAATTGAATCTTACATCAACCTTATAATATATAATCAGTATAATAGTCAAATCTTAGTAAGACATTTCTGTAAAGGAGTATATTTTTGCCTTAATTATTACAAAATCCAAGAATTTAGCTCTCTAATGGTTTAACTTAATACAGAAATGAAATCTAGAGAACTAATATAAATGATAGTGATTCACTGATTCTTATGGAATCTTGGTAGGAGGGGGTAACCTATCAAAATCATCTGAGGGGAGACCTTACCACACTCCTTAAAATTCTGGCATACTCCAGAGAAGCAGCCCATCCAGTCTCCCTTACCTACCTAAGGGAGACTTACAACTACACTAGAGCCAATGACAACAGTGTGTCCAGCTTGTGAAGTATGCAACAGTGGAATTAAGATTGAGAAATACTACTCTCCTAATACCACTGGAAGTATACATATTCCCAGATTTTGGTTAAAATAACTGGTGAATATCAGATGTGAAGGTGGTGAATTGATTATACCTTTTGTAAAAGTATGAAACCGAAGTTGTGTTATGAGACCAAATAACCTGTCCATTTTAAGCATGGCATGAGCAATGGACACAGAAGAGAGGATTACATCTCTTAATACTGTACTATTTGTTAAAAGATAAGATCCTAAAACCAAAAGATAACCTTAAGTGTGTTCTGTACAAGGGAGTAAATTTGTCCTGTAAAGGGCCAAGTAGTAAATATTTGAGGCTTTGCAGGTCATACAGCATCTGTCTGAACTACTTAGTTCTGCTGTTTTAGTGTGAAAGCAGCCATAGACAATATATAAATGAATGTGCATGCTCTTTGGGGATAAATATTTATAGACACTGAAATTTGAAGTGCATATAATTTTCACAAAATTTTCACAAAATATTCTGTTGATTTTTTTCAACCATTTAAGATTAAAAACAAAACATTCTGAGCTCATGGGTTGTACAAAGCCTGGTGCAAGCAAGATTTGACCCCCCAGGTTATAATTTGCTGACCTCTGTTCTAGACCTCTGTTTTTAGATAAAACTAGCTAAACCAATTCCAGGCAGGTAAATCTGTATGATATTTAAAATTTTCCAACATGAAAATTGTCCACCTACACTGATACTATCTTTCAGTGATTGATTATCTCTCTGCGGTAACTTGCTGATCTCTGGAGGACCCAGTAATTGTGAAGTGTCTTATTCTGAGAGCCAGAAAGGTTACTCACACCACAGCCCTCTTGCAGTCATTATCTCTGACTGGTCTAGGGTAAATCATTATTGAGAACATTGAACACAATGATTAATTGTCCTTCCCGCAGTTCTCATGGCTTCCAGCAACCAACTGGGTACTGCTGCAACATCAGAAACCTATTCCAGAAATGTACATTCTTGTATTAAAATCCTTGCTATGCCATCTCACTTGCCTCAAAGAGATATCTCTAGTGTTACCTCCAAGCGTTAAAACCTCAGTCCATTGCTTATTATGAAATAACACATTTCAAAAACAAGCTACTGGAATGAAGTAACAAACTAAATTTTCAGTGCCTTTAAGCCCAGGTACAAAATCTATTGGTCATTTTCTTCCGATTTTAAGAACTATTTTTTACTTTAAATATAAGAAAAGTTTTCCAAACCTAGATTGGACTTCTAGATGTTAGTATAACATTGACTCTACTAGCATTGATTTAGTTACCCATGAAATGCTGTGAGTCAATCAAAGCTTAAGAGTCCTCTCTTCTATTTATATTTGACTTAGGCAATAAAGATCATAATCCAGCCAGCCTTTTGTAAGCCTCTCAAAGTCATCTGTTTTGTCTCTTGGAAGTCAAGAGAGAGAACCCAACCCCAATTTTTATATGGTTTGTTCTTTTCCTTTTTTGGAAAATGCATTTAAATCATAATTAAAAGTTTCAGTATCATTAATTATAGCATCAAAGCAATTTCGTATGCTGTAGCTATATTGAAGTAATAAGGATTTACTTACCTTGACTTTTTTCTTCTAAAGCAACCAAGCAGACCAACATAACTCCCCCCTCCCCTTCCTTGGTACTAGCCTGCTGGCTCAGGACCAATATTTTATACCCATGAGGTATGCCTCCTTCCTTGTTGAAGCCTACTTGAACCATTAGCTGAGTAGCACTGGGTTTTCTCTACTGTTGGTTCCCTCACTGGCTACATCTTAAGGATATCCTGTCCCACTGAGATGCTTCCCACTATTATATCTCAGTGGAACAATACACTAGGTTATATGGATTACAGAGTTAGATTGATATTGTCACACTTTAATTCTGTCCCTTATTCCATTTATAATGAAAGTAATTGTAATTTTGTAAATTTAAATTCAAGTTAGTTAATATACAGTGTAGTCTTGGCTTCAGGACTAGAACCCAGTGATTCATTTCTTGCATGTGACACCCAGTGCTCATTCCAAAAAGTGCCCTCCTTAATGTCTATCACCCATTTAACCCATCCCCCCATCCACCTCCCCTCCAGCAAGTAATTGTAATTTAATCATGAAACCTGAAGTACCTGCTATCGTATTTCATCATCATAAGATACCCTTTTTCCCCCATATTTTAACATCTTTGAAAATTGGTATGCATCTTGCAATTGAAGTCATGCCTTTGTTTAGTCAGTAGCATTTTTCTTTTTTTTAATTTTTTTAATGTTTATTTATTTTTGAGAGAGAGAGACAGGCGACAGAGAGACAGCAGGGGAGGGGCAGAGAGAGAGGAAACACAGAACCCAAAGCAGGCTCCAGGATCTAAGCTGTCAGCATGGAGCCCAATGTGGGGCCCGAACCCACAAACTGCAAGATCATGACCCGAGCCGAAGTTGGACACCCAATCAACTGAGCGACCCAGGCGCCCCGGTAGCATTTTTCTTAGTGGCATCTTAGATTGAGTAAAATATGATATATGCCAAGCATTATGCTAGGTGCTGGAATCACAGATTGCCTCCCATCCAACACACACACTCAACACTCACACTCTCACACTTTTTATTGGAAAAGAAATTCAGTGATAACAAAGAATTGAGGAGGAAGATACATAAATTGCATATGATACATCTTCCAAAGAGCAATATGAGCTTCCTTGTTTGATATTTTCCTGTAATATCGGATATAGTCCAGACATATTCTCACATTTACCTAGATAGTATGTTGTAAGTTACTTCAGTAACAGATAAGCAGTAAGTCCCCATTGAAGTGCATATATATGCACACTGTGGGGAGGATGTTTGTGTTCATCTCCTTTGGTAACAGGAATACAGATAAATCCATATTTGAACACTTGATGCACAAATGTCTTAATGTCTAGTATTTGAAAATTTTAGTACAAAATACACAAATGTACATTCATTTGTTCAATTTACAAATACTTCCTGAGCACCTAATGTATGCCCAGCAGTGCTAAGGTTACATAAGTGAACACAACAGATACAAGAGCTTAGTGATAAAAGAAATGGTGATAAGTGGTGGAAGAAAGGGATTGGAAAGTACTGTAGTAGGAAAGGATTGCATTTTAAATGGAGTGGTCAGGGGAGGTCTCCCTGAAGAGGTAATATTTCATAAGAATTCCGATGGAGCTGAAGGAACAGTCTGGTTATCTGAGGGAAGAACATTCTACGCACAGAAACAGCAAGTATGGAGGTCCTGAGGCCTGTTTACTTACACATTTGTATTCTGACTCTAGTTTTAACCAAAGCACTCAAAACAGATTTTATCAGTAATGATGAAGCTAAAATCACAGTATTTTGTAATTTAGAAAATAATTCAAAATAGTATCAATGACACACTGATAAGCTACCTTCCAAGAATATCAGGATTTCCAACTTCCGATATTTTCTCAATTCTAAGGCACTTTTTCTTTTTTTTTTACATTTGCAGGTTGGAATGCATCTTATGGTCAATGGGTACATTTAATGCAGTGTTTCCTTTTTATTAAAACTGTTTTATTAAACTATTAAAAAACAGTGTTGGGGGTGCCTGGGTGGCTCAGTTGGGTAAGCGTCCTACTCCGGCTCAGGTCATGATCTCATGGTTGGTGAGTTCAAGCCCCACATCAGGCTCTGTGCTGACAACTCGGAGCCTGGAGCCTGCTTCGCATTCTGTGTCTCCTTCCCTCTCTCTCTCTCTGCCACTCCCCTGCTTGTGCTCTCTCTCTCTCTCTCTCTCTCTCTCAAAAATAAATAAACGTTAAAAAATGTTTTAAGAGAGGGCGCCTGGGTGGCGCAGTCGGTTAAGCGTCCGACGTCAGCCAGGTCACGATCTCGCAGTCCGTGAGTTCGAGCCCCGCGTCGAGCCCCGCGTCGGGCTCTGCGCTGATGGCTCGGAGCCTGGAGCCTGTTTCCGATTCTGTGTCTCCCTCTCTGTCTGCCCCTCCCCCGTTCATGCTCTGTCTCTCTCTGTCCCAAAAATAAATTAAAAACATTGAAAAAAAAATTTTTTTTTAAAAAAATGTTTTAAGAGAAATAAATAAAAATAAAACAGTTTTGTATCATTTGTCAAGTTGATAGTATATGTTAGAGTTAAATTTAGTCTTAAAATCAAGGAAATAAGATAAAGCATGTGCACATTCACATGAGTTTTGCAACATTGCTAAGAGTTATCGGGTAGTTATAATACTGAATTGAAATCCTCAATAAATTCTAGATATCATGACTATTATAGTTTATGAATACCACATTTTCATAATCCTTAAAACCTTTAAGTAGCCCTTAGGTGTATATTAAATTAAAGCTGTGGAATTTTAGTGTCATTTGCCTATAAAAAGCAAAGAAAGGACTTGCATTTCTGGATCAGTCACAGCTTAACAGGAAGGAGTTTGTTTACCTATCATTGACTCATGAACAGTTGTTAAGAATTGCTGTAGCGATGAGTAGAAGACATTAAGGTCATAGAATCTATAGAACTTGCTGGCTAAGTATCAGGGAAGAACAAAAGGAAGGAGTTAAGGATAACTTTCCAGGATTCTGTTTCGTGTTACTGGGTGGAATTTATAGTTTTCAAGCTGTGCTTTGTGTGTTTACCGTTCCTCCAGTTAAGACGGTCTCCTTACTCTGATCTATAATTTTGGCTACTCTCTGTCCTGCCTCAAAACCTTCTGTCTGTTTACTTACATGCTATTCATCCTTTAGTACCCAGCTCAAAGCCTTGCCTCTGAAAAGTCCTTTTTATCCACCCTAGCTGACATTGACCCATACAAAGAGATGACAGTCACAGGTCAGGATTTACTTTGTTTTTTCCCCCCATAGCCACTTTTCTAGTGCAACTTCTTATAGCCCTAATGGTGAGTAATTGAAGTTTGTAATGTATAATTGAGGACACATGGGACCCTGTCACTACCATCCTGGCTTTGTTTGAGTCATACATCCCTAAGTCCAAATGGCAATAAGGGAACCAGTAGTCATCTCTGAATTGATCTATCCTGTAATGGCCCCTCACATAATAACCAAGAAAGTGTTCTACATGTCTTCATTTATGTGACCAGGCCATCCTCTGGATATTAAAATTGTAACCTTCTATCAGTAGGTAAAACATTTTGGATAGTTATTTTCAGCAGTGGTGATAAACTGCACTGAAGTGTCTTCTCTTTCAACCAGTAGCATGTATTTGTAAAGTTTTGCACAGCAAAGGGTTTAGTTCCTAGATTTGAAATCATGCTTTTATAGGTATGAAGCTGTTTGGCACATGTCAGGATCAAACCAGCAAACCTGGCCTCATTAGCTTCATGTATTAACCCACTTTTAACAAACTGTGGTTTTTCTATTACAGGACTGAACCATGAGATAGCAATCGATGTTGCATTCCTGCCCATGTATTCTCCAGAAGATCTCCGTACATCTCAAATCGACACATTACTAACCTGCATGAACTACAGCTGTGTGTATCCACAGGAAACACCTGGCAATGACAGACTGCCAAGAGCACTTGCAGGTAAGAGCATCTCAGTATTCCTTTCACCCCAAAAACAAAATTAATATTGTAAACAGTTCCAATCTTAAGATGTTACCATGTAACCAGTTACAGCCTTAACATTTAATATAATTTAAAGGGTTATTTGGCAAAGGTACCCCAAGACTTATATATGAGAGTATTTTTTTTATTTTTTTAATTTTTTTTATTTTTTTTTTATTTTTGAGAGAGAGAGCAAGAGCACGAACAGGGTAGGGGCAGAGAGAGAGGGACACACAGAATCCAAAGCAGGCTTCAGGCTCTGAGCTGTCAGCACAGAGCCCAACGCGGGGCTAGAACTCATGAACACAAGATCATGACCTGAGCCAAAGTTGAACGCTTAACCGACTGAGCCACCCAGATTCCCCATATTTTTTTTAATTTTTTTTAATGTTTATTCATTTTTGAGAGAGAGTCAGAACATGAGCCGAGGAGGGGCAGAGAGAGAGACACAGAATCTGAGGCAGGATCCAGGCACCAAACTATCAGCACAGAGCCTGATGTAGGGCTCGAACTCACAGACCACGAGATCATGACCTGAGCCGATGTTGAACACTTAACTGACTGAGCCACCCAGGAGCCCCAAGAATATATTTTTAAATAAAGCTATATAAATTAATGGTTTTTATTCCAGGCATACATTAAGAATTTTCTCTTATACTAGATTTCTAAATGTAAGTGTTCATTAGATTTAAGTGGTATGCACATGGAGCAGTACAAATTCAGCTCTTATTTTAACTCAGGTGAGATGATTTGTCCTTTCACCTTACAATTGCCTGAAATTTTAATACCTCCATAGCATAATATAGTGTGGTTGTTTTTTCTTATAAATGTTTAGTTATTCATGTGCTATGCAATAGATTCCTTGAGGACTGCTAGGAGCTTATGTAATCCCAATAGTGAAACCCTTCAACCAACCAATTGTTTAGGCTGCTACATAACAAACTGAACTTTAAATTACTTCTCTATTCCTGTGAAATTATGTGTCCAGTTATAATTATCTACTTCCTGTTGTCATTTGTACTTCCTAAGCATGTAGTAAAGTTGCTAGCAGTTTTCACTGAGCTCATAAGGATATTACATTTAAAAGAGCTTTTAAGACAGCCATTATTATCTGGGGATTTTGCGGTGGGTCTTTGTAAGCTGATGAAACTCTTGAGTGTATATTGTTTTTCAACAAGTCTTATGAGCTATGCCTTTTGATGAAGTAACTCTTGGCGATAATGGTTACTGCAAACTGAGCTTGAATATCTGATTTGACAAGAGTCTTATTTTTTTTCAGTTCATTTTTAGAAATAGTTTATTAGTTGACTTGCAGTATTACTTCCTACAATGCAGCTCTTTAGATTTCCAGAAATTCCAGATTTCTTAATTAGTGCCCTAATACATGGTTTAAATATTTATATACTCATTTTCTTACTTCATACAACATCTACTTCCATTAAATTTCTTCTGCTATATGTATGTTATTATTGGCATGAAATATCAAGGCAAAATTCTCAGCTACTTACTAGTTGCTAGTGCCAGTTTTTCTCCAGAAGTTACTAACATGGTCAAATGAAAAAACCTGGTACCCTTCTGCCAAAGCAGTCAATACTTGAGACATGAAGGGCAAGAAAATCAAAAGCAATCTAACTAAAAAAAATGAAAAATAAAAAAAATGGGGCACCTGGGTGGCTCAGTTGGTTAAGTGTCCAACTCTTGATATCTGCTAGGTCATGATCTCACAGTTTGTGAGTTCAAGCCCTGTGTCGGGTCTGTGATAACAGCACAGAGCTTGCTTGGAATTCTGTCTCTCCGACTTTCTCTCTGCCCCTCTCCTGCTCTCTCTCTCAAAAAATAAATAAAAAATAAAAAAATAGAATTTTGATATTTTTAAAAAAAGCAATCTGATTTGTTTCAAGTAGAATATGTCATGTTTTTCATGACAATGAATTATTAATAATAATAGTATCCATTTAGCTCTGTGCCAAGCATTGTGCCTGGGCATTTTACATAAGTTACAAATAATCATACTAAGAGCCTTGAAAGGTAAACATTATTATCCCCTATTTACAGATGGCTAGAATGAAAAACAGAGAGATTCACCAGCATGGGTAACAGCTATCATTTCAGCTCAAATCTGTCAGATTCAAAATATTTCCGTTCTTTCCATAACTCCAAACTGAAAGATAAAAATAAGTACAGAATAATGAAATGCTAATAGTATAACATTTGTATCACCTTTAAACATTTCTATAGCCTGTTTTCTTTTTTACTATACAAGCTATATATGATCACAATTCAAAAATTCAAACAGCACACAAAGTTATAGGGTAAAAGTGAAAGTTCCCCTCCCTGCCTAGGTAGGCCCATCCCCTGCTGCCAACTCACTCATCTCCTCTCTAGAGATAACCAGTATTCTTTGAATTCTTTAAAAAAATTATTTTTGCATATAACAGTATATATTTCTCCCACCCCACACTTTTTTTAAAGTCAGTATAGCTAGCAGAGTGTTCTATGCGTTTCAGGTGTACAATATAGTGATTCAACTATCCCATACATCACCTGGTGCTCCTCACGACAAGTTCACTTGTTAATCTCCCATAACATATTTCACCCATCCCCCCAACCACTTCCCCTCTGGTAACCATCATTTTGTTCTTTGTAGTTAAAAGAGTCTGTTTCTTGGCTTGTTTGTCTCTTTTTTTCCTTTGCTCCTTTGCTTTGGTTCTTAAATTCCACATATGGGTGGAATCGTATGATATTTGTCTTTCTCTGATTTATTTCACTTAGTATTTTACTCTCTAGCTCCATCCATGTCGTTGCACATGGCAAGATTTCATTCTTTTTTTTACGACTCAGTAATATTCCATTGTACATATATACCACATCTTTATCCATTCATCTATCCATGGACACTTAGGCTGCTTCCATAATTTGGCTAGTGTAAATAATGCTGCAGTAAACATAGGAGTGCATGTATCCCTTTGAATTAATGTTTTTCAATTTTTTGTGTAAATACCCAGTAGGTACTGGATCGTAGGGTAGATCTATTTTTAACTCTTGGGGGAACCTCCATACTGTTTTCCAGAGTGGCTGCACCAGTTTGCATTCCCACCAACAGTACAAAAGGATTCTTTTTCTCCACATTCTTACCAATACCTGTTGTTTCTTGTGTTGTTGATTTTAGCCATTCTGACAGGTGTAAGGTGATATCTCATTGTACTTTTGATTTGCATTTCCCTGATGATTAGTGATGGTGAGCATCTTTTCATGTGTCTGTTGGCCATCTATAGGTATTCTTTGGAGAAACGTCGATTCATGTCCTCTGCACACTTTTTATTGGATTATTTGAGTTTTGGCTGTCGAGTTTTATACGTTCTTTATATATTTTGGATACTAACCCTTTATTGGATATGTCATTTGCAAATGTCTTTTCCCCATTCAGTAGATTGCTTTTTTGGTTTTGTTGTTTCCTTTGTTGTGTGTAAACTTTCTATTTTAATGTAGTTCCAGTAGTTTATTTTTGCTTTCGTTTCCCTTGCCACAAGAGACATATCTAGAAATATGTTGCTATGGCCCATGTCAGGACATTACTACCTGAGCTCTCTTCTAGGATTTTTATGATTCCAGGTCTCCCATTTAGGCCTTTAATCTATATTGAGTTTATTTGTGTGTATGGTATAAGAAAGTGGTCCAATCTCATTCTTTTGCATGTAGCTGTCCAGTTTTCCCAACACCATTTGTTTAAGACATTGTCTCTATCTCATTGGATATTCTTTCCTGTTTTGTCAAAGATTAATTGACCATATAGTTGTGGGTTCATTTCTGGGCTTTCTGTTCTGTTCTGTTGATCCGTGTGTCTATTTTTGTGCCAGTACCATACTGTGTTAAATACTACATCTTTGCGATATAACTTGAAGTCTGGAATTGTGATGCCTCCAGCTTTGCTTTCCTTTTCCAAAATTGCTTTGGCTGTTCTGGATCTTTTGCAGTTCCATATAAATTTTAGGATTCTTTCATCTAGTTTTGTGAAAAATTCTATTGGTGTTTTGGTAGAGATTGCATTAAATGTGTAGATTACTTTGGGTAGTATGAACATTTTAACAGTATTCTTCTAATCCATGAGCATGGAATGTCTTTCCATTTCTTTGTGTTGGCTTCAATTTCTTTTATCAATGTTCTATAGTTTTCAGAGTACAGGTCTTTCACCTCTTTGGTTAGGTTTATTCCTAGGTGTCATTATTATTTTGGGTGTAATTGTAATGAGATTGTCTTCTTCATTTCTCTTTCTGTTGCTTTCGTTATTACTGTATAGAAATGCAACAGATTTCTGCACACTGATTTTGTATCCTGCGATTCGTTTATCAGTTCTGGTAGGTTTTCTACATATAGTATCATGTCATCTGCAAATACTGAATGTTTTACTTCCTCCTTACCAATTTGGTTGCCTTTCATTTCTTTTTGTTGTCTGATTACTGTGGGTAGGACTTCCAGTACTATGTTGAATAAAAGTGGTGAGGGTGGACATCCTTCTCTTGTTTCTGACCTTAGGGGAAAAGCTCTTGGTTTTTTCCTCCTTAAGGATTATGTTAGCTGTGGGTTTTTCATATATGTCATTTATGTTGAGGTTCCTTCTAAACCTACTTTGTTGAGAGTTTTTTTAAATCATGAATGGATGTTGTGCTTCATCAAATGCTTTTTCTGTGTCTGTTGAAATGGTCATATGGTTCTTGCCCTTTCTCTTATTGATGTGATGCATCACGTTGATTGATTTGCAAATGTTGAACCACCCTTGCATCCCAGGAATAAATCTCACTTGATCACCCGCACACACAGTCTTAAGGAAATACACATAAATGGAATTATAGTAAACATATAGTTCCATAACCACCTTTTTCCTCTTGACAATATATCTTGGATATCTTTCATATTTAGTACATAGAGAGATACTGCATTCATTTTAATACCTATAAATACATCACTGTGTGGATGTACCAAAATTTACTTAATCCCCTAGTGATGAATGTTGAGATTGTTTCCAAATATTTTGGCTCTTAGCAAAGAGTACTGCAGTGAGTATCTATCTATCTTTCTGTGTGTATGTATATATAATCTTTGTGTACTTTACATACATATCTGTAAGATGAATTCTTGGAAGAGAAATCACTGACTCAAAAGATGTAGGCATTAAAATTTTGGTAGATATTGTCATCCAAAAAGTTTATGCCAATTTACACTTTTACCAAAGGCAAGAGTGCCATTTTACTCACACCCTTAGAAATGCTAGGTATTATTGTTCTTGTTAGTCTTTGGCAGACTGATGGCAAAAAGTTATTATTATCATTGTTTTCATTTGCTTATTTCTAAGCTTGAATATCTTCATAATGTTTGTCAGTTATATTTCTTCTTTCTATGAATTTTGTATGCTAGTTTTATTTTTCCATTTTTCTGTGAGTGTTCTTTTTCTTGTTAATTTGTAGGTTTTCTTTGTATATTAGAGTTAACCCTTTATTGTGTGTTGCAAATAATTTTACACATTTTGACTAAATTTGTTCAGTGGGAGGCTTCTTTTGGTATTTTAAGTAATTTTATTTTTATATACTCAAATATATCAATCTTTTATTTTTGTGACTGCTGGTTTTATGTCATACTCAGAAAGGCATCACTTAGTCCAAGATTATTTTTTTAATTCACTGTGGGTTTTGGTACTTTTATAATTTCATTTTTGTACTCATATAATCTTTATTATGGCAAAATTTACATAAAATTTACCACTTTAACCATTTTTAATTGTACAATTCAGTGACATTAAGTACACTGACAGTGTTGTGAATCATCATCATTATCCATTTTTAGAAGTTTTTCATCATCCCAAACAGAAATTCTGGTACCATTAAATAGTAACTCTTCATTGCCCCCCTCTCCCCAGCCCTTGGTAACCTCTATTTTACTTTCTGTCTCTATGAATTTGCCTATTCTAGGTGCCTCATATAAGTGGAATCATACAGTCTTTGCCCTTTGAGTCTGACCTAGGTCACTTGGTCATCCATGTTGTAATATACAGAATGTAATATCCATGTGTGTAATATCAGAATTTCATTCCTTTTTATAGCTGAAGAATATTTCATTGTGTCTATATACCACATTTTGTTTATCCATTCATCTATTGATGGACATTTGGGTTGTTTCTACCTCTCGGCTATTATGAATAATTATTGTGAATAATTCTGCTATGGATATTGGTGTATAAGTATCTGAATCCCTGCTTTGAGTTCTTTTAGGAACATATTTAGGATTGGAATTGCTGAGTCATATGGTAATTCTGCATTTAACTTTTTGAGGAACCACCAAACCATTTTCCACACCAGCTGCACGATTTTACATTCCCACCAGCAATGCATACAGATCCCAATTTCTCTACATCCTCACCAATATATGTTATTTTCTGTTTTTTTTATTTTTTTATGTGTATTTTTTTTTAGAGAGAAAACACATGCGTGGGGGGGGGAGAAAGAGAGAGAGAGAGAGAGGGGGAAACAGGATCCAAAGTGGGCTCTGCACTGACAGCAGAGAGCCTAATGCAGGGCTCAAACCCACACACTGTGAGATCATGAGCTGAAGTCAGATGTCACTGTTTTGTTTTGTTTTGTTTTGTTTTTTTAATAACAGCCATCCTAAAGTGGTGTCTCATTTTGGTTCTGATTTGCATTTCTCTAATTATGAATGATGTTGGGCATATTTTAATATGCTCAGTGGCCATATCTTCTTTGGAGAAGTGTATATTCAAGTCCTTTGACCATTTTGAATTGGGTTGTTTAGGGTTTTGTTGTTAATATGTCTTCATTTTTATAGTTTAAAATTTTAATCCATTTGGAATTTATTTTGGTATGGAAAGTGAAATAATGGACCTAGCTTTATTTTTTTCCAAGTAGTTAGCTCTATTTCCCAAATCATGTGCTGAATAATGCTTACTGCTATAATGTCCTAATTGGTATCATCTTTAACTATGAACTACAAGGATATATGTGTGTGTGTGTGTGTGTGTGTGTGTGTGTGTGTGTGTGTTAAAGCTCTTCCATATCGTGTTTCTGAAATGTTTATCAATGGAGAAGTTAACTCAATGCTTTCAAATAGGAAGAAAGTGTGTATGTAATGCACATAAACATTTCATATATATATGCACATACACACTTTCTTCCTATTTGAAAGCATTGAGTTAACTTCTCCATTGATAAACATTTCAGAAACACGATATGGAAGAGCTTTAACACATGTAAAAATACCAATTTTATTATTCCCTATGTAATCAGGGTTTACCATATTATTTTTATAGGCAAGAATACTGTACTGTATTAAAAGATAGGTTAGATGGTGTTGCAGTTACAAAGCCACTTCAAAGTCTCTGTGACTTAACACAATAAATGTTTGTTTCTTGCTCAAGTTGAGTCTGATGCAATCAGACATTAGCTTTCTTCTCAGCAGTGATTCATGAATCCAGTCTGCTTACATCTTGTTGCAGCTTCAGCAGGAACAAGTAGCTTCTAGGGTTGTCTAGGCAGAGGAAGGAAGAGATGAAGGAGACACTAGCTTTTAATTACATTGGAGTGGAAGTGACATATCATTTCTACTCACATTCTCATTTCTCAGAGCTTGCCTACATGATCCCATCCTAGCAAGAAGAGATGCCAGGACACTTTGTCTTCCCACGTGATCACCCAAAAGAAAATGGAGTGAACACTCCACTGCCTTTGTCTCACTTTTTTGTATTTGTGACATTTCTAAAAGTGTACAATTTTTGTAAACAGTACTAGCAATTTAAAGTGAAATTTAGAAAAACCCATTTTTTAGGTAAAAATCTGTAGTCCTTTTAAAAGAATCTCTATGTGATGTAAATAATAACATCCTCATTTCATACTAGGTTTTCTTAAGTAGAGACTGATTGTTGATGATAATTTGAGTGCTTGCTGTGCATCACCCACCATCCTAAGTGCTTTACAGTCTATTTAATCCTCACAACATTCTGTGATGTAGTACCAGATGAACAAATTGAGAGGTTGTCATTTGCTCAAAGTATTAACACAAGTAGGCAGAGCTCCTCACCTAAATAGTAGATTTACTTAGACTTCATGTTTCAGGAACTCTGTAAGTCATTATTTATAAAGGTCAATATATGATAACAATTAGAATTATTAAGGTTTGGGTTGTTGCTGTTGGCATCAAATCTAGACATTTCAAAATCTTTCCAAAGCATCTAGGTTAAAGTCCATCCCCTTCAAAGAAGAAGAAAGTTATACAGTAGCAGCAGTTGTTATTATACTCATTGTGCATTAGTGAACTTGCACAGTTTTAAATCATTCATCAGATTTTGTGACATGTCTAGCAGAGGTGGCTTTAATTGTGAAGCTCATGGGGCACCTGGGTTGCTCAATCGGTTAAGCATCTGACTTCGGCTCAGGTCATGATCTCGCTGTTCATGAGTGTGAGCCCCGCATCGGGGTCTGTACTAACAGCTTGGAGCCTGCTTCAGATTCTGTGTCTCCCTCTCACTGCCCCTCCCCCACTCACATTTTCTCCCTCTCCCTCTCCCTTCCTCCCTCCTTCTCAAAAATAAACATTAAAAAAAAAATTGTGAAGCTCTTGAAGCCTAGGCTTGAAAAGCCCTCACTTGCTTTGGTACTCTTTTGTATTTTATATTCTTTTTCATAAACAGCATGCCCTTCAGGTCCCACAAAACCTAGATCCACCACTGGCTTTTAGGCACAGGTTTTTTTTTTAATGTTTATTTATTTTGAGAGAGAGAGAGCGTGCATGTGCGCATGAATAGGGGAGGGGCATGAGAGAAAGGGAAAGAGAATCCCAAGCAGGCTCCACTCCCATCAACACAGAGCCCAACACAAGGCTGGATCTCAGGGACCTGTGAGATCATGACCTGAGCCGAAACCAAGAGTTGGGTGCTTAACCTACTGAGCCACCCAGGTGCCCCTAGGCACAATTTCAGAGATGTAACCCTAGTATACAAAGGTTAAGATCACATGCCTCAAAGCCAGACTGTGTACATTAGAATCACCATGTGACTTTGCTTAAATTACTTAACCTCTAAATGATTTCATTTTTTCATATCTAAAATCAAGTCTTTATCATGTGTAGCCACTGAAGTCTGTGATCTATTAGCTTAGTAGCTGTCAGATAGTGTTTTGAAAGAGTTTCCTTAAACACCTGGAAGTGAGAAAGGAAACCAAGGAAAAAATTATCTCCAGTTTTTGCAGTTGGATCTGTGTCACGGCACCCCTTCAGTGCTTACCCAGGCTGTTTACAACTCTGTCTTAGCTTTCACTTCCTGCTGTGCGGAGCCTGATGATCAGCCAGAGGTGAATAATTGGAGTTTTTATCAGGTCTTTTCTGAGCATGCGTCCAGCACTGTGTGTACATATAGCCTTCTTGATGCCCCAGTATATACAGAAGCTTTTAAAAGCCCCTATTTCCCCCACATATCTTTTCCCCAACCCCTTCCACCCCAGCTTTTTTAGTCTGGCTAATGTTTTTGTCTTAATGTGTTTTCAACAAAAGCCACTGGGGAAGCTACCCCAGTCATGGGAATGCTCCAAATCAGATGAAATGAAAGCAAGCCCTCATGTCTCCTTGAGCGAGCTGCCTTACAGGGCAAAACACACAACTACATCTTTAAGAATAAGTTCTGCATCGCACTATCTGGTACTAGCAGCCAGCACCAGGCATGCCAGCTGCCATCTTCATGGCTGCTGCTGATACAGGTAGTAGGTGGGCAACGTAAAGTACCACAGCACATTCTTACCACAGTGCAGCAAGCTCTTTCTTTATTAATCCTTCCCCCATCATTTTAAGTTTGTGTATAGATTCCAGGGTTCTGCAGAAGTTGATCTGAGAGTTTTTGCCAGCCTGTGAGTTGCTTTAGTTGAGGGACCCAGCCCAGAGTAGGACCCAGCCTACTCTGCCATTTATAGCAGTGTCACTCACCTGACCCATTTTTGATAAAGCTTCTTGAGAGTATCCAATGCTAAGTGTTAGTCAATAAAGCTACTTCAAAGGAAATATACCTTATTATTTTTTTAATAAGCTAAGTTTAAAACCAGATCTCTTTTATTTTTTTAAGTTTATTTCAAGAGAGAGAGCAAGTGAAGTAGGGGCAGAGGGAGAGAATCCCAAGCAGGCCCTGCACTGCCAGCACGGAGCCCGACACAGGGCTGGAACTCATGAACCATGAGATCATGACCTGAGCCGAAATCAAGAGTCAGTCGCTTAACTGACTGAGACACCCAGGTGCCCCCAAAGGAAATATAGTTTAAAAGAAACTTCAATTTCATATATGTATTTTGCTTTATGTCTTGTAAGTTTTGTAAGTAATTGGTAATTATGTTTCAAAATGGAAAAAATTATTTTTGTACTTCCTTGAAGTATAACAATAAGTTGTTGACTTGGCACCATATAAATAACCTTGAAAACATGTAGACTGACTTTACCAAAAAAATTTAACAAGTAAAAATAACTAAATATGACTTTGGAATACCAGCCTGTATCTTGACATTATTAGTGGCATCTGTTTGATATATTCACTGTTGTGTGCAGAAGTTAGCATAACGTAACTTTGATGACTTTGTGATAAATTGGAGGGAAGAGGGAGAAGATGAGGGACAGTGTTAATGTTATAATAAGAAAAAAGTCAGCTTATGTGATACTAAATCCAAGTAAATATTTAAGTATTTTACAATACCATCTGCTTTTTACTTTCAGGTGATATTATCAAAGCTGTAACTAAACTGGATAAAGTGCACATCGTCGGTATCTTGGATATCTGTAACTTGGGTAACAATAAGGTAGAAGTCTACTTGCACAAAATTTATAGCCCAACTAATACTTCTTAAAAGTTGGCAGATGAATTGGTTACAGGTTATAAGGAGGGCACTGCGTTAAAGATACTCTGTCATTTTGTTGGTAATTTTAGTACCTGTTTTTCGACAAGAATATTACATAAGCTTTAAAGTTATTAAGTGGTTTCATGTTCATATTGTGTTTGGAGCTAATGCACTTCATTTAAAGTTCATTACTGAAAAGTTCATTAAAACAGATTTTGTGTATCAAGAAAATTTACCTTCTATATAACTATTATCTTGACTTGTACTAATTTGTGTTCACTGTTTTATTTGTGGTGTTCCTTTATTCAAAAGCCTCAGCATAAGGCATCCTGACTTACAAGAGTAACTTCTCTTGAACATTTAACATGCTTTCACTTTTATTCACCTATAATGGGAAATTTTGCATTGCTTATTTGAAGATTAAATTCTAAAGTGGTCAACCTGCATTTCTCACAACTATGGTAGTTACTGTCATTTTCAAAAGCACACATGGATCGTTATGGTTCAGTTGCCTTGGTCTTCAGTTTGGTGAACTTTACAATGAGTGTGTTAAATTGTCTTAAGGCTTTCCACTCTTTATTGTGACCTCATATCCTTTGAATTTCTAAGTGAGTGTGATAAATTGTCTTAAGGCTTTCCACTCTTTATTGTGACCTCATATCCTTTGAATTTCTAAGTATTTTGACCAGTGTGTGAGGTTAAAGCCAAAGGCTACATATGCCTCTATTCTTGCTGTATTGATTTGTAGTTTTCGTACATGTAATGTGAGTGTAGTGAAAATTTATCTCGTATTAATGCTTTAAGTGTGCATTTTGAAAATATAAAACAGTGACTAAGGGAACTGATTTTATTCTGGTTATCTGTTTCACTTCATCTTAGCTATAAATTGTCATTCCACATTTGCAAAGCCGTGTGGTTGACATCTATGTGGTTAGTGGATGAGCCAAAATGACCATCACATGAGAAAAAATATTCAGTGTCAAGATCAATCTGATTGTAGTTCAGCAATTAAATTGTGAGGTTTTCTTCTAGCCCTGTGATTCAGTGACTTCATATGCTGTATACTTTAAATGTTTTTGTGCAGCTCACAAATCTAAAGATAGATGTTGTACTTTTTCATGTGTTCAGCCTTTTGTTCTTTATAATTGTGTTTAAATGGTAATTAAAATAGTGAATCCTTCTTGTGTTAAAATTTTGAGTGTATTATTAAAGTTAAAACACAATAACTTTTCTGGTCTCTTGTCTCATTTTGAATGTATTTGATGCCTCTCCTCTGTATTTTTGGCCTATAATAGACCTGCATGTACTTGCCAAATAGCCAATATGATTCTTCCATATGGTTTGAAGACTTATCAGATGGAATCTGGGTTTTTGTATGAAACTGTGAAAAATTTTTTTAAGTATTTGAGAGAAAGAATGTGAACCAGGGAGGGGCAGAAAGGGGACAGAGGATCCAAAGCGGGCTCTGCACTGACAGCAGGGTGTCCAATGTGGGGCTCGAACTCACAAACAGTGAGATCATGACCTGAGCTGAAATCAGATGCTCAACCAACTGAGCCACCCAGGTGCACCAAACCATTATAAACTTTAAAAGGCAATTCAGGGGCGCCTGGATGGCGCAGTCGGTTAAGCGTCCGACTTCAGCCAGGTCACGATCTCGCGGTCCGTGAGTTCGAGCCCCGCGTCAGGCTCTGGGCTGATGGCTCGGAGCCTGGAGCCTGTTTCCGATTCTGTGTCTCCCTCTCTCTCTGCCCCTCCCCCGTTCATGCTCTGTCTCTCTCTGTCCCAAAAATAAAAAACGTTGAAAAAAAAAAAATTAAAAAAAATAAAAATAAAAAAAATAAAAGGCAATTCAATTTTACTGACATATAAGTGTAGGGGGAAGGAAAAAATTAATACTTAAATAGCTATTGAGGGAAGGAAAAAATTAATACTTAAATAGCTATTGACTAAAAACCTCAGGCTGAGATTTCAAAACTACACACTTTAACAGGTATAATTTCTGTTCTCATATTTAATGAGAAATATGGCTATTTTTGAAGTTTTAGGATCTTTAAAAACAACTTCCCTGGTGATTTATTTTATATTCTAGCAGTGTTTCTATCTATATTTGAAGTTAAACATCTGTGTCCACATTTCTGGTTGTTGTAAAATTGGATACCTATGGTAGCAGTTTCCAAAGAAAAATACTAAACTACCATCAGAACTTAACCTTTAAATGACAATATGTGTTCATTAGTTCCAGAGACACACAAATATATTACTGTAATGTCACCTTCATGTCAATAAATCAATTAGTAAATTCTGAAATATTAATCTACTGGAGGACCACAGTCTCTAACTTTATTTTATTTTTTTTTTTTTTAATGTTTTTTATTTATTTTTGGGACAGAGAGAGACAGAGCATGAACGGGGGAGGGGCAGAGAGAGAGGGAGACACAGAATCGGAAACAGGCTCCAGGCTCCGAGCCATCAGCCCAGAGCCTGACGCGGGGCTCGAACTCACGGACCGCGAGATCGTGACCTGGCTGAAGTCGGACGCTTAACCGACTGCGCCACCCAGGCGCCCCAACACAGTCTCTAACTTTAGATGGATCATGAGATATACACATTGAAATCCTTTGGTAAACTATTAAAGAAACAATCTGAGGGGTGCCTGAGTGGCTCAGTTGGTTAAGTGTCTGACTTTGGCTCAGGTCATATCTCACAGTTCACAAGTTCAAGCCCCGTGTCGGGTTCTGTGCTGACAGCTGAGCCTCGAGCCTGCTTCAGATTCTGTGTCTCCCTCTCTCTCTGCTCCTCCCCTGCTCACACTCTGTCTCTCTCTCTCTCTCTCTCTCAAAAATAAATAAACATTTAAAAAAAAGAATTTGAGCACGTTCTCTCTGCCATTTTTTTTCTTCAGGGAATTAGCCTGCATTCATTTTATTCTTATTAAGAAAGGGCTTTTTAAGAAATTAGTCTCATCCTTATCACCAAATAAGGGTGACACTAATAACATTTGATATTTTTAGCTATATACCCTCTGCCAATATGGACTGCTGATTGTAATGAATTCTGTTATTCTAAAGTCATTTTGTGGAGCGCCTGAGTAGCTCAGTTGGTTAAGTGTCCAGCTCTTGATTTAGGATCAGGTCATGATCTCACAGTGGTGGGATCAAGCCTGGTGTTGGGCTCTGTGCTGATGGTGCAGAGCCTGCTTGGGATTCTGTCTCTCCCTCTCTCTCTTAAAATAAATAAAATCATTTGTGTGGTTCATACTGGTTACTGTTTCACTGGTTTCCTTTACATTTCCTTTATTTTTCTTTTTTAAGCTTTGCTACCTAAGAATTAGCAGGTAAATTGATGGGAGGTGAAATATGTATTATTTGGTCCAGATTATTTTAGTAATCAACTACTTTTAATAAAGAAATTTTAGGAAAAAAAGATTAAAAAATGATCAGCAAAACAAGATTTGGATATTATCTGATGATTTCAGTTCTTTGAGATTATTTTCTAGTCAAGTCATATTATATTTGTGTCTATTGTCCAAAATAAGAACATTGCATATAAACTTACTTCTTGATCCAGGTCTTACCACTCATTATATTATCTTCATTCTTACATTGTTATGTTGATACCACTTGTAGCCCTAAGTTTTTGTTTTCCTTTATGATAAGAAACAAAAAGTAGATTTTGAAAAAACAGATTTAAAGCTAGCCACGGGTCTGTCCCTAAGTGCCTGTGAAATTTTAAGGAAAGCCACTTAAACTGCTTGGCCTTCGTTTCCTTATGTGTAAAATTTGCACAATAATGGTCCCATCCAATTCTACGATTCTTTGGGTCTATTAACATAGTTATTAGAACACTGAAAATGTGTTTGTGTTATTTCTATGTCTTTCATGAAGATGTGATTTTCTATGACGAACATTTTAATATGATTAGACCATTTGTCAATTATAGCAGCTCATTGTAACAAAAAACAATTGAAGTATTTTAATCCCAGGTGTTTTTTTACTGCTAGTGTTCTTCCTAACTTGTCACATTTCAGTGACTTTTTTTTCAAAAAAGAAATCTAAAATATTTTAGCTGCTTTATTTTTTTTATTTTTTAATGTTTATTCATTTTTGAGAGAGAGAGAGAGAAAGAGAGTGAGCATGAATGGGGGAAGGGCAGAGAGAGAGGGAGACACAGAATCCGAAGCAGGCTCCAGGCTCTGAGCTGTCAGCACAGAACCCGATGCAGGGCTCAAACTCATGAACCATGGGATCATGACCTGAGCCAAAGTCGGATGCTTAACCAGCTGAGCCACCCAGGTGCCCCATGTTAGCTTTTTTTTAAATGATAGGCACATCTTCATTGAAAAGCAACACTTTCTCAAGAATTTGAATATCCCTTATGTGATTCTGAGATTATTGTATCTGACTCCTAGTAGCTTAGGATCTAGAAGTTGCCCCTAACAAGGTTTTAATATCTATTTTGTATGTGGAGGAACTAAAACAGAAAAAGACTAAATGATTTAATGTAAAATTGCCAAAGCAATTAAATTATAGGGTTAGGCTTATAAATTCAAGGTTTATTTCTTTAAACTCTCATTTGTGCATAAAATAAAATGTCTGAATAATAGTAAAATTTCATGTAGTATACCAAATCACTGTGAGATAAACTTCTCCAAATCCTGGGGCTCATAAAATAATAAGCCAAACTATTGCAACATACCTCCAAGTATGTGAATGCCCACTCTGTGGCAAGCACTGGGGTTAGCACCAGGAACACAGCACAATACAAGCAAAAACACATGGCCCCTATTGTCATATAGCTTACAATGTTGTGGAGGAGAAAGACATTCAAATAATTGCACAAAAAGTGAGATAAGTGCTACAAAGGAAAGATATGTGGTTTATATTAGATCTTTTAAACAAAGGAAACCACGTTGGGCAGTGGGGTGTGCACCATGAAAGTTTTTCCTGAAGGAGTGGATGTGTGTTTGAGGACTTGAGTCAGAACTCATATGGCTGAAGTGCAGAAAGTGGCTTACAAGATGAGACCAGCAAATAGACAAAGGCTCCTGCAAGCAATGCAGAACCTTATAGGCCATAATAAGGATTTTAGTTTTTTAGTTTCTATCTTCAGAGCACTGGGAAGCCGTTAAATGGTTTATGGCCAATATACATCATGATTCAATTTATGTTTTGGAATGGTCACTGTCTCCTGGAAGGAGAATAGATATAAAGAGGTTGCCAGAGACTCCTAGTTGGACCCTAATAACTACTC
Organism: Neofelis nebulosa; assembly: GCF_028018385.1. Lineage (NCBI taxonomy): Eukaryota > Metazoa > Chordata > Mammalia > Carnivora > Felidae > Neofelis > Neofelis nebulosa. Next base: position 87,083,988 of record NC_080800.1, read on the forward strand.
TTCTGTAGTAATATATCTGTCCATCTTTAGCTGGGTGCATGGCTACCTACAATAAAGAATACTTCCCCATGCTTTCTTTGTCACTAGATGTGGCCTTGTGACTAAGTTCTCACTAAGTTCAGGAGTGAGCATCAGTGATCTGTACAATTACTAAACCATTTCCTCAAAGGTTGTAAAGGAATGCTCTCTTTTCCCTTTCCATCCTCCCCACCGCCCCATCTTTCCTGCTGGCTGAAATGTGAGCATGGCAGACATCTTGGATCCAACATTCTAGGGATGTCAACCCAACCAGCTAGTAGGAGACTAGGCCCGTGGCAAGGCCATACCAGCTTTGTACTTCTTACCTGTTTGGGCTGTTACATGAGAGAAAAATAAGCTGTCTCATTTATGTCACCACTATTTTGGGTCTCTGACCAACAGCCCAGTGTGTATACTACTAATGCAGGAGGCAGAAGTGAAAGCAAGGAGACCAGCTGAATGACAAATGAGATCAATAGAGGTGGATATAGTCCTTATAAGTTTCAGAGATAACCTTAAAATATAGATTCAGGCATCTTGCCTGATTCTATTGGTCCAGTTCTTAACAAATTCTTACTGAAAGAAAAAAAAATTTTAACACAAAAAATTCTCCTCACCCTTCCCCAAAATCACAAAGGCAATTTCTTAGTAACCAAGTAAAATGTAGATGACTTTCATGTATCTTTGCTGTCATATAGTCCTAGGCATATTTGACTTTGAACATCAAGTGTTTTGTAATATCAGATCTCAGTTATTTCTTTTATTCAGTGTGGGCTAATATTAAAATTAATTTTTATTCATTTGAAACATACACCAAGTTAGAATCACCGAGTACAGATTTTGAAGTGTGCAACAGGTAATCAAGGGTTACCTGTATTCTATTAGAGACACAGTTCTGTGATTCCTCATCTTTAAAATGTTGGGTTTGCCATAATGGTTGTTCAATCATGGAGAAATTTGAAATGTTCTTTGCCTAAGAGATGAATAATTCCCCTCTCTATGCCTTTATTAATATTGATAATGTACCTTTGCTAAGATACATAATATTTATTAAGGTAGTTAAGATGCAAGTAATTGAAAAAGTCCAATAATATTAAATGTTTGAACAATAATGTAGAGCAGTGGTTCTCAAACTCGGCTTCCTAATGGTATTACCTGGCAAGTTTTAAAAATTACTGCGCCTACGTGTCACCCCCAAGTTTCTGATTGGGGTGTAGCCTGAGCATCAAGGCAGTTAATAGCTCCCCAGGTGATTCTAATGTGCAGACAATTTTGATAAACACTGATATATATTACTGTTTAAAATTTTTTAATGTGTATTTATTTTTGAGAGATGAACAGGGGAGGAGCAGAGAGAAAGGGAGAGAGAGAATCCAAAGCAGGCTCCACGCTGTTGGTGCAGAGCCCGATGCAGGGCTCGAACTCACAAACCACAAGATCATGAGCCAAAGTTGGATGTGCAACCAAGCCACCCAAGCGCCCCTATACAGTACTGTGTAAAGCACTTGTCAATTTTATTAGAGCTCAAGCTTTACCCAATACCTTGACCTCCAGTTTAGGTACTACAAGATTCAGCTACTCCCAATGCAGTGTCATCGTGAATTGTGTTGAGAGGAAAGAAAACTTAAAAATTGATAGTTTTTAAACAACTTTTATTTTCATAGAGTTCTGGCATGTCAGATCTAGGAAAAGCCTTACAGATAAATAAATTCAAATCCAACCTCCTTTATTGTGTAAATGAACAAAAAGCCCCAGAGAGGTTTTTCTTTTCCTGAGGATATAATACTTAGATGTTGCAGAGCCAACACTTGTGCAAACTTTTGATTTGTAATATACTTCAAAAATGTTCAGAATATCACCTAAAATACAGATAAACGTAGAAATATAGATGGTACAATGAGTAAATGTACAATATGTAGATAAGACAAGTGTAGATTGGAAGTTGAAGCACAATGAGGTTGAAATAAAATGGGGCACCTGGGTGGCTCAGTCGGTTAAGCATCTGATTCTTGATCTCAGCTCAGGTGTTGATCTCAGGGTCATGAGTTCAAGCCCCACATTCAAGCCTACTTAAAAAAGAAAAAAAAAGATGTCAGCGAGTCTGTCAAAACTACAACTAGATTCTATATGATTTTCATCATGTCCAGGTTGTATGATCTAAAGTTTTTCAATTGTAAAGTGCTTAAGAATTACCTGGAAAGCTTATTTAAAATGTGGATTCCTAGATATTTCCCTCAGATTCTGATTCAGTATGACTTGGGGTAGGACCCAGGAACCTTCATTTTCAATAAAATTCCAAGTGGGTATAATGTAGGTGTTCCATAAACTAAACTTTAAAATCACTGAACAAGCACTAGACCACTCAGGCCCCAGCAAATTACCTTAAGAGTTAACAGGGGAGCCTGGGTGGTTCAGTCAGTTAAGTGTCCGACTTTGGCTCAGGTCATGATCTCATGGTTCCTGAATTCGAGCCCTCCATCAGGCTCGCAGCTGTCAGCACAGAGCCTGCTTCAGATCCTCTGTCTCCCTCTCCCTTTGCCCCTCCCCTCCTCTCAAAAATAAACTTAAAAAAGAGTTAACAGAAAAATTACATCAATCTAAGATTGTCAGTTGCAACTCTCTTAAAGGCATAAAAGGAAACAAATGCACTTATATACAAGGAATATAATGCTGGTTACCATATAAAGTCATGCACTTTATATATACTTTTACCATATAAAGTCATGCACTTCAACCTTCAGAGATTTTATTTTTTTATTTTTTTTTTAATTTACATACTGATTTTGGTGCAGAGAGAGAGGGAGAGAGAATCCCAAGCAGGCTTGTGCTGCCAGCACAGAGCCTGGCACAGGGTTCAGTCTCACAAACCATGAGATCATGACCTGAGCCGAAATAAAGTGTCAGATGCTTAACCAGTTGAGCCACCCAGGCACTCCAGAGAGTGATTTTAAATAGTTTAGTAAAATTCTCTTTAATACACCAGCACTGCCACACGGTGTTATGGGGAAGTTGTCATTTTTAAGGCCTTTAATGACTTGACTTCAGCAAAAACTATAATGTGAAGACCTGTAACTACTATGTTAAGACAAAATTTCTAATGGATTTCGCTCACTTGTCACTAATCTGTTTTTAAACTATTTCATGGGAAGTTTTTCCTTTGGAAGCAATTCAATAACTGGTAGGAAAAGTGAAATCAAACTTCTGGGACTTGACTAATTATTTGCATGTTGAATGCTGATGTTGCATTTACCATAAATGTCTACCAGCAATCAGAAAGCTAATGGTTTTTGGCAATAATAACACTTCTGTTTTCAATTTGATAGTTTTCTTTGTCCAGTGAGTACAGGCTTTATTATGAATTTGACCATCAAAATCATAGTGCTAATAGCGAAATAATGAACTATTTGAGTTTATTCTTAAGTAGATCACAAGCTGATACACCTAGACCTTTAAACTTTCAGTTCAATTCCATGAATAATTATTAACTGATTACTATGTGTAAGGTGCTTATAATAATAAATACGGGGGAGGAGGATACGCAGATGAGTAATAAACAGCTGTAATATGATAGAAAGGTTTATATTTGTATTGTGCATCTGTTGGGATTTTATTCATCAGGTTCTACTGTAGATTTCCTGAACTCCTCCCCTCCTCTGAATAGTGTTCACTTTTGGTTCCCACCCACAAGGATAACTCCAACACTATTATGTCAGATGCCTAAAGACAGATAAGAAGTAGGGGAAGAAATAGCTTCATTGATTATCTCATTCAATAATGTCTCCAGGGTGCCTGGGTGGCTCAGTAGGTTACAGCTGACTCTTGGTTTTGGCTCAGGTCATGATCCCACAGTTTTGTGAGTTTGACCCCCACATTGGGCACTGTGCTGACAGTGCGGAGTCTGCCTGAGATTTTGTCTCTCTCTCTCTCTCTTTCTCTCTCTCTCTCTCTCTCCCATTTCCTCCCTCCCCCATTCACACTGCCTGTCTCTCTCAAAAATGAAATAAAATAATTTAAAAAAAAAGTCTCCTATTTTCCTATTTTCTGTTGTCCTGTTCCCTTGACTCTAGTGGTCTGATTCCAGACTACTTTCCTTGGACTTCAGACTACGATCATGCCTGCCTTCCTTTTGACCCAGTGTCCTTCTGCTTCTCTGATAGCCTGATGCCTGTTTGTCTTGTTTGCTGACTCTTGGCCCAGACTCCTGATATCTCTGTCTTGTCCATTTATCTACTTCTTCACCAGCCCTTAGCACATATTGGAATCTCCCTACCCCAGCTACTTGCCTCAACCAATTGACCCTCAGCAATATTTATCAGTGCCCTCCTGATTAAAAGCAGAGTTTACAATAAAGGAAATAATGGCATAAATAAATCTGTTTATACATCTGAAAGAACTAGAATTAAAAATACTGTTAAAAATTAAACCTTGACTGATCTTTTGTTACAGTATAACACATGGGACATAAAAATTAATGGAATGTGGCAACTCAAGTATCAGGCAATCAACAAATATTTGAGTGCCTACCACGGGCAAGGCATTGTACTTGAAAGGGTCCCTAGCCACTGACATATGTTTACTTTTCAATGAACAAACAAAGTGGCAGAAGATATTCCTTGGGGAGCCTGTTAAGAAAAATTCCACAAAGAAATAAGAGGGTAAAAGGCTTTAAAATCAATTCTACTGCTACCATAGCAGTTAAACTTACGGATCTTCACTTATTTCTGGCAGAACTGGTTGATAACATATTTCAGCAGGGCTTGGAAAACCAGTTTTGCGTTTTAGATATTCTGAGAGAGGTGACTTTCAGCCTGGTCACGTGGGGTTCCCAAGAGTCCAGTTCCTCATTCCAATCCACTCCATGTTTATGAAACTGCATTAGCTGGAACATTAAGAAAAAAAAATCTCAGTGCAGGAAGTCATCCAATCCTGATAAGTTGACATGTAGAATAAAGTTTATGGTGTTATTTATTGCGAAGGTAGTCCTCGTTAAAAGTTACGTGTGTACAGTTGGAGGAGGGGCAGACAAGGGAGAATGTAGATAACTAAAGTGAAATAGAGCTGATGTATTCAGAGCTTATGTTGCTAGACAGGAGATCAGTTACCAGCTTGCAACTGAAATTTCAAACTTCTTAGCGGGGACGTGAGTGGACAAATGTTGACTGATAGCTGGAAATATCAGCAGTCATCTTAAATTTTATGCTCAAATGAACAAGCAATGAACCAGGAGAATAAGTCCAGTTATTTTTGGCTGCTTATAATTTGTACCTTTTTATTTAGAATCACAGTGTCTTTTTCAATGAATGCCTATGTGACTGTGACTTACTACAACGAAACCAGCAACTACACTTCGATAGAGACGTGTGAATGTGGTGTTTATGGATTAGCTTCGCCAGTGGCTACTGCTATGGGGGTGGTGAGCATCCCTAAGAACAATAACTACCAAGCCTGTGACTACAACACTGAGTTTACTAATACTAACAGTCCCTGGATTGCGCTGATAGAAAGAGGTAATTGTACGTTTTCAGAAAAAATTCAAGCAGCGGGCAGAAGAAATGCAGATGCTGTTGTGATTTACAATGTTCCAGACACTGGCAACCAGACGATACAGATGGCAAATTTTGGTAAGTAATGACCGAGACCCAAAGAGGGTTTATGTCTTTATCTTAAAATGGTATTTCCATCTAGAACTACTCTAGGATCTGGCAATGATGTTGTAAAACAATTTTACTTAATTTTTTTTTTGCCAAGCACTACTTGGAATTTCTTTATTACTTAATATTTGTAATTAATTTATTCCAAGGATAAAAGCAGTTCATGAAGTGAGCCCTATTTTTTTTTCCATGATTTTCTTAGCTGTATTAGTTTTCTCACTGTTTATTATATAACTACTTTTTTAAGAAAATATACCATACCTAGGGGCGCCTGGGTGGCGCAGTCGGTTAAGCGTCCGACTTCAGCCAGGTCACGATCTCGCGGTCCGTGAGTTCGAGCCCCGCGTCAGGCTCTGGGCTGATGGCTCGGAGCCTGGAGCCTGTTTCCAATTCTGTGTCTCCCTCTCTCTCTGCCCCTCCCCCGTTCATGCTCTGTCTCTCTCTGTCCCAAAAATAAATAAAAAACGTTGAAAAAAAAAATTTAAAAAAAAAAAAAAAAAAAAGAAAATATACCATACCTAAAGGAATCATAAATATTTTAATTTCATTTTTAATTTGCACTTTTCAGTTTGATTCATTTTCTCATACAGAAAGGATTGTGTGTATTCAAGTTATGTGGTAGCTACAAAACTAATTCATTATTATGAGTAAACAATAGCATATTGTAAGTATGCAAAATGTTTACAGAAATGAGAATTCAACTATCTGCTATATGCATGTGAGATGTGAATCTGTGGGACTAATACATATCAAACTACTCTCTAAAAAAATTATACATTGGGGGGCGCCTGGGTGGCGCAGTCGGTTAAGCGTCCGACTTCAGCCAGGTCACGATCTCGCGGTCCGTGAGTTCGAGCCCCGCGTCAGGCTCTGGGCTGATGGCTCGGAGCCTGGAGCCTGTTTCCGATTCTGTGTCTCCCTCTCTCTGCCCCTCCCCCGTTCATGCTCTGTCTCTCTCTGTCCCAAAAATAAATAAAAAACGTTGAAAAAAAAATTAAAAAAAAAAAATTATACATTGGAAAAAGCATGGTAGAAATAGGATCACACTGGAATTTACATTAAAAGTAATGATTTCCCTTAGAAGTATTTACTTTTGACTTCTTGAGTAAATATAATCATCTAATTTACTAACTTTGTATTGGAATTTACTTCCAAGAATCACTGTTTTTGTTTTGTAAAATAGTGCCACTTTCCAAATAAATAGTTTTAAACTAGTAAAGAAGTAGACTTCTGACCCAAGTTTTCTATACCATGGATGGGTAGGGGTGTTTTTAGCCCCAGATGGCTGAAAAGAAAAAACTGATAATAATTTAATTTCAAACAAGGTAAGAGCTGAACACAATATCAGAATAATTGGTTATCACCACTCAATCTGGCCTCTGAGAAAATTAACGCAAACTAAACGTATTTTAGAATTGTAAAAGAAAATCAAATTTGCGGCATGGCAGTTTAGTAGTAATACTGGAGCAACAAGTAGCTTTTTTCTCTGGGTGTCAAAAAAGCAGGTAACATGGTCTTTCAACAGTACAAAATTATGGTAAATGTAGAAAACTCCCCTCACTACTGGACATTCCCAGTATATATCCTGGACATTCCCAGAACTCAGGCATTCATGCTTTTTTTTTTAGTGTGCATTTATTTCTGGTCTCCCTTATTTTTCTACTCTCCTCCCTTCTCCTCCTAACTTCCATTTGTCCCCTCTTCCCCATTCCTACTCTTGATTTCTTTCTTTTCCTCTGGGTCCATTGAATCTCTTTCAGTATCTTCAGTTCCATTTTCCTTTATTTAATCTTTTTTGTTTGGTTGCTTGGTTTTGGTGTGTGGGGGGATTGTTTTTAATTTTATTTAAATCCAAGTTAGTTAACATATAGCGTAACAATGGTTCCAGGAGTAGAATTTAGTGATTCATCACTTACATACAACACTCAGTGCTCATCCCAACAAGTGCCCTCCTTAATGCCCATCGCTCATTTAGTCCATCCCCCCACCCAACACCTTTCCAGCAACCCTCAGTTTTTTCTCTGTATTTAAGAGTTTTTTATGGTTTGCCTCCCTCTCTGTTTTTATCTCATTTTTCCTTCCCTTCCCCTATGTTTATCTGTTGTATTTCTTAAATTCCACATATAAGTGAAATCATATAATATCTGTCTTTCTCTGACTTATTTCACTTACTGTAGTACATTCTAGTTCCATCCATGTTGCTGCAAATGGCAAGATTTCATTCTTTTTGATCACCAAGTAATGTTCCATTGTGTGTGTGTGCATGTATGTATGTATATATATACACATGACATCTTCTGTATCCATTCATCAGTTGATGAACATTTAGGCTCTTTCCATAATTTGGCTATTGTTGATAGTGATGCTATAAACATTGGGCTCCATGTGCCCCTCTTCAAATCAGCATTTTTGTATCCTTTGGATAAATACCTACTAGTGCAATCGCTGGATCATAGGGTGGCTCTATTTTTAATTTTTTGAGGAACCTCCATACTCTTTTCCAGAGTGGCTGCACCAGTTTGCATTCCCACCAGTAGTCCAAAAGTGTTCCCCTTTCTCCTCATCCTTGCCAACATCTGTTGTTTCCTGAGTTGTTAATTTTTGTCATTCTTACAGGTATGATGTGGTATTTCATTGTGATTTTGATTTGTATTTCCCTGATGATGAGTGACGTTGAGCATCTTTTCATGTGTCTGTTAGCCATCTGGATGTCTTTGGAAAAGTGTCTGTTCATGTCTTCTGCCTATTTCTTCACTAGATTATTTGTTTTTTGGGTGTTGAGTTTGATAAGTTCTTTATAGATTTTGGATACTAACCCTTTATCTGATATCATTTGCAAATATCTTCTCCCATTCGTCAGTTGACTTTTAGTTTTGTTTGTTAGTTTGTTTTAGTTTAGTTTAGTTAGTTTGTTTAGTTTTCATTGTTCCTTAGCTGTGCAGAAGCTTTTTATCTTGATGAGGTCCCAATAGTTCATTTTTGCTTTTATTTCCCTTGCCTCTGAAGACATATCTAGTAAGAAGTTCCTGCGACCCAGGTTACAGGTTGTTGCCAGTTTTCTCCTCTAGGATTTTGATGGCTTCCTGTCTTACATTTAGGTCCTTCATCGATTTTGAATTTATTTCTGTGTATGGTGTAAGAAAGTGGTCAAGGTTCATTCTTCTGCATGTCACTGTACAGTTTTCCCAACACCATTTGCTGAAGAAAGTGTCTTTTTTCCATTGGATATTCTTTCCTGCTTTGGCAAAGATTAGTTGGCCATATGCTTGTGGATCCATTTCTGGGTTCTCTATTCTGATCCTTTGATCTATGTATCAGTTTTTGTGCCAGTACCCTACTGTCTTAATGATTATAGCTTTGTAATACAGCCTAAAGTCCATAATTGTGATGCTTCCAGCTTTGGTTTTCTTTTTAAACATTATTTTGGCTATTCAGGGTCTTTTTTGGTTCCATATAAATTTTAGAATTGTTTTTTCTAGCTCTGTGAGGAATGCTTGTGTTATTTTGATAGGGATTGCATTGAATGTGTAGAAATCTTTGGGTAGTAGCAACATTTTAATAATATTTGTTCCTCCAATCCATGAGCATGGAATGTTTTTCCATTTCTTTGTGTCTTCTTCAATTTCTTTTATAAGCTTTCTATAGTTTTCAGCGTACAGATCTTTTAACTCTTTGGTTAGGTTTATGGTTTTTGGTGCAATGGTAAATGGGATTGATTCCATGATTTCTCTTTCTGCTGCTTCATTATTGGTGTATAGAAATGCAACCAATATCTGTACGTTGATTTTATACCGTGTGACTTTGCTGAATTCATGGACCAATTCTAGCAGGTTTTTGGTGGAGTCTTTCGCGTTTTCCATTTAAAGTATCATGTTGTCTGTGAAGAGTAAAAGTTTGACTTCTTCCTTGCCAATTGTTTTCTTTTGAAGCTCAGAGTATTTCATAAGCCTTCCCTGCATGTTCTTATTATTTTCACAAGTGACTTTTATTTTTGTAGAAATAAAGAAAGACAGCCTTCTCATGAAAGTTAGAAACTAAACCTGTTCTAAAGAACCTACTTCCCTTATGTTTCAACTTAGATTCTGAGTACTCTAGGTTTCCTTTTACATGGACAATCACATTCTTTTCACCCCCTGCTATCTTTAAAGCATAAACAGTACCAAACTGAATAGTAGTCCTCTTTTCAAAAATTGCTGTGCAACATGCAGTATGCACCAACATCTAGTGGAATGTAGGTACCCAACCATTGATTTTAAAAGATTTACCAGAGGTCACTTACAGTAAATCTCACCAAAAGGCATGCCTGCAGTCATTTGAATGCATGACCCTGAGCAGAGTATTAAAAACAAGGAAGCTATATTTGATACATGATCAAAAACGTATTTTGAAACTACTGCATTGTCCCTCTTTTAAAATAAGCACATTGAAAAAGATAGCACAATGATAATATTTGTAATAGTTTATAATTATTACCATTTACTATATGTCAGGCACTGTTGTAGGGCCTTTATTTTATTTAATAAATATTGATCTTATCTCAACCCTAAAGAATTAAAATTGTAAGTTTAGTGTTTTGAAGTTATAAGACCTGTCAACTAGTGTGTTACTGGAGTTCTTCCCTCCCAGAAATTTCCCTTTATGTAGAAATTATTAGATGATGCAGTTGACAAACAGGGAAACAAGTGTGTATACAAAAACTCTATGATCAACTTCTAGACCATTAAAGATTGAGTCATTATTTTATAACATAAGCCAAAATTTTGTTAGTATTTGCTAACATTTCATTAGTGTTCTGTTTTGTTTAAGCACACTACAACTCCTCTTCCTCCTACAAAAGCTCATGGCTTCATCTCCATCACCTCATCTTTTATCACCCCTAAAAACCACCTTTTCAGAAAACCACACCCTAGCCCGCTCAAGGCTGTAGAGCCCTTTCATTCTTGCCCTGTTTCACCTACCTCCATTCCTTCAGTCCCATTTTTCCATGCTAGGTCTTAGTAGCTTTTCCACAATGCTGTGCCTCTTCACTCACTGATGTCAATGACTTCCAACCAAAAACCACTGGAAACAGACCTGTAGTTGAAAAAGTTGGGTTTATTATTTGCTGCAGCAAAGGGAGAATGTGCACCATGAGAAACCATGGGCCATTTCAATAAGAAGGTTTGTGCACTGCTGCATTGCCTGGATTCTCAGACAATTCTTGTTATTTAGATATATTCTTACTCTCTTTTCTCCTTCTTATCTCTTCCCTCCTCTAGTCTGGTTACTCTGGTTGTTGGTTTGTTTAAGCAGACATATTTAATCCATTCTCTTCATACATGTTCTACACTCCTTCTTTATTTTCCTTTCTCTCTCTCTCTCTCTCTCTGGAATAATCAAGCCATATAATCACTCTGTCTGGGTAACTTTATCTTCGTTTCTTTTTCCCCGACTCCTTCTTTATTTTCCTTTCCCTTTCTATCTGGATTAAGCCATTTGGTCTCTCTGCCTGGTCAATCTTTACTTTTTCTTTTTCACTGCCCCTGTCATTTCTCTCTTATATGTGCTCTTACATCAGCACTGCATCCAACTTGTTCTTTACTTGTAGCTGGTGGTTCTGGTTTTTTGCTTTTGGATTGTTTTTGTTTGTTTTATTTGTGTGCTTGTGTGTTTATGTTTTCTGTTTGTCTGTTTGTTTTCCTTTCCAGGGCTACTTCAAGTAACAAATCAAAGCACACCTAGTAGAGGGTCCAAAACATCACTACAAGTAGGGAAATAAAATAACCAAAGTCACAACACGAGACAGCAATAACACTCTCCAGAAAACACCTCCTGAAGGTCCAGGCCCTGGACAGTGTATGACCCCCTTTAATATAGCAGTGCTTGCAGGTGCACAGCACATAACAAGCTTTTAAAACTCATAAAGGACAGAAAACTAGCCAAAATGACAAAATGGAAGAATTCTCCTCAAAAGAAATTCCAGGAATTAGTGACAGCTAAAGAATTGATGAAAACAGATATGAGCAACATAACTGAACAAGATTTTAGAATAATAGTCATAAGATTAATCGCTGAGCTTGAAAAAAGCATACAAGACAGCAGAGAATCTATTGCTGCAGAGATCAAGGAACTAAAAAATAGTCATGATGAATTTAAAAATGCTATAAATTAGGTGCAAAATAAAATAGAGGTGGCCACAGTATGGATTGAAGAGGCAGAGGAGAGAATAGGTGAATAAGAAGATAAAATTATGGAAAAAGAGGAAGCTGAGAGAAAGAGATAAAAAACCCAAGATCATGAGGGGAGAATTAGAGAACCAAGTGATACAATCAAATGGAACAAAATCCATACCATAGGGATTCCAGAAGAAGAAGAAGAGAGAGAGAAGGGGGCTGAAGGTGTACTTGAACAAATCATAGCTGAGAACTTACCAAATCTGGGGAAGGAAACAGACATCGAAATCCAAGAAGCACAAAGAACTCCCTTCAGACATAACTTGAATCAATCTTCTGCATGACATATAGTGAAACTGGCAAAATACAAGGCTAAATAGAATTCTGAAAGCAGCTAGGGATAAACAGGCCTTAACATACAAAGGTAGACACATAAGGGTAGTAGCAGACCTATCTACTGAAACTTGGCAGGCCAGAAAGGAATGGCAGGAAATCATTAATGTGATAAACAGGAAAAACATGCACCCAAGAATCCTTTATCCAGCAAGTCTGTCATTCAGAATAGGAGAGATAAAGGTTTTCCCAAACAAAAACCACTAAACCAGCCCTACAAGAGATCCTAAGGGGGATTCTGTGAGTGAAATATTGCAAGGACCACAAAGTACCAGAGACATCACTATAAGCATGAAACCTACAGATAACAAAATGATGCTAAAACCATATCTTTCAATAATAACATTGAATGTAAATGGACTAAATGCTCCAATCAAAAGACATAGGGTATCAGAATGGATAAAAAATAAGACCTATCCATTTGCTGTCTACAAGAGACTCATTTTAGACCTAAGGACACCTTCAGATTGAAAGTGAGGGGACGGAGTACTATCTATCATGCCACTGAAAGTCAAAAGAAAGCTGAAGTAGCCATACTTATATCAGACAAACTAGACTTTAAATTAAAGGCTGGAACAAGAGATGAAAAAGGGCATTATATCATAATTACAGGGTCTACCATTCAGGAAGAGCTAACAATTATAAACATCTATGCACCAAATTCAGAAGCACACAAATACATAAAACAATCACAAACATGATAAATCTTATTGGTAAAAAGGTGATCACTGCAGGGGACTTTAATACTCCACTTACAACAATGGACAGATCATCTAGACAGAAAATCAGTAAAGATACAATGGCCCTGAATGATACACTGGACCAAATGGACTTGACAGATATATTTAGAACTCTAAATCCTAAAGCAACAGGATATACTTTCTGCTTGAGTGCACATGGAACATTCTCCAAGATAGATCACATACTGGGTCACAAAACAGTCCTCAAATATAAAATAAATGAGATCATACCATGCACAGTTTCAGATCACAATGTTATGAAACTTGAAATCAGCCACAAGAAAAAGTCTGGAAAATATCCAAAAGCATGGAGGTTATAGAACACCCTACTAAAGAATGAATGGGTCAACCAGGCAATTAGAGAAGAAATTTAAAAATATATGTAAACAAGTGAAAATGAAAATACAACATCCAAACCCCTTGGGGTGCAGCAAAGGCAGTCCTAAGAGGAAAATACATTGCAATACAGGCCTATCTCAAGAAACAATAACAATCCCAATTACAAAATCTAACAGCACACCTAAAGGAACTAGAAGCAGAACAGCAAAGACACCCCAAACCCAGCAGAAGAAGAGAAATAATAAAGATCAGAGCAGAAATAAAAAATATAGTATCCAAGAAAACAGTAAAAGAGATCAATGAAACTACGTGTTGGTTTTTTTAAAAAAATAAACAATATTGATAAACCTCTAGCCAGTCTTCTCAAAAAGAAAAGAGAGAGGACCCAAATAGATAAAATCACGAATAAAAATGGATTAATTACAACCAACCCCTCAAAAATACAAGCAATTATCAGGGAATTCTATGAAAAATTATATGCCAACAAATTGGACAACCTGGAAAAATGGGCAAATTCCTAAACAACACAAACTACCGAAACTCAAACAAGAAAAAATAGAAAATTTGAACAGACCCATAACTAGTGAAAAAATTGAATCAATCATCAAAAATCTCCTAACAAATAAGAGTCCTGGACCAGATGGCTTCCCAGGGGAATTCTACCAGACATTTAAAGCAGAGTTAATACCTATCCTTCTCAAGCTGTTCCAAAAAAATAGAAACGGAAGGAAAACTTTAGACTCATTCTATGAAGCCAACATTTGTTTGATTCCCAAACCAGACAGAGACCTAACAAAAAAGGAGAACTACAGGCCAATATCCTTGATGAATATGGTTGCAAAAATTCTCCATAAGATACTAGCAAATCGTATTCAACAGCAAATAAAAAGAATTATTCACCATGATCAAGTGGGATTCATTTCTGGGCTCCAGGGCTGGTTCAATATTCTCAAATCAATCAGTGTGATACATCACATTAATAAAAGAAAGGATAAGAACCATATGATCTTGTCAATCATTGCAGAAAAAGCATTTGACAAAATTCAGCATCCTTCCTTAATAAAAACCCTCGAGAAAGTCAGCATAGAAAGAACATACTTAAACATCATAAAAGCCATTTATGAAAAGCCCACAGCTAATATCATCCTCAATGGGGAAAAACTGAGAGCTTTCGCCCTGAGATCAGGAACAAGACAGGGATGTCCACTCTCACCGCTGTTGTTTAACATAATGTTGGAAGTTCTAGCATCAGCAATCAGACAACAAAAGGAAATCAAAGGCATCAAAATTGGCAAAGAAGAATTCAAACTTTCACTTTTCACAGACGACATGATACTCTACATGGAAAACCTAAAGACTCCACCAAAAGTCTGCTAGAACTGGTACATGAAATCAGCAAAGTCTCAAGGTACAAAATCGATGCACAGAATTTGGTTGCATTTTTATACACCAGTAATGAAGCAACAGAAAGAGAAATCAAGGAATCTATCCCATTTACAATTATACCAAGAACCATAAAATACCTAGGAATAAACCTAACCAAGGATGTAAAAGATCTGTATGCTGAAAAATATAGAAAGCTTATGAAATAAATTGAAGAAGACACAAAGAAATGGAAAGATATTCCCTGCTCATGGATTGGAAGAATAAATATTGTCAAAATGTCAATACTACCCAAAGCTATCTACACATTCAATGCAATCCCAATCAAAATTGCACTGGCATTCTTCTCAAAGGTAGAACAAACAATCCTAAAATTTGTATGGAGCCACAAAAGACCCCAAATAGCCAAAGTAATATTGAAGAAGAAAACCAAAGCAGGAGGCATCACAGTCCCAGACTTTAGCCTCTACTACAAAGCTGTAATCATTAAGACAGTATGGTATTGGTACAAAAACAGACATATAGACCAATGGAATAGAATAGAGACCCCAGAATTGGACTCACAAATGTATGGCCAACTAATCTTTGACAAAGCAGGGAGTATCCAATGGAAAAAAGACAGTCTCTTTAACAAATGGTGCTGGGAGAACTGGACAGCAACATGCAGAAGAATGAAACTAGACCACTTTCTTACACCATACACAAAAATAAACTCAAAATGGATGAAAGGCCTGAATGTGAGACAGGAAACCATCAAAACCATAGAGGAGAAAGCAGGAAAAAAACCTCTTTGACCTCAGCCGCAGCAAATTCTTTCTCGACACATCTCCAAAGGCAAGAGAATTAAAAGCAAAAATGAACTATTGGGATCTCATCAAGATAAAAAGCTTCTGCACTGCAAAGGAAACAATCAACAAACTAGAAGGTAACTGACAAAATCAGAAAAGATATTTGTAAATGACATATTAGATAAAGGGCTAGTATCCAAAATCTATAAAGAGCTCACCAAACTCCACACCTGAAAAACAAATAATCCAGTGAAGAAATGGGCAGAAGACATAAATAGATACTTTTCCAAAGAAGACACCCAGATGGCCAACAAACACATGAAAAGATACTCAACGTCACTCATCATCAGGGAAATACAAATCAAAGCCACACTGAGATACCACCTCATTCCAGTCAGAGTGGCCAAAATGAACCAATCAGGAGACTATAGATGCTGGAGAGGATGTGGAGAAACGGGAACCCTCTTGCACTGTTGGTGGGAATGCAAACTGGTGTAGCCTCTCTGGAAAACAGGGTGGAGGTTCCTCAAAAAATTAAAAATAGAACTACCCTATGACCCAGCAATGACACTGCTAGGAATTACCCAAAGGATACAAGAGTACTGATGCATAGGGGCACATATACCCCAATGTTTATAGCAGCACTTTCAACAATAGCCAAATTATGGAAAGAGTCTAAATATCCATCAACTGATGAATGCATAAAGAAGATGTGGTTTATATATACAATGGAAATATTACTTGGCAACGAGAAGGAATGAAACCTTGCCATTTGCAGCAACATGGATGGAACTGGAGGGTATTATGCTAAGTGAAATAGGTCAGTCAGAGAAAGACAGATACCATATGTTTTCACTCATATGTGGATCTTGAGAAACTTAACAGAAGATCATGGGGGAGGGGAAGGGGGGAAAAGTTACAACCAGGCAGGGAGGGAGGCAAACCATAAGAGACTCAAATACAGAGAACAGAGTTGTTGGGGGTTGGGGAGAGGGGAAAGTGGGTGATGGGCATTGAGGAGGGCACTTGTTGGGATGAGCACTGGGTGTTGTATGGAAGCCAATTTGACAATAAATTATATTTTTAAAATGCAACAGATTTATCTTTGTTGATCCTGCTACTTTACTGAATTTGTATATCAGTTCTAGCAATTTCTTGATGGAGACTTTCAGGTATTCTGTATATAGTATCATGTCATCTGAAAATACTACAAATGTTTTACTTCTTCCTTAACAATTTAGATGCCTTTTATTTCTTTTTGTTGTCTGATGCTGTGGCTAGGACTTCCAGTAATATGTTGAATAAAAGTGCTGAGAGTAGACATCTTTGTCTTGTTTCTGACCTTAGGGGAAAAGCTCTCAGGTTTTTTCCCCATTAAGGATGATGTTAGCTGTGGATTTTTCATAAGTGGCCTTTATTATGTTGAGGAATATCCCCCCCCTAAACCTACTTTGTGGAGGGTTTTTATCATGAATGGATGTCATACTTTGTCAAATGCTTTTTCTGTGTCTATTGAAATGATCATATGGTTCTTATCCTTTCTCTTATTGATGTGGTATCACATCAATTGATTTGCAAACATTGAACCACTCTTGTATCCCCGGAATAAACCCCACTTGATTGTGGTGAATAATTTTTTTAGTGTATTGTTGAATTCAGCTTACTAGTATTTTGTTGAGAATTTTTGCATCTGTATTATCAGGGATATTGGCCTGTAGTTCTCTTTTCTAGTGGTGTCTTTATCTGGTTTTGGTATCAGGGTAATGCCAGCCTTATAGAATGAATTTGGAAGTTTTCCTTCTTTTTCTTTTTCTTTTTTTTTTTGGAATAGTATTAGAAGAATAGGTATTAATTTTTCTTTAAATGTTTGGTAGAATTTACCTGTGATGCCATCTCATCCTGTACTTTTGTTTTCTGGGAGTTTTTTTTTTTATTACTGATTCAATTTCTTTGCCGGTGATCATTCTATTCAAATTTTCTATTTCTTTCTATTTCAGTTTTGGTAGTTTATATATTCCTAGGAATTGTCCAATTTGTTGGCACGTAGTTTTTCATAATATTCTCTTTTGATTTTTTGTATTTGTCGTGTTGGTTACTTCTCCTCTCTCATTTGTAATTTTATTTATGTGAGCCCTTTTTCTCCTTTTCTTCATAAGTCTGGCTAGAGGTTATCAATTTTATTGATTTTTTTCAAAGAACCAGCCCCTGGTTTCATTGATCTGTTCTTTCTTTTTTTCTTTTTTCTTTTTCTTTTTTTTTACTTTCTATATCATTTATTCCTGCTCTTATCTTTATTATTTCCTTCCTTCTGCTGGTTTTAGGTTTTGTTTATTGTTCTTTTTCTGGCTCCTGTAGGTATAAGGTTAGGTTGTTTATTTGACATTTTTCTAGCTTCTTGAGGTAGGCCTGTATAGTTATAAACTTTCCTCCTGGAATGACTTTTGCTGCATCCCAGAGGTTTTGGACCATTGTGTTTTCATTTTCATTTGTTTGATGTGCTTTTTTATTTCTTTGATTTCCTGGTTGACACATTCATTATTTAGTAGCTTGTTACTTAACCCCCATGTGTTTGTGGTCTTTCCAGATTTTTTCTTGTGGTTGACTTTTAGTCTCATAACATTGTGGTCAGAAAAGATGCATGGTAGGACTTCAATCTTCTTGAATTTGTTGAGGCTTGCTTTGTGGAGTAATATGTGATCTAAATGTCTCTTATTCTGGGAGCTCTCCCTCAACCATATTATTTTCCATCAAACCCCACTGCTCATTTCTTTTTAAATGTCTTATAATGTGTAATTGTTTTGTTATTTGTTTATTATCTGCCTCTCCCACTTGACTGTAAGTTCCAGGAAGGCAGAAACTATGTCTGTCATGCTTGTCATTGTATCAATTGTACTAAGAATAGCTCATGGTCTTCACTAGTTGTTGAATGAGTCAAAGTTTAAGCAATTAGAAAGCAATTCCCTTTTACATAAGAAAAGATGGGCAAATTTAGCATCCTCTACTGACTGAGCCAGCCAGGCGCCCCTGAAATAATTTTAGATTCCCAGAAGAGTTCTATATACCCTTTCCCTTAATGTTAGCATCTTACATAACCTTGGTACATCTATCAGAACTAAAACAAAAATTAACATTGGTACAAAACTGTTAATTAAATTACAGACTTTACTTGGATTACATCAGTTTTTCCAATAATGTCCTTTTTCTGTTGCAGGATCCAATCCAGGATACCAAGTTGCATTTAGAATTATTGCTTACTTTTTTCCTAACTTTTCATTTTGAAACCATTACAGATTCACAGGAAGTTGCAAAGCTAGAGGTACCCTTCACCCAGTTTTCCTTAATGGTTACTTCTTACATAGTTATAATACAGTATCAAATCCCAGAAGCTGACACTGGCACAATGTGGGTGTATAGTTCTCTGTCACAAGTAGATTTGTGTAACCGCCACTTCAGCCTAGATAGAGCTACCCCATCACCATGAGGATCTCCCTCCGGGCACCCTCTGAGAACCACACCCACCCCCTTGGCCTCTATCCCTAATCCCTGGCAACCACTAATCTAAGATTTTGTCATTTCAAGAATGGTGTGTGAGATCATACAGTATGTAACCATTTGGGATTCGTTTTTTTCACTCAGCATAATACTCCAGAGATACATCCAGGTTGTTGCGTGTGTCAGTAGTTCATTCCTTTTGATTACTGCATTGTATTCCTTGATATACTCCTTGTCCCATTGAAGGACATCTGGGTGGTTTCCAGTTTTTTGGCTATTCCGAATAAAGCTGCTATGCACATTCAAAAAAAAAAAAGAAAGAAAGAAAGAAAGAAAGAAAGAAAGAAGAAAGAAAAGATGGGCAAGTTTAAATGACATTTATTAGATGAATTCAGCAAGCTGTTGCATTTTAAAACTGTTTTCATTTTTACCTATACAAGTAATACTTTCTCCTTTAAAAAACAAAACACTAGTGTGGCACCTGGGTAGCTCAGTCAGTTAAGCATATGACTCCTGATTTTGGCTCATGTTATGATCTCAAGGTTAGTGAGTTCAAGCTCCGTGTGTAGCTCTGTGCTGGCAGTGTGGAACCTGTTCGGGATTCTGTGTCTCTCTCTGCCCCTCCCCTGCTTGTGTTCACTCTCTCTCTCAAAATAAATAAATGAATTTCAAAAAAATAGGAAAAAAAACCATTGAGGGTTGCCTGGATGGCTCAGTTGGCTGAGTGTCTGACTCTTGATTTCGGCTCAGGCTGTGATACCAGGGTCATGGACTAAGCCCTGCATTGGGCTCCACACAAGAGTGAACGCTGCTTGGGATTCTCTCTCTCTTCCTCTGACCCTCTCCCCTGCTTGATCTGTAAATACATAGATACATACATACAGACAGACAGACACCACTAGAGATTAAAGTCCCCATTGACTTCCACCCCCAATCTCAGTCCTCTCCTAAGAAATAGCCATTGCTATTCATCCAGTAGGTAACCTTGCAAGCTTTTTCTATTGATTTTCACGTATAAAGTATAGAATATATAGGCAACTTGTGTTTTTTTTAATTTTTTTAATGTTTATTTATTTTTGAGAGAGGGAGACAGAGAGTGAATGGGGGAAGAGCAGAGAAAGAGGGAGACACAGAATCCAAAACAGGCTCCAGGCTCTGAGCTCTCAGCACAGAGCCCAACGCAGGGCTCGAACCTATGAACCATGAGATCATGACCTTCAGTCAGACGTTCAACCGACTGAGCCACCCGGGCGCCCCAACTTGTGTTTTATTTGTAACATTAACGAAGTTATTCTGCAGCTTGATTTTGTTACTCAGCCATAGGGATTGGGCTATTTCCATGTCAATATGTTTACATTTAAATCTAATTAATTCTTTTAACTACTGCATAATATTTCGTAGTGTATACACACACATAATCTATTTAACCACTCCCCTATTAATGAACATTTGGGTTGTTTTCAACTCTGCCCTTCTACTTTGATGAACATAATTATTGCTGATACCCAAGGAAGCTATTGATATTGATCTTGCATCTGATCACCTTGTTGAACTTCTATTAATTTTAATAGTTTGACCATTGATTCGCCTGAATTTTCAAGATAAATGATAATTTTCTCCACAAAGTTTTGCCTCATCTTTTATATTAATTATATCTCTTAATTCTTTCCAGTGGTCTTATTCCATTATCTAGGGCTCTAGTAGGGATAATAGTACACATCTTTGACTTGATCCTGACTTTAGTAAAAAATGTTCCCACGCTTCCACTATTAAGTGTGTTGTTTGAAAGAAGTTTCTGGGAGATACTCTTTATCAAGTTTCAGGACTTCAATAAGGCCTTTGAATCTTGTTATTCTTATTGGCAAGCTAGAATATAAATGTATATGTATATTGATACATATATATGTAGATCAATGTAGATATAGATCAGATATATTTGCTCTGCTCGCACTCTGTATCTCTCTCTTTCAAAATAAATAGACATAAAGCACTGGGTGTTGTATGGAAACCAATTTGACAATAAATTATATTAATAAAAAATAAAAGGCAAGACTGAAGTGAAAAATAAATAAATATGATAAAAATAAAATAATTAATTAAAAAATAAAAATTGGTATGATCGTGACATGTACTAACAAATACATAACATGTTATGTCTGGAAAATACCTCAGCTGTGCTTGGAATTCATGAAACTGCAAACATCACAGGCCTTAATATAACCTAGCTTACACTAACAGTATTTTAGTACCTCTGTCTCATATATTCCCAAGGATCTCTATCTCTCTCTTTCTCTCTCTCTTCCTTCCCCTGACTCCATAGAAGTAGATACATATATAACCACATAAGAGTTTACCTTTTTATAAAGTAATTAAAGATACAGAACCTCTGGATGCTGGTTTCCAGAAAAAAACAAAATGAGTACATTCACTATGAGCTCTTTTTTTAATGCTTATTTCTTTATTTTGAGAGAGAGAAAGCACAAGTGAGGGAGGGGTAGAGAGAGAGAGGGAGAGAGAGAATCCCAAGAAGACTCCATGATGTCAGTTCAGAGCTCATCTCAGGGCTCAAAATCACAATGAGATCATGACCTGAGCCAAAATCAAGAGTTGGATGCTTAACTGACTGAGCCACCCAGGTACCCCAGAGCTCTTTAATGTACATTTTATCTCCCTTTTCTCCATTTTAAAATCAAGAAATATTTTTTAAGAGTCTAAACACGTGTTTTTTGTTCATTAACATAGTCTTTGCTTAACTCTTGCCCTCTTCCTCCAAAACTTTTAATGTTTGTTGATTATATTATGATTTGTTGTGGACATAGATTTCCCCCTTAATTACTGATAACTATTAGGAAAGAATGTACACATGCACGTGTGTGTCTGTGTGTGAAAACAGAGAAATGCCTGAGTGGGATTGTACAAATAGGCTCGTTCCTCTTAAGTACCCTTTCCCTCTCTTTTCAGCAATCCTTGGTTTCTAAGTCCTCTTACCCCAGCTACCCCTCTTCCTTTACTCAAGCCTACCTTCCCTAGGCAACAAGGACTTCATGTAAGTAAATTGTATCCATTTCCATCTAAACTCGCAATTCCTATATCCTACTCATTTAGGGAATTGTTAGATATGCAGGAACTACTTTGATAGAGTATCCAGGTGGGAACTTTACTTATTGCACCTGGAAATGACTTGAGTGAAGAAATCTGATTTCCAGCTGGTGATAATAACAAGACTTTTGACAGAACCATCCAACAGTAAATTTGAGAAAATGGTATGTTAGACTCTCCCTCATTACATCATGTAAGCAACAACCTATTCCATCTATACTCAGAACCTTCCATGATCACACCAAAGTTTAACATTATAACAATGTTAGTTATGACTTTTTGGATTTTTTATGTATAGCATATTTTTATCCAAATTTTTAATAATATATAGTCTCAGTGTGACCTTCTAATGACTTCACCATGCAATGATAGTGACACCATGTGGTCAAATAAACAAGTCTCTGGCAAAAATCAATAAATACATTGGCCTCTCCTCAGTGGAAAGCACAAATAGAAATGAAAATTTGCTTAATAATTCATTTTCTTTCAATTTCTCTTTTAAATGACTGTCTCTCAGTATCATTATTCCATAATTGGAGCTCTGTTTTCTTTCACTATTGTACCTAATTCCTATTAAAATGTTTTCCCTTGCCCTTTATGAAGGCAATTGTTAATAGTATTTTATTAGCCCTGTGCCAAACATTCTTCTAAGTGTAATCATCTCAACAACTCCATGAGACACATAGTGTTAGTATCTTCATTTTATATATAAGGAAACAGAGGCATAACTAATTTCCCCATGGTCATACATCTCATAGGTTGCAAAACCAGGATTTGAACCCTAATATTCTGACTCTGGAGCCTGTGGTCTCATTTAGTTCATGATACCTCCTCTCTAGTAAGCATATACTATGCAAAGAACTGTACAAAAATGGCACAAAAATATGATAATTGCCCTCAAGGAGGAAAATGTAGGGAGAACTGATATTTATATAACTAGTAGAAGGCAGAATATGACACTGTAATAGAAGTATAAAGGTTATTGGAGCTGAAGAGATTAAGAAATTATGAGGCCAGGGTGCCAGGAGGGTCATCAGCATGGATGTTAAAATTATGGAAGATGTTAGCAGAGAAGTCAGAGATCAGTAGTGGGCATATTGAAAGGGAGAGCAACAGGGTAGGCCAACAGAAAGTGGGGTACTTCTGTTAGGATTTAGGAAGTTGAACCACATCTTCTTTATCCATTCATCAGTTGATGGACATTTAAGCTCTTTCCATAATTTGGCCATTGGTTTATATATACAATGGAACACTACTTGGCAATGAGAAAGAATGAAATCTTGCCATTTGCAGCAACGTGGATGGAACTGGAGGGTATTATGTTAAGTGAAATAAGTCAGTCAGAGAAAGACAGATACCATATGTTTTCACTCATATGTGGGTCTTGAGAAACTTAACAGAAAACCATGGGGGAGGGAAAGGGGGCAAAAAGTTACATAGAGGGACAGAGGCAAACCATAAGAGACTCTTTTTAAAAAAATTTTTTTAATGTTTATTTATTTTTGAAAGAGAGAGAGAGACAGAGCGTGAACAGGGGAGGAGGAGAGAGATAGGGAGACTGAATCAGAGGCAGGCTCCAGGTTCCAAACTATCAGCACAGAGCCCAACGTGGGGCTTGAACTCACAAGCCGTGGGATCATGACCCGAGCCAAAGTCGGACACTTAACCGACTGAGCCACCCAGGTGCCCCAAACCATAAGAGACTCTTAAGTACAGAGAACAAACTGAGGGTTGATGGAGGGTAGGGGAGAGGGGAAAGTGGGTGATGAGCATTGAGGGCATTTGGGATGAGCACCGGCTGTTGTATGGAAGCCAATTTGACAACAAAATATATTTTAAAAATAGAAAATAAACTTTAGTTTCATGGACAAAAGAAAAAGGATTTCAGAAGTTGAGCAGATCAGGATGACACTAATGTCTTGAGTATGGCCATGGCAATTGGGTGACTAAGGTGGCAAAGTTCCCTGAAGTTGTATCACAATGAGGTGAGAGTGTTGGATGATGGAAGGACATAGGGTGGAGGGGATGACTGTGATTCAAATGACAGTCTTCATATATGTGGGAGAATGACTGGGATGTTGGTCCATGACTAAACAGGCAGGGAAGAAAGAGAGGATGGTAAAACCAAATGCCATGAGTTTCTTGACTACCACAAATCTCCAAGAAACAGGGGTTTTATTTGTGAAGGTGGGAGGAAAGTGGTCAGGAAACCATGTGGGAGTGAAAGAACCCCCTATAGCCCAGAAATATGTGGGGTACAGAATGATGGGCTGCCTCTACCAAAAGTAGCTGAAGAAGTGGTATCTTCAGGGTTAAGATGGGTTAAATGTCATAAACCTTAGTATAACCCTCAGTGAGGAGAAATGAGAAAGAAAATCTTACCTGTTATGCATGTGTCATGTAGCCAGAAATCTTGAAGATACAGTGGAAACTTCTGGGAGAATAGTGGAAGAAGAATGAGCAGTATAGAGTGGGGAGAACAGAAGTGAATATAAACTAAATTAGCTTCCATTTGGGATAACAACTAAGGATGACATGAATGGGAGACCAGGGAGGCATTAGTGTAAAAGTTATCTCAGACAAGTAGAGCACTTGGTTGGTATAGAAGGCTGGTTGTGTACACAAAATGTAAGAGAATTACTCACAAGAAAGCAGGCACTGTTGGAGGAGCTGAGAAGGGCAGAGCTGAATATGGTAGAGATAAAAATATGGAAGAATTTAGACCAGAAGGGTCCTAGAGGTGAGATTGTAGATTACAAGGATGAAGGAAGGGCCTGTTAATGTCTGGGCAGGAAGGGGTAATACAGTGGAAAGTAATAAGTGCTGAATGACCTGAATGTAAAACTAACCAGCAGTAAAGTTCCAAATGGAACTGCTTTAAAGTCTTAAATCAGGTGAAAGTTGGAGCTTGCGTTGAGTGTTACCTAAGTATCTGGAGGATGTTGCATGAACATATGAAATCATTATAAAGAATGAGAACACAACAAAATTCTTTTAGGCCATTTTAATAAATAAAATGTCCTGGGAAATGATCTGTTTGTTATGACTAATGCTAATTCCCTGTCTCTGCATTGAGGAGATTAAGATTTTAGTAAAAACTGACAGAAACCTAGTAAAGGCCTTAGGATGTCAAAATTGCAATCATTAAATGCCTGAATGCCCCGCATTCCAGAATTGAATTAAATCCAATCTACATTTGCTTGTGTATATTTTTAGCTTTTAAATGAAATGCAAATTGAGTTCTTTTCCTCAAAGCAGTCAATTCAGTGGAGGAGGAGGAGGAGGAGGAGGAGGAGAAGGAGTGTATAATCAGTCAAATAGGATGTTTGACATTATTTTAGCTCTAAAAACATCTGCATAGACTAAATAACCATTTTTCAAAATAATTTTTGCACTGTTTTTATTAGTCTCATACAGGACATAACTAGCATCGAAATGCTCAGTAACTTATACATGGTAAAATTAGCTGCAGTCGGAGGCCACAGTGGTTTATTCTGAGACATTTAGTACCATTCCAAACACAGAGGCAAATGCTCTTTAAAAAAAAAAATTAGCCCAAAAAAAAAAAAAAAAAAAAAAATTAGCCCTGTCAAAAAGCCAGGATATACAAAAAAGCCATATTTACCAAAGGGCTTTGTGCAGAATTTTTGGAACAGAACTCGGAGAGAGGGGTAAGTTGCATGTTGGCTAAAGGAAGATGTGCAGTTTCTCTGATGGTTTCACACACACACACACACACACATCCTTTTCTCCCCTGAAAACTGCAGCCCTTTGACTCAACAAAGGAAACCTAAAGAAGTCCTGAAGAGAAATACTAGGGCTCTAACCTGATGTGTATTACTACAGGATACCTGAGGTTAAACCCTAGGGTATAAAGCCCTGGAGAGCTATTTGTTCTTGTTTACATAGCTAAACCCTGGACCAAGGGAAGTTCTGCAGCGAGTAAGCTCTTAGGAGGTCAAACTCAGCCTGACAATTGGGTTTTCCAAATGGGAATAAAAGAAGACATAAAAATGTGTGTTTCTTTTTTTCATCTAAAAGGCAAGGGTTTGGGGCACCTGGGTGGCTCAGTCGGTTAAGCGTCCAACTTCGGCCCAGGTCATGATCTCACAGTTTGTGAGTCTGAGCCCCGTGTCGGGCTCTGTGCTGACAACTCAGAGCCTGGAGCCTGCTTCAGATTCTGTATCTCCCTCTCTCTCTACCTCTCCCCCACTCACGCTCTCTCTTTCTCTCAAAAATAAATAAACATGAAAAAAAATAAATAAATAAAAAGCAATGGTATACTTAGTCACTCAACAAATATTTACTAAGGGCTATTTGTCCTGCCCTGCCACGTTTCACACCTCATAGTTCTCTCTCTGAGAACATGCGTTTAATGAAAAGCAGTGAATGTAGTATTGATTGAGAGCATGGGCTTTGTAGGGAGGTGGACTTGTGTTCGAATATCAGATCTTCCGTTTTCTAGCTGTGTGATTTTGGACAATTTATTTAACCTCTCTATTCCAGTCTTCTCTGCTCAGTCACCCCATCGGTAAGATGGGGATACGACATACTACTTTACAGGATGGTTGTAAGGATTAAATGAAATAACACATGTAAAAAAAAAAAAGCACTTAGCATGATGCCTATTCTGTAGTAGACTCTCAAAAAAATCGTAGTAGTAAGATGATGCTGATGAAATCATCCCCCTTCTTGATTTATTCTACCTCTTCTTCTTTACCTGACCATGTCTCTTTCTCACTTTAAAATCTTCCTATTAGAAGCCTGTCTTGACTAACAGTTTGCCCTGAGCTCTCCTTTATTTGGCATCTATCCAACACTTACAAACATGGGTAATAATTTACTCCTTACCCATTTGTATGTATTCATATGTATTATTTGTGTCTTTCCTGGGTTCCCAATTATCATATAGTAATAGAGTCAGAGGCTAAACATAAAAGAATATAAATATTCCATGTACATCACAAACCCCTTCACCTATAGTTCTGTCTGATGGCCATCCATTCACAACTTGAGCACTTTCAGGGACAAGATTTCATCTCACAAGGGCTGTTCAGTTCATTGCTGGACAGCTTAAGTTTCCAGGAACTTAAGTTTTTCAAACTACACCAAAATGTACCTCCTTCTATCTTTCACACATTATTCTTAGTTGTGCCCTCTTGAACAATATGACTAAATATAGGTTTAATTTAGGCTTGCTCTAGGATTAAACTGTTCACTACATGAAATTGTCTTCTACTTAGTTTATATCATCCATTCAATTCTCAATCAGTGGTATTGACTTTTTTTTTTTTTAACTCATGGCAAAGTTGAATTTCAATGTTTCTTACTACTACAATCTTTTTTTCCCCCATTGATGGGGAGGGGGAATTGCCTTTGCTTTTTGAGAATGACTTTACTTTTTGAGTCTTGGAGAGGATGTGGAAGCCAGTCACCTGTGTGATGTGACTTGTTGGGTCCCAGGAATTCCCCTGCCCAACAATATCCTCCTCCCTATGATATCTGAAATTCCATCCATCATTAAAGCAGCATTCCTTTGGAGTTTAAAAGCTATAGGGTTTTTGAGTCCCTGTTTAAAAGGACCGTGCTCCTGGGAAAGGTAACATCTTAACCTTAACAACTGATACCACAGTAGCGACTACATCGTTGATAGTGACTTGAGCACAAAATATCAGTTAGGCTAAGGTGTGACCTGGATGCAGTACTAGACAGCTGGAGATCCAGGGGGCTTTTTCATTCATCTGAGTACACACAACACTTAGCACAGTGACGAACCCTAGGCTCTCACTGACGAAAGAATGAATGAGGCTGAAGAGGGGAGTATATGCCCTTTCAAATAAATATTAACCACTTCACAATTCTATGTATAGCCAATGGAGTGTGGTAACACCAGAAATATTGGGGCTTTTCAGCTTAATGACAGCCTTGCTGGCTATTAACAGTGTTCTTTTTCTATTGGCTCTCCCTGAAGCTATTTGGTGTCTCACCTTCAGCTGGCAGTCGGGGACATGACTTCTTTGTTAGGCTGTTTCTATATAAAGCTCTGGCAATAGGAACTGCCTATATTACCACCAGTGATTCACACACCTACACAGAGAGCTTACACCCACACAGGGTCATGGAGTGAAGGAGCCAGATTCTAGTTCAAGCCTTGTGTCACTGTGCAGTACTGTGGAATTAACATTACTCTTTCACTTATTTGTATGAAGCTATTGTAGATGTGGTGACCTGCATTGTACTATGTGAATTTGGGAAGAGTATAATAGAAACCTCATTAATTCTCACCAGTGTTTAATCTAAGTTAAAAATATGGGGTTGGAACTTAAAGGAGTGGAGAGACGGTTAAGTGCCTTCAGAGAATAGAAACTCTTTTTAAGCAGTATATAAGAGCAACTCTTTTCCTGCAATCTTTGCCTTCATTAAAGGATATCCAGCAGTGCTTCTCTTTGGCATGATTTTAGCAGCAATTCGTTTGTGCTATTGTATCACTTGAAAATAATAAAGCTGCATTTTGTATTTTGTTAAAACTTTAAGAGGAAGGCCTATCTGACAGGAAATCAATGAACTATGGAAGGGTGTTTTTTAAAATATCTTTTTCGACATATACAGTAATGTAATCAAAGCTAATGAACTCTAGAGCTCTACTTCAAACAACAATGTAAATGATTTTAATTAATAGTCCAATTGCTTTTATGTAAATGAGTATTTCCTAAGGCACTAGAAAAATTGGTTTTCTCATTCAAGGTAACTGCTCCCAGTGCAGAACTTATATACACCATGAATTTCCTTTCATCATATAAGGAACAAAGTAACTTCCTCCAAAGGAAGTTTGAACTTCCTCCAAAGTAACAAAATCTTTCTATATTGTATAATTGCAATGATAGAACTTGCCAACTTCAAGCAAGTCTGATTTAGTAAGGCTTTACTCTATTTGCAAAATAATTTCATAATGCAAGTAGAGTTCTACTGTCTTTGTATGCTTGGACTATACTTCTAGCAATGAAAAAAAAAAGTTAAACCTAAAAGAATATCCACATTGTTTATTTGTGAAAATTGTTTAAACTATTGGATATATTATTAATACTTCTCTAAAGAAATACTTGTCCACAGCACATTAATACTCGCTCTATGAATACTTAAAATGTTAGTGAAGTGGTAAATACTGACAAAAGGTGTCTCCTTCCAGCAGTCATACATTACAAACCTGGTACTTTAGGCTCCCATTTAATGGCCTGTGCCCTTAACCTGTAATTACATTTTACTTGTTCATTTACAAAAAAATTTTTTTTAACGTTTATATATTTTTGAGAGACAGAAAGAGACAGAGCATGAGCAGGGCAGGGGCAGAAAGGGAGGGAGACACAGAATCCGAAGCAGGCTCCAGGCTCTGAGCTGTCAGCACAAGACCCAACTCGGGGCTCGAACTCACATACTGCAAGATCATGACCTAAGCCAAAGTCGGCCCCTTAACCAACTGAACCACCCAGGCGCCTCTGTAATTATATCTTAAAAACATGAAGTTGTGGTGGTTTGTGGGGGTTTTTGACATTCATTTGGGACATTTATGGTATAACTACTTATGGGGATACTTCCATTTCTTTACAGTAAGATCTAAGATCATGGAGAGAGTGAATCTTCTAAAAATGTCTTCTGAACTCACCCTATTTGCTCTTTAGACAAAGAAACTATTTCTCAGAGTACAAGGGTTATTCAAGATTTCTTTGCCTTCTGCCAAACAAAATGGCAAAAACAGACGGATAAAAACTGTTACCCTTAATTACTGCCTAGATTGTATTCTGATTTCTGAGAAGCTAAACAGTAAAGTTACAACATTCTATTGAAATATGAAAAAATACATAATCCCAATTCCTTTAAATATATTTGTGTTTCTGGGGGCGCCTGGGTGGCGCAGTCGGTTAAGCGTCCGACTTCAGCCAGGTCACGATCTCGCGGTCCGTGAGTTCGAGCCCCGCGTCAGGCTCTGGGCTGATGGCTCGGAGCCTGGAGCCTGTTTCCGATTCTGTGTCTCCCTCTCTCTCTGCCCCTCCCCCGCTCATGCTCTGTCTCTCTCTGTCCCAAAAAAAAATAAAAAAATAAAAATAAAAAAAAAATAAATAAATAAATATATTTGTGTTTCTGTCCTTGAGTCTGTGTTACCCTTGCCTTTGACACACCACTAACATCCATAACAAAAGAAAAGCGGTGATGACTGACACACCAATAGGCAAATTTCACTTAGTGCTCCAAGCATTAATTTTGCACCTGTTATTATTTAATAATGGTGTAAGCAATTGGAAACAATGTTTTAGAAAACTCAGAGAACAATGATTTAATTGAGGGCATTGACTGAAACAGTCTAGAAGAATTTTCACTTTGATAGAATGAAAATCTTTTTGACTCCCAGGGGTATGAGAAGCTGATCTTTGTGCCTTAGGGAGAAATTCATAAAGAAAATAGCCAGCTATATTCTGGCCAGTTCTATTTTTTGAGTGCCAGTTGGCGCTGGGGAGAGTAAAAACAATAGTCTCTCTAGATTCCCTGTAGTTTCATGATTTGCTTCTTTTGAAGCTATAAGCAGGAATGTGTGGTCAACTAAAATGAGGCTATGTGTACAATTTATACAACTGAATTGCATACAACCCTACCGATTGTGAAAGTAGTTGTCTGGAAGATACTTGCTGAATATTTGTTACTTTATCACATAGGATGTTAAAAAATATTTTGATCCAAGAAAAATGTATAAATATCTTTTGCTAAAGAGAGCATTGACTCTAATTCTCCAATCTTCTCCATAAGCAAAACATCCACTTAATTTACAGGAATATGATTTATAAGATTGGGCCTCAGATAAAACCGCAGGGATGGGGGCAGTGGATGGAAGTGACTCTTTGCAAACTCTGCAAAAATCTTCAATTAAAATTCACCTCTACACAGATGTCCTCTCATGGAAGAATTACTGTGTTGGTTTACATAATAATGTAATAATTATATAATAATGTAATAATGGTAAAATTATTTAGTTGGTTTACATATTTATGGACAGATGATCTGATGATAAAATTATTTTATTTCATAAAACACAGGAGAGTTCCTAGGCACATAACAAAATTTTACTTTCTTGGTGTCTAGACAGCATTTTAAAATCTTCCTTTTCAAACTAAGTGAGCCAGAGGTATACATTCCAGAAAGACTTGTGAATTGGTATTTATCGTTTATTCATTGCATGTGATAGTTACAGAGGAATTCCTTTTCTCAACCCACTGTATAACTAGATTACACAGCATTTTTCTGCTCCAACCTTAGAAAGGCCCAGCAGAGGGCACTTTTATGGCTAATACAAACACCTTGGTACTTAAGCTAATACATTTTTATGGCTAATACAAACACCTTGGTACTTAAGCATATTTAAACAGTAACATGCTATATTGGCATCTGAATCAAAATTGCCAATGTCTTCTGACACCATATGGCAACTCTTTCAATTAAGAAAACACCAAGATGCTCAGTTAGTCAAGGTCAGCCAAATACATTTGAATAAAACAAAAATCAATCTAATCAATTACTTTAAAACCAAGCACCTTGAAGATGTAAATAAATTCCTGGAATGAATAAGAACCATGCGTCCATAGATTCTCTTTAATGGTTGGTTACATGCTCATGGGAGTAAGGCGATATTCAGAATATACATATGCTAAGTTATACCATTAATTTAATTACATGCATGCAGCAAATCCACTTGCAAGGCTGAAATCAGAGGCTGTCTTTGATCATTCATGCTACTTCAGAGTCACCTCTTAGGGGTCTGGAGGGAATGCCTGAGTAAAACATAAAATGAGGAGAGAGAGGGAAGATGGCGGCGTAGGAGGACGCTGGGCTCACCGCGCATCCTGCTGATCACTTAGATTCCACCTACACCTGCCTAAAGAACCCAGAAAACCACCAGAGGATTAGCAGAACGGAGTCTCCAGAGCCAAGCGCAGACGAGAGGCCCACGGAAGAGGGTAGGAAGGGCGGCGAGGCGGTGCGCGCTCCGCAGAGTAGCAGGAGGGAGCCGGGGCGGAGGGGCGGCTCGCAGGCCAAGCAGAGCCCCCGAGTCTGGCTAGCAAAAGCGGAGGGGCCGGAAGGACTGTGTTCCGACAGCAAGCGCGACTTAGCGTCTGGGAGGTCATAAGTGAACAGCTCTGCTCAGAAAGCGGGAAGGCTGGAGGACAAAGGGAGGGAGAGCTGCTGAGCCCCCGACGGCAGAGCTCAGCTTGGCGGGGAACAAAGGCGCTCGCCAGCGCCATCTCCCCCGCCCATCTCCCAGCCAAAATCCCAAAGAGAACCAGTTCCTGCCAGGGAACTTGCTCGCTCCGCGCAAACACCCAACTCTGTGCTCCTGCGGAGCCAAACCTCTGGCAGCGGATCTGACTCCCTCCCACTGCCACAGGGCCCCTCCTGAAGTGGATCACCTAAGGAGAAGCGAGCTAAGCCTGCCCCTCCTGCCCCCGTGCACACTGCCTACCCACCCCAGCTAATACGCCAGATCCCCAACACCACAAGCCTGGCAGTGTGCAAGTAGCCCAGATGGGCCACGCCACCCCACGGGGAATCCTGCCCCTAGGAGAGGGGAAGAGAAGGCACACACCAGTCTGACTGTGGCCCCAGCAGTGGGCTGGGGGCAGACATCAGGTCTGACTGCGGCCCCACCCACCAACTCCAGTTATACACCACAGCACAGGGGAAGTGCCCTGCAGGTCCTCACCACTCCAGGGACTATCCAAAATGACCAAACGGAAGAATTCCCCTCAGAAGAATCTCCAGGAAATAACAACAGCTAATGAACTGATCAAAAAGGATTTAAATAATATAACAGAAAGTGAATTTAGTATAATAGTCATAAAATTAATCACTGGGCTTGAAAACAGTATACAGGACAGCAGAGAATCTCTTGCCACAGAGATCAAGGGACTAAGGAACAGTCAGGAGGAGCTGAAAAACGCTTTAAACGACATGGAAAATAAAATGGAAACCACGACGGCTTGGATTGAAGAGGCAGAGGAGAGAATAGGTGAACTAGAAGATACAGTTATGGAAAAAGAGGAAGCTGAGAGAAAGAGAGATAAAAAAATCCAGGAGTATGAGGGGAAAATTAGAGAACTAAGTGATACACTAAAAAGAAATAATATACACATAATTGGTATCCCAGAGGAGGAAGAGAGAGGGAAAGGTGCTGAAGGGGTACTTGAAGAAATTATAGCTGAGAACTTCCCTGAACAGGGGAAGGAAAAAGGCATTGACATCCAAGAGGCACAGAGAACTCCCTTCAGACGTAACTTGAATCGATCTTCTGCACGACATATCATAGTGAAACTGGCAAAATACAAGGATAAAGAGAAAATTCTGAAAGCAGCAAGGGATAAACGTGCCCTCACATATAAAGGGAGATCTATAAGACTCGTGACTGATCTCTCTTTTGAAACTTGGCAGGCCAGAAAGGATTGGCATGAGATCTTCAGTGTGCTAAACAGAAAAATTATGCAGCCGAGAATCCTTTATCCAGCAAGTCTGTCATTTAGAATAGAAGGAGAGATAAAGGTCTTCCCAAACAAACAAAAACTGAAGGAATTCGTCACCACGAAACCAGCCCTACAAGAGATCCTAAGGGGGATCCTGTGAGACAAAGTACCAGAGACATCACTACAAGCATAAAACATACAGACATCACAATGACTCTAAACCCGTATCTTTCTATAATAACACTGAATGTAAATGGATTAAATGCGCCAACCAAAAGACATAGGATATCAGAATGGATAAAAAAACAAGACCCATCTATTTGCTGTCTACAAGACACTCATTTTAGATCTGAGGACACCTTTAGATTGAGAGTGAGGGGATGGAGAACTATTTATCATGCTACTGGAAGCCAAAAGAAAGCTGGAGTAGCCATACTTATATCAGACAAACTAGACTTTAAATTAAAGGCTGTAACAAGAGAGGAAGAAGGGCATTATATAATAATTACAGGGTCTATCCATCAGGAAGAGCTAACAATTATAAATGTCTATGCGCTGAATACCAGAGCCCCCAAATATATATAAGACAATTTCTCACAAACATAAGCAACCTTATTGATAAGAATGTGGTCATTGCAGGGGACTTTAACACCCCACTTACAGAAATGGATAGATCATCTAGACACACGGTCAATAAAGAAACAAGGGCCCTGAATGATACATTGGATCAGATGGACTTGACAGATCTATTTAGAACTCTGCATCCCAAAGCAACAGAATATACTTTCTTCTCGAGTGCACATGGAACATTCTCCAAGATAGATCATATACTGGGTCACAAAACAGCCCTTCATAAGTTTACAAGAATTGAAATTATACCATGCATACTTTCAGACCACAATGCTATGAAGCTTGAAATCAACCACAGGAAAAAGTCTGGAAAACCTCCAAAAGCATGGAGGTTAAAGAACACCCTACTAACGAATGAGTGGGTCAACCAGGCAATTAGAGAAGAAATTAAAAAATATATGGAAACAAACGAAAATGAAAATACAACAATCCAAACGCTTTGGGATGCAGCGAAGGCAGTCCTGAGAGAAAAATACATTGCAATCCAGGCCTATCTCAAGAAACAAGAAAAATCCCAAATACAAAATCTAACAGCACACCTAAAGGAAATAGAAGCAGAACAGCAAAGGCAGCCTAAACCCAGCAGAAGAAGAGAAATAATAAAGATCAGAGCAGAAATAAACAATATGGAATCTAAAAAAACGGTAGAGCAGATCAACGAAACCAAGAGTTGATTTTTTGAAAAAATACACAAAATTGACAAACCTCTAGCCAGGCTTCTCAAAAAGAAAAGGGAGATGACCCAAGAAGATAAAATCATGAATGAAAATGGAATTATTACAACCAATCCCTCAGAGATACAAACAATTATCAGGGAATACTATGAAAAATTATATGCCAACAAATTGGACAACCTGGAAGAAATGGACAAATTCCTAAACACCCACACGCTTCCAAAACTCAAACAGGAGGAAATAGAAAGCTTGAACAGACCCATAACCAGCAAAGAAATTGAATCGGTTATCAAAAATCTCCCAACAAATAAGAGTCCAGGACCAGATGGCTTCCCAGGGGAGTTCTACCAGATGTTTAAAGCAGAGATAATACCTATCCTTCTCAAGCTATTCCAAGAAATAGAAAGGGAAGGAAAACTTCCAGACTCATTCTATGAAGCCAGTATGACTTTGATTCCTAAACCAGACAGAGACCCAGTAAAAAAAGAGAACTACAGGCCAATATCCCTGATGAATATGGATGCAAAAATTCTCAATAAGATACTAGCAAATCGAATTCAACAGAATATAAAAAGAATTATTCACCATGATCAAGTGGGATTCATTCCTGGGATGCAGGGCTGGTTCAACATTCGCAAATCAATCAACGTGATACATCACATTAATAAAAAAAAAGAGAAGAACCATATGATCCTGTCAATCGATGCAGAAAAGGACTTTGACAAAATCCAACACACTTTCTTAATAAAAACCCTTGAGAAAGTTGGGATAGAAGGAATATACTTAAAGATCATAAAAGCCATTTATGAAAAGCCCACAGCTAATATCATCCTCAATGGGGAAAAACTGAGAGCTTTTTCCCTGAGATCAGGAACACGACAGGGATGTCCACTTTCACCGCTGTTGTTTAACATAGTGCTGGAAGTTCTAGCATCAGCAATCAGACAACAAAAGGAAATCAAAGACATCGAAATTGGCAAAGATGAAGTCAAGCTTTCACTTTTTGCAGATGACATGATAGTATACATGGAAAATCCGATAGACTCCACCAAAAGTCTGCTAGAACTGATACATGAATTCAGCAAAGTTGCAGGATACAAAATCAATGTACAGAAATCAGTTGCATTCTTATACACTAACAATGAAGCAACAAAAAGACAAATAAAGAAACTGATCCCATTCACAATTGCACCAAGAAGCATAAAATACCTAGGAATAAATCTAACCAAAGATGTAAAAGATCTGTATGCTGAAAACTATAGAAAGCTTATGAAGGAAATTGAAGAAGATATAAAGAAATGGAAAGACATTCCCTGCTCATGGATTGGAAGAATAAATATTGTCAAAATGTCAATACTACCCAAAGCCATCTACACATTCAATGCAATCCCAATCAAAATTGCACCAGCATTCTTCTCGAAACTAGAACAAGCCATCCTAAAATTCATATGGAACCACAAAAGGCCCCGAATAGCCAAAGTCATTTTGAAGAAGAAGACCAAAGCAGGAGGCATCACAATCCCAGACTTTAGCCTCTACTACAAAGCTGTCATCATCAAGACAGCATGGTATTGGCACAAAAACAGACACAGAGACCAATGGAATAGAATAGAAACCCCAGAACTAGACCCACAAACGTATGGCCAACTCATCTTTGACAAAGCAGGAAAGAACATCCAGTGGAAAAAAGACAGTCTCTTTAACAAATGGTGCTGGGAGAACTGGACAGCAACATGCAGAAAGTTGAAACTAGACCACTTTCTCACACCATTCACAAAAATAAACTCAAAATGGATAAAGGACCTGAATGTGAGACAGGAAATCATCAAAACCTTAGAGGAGAAAGCAGGAAAAGACCTCTCTGACCTCAGCCGTAGCAATCTCTTACTCGACACATCCCCAAAGGCAAGGGAATTAAAAGCAAAAGTGAATTACTGGGACCTTATGAAGATAAAAAGCTTCTGCACAGCAAAGGAAACAACCAACAAAACTAAAAGGCAACCAACAGAATGGGAAAAGATATTTGCAAATGACATATCGGACAAAGGGCTAGTATCCAAAATCTATAAAGAGCTCACCAAACTCCACACCCGAAAAACAAATAACCCAGTGAAGAAATGGGCAGAAAACATGAATAGACACTTCTCTAAAGAAGACATCCAGATAGCCAACAGGCACATGAAAAGATGCTCAACGTCGCTCCTCATCAGGGAAATACAAATCAAAACCACACTCAGATATCACCTCACGCCAGTCAGAGTGGCCAAAATGAACAAATCAGGAGACTATAGATGCTGGGGAGGATGTGGAGAAACGAGAACCCTCTTGCACTGTTGGTGGGAATGCAAATTGGTGCAGCCGCTCTGGAAAGCATTGTGGAGGTTCCTCAGAAAATTAAAAATAGACCTACCCTATGTCCCAGCAATAGCACTGCTAGGAATTTATCCAAGGGATACAGGAGCACTGATGCATAGGGGCACTTGTACCCCAATGTTTATAGCAGCACTCTCAACAATAGCCAAATTATGGAAAGAGCCTAAATGTCCATCAACTGATGAATGGATCAAGAAATTGTGGTTTATATACACAATGGAATACTACGTGGCAATGAGAAAGAATGAAATATGGCCTTTTGTAGCAACGTGGATGGAACTGGAGAGTGTGATGCTAAGTGAAATAAGCCATACAGAGAAAGACAGATACCATATGGTTTCACTCTTATGTGGATCCTGAGAAACTTAACAGAAATCCATGGAGGAGGGGAAGAAAAAAAAAAAGGTTAGAGTGGGAGAGAACCAAAGCATAAGAGACTGTTAAAAACTGAGAACAAACTGAGGGTTGATGGGGGGTGGGAGGGAGGGGAGGGTGGGTGATAGGTATTGAGGAGGGCACCTTTTGGGATGAGCACTGGGTGTTGTATGGAAACCAATTTGACAATAAATTTCATATATTAAAAAAAACACATAAAATGAAAATGTGCTGAAGAATGCATTTCAAAGCCAACACCAGGGGTCTTTTGATTGTCTGCTGTTTTGTATCATCTACATCACCGCTTCCCACCTACTAGTATCTATAACTGAATTCTAACTCAATTCTTTTATAGAGGACTAATAGACAATGACCTGAGAAAATTATACCTTCAAATAATGATTGTGGTGTGTACTTAGCTTTAGGTGGAAACTGAAATTCAATTCAAAAAAGAAACAAGGGGCGCCTGGATGGCTCAGTCAGTTAAGTGTTGGACTCTTGGTTTCGGCTCAGGTCATGATCTCACAGTCGTGGGACTACAGAGCCTGGTGTTGGGCTCCCCACTGACAGTGTGGAGCTTACTTGGGATTCTCTCTCTCTCCCTCTCTCTCTGCCCCTTACCCCACTTATGTGCATGCTTTTTCTCAAAATAAATGAATAAATATTTAAAAAAATTTTAATGATTTCAATATTTGAAGGAGAAAACCAAGAAGGATGTTGTTTACATTTTAAGAATATAATTCTTCTAATAAGAGAAAGATCATCAGAGCTTCGGTAAATGCCTACCACTTGAAGCATGAATGCCTTCCATTCCTAAATACTTGACAAATTACAATGAACCAGAAAGCTACTTATTGCAAGACACAAGTTCCCTTACATTTTCTACACCTTTTCTCTGCCTACACATCTAAAATGTCATTCAACTTGGCTATTTATTTTCCCATCACAACATTTAAAATCTTGTTCTTCTATTTCTATTTTAGTAACCCTTTGCCACAGTATCATAGGTGTTTACATGACACTAAAATAAATTAAAGATAATAGTTGAACAAAGCAACTGAATGTTCCACTTTTAACCAACTGTTTTGGTATTATGTAGATGAGCCCGACTCCTGACTATCTCTTAATATCTATTCATCTGTATCTATTCTCCTCCAAAAGTACTTCATGCACTTGAAACAATGCTCCCTACTTGCAAATGTCAGCCCTGTCTTCTTCTGTCATTGTATATAATTGTTGAAATGATAATTTTGGTGTATAGTCTACCTAATTCAAAGGGGATTTAAATTAGTCCCTTGATTAAACCTGATACAAAAGAAAACAATTATGGATAAAATAGCATCCATCTAAAGAAGAGGTTCTTAGGCTGGGGTCCTTGGAGGTGCACAGGTGGGCTGCACAGGGTCTTTATACAAATGAAGTATTATTGAAGTTAAGTACAGGGAGTTGATTTTTAAAAAATAAAGTAGGAGTGCCTGGGTGGCTTAGTCAGTTAAGTGACCAACTCTTGGTATTGGCTCAGGTCGTGATCTCATGGTTCGTGAGATTGAGCCCCGCGTCAGGCTCTATGCTGACATAGCAGAGCCTACTTGGGATTCTTTATCTCACACTCTCTCTCTGTTCCTACCTGCTCTCTCTCAAAATAAATAAATATTAAAAAAGTAAAAATAAAAAATAAAGTAAATCTTGTCCTAAATGTTCCAGAGCAATTCTGTTCAATAGAACATTCAGCTCTATCTCTATACTGTCCAATACATAGCCACAGCCACCTGTGGCCATTGAGTGCTTGAAATGTGGCTAATGTACCTGAAGAACTGAATTTTTTATTTAATTTTAAATAACCATATAAGGCTACTGGTGACCATATAGAACAGTATAGCAGCAGATAAACATTAACATAGGATCATTGGATAAGCTTCATGAGGCCCATAACACCCCTTGAAATTGGGCACAAAATTGTGTGTGTTCATTTATTCTGTACATAGGTTTCATCAAATTTTCAGAAGTAGCTCTGACTCCAAAAAAAGGTTTAGAACCACTATAGCAGAAGCAGTGGTAGTTGCTCCTGTTTGGATTCTGTGTTTCCTGACAACATAGTTGAAACTAGAAACACGGTGAATTTTACTGTTGGTTGTTTTTTGTTGTTGTTGTTGATTTTGCTTATTGAGCATCTCTTTATTAAGCATTTACTGTATGGCATATTTGCAATTTGACAGGGATACAGGGGTGACAAGAGGTGATCCCTGCCTTCAGTGATTCTACATAAGTGGACATGTATGCAGATAATTACAATAATACAATGAAATAATTTCTAAGAGAGCTGCTATTACTGCAGTAGAAATGTTGAGGCTAGAATGACCAATTAATAAGGCAATGAAGGAGGCAACAGAATGTCACCAGAAGTGACATCTAAAACAAGTCCTAAAAGAAGAACAAGATTTTAGCATGTAAATTAGGGGGAAGTACACTTTAGGCAACATCAATAAATAGCATGAGTTAATAGCATGAAGGAAAGAAAATAGGTAGCTTGTTTGAGAAACTTTGTTTTTTAAAAGTAATCTCTACACCCAACATGGAGCTTGAACTCACCACCCTGAGATCAAGAGTCTCATGCTATACCAACTGAGCCAACCAGATGCCCCTTGTTTGAGAAACTTTTAGTGATTTTGTGTAAAATGAGGGAAGGAAGAGAAGATTAGGCAGAAAAAGTAGTTTAGGATCAAATCATGAAGGATTTTAATTTTTTTTAATGTTTTTATTTTTGAGAGAGAGAGCATGAGCAGGGGAGGGACAGAGTGAGAGGGAGACCCAGAATCTGAAGCAGGCTCCAGGCTCTGAACTGTCAGCACAAAGCCCGATGCAGGTCTCAAACCCCCAGACCGTGAGATCATGACCTGAGCTGAAGTCAGTCACTCAACCAACTGAGCCGCCCAGGCGCCCCTAAAATCATGAAGGATTTTAATGTTATGCTATTTTTTCCTTTAGGACTGGTGGTGAGGAGTTCCAAAAGATTTCAAAAGAATCACATGGTTAGATCTTTGTTTTTCGAGGAGCAGTCTTGGTGATAATGTGGAAAACATTGTCTAGAGGCAATCTACCAGGAGACCAGGTAGAGTTATGTAGTAGAAAGGACAGTTAGAAACAAACTGGAGTGCAACAAAATCATCTGCATGGAGGGAGACAGATTTGGGAGTCATCAACCAAAGTAGTGAAGGGTGTAGGAAATATACTCCTAGGGAAATTTGTACATCTCTAGAAAAGTAGAGGCTAGAGAACCCTGGGGATGATCAGCATTTAAATAGCTGGCAGGGAAAAAGAAAACAGTTGGAAGAACAGCCAGAGAAGTAGGAGGACCAGGAAAGATTGGGTTTGTGAGATACAAGGCAAGGGAGAGTTTTTGAGAAGACAATTATTAACAGCACTCAAATGTCACTTTAAAGGGAGTATAAGTATCAAAAGCTGGGCTATTAGTGGAGTAGTAGGTATGGAAGCTCACTGGCAATGGGTAAAAGGCTATAAATAGTGAGTGTTACAGCTCTGACAGTGCTTGAATAAGTGGATGCAGAGGGTAATATTACCATGTAGGGGCACCTGGTGGCTCAGTCAGTTGAGCGTCCAACTTCGGCTCAGGTCATGATCTCACAGCTCGTGAGTTCGAGCCCTGCATCAGGCTCTGTGCTGACAGCTCAGAGCCTGGAGCGTGCTTCAGATTCTGGGTCTCCCTCTCTCTCTGTCCCTAACCCACTCACATTCCATCTCTGTCTCTCTCAAAAATAAATAAACATTAAAAAAAATTAAAAAAAAA
Organism: Neofelis nebulosa; assembly: GCF_028018385.1. Taxonomy (NCBI): domain Eukaryota; kingdom Metazoa; phylum Chordata; class Mammalia; order Carnivora; family Felidae; genus Neofelis; species Neofelis nebulosa. The sequence goes on from NC_080800.1 coordinate 87,125,398, forward strand.
AGATTACCATATAAAAGATATGTGTATGTACACTTCCATGATGGTAATTTTTTTCTCCAGTTTTAGTTGTTGGTAATTCTGAGGAGACTTTGGTGGGTGGGGCGATGTGGAATGAGAAAAGTCTTCTAGGTTAGGCATTCCTTATCCACATTAATTTTTCAGTAGCCTTAAATGTAAGTTGATATTGTATTGCATTAAATATAATTTGTGCAAATGGGACGTGAATCCCAGATGTCAAAAATGTATTGGAATATTAAAATTTTGTAATTCCACACATTAGAAATTCAGTAGCATGGATGATATTCTCTGGTACTTTTATATATATAATATATATAAAATATAATATATATATTAATTTACATTCAAATTAGTTAGCATTTGGTACAATAATGATTTCAGGAGTAGAATCCAGTGATTCATCCCCTGCATATAACACCCAGTGCTCATCCCAAGTGTCCTCCTTAATGCCCCTTGCCCATTTAGCCCATTTCCCCTACCCAAAATCCCTCCAGCAATTTCTCAGTTCTCTGTATTTAAGAGTCTCTTATGTTTTGTCCCCTCCCTGCTTTTATATTATTTTTGCTTCCCTTTCTTTATGTTCATCTGTTTTGTATTTTAAATTCCACATATGAATGAAGTCATATGATATTTGTCTTTCTCTAATTTCGCTTAGCATAGTTGTTGTTTTTTAATGTCATAAGAAAACATCCAAATTCCTTGGCAAAAAGAAAACAAAAATAATTTCCTAAATTTAATTAAGGTAATATATCATACATTTCTATAACCAACACTATTCCTCCCTTTAAAAAACTTTTTATTTTGAGAAAATTGTGAATTCACATGCAGTTTTTTTTTTTTTAATTTTTTTTTCAACGTTTTTTATTTATTTTTGGGACAGAGAGAGACAGAGCATGAACGGGGGAGGGGCAGAGAGAGGGAGACACAGAATCGGAAACAGGCTCCAGGCTCCGAGCCATCAGCCCAGAGCCTGACGCGGGGCTCAAACTCACGGACGGCGAGATCGTGACCTGGCTGAAGTCGGACGCTTAACCGACTGCGCCACCCAGGCGCCCCTCACATGCAGTTTTAAGAAACAGAGATATCGTATACTATTCGCCCAGTTTCCCCCAATAGTATTACCTTAAATAACTATATATAGTACAATATAGCAATCAGGAAATTGACATTAAAGCCAAATTATGGAAAGAGCTCAAATGTCCATTGGCTGTCAAATGGATAAAGAAGATGTGGTATATATATACACAATGGAATATTACCCAGAATCAAAAAGAATGAAATCCTGCCATTTGCAACAACATGGATGGAACTAGAGTCTATTATGCTAATCAAAATAAGTCAGTCAGAGAAAGATAAATATCATATGAGTTCACTCATATTTGGAATTTAAGAAACACAACAGTACTCCTGTATCCCTTGGATAAATTCCTAGCAGTGCTATTGCTGGGTCATAGGGTAGGTCTATTTTTAATTTTCTGAGGAACCTCCACGATGAATGGATAAAGAAATTGTGGTTTATATACACAATGGAATACTACGTGGCAATGAGAAAGAATGAAATATGGCCTTTTGTAGCAACGTGGATGGAACTGGAGAGTTTGATGCTAAGTGAAATAAGCCATACAGAGAAAGACAGATACCATATGGTTTCACTCTTATGTGGATCCTGAGAAACGTAACAGAAACCCATGGGGGAGGGGAAGGGAAAAAAAAAAAAAAGAGGTTAGAGTGGGAGAGAGCCAAAGCATAAGAGACTGTTAAAAACTGAGAACAAACTGAGGGTTGATGGGGGGTGGGAGGGAGGGCAGGGTGGGTGATGGGTATTGAGGAGGGCACCTTTTGGGATGAGCACTGGGTGTTGTATGGAAACCAATTTGACAGTAAATTTCATATATTAAAAAATAAATAAATAAATAAATAAATAAATAAAATAAAAAAAAAAAAGAAACACAACAGATGAACATAGGGGAAGGGAAGGAAAAATAATATAAAAACAGAGAAGGAGGCAAACCATAAGTGACTCTTAAATACAGAGAAGAAACTGAGGGTTGCTGGAGGGGAGGTGGGTGAGGGCATGGGCTACTTGGGTGATGGGCATTAAGTATGGCACTTGCTGGGATGAGCACTGAGTGTTACATGTAAGTGATGAATCACCAAATTCTACTCCTGAAATCATTATTACACTATATGTTAACTAACTTGGATTTAAATTTTTAAAATAAAAATAAATAAATAATAAATAAATAAATTGACCTTGATACAATCCACTCACCCTATTTGGATTTTACTACTTTTAATGCTCTCATTTGCATGTGCTATGTGATTTTATCACATGTGTGGGTTCATGTGCCATGGCCACAGTCAAGATTCAGAATAATTGCATCACTACAGGCTCCCGCATATTGCCCTTTTATAGCCACACGCACCTCTATCCCATACCCTCTCTTTTACTCTGGGCAACCACTAATCTGTTCTCCATTATTATAATTTTTTCATCCCCAAAACATTATATAATGTTATATATATATAATATATATATTATATAATATATATATATTATATATATTTATATATATAACATAATATATTTTTTATATATTATGTTATATATATAATTATATAATATATATATAATATAATATAATATATATAATTATATAATAAAACTCACTTTTTATTAGTGAGTAGTAGTCCATGGTATGGATGTACCACAGCTTAACCATTCATCTATTGAAAAACACCTGGGTTGTTTCCAGTTTGGGGCAATTATGAATTAAGCTGCTATAAACATTTGTATTCAGGTTTTAGTGAACATAATTTTTCATTGATCTGAGGTCAAGGCTCATGACTGAAATTGCTGAGTCATATGGCAGTTGCATGTTTAGTTTTATGAGACACTGCCAGACTGTTTTCCAGATTGGCTGTACCATTTTACATTCCCATCAACAATGTATGTGTATATGTGATCCCGTTTCTCCACATCCTCATCGTCACCTTTGGTGTCACCACTTTTTCTTAAGCCATTCTGGTAGGCACACCGTGATATCACATGTGGTTTTAATTGCATTTCCCTAATGGCTAACGATGTTGAACATCTCTTCATGCACTTATTTGCCATTTCCTCTTTGGTCAGATGTCTGTTCTTGTCTCAGAGAAAAAGCATCCAAAATACGAAGGGGGTTCTTTTTATGTAGAAATTTGAGTAACACTGGTGGGTAATAAGGTTTTACAAAAGAAACTAATGCTGTTAAGTTGGGACTTGTTTATTGGATAAGATAGAAGCCCTAACATTAATTCTTACCCCTGTGAAGACATTGTTTTTTAATGTCATAAGAAAACATCCAAATTCCTTGGCAAGTACTCCTGTGGAGAACTAGGAAAATGGGATCCAGGAACTATACTTGGCTTTTTGATACCTTGACTATAGAGAGAATTGAGAGAATACAAATGAATAGAGAGATAAGAGAGCCTTTTGTAGGTATTGGATTCAGTCATTTCATGAATACATTTTCTAGCAAGTACCGGTAGTGCAGATATTTTATATTTTTGGCATGCTTTAGATATATTTGGATACCGTTTGTTGCCCTGTTCTAAGAGTCACTGTTGTATACTCACCCTGACAGAGACCAGTCTACTTCAGCTCTGGCGGGGCAGCATAATTACCTGTCAGCAGAACTACTACTCCCTTCAAAGAAGAGTTTGAATCAAAAACCTGCAATGACAGACCACTGCCTAACAAAATCAAGACCAAATTCCTAAATATATATTCAAGGTCAATAAAGCCCTAACCTACATTTTCTGCCCTCCCACTCCTTCTCTTGTGCTCTAACCAAACTGAAACAATGTTTTCTAAATCCATTCTGCTCTTTCCTGACTTCGAGCTTTTGTCCCTACTATATCCATTGCTGAAATCTCTTCCCTCACCATTTATACCTATAAAAACCCCACCTATCCCTTAAGGCCCTGCTTAGATGTTACTTTCTCCATGAAATCTCCTCTAATTCCTTGAGTCAGAAGCAAACATTCCTGCCTTTGTATTCACACAGAACTTTGAACCCCCTTACAGCACCCATCTCTCTGACCACCCTTTTGTGTAACTGTCATGCCAACACAGTAACATGGACGAATTTGAAATGCATTTTGCTAAGTGAAGGAAGTTAGACACGAAAAGCTACATACTGAATGACTCCATTTATCTGACATTCTGGAAAAGCGAAACCATAGGGACAGAAAACAGACTAAGGGTTACTAGGGTAAGGGTGGGGGGCAGGGTTTGACTATAAAGGCATAACACAAGGGAATTTGGGGGGTGATGGAACTGTTCTATGTCCTGATGGTGGTAGTGGCTACACAACTGTATGTCTGTCAAAAAATACAGAACTGTACACTAAAAAGGGTGAATGTTACTGCACTTAAATTACACCTTCACAAAAACAATGAGAAAAATTTATACCAGCCAGCCAACCTGCCCTTTAGCTCTGGTCATCCATTTACTTGTTCTTCAAATGTACTGTAATGTGCCAGGCTAAGAGCTGGGGCTACAAAGAAGAAAAATATGTGGCTCCTCCTCTCAAGGAACTCAGTCTCTGATGGAGGTGATAGGTATGCAGGTAAATAAATGCAGCAGGGTATAAAAGATGCTATATATAACACAGGCATATGTCAGATACAGTGGAGGCATAAAGGAAGGAGTGGTCATATGGACCTAGATTGTGGAGGGGCTATCCTTCCAAGTTTAGAAATTTATATTTTATTCAATATGCAATGAGAAGTGACATAATCGTAGCTGTTTTCATAAGTGTAATATGGCAGTTAATATGAAGGATGATCTGGAGGTGGGGGAGAGACAAAAAGCAAGGCGGTCAATTAGAAAGCTATTTACAATAGTCTAAGAGAAAATTAATATTACTTCCCCATTAGTAGACGATTGAGATTGGACTAAGCTTTCAATTAAAGCTTGTATGGCTAATAATCCAGATGCATGTAGGCAAAAACAAACAGAGGGCCCACAAAATTTTTCTTGCTACAATTTACCCCTGGTAGATTGGCATACTTAATGGAGGGATCACATTGCATTGATCCTTTTTTTAATGTTTTTATTTTACTTCTGAGAGAGAGAGAGAGAAAGCATGAGCAAGGGAGGGGCAGAGAGAGACGGAGACACAGAATCCGAAGCAGGCTCCAGGCTCTGCGCTGTCAGCACAGAGCACGATGCGAGGCTTGAACTCACAAACCACAAGATCATGACCTGGGCCGAAGTCAGATGCTCAACCAACTGAGCCACCCAGGTGCCCCAACATTGATTTTTTTTTATCTCCCCCAGCAACTATCATAAGACTTTGCAGATATTAGAAGTTCTAAAAAATGTTTATTATTCTAATGAATAAATTACAGAACAGGGGAATTTTCTTTTAAATTACTGAAATTCCAAAGGAGAAAATTATAATTCCTTCATGCCCGATGTCACTAACTGCTTACAATTTTGTATGTCAGACAGCCCAGAGGGTAAAGGTTAGTAAAAATGTTTTATTCCTAAATTTGTATACAGATTGAAGTGATCAGGTGGAATTAGTCTAGCACTTTTCCCCCCAGAAACTCTGCTTCTTCTTTGCTCACTGCTACCTAACACAACTTTCAGTGACAGGGGTAAGATTCTGTGAAAAAGAAAATGGAATAACAGCAGGTATTATAAATACACTTCTGTTTTTTCTTTTTCTTTTTCTTTTTTTCTTTTTCTTTTTTTTTCTTTTTTTTCTTTTTTTTAAACTATGGCCTCTGTCTTGAAACTTTGAAAACGTCTGCTGAAAATGCCTATAAGGGGCGTAATTGAAAGCACTAATATAAGATAGCCTTCTTGAAACGTGTGAAGTTTTCATCCTGCCTTGAATCTAACCAAATAGAAGGTCCAAAAACCAGCAGAGTGCTATGCTGTAAACACCATGTAGGGCCCAAACGTATGCTCTCATCAGGTCCCTAAACACCTCAACTGTCCGCACCTAAGAAAAACGAAGGCATTTAATGAACTTGGTGGGATTATTGAAGGTAAACTTGATGAGCCTCTTCTTCAAACACACAAGAGCTTCAGGCTTTCAATTTCTGCTTTTTTTTTCTCTTCTCTCCCAAAGAGCAAACATTGCTGAGCCACTTCATTGCCTCTGGTGAAAGGCTTTCTGTGGCTCCAGAGTTGACAACATCCAGAACATTAAGCAGTCAGTGACTTCTGCATCTGAACTAGTTTGCTATGAAGAACATGAAGTATACTGATGCTATCTGCACCCAAAGTTGCACAGAGACAACTTAGAAAAAAGTGTACCTACTCCCTGCTATTTGAAAGTTTGTCAGCTAAGGGAGAAGTGATTTTATAGATTCCAGAGTGTGCTGTGGTTCAGTGGATCGGGACACTTTTTTTCCTTTGGATGTTCCCCTTAGTATTTTTCCTCATTAAAGTTCCTGTGCCTTTACATTGCATGATTTGTGATGGAGTCAAACCAAAGTAATTTTTGTAGCCACAAAATACCCTTTTTTTTTTTTTTTTTTTTAATTTTTTTTTTTCCCAACGGTTTTTATTTTTTATTTTTGGGACAGAGAGAGACAGACAGAACATGAACGGGGGAGGGGCAGAGAGAGGGAGACACAGAATCAGAAACAGGCTCCAGGCTCCGAGCCATCAGCCCAAAGCCTGACGCGGGGCTCAAACTCACGGACCGCGAGATCGTGACCTGGCTGAAGTCGGACGCTTAACCGACTGCGCCACCCAGGCGCCCCACAAAATACCCTTTTGTTGAAGGCCTGCTTGCCCCTTGCCTGTTTCCTGTGACCAATATAACCATAACACTTATCTAATTCTGGAGTGACAAAACTTAATTACTGTGCGAATTACAAGTGGTAAGCCAGCTGATTTCAGCTGTCTCAACTATGTGACAGCACCCGGTCACTTAATGCCAAATACTTGTTTACTACATGTTATTGATCAGTTTTGAGCCCTGGCCAGTTGTGGCTAATCCTAATGCATATAGCTGGCAGCTGTGAATTTGTGACTTTGCCCCTTGGAATACAAAGGCTGCCTTTGCCCACACTTGGGCAGACTTGAGCTTCTAAAGGGCAAGCCTTGGCCTCAGTAGGTGATTGTGATTACGCACTCTAATACAAGTATGTTTATTCTTAAACTGCTTTTCAGAAATCCCAGCTTTACTAGGAATTATCAAATTATGTTCCCATTAAAAATGAACCCCTGGGGCAGCTGGGTGGCTCAGATGGTTAAGCATCCGACTTTGGCTCAGGTCATGATCTACGGTTTGTGAGCCCCACTTCGGGCTCTGCGCTGACAGCGCTGAGACTGCTTGGGATTCTCTCTCTCTCTCTCTCTCTCTCTCTCTCTCTCTCTGTCACTCTGCCCCTCCCCAACTTACATGCTCACTCTCTCTAAATAAATACACTTAAAAAATTAAAATTAAAATTAACCCCATTCTGTCTGTAGGTTAAAAAAAACCACCCATTGTCCATGTACATTTTTAAGAACTCAACTCCTCCCTAATTTAGTAAACTGATCCGATCTATGCCTGCCAGGCCCACCCTCCTCTATAGCATTTCTATCATTTGTGCTAGGCAGTGGCAAGATCATAGATACTTCTTCAGATATACTATTTGAGTTGTTAGGCTTTAATTTGAGGGAACATTAAGTGGTTCAGAATATAGCTATATAATTTTTCATTATTATTATCCCCATTTTATAGTTGAGCAAGAAGAAAGAGAAACTGGGGTGCCTGGGTGGCTTACGGTTTGTGATCTCACAGTTTGTGAGTTTGAGCCCTGCATCAGGCTCTGCACTGACAGTGTGGAGCCTGCTTGGAATTCTCTCCCTCTCTCTCTGCCCCACCCCAACTTGTGCATGTGCTCTCTTTCTCTCTCTCAAAATAAATAAACATTTTTAAAAAGAAGAAAGAGAAACTTCCTCAGTGTCAAACAACCAGTCAACAGTAAATCTAAAACTAATAGCAGAATGGGCGCCTGGGTGGCTCAGTTGGTTGAGCGCCCGACTTCAGCTTAGGTCATGATCTCATGTCTTGTGGGTTCGAGCCCCGCATCGGGCTCTGTGCTGACAGCTCACAGCCTGGAGACTGTTTCAGATTCTGTTTCTCCCTTTTTCTCTGCCCCTCCCCCACTCGCACTTTGTCTCTCTCTCTCTCTCTCTCAAAAATAAATAAACATTAAAAATTAAAAAAAAAATAACAGCAGACGCTGGAGTGTGGGTGCTCTGTGGATCTAGTCTACTGAGTAGCATTAATGGATTGGAACTAAATCTCACATGTTTTCATATCTGTAGGGCAAATTCATTAAAAACATTGTTCTCGCTCATTTTCCCCAAGTAATTACTTTTCTTTCTTTCAATAGCATATACATAAATCTCTTGTGGTCACAGATCTAATTCTTCTGGAATCTTCATCTTACTAGAAACCTGAAAAGGAAAGAGAGGAGACTGCCTGAGACCAGATGAGTTTCCCAAGTAGGCTGTCCTTATGCCGGCAGTGGAGGGAAGGTAAAAATCAATTGTGCCATGTCCATTATTTCCCCCCAGCACTGGCCCTGCCCAATGTTCCGCCAATGCCATTCCTGTTCACCATATCTTGGGCCCTTCCCCGCTCTTGTTCCTCTTTAGCAATCTGGGATCTCCTCAATCATCTCCCCAAACTCAATAGCTAATCTAATCCCCAGTAGCAGCCAAATTGACACAATTTAGTACAAATTTTCTGCATTGTCATCCATCAATACAATTCCTTTCTGTACTCATTTTCATCCACGGACATAAAATACCCTTTCTGCACATAACACACACATGTTCAGGCACTGCTCGCCACACACTCATGGGAGTGAGAGTGCTCACCTGAAGATGTAAGCATTTGTAAATGATGATGAAGCACTTGACTAAATGTACTTTCATAATCTGTTTAGGAATTTGGAGGCTGCAAAGCAGGAAATCTGGGCCCTCTGGTGAGGGGCTTCGTAGAATACTAAAATATGTTACTGGATGTACTGTAAAACACCCATTCTTTGCACCCTGTCATAATTTCCTTACTATGTAAGTGGGGAGATGGTATAGGAGAGTGAAAATGGCATAGAATTTGGAGTCATACTCCTACTGTGAATTCCAACTCTGCCACATACTGGTTGTATGACCTTTGGCAAGATACTTTACTTTTCTGAGCCTCATTTTCCTCATCTGAAAAAGAAAAGGGAATTATAATAGGATTTTATTACCTGTTGTAAGAATTGACTGATATATATAATTCATGCATGTAAAGTATCTGGCACATAGTAGGTTTTCAACAAATATGTTGCCTTTCTACCATTATTTTTGAAAGTACTATCGAATAGAGTGGAATGTGGTATAATAGGACAAGTGTAGTGTTTTTTTTAATGTTTATTAAACATTACCTGAGCCGAAGTCAGACGCTTAACTGACTGAGCCACCCAGGCACCCCGGAACAAGTGTAGATTTTATTTAAGATGGGTCAAATTCCAATTCTGCCATATGGTTACCATGGGTGACCTCAGTAAGTTACTTAACCTGATCCTCAGTTTCTTCTTCTGTATGATGTAGCATATACTTATCTCAAAGGTAGAAGTACCTGGCCTATAGTAAGTTCTCAAGGATAGCTGTTAATGGGGGCTCCTGGGTGGCTTAGTCGGCTAAGCGTCTGACTCTTGGTTTTGGCTCAGGTCATGATCTCACGGTTCGTGGGTTTGAGCTCTGCATCGGGCTCCGCACTGACAGCATGGAGCCTGCTTAAGATTCTCTCTCTCTCTCTCTCTCTCTCTCTCTCTCCCTCTCTCTTCGTCTCTCTCTCTCTCTCTAAATAAATAAACTTTTTGGTAATTTTTTATATTTATTTATTTAATGTTTTATCTTTTTTCCTTTGTTGTTTATTTTTTTAATTTTTTTAAATTTTATTTTTTAAATTTACATTCAAATTAGTTAGCATATAGTGCAACAATGATTTCAAGGGTAGATTCCTTAATGCCCCTTACCCATTTAGCCATCCCCCCTCCCACAACCCCTCCAGTAACCCTCTGTTCTCCATATTTAAGAGTCTCTTATGTTTTGTCCCCCTCCCTGTTTTTATATTATTTTTGCTTCCCTTCCCTTATGTTCATCTGTTCTGTGTCTTAAAGTCCTCATATGAGTGAAGTCATATGATATTTGTCTTTCTCAGACTGACTAATTTTGCTTAGCATAATACCCTCTAGTTCCAGCCACGTAGTTGCAAATGGCAAGATTTCATTCTTTTTGATTGCCAAATAATACTCCATTGTATATATATACCACATCTTCTTTATCCATTCATCCATCGATGGACATTTGGGCTCTTTCCACACTTCCGCTATTTTTGATAGTGCTGCTATAAACATTGGGGTGTATGTGTCCCTTTGAAACAGCATACCTGTATCCCTGGGATAAACACCAAGTAGTGCAATAGCTGGGTCGCAGGGTAGTTCTATTTTTAATTTTTTGAGGAACCTCCCTACTGTTTTCCAGAGTGGCTGCACCAGCTTGCATTCCCTCCAGCAATGCAAAAGAGATCCTGTTTCTCTGCATCCTTGCTAACATCTGTTGTTGCCTGAGTTGTTAATGTTAGCCATTCTGACAGGTGTAAGGTGGTATCTCATTGTGGTTTTGATTTGTATTTCCTTGATGATGAGTGATGCTGAGCATCTTTTCATGTGTCGGTTGGCCATCTGGATGTCTTCTTTGGAGAAGTATCTGTTCATGTCTTTTGCCCATTTCTTCACTGGATTATTTGTTTTTTGAGTGTTGAGTTTGATAAGTTCTTTACAGATTTTGGATACTAACCCTTTATCTGATATGTCATTTGCAAATATCTTCTCCCATTCCGTCGGTTGCCTTTTAGTTTTGCTGATTGTTTCCTTCTCTGTGCAGAAGCTTTTTATTTTGATGAGGTCCCAATAGTTCATTTTTGCTTTTGTTTCCCTTGCCTCTGGAGATGTGTTGAGTAAGAAGTTGCTGTGGCCAAGATCAAAGAGGTTTTTGCCTGAAATAAACTTTTTTTTTTAATTAAAAAGGGGTAGCTAGTAATGTTATGGACGTGAGAAGACTGTTTCAGAGAGAGCATACTCACTCTTGGAGACCCCTTCGTTGAAAGTCTGTCTTGTCTTTGAGTGCAGGAAAGCTTGGTTTAACAACGATCCCCTGTTTTCTAATAGTTGCATACCCACTTGAGTTGACTGAAGTTTACCTGCACTTGGAAATGATGTTATTTGAAGGTATGCTGCACCATCACATTGTGGGCTTTTTGCTTTGTTTGGCTGCTTACTCTCTCCATACCCCCATCAATTCCCTCTTGCTATCCACAAAACAGCTGCCTGGAGCAGAAAATTGTTGCCATCCCCTCTCTACACATTTTCTACACCTATATTATGAGACATGTAGCCACGACATTGCTTAGTTGTCAAGACACTATTTGTCCCAGATGGTGCTTTGCCATTTATTTAATGGTAAGAAGCCAGATGTGATGTCTCATTTCTTGCAGACATATTAAAGGCTGAATACTGTTGTCCATCTCTGCACCTCTGCAGAAACTCAGGGTGATTGGAAACATAACTGGTCACAATGGTGCCCTGCTGTTGCTTCTGCATGATGCTTCTCTGCTTATTAGTTCATTTTTTTTTTTTTGCGTTTATTTATTTTTGAGACAGAGAGAGACAAAGCATGAACGGGGGAGGGTCAGAGAGAGGGAGACACAGAATCTGAAACAGGCTCCAGGCTCTGAGCTGTCAGCACAGAGCCCGACGCAGGGCTCGAACTCACGGACCGCGAGATCATGACCTGGGCGAAGCCGGCCGCTTAACCGACTGAGCCACCCAGGCGCCCCTAGTTCATTATTTTGATGGCACACTGCTCAAGGCACCTTTTGGCTCAGTACTGCTGATACAAATATTTAGCAGGGTTAGCCTTTGTGGTAGGATTTGAGAAATCCCAAAAGGTTCCTGGCCCAAGTGTGTCTCCCTCACTGGTTACAGTGCCTGAAATGCATATGAGAAACATTTCACTTGAACTTACTTTGGTATAAGGCCATGTTAAAGTGCGAAAGCCACTCTCCAAAAGGAAGATACGGAGTCATTATCAGCTATTAACACTTAGAGTCAGGACTGCATTGGAATCCTGATTCTGTTACTAGTTATATGACCTCAAGCAGGTTGTAAATTCTCTCTGAGCTGGTCTCCTCTTCTGAAAACGGGGATAATAGTGGATGATTGTGAAAATTAAATGAGATAATAGGGGCACCTGGGTGGTTCAGTGGATTGAGCTTCCGACTTCAGCTCAGGTCATGATCTCGCAGTCCGTGAGTTCGAGCCCCGCATCAGGCTCTGTGCTGACAGCTCGGAGCCTGGAGCTGCTTTCAGATTCTGTGTCTCCCTCTCTCTCTGCCCCTCCCCCACTCATGCTCTGTCTCTCTCTCTCTGTGTTAAAAATAAACATTAAAAATTTAAAAAAAATTAAATGAGATAATGCATGTACAGTACATAGCGAATGCTCAATGAGCAGTAGCTGTTATTTAGCCTTACGGACAGTAGGACCCCTAGGGAATACTTCTATGGCTAGTCCATTTGGTTGGAGGGTTGGGAATAAGGTGAAGTTTGGTACAGGAAAATTGCTCAAAGCAAACGTCCTGGTGCAGTGGCAATATAGCCATGAGTAGCAAGGAAACTCTAGGGACCTGGGCTTGCAGGAGCTGGGTGGGAGGAAGTGGAAGGACTGAAGCAAAGTCAAACTACACTTTCATGAACTTTCCAACAAGCAAAATGTAGTACTATTCAGGATGCGATGCTCTGTGAGGTAGTAAACTCTGACACTGGGAGTGTTCAAGCAGAGCCTGGGTTCTGGCTACCCATCAGCAATACCCTAGTTTGCCCCAGGGCTTCTCAAACTTGTGTGCATGTGTACAAATCATCTGCGGATCTTGTTAAAATGTAGGTTCTGACTCAGCAGGTCTGGAGTGGGACCCAAGATTCTTCATTTCTCACAAGCTCCCTGCTGATGCTGATGCTCCTGATCAACAGGTCTTATCCATAGGAGCAAGGCTCTGTTGCAGTTTGAAAAGAAATCACAGACAGAGGGATATGATTGGGGAAAGCCACAGAGTTACCCAGACAAGTCTCCACAGAGTGGAAGGACTTTGATGCAGTCATAATATGCAGTCTGGTTCTTAGCTTTGTAGGTTTTGAGATTTGATTGGTAGTATAACTAGAGACTGGGCTCTTGGGGACTGACTCATATTTAACCAAATTCACAACAGACCAATATCCATGCCAGAATGCCAACTGATTAATTTATAATGAGAAGTATAACTTCCAAGCGGACCAGATACTAGTGTTTGCTGATCAGTGCATTATCTCCCTATAGGCATATTTACATGGGGAGCTAGCTGATAATAAGAAGGTTGCTTGATGAGGATGGACTCGTAGCAAGGGGAGAGTTCATAGGATGATTTTAACAGTTACATGTCTTTAAGCTATAATAGTGTGATATCTCCATCTCCACAACTGGGCTAGACCTCCAGAATAGTGCTGCGGATGTTAGCTTCCTCACTAGTCTTTCTGCCTCCTGTCTTGTCTTCATACAATCCAGATAATGTCTTTGAGCCTAGGTATGATAATAATCATTTATTTGTTCCACTGACTTCAATATAAATTCACAGTTTAAAACATCATTACAAAATGCTTAAAACATAGAGACAAGGGGCATCTGGGTGGTTCAGCTGGTTGAGTGTCCAACTCTCGACTTTGGCTCAGGTCATGGTTCCAGGGTCCTGAGGTCAAGCCCTGTGTCGAGCTCCACGCTGAGCATGGAGCCTGCTTAAGATTCTTCTCTCTCTCTCTCTGTCTCTCTCTCTCTCTCTGTCTCTCTCTCTCGGGAGTCTGGGTGGCTCGGTTGGTTAAGCATCCAACTTCAGCTCAGGTTATGATCTCACAGTTCGTGGGTTTGAGCCCCGCATCAGGCTCTCTGCTATCAGCACAGAGCTTGCTTTGGATGCTCTGTCTCCCTCTCTTTCTGCCTCTTCTCTGCTGATGCTTGCAATCTCTCTCTCAAAAATAAATAAACATTAAAAAAAAGATTCTAGCTCTCTCCCTGTGCCCCTCTCAACCACTCATGCATGCTGTCTCTAAAAATAAAAAAATTAAAAATTAAAAAATAGAGAGAAGTTGAAAAAAATAGTACAGTGAGCACCTATAGACCCACCATCTAGACTCAACAATTGCTATCATTTTGCCATATGTACTTTATGTAGGTGTGTGTGTGCCTGTATGCACATATGTGTTGAATCCATACTCTTTAACACAATTTTCTAAACTCTTCATATTCTGGCACAGCCTACTTGTCCAGCTTCACTTTCCCTGGCTCTCCCTTTGCAACTTGCATCCCAGCCATACTTAACTATTTAATGTTAGTTCCCTGAATGCTCCTGGTGTTTTCATGTAATATATTATTGCCTATGCCTGAATATCCTTACTCCCTTTTGCTTGATTAACTCTATTTGTTCTTAAAGACTCAGCCACACCCATGTTGCCATAGCACCCTACGTTTTTCTCAGTCATAACAGTTATTAAACTGTACTGTTATTGTCTACCTCCCTGACTTTCCTACTAAACTGTGAACTCATTGAGGGTAGGGACTTTTTTTTTGTCTCTGTATACCTATGCCTCTCCAGTGGCTTGCACTTGGTAGGTGTTCAATAATCACAAAATCCAACTGCCCACCGGAGGGTTCTACCTAGTTACATCATAGGCAACTCAAAATCAACGTATCTATACTGAGCTCATCTCTTTTCCACCCGCTTCTGCCCATTTACACCCCTCCTCTGGGGTGCCTGGGTGGCTCAGTCTGTTTAAGCTTCTGACTTTGGCTCAGGCCATGATCTCAATGGTTCGTGAGTTTGAGCCCCGCTTTGGGCTCTGCACTGACCCTGTGGAGCCTGCTTGGGATTCTCTCTCTCTCTCTCTCTCTCTCTCTCTCTCTCTCTCTCTCTCTCCACCCCTCCCCCATTCGTGCTCTCTTTTTTTCTTTCTCAAAATAAATAAACTTTAAAAAAATAAATAAAGCCCTCCTCCTGACTGAACGTCATCCAGTCTTCCAAGCCAAAAACCTCAGAGCAAACCCTAACACTTCCCTCTCTTTCATCCTCCAACATAAATTTCCAATCTGTCCACCTCTCTTTATCTCTGCTACCTGTCTAGCCTGGGCCAGCTTCTTCTCTCACCTGGAGCACTCCTGAAAATCTTCTATCTTGGCCCACTGCTTCTCATCTTGTCCCCTCCAGCCTATTATCCACAGAGGAGCCATAATGATCTCTAAAATTCAGAGCTGATTATATTACTCCATGTGTAAACCCTGATTGTATTACTCCCTGCTTTTGGATAAAGTCCAAACTCCCCAGCTTTGATGAAAGGACTCTCGAGAACTGACCTCTGTGCACCCATAGAACTTTGTGTCTTGTACTCTTAGGTTCCAACCATTTTGTGTTTATAGAGCCTGTAGTACTTTTTGTCTCCCAACATTTTCAGTTTCATGCCTCAGCGCATTCCCTTTTATTGTTTTCTGCCTAGGAAGGCTAACCCTCTCAAACTCAGCACGGACAGGTGTCACCTCCTGTGGGCAGCTTTTCCTTACTTCCCAGCCTGGGTTAGGTTCCTCTTCTCTATTACCCGTTACTGCCCTGTACACACCTCTGTCACAGCACTCACACTATACACATATAGCTCTCTATACTGCAATAATAAGTTTGCTTGTTTGTCCCATTGAAACTAATTTATGAATTTTTTGAGAGCAGAGTTAATGTCTTATTTGCTTTTTTTCCTTTTTACCCCAGTGCTTAGTTGAGGGCTGGCATATAGATGTGCAAGAAATACTTGTTTAAGAATGAATATTAACAAATGTCTCTCCAAACTTCATTTTTGTAGATGCCTTATAAAAGATCTGTTTATTTTTTTTTAATCTTTATTTATTTTTGAGAGAGAGAGAGAGAGAGAGACAGAGTGCTAGCATGGGATAAACAAAAAGAGAGGGAGACACAGAATCCGAAGCTCACCAATCATGGCTCGAACTCACCAATCATGAGATCATGACCTGAGCCAAAGTCCAATGCTTAACCCACTGAGCCACCCAGGTGCCCCAAAGATCTTTTTAATTTTAAATACATTGTTTCTTTAAAGTACAACATAGTCGATTGCCACACAGGTAATCGTTATTGAATTTTGTGTGTTCTTCAACAAATTCAGACAATTTCTAGAATTGTACTTTCTTAGAGATGGTCGATCCTACCCTTTCCTTTTTCTGTAGGTAATTTTTATCTCAGAGATAAACATCATCCGTAGTTGGGGGTGTCATGCTGTTGGCCTCACATACCCACTTTGATCTCTTATGTTCCTTTTAGTATAATAGGGTTCATGTTTCACAGATTTGCCCATTTAATTTGGATTCTAGTGCTGTTTAGTTATGGTGTGAATTTTCCCTTAGGTTTGTCTCAAGCCATGAGAGTATCAAGTGAAAAATTGTCCCATTGCTTAATCTTTGGGCATAATATTGATTAAGTAAATGTTGGTCCAGGGACGGAGGGGAGTGTGACTGGGAATTTAAAAATGCTGGGCTGGATAAAGTGAATTGTCTCTTTGAACTGAAAATGTAGCTAAAACTGAACATCCTGAACATCACTGTCTCTGATTATTATCTCAAAGTGACAACTTTAAGATTATTTACAAGGTATGGGGTCCCTGACCCTATTTGCTAATAATAGTATTTAACAGATATATTTTTTACACTGTGCTAAGCACTGTTCTAAGTGCTTTACATGTATGAACTCATTTAATCGTCTGAACAACTTTATGAGGTAGGTGATATTACTATCCCCATTTTACAGATGATGAGGAAACTGAGTCACAGAGAAGTAACTTCCCCAAGGTAAAAAGTTATCCATAACTGTTATACAACAGGTGTATTAATTCACTTTTGTCCAATGCATATTTCTTAAGCACCTCTTAAATGCAGTAATTGACAGGGCAGATAAAAATTGTACACTTAAAGTAAGGAGGAATAATAATGCAACAGTGCCATGCATGAATCACCAAGGTGAGTCAGGCTCCCTTCAGTTGGTGGTAAATGGGCAAAGATTATATAGCTAAGGTCAGGAATGGCGCAGATGTATAGATTCGAGTAAACCTGTTTGTGGAAGACGAGAGAAGAGATTTAGTTTTGATGTGTGTGAAAACGGTAATTCTTTTCTGAGGACTAAGATTACTTTCAGACGGGGCTTCTGATGCAGTCTATTTAGCACGAGGTAAGCGTCAGAAGGAAATACCCAGTATGACGCTTGTCTGGAGCAAGAAAGGAGAAAGCTTTAAAAAAAAAAAAAAAAGTAACAATGCGCTTTTCCTGCCCATCCCCCTCTAGAGAATCAATAAACAGCCTGCCTGCCCCCTCTCCGGACACCACCCACCCACCCGAATTCCCTTGACTACAACTCAGACCCTTCTGATTCGCGCTTTCTAGAAGTACTTTCACATTCTGGCACCTTAAGCCAGAAAAGGCCTTTAGGCAAATGTTTGGAGCGAAAAAGCTATTCTTGCAACCCCAAACGGGCTCGGATCCTACTGGAGAGCTTTTACGGTCGCAGATGGTATATAGTTCCTGGCCTGTCCATTTTTTACAACGCGACGCGACACACCTGGCCACACAGCCTCAGAGCCTACTCTAACTAGCCTGCCCATCCTGTTACCCTTTTAAGAGGCGGATCCCGCAGTGTCCTTTCCTCCCTCCCAGCCACCTCTACCCCCAGTCCTCTGGGCGGAGCTTCCAGCTAAAGACCCAGAGCCCGAAGCGGCCTCAGCAGTAGCGGCGAGGACCAGAGCTGCGAAGAGCTGCATCTGCTGCAGCCCCTTCGCCGACGCTACGTGCCTCGCGGCTCCCACCTAGCTCCGGCGCGCGCCGGCCCCTCTCCGCCTCCTTCCCACCTGGCGCGCACCTGGGCCCGGCCGGGTCCCGCCGAGAGCCAGGAGGGCGCGTGCCAGGGGCCCCTCGGGAACCGCATAGCGCGCGCGCCATGGGGCTGCCGCCCGGGGCCGGGGTCTTGTGCCGCGGTGGCTGCGGCTTTTCCCGATTGCTGGCGTGGTGCTTCCTGCTTGCTCTGAGTCCCCAAGCCCCCGGCTCCCGGGGGGCCGAGGCTGTGTGGACCGCGTACCTCAACGTGTCCTGGAGGGTTCCGCACACCGGAGTGAACCGCACGGTGTGGGAGCTGAGCGAGGAGGGCGTGTACGGCCAGGATTCGCCGCTCGAGCCCGTGGCCGGGGTCCTGGTGCCGCCCGACGGGCCGGGGGCGCTCAACGCCTGTAACCCGCACACGAATTTCACGGTGCCCACGGTCCCGGGGGACTGGGGAAGCGCCGTGCAGGTCTCTTGGTTGGCCCTCATCCAGCGCGGCGGGGGCTGCACCTTCGCAGACAAGATCCACCTGGCTTACGAGAGAGGGGCGTCTGGAGCCGTCATCTTCAACTTCCCGGGGACCCGCAATGAGGTCATCCCCATGTCTCACCCGGGTGAGTGCAGCTACTACATTGCGCCCCATCAACCCCCCTCCGAGGCCAGTTTTTTTTTTTTTCCTCTTATTTTGCTCGGTGCTGTCTTTCCCCTATCCCCTTGCATCGCCGGGAAAACGAGTGCCCTTTCTGTCCCTACCAAGTGAGGCAGGGTCTTCTCCTTCCCGAGATCTCACCCTGCGTGGGGAGTGGGGCGAAAAAAATCCTTCAGAATGTGCCTGTCTGGTGGAAAAGGGTAAGACCAACGGAGTGCGGAGGCTGGCACGTCGAGAAGGACTGTTTGGGCTCCTTGGGTCGCCTTTTCCTGGTGTTCCACCAAGGGTGCCTTGCGTTGGCTGCTTTGGTGGTGGACATTGGCTTTGAAATGACTGGAGTGCAGGCGGCCTGGAAATCCCTTCCTCATTCTTTTTCCTGTTTAACAACCTCAGGCCTGAGGCAGGTTTTGCCCTCCTCTCTCCCAGTTTTTCTCTCCCTGTTTCCTAGTATCAAGTACACGAGATTGTGTTACTGTGCCCTGTTAACCTCATTGCAGTTTGGGTGGAAACTGCCTAGTTTAGGGGCTCTTCTCTGCCCCAGGGTCTCGGGTCCCAAGCGACTGTTGGTATCAGTGCTTTCGTTTGCCTTTGAAACATCCGATTTCGGTTATTGAGTGGCCAAACAGGTGATTAATGTTACTGAAAAAAAAAAAAAAGCTTTGTGGATGAGGATAGCAAAGGCCTAGACTTTGGGAAAAATAGTCCAGGTGGGTCTTCAATTTGTGGAGATGGTGTGGGTTACAGTTTTTCCCTGTTGGGTGATTCTTCCAGAAACCTTCTCCCTATTTGTGATTAGGTAGTGACAGTGTATGTATGATCTGAAGCCCCAAAGGACAAAGAGAAAAAAAAAATGGAGAAAAAGGAAGAGACACATAATAGCAGTATATCATAGTTGTTCGAGAGCTGGGCCCCAAGTCAGACCTTGGTTAAATTCCGGCTCCATTGCTAACTAGTCCTGTGACCTTGGGCAACTTATTTGAAGTCTTTCGAGTCTGTGTTCCCTCATCAATCAAAAGGGAAAGAACTAAGAAAAACTACTCCCACAGGTTTGCCTTGAGGATGAAATGAACTAACGCCTGTAGAGTTTTAATACACCATCCTTTTCAGTAAAGGCTAGCTGATAGGATTAGCCTTTTAAGGAGTCACTGGAGAGATGAATCTGCTTATTTCAGTACTAGAGGTTTTGTGTTTTTCTTAAAGCGGTGGGTTTGGCCCTCCCTAGAGAGCACTTGCATGAGTTGGGTGGTAAAATGGAAAGAGCACTGAACTGGAACTCAGGAGATCTGAGTTCTTTTGGTCCCTTCTTTGCCCCTAGCAGCTTTGTGACCTTGTACAAGTTACTCACTAGCCAAATGATAGTATAGAGTTAGGAGGTGGAGGCCAAATTGGCAGAGTGTGCAGAGACAAAAGCGAAGGAGATGAACTTTTAAGATCCCTTCCAGCTCTAAAATGCTGCGATTCTTAGATTTTAATATTGATTAAAGGAGCAAGTGTATCTCTCCTGGTTGATAAGCCATTGATTAGAATGAAATTATGTTTTAAAGTCTAATAAAAATGAAGAATAAAGATTTGGTAAATTTTAAAGTCCTTATGTTTCAATTGGCTGTCTAAATGCAAAAGTTTAACTTTGTCTTCTCCAAATGAGATTCGTTTGCATGAATGATTTGAAATTGAAGAGTACTCTTTAATAAGACAGTTCCTATTTAGATCACTTTTATCCTACTTTCTGTTAAGGATGTAAGCTTATATTTATCTGATAGTTTTAAGGGACACTAAAATTAATTTTTGTTGAGCTCCCACTAAGTGCCAAGCAGTCTACATACATCTTACTTATATGCTATTCAGAGACAATATGTTGTACTACAAAAAGCACAGGCATCATAGTCAAGAACGGGTGTCAAATTCTGGATTTACCACACAATAGCTTTGTACCCTTGATCAGGTTCTGTAACTTTACTGAGTCTGTTTCTGCATCTGTAAGATGGAGATACTTATGTTGCTGGGATTGTTTTCTTCTTTTTTTTTGTAATTTAAAAAACTTTTTTATGTGTATTGATTTTTGAGAGAGAGGGAGACAGAGTGCGAGTGGGGGAGGGGCAGAGAACAAAGGAGACACAGAATCTGAAGCAGGCTCCAGGGTCTGAGCTGTCAGCACAGAGCCTGGTGCGGGGCTTGAACCCAGGAAACATGAGGTCGTGACCTGAGCCGAAGTTGGATGCTTTACCGACTGAGCCACCCAGGTGCCCCTACGTTGCTAGGATTAAGGATAATATATGTAAACCACCTAGCAGATAATAATCACACTCAATTAAAGTTGGTTATTACAGTAGGTTAAAGCCAGCAGGATGCAGAAAACATACAAATAGATGCTTATGCAGCTGTCAGTTTAAATAGAATCATGGCTGTTTTATTTCAAGATACTGTCTAGAAATAAAGGCCTAAATATTGAGCACTTAATTAAGTGACACTCAGAAAGGTATTTTGAGACTTAAAAATTTTACTACTGAGATGATAACTACAGCAAATTTTACCACTAGGCTAACTAGCCATAAAAAGCTAGCTAGTTACTTGAAGTATAGAATCACATTTCTTCCACGAATGCGTCGAGAAACTTCTTTTCAACACAGGGGACAAAATCACTTTGCATTTCATGCACGTGTGTTGTTGAATATTTGCTCCCAAAGTTTTGTATTGTTTGCTTTGCTCATTTTTGAGAGTTAGCCTAGGCTAGGGTTCATTGTAATCTCTGGTCAGAAACGACTTATCTGGGATCTTAGTGGCAAAGAGGTAGGACTGAGGTTTAAATGTTGATTAACTCAGTATGTATTGTCTTGAATTACCCAAGGGCCACCAAATGTGGACAAGCCATTGCTGTTGTCTTTGTTTATGAAACCTCTCTTTAGCCATTCTGCTTGAATTGTTTGCCTTTTGAATTTAGGATGAACATCCATACTCTCCCCTATCACAGTCCTGGGAACATGAAGACCCATTTGTTTCAAGTAACAGAACTAACTGGTTTAGAGCAGTTGCTTTAACACTTTTGTTTATTGTAGAGGAACTCCACTATATAAAGAGCAATCAGTCAGGAAAATGAGGCTGTTTTTATGAATACCGAAATTTCACAAAAGGTAGTCATAGCCTTGCATCAACCCATGCAGTTTACTTCTGTCTATTGTTTTGGGTTGCAAAGTATCCAGAAAAATCCTGATTTACACAGATAAATAATTGCAAGTGATAGATGTTTATTAACAGCTTGTCTTACAGTCTCTGGATATTTTTCAATCACATTGATCCAGAGTCCTGGAAGGGAATTAGGAGAAAATTTTGGTTTCCAAGGCTAATCACTATTCATATATCTTATCTTAAATATGAAAATGAGATAAGCAGCCAAAACTTAGAGTAAGCACTAAAGCCATGTAAAATGTAGGATTGTCATGATGAGACACGTTACATATGTTATTGTGCAACTGACTGTTCTGCTTTTGCTGGGCAGATGGGCCTGAACCTTGCATGCTATCTAATTGAGCACAGCCCACGGGTTGAAGTGCTGTAGGTACCTGCTTGTACAATTTTCTTCGAGTAAACATGTGCAGGCATGAATTAATTGAAAGACCTGAGCAGTGCTACAACCTTCATAATCCATGACACATTTACGGGAACTTGAAACATATTCCAAGGCATGACAGGGTAAGTGTTATTCCTGAGGGTTGTAAAAAAGTGAATGAACCAAGCAGTTTAAGTTAATGATTTGGTGGTCTCCAATGAGATGTATAAAACAGTTGCTTG
Source organism: Neofelis nebulosa (assembly GCF_028018385.1). Classification (NCBI taxonomy): domain Eukaryota; kingdom Metazoa; phylum Chordata; class Mammalia; order Carnivora; family Felidae; genus Neofelis; species Neofelis nebulosa. Next base: position 87,147,840 of record NC_080800.1, read on the forward strand.
TCGGGGCGCCTGGGTGGCGCAGTCGGTTAAGCGTCCGACTTCAGCCAGGTCACGATCTCGCGGTCCGTGAGTTCGAGCTCCGCGTCAGGCTCTGGGCTGATGGCTCGGAGCCTGGAGCCTGTTTCCGATTCTGTGTCTCCCTCTCTCTCTGCCCCTCCCCCGTTCATGCTCTGTCTCTCTCTGTCCCAAAAATAAATAAAAAACGTTGAAAAAAAAATTTAAAACAGTTGCTTGTATACATTGTTGAAAGACAGTAGAACATATTAACAGGTTGGGCTCTGCCACTTAAGATTTTTGGTCAGATTTTGGTCAATTTAGGATGGGGTTACACCTCTGATTACCCCATCGTAAATTGAAAATATCAGTAAGTCAAAAATGAACTTAATACACCTAACCTACCAAACATCATAGTTTAGTGTAGCCTACCTTAAACATGCTTAGAACACCTCCCTTAGCCTACAGTTGGGCAAAGGCATCTAACACACCAAGCCTGTTTTATAATAAAATGTGGCTATCTCATGTAATTGGTTGAATACTATACAGAAAGTGAAAAACAGAATAGTTGTAGGGTACAGAATGGATGTAAATGTAGATTGTTTACCCTCACAACCGCATGGCTGGCTGGGAGTGCCAGGTCACTGCCGCTGCCCAGCATCACTGCTGGCCTCACTACTGCATATTGCTAGCCCCAGAAAAGATCAACATTCCAAATCTAAAGTTTCTACTGAATGTGTTTTGCTTTGATACAGCCATTGAGTCGATCCATTATTAAGTCAGGGACTTTCTGTATTTTAAAAATCTTAGGCCAGTTATTTTACTTTTCTGTGTGCCTGTTTTCTCCTGTTTAGGATGGTCGTAATAATACACTTTCCTCATAAAGTTGCTGGGATTAAATGAGATAATACAAATATAGTATTTAACACAGTGCCTGGCATATAAGGAAGCTCCTGAAATATTTTTTTATCACGATCAAGATAGTTAAATAAATGTATTTTAGAAAACAAAAATGGAGCCTGATGTTTGTAGTACATACTTTGAAAATGAATAGCCTAGAGTACTAAATCCACATTACTTGAAATCCTAACTTTCACACTTTAGGAATAGGGTGAGTAGACTGAATTCTTCACAAGAAAGTCATCTTTGAGCCCACCTGTGTTTGTCATTCTTTTTTCAAATAACTATTTCTCCCTCAAGCTACCAATCTTTTCATTCACAAAGGACTTCAAGATAATATTTTATACTGATTTATCACCACCCAATCCCTTCTCAACCACTTGACATTTAATTTTTATTCTGCTTTTCCTACGATGTTGACTTTGAAGAGAACCTTTTTTCAATAGAGAGGTTCAAAAGAGGATGAGAAGAGACTGGGTGGTGATGGTTTACCAATGTAAAGAACCATTTCAAAATCCATTTCTAGATACCTCCTTTTTGATATTTCTGCTGTACCATATTTAACACTGTTGACCACTGCTCCGAAATTCTCCCAAGCTGTCTTTTACTTCTCTTACCTCTCTTTTGTTTCATTTTGGTTGTTTTATTAATTCATTCATCTAACACCTCTTCTTCCTGGTGTTCACACCCGGGCCACCACCACCCTTGCCTCTAGTACATGCCACATCCAATTGATTCTATCACTTTAAATCTCACATATGCCACATTCTCCCTTGCAACTGTTATTACCCTGCTTTTAGTTCCTGTGTCTTCTCATAGGAACACATGCTTAGCTTCCTAATTGTTCTCCCTGCCACTGATTGGTTGTTTCTTCCTTCCAGATCTTCCACATTGCCGCTGGAACACAGCTCTGATAACATCTATGCCATTGTGTGAAAAGCCATTGCTTACAAATTTTACACTCCATTTCCCAGCATGGGATACAAGACTCTTAATCTGGTCCCAACATACTTTCAAAGCTTTATGTACCTCTTCTCTCATGTTGATCCCTAAATGCCCTCTGTCCTTTCCCATTATCATTCCTTTGTTTGTACTTCTCTTGCCTCTATACCCTTTTTTTCCCAGCTCTGCTTGCCAAAAACTTACCCATCCTTCAAAACCCAACACAAATGTCTCATCTTTGAAGCCTTTGTCAATTCCTTCCTTTACTCTTCCCACCACAGTCCACACCAAAAACAAAATAATCCTTTTGTTTTAGCTCCCATGGCATTCCGTGTCTTATAGTACTTTTTGCATTTTACTGGTAGTTATGTGTTTATATGTTTTACCTTCCTACTGGATTGTACTTATTTTAATATTTTATTTTCATATTCCTCATGGGAACCTTTGCACTGTGTGTGCTCTGAAAATGCTTGTCGAGTTGCTTTAAATACCCAAGAATGAAAAAAAAAAATACCCAAGAATGAAAAGAATGCCAGAGGGTCATAAGATTCACTAGAAAAGTATCTAGTGGGGAAGGGGATTGAAATCCAATTCATTGAGCATTTATCAAGGATATATTGTGTGCATACTATGCTTCTTACCTGAATATACAAAATAATTAAGGTAAATTAGGAGGAATAAGAGTGTACAAATTCTTCCAGATTGCAGGCTCCTTAATTTCTATGGTAATCACCATCATGGGCCAGTTAATGGGTTTTTATTCATTTTTTATTTTTTTATGCCTTCACTAGTTTATTCACACAGTGTATGTTTACTGAGTGCCTACTCTGTTCCAAGCACCATGAGAGAGAGTTATGAACACAAACATTCTGCATTTTAAAGGAAAAGACAGTGAACAAGTAATGATTTCATTGTTCTGTATTCCATTATTCCATAAAAATTGTTAGAGATTGATTTTATGGAAATACAACAGAAAGTTGCAACTTCTGCTCTCGTCATTGGATTCCACACACCCTGTCATCTGTTCTGGTTGTCCACCCTCACTCTCCAGGTTGCTGAGCTTGGGTCATAAGTATGGTTTATGTGTTTTTAATGGCAAAATGACCTATGTAACAAAGAGATAGTGAGAATGAGTATTTACATTGAACTTTCCCTGTTCTGTTTTTTTGTTTTGTTTTGTTTTAAAAGCTTGATTTACACGAGCATTCAATTTATGTCTCCACTTAAAATGCTTCCACTGAATTTGTTGGTGATATGTGGAATTCCATTACATAAAAACCTTTAAAAAATAGCTTGATCAGCAAATTATTTTTTTAAGATTTTATTTTTAAGTAATCTGCACTGAATGTGGGGCTCAAACTCACAACCCAAGATCAAAAGTCACATGTTCTCCGACTTAGTCAGCCAGGCACCTCAGAAATTGTTTTTCTAAGTACATAAAAAACTGCATGCCCCCCTCAGTCCCTGGAAGATGCGTTATCTCCTACAGAATGCCATATTTAATCTGTTCCCAGCCTTAAATGTAATAAACAGAGGAGAGTATCAAAGACATTTTCTGTTATTTCTGATTATGAAGTTAATCCTACTTCTTGAAGAAAACTTGGAAAACACAGAAAATTATAAAACTAAAAACTATGGATAATTCCTGGGGCGCCTGGGTGGCTTAATCTGTTAAGCATCTGACTTCAGCTCAGGTCATGATCTCACAGTTGGTGGGTTCGAGCCCCACGTCGGGCTCTGTGCTGACAGCTCAGAGCCTGAAGCCTGCTTTGTATTCTGTGTCTCCCTCTCTCTCTGCGCCTCCCCTGCTCATGTTCTGTCTCTTTCTGTCTCTCAATAATAAATAAACACTAAAAAATTTTTTAAAAAACTATGCATAATTCCACAATACCATTAATATTCCTTCATGTTTCTTTTTCATGTGTAGATAGGGCTTTATACCCTACTTGTATCATAATGGTTATTTTTTATGAGTATTAATGTATTAAGAAAATAAAATTTAAAGGAACATATAAAAATCCATAGATAGAAGCATTTTATCATTTTGGGGTATTTTTGTTGTCATTTTCTTCTTTTGCTCTGTATATATATTTAAAGAATTATAATTATATATTGTATGTACAGTTTTGTATCCAGCTTGTTATTGTAAGCATTTCCCTATGTAATTAAAAATAGAGGATTCCCTTACTAGTTGAATGGGGTAAGTTTTGAGGGGGGTAGGGATCGAGCTTCTCTTTCATTAACTGGCAGAAAGGAAGTGCTGAAATGGTGACAGGGAGGATTATGAATTGGTACATTTAAAAAATGGGGTGCCTGGGTGGCTCAGTCTGTTAAACATCGGACTTCAGCTCAGGTCATGATCTTGCAGTCCATGGGTTCAAGCCCTGCATCAGGCTGTGTGCTGACAGCTCAGAGCCTAGAGCCTGCTTCGGATTCTATGTCTCCCTCTCTCTCTCTGTCCCTCTCCCACTCACGCTTTGTCACTCTCTGTCTCTCAAAAATGGATAAATGTTAAAAAAAATTTTTTAAGCAAAAATATGCTCTATAGAGATTTATGTAAATATATATACTTCTGGCCATAAACGTGATCTGGTCTAACCCATATGCATTACCTATTGTGTACTTGGTCTTTTGAAAGGTTTGATCACCATTTGTACCTTTAGTTTCTCTTCTCCCCATAATATTCCTATCGGTGATGTCTGTCACAAATGAGTTTTGCACCTAATTAATTTCCTTGTTGCTTGGTGAAGTAGCACCTCATTGGCTAAGATCGCTTTTCGTTTTCATGACGACCACTGAACTGTCAATTATTGGTTGGGGTTTTCCCCAGAGTTTACTTGAGAGGGTACCACAAATATTATCTTGGGGACAAAGAATTTTTTGTATATGTAAATTTTGTTGAAGTATAACATACATACCAATGAGGTACAGAAATCATTAGTATATAGCTCAGTGAATTTTCCCAAAGTAAACATGCCTGTGTAGCCAGAGCCTAGATCAAGAAACAGAACAGTACCAGAACCCTAGGAGACTACCTCACACCCCAAGATGAAGAATTTTTGAACTTTGTCTCTTCAGGGAGTGACCTCTTGCAGCATGTGGTAGGAACTCAGTCACCCACAGAAATGCTTTCACTGCTCCGGAGCTAGTTAACTGTGACGCTCCTCAGCTATATAGTGTAGGGAGTTATTTCCAAGCACAGAGTACATGCACTTTTTGATGCAGTTACCAAGCCAGTTCAGAGTTGCCACATTTTGCTGTGAACACCCACTTTGGAGCCCTATGAGCAAAGCAGAGTACAAGGGCTCTTTGTTATTATTGTATTTCCTGTTCTTTTTTTCTCTTTCAGCTGTATGTGCATGTCTTTCTATATATCATGGCATATACTTGCTGCTTGAATTTACCCATAGACTTATTATAGTATTCATTTCTTTTGAAAAGAAAGTTTGGTGATTCATGCCTGACTTCATGGAGGCTGTTAGGATCAGGACCTAGTCGTGATTTACTTGGTTTTAACGCTTGAATGCTCAAGTTAGATACAAATCAGTGATTTTGAGTTAACCCTATTTATTTTTGCTTTTTTGAAATAAGATGGTCTAGAACTCCCTTGTTGATGTGTGTGTTTCTCAACACATTTATCATTTCAGATAAAATGTTGAAGTAGCTTAGTTAATTAAATGCTGCCTTCAACTAATAAAAAGTCTTAGCTTTTAAGAAGAAAATACAGCAAAATGTTAACGTTGGTTATTTCTGGTTGGTAAAATTATGGGTGATTATTGTTCTTTTCATTATGTTTTTCTGTATTTTCTGCATTTCCTATAGTTAGTATGTTTTATACTTGTAATTAGAAAAAAATCCATTATTTAAAAAAAATTTTTTTGTATGTTTATTTATTTTTTGACAGAGACAGAGTATGAGAGGAGGGGGGGCAGAGAGAGAGGGAGACACAGAATCCGAAGCAGGCTCCAGGATCTGAACTGTCAGCACACAGCCCGATGTGGGGCTTGCACTCACGAACTGTGAGATCATGACCTGAGCCTAAGTTGGACGTTTAACCGACTGAGCCACCCAGGCGCCCCTGTTATTTTTTAAAAACCCAAAATATTCCTATACCATTGATAAATCTTAAAGGAAGCATTAATAATGTGACTATAGCAACAACAGGAACAAATCATATCTGATAATAGAAATGATTTACAGACTATTAGGAGAATTTAAAGAATTGTTGGCCTTTTGAATATATCTAACCTGTATGATTGTTAATGTCATCCTTTCTTGTTAACACTAATTGGTTTCTTCATATGTAAAATGAACCTTGAACACTAAAGAACCTTAAAGACTAATTTTTTCCTATTTTAATGTGAAAAATTTCTCTTTACCCTTCATATCACTATTTACATATATTTTCTTTCCCCCCTTACGCACATACCCACCTCTTACCTTTCTTGGTATTTTTGCTTATTTCCCATTAGAATCCTGCTTCCCCTCACTTGCCCCCTTCAATATCTGTTCTTGTCAGTACTTAATAGTGCTAAGTTTAACAGCTTTGTATGAAGAATCAAATATACTGGCAATTTTCATTTATGACACACTGGGTTCATCTGATGACAGTAGTTTTTGTCATTCTAGGAAAGAGGAAAATTTATTACAGTAAGGGCAGAGGAGAATCATAATATTCTTATCTTACACCTTATTAATGATATGCAGAACATACAAGCTCAATCAAGATGATATTTAAGACATCATTAAAATCAAATTACTTGTTTTTAAAATTAGCATGTCCCTTGAAATGATAGCCCACTATACAAAACTACCAGTTGGCAGTTTGCACAGAAACTCCTATTCAGGGGTGCCTTCTGCACCACTTCTTTCCTTCTGAGAGCAGATTTTGTATCCTACGTTTCCACCCTCTTCCCCTGCCTTTCATAGCATGATTAATTTTACCTTAGATAATGTTACACACATACCCTCACACCCTCTTGGAGCCCCATGTTCTTTTTTAAAAAATCTGAGCTTCTTTCTGTGGGGTTCCACTTCTTTTGAAGTGAAATTTAACATAACAGGTCAGTGCTCTCGTATTTAACAACCTTGAATGTGTCCATAACTTACTCCCACAATCTCCACAAAAACCACCCATTAGCCATGTAATCCTCCTGAATATATATGTATTTTCTTATGTCCTGGTATTTAAGATAAATTTGAAGTGCTTTTGTTTGTTTTGCTTTAGTTATTCCAGTGATCCTGCTTCCTGAAAAGTTTTATTACAAATATGGGCTAAATAATAGTTCATAATTTGCTTTGCAGTTTTTAGTTCTCAACACCTTTCACATGTAATCATTTGTAGGCTCATTTGGGAACCCAAACACTGTTTAGCACATTACTATGGGAAAATATGCTGCCTTTACTTCCCAACAGCTGACTTACAAGTGAAGAGGTGAAACACAACCCACTAGGGTTACCTTTGTAGCTTTTGTTCATAATGATAGCCTGGTGAAATATACTTTATTATATTATTCCTGATTATGCTGGTTTAGAATTTTCTCTGCTTATTTAGTGTCTTTGTAATGTCGATTCAAGCTTTACCTCACCTTTTCTGTGTGTTTCACCTTGAGGACTCTGCATTTTGTTTTCCTAACCTATGGTGATCTCAGAAGTTGGCTTATTTTAATAGCATTTGTAATGTTCGTGAAAGTTTTAAGAACATAACTGATTTGTAAATCAGTTAGCCATTAATACATTTTCAAGTTGGTACATCTTTTCTCCTTGTAGAGGATTTCAACAGGCATTTAGGCTAGAAATGAAGGCTAGAAAATGTGATTATATCGCAGTTGTCATTCATAGATCTATGAGCAACCTATATTTAACATCGCCCCAAAATGATTTGAGTTGTAATGGTATTTCAAATTCCTGTTTTCCACCACCATCATTTCATTTTGGCAAGAGGACAGGATGTTTAAGAGAGACCAAAACTGGCTAGTGCCAGCTCACCAGTCACCTCCCTTACCCTAATCCCCCAACCTCCAACCCTTTTTGCTGTTCCTATTTGACTGATGCCTTTTGGTTGAACTGATGAAGAGGAGCATGTTGATTTACCTTGAGTAATGTAATTAAAGACAAGCGGATTATTCTTTGATGATAAGGAAAGCTACATGATTGCTCTATTTTATTTCAGTATATTGTACCAAAGATGAATGTGGTCTATTTGAAATTGAGAGATAGCATATTACAGTGGAAGAATGGGTGTCCTTGAGTCTGACTGCTTAGCTTGATTTTAGTTCTACCAACTAATAAATATGTAATCTTGGGTGAGTTGTGAAACCTGGACTTCATTTATCTTGTTCATAAAAAGTGGAATAATAATGCCCATTTTCTGTGATGTTGTAAATAAAGTGACATGGAGTGGGCATTTAGCAAATGTTAGTTCTCTTGAATCTTTTGCTAACATTTTTTATTACTAAACGTGCTGTTTCTCCTTTGGTTATCACAGCTGTTCCCTACTCCATTTTGAGATATGTAATTGTTTTAGATGTAAAAGCGGGGAAAAAAACCATGCCATCCAAATTTCTGGTTTTCTGGGCTGGTTTTGAGAAATTCAGGGAGAGATCACATAATCAAGAAACTAAAACAACTATCTTGTTCTTCTCCATGTGCATTTTCATTTTAAGGAGCAACAACTCCTTAAAACAAGATGTTCATCCCTAACAATAGAAATGGCTGTGGACCTTTTGATGGCACAGTGATAAAGAGAGGGGATTTAGGAATCAGATGGATTTTGATTTGAATCCCAACACTGTAGTGTAATAGCTTTATAACCTTGGCCAAACTAACCTCTTGAAGACTCAGTTTTTTCATCTATAGAATGTGGGGGGAGGGGGGTGATGGTAATAACTGTACCTACCTCATAGGGTTATTGTGAGGGATAAATCAGATAATATACAAAGCACTAAGTATACAGCCTGGTTCATTAGAGGATATTTTAACCACCTCCTCACCCTCATCTATAGCACTTTTTTTTGGAGACTGACAATGCATATCACTGCAGGGCTTCTCAGGGCCTCTGATATGCTAAAGAAGCACTGTTCAACACTGTTAAATGAAATATTTTCTAAATTTGTTTATCTATAGAACTCATTTTCTCTTAAAAAAACTTAACACACCTGAAGTAGAATTTGGAAAACACTGATTACCATGCACTTGATAGCTTCTCCTTCCTTCCCTCCTCCTGCCTCATTTTCAGACTGGCCTCAGGCTTTAACTGTATCTATTGTCAATGTCAAGGAACTAGTTATCTCACTATGATAAGAACAGAATGTTTTTGACTGTGATAACAAGCATTTTAGTTATATTTCTTTGTAGTAATGTGGTACTTTTTATATCAAGCTAATGTAACTTCAAAGTGTAGTTTTACAGGCTAGATTTATTTTCCTTATTGACTTTCAGAAACAATTTATTGTGAAAGTATAAAATTGCAAGGAAGACCGGTTTATGTTTATTAAAAAAATTTTTTTAATGTTTATTTTATTTTTAAGAGAGAGAGAGACAGGCATGAGCAGGGGAGGGGCAGAGAAAAGGGGAGACACAGAATCCAAAGCAGGCTCCAGGCTCTGAGCTGTCAGCACAGAGTCAGGGGGCTCAAACTCAAGAACCAGGAGATCATGACCTGAGCCGAAGCTCAACGCTTAACAGACTGAGCCACTCAGGCGCCCCTTATGTTTGTTTTTATATTTAGTGTGTGGACCTTAGTACAAAAGTTAACTTTTGTAATACTTCATACAGGAGGAAATTTAATATTCTCAGTACACTGTTCTTATTTATGAAATTTTTATACTAAATGATACGAAAATTTCTGCAGAGGCGTACCAAATTCTCTTTTTCTCTAATCCAGATACCTCATAGAATACTAATGGGACACCTGTAACTTTTGTACCCTTGGGTTCTTATGGCCAGATCAAAATGAATACCTTATCCCTAAACACAATGTTGTTCCTAATTTTAATGATTAATGAATTTTCCAATGTAATCCCCCTATTAAAATCTATACCTGAAGAGAATGCGTACAAAAAGTTCCAAATTCAGCAAAAATTTGAATGCCCTTTATGACCAGCACTGTACTGGATGCTGTGGTAGTAGAAGAGTGAGAAGGGAATTGCTAAAGATAAACAATGACACGGTCCTTTCCTTCCAGGGACCTCATCTTTTCAGGCCTTATTGCATTTTTTTAACTAAGGACATTTTAGTCTAACATTGAAATATCAACTTAGTTGGGGCTTTTAGGCACTTGGGTGGCTCAGTCCATTAAGCTACTGACTCTTGATCTCTGCTCAGGTCATGATCTCAAGGTTTGTGAGTTCGAGCCCCTCATGGGCTCTGTACTGGCAGTGTAAGCCTGCTTGGGATTCTCTCTCTCTCTCTCTCTCTCTCTCTCAATCTCTCAATCTCTCAATCTCTCTCCCCTTCTCCCTCTCTCCCCCTCTCTTCTCTTTCCCTCTCCTCCCCTCCCAGTCCCCCTTCCTCTCCCCCGCTCACATGCACTCACACTCTAGCACTCACTCCCTCTCAAAATAAACAAACATTAAAAAGAATACATGGGTCTTTTAGATCTACACAAAAATGGCACTCGCTAGAGTTTGAAAGTATTTAAGGTACAAAGTGCATGTCCCTTCCATACATTCTTGGACCAGTTTCACCTGGTCTGAAAAGTTGCAGGTAAAGTGGCAAGTGGTACAGACCATGTCCCAATTTCATTGTAGGTCTAGGCTATGGCTTGCTTTTGTGCTCATGTTTTCCCCCTGGATACAGCAACATTTTGTTCACTGGAATTCTCCTTCCCAAGGTCTCATGTTCTAGGAAAACAGAACTGATTAACACAAGGACAAAGGGTCACCAAAATTTCTTATGTTCATTTGTATAAGTTTTCTTTGTGATGCCTCCTGCTTCTCTTCAAAATTACTTTGGCTATTCAGGGCCTTTTGTGGTTAGCCAGTCATTTTGAAGAAGAAGACCAAAGCAGGAGGCATCACAATCCCAGACTTTAGCCTCTACTACAAAGCTGTAATCATCAAGACAGCATGGTATTGGCACAAAAACAGACACATAGACCAATGGAATAGAATAGAAATCCCAGAACTAGACCCACAAAAGTATGGCCAACTAATCTTTGACAAAGCAGGAAAGAACATCCAATGGAAAAAAGACAGTCTCTTTAACAAATGGTGCTGGGAGAACTGGACAGCAACATGCAGAAGATTGAAACTAGGCTACTTTCTCATACCATTCACAAAAATAAACTCAAAATGGATAAAGGACGTGAATGTGAGACAGGAAACCATCAAAACCCTAGAGGAGAAAGCAGGAAAAGACCTCTCTGACCTCAGCCATAGCAATCTCTTACTTGACACATCCCCAAAGGCAAGGGAATTAAAAGCAAAAATGAACTATTGGGACCTCATGAAGATAAAAAGCTTCTGCACAGCAAAGGAAACAACCAACAAAACTAAAAGGCAACCAACGGAATGGGAAAAGATATTTGCAAATGACACATCGGACAAAGGGCTAGTATCCAAAATCTATAAAGAGCTCACCAAACGCCAAACCCGAAAAACAAATAACCCAGTGAAGAAATGGGCAGAAAACATGAATAGACACTTCTCTAAAGAAGACATCTGGATGGCCAGCAGGCACATGAAAAGATGCTCAACGTCGCTCCTCATCAGGGAAATACAAATCAAAACCACACTCAGATGTCACCTCACGCCAGTCAGAGTGGCCAAAATGAACAAATCAGGAGACTATAGATGCTGGAGAGGATGTGGAGAAACGGGAACCCTCTTGCACTGTTGGTGGGAATGCAAATTGGTGCAGCCGCTCTGGAAAGCAGTGTGGAGGTTCCTCAAAAAATTAAAAATAGACCTACCCTATGACCCAGCAATAGCACTGCTAGGAATTTATCCAAGGGATACAGGAGCACTGATGCATAGGGGCACTTGTACCCCAATGTTTATAGCAGCACTCTCAACAATAGCCAAATTATGGAAAGAGCCTAAATGTCCATCAACTGATGAATGGATAAAGAAATTGTGGTTTTATACACAATGGAGTACTATGTGGCAATGAGAAAGAATGAAATATGGCCCTTTGTAGCAACGTGGATGGAACTGGAGAGTGTGATGCTAAGTGAAATAAGCCATACAGAGAAAGACAGATACCATATGGTTTCACTGTTATGTGGATCCTGAGAAACTTAACAGAAACCCATGGGGGAGGGGAAGGAAAAAAAAAAAAAAAGAGGTTAGAGTGGGAGAGAGCCAAAGCATTAGAGACTCTTAAAACTTGAGAACAAACTGAGGGCTGATGGGGGATGGGAGGGAGGGGAGGGTGGGGGATGGGTATCGAGGAGGGCACCTTTTGGGATGAGCACTGGGAGTTGTATGGAAACCAATTTGACAATAAATTTAATATATTGAAGGGGCGCCTGGGTGGTGCAGTCGGTTAAGCGTCCGACTTCAGCCAGGTCACGATCTCGCGGTCCGTGAGTTCGAGCCCCGCGTCAGGCTCTGGGCTGATGGCTCGGAGCCTGGAGCCTGTTTCCGATTCTGTGTCTCCCTCTCTCTCTGCCCCTCCCCCGTTCATGCTCTGTCTCTCTCTGTCCCAAAAATAAATAAAAAACGTTGAAAAAAAAATTTAAAAAAAAAAAAAAAGAAAAGAAAAAAAGAAATTACCACTCGTTGAGTTTTGGTGTAGTATCAAAGAAGAATATCTACAATTATTTCAAAATGCTATTAAATGATGTAAATACAATTTTCTAATTATAAATCTACATAAGTACAGATTTCCTTAATATACCTAAACCAGAAGAACAGATCACAATAGATCTAATGCAGAAGCAGATCTGAAGATCCAGCTGTCTTCTATTAAGTGTGACATTAAAGAGGTTTACACAAACGACAATACCATGCTTATTACATTTTTTAGGGGGAAATATTTTTTATTTAAAAAGTCTATTACATTAACATTTATTTACAACTGCTATTTTAAATGAGTGAATAAATATTTTTTAAATTTCCCAGTGTTAATTTCTAATATGCTAACTATATGTACATAAACAATAGTTCTTTGGATTCCTCAGTAACTTTAGAGTATAAAGGGGTCTTGAGACTAAAAACTTAAGAGAAATGCTGATCTAGCCCTCTGTTTCTTAACAATGTGCTAAACATTCCCTAATGGGAATCAGAGTAGTATTTTTAAATAAGGGCTAGGTATTTTTAAATAATAATTCTAAGAATTGTTTACCTCTGAATATGACCTGTTATCCACAACTTAGGCAAATATGACCTTTTCAACAGTGATGTTTCTAATTCCATAATGTCTTTAATATGCTGTTTTCTGAGGACTCCCAACTGCCAGAGATTTTGTGGTGCGATATCAAAGCTGAGACCCATTCTGTAACATACTGTCATCTCCACAACCTATAGCAGAAGTATCTGTGCGTTCCTGGCAGAAAGAAAGGCCACTTGCTGTGCTTTGCATGACTATCTACCTCTGTGTCGTTCCTTTGGCATAAAATAATGATAATAAAAGATGATTTAGGTTGTTTTCACTGTCACCATCCCTCCCCCCCAAAAGATAATTTGTTAACAATACAATATGTTAAGAAACATTGCTTTACCCAACAGCTGACCTGTACTAATGCCTGTTTCATATCTGGCAACATAGTAGAATTTAACTAAGGCTAGTTAGGAGCATACTGGTGTATTAAAGAGGTATGCAGTACTGATTTGTCTGATTCCCAGTGAAACACAGACATATATTTCCAATACCTTTCAGAAATCATTTGTGTATTTTTTTGTAGTACAATGGTAGAATTATTATTTTTTTAATCAAGAGAGCTGATGTGAAGAAGTCAATTTAAGAAACCTAAATTCGGTTCATCTGTGGCTGGCAATCAAAAGGGGGCCAAAAAGTCACAAAACGGGAATTTGAAGAAAGATAAGCTAGTCAGACCTGAAAGTTCAGATGTTTAGGTTTTTTGTTTGTTCGTTTGTTTTTTACTGGTTTAAAGAAAATGCCACTTAGGACTCCTTGGTCTTATGACCTGTAGTGTTCCTCTTTAAAATACATTCACCATCCCTACTTGCCCTAAGTTGAAATACATTGACCTGCCCTGGTTGCTATCATGGGGGGAAACTGAACCTTTGAAAGCTACTGTGAACAAAATGAATATTCAGAAGTCCACTTGAATCAGTTCCAGATTTTCTAATGGAGGAAATGTTTGTTGGAGAATCATGTTGGACTTCTTCACACCTAGATCTCATTCATTGTACATATGAGTGAATTCAGAAGTGTTGATTTCATTGTATTATCAGAATGTCGGGCAGTATTGAATGTGAACTAAAGTTTTGGAAGAGCTACTTTGGCCTTCAGTTGCCCTTACTTATTACTTGTAAGTCACTCATTGCAGACACTCTCTTTTCTAATGTTAAAAGTGGAATACTGGTTGAAAGTGATACTGGAACAGCTTTCCACACCTCCTTGTATTTTGTGTTTGAATACCAAGGTGCTGGAAGCATGCCATCATTATACTTTGAATATTTCATATATTGTAAAATGCTTTTGAATTTATTTTGCATTTTGACACATTAATATTTAAATGTATGTGTGGGGGGGAGGTCCAGAAGTACAGAACTTAGTACATAGTTTATATTCAATAAATATTCAGTGAACTTGTGTTCATAAGTAAGATTAGGCCATAACCATAATAGCATTAGCTCTTCGAAGGACAGGAAAGGGACTGGCCACCAACAGAATCCTAGATCAAATTTCTCCATGTTATGAACTGGAAAGTGTTTTTCACCAGTAGTGCCAAGGGTCGACATGCTTTATTTATATTAACATTTTAATTGAAAGATATTGCGTAAGATTAGTAAGAGTTGCCACAGTCTAGTTCATTACCTTTTTCCCAAGCTAGACACAGGCCAAAACCTTTATTCTTTGTTGAACATTTGAAATTGGAGTATTTCTTCTGCTTAATTGTTACCGATTCCTAATCTATCCCTTCTCCCAAAATATTTTAGGTAGCAGAGTGAAAATGTAAAAAACCTGATCTACATTGTGTTACTAATGATTTTTAAGTAGCAAGTTCAAGGATTCCTTATTGAATGGAGTGAATGCTATCAAGATAATTGTTCCCATATTTTCCCAACTCTGCATTCATATGGCCACAGGAGCATTATTTACACCGTGAAAATTGGCACACACTACCATTCAAGGCTTCCTCATTGTTAAACATTTACCATGACATTCCCCCCATCCTGAAGGTATCTATTTAATTTTCATTTTTACAGTCAAAGAATAGCTGATGTAGAATGGTGGTGAAGAGCAGAGACACTGGAGTCAAACTGCCTGGGTTCAGATACCAGTTGTGTACTTATTAGCTTGTGTTCTCCTAGGCAAGTTAGTCAATCTTATCTTTAATGAGATAATAGCAATGCTTGCCTTATAGGGTTGATGTGAGGATTAAATATGTTAATGCATATAAAGCACTTGGAACAGAGTCTAGTTTATAGATAAATCTTATCTGGCAACCTCAATTATGCAGAGCATAGCCAGGATTCAGGAAGCAAACAAAAATGTCACCGAGCAACCAATATAAATATCAGAGGGTACTTGCAACTAAAGCCCTCAAGCTCTCTTTGGAAGCCTGTTTGCTTTTTCTTTGGACCAAAGCTTCACTGACTTTTCAGAGTTGAGAGCAGATTTGAAGTATAAAATTACAAAGGGGTGAGAGATACTGCTAGAGGCAACAAGTGAGAACCTCCCTCCCTGAAAGAAAATAATCCAAAGTGAGAACTCAGAAATGAGTCAGACTGTATGATTTCTAAGGTCCATTATAGCTCCAAAAAATCAGTGACTTCGGTGAAAACTCATAGCAGTTTAGGGACAAATAACCTTACTAGTACCGTGTAAAATAATGGCTCACAAAGGTGATCCACTGCTAATAATAAATCCTAATCAGTATATCTTGGTTAGGAAAATAGGACAGTATAGATTACTTTTTAAAATGTCCATTCAAGGAATATTATTTAGCCTTAAAAAGGAAGGACATTTTGATATATACTACAACACCAATGAACCTTGAAGACATTATGCTAAGTGAATAAGCCAGTCACAAAAAGAACAATATAGTATGATTCCACTTTGAGGTACCTAGCATAGTCAAATTCATAGAGGCAGGAAGAATTGTGGTTGCCAGGGGCTGGGGGAAGGAGGAATGGGGAGTTAGTGTTTAATGGAGACAGAGTTTCGGTTGGAGGAAATGAAAAAGTTCTGGAGATGGATGGTGGTGATAGTTGCAGAACAATGCAAATGCACTTAATGTCACTGAACTTGACACTTAAAAATGGTTAAAATGGTATATTTTATGCTGTATGTATTTTACACAATAAAAAATAAAACTATAGTTAAGTGGGGAGAGCTGTCAATATTAGGAAAAAGAAGCCTAATAAATGGACCAATAAACCTATACCACCTCAAATAAATAAATAAATAAATAAATAAATAAATAAAATGTCCATTCAAAATTGTTACAATTAATTATTTGTGTAAAACTTTTTGTTACTTGGAAATTTTACTTATACAGAATACCTAATTCCCTGACAATACCTGTTAAAGGAAAGCATTACTATCGTTAATTAAAAGACACTCTCTGTCTTTAAAATGCTCTTAATTTAGGGAGGGAGTACGACATGCCAATTGAAACGCAAAAGCAAAATGAAGTATTAGATAAAGGTTAAAAACCAAGTGACAGGGGAACAAAGAGGGAGCATTTACGTTCCCACTTGGAACTTGGGAAAATAATATAAGAGGCAGCATTTGATCTGGGATTTGGGTAATGAACAGGCAGAAAAGGAGGGGGGAATGTCAGCAGATGGAGGAAATTTTAGTCTGAGGGAACAGAATGAACAAAAGGAGAGTTATAAAAAGTGAATGACAATAGCCAACCCCATGTGCTTGGGATCTGAATGTTCATGAGATGGGCATGTAGTGGGGATGTATCAAACTGGAAAGGTCAGTTGGGACCAGATCATAAAAGGCTTTAAATGTGAGGCCAAGGAATCACTAAAGACTTAAGAGCCGGAAAGAGGCATGATGCAACCAAGTGACGGCTAATGTCAACCAAGAAAGTAAATTCTGATGAAGCTTTAAGGGAAGGGGAATGTCGGATACAGAGTCACAAGTTAGGAGATTACTGAAGTAGTTCAGGCAAGGAAATCATGAGGACCTATATTGAATAGGCAGCAAGAGTGGAAAGAAGGATCTGATAATGGGAGACACCAGGAAAGTAGCATCTGCATGACTGACTAGGTTAGCAGTGAATATTCAGACAGGATTCTGGGTATTCACACCAGATGACCAGAGGGTTGTGATACCATTAACTGTGATTGGGAAGGGAAGGAGGGGGCAGTTTTTGAATAGTTGCAAAGGTGTGGGGAGGAAGAGATGTATAATAATGTTTAGAAATGGGCCTTTTATATGATTACAAAGCGAATACAATGGTTGGACTATATATATATATATATATATATATATATATATATATATATATATATAAATTCAGGATATATATATATATATATAGGATTTTATATATATATATAAATTCAGGATAATATATATATATATAAAATGTATGAATATGAATTTGGGGCATTTGAAGCACAGCATTGTTCACTGTGTGTAGACAAAGTACATTTCCTTAGTGTCCTTGCTTTTTAATCTCCATCTGACTACAATGGTCCATATTTTCCTGATCATCCACCCCTGCCACCCACCTCATGTCTTCTGAAAGAATGAAAACTTATTTCTATCAGTAAAAAAAAGTTTAGAGGGACACATCTTTGATTTAAAAAGAAATCTTTGAAATGATATTCTAAAACCTGAATTTTTATAATTATCTTTACTTTCAATTATACAGGTTACAATATCTGAAATGAATGCTAGATTATATAATTGCAATTTTATAACCAGAAATGTTCCTGACAGATGGCTTATAGAGAAAAGACAAATAATGACAAAAGAGAAGTGAAATAATATCTGGGCTTTTAGTGCCAAAGCTAGAAATTTAAAGCTTCCAAATAAATAGAAAAGTGAGCCACTCTCTTGCAAAATAGCCAATACTCTAGATCCATAAGGGATATTTGGGTCATTTACTGAAAGAGGAAAAAGGTACAACAAAAGCCATTTAAGACTCCTTCACTGCTTTAGAGATTTTCTTCATGTAAATGAGAAGAGAGAGTAAGTCACTGTCTACCAAACTGAGGGATGGCAAATTAGTAAAGTTGTAAAAGGTTTTAACTAGATGGCTGTCATATGTAAAAAACAAAAATAGTGTCTTTGGAACTTTAAGGATCTGTAATCCTACCCTGTAAATATATTTTTTGAATTAGTAACTTCAAGTAAGGACGTCATCTTGAACTTTTGAAGACTTTGGCTACTGGGGGACCTTAAATTTAAGGGATTACTTGGGTAGTAATTCTGCTATGTACATTGCCATTTAAGGTTTGTACTCTTAATTTGATCATTGAAAGTGAGTACTATTTGAATAATGTACTTTTGTGTTTAAATTCTAGTTTAAAGGGCCTTTGGGATTTATGTGTATGTGTGTGTGGTGGGGGGTTGTGTATAGTTATGTTTATTCCAGATTGAAGTTTGATCATTAACCAAGATTAGTACCTTAACCTAGTATCAGTGGGAGGTTTCTCTGGTCGGTAATCTCTTAACATTCAAAGAACTCTATTCTTTTGCTTAAGATTATTGGTCTCAGGTCATATAAACTAGAAGGAATATAAACCTTGATAAGCATTGGAATGACATGAGTAATCTGACGTTCTCACAACATTGGGAAAGATAATGTTTGTCCTTTATTTTTTTCACAAGATTTATATAGTTGGGGGTAGAGAGGGAAGTGTTTAAGCCTCTCGATTAAGATTTAGACTATTAGACTAAGTAATAAACTTAGTCTAATTTCAGGCTCGACTTTAGTTGGTGTTGAGTAGAACCATACAGTACTATTAATTTTTCATGTTCTATTCATTGCTAACCTGATTAGGTCCATGCAAAACCTTAGAGTACCCTGGACAAATTTTATATTGCTTTTGAGGATATAGAAAAATGTGCACATGGAGATATATAAATATATACATTGTACATTTGGGCTTGTGGACATCATTTATCTCAGATTACTACTCCTGATATGTAAATTCTTGTACATTTTAAGTTTATTTTTGAGAGAGAGAGAGAGCAAGCAGGGGAGGGGCAGAAAAAGAGAGAGAGAGAGAATCCCAAGTAGGCCCTGCACTGTCAGCCCACTGTCATGGGCTCGAACCCACAAACCATGAGATCATGACCTAAGCTGAAACCAAGAGTCGGATGCTTAACCGACTAAGCCACCAGGCACCCCAATAAATTCTTGTACATTTTAGTAGTGACCTTGTGAGATAGTCTATCACTTTGTAAATTGGGAAAATACATAGTTAAATATTTCTGTCTTTCCCAAATCTCAGATTCCCTAGGATGTAAAGCCCTGTTCTCTACCATCCAGGGGACTATTTGTCTTTAAGAAAGCTTTCATGTAAGAGGTAAATTGGACCCCTGTTGAGTTATAGGTGTTTAATCTGAGGAGAGTGGAGGTATTTGTTAAATATCATAGCTCCTTACTAAACTTATGAGTTACTTAAGATCAATAACCAAGTCTCAGTATGTTTATATCCCCTATAACGTATGTGCATAGTAGGTGCCCAATAAATGTTAATTGAATGAATGAGTATCCTTTCATTGTCTCATTGGAAACACTTTAAAATCACTTTAGCAATTGGATTTTTATACTAAGAATGCCTTACCAAAACTAAAACTGAATTTCTTTTCTTTTATAGGTGCAGGAGACATTGTTGCAATCATGATTGGCAATCTCAAAGGAACAAAAATTCTACAGTCCATTCAAAGAGGCATACAAGTAACAATGGTCATCGAAGTAGGGAAAAAACATGGCCCTTGGGTGAATCACTATTCAATTTTCTTCGTCTCTGTGTCCTTTTTTATTATTACGGCAGCAACTGTGGGCTATTTTATCTTTTATTCTGCTCGAAGATTACGGAATGCAAGAGCTCAAAGCAGGAAACAGGTCCGTAATGGTCCTTTCTTCCAATCTAAAAATACTCTTTCAGTTGTAGCTTTGGAGTCATGCATTTTAATATACTTCACTTGCTAGACAAAGATCCATGCATATGTTTTATGAAAACTGTTAGTTTTTAAAAGCATATCAGCTTCCATCCTCTCACAACTTTTATTTTTTGTAATTTGTCTTTGGCCTTAATCCTGCTTAATTAAATCTTCTGATACTTCATTAGGGAGCACAGCCAGCAATTAATTATATATGGGTATAAATACATATGTTCTTTTATTTATTTATTTATTTATTTATTTTTTAATTTTTTTAACGTTTATTCATTTTTGAGACAGAGAAAGACAGAGCATGAATGGGGGAAGGTCAGAGAGAGAGGGAGACACAGAATCTGAAACAGGCTCCAGGCTCTGAGTTGTCAGCACAGAGCCTGATGCGGGGCTCGAACTCACGGACCGCGAGATCATGACCTGAGCCGGAGTCGGACGCCCAACCGACTGAGCCACCCAGGCGCCCCTACATATGTTCTTTTAAATTTCTTTCTAAATTACCAAAGTGTTTCATGCTCCATATAGAAAATTGAGAAATCAGAAAGTACAAGGGAAAAAACTCACTCAAACACCATATAACAAAAAACTGTAATCACCACCCAAAGTTAACTACTGTTATTTTACATGTATGTGTGTGCCTGTGGATGCATGTATTTGCATGTGGGGTTAGGACTGGGAAGGGAGACTAGGCTGAATATCATGAGAAGGCAGATTTAAATACCTAATTGTGCATGATATAGTGCTAGGCTCTAAACAGAGTCACATATTCATAATTTCTATCATATTTTAACTGACATATAAATAGGTACAAAGTATAGAAGTAATAGAGCAAAAATACAAAAACATCATTGAACAGGGTGGTTGTATGCCATTAACCCCACCACTTTTAAACTGTTCCTCATCCACCTGATATCTTCCCTTCTCTTCTTACCCAGCTTCACTTCCATGGTCATTGCCATGTATACATCTTCAGTTCCTTTGGCCCCTCTATTTGTTACACTTGCTGTCAAAATCCAACCCTGGTTAAATCCTAATTCCTCCCTACTCTGTGTCTACTTTGAAGTAACAGGAAAACACTGACATCATTACAGACTGGTCTCTCTTTAAATCTATGACCACAAACTGAGAGTGAGCCTTTAACGTGGCCTGACAACCATACTATGTTTTCTTAGGCATTTCCCCCTGCTTTCACAGGTAAATAATCATTCATGTTCCTTTCTCCTTAAACTGCCAACACCTCCTCCAACTTAACTCTCAACTTGGCATTTGGATCTTACTCCACTGAGGAAATTGATCAAAAGAGTACCTCTCCATGCTACCATCACATCTATGCATCTGTCTGTGACTGTCTATATCCTATGTCCTCTGCCTTGTCTTCTGTTACTGTGGACACACAAACATGCTATTACTGCTTCCCTTTTCAAAAGAGCTTTTCCTGACCCCAGGCCAGAAATCTTGGAGTTATTCTTTATTCTTCTTTTACCTCTCACTTCCCATATAACCTCTAGCAGCAAATCCCATTGGTTCCACCTTTGTTGTATATCCAGAATCCAGTTACTTCTCACTACTTCATTGCTTCCACCCTGGTGCAAGCCACCATCATTTAACTCCTCCCCCTCTCAAGTATGTATTCTCAACACAGCTGCAGAGTGGTGTGCTATTTCTCCAGAATGCTCAGTAGGGATTTAATGTTTTCAGCTGATCATTATAGTAAGGGCAAGAATATATTTCTATATGCACTGAGAAGTTCCTCCAAAGACAATGAAATTCTGGCCACTTCATGTACTCTTTCTCCAAGAAACAAAAACGAACCCAATTTATTTGGGAGTGGGGGAGCAGTGAAGATTTCTATATGGCAAGAAAGTTCATTGAATTTAGGAACAGATGAGAAATTGAAATCTTATTACAAAACCTTCATAAAAATTAGACACCGGTATATGGTAATGAGTGATGATTATCTCAATGTTTAAAGTTAATTGACTTCTGTTCCTCATAGAACATTGGTGGCAGGTTCAGCCTGTTACTAGCTGTGGTAAAAAGGATGTTTAAAATTCCTAGGCCAAGCCATTCAATAGTTTCACACTGTGTTAATATTTGACATTTCTATATTGTACTGTTTTATCTCTGAGGTGGGAGAGAAATTGGTATCTAGTATGAGTACTAAAGGTTATGGATACAATGACAAGAGTGTTTGGTTTGTGTATGTTCATGGTGGGGAATGAATTCCTATATTCTGAGTGCTATAATAAATCTATTAATATGGCATTAAATCCAGTCAGAAAGCAATACAGTTTATAAAGAATGGCCTGGTGTTGCATAAGTTCCATTGAATATATAACTCTGGTTTCATCATTCATTTAAGTAATTTTCATAGTTTATAGTATATTTTATGAAAATTAACTTCTGTAAAAATGGTCAAGAATAACATTAAAACTTCTCACCTTTTAGAGAAGGCTTTGGAAAGGGCTTCTTTCGCAACTTAGTGGGCTATATCTATGTATCCTTTGGTGACTAAAGGATTAAATATATGACTGGTAATCCCTTTTGCTTATAAATATTTGAGTGTTATGATATCATTTACATGTTATTTAGTTTTCCTGACTTCCTGTTTTTTTTAAAGGTAGAGCTTGATGCATATGATGGTTATAACTATCACTAAATACTTAACTGCATTAACCCCATTTTACAGGTATAAATGGTAATGAAACTGAGTTATGGAAACTTACCTTCATTAGAATATTAGGAATTCATTAGAGTATTCAGGAATGTCTTTTCTCTGAACTATTATAATGCATAATATATAATGTCAAACTGATAAATGTGTAGCCATAAATTTTGATGGCCAAGATGCCCAAATATATTGGGCAGTATATAGTGGCCACATGCTTGATATGTCATAGTATGATGTGTGAGAATACATATCATCCCTGTTTCTGTGCAGTGAAAGCTTTTAAACAAAAGTATCAATTGTGAACAAAATTAACATATTAGGCATTACATGGTAGATTTGTGTCCACACTGGGAACAACCCTAACCCGAGACAAGGAAGATTATGGAAAATCTTATGGCGTGCTCAGACTAAATTGAATTTGGGAGTGACCACAATAAACTTAACTCAAGCATGAGATACCCAGAATTTTGGGGTTTGGTACACATACCCTAACCATACTTTAAGCAGTTAATACTCAGTACCAACAAGGTGTGTGTTGGAGTGAACATTGGCTGGTGAAATGAAAGAGAGCTGTAGGTGAAATAGAAGCTGGCCTAGGTATAATGGAAGAAGCTGAATTAACTTTTGATGAAGAGTGACTTTCAGAAGAAAATAATTTATTCTTTGAAATAGACACATTGCAAGGGATCATCTTCTAAGAGGAGGGAAAAATGGGAATCCACTTGGAAGGATGATAAAGCCTTGATAATATGGCCACACAAACCCAATACATAATGCTAGAGAATGCTAGCACTTAACACTGGGAAAGAGCATATATCTGACACAACAGGGCCTGCTAACGATCTTAATACAAATGGAGGCCCAAGTAACCATGGGGCAATATAATGGCCTTCCATTTTTAGCTATGGAAGCTCAGAGAGAGCATCTTTGAGACACATACAGATCCCAAACTTATGGAAATTTTTTGAGTGAATTTGAAATTACATTACTGATCTCTAACCTATCTTGACTAAAGGGGTGGACCAAAATAAAATGAGCTACTAGGAATAATATCAAATGATACCCATCAAATGATCTCCCATCAGGAGAGGGAGATGGCCTTGCTGCACAGCAGTCAATGGGAACCTATAACTATATAATACTGTGAAGTGAGACAAATGATTGACTTTGTCCTCAGCTAACATGGAACCTAGAAATGACAGAATCATCCTCACTGGTGACAACACTTGTCCATAATAATATCTAATATGTGGGCAAAGAGCAGTTCTTCTAGGAAGGTTTAGTAAACACTTCGGTGATACTTCCTGATTTATTTTGTGACCAAACCTAACTGCATCATAACCATATTGTGATATGGTGTAATACCAGTATTGTTAGTGAAATTCAACTACCTGATATAAATAAATCATGTGATAGTAATATGAATTGGGAAACTGAATTAAAACCTCCAAAGGATATGATACCAATGGAGAGTGATTAGCCTGAGGAAGAATTAGATTTAATTCCATTATTACATTAAATGACACTGTAAGTTTATCACAAAGTTCAAGTAGTCATAGAATAAGGAAGTAAACAGATAATTAAACTGGCACATCAACATAAAGATGTTTGAAATTGTCTTATACATTAAAAGAATCCTATTTACACCCTTCACTGGCTTCTGCAAGTATTAGGTATGCTTCTCTTATCCTTACTGCACCTTATGTATAAATGCTGTACTAATTGCAGAAGTCCAAATAACTATGACTATTTTGTTGTTAAAAAGACCTTGATCAAGAGATAGGGGATGGATTATGAAGTAAGAAATAGAATACTACATCTGGTTGCTTACTCCTTGCCAGTCTCCAAGGGAACCATGATTGGCCTTTGGCCATCCCTGGGAATGTGGCCCTCAAAGTGTTCTTTATGTTCGTTATTGATGATTT
This sequence comes from Neofelis nebulosa, assembly GCF_028018385.1. Classification (NCBI taxonomy): domain Eukaryota; kingdom Metazoa; phylum Chordata; class Mammalia; order Carnivora; family Felidae; genus Neofelis; species Neofelis nebulosa. The sequence goes on from NC_080800.1 coordinate 87,172,497, forward strand.
TGTTATACACACCTGGAGCAACGGACCATGTTGTGCCAGCTTGTCATGGTTGCCAGGCGTGGCAGTAAAGATGGATGATATGCACCTATTTTCATTGTTGGGGTCCTGAGTGTCAGGCAGCATGGCCAGTTGCTAGCAGGATTACCTAGTGACCAGCCTCAATCTGAGTCTCAAACCCTGAGACTCCAGTTGGTTCCCTGGGCAAAGATATGTCACACATGTCTTTGTAGTTTGCTGCCAAAGAGATAGCACTCCTTTGTGGTCTCACATGAGGAAGAACTAAGCTACATTAATATCTTGAAATTTGTCCTTCAACTTAAAGCATGACTGAAAATATCTGAAGTATTTCTGGTTACATTAGGTTTTCTCTACTAGTGCATGAAGTAAACTGGAAGACTTATCAGGTGTCGCATACTGTACCACTGTCAATACACACATTTGCAGTGGGTGTGTTTGTATGTATCTGTTCCTACCTGAAGACTTATTAGAGCCTTTTACAAAACCATTGTTTGGCTTTATGTTAGAAGAGCAGATTAAACAAATTATTCTCTTAGTAGGACTTAGTTTTATAGACTTTCTCTGGCTCTCATTGAACAAAAGGAAGCTCTTATAATGGGTCTCAGGATTATTTTATATTCACTTTCTCTAATTTTATTTTTATATCACTAATTCTAAAGGTTTTGATTGCCTTTTTTTTAATTCAATAATCTGAGTCATAACCTATCTACTGGGTCAAATTCCCCATTTCCTCACCACTTTTCCTTACAGTGCATTTCCTCACACTGTTCACAGTGATCACCTCCAGGCAAGTAGTCTGTACTCCTATTTATCCCCATCTCTATGGTTCCATAGACTTATAAGAAACTGCTTTATAACCTGTACCTCTTCTTTCCTTTAGGAATACTTCATTAAAACAATATGCATAGATTTTCATTGAAAAAATAGAGTCTTTCAGTTCTCATATATCTGAATAGCCACATGACTCAGACATTGATTTTGTTCAAAGGAATAGATCTGAGGAAAAGAATCCTGTTACCATAATTCTTGATTTTAAGTATTCTGTCCTATAAATTCTGAGTCAAACTTTTTATGAAAAATTTTATTTAAAAGAAGTAATGACTTAAAGCAGGAAAATCTAGTTTGCTTACATCCACTCTCCTTTCTTGCTTTTGCACATCCTGCCCCCCATCAAGTAATTAGGTTTGACTCCATGCCTAGTGTTATTCATGTGGGTTTCAGTTATGCTAAAAGCTTGAATGCCTTGGGACCAAAAGCCAGGCTGACAAATCACCAGCCTGCAACATTTATTTTACTTAATTGGATGTAAATACACAAATAAACTAGGTAGGATATCTTTGAGTTTATACTTTAAAAATTGAATGTTGGAATATCTGATGATAATTGGCTTGGCTTTTCATTTCCAGCCCAAATACAGTCTCATTCAGAACTAAGAAAACTATATAGGTGAGATTCTTCAGTGACTAGAACGATCACAGTTTTTGAATAGAGTAATGACATTAAGTTTCTGTTAAGAAAACTGGCCAACAACCAAGCTTTTTTGGATTAGTCTTCAAGTCTCTTGCCAAATATTCTTAGACCAGGTATCTCTTAGGATTGGAGAGGAGGCAGGGAGAGTCTGTTGGTATAAAATATTTGCTTAAAAGAGTTCCCCAAATCACAGTAAGTAGTGAATTTAGGTAGGATTTGAAGATTGGATAATAGCTGACTTTGAGGGGTTTTTTCTTTCATTTATCTTCTTCACAAAGAATGTGAAGCCTTTTTAAAGGCTTCTTTGCTATTACACAATGGAGGCAGTGTACTATAGTGGAGAGATCATGGGCTTTAAAGCCAGATAGAACCTGGACTTGAATTGAATCACAGCTCTGCAACTAACCAGCTGCCTGGACTTTAGTCAAGCTTCTGAACCTTTTCTTGTCTATAAAACTTGGATATTAAAATACCTATTCCATAAGGCTGTTAATGATTAAACAAGATGACACATGTAAAAAGCTTAGGGTTGCACCTGACACACGGTAGAGGCCAATACCTGTTCCTGAAACCTTTCTTTTCCCAAATTTAGCAGAGTAGAGGCTTTTAATGAGTACAAGTGTGACTTGGATGAGAAAATTGCGACAATCTGTTTTGATTTTCTAAATTCAGAAGCTATTCTTTGAGCAATTACTAGGTTTTATGGAAAAATTTTAAAATGTTTAAGTCCCACTCCTCCAGTTACAACCTAGTAGGAAAGACACATGAATAGTACAATTACAGAATATGATAAGAGGTAGAAACAATGAGCTATTGGAATTTATAAGGTAGGAGGGAATTCTGAAATGGTGGCAAGACATTTAAAAAGTGTCCAGAGTGGGGCGCCTGGGTGGCGCAGTCGGTTAAGCGTCCGACTTCAGCCAGGTCACGATCTCGCGGTCCGTGAGTTCAAGCCCCGCGTCAGGCTCTGGGCTGATGGCTCAGAGCCTGGAGCCTGTTTCCGATTCTGTGTCTCCCTCTCTCTCTGCCCCTCCCCCGTTCATGCTCTGTCTCTCTCTGTCCCAAAAATAAATAAAAAACATTGAAAAAAAAAAAGTGTCCAGAGAAATTTGTGTAAAAAACTAGATACATGCTTAAAGTTCTTTTTAAGGAATAGAATACAAATTACAGTTAGTATTGGGCACATTGTCTTTAAATGTGGAAACATATTTGGACACCCAAGAAGTTTGACTTAAGTAATATATCCAAACATATGTATTTAACATAAACTGCTTGATCTTAATGTTGTTCTCAGATTTCAGTTTTTAGAGGAATGAATGTATCTTGGAAACTCTTGCTGTCAGTGTGACTGAACTATTTTGAGGACTGGCAGTTTTGTGAGTGACCCTCATTCAGGCTTTAAAACATAGTTTGTGCTTCTTACCAAAATGATGATTCTCACATCCATGTTTAAAGAAAATGGCTTTGCTTTTCCTTATAAAAGCTCAGTAGGAGCTATTGGAATTACCCACATTTCCTTTTAAAGGACTTGTTTTTATTCCAAAGCTGCTTTAATAAACATGGGTTTATACTATTATGCAAGTCTTTTACAGATCCTTCAAAATCAAGTCCCTTGCCTAGGATCCTCTGGCATGTTGGATTTTGCCCTATATTTTTATAGTCCCTCAACTTTTTTTAAGCATTTCTCTATAATCTGAGTTCTATTCTCAGAAGCATAGACTTGGACATTACATTTAGAGCTTGCCTTTGAGGTCATCCCTCAAATTTACATTAGTCTTTGATATGGTTAAAGAAAGTTATATATTTAACATTCATTCCTAATAAATTAATAAGCACTCACACTGGAGACTCAAGCATTTATATTGTGTTGAATATTTTGGAATGAGAAAACAGACTACATAGACTCAAGTAAATACTCTAGAGATGTATCACCTCCTAGTGAGTGCAATTCCTTGATTGTGTTACAGAGCTTGTTTAAATCAGAAGTGCTCTAAAGACAAAATGCAAAATGATTATCAAAGACTTATCATCAACTACATTTTTTTCTTTGCCTATTTTTCTTGTCAGCTCTTTTTTTAAACCATTTGCAGTGTTCACATCTAGGTTTCTAAATAGCTTATGATCTATGTGAAAAGAAAGTACTGATGTTTGGAAGTCTAGGCCAGCACCAGGACCCTTGGGCATACTGATTGTTCACTATAAGGACTGGCCACAGTTTCATAGATCTTAGAATCCAGGAGTTGGAAAAGCTTCAGAAAGTAGCTGAGTTGTAGACGTATTGTAATGGAATCTTGAAGTATGAAGAGCAAAGTCCCAGTAACAGCTCTATCATTTAGAGGTTGTATGCCCTTTTGGATGAGTTATTTCACTTTTTCAAGCCTCCATTTATTCATCTCTACAATGGGGATGTTAATCTCCTTCAAGGAGTTGTTGGGATTAAATGAGGTAACAGACATCAAAAATAATTTTAAATTATAAAATAACTACATAAATATAAGGAAATAGTAGTACTAGCTTCCTAGTGCAAGCTACGGTAAAAAAAAAAAAAAAAAGACAACTACCTTGATATTAGGGAAGGGAACACTTAACTCTAGGCTTCAATGGGACCTACACTAACCAACTCTGAGATTTTGAGCAAGGCAGTAGACATCAGTTTTCTTATCCATCAGATTAGATATCAGGGTAGGTGATTTCTAAGAGTTCTTCCAACTCTAAAGATCCTAAGTGTACCTCATTTACTTTCACTGTCCCCCTATTATTTACTTATGATGCAGGTAACAGGACAGAAAATATGTGTGCATAAAATAAAGTACCATCACTGAATTGCCCTTTTGAGTTAACTCACAATTAAGTCCCAAAGTGGGAGTGAAATGGTCTTGATTACCATCTTTCCTTCAAAGGACTAGCTAGGCCTTCCTGTTAACTGTTTCTGTTAAGCTAGATCTGCTACTCAGGTAACAAGCTCAGAAGTTTCAGCTGTTCCTGAGACAGCAAAGAAATAGTTTGTCTAGGAATCTCCTTGGCATTAAGCCAAATACCTTTCACAAAATACTTTATATAGAGGCAGGTTTAGGCATTAAGGAATGTCCTCATATATATCTTTACTCATGGATTATTCCTTTCCAAAATATATTTGCTACAGATATGTATAAATATGTTACAAGAACCTGTTAGACTTATTGACGAATAGTAGTTTATATTTTCATTTAATCAACATTTTATTTAGTGTCTGCTGTATGCCAGACATTATACTGAATTCTTAACTTACATTATCTCTGATTTCCACATATTCTTCATGTTAGCTGGGGGTTTCCCTGCTGGGGGTAGAGGTACATATTCACAATGACCTCTGGCTCTGAGTACCTACTGTTTGCTGAATTTTGACTAAGTTCATTTTACAGTAGAAAATAGGAAGATTGCTTATCATCTTGCCATGCTGCACATGCTGTGTCTCTGTTCCAAACAGCATTCACCCAAGTGTGAAACCTAGCCTTTTCTTCAATTTACTCATGTATTATATTCACTTGAGGCATTCATGTATGTAGTAGATTTTACTGAAGGGGAAGAAAGGATTTATTTGCAGGATCACAAGTAATTTTAAATTAACACCAAATATCTCCTACTACCTGGGATTTTTTTCCTTTTAGCTGTTCACCCCACAAAGAGGGACAGCCTTTCATTGATTCTTTCTTACCTTTCCCTTACCTTTTAGATTTCCCCCTATACCCTAACTTCACTTCTTGTATTTTTATTGAGGTCAAATTGGTATATAACTTTAACTTTTAGGTGTACAACATAATTGGACATCTGTATGTACTACAAAATGATCACCACCAAAGCCTAGTTATCATCCATCACCATTCAGTTGACCCCCTTTGCCCATCTTGCCCAACCCCTTTCCCTCTGGTAACCATCAATCTCTTCTCTGTATCTGAGTTTGTTTTTATATTATTTTGGTTTTTTTCTTAGATTCCACATATGAGTGAAATCATAGGGTATTTGTCTTTCTCTGCCTGACTTATTTCACTTAGCATAATATTCTCTCTCTAAAATTAATTTTAGATGTTTATTTTTGAGAGAGACAGAGAGACAGAGCACAAGCAGGGGAGGGACAGAGAGAGAGGGAGACACAGAATCTAAAGCAGGTTCTAGGCTCTGAGCTGTCAGCACAGAGCCTGAAGCTGGGCTCAAACTCTTGAACTGTGAGATCATGACCTGAGCCAAAGTCAGACGGTCAACTGACTGAGCCACCCAGGTGCCCCTAGCATAATATTCTCAGGGTCCATCCATGTTATTGTAAGTGGCAAAATTTCATTCTTTATGGCTGAATAGTCTTCCTGTGTGTGTGTGTGTGTCTGTGTGTGTGTGTGTGTGTACGTACCAACCACATACTCTATTCATTCATCTACTGATGGACATTTAGGTTGTTTCCATATCTTGGCTATTGTAAATAATGTGGCATTGAAGATAGGGATGTATGTATCTCTTTGAATTAGTGATTTGATTTTGTGTTCTTTGGATAAATGCCCAGAATTGGAGCAGCTAGATCTTACGGTAGATCTATTCTTAACTTTTTGAGGAACTTCTATACTGTGGCTACATCAGCTTATATTCCCACATCCTCTCTAACATTTATTTCTTGTCTTTTTGATAATAGCCATTGTAACAGGTGTGAGGTGATATTTCATTGTGGTTTTGGTTTGCATTTTTCTAATAATTAGTGATATTGAACATCTTTTCATGTGCCTGTTAGCCATCTGTATGTCTTCTTTGGAAAAAATGTCTATTCAGAACCTCTGTTCCCTTTTTAAATTAGGTTGTTCAGTTTTTTATTGTTCAGTTGTAGAGCTTTTTTCTCTATTTTGGCTATTAACCCCTTATTAAATATGTGATTTGCAAATATCTTCTCCCATTGAGTTGCCTTTTTGCTTTGATGATGCTTTCCTTTGCTGTGCAGAACTTTTTAGTTTGATGTGTCCCATTTGTTTATTTTTGCTTTTGTTTTCTTTAACTTTGGAGTCAGATCTACAAACATGTCACTAAGACTGATGTCAAGGAGCTTACTGCCTATGCTTTCTTCTAGGAATTTTATGGCTTCAGGTTTTACATTCAAGTCTTTATTTTAATTTCTGTGTATGGTGTAAGATAGTGGTTTAGTTTCTATTCTTTTCCATATGGCTGTCAAATTTTTCCAGCACCATTTATTGAAGAGAAGGTCCTTTCTCCATTATATATTTTTGGCTCCCTTGTCATAAATTGTCTGCATATGTATGGATTTATTTCTGAGCTCTCAATTTTGTTCTATTGATCTGTGTCTGTTTTTATGCCAATACCATACTGTTTTGATTACTATATAGCTTTGTAGTATAGTTTGAACTCAGAGGGCGTGATACCTCTAGGTTTGTTCTTCTTTCTCAAGATTGCCCTGGCTATTTGGGATCTTTTGTGGTTGCATACAGATTTTAGAATTATTTGTTCCAGTTCTGTGAAAAATGGATTGGAATTTTGATAGGGATTTCATTGAATCTATAGGTTGCTTTGAGTAGTGTGATCATTTTAGCAATATTAATTCTTCCAATCCAAGAGCATGAGATATCTTTCCTTTATTTTTGTTTTATTCAGCTTCTTTCATCTTGTAGTTTTCAGTGTACAGGTTTTTTTTTTACCTCCTTGATTAAATTTATTCCTAGGTATTTTATTGTTATTGATGCAATTGTAAATAGGATTGCTTTCTTAATTTCTCTTTATGATAGTTCATTATTAGTGTGTAGAAATGTAACAGATTTCTGTATATTGATTCTGTATTCTACAACTTTACTGAATTCATTTTTTCTCATAGTTTTTTGGGAGAAACTTCAGGGTTGTATATATACAGTATCATGTCATCTGCAGTTTTCCTACTTCCTTTCCTATTTGGATGCATTTTATTCCTTTTTCTTACCTTTTTGCTGTGGCTAGGGCATCCAATACTACATTGAATAAAAGTGGCGAGAGTGGGCATCCTTGTCTTGTTCCTGATCTTAGAGAAAAAGCTTTCAGTTTTTTCACCATTGAGCATGATGTTAGCTGTGAGTTTCTCATAGATAGCCTTTATTATGTTGAGATACATTCCTTCTATACCCACTTAGTTGAGAGTTTTTATCAGAAATGGATGTTGAATTTTGTCAATGCTTTTTCTGTATTTACTGAGATGGTCATGATTCTTATCCTTCATTCTATGAATGTGGTGTATCATGTTGATTGACTTACAGATGTTGATCCATTCTTGTATCCCTGAAGTAAGTCATATTTGATCGTGCTAAATGATCTTTTTAATGTATTGTTAAATGCACTTTGCTAATGTTTAGTTGAGGATATTTGCATCTGTGTTCATCAAAGATATTGGCCTGTAATTTTCTATGTGGTATCCTTGTCTGGTTTTGGTATCAGGGTAATGCTGGTCTCGTAAAATGAGTTTGGAAGTGTTCCTTTCTCTTCAATTTTTGAAAGAGTTTGAGAAGCATAAGTATTAAATATTCTTTGAATGTTTGGTCGAATTCATCAGTAAAATCATCTGGTCCTGTCCTTTTGTTTGTTGGGAGGTTTTTGATTACTGATTTAATCTCCTTACTAGAGAATTGGTCTGTTCAGGTTTTCTATTTTCTTCATAATCAGACTTGGAAGGTTGTGTGTTACTTGGAATTTATCCATTTCTTCTAGGTTTTCCCAACTTGCTGGCATATAATTGTAGTAGTTTCTTATGATCCTTTGTATTTCTGTGGTATCAGTTGTAAATTCTCTTTCATTTCTGATTTTATTTACTTGAGCCCTCTCTCTTTTTTTTCTTGGTTGTGTAGCTAAACATTTATCAGTTTTGTTTATCTTTTCAGAGAAACGTCTCTGAAAAGTTTTATTAGTTTTATTGATCTTTTCTACTATCTTTTTAGTCTCTGTTTCATTTATTTCCACTGTGATCTTTATTATTTCCTTCCTTCTACTGATTTTAGTCTTTGTTCCTTTTTTTCCCTAGTTTCTTTAAGGTTTAAAGTTATATTGTTTATTTAAGATTTTTCTTGTTTCTTGTAGTAGGCCTATATTACCGTGAATTTCCCTCTTAGAACTGCTTTTGTTGCATCACATAGGTTTTGGTATGTTGTATTTCTGTTTCCATTTGTCTCTAGGTATGTTTTTTCTTTGATTTTTTTTTTTTTTAGTGACTCATTGGTTGTTCAGTAGTATGTTTCATTTCTACATTTTTGTGTTTTTTCCATTTTTTTTAATGTTTATTTGTGAGAAAGAGACAGACAGACAGAGTGTGAGCAGGGGAGGGGCAGAGAGAGAGCGAGACACAGAATCCCAAGCAGGCTCCAGGCTCTGAGCTGTCAGCACAGAGCCCGATGTAGGGCTTGAACTCACGAACTGTGAGATCATGACCCAAGCCAAAGTCAGACGCTTAACCAGCTGAGCCACCCAGGCGCCCCTCCACTTTTCTTTAATTGATTTCTAGTTTTATAACCATTATGGTTGGAAAAGATGCTTGATATGACTTCAATCTTCTTGAATTTTAGACTTGTTTTGTGATACAACATGTAATTTATCTTGGAGGATGTTTCATGTGCACTTGACAAGAATGTATATTATGCTGCTTTTGGATGGAATGTTCTGTATATATCTATCAAGCCCATCTAGTCTGAAGTGTTGTTTAAGGCTGATGTTTCTATATTGATTTTCTCTCTGGATGATCTATACAGTGATGTATATGGAGTGTTAAAGTCCTCTGTATTGTATTGTATTGCTGTATTGTATTGCTGTCAATTTCTCCTTTTAGGTCTGTTAATACTTGCTTTATATATGCTAGTGCTTCTGTGATGGGTGCATATATGTATATATTTGTAAATGTTATATCTTCTAGCTGGATTGGCCCCTTTACATTAGGTAATGTCCTTCTTTGTCTTTTTTACAGTCTTTGTTTTAAAGTCTGTTTTGTCTGGTATGAGTATAGCTACACCATCTTTCTTTTCATTTCCATTTGCATGGAATATCTTTCTCTGTCCCTTCACCTTCAGTCTCTTTACTTTTGACGTGAGTCTCTTGTAGGTAGTGTAAAGTTGGGTCTTTTTTTTTATCCACTCACCCACTCTGTACCTTTTGATTTTAGACTCTAGTCCATTTTACATTTAAAGTAATTATTGATAGATATTGACTTATTGACATTTTGTTACTTGTTTTCTGGCTTTTTTGTAGTTTCTTCTCTTTCTTCTTTTTCTCTTCCCTTGTGGTTTAAGGGCTTCTTTAGTGTTATATTTAAATTTCTTTCTTTCTTTTTTAAAAAAATATTTGTTTGTTTGTTTGTTTAGAGAAGGGAAGAGAGCACACAAGTGTGGGAGGGGCAGAGAGATCCCAAGCAAGCTTCGTGCTGTCAGCACAGAGCTGGACACAGAGCTTGATCTCACAAACCATGAGATCATGACCTGAGCCTAAATCAGGAGTTGGACACTCAACCAACTGAGCCACCCAGGTGCCCCTAGGTTTCTTTCTTATTTAGTGTATTTACTAAAGTTTTTGCCTTGTGGTTACCATGATGTTTGTATGTAACATAATATATATATAATGGTAGGTTTTAAGTTGATAGGAACTTAAATTTGAACACATTTCAAAACTTCACATTTTTAGTCCCCCCCATTTTATGTCTTTGTCACATTCTACATCTTTTTGTTTTATTCAACCCTTAAATAATTACTATAGTCTTAAATTTACTATTGTCTATTAATCTTATACTTGTTTTATAAGTGATTAATCCACTCTCTTTACCATGTACTTACCTTTTCCAGAGAGATTATTACTTTCGTAAATTTTCTATTGATTAGTGCCATTTCTTTTCAGCTTAAAGAAATCCCTTTAGGGGCGCCTGGGTGGCGCAGTCGGTTAAGCGTCCGACTTCAGCCAGGTCACGATCTCGCGGTCCGTGAGTTCGAGCCCCACGTCAGGCTCTGGGCTGATGGCTCGGAGCCTGGAGCCTGTTTCCGATTCTGTGTCTCCCTCTCTCTCTGCCCCTCCCCCGTTCATGCTCTGTCTCTCTCTGTCCCAAAAATAAATTAAAAAAAAAAAGTTGAAAAAAAAATTTAAAATAAAAAAGAAATCCCTTTAACATTTCTTGTAAGGCTGATTTAATGGTTGACAAACTTGTTCTGTTTTTACTTATCTAAGAAACTCTTAATCTCCCCTTCAATTCTGAATGATAACCTTGCTGGGTAGAGAATTCTTGCTTGGAATTTTTTTTTGCTTCCAGCACTTAAATATGTCATACCACTCCCTTCCAGCCTGCAAAGTTTCTGGTGAAAAATCTGCTCATAGACTTATGGGGCTTCCCCTGTATGTAGCAAGTTGGTTATTCTCTTACCTCTTTTAAGATTCTCTCTTTAATTTTTACCATGTTAATTATAGTGGTTTTGTTTTTGTTTTTGTTTTTGGTGTGTATCTCTTTGTGTTTGTCTTATTTGGAACCCTCTGGGGTTCCTGGACCTTGTTCTTTCATTTGGAACATATTCCTCTCATTTTGCCTGATGTTCTGTATTCATTTCTCTGTATTATGCAAATCAGCTACCTTTCCCAGACTTGATGGAGTGATCTTGTGTAGGAGATGTCCCATAGAGCTCAGCAGTGCTATCCCCCTGGCCGCCTCCACCAGGCTTGAGGGATGATGCCTGTGTGAGCTGGGCATTACTGCTTGCTTTGGTGGGGCCACAGCTCTGGCATGGGGGTGGGCAGGGCCCTCAGTGGGGTGTACCATCTAGGACCAACAGGCTAGAGTAAGAGTTCTAAAATGTCACTGCCAGTACCAGCATTAGCAAGTTAGAGTGAGTTATCAAAAATGGCACTTGCCAGTGTCTCCATCCTCAGATAGAGTCCCAACAAGTTTCTGGCTCTCTGGCACACACTTAAAGCTGGTATTTTTACAATGGGTCGAGTGGTAAGTGAGTCTGTGCATTGAGCCCTTTGAGAGTGGGTTCTCTGTTCTCTATTTTAATGGTTTTCCTGAAACTAATCCCTGTTGGTTTTCAAAGCCAGGCACTTTGGGGGCTTGTCTTGCCTATGCAAGATCTAGGGGCTGGGGTGCCTGATGTGAAGCATAGACCCCTTGCTTCTTAGGGAAAAGTTCCATATTTTTGAGATTCCTCTCAATTGTGGATCACTGTATCTGGAGTGGGTTTTGTTTTGTTGTGTTTTGTTTTGTCTGTTTTTGATGAGACTATGTCTCTGTCTGTCTCACCCATTTTGATGCTACTCTTTTATCCTTTGTTGTGGGGGCTCTGTTTATTTAGTTTTCAGCTCTTTTTCGAAGGAAATTATTCCATATGTGATACAACTAATTTGTTGTGTCTATGGGAGGAGGTGAATTCAGGATCTTCCTATCCTACCATCTTGAATCCCCAATTTCATTTCTGATCCAAGTATGCATATTTTAGTCCTTAGTCCCTAAATGAGCCTGGGGCTTGCTTTCTCATATCTAGACTCAGGTACTATATGTTCAGTGAAACAAGAAAGGCTTACTACTACTTTATCAGACTCCACCCTTCTTAAAAGGCAGTAGTGGTTATAAACAGCAATTTTCCCCCTAATATGAAGTAACACTGTATGGATTGGTATTATCTGCATGGTATAGGTGATTAAACAAGTTTAAAGATTTAATCAATCACCTGTCCAGGACTATTCATTTAGTAAGTGACAAAGTCATATTTTGAATCTAGGTCCATTTGAATACAAATCCTGTACACTTTTTACAAACAAGACACAATTCAAAAAAGAAATGGGAAAAGATGCATTTTAAGATACTCTAAGGTTGAAAATAGGAAGTGCTTTGAAAATTCATACATCTAAATCCATTTGCAATAGTAGCTTTGTCATTGGGTTATTGCAATAGTAGCTTTGTCATTATAATCCAAAGGTACTATTTAAGAACGTAGGGAAACATAAGTGAAAAGTTTCAGTAATTTGAAAATTCTGCCTGATAGATAAGTGGGACATTTATTATGGATAATTAAATTATCATTAAAAATGTTATTTATAATTGTACCTGAAAAATATTTATTAATCCTCTCTCCCTTTTTCACCATATTTTTTAAAAATATTTTTTCTAACATGCTTTTTATATTGCAGAGACAACTAAAGGCAGATGCTAAAAAAGCTATTGGAAGGCTTCAACTGCGTACACTGAAACAAGGAGACAAGGTACATTTATGACTTTTAAATCCTGTTTGTTTTAAAGCAATGCTACCAAGTTATTGTTAAAACAAAATGTTCTTCCGAAGTATGCTTTTCATTGGAATTTATAAATCTTATTGACTTTTTTTATTTATTTGATCCTGGAAGTAGGCTGAATAATGACCAGTGGCTTCCATAGATATCTAGGTTTTAATCCTTGGAACCTGTAAATATTACCTAATATGGCAGAAAGGACTTTGCAGATAAAATTAAGTTAAGGATCTTGAGATGAGGAGATTATCCTGGATTATCCAGGTAGCTCCTAAACATAATCACAGTGTTGTTATAAGAGGAAGAAAAAGGGAGATTGGACTGCAGTACAGTAGAATATGTGACCAAGGAAGCAAGAAGGTTATAGTGATGCCAGAAAGGGGTCATGAGCCAAGGAATATAGCCAGCTTCTAGAAGCTAGAAAAGGTGAGGAAATGGATTATCCCCATGAAGCCTCCAGAAGGTACATGGCACTGCCAAAACATTGACTTTTAGGCTTCTGATTTCCAAAACAATAAAAAAAATAAATTTGTGTTATTTTAAGACACTAAGTTATGATAATTTTTTTATAGCAAAAACAGGGAACTAATACAATTCCTCAGTGCAACTTTACTTGAACAGTTTTAGATTTAGGACAGTTAAAACTGCCATTGGTGTGTAAAACATATATCAAAAATACCTATAAAAATAGCTAATAGAGCTTATTGAAATAATAATTACCATTTATAATAGCACTCAGACCATTAAGTACTTAGGTATAAATCTTGCAAAATACATACACGATCTACATGCTGAAAACTGCAAAACACCAATGAAAGAAATCAAAGGACCAAAAGAATGGAGAGATATGCCATATTCATGGATCAGAAGACTCACTGTTGTTAAGATGTCAAATCCCCCCAAACTAATCTATAGATTCAGTGCACTTCCATTCAGAATCCTAGTGGGATCATTTGTATTTATTGACAAGTTGGTGCTAAATTTATATGGAAAAGCAAAAGAACTAGAATAACCAAAACAGTCGTTATAATGAAGAACAAATTTGGATGACTCACATTTCCCTAATTTTCAGAATTATTTTGAAGATACAATAGACAATATAGTGTGGTATTGGAGAGAGGCTAGACCTTTAGATCAAGGGAATAGAAGAGAGTCTAGGAGCAGACCCACGTGTATATGGTCAGTTGATTTTCAACAAAGGTACAAAGGCACTTCAATGAAGCAAGGGTAGTCAATTGTTGGCTCTCCATATGCAATGATTAGGTATCTTTATGCAAAAACCATGAACCTCAATTCATACTTCATACTGTCTGTAAAATTTAAGTCAAAATGGATCACAGACCTAAATATAAAACCTAGAACCATGAAATTCTTAGAAGAAAACTTTGGAGAAAAATATCTTCAAGACTTGGGCTAGGCACAGATTACTTAGATAAGACAGCAAAAACAAATCCATTAAAGAAAAGAAAGAAATCTAACTTTGTCAAAATAAAGAACCTTTGTTCTTTGACATTGTTACGAGAATGAACATACAAGTCACAGACTGGGACAAAATATTTGCAAATTACATGGCTGATAAGGGACTATATCTAGAATATATAAAGAACTCTCAAGTGTCAGTAGTAAGAAAACAAACAGCATACTGAAAAATGGTGAAACAGACATTTACCAGAGAAAATATATGGATGGCAAAAAAGCACATGAAAAGATGCTCAAGGGGCGCCTGGGTGGCGCAGTCGGTTAGGCGTCCGACTTCAGCCAGGTCACGATCTCGCGGTCCGTGAGTTCGAGCCCCGCGTCAGGCTCTGGGCTGATGGCTCGGAGCCTGGAGCCTGTTTCCGATTCTGTGTCTCCCTCTCTCTCTGCCCCTCCCCCGTTCATGCTCTGTCTCTCTCTGTCCCAAAAATAAATAAAAAATGTTGAAAAAAAAAATTTTTTAAAATAAAAAAAGAAAAGATGCTCAATATCATTAGTCATTAGGCAAATGTGAGTTAAAATCATAATGAGGTACTACAACACATTCATTAAAATGGCAAAACTAGTACACCTGACAATAACCAAGCACTGGCCAGTTGTGGAACAACTGAACTCTTACGGATTTGCTGGTAAGAATACAATGTACAGCTAGTCTGGAAGACAATTTGGCAGTTCTTTATGAAGTAAAAAATAACCCTTTCTGAAGAACCCAGCAATCTCACTGCTAGATAGTTAACCTAGAGGAAAAAAAAAATGTTCAAATAAAAACTTACACATAATTGTTCATGGCTGCTTTACTTATATTTACCAAAAACTGGAAAGAACCCAAATGTCCTTCAAATAGTAAATGGATAACTAAACTGTGGCACATCCATATCGTGGAATACTATTTAGCCGTAAAAAGGGTGTGTGTGTGTGTGTGTGTGTGTGTGTGTGTGTGTGTGTGTGTGGTGGGGGAGGACCCTATTGATATAATAACATGCATGAGTCTTAAATGTATTGTGTTAAGTGGAAGAAGCCAAATTAAAAGGCAGTATAATACACGATTCCATTTATATGGCACTCGAGAAAAGCAAAAAGTATAGGAACTGAAAAATCCATGTGGTTGCCAGATGGTGGGGGTAAGTGAAAGTAGGAGTTAATTACAAAGAGGTATAGAGGAATTTGTTGGGGTAATTGAAGTATCCTATATCTTGATTGTGGTGAAGATTAAGTGACGGCATATTTGTCCACACTTGCAAAACTCTATACTAAAAACTGTGAATTTTGCTGCATGTGAATTATACCTTAATTTTTCTGAAATTGGGAGCATAGCTTTAGAACTTGTACAAATGGCATTTGAATTCTAACACCAATTAACAGCATGCATTTGTTCAAATCACTGCTACCTGTTCCTCTTTGTACTGTTCCTCTTTTGGTTGACTCTATTTTCTTACCTTTTTTAAGTCTAAATTATTTTCAGATTTCAATTGTATAAGAGTGTTATCAATGATAGTCACAATGTTTTACATTAGATCCTCAGACCTTATTCGTATTATATCTGAAAGTTTATACACGTTTTACCATCTACTTCCTATTTCCCCCATCCTCCAGCTCCTGGCAACCACTTTTCTACTGTTTCTATAAGTTTGACCTTTTTTAGATTCCAATTAAGTCTAAATAATTTTAAATCACTTTTTGAAAGAATCTATGCAATTTAAATACATATATATTGTGATCTTGCTCTGTAGTTTAATGTATTTTTTCTTATCCATCAGAGTAACAATAACTATTTGCTCATAGGAAATTGGCCCTGATGGAGATAGTTGTGCTGTGTGTATTGAACTATATAAACCAAATGATTTGGTGCGCATCTTAACCTGCAAGTAAGTTTGATTTTCTTTTATATCCTCAGTAAAAATATCTGGTTTATTGAAATGATTATAATGGGGGAAACTATTTTGAATGTTTCCAAATTGAGGCATTTGGTTTATTTTCATTTTTTATTCATTTTCATTTTTTTAAATTTTATTTTTTATTTTTTAAAATTTACATCCAAATTAGTTAGCATGTAGTGAAACAATGATTTCAGGAGTAGATTCCTTAATGCCCCTTACCCATTTAGCCCATCCCCCTTCCCACAACCCCTCCAGTAACCCTCAGTTTGTTCTCCTTATTTATGAGTCTCTTCTGTTTTGTCCCCTTCCCTGTTTTTATATTATTTTTGTTTCCCTTCCCTTATGTTCATCTGTTTTGTCTCTTAAAGTCCTCATATGAGTGAAGTCATATGATTTTTGTCTTTCTCTGACTGACTTATCTCTGGAAAACAGTATGGAGGGTCCTCAGAAAACTAAAAATAGAACTACACTACGACCCAGCAATTGCACTACTAGGCATTTATCCACAGGATACAGGTGTGCTGTTCCAAAGGGACACATGCACCCCCATGTTTATAGCAGCACTATCAACAATAGCCAAAGTATGGAAAGAGCATTTATTTTCATTTAAATATAGGTGAATGCTTTATATTTTAATATCATTGAAATAGGTATAAGGCTAATTATATAAAGTTTCAACAATCTGGTATAATTTAGAAACCAGTTCCATATAAAACTAAGAACCTAGCCAGCCCCATAACCATAGTGTGTGTGTGTGTGTGTGTGTGTGTGTGTGTGTGTCTGTGTGTGTGTGTGTATTTTACTGGATTATTTAATTTAAAATCATTTTAATAGTCCTGTTGAGGGAAAAAAATTCATCTCAATGGGCACCTGTTTGGAAGTCTTCATTGTTTAGTTTTTCATTATCCCTCTCCTGGAAGCTGTTCTTAACACTCTTTCTTTTAGCTATTAAATGGTGATGTTCTTAGAACTTAACACATGGCCTAAAGTATCAGCATTATCTTGTGCTCTGTACTATACTATACTTTATTATTGAGAATGACTGTGCCATTTTTATAGTTAAGGAATGACAAGACAATAGTGATCTGAAATACTGAATAAGTCTTAGGTCAGGTAATGTCTTAGCCAGTTTTGAAGTAGTAAGTATTGAAAATAGTGGGGTTTTTTTGAAACTAAGGTAATGAGGCTTTTATATTTAAAACTTCTATATTATGAAATTTCCAAGTTTTGTTTCTGTGGCTCCTTTATAGTTTTTAATGCTGTAATAGTGTGTTTAAAAGAAAAAAGTCATCTGTTAGAAAAACTAAATAAAAATATAGGGTAACCTGTTAGTATATTAGGCCAAGTGTTGTTGCTATTTCACAACTGATAACCAAATTATGTGTCTTTTTTCTTTCACTAGCCATATTTTCCATAAGACATGTGTTGACCCTTGGCTGTTAGAACACAGAACTTGCCCCATGTGCAAATGTGACATACTCAAAGCTTTGGGAATTGAGGTAAATATTGCTGAACTATTTAAGTATTTAACTATTTAGGTGAAGGAACTTAAGTTATTTATGTACCTGGGCCTTCAGGAAAACAACATGCCTAATTTTTAGCTATGTACCTTGCTAGACTTGTGATTTACACCAAAAGTTGGACCTATTTACATCATATTGACAGTGAGGTGCCATTTTGGACCACCTCCATTTTTCTTCTTCTTCCCTCTTATTATTTGGTCAGAATTTTAAGTGATGGCTTGTGATACCTGTTGCATTTTTTTCTCTTATTATTGCACAGCCACCAAACTTGTAGTTAAATGAGCATCTATGTTTCTTGACTTTAGGAGATACATAGATGATACCGATTCTGAGTTCCCCTGGGGGACAGCATGAGATGCTGTTGTTGTTATTTATGAATAATTTTAGATTTACAGAAAAGTTGCAAAGACAATGCAGAGGGTTCCCAGATACCTCTCACCAGTTTTTACTATTGTTAACATTTTGCATTACTGTGGTACATATGTCAAAAGTGAGAAACTGACATTGAGTCATTACTATTAACTAAACATCAGATTTTGAGTTTTGCCAGCAAACTGCCTTTTGAAACTGCTGGAGGTGAACTTGACTCAGAGTAGTTTTCTGGGTTTTTTTGTTTGGAGTACCTACCTTGTACCAGCCATTATATAATGAAGTGTTGGGATCACCCAAATGAACATCAGATGTGAAGGCAATCTGCCTATAACTTCTTTCACCCCATTTTGAACCCAGTTACTCCAACTGCTCTGGCTGGGGCCAGCAAGAGATTTTTGTGATCATCAAAAGGGATTATAGGCTTAAAAGGTTAAGAAGCATTGCTCTAATAAGTCACTTATGAAGAAACTTTGTAATGATATGTCAGGGAAAAGCATGTACTCTGAGCATCTTTTAATTAGTTCAAATGCTTTCCAAAGGCGGATGTTGAAGATGGATCGGTGTCTTTACAAGTCCCTGTATCCAATGAAATATCAAATAGTGCCTCTCCTCATGAAGAGGATAATCGCAGTGAGACTGCATCGTCTGGATATGCTTCTGTTCAGGGAGCAGATGAGCCACCTTTGGAAGAACATGTGCAGTCAGCAAGTAAGCACCATGCTGAGGGGCAAGGAGGGCCCCACAAATGATCCATTGAGGATCATATTCCTGGCAGAGTGCTCCTGCTTTTCAGTGTTTGTTCCTTTCATTCATTAAATACATTCCAGGTTTTTTCTAGTAACAGTGATGCAGAACAGGACACACCCCTACTTTAACTCAATATGCACATATTCAAATGTCTCTGAAACAGATGAAATGCATCAGGATTATTCACAGAATAAAAATATTTTTTTATTGGATAGCTTCTCTCTGATGGATTTAAGTATTGGCTATTAACTTACAGAGGCTGATGAGAAACTTCAAACTTTAGAAGCCATTGTTTATTGTGGAGCAATCAGAAACTAAGGTAGAGGGGTCCTGGGATGATAAAATAGAATTCAGTTTACAAAAGCTTGATTTTGCAGGAACCCATCTTTTGCACAGATTAGAAACTGTGTATAAGAATATGTGCTGCCACCTGTTGATTATTTACCATGAAATGAACAAACCATAGAAACTAAAATTGAATATATATTTTCAAAATTCATGTGAATCAATATTGTAACTTGGTAATGTCCTTCCAGTGGAGAAACTTTAGGGAATTTTGTTACTTTTTCCCCTTAGAAAGAGAAGACCCTCATACAAATTATTTTTTCTTTCTTTAACTGCTACCTTTTTCATGGTTTTTGTTGGTTTGATGGTTCTCAGTCCTCATTTTGAAATAACCTAATCCTGGCATTAAAAGTAGAAGAAAAAGAAATGTTAAGATGATTAATGAAAGTTTCAGCTTCCTATGACTTAAACCTTTATCCTCTGTAGGCTTATCAGTGCCATAGACATCATTCCTGAAGATGTCAAGAGCAGTACTATCACGCAAAATGTACACTTTGTATTTCTTGTAATCTAATCTTAAAATATTTCTTGGAGTACAGAGTAGTCATAAGAACCTTAATAGTGGATTATTCTACCTATAATAGAGAATCATTGTCTATTTGCCCCAGGTGATTTTTTGTTTCCACAACTGTGTGATAATAGAATTCAGTGATGATAAGGGAGAGTGTACAGGATAATTCAGTTTATTGTTAGGCTTGTTAAAAAGGTCCAGTCAACTTCTCTGTGTGCTCTGTTCTTCTTGTGAGGCAAGGTGGTAAGCAGAATGGTTTTTGCAGAGAATTTGACAAGCAAATGAAATGATGATCAACATTCCTCCCCCTGTATTCTTTATCTGGATAAATGGTAGTAACACCCAATCAGGTGCCTCAAACCAGAAACTAGGGAGATCCTAGATCCTTCCCTCTCCTCTTTCTTATTGATTCAATATCCCTTTTCTGTAATCCATCTCCTAATTTCCAACCTTAATTCCACAGTCATAGTTTGAGCCACTGTTTTCTCTCTGCCCATTCCTTTCACTCTTCTTCCTCCCAAGAAATTGGGGAACTCAGTCTAACTCCTGGTCCTCCTTTAAAACTTACCCCCCTTTGAAAAGCCTCCTTTGGCTCACCTGTGTGGCCCTACTGTCTGCTTTCACAGAATTTCTGGCATTGCATTTATTGTACTGAATTGTATTAAAACTTTTAAAACATTTGGATAGGGACAGTGTCTTATTAGTCACTGTCATATACCCAGCACCTAGAACAGCCTGGCACACAGTAGATACTCAAATGTTGAATGAATGACCAGATAGAATAGATTTAATTTTATCTATGATTATGTGTTACTAGTGTGGGTATCTTGCCTATCAGCCACTGATTAATGTGGTGATAGTGGTTTAAATAAGTTTGCAAACATATGGTTGATTAGTTCATGTCCATTTGTTCCATCGTGGCACTAAGTTCTATTAGAGCACTGTTTTTTTTTTAATTTTTTTTAACGTTTATTTATTTTCAAGACAGAGAGAGACAGAGCGTGAACAGGGGAGGGGCAGAGAGAGAGGGAGACACAGAATCTGAAACAGGCTCCAGGCTCTGAGCTGTCGGCACAGAGCCTGACGCGGGCTCGAACTCACAGACCGTGAGATCATGACCTGAGCCGAAGTCGGACGCTTAACTGACTGAGCCACCCAGGCGCCCCTAGAGCACTGGTTTTAAAACTAAAGTATGCATCAAGTCACCTAGAGGGCTTATTAAAACATGGACCACCACCAGTTTCTGACTCAGTGGGTTTGGAATAGGGCCTGAGAATTTTAGTTTCTGGTGATACTGAGGCTGCTGGTCCAAGGACCACACTTTGAGAACCACTAAATAAAGCCCTAGTTTTTAACCCTAACTGCACATTAAAATCATTCAGAGGTCACCTGGATGGCTCAGTTGGTTAAGCGTCCTGTTCTTTTTTTTTTTTTTTAATTTTTTTTTCAACATTTTTTATTTATTTTTGGGACAGAGAGAGACAGAGCATGAATGGGGGAGGGGCAGAGAGAGAGGGAGACACAGAATCGGAAACAGGCTCCAGGCTCCGAGCCATCAGCCCAGAGCTCGACGCGGGGCTCGAACTCACGGACCGCGAGATCGTGACCTGGCTGAAGTCGGACGCTTAACTGACTGCGCCACCCGGGCGCCCCAAAGCGTCCTGTTCTTGATTATGCCTCAGGTCATGATCTCACAATCCGTGGGTTTGAGACCCACGTCGGGCTCTGTACTGTACAGACTGCTTGGGATTCTCTCTCTCCCTCTCTGTCTGCCCTTCCCCCACGTTTGTGCACTGTTTCTCTCTCTCTCACTCTCTCCTCTCTCTCTCAAAATAAATTAACTTAAATCAGTAGATTTTTTAAAAAACTCACTCAGAGAAACTTTAAATATCACTGATGCCTGGACATTACACCAGAATGGTTAAATCAGAATCCATGAAGGGTGGGGCCCAAGCACAGGTTTTGTTTTTCAATTTTTAATTTAAATTTTGGTACAGTGTCAGGCTAAGTGTTTCAGAAATAGTACAAATAATACCCATATACCCTTTGCCCAACTTCTCCAAATGTTAATACCTTCTATAACCATATGTAATTATTAACACCAGAAAATTAACTGATAAAATGTTATTAACTAAATGACAGACCTTACTCAAATTTCACCCATTGACCCACTAATGTCCTTTTTCTGTCTCAGGATCCCACATTGCATTTCCCCTTTACTCTTTTTCCCCCAGACTTATTGATATATATTTGACACATAACATTGTGTAAGTTTAAGGTATACAGCATGATTTGACACACCTATATATTGCAAAACGATTACCACAGTAAGGTTGGTTAGCAAATCCACCTCACATAATTACAAATTTGTGTGTGTGTTGGTGACAATATTTAAGATCTACTCTCTTAGCAACTTTCAGGTATATCCAATAATTCCACTACTGGGTATTTACCCAAAGACAACAAAAACAGTAATTCAAAAAGATATGTGCACCCTTACATTTATTGCAGCATTATTTACAATAGCCAGGATATAGAAGCAACCTAAGTGTCCACTAATAGACAAATGGATAAAGAAGATATGGTATATATAATAAAATAGAATATTACACAGCTATAAAAAAGGATGAGATGATGCCATTTGTGACAAGGATGGACCAAAAGGATATTATGCTAAATGAAGTAAGTCAGACCAAGAAAGGCAAATACCATATTATTTCACTCATGTGGAATCTACAAAAACAAATGAATAAGCAAACAAAAAGCAGAATCAGACCTGTAAATACAGAAAACAGAGTGATGGTTGCCATAGGGAAGAAGCCAGGGGGATGGGCAAAATGGATGAAAGAGAGTGTGAGATCCAGGCTTCCAGTTATGGAATGAATATGTCATGGGAATAAAGGGCACAGTATAAGGACATAGTCAATGATGTTGTAATAACATTGTATGGTGACAGATGGTAGCTACATGTAAGGTTAAAATAGCATGATATATAAACTTTTAGAAGTATGTAATACAGTATTGCTAACTGTAGATATGATGCCATATATTAGATCTCCAGAACTTATTCATCTTATAGCTGAGCGTTTGTGCCCTTTGGTCAACACTTCCCCATCTCCTCTGCTCCTAGCCCCTGGCAACCACCATTCTACTCTCTGTTTCTGAGTTTTTAAGACTCCACAGATAAATGACATTACACAGTATTTGTTTTTCTGTGTCTTACTTCATTTAGCATAAATGCCTTCAAGGTCCATCCTTCTTTCTCTTGGCTGAATAATATTCCTGTGTGTGTGTGTGTGTGTGTGTGTGTGTGTGTGTGTGTGTGTATCACATTTTCTTTATCCATTCATCTGTCAACTGATACTTAGGATATTTCCATATCTTGGTTATTTTGAATAATGCTGCAGTGAACATGGGGGTACAGGTATCTCTTTAAGATTGTGATTTCATTTCCTTTGGATATATACCCCAAACTGGAATTGCTGGATCATATGGTACTTATACTTTTAATTTTTTGAGGAACCTCCATGCTGTTTTCATAGTGGCTGTGCCAGTTTACATTCCCACCAACAGTGCACTGGGATCCCTTTCTCCACATCCTTACCAGCACTTATCTCTTATCTTTTTGATAGTAACTATTCTAACAAGTATGAGGTGATTAGTGTTTTTGATTTGCATTTCCCTGATGATTACTGATAATGATCATCTTTTCATGTACCTGTTGGCCATTTGTACATATTCTTTGAGAATAGATCTATTCAGGGGCTCCAGTGTGGCTCAGTTGGTTAAACATTCAACTTTGGCTTAGGTCATGATGTCATGGTTCATGAGATCGAGCCCCACATTGGGCTCTGTACTAACAGCACAGAGCCCACTTCGGGTCCTCTGCCCCTTGCTCGCTGGTGTTCTCTCTCTCTCTCTTTCTCAAATAAACCTTAAAAGAAAGAAAATATATCTATTCAGTTTCTATTTTCAGTGCCTATTTTAATTGGATTATTTGGGGGTTGTTTGTTGCTACATTGTATGAGTTTCTTATATATTTTAGATATTAATCATTGATATGTAAATATATGCAAATATATGCAAATGTATAAATACGATATTATATATCGTTTCCCATTCTGTAAGTTGCCTCTGCACTCTATTGTTTCTTTTGCTGTGCAGGAGCTTTTTAGTTTGAGGTAGTTCCCCTTGTTAATTTGTGCTTTGGTGTCCTATACAAAAAATCATTGCCAGGACCAGTGTCAAAGAGCTTTTCCCATATGTTTTCTTCTAGGGGTTTTATGGTTTCAGATCTTATGTTTAAGTCCTTAATCCATTTAGAGTTCATTTTTGTGAGTGGTGTAAGATAGGGGTCCATTTTCATTCTACCATATGTGAATATCCAGTTTACCCAACACCACTTACTGGCTTTTCCCCATTGAGTGTTTTTGGCTCCCTTGTCAAATATTAGGTGACTACATGTGCATGGGTTTATTTCTGGGCCCTCAATTCTGTTCCATTGGTCTATGTGTCTGTTTTTATGCCAGTATACTATTTTGGTTACTATACCTTTGTAGTATAGTTTGAAATCAGGAAGTGTGATGCCTCCAACTTTGTTCTTCTTTCTCAGGATTGCTTTGGCTATCCAGGGTCTTTGCAGTTCCATATACATTTTAGGATTGTTATTTCTGTGAAAAATGCCATTGGAATTTTGATAGGAATTGCATTGAATTTATAGATGGATTTGGGTATATGGACATTTTAACAATATTCTTCTAATTCATGAACCTAGGATATCTTTCCATTTGTTTGTATTTTCTTCAATATCTTTCATCAAAGTTTTCAGTATAGATTTTTTACCTCCTTGGTAAACCTATTCCTAAGTATTTTATTGTTTTTGATGCTATTATAAATGGAATTGTTTTATTTCTCTTTCAAATATTTCATTGTTAGTGTATAGAAATGTGACCGGTTATTGTATGTTGATTTTGTATCCTGCAGCTTTACTGAATTCATTTATTAGTTCTACTAATCTTTTGGTGGAGTCTTAATCATTTTCTCTATATAAGGTCATGTCATGTGGATATAATTTTACTTCTTCCTTTCTGATTTTGAGGCCCTTTCTTTTCTTGACTAATTGCTCTGGCTACAATTTCCAGTACTATGTTGAATAGAAGTGGTAGAAGTAGGTACCCTTGTCTTGTTTCTGATTTTAGAGAAAAGGGTTTTGTTTTTAGCTTTTCACTGTTGAGGATGTTAGGTGTGAGTTTGTCACAAATGGCCTTTATTATGTTTGGATATGTTCCTTTTCTACCCAATTTGTTGAGTGGTCCACATTGCGTTTAATGGTCGTATCTTCATCTCCAATCTGTGGTTGTTCCTTAGTCTCAGTCATATATGATGTTAACACTTTGAAAATTACTGGTCAGTTATTTTGTAGAATGTCTCTCACTTTGAACCTGTCTGCTATTTCTCAATGATTAAATTCATTGTTCACTGTCTGTTTCTGGCAAGAATACCAGAGAAATAATATTGTGCTCTTCTCTGCCTCATATAATGAGGCACATGATGTTCATATCTTATTTCTGATGGTTTTTAATGTTGCTTACTTGGTTAAGATAGTGAGTGTCTGCCAAGCTTCTTTTAAAGTTACTATTTTTCCCTTTGTAATTATTATCTTACAGGGAGACACTTAGAGACTATGCAAATGTTCTGTTTCTCATCATGCTTTTTACCCACTAATTTTAGCAATTGATGCTTCTTCCTTGCAATAATTATTACTGAAATGTGTGCCAAATGGTAATTTTCTATTTCCATCCTTCTTTCTACATTAATTAAGCTTCTATTTTAAGGAACAGTTATCCTTTATCTATTTATTTATTCAATTCATTTATAATAGTATGGACTCATAGATATTTCTTTTATTCTGTAAAATTATTCTCATGAATTATTAATTGCTTAGATTCTCCTAGATTTGGTCATCGGGAACTCTCTCAAGGTGGTTCCTGTGTTCTTTCAACATGCCTCATTTTTTTTTTTTTTTGAGCACTTCCTTACTTTTCTGGTACCACAGGATGTTCTAGGCCAGGGATTGGCAAACTTTTTCTGTAAAGAGTCAGATAGTAAATATTTTAGGCTTTGAAAGCCATGAGTCTCTGCTGTATTTGGCACAGTGAAGAGGGGGGTGTTTGACTTACAACCTTTTAAGAATGTGAAAACCACTCTTAGCTATTGGTTTGACTTGCAGGCTATAGTTTGCTGATCCCTAAGCTACAAGGGGTTAATCTTGTGCTCTCCTTGCCCTAGCCCTAGAATCAGCCACTTCTTTGGGGGGGTGGGTGGCTTTTTTTGGAAAATAGTACTTCAGAACCAAGATCTGGGCACTAGGTATGCTCATTGCTGTGGGGGTATCGTCTACATATCTATCTATCTGAAAAACAGTGAACTTAATACTGATACACCTGATTCTAGTCAAATACCACAGAGTTTACTCTAGCCTTCCCCTTTCCTTGTTTGTAACTCAACATTTCACTAACTAGTGTAGTCCTTTTTATTTTTAGCCTTACAGGATATAGTCAAAATACTGCTTTCCAAAGTTACTTAGGTTAGTTCTTTTCTTCCCCACTGTTTTCAGGATGTTTATATATTTCCTCTTTATATAATTATGCTCATCTGTTACTGTTTGTACTCCATTTGAAGAACTCTCTCTACCTTCCTGTTTGTTTTAAGTCTATGTATATGAAAAGGTATAGGTAATTTTTTTAAGCACCCAGGTGATTGAAATGTGAAGCTGTGTTTAAGGATGGAAAAGCAGAAGACAGAACTTTTGCTCTTAAGGAGGCTATTAATCTAGGTAGAAGTAAGCACACATGTGAATTTAAAAATAAAATAGTAATTGTAAATCAATGTAATAATGTCATATGTGCCTTATGTAAGACATAGCCTAAATCATGTAACTATTAAAGGAACCAGGGAATGAGTATAATAATCAGAGTATGATAGCATTAGACAAGAGAAGCTTCTTAGACGTGAGTGTTGAATTTTGTCTTAAAGAAGAGAGGGGTGAAATCATCCTAAAATTGTCATTTTTTTTTTTAAAGATGAAAATCTACAGCTGGTAAACCATGAGGCAAGTTCCATGGCAGTGGATGTTGTTCCTCATGTTGACAACCCAACTTTTGAAGAAGATGAAACTCCTGATCAAGAGACTGCAGTTCGAGAAATTAAATCCTAAAATCTGTGTCAATAGAAAACTTGAAACTTTAGTAATAACAACAGAACTGCCAATCAGGGCTTAGTTTACTATTAATGAACTGGATAAACTTAATTAAATAAGAAAGATACTGAAAGTGCTGAGATGACAAATATTATGCTATAGTTAAATTACTTAAAATATTTAATCTATTAACTTTTTTCCACAAGCTCATAATGTTTTTCATAGGCAAGTTTCCTCTCAATAGTGATAGCAACATTTTTTAACATTTAAAACTTTCTTCAAGTAGTCATGTTTTTCATTTACAACAATTTTGTTATAAAAACATGTTGCTTTTAAAATGTGGAGTAGCTGTGATCACTTTATTTTATGATAGTATCTTAATTAAAAATACTACTATTTTAGCTTGGGCTATATGTGTCAGGGTTTTTCTCCAGGTGCTTATATTGATCTGGAATTGTAATGTAAAAAGCAATGCAAATTTAGGCTAGTACTTCATGAAATGTCTTTTTAAGCTACATTAAGTTGATAGAACAAGATTAAAACAAAATATTCATTTTAACTATTTCTTGTTTTTAAAATTAAGCTAAATGTACTTCATTTGAGTGTGGAGCATAGTTTGTCAAAGAATATGGACTGGACTGGATTGATTGGTATATTAATGACACCAATTTGACACAAGTTTATAGACAAAAAGTTTCCTTATAAAAATGCTGTATAACTATTTCTCAAAGTTATGGGATTTTCAAAAGCAGAGTATATAAATTATCATACTATTTGAAAATGATAATAAGTCACACAAAAATTGGTAATTGATCCTTGTGTATGAATTAAGTCTGCAGAAATTAGTCTGCAGAAAATGTTTTCCAAACAATGTTGACTTTGAAAATTTAGTTTACATTTTACCTAAATGGGCTAATTATATTAGGTAAACTAAAATTCTGTCCATATAGCTGTAAATTTTGTGAATGCATTTTCTTGGAGTTTGAAAAAGAATTAGGTGGGGGGGGGGAGAATTCCAGGTGCCTTAATATAAAGTTTGAAGCTTTCATCCACCAAAGTAAAATAGAGCTATTTAAAAATGCACTTTATTTGTATTCTGTGTGGCTTATCTTGGTTTTAAAGTTGTGTTTCCAGTGAAAATTCCAGCAGAATTTAGGCAAAAGCAGAAAAGACATGTATTTTTGTTTGCAAAATGTAGAATGGACAAAACCATTGCATTCTTGTACACTTATTTGAAATTCTGTAAATATTCCCCGATTTGTATTGATTCTCTTTAAATATAAAATGTAAATAAAATATTCCAATAGAAGTTTGCATCTGCTGTTTAGTTCAGTTAGCCTATACTAACTTTTCATATATGCTTGGATTTGGGAGAGGAAAAAAATGGTTGATGTAAATGGTCATTGATATATTTGATGAATAAAAACTCAAACTTTAGTATGATATTTATTTACATATTTCATTACAGAGAGGGGAATTGCTGACATTTTAATACAACTGAATGTACCATGAATTATTATTTTTTAATTTTTTTAATGTTTACTATTGAGAGAGAAGCAGAGTGTGAATGGGGGAGGGGCAGAGAGCGAGGGAGACACACAATCTGAAGCAGGCTCCAGTCTCTGAGATGTCAGCACAGAGCCCAACACAGGGCTCAAACCCACAAGCCATGAGATCATCACCTGAGCCAAAGTCGGACGCTCAACCGACTAAACCACTCAGGCAACCTCCTGAGTTATTTTTCAATGTCAGCAAGGTAAATAACGAGGTTGATCACTGATAATATAAGGTTAGAAAAACACCTTGATGCCAGTCCATCTTTATACTACCCAAGACATAAAACCACTTTATTAAAGTTTTCTTTTCCTTCAGCCTTCTCTTTGGCAGTATGGTTGTTGGGATGCTGTTAATGAGTTAACTCTTTTGTCAAACTTGTTAAGAATAAACAGATGTTTATTAATAAACAGGGAGACCTCAGAGCCCTGATTATCAAACCAATGCACACATATGTCTTGGGTACACATATGTCTTATGTGGCAATATGCCAGGTGTACATGTGTGTGATGCCCCATAATAAACCTCTTGATCTATATTCTTCTTGTTTTATGTGTGTGTGGGGGGGTCCTTTTTAGGGAAAATTTATAATTTTTAAAATTTTCATCTTGGGACGCCTGGGTGGCTCAGTCGGTTAAGCATCCGACTTCAGCTCAGGTCATGATCTTGCTGTCTGTGGGTTCGAGCCCCACGTTGGGCTCTGTGCTGACAGCTCAGAGCCTGGAGCCTGCTTTGGATTCTGTATCTCCCTCTCTCTCTGCCCTTCCCCGACTCATCTCTCACTCTCTCAAAGATAAATAAACATTAAAATAAAATTTTCATCTGTATTGAAGTATAATTAACACACCCAAAATTTGCCCATTATAAATGTATAGTTCCACAATGTTTAGCTAATGTACAGAGTTGTGCAACTGTCACCACAATCCAGTTTTAGAACATTCCATCACCCCCAAAAAGTTCCATTTGCAGTCAATTTCTGCTCCAATTCCCAGCCTCAGGCAGCCACCAATCTGCTTTCTATCTCTATAGATGTGCTTATTCTGGACATTTCATATAAATGGAACCATTCAATATGTGTGTGATCTTTTGTGACTGGCTTCTTCTACTTAGTATAATATTTTTAAGATTCATTCATGTTTGAAGCATGCATCAGCACCTCATTCCTTTTCATTGATGATATTCCATTTTTCCACATCTGGTTATCCATCAGTTAATGAACAGTTCCTACTTTTTGTCCATCATGGATGATGCTGCTATGAATTATGTACAAGTCTGTGTAGATGTATGTTTCAATTCTCTTCGGCATATACGAAGGAGAGGAATTCCATGTCACTTGTGCATTTTCTTCCTATATTGGTAACAAAAAGATAGTTTGAGCAACAGACTTTATTACTCTCACATAATAATCAAAATATAAACTGATTAACAGTGGCAGTACATATATATGTATAGGGAGTCTCCATCTTTGGGAGGGATTTTCCGAGAGTTCATTTGTAAGTTTAGCAGGAGTCAGTTTGTATTATGTTACAAATAAGAATGTACATGGTTCCCAGGCATTTAAAGACTAGGTTGGAATGCTAGAAACATTCCTTCCCCACACCACCCCCCATCTAGTTTTTGATCATTTACTAAGTAGTTTAATTAAGCTCTGTAACATCTGGAGAAATTTTATCACCCTAGGCTATAACAAATACTGAGGCTTTTACTTTACTCATTGCCTCTTCTGTTTGGAGTGAATTTTAAAAATATTTTTAAACATATATAAAATTTAAATATAAAATATTTTTAAACAAAATAATATTTCGGGGTGCCTGGGTGGCTCAGTTGGTTAAGCGTCCGGCTCTTGGTTTCAGCTCGTCATGATCTCACAGTTTCGTGAGTTCGAGCCCCACATTAGACTCCAAGCTGACAATTCAGAGTCTGCTTGGGATTCTCTGTCTCCCTCTGTCTCTGCCCCTCCCCAACTTGCACTATCTCTGTCTCTCTCTAAATAAATAAACTTTAAAAAAAAAAAACAATACAAAATTTAGACTATGTATGGTGGGCACTTTGACCTCCAGAGATAAATGTTCACTGTCTTCTACCTTAGAGTTAATTTGGTGAAAAGATTGAAAAACACTACCCACTAGTTCTTTTTGTCTCCAAAAACATATCATGAATGTGAGATATTTGTGGACATACCTAGATTTTGATGGTTAGTAGCATATATAAATAGGGCTTAGCATGAATAGTAGCAATTTCACCTCCAACCCATACCCATTGTCAACCACTGCCTTAGAAAATTTTAATGGGCATGTCCTGAAATAAACTTTTTGAAAAAGCATTTCAGTCATCTAAAATTCTTTAACAGGACTTATTTTTAAAAGATGCCTATGTAGGTCTTAATGGAAACATTATTAATCACCCCCAATTTGTTGTAGAGTTTAATTTTCAAATATCTAATTTGCTTAAATCAATGCACCTAGAACTTTAATGTGCCTACAAATTACCTAGGGATCTTGTTAAAATGCACATTCTGATTCAGCAGGTCTAGGATGGGTTCTGAGATTCTAGTTTCTAGCAAGCTAGATGGTGATGCAGATGTTGCTGGTTCAGGGTCCGCATTTTGAGCAGCAAACGTTTAAATGGTTCTCCTCTCACAGTGCTCCACCTGTTTTGAATCTTTACTGCTTCTAAACCTGCTGCAGACTGTAAAGCATCAACTAAGCTTGTGAAATTCGTTTCAAATAAGAATCCAGAAGAATCTTTGCCAGCCTCAGCTCTTCAATGGCACAGGGTTTAGAATTGCTATTTGAGGTTTTCTTTTTTTTTTTTAATTTTTTTAATGTTTACTCATTTTTGAGAGACAGAGAGTGAATGGGGGAAGGGCAGAGAGAGAGGGAGACACAGAATCAGAAGCAGGCTCCAGGTTCTGAGCTGTCAGCACAGAGCCCGACAGGGCTCCAACTCAAGGACTGTGAGATCATTACCTGGGCTAAAGTTGGACGCTTCAGCCACTGAGCCACCCAGGGACCCTGCTATTTGTGGTTTTCTACTACCTTTTCACATAGATGTTTCAGGCTATGATTTAGAAGGCTGACTCAGCTGAAAAGATTGCTGGATAAATGAGGTATTATCTCTGCATGGTATAACATTATGTCCATAAATATGTGGCTTGGATAAATCAGAAAACAAGATTGGAAGCAGAAAGATGAGTTGGGATGCTATAACAGTGTAGCAGGAAAGTGATGTGAGGCCAATCTGAAGTAGTAATAGGGTGGAATGGACTTTTGAAAAAAAAGAGGTAGAGGGGAGGGTATGTGTGTGAGACAGTGAAGGTGGTGGGAGAAAGAAGTTGAAGATTATTCCAAGGTTCTTAGTTTGAACATCTTGGTAACAGTGGTGCTGTAAACTATGAGAACCTAGAATGATAAACAACTTTGTGCAGGGAAAATATTGGAGAATTTATTTTGGCTTTGGACATGTTGTATTTGATTTCCAAATACATATGGTTAATAGATTAACCATTTGCAAAAGGTAGTATAGTGTCATAATTTGTAGTGAGAAAAATCTACATTCAAATCTCAACTCTGCTACTTAGCTATGTGATCTTAGGTTATTTAACTTCTCTGAGACTCCTGTTCTTCATCTATAAAGTAAGGATGTAAAAATATACAAGTTTTTAAATAAGGATTAAATCAATATATAGAGAGGAACCATCCACTTCTTTTTTTTATTTTAATGTTTTTTATTATTTTTTTGAGAGAGAGAGAGAGAGAGCAAGCATGAGCAGGGGAGGGGCAGAGAGAGAGGGAGACACAGAATCCAAAGCAGGCTCCAGACTAAGCTGTCAGCACGGAGCCTGATGTGGGGCTCAACCCCACCAGCTGTGAAATCATGACCTGAGCTGAAGTCCGATGCTCAACCAACTGAGCCACCCAGGCACCCCAGGAACCATCCACTTCTGGACAGCCCTTGTCACTACTGCAACCATTAAGGATGTTGGAAAAGAATGTGGTTTGATGAGGAAGAAAATTCAAAAGAGAAGGAAAGGTAAAAAGAACAAATCACATTTTTCTACATTTGCTACATTCACTGAGCTTTTATGAGGAAGATAAGAAATCATCTTCAGTAGTGTACATCCAAATTGGGATGGCTTTCCCCAAAGATACATTGCAGTTTGGGCTCTGGGATGATTGTCTTGCCATCTTCTCCAGGAAGCTGCCTTCGTACTTACTTACTGCCTTTTAGTAGGGCTAATCCCAAATTGACCCTTTTCTCACCCCCAAGAAAAATCCCTGTTGTAGCACACACCTGCCTCCCTTGAGCTGGCCCACATCTGGGAAAGGTTAAACCAGAGACACTGCTCCAAGGCAGAGCTCTTTGGCTCCACGACTTGGCATCTGGGTGTGCCCCACCCCATTTTTGTTTTTAATTGAAATGGCCTTGAGGCTTTGTTTTCAAAACAGCATACCGAGAGCCCCGTGTTTTTTGTACATTTCCTCCCAACTCCTTTCTTTGTACAAACTTGTTTTTGCTTTTAGTGCACCCTTTAATTCTGATCAGCTCATTTATTGCAATAAATAAAAATGTCCCTCAAATAATTCCTCACTGCGATGCCATACAAATCACTGACCTCATTCACCTTAGTGTGTAAGGAGCTGCCAAGGTACAAAGAGGTGAAGGCTGCCCTGAAAGGGATTTTTTTTTCCT
The DNA here is from genome assembly GCF_028018385.1 of Neofelis nebulosa. Classification (NCBI taxonomy): domain Eukaryota; kingdom Metazoa; phylum Chordata; class Mammalia; order Carnivora; family Felidae; genus Neofelis; species Neofelis nebulosa. The sequence continues at coordinate 87,205,512 of NC_080800.1, forward strand.
TAAAGAGTTTAATAAAGGGGGGAAATGTTTATAAATTGTTTAGATCCTGAAAAGGAAAGTTGGAGAAGACCTTTTTCTGTGGCTGATTACAACAGTTAAATAGATTGGGGTGGCAGTGGGGGAAGGGAGGGGCCCACGGCGTGAATAAAATCATGTGGCTTCTGGAGATTTTATATTCTTCCTGTATGGGTAGAAAGAGCTTAGTCTAAGGAAGATTTTAAATTAGACAAAGAATTCTATCAGATTCCATTTACTGTGTGACCTTGGATAAGTCACCTCACCCGTCTGCGCTTTTATTTTTGTGCAAAGTGAGGAATAATATCCACTTCGAAAGACTTCTGTGAGAATTACGTGAAATGATCTGTATATGAAATAGCTTTCAAAGAGCTCATTTAATATCAGTTGCTGCTATTGCTGCTTCCCAGAATGGGCCGTTCTTTACTCCAAAATTCCAGAAACTTTGTTTTCTATAGTTTAATACCCTCGGCTGTAAAATGATGATAAGAAGCAACATAATTATACCTGGGGCTCATTTATTTGAACAATAACAAAAAAAAAAACCGCTTTAAAGTTTAAGTAGGCAAAATACACTTAAGTGGTGGCGGGACGCGCTTTGAAAGCACCCGCACCCCGTCCTCACCCCAGTGGATTGTGGGAATCGTAGTCCCCCACTCCCATTGTTTGGGTACAGAAAAGCGAATAGGAAACTACAACTCCCAGGAGGCAAAGAAGCGGGACTATTTCCCAGTCGGGCGGTAGAGCTGTAGGAGGGAATTGGCAATCTTGCTGCCTACGTGGGAGAGAAGGGAGGGTTGGGGGAAGTGTGGAAAACGTGAACACAAGCCGTGGCTTGGCCTGAGGGAGATTTGGTGGGAGGAAAAGTAGAGGGAAATAGACAGGTGGAGGGTGAGGGGAGGAAGGTATCTGGGTCGCCGCTGCCGGGCGGCACAAAGTTCGCGATGTGGCTGAAGCCTGAGGAAGTGCTCCTGAAAAATGCACTGAAGCTGTGGCTGATGGAAAGGTCCAACGACTACTTCGTGCTTCAGCGGCGTCGGGGCTACGGCGAGGAAGGCGGAGGGGGTCTCACAGGTAAGCTGTGGCCACCCCCCACCCAACTCGGGGCCGTGTTCGCGGGTACTTAAAAGGCGGTGAGGAAAACAGTTATTCGTCGCCACCCGCCGCGCGATTCTCGGCCCCGGGCGAAGGGGCTCGGGTTCTTCTGCCACCACCTTTCCGTCGCCGCCCCTGAGTCCCGAAAATACCTCACTCGACTGGCCGCTGCGCTTCGGGTGGGAGGGGGAATGAAAGGAGGGGTCCTTTCCGAGGCGGTGGAATAATCTGAGGCAGAGGAGGGGTTCTTTCTGAGACAGAGTACCTGCCCCGTAGCTTCCCCCGCGGGAGAGCCTGACGACGAGTGTTAGACCTCGACAGGTAGCGTTCAGGCTGGTGATAGGGGCCAGTTCGGCAGTTGTGGACTTAACTTTTTTCACGAAACCCCCACTTGATAATCACCATCCTGGTGGGGGAGCAAGTAAGAGTCGGGGGTGGGGGGCAGGGAGGATGGTGAGGAGAAAGGGAGGAGCCCCAGTCACATCCTGAGGCTTCAAATGAGATATTCGGAAGTGGCGGGGGGTGGGGAGGTCGGACTTGCGGGGGAAGGCTCAGAATCGCGGACCCCTCCCAATTTAGCATCTCTTGCTCTGCCACCCAGTTTTCAGTCCCTGGGATCTTATTTCAGAGTAACCGTCGTCGTAATTCGTTTCCCTCTCGAGTGTGCGGCGGTGCCCCTTCTTTCAAAGCCACGATTGTAAGCCAACCTATGAAACCAGTGGAAGTTTTTAACTCTTGCCTCCGAATCCGTCCTGGCTTCAGTGATTTGATTTTTGCAAATCCAGAACTGGCCCTGGGTCACGTGTTTAAAGCCTCCAGACAATTTGGAGACTTCTCGTCTGGGGCAGGGGCATTCAAACTTTTGGACACGGCTGGTAGGGGGACGCAGAGCTCTTTTTCGTGACCATTTGCAGTTTGGTAGGGTGGCTTTGGAGTGGTGGACCAGACTTCCTTTAGGCAGCGTGATGTAGCGGGAAGAGGGGAGAGTAGGGAAATCTACATTTTAGCCCCATCCTCATCTCTTGTTGAATGGCTTTCGACAGATACTTTGATTTATTACACATAAACGCCTGCTGTGTGCCACATGGAATGCTAGTGTACGAAGACAGTTAAGATTCACTTTTCCACCTTTGAATTGCTCTTGATCTGGATACGGGGGAGAGGGTCGGGTTAGGGGGAAGTAACCAGTAACCCAGGCAAATTGGACTTATAACCAGTAACTAGTAAATCAGGCAAATTCTAATTAGAACCAAATAACTGAAAGGTTGTGTAAAGATTCACGGAGGAGATGGCATTGCTCTTCCTCTTCTAGGAAATGGTGTCTACCTCATAGAGTTGAGAGGATGAAATGAAAGGTAATTGGTGCCAAATCAGTGCATGTTGTTAAGGTGGTGACAGATATGTGCCTTTATTTCCTCTTTTTTTCCAAGCCATCCCCAAGCTGGAGAAAATTCTGAGGTTCTGCAGGAGTTTTTTTTTTTTTTTTTAATTTTGCAAGACCTGTTCATCTTATCTGGCTTCTAAAAAGTCCCTCTTGAAAATATGGCAACAAAAATTGCCTGATTAAACTCACATTTGGTCATTTTCTGAGTTTTAAAAATTACAAGTGTTATTTTGCAGAGGAGCCTTTCCATTTAATAGATGCATCTATTTTCCAAATTAAATTTGAGAATCAATGTTCATAATTACCCAGTGACATTATTTACCCTCTTTAGTCCATTAAGAACAACTCAGAGTACATTTAAAACATCTTACAGCCCTGTGTTACAGCATAATATTTTGGTTCCCCATAACTTTTCTTGACCAGAATTTTTATGGTGTTCTTGTCCACATTTACCAAGGAGGTATATTTCACTTTGTACAACTGTGTTCCTGAAAAATAATAGGTAAATCAGATTCTTGAGAATCAAACCACTGTAATGGAGTATGAAAGAGTTTACTTGTTGCAAATTTCCTGTAAATAATCATTCCTTTTTTTCTGTGTTTAGTTTTTCATTTCACATGTTTTCTTAAAACATAGACCTATTGCACCAGTTTCTCTATTCCACTCACTCCCATGTACTCTTCAAAAGCCCATATCTCTAGAATAAGAGATTTGTCTGCAGAAATAAACCAAGATTTATACCACACGTGTATGTTGAGAATAGCCATAGGCCCATATTGTGGTCAATGTGTATGTCTGCATGATTATTTTACCTGTGGTATTGTCAAGATGCTTGAAATTTCCACGAGTGCTGCCACTTTATTACATGTAAATTGAGCAAAATGGATCAGAAAGGAGCAGAGGTGTTTTTAAGGTTTGTTTGGTTCATTTTGGTCCAGAAGAAGCGTGTGCTGATTTTCATGACTGCTCAATTACTGTGTTTTTTTTTTTTTTTACTTAAAATTGTGAAGCCAAGAGCTCTGTTATGCTTTACACAAATCCACATTTGGATTACCTCTCACAGGAGTTTGGGTGCCAGCATAAACTTGCCTTTGTCTATTTTGCTTGCTGAAATCCAGTGTTATGTGCTATCCCTTTAAAAGATTCCTTTATACATTTTGTTTAATGAAGAAGAGATAATGACCATCTAGAAATGTTAATAGTTGTACTTTCTTTAAGATTTTATTTCTTTGCCATGTGATAATTGGCAATAACCACCAGCAATGTAATGACTTTAGCTGTGGACTTGGTAAAATTAGTTGACTCTATTATTTTTCCTAAAAATGGAATTGGGGCAACAGAGAACCCTAGGGTGGTTGTAACAGGAGATTAACTTGTAAATTAGAATTCCGAGGTCCTTTTCTAAATTTCTGAAACCCATTTAGTGGACATCTAGTAGATTACTTATCATTTGCCTATTTTATCTTAGTTGTCCTGGTTCACAGTAAGGTAGAATATCTTGTGGAAATTTTCATTATATGTAAAGGTTATTTTATAGATAAAGTAATTTTCTTTCATTTAGTGAAGTAATTCACCCTTCTGGACTTTTGCAGTGATCTTACATTATCCCTTGATCTTCCTGGCTGATAAGGGTAATGACTTTTCTATAGCATCTAAATTTAGCACCTGTCTTTATGTAATTGAAAATAATTTATGCATATTTGGCTCATTAAGCACAAATCAACAATTTGCTTGGTAGTTGGGGTGCTGCATGAGTGGAGTTATGGGGCTACATTCTAGTGTGTCAGACTTAGGAAGATCTGCCAATCAGAAAGCTTTAATTCAGATCATTTGTTGAGAGTATTTGATTTTTGAATATTCCATATCTGCATAGTGTAAGCAGGTTCTTGTGTGTTAGAATAATCATCTCCTTCAGTAGACCTTGTTTTGGGGTTGTAGAATGAGACTAAAGAGTAAACTTATTAAAATGGAGAAGTTTTAAGACATTCTGTTTCCCTATCTCTCTCCTCTTTCATCTTGGCACCATTACCTTGAAATTAAATCATATGTATGAACTAGAACATAATAATATTTTAAATGAGCTTTCCATTTCAAAATGTTTTACGATATTTATATAAACTTAAATCATGGTGGAAATGATTTGTCATAATTAAACACATACATAATAAGGTAGCTTTTTAAAGAACTTGTTAGTGACTGTCTCTCAAAAATACAAGGCTTTCTCTCCTTTTTCCCCACCCCCAACTCAAGTTGCCCAACTTTGAAAACATTCTCAATTAAGTTTTTCTTAGCAAAATATGCCTGCATTCCATGTTCACAAAGGAACTGATAAAATTTTTGGTCTCCCAAGTACCTTATTACTGGAACCAGAGTGTCTAAATGGTGACCATGACATTTCATTTCAGATAAATATCAAATCCCCACCCACACACATATTGTAAATTAATAAATATCATTTTGATTTAATAGAAAATCCCATAGAGCAACCCCTAGGGAAAACAACTGTGAGATCATAACCTGAGCCAAGATGAAGGGTCAGACACTTAACTGACTGAGCCACCCAGGCGCCCTTACAGTGTTATATTAGTTTTAATGTATAATATAGTGATTCAGCAGTTTTATACATCACCCAGTGATCATCACAATAAGTGTACTCTTAATCCCCTTTATCTGTTTCACTCATCCCCCACCAACCCCGGGCAATCACCCATTTGTTCTATGCATTTAAGAATTGTGGGGTTTTTTTGTTCATCTCTTTGTTAATTTGTTAATTTGTTTTATTTTTTAAATTCCACATATGAGTGGAATTATATGGTATTTGTCTTTCTCTGACTGGCTTATTCACTTAACACGAAACCCTCTAGATCCATCTATGTTGTTTTGAGTGAGAAAGGACAGTTTCATTGGAAGTCTTAAGATATGAAGGATGATCATTGTCACCACTTTTTCTTGGTAGTAGTGGAAGGATTATTGACTGCATACCTATAAGCCTCAGGGTTTTTTTGTTTCTTTGTTTGTTTGTTTTTTAAGATACCTGTTAATAACACTACTCTCTCTTTTTTCCTTTCCCTTGCTTGCTGCTGGGGTCTTCCTTTCCTGAAACATAGACAGGAAACTTCTGCTACTCCACTTCAACTTAGGGGCATGAATCTTCAATTCTCATGGGAAGAGGGTTTTTTTTTTTTTTGATTAAGGTATTGGAGATTTATTATATAAGTAGGAAACTAGTATTAATTGCTATCAAGCAGATTTCATTCTAATGAAAAAACAAGACTATAAAGTGATGACCCTGAACAACCTTCATTTTTCAAAACCTCCCACAAAGCTGACCTTTCTCATTCAAAGAGATCTTTAAAAGTAATTTTTTACTTGATTCTGCATGGGTCAGAATGTTCCAGGGAGGGAACAGAACACAGTGTAATTTGCCCTCCCCAGAGGTTACCCTATGGGATTTTCTTTTTCATAAGTCAGCTACAAACCAGCATCCACAAATACATCAGTATACCACTGAGTTCAGTGATTCCACTTGCATTATTAACCCGACTTTGTCTTCCCTGATTTTTTAATATTTTTTTCTGCCACTATTCAGCTCTAATTGTTTTATAAAGGCCTCGTTTCCTCATCTGTAAAATGGTAACAAAACTTATCTTCCCCACCTTATGTCATTGTTATGTGAGTCTCATGAGTTTTTGAAACTTGTGAGCAACGATATAAACATCTGATATTCATTTATCTATTAATGAAGTACCATTTTCTGTACTTGAAGGCCAAAGAAGGACCTATATTTATACCATTTTCCCTAATAATTACTTTTCCCATGTTGTATATAGAAATTAATTTGGAGTAGTAACATTGAATATGTCCAATTTGCAATCATACTACTACAAAAGTAAAACACTGATAGTTATTCAATAATATTGGTATGATAGTGATTATGCATTTATGATTTATAATCAGAATGGCGTACAAGTATTAGAATAAAATATCACAACAGCATTTCATTTTGATCTATGATTGCCCAAAACCTGGAAGTTCTTCAACAACACTTCTACAGATATAAGCATCACTTATTGTCTTACTGAGTGGTATTGAAGAATACATTTAGTACTCTTTTGTCATCTTAGTTGTATTTTTCAAAACATGATACTTCAAGTAGAAATGATTCAGCTGGTAAAAACATGTTTCTAGTGGACAGTTGTGGAAGGACTATGGATGTAAGGTAAGCCAAAAATTAATAATAAATGACACTATAATGTTTACCCTGTGGCAGTACAGCTATGGCATGGATTTTATATTACCTTTACGTTAGAAAATCTGCCCAGTTTTCTACCTTTTGCTGTTGCTGTATAAGCACAAAAGGTAAGAATAAATCCTGTATGTGATTGTACAGGATACATTCATTTAACAGATACTTACCAAGTGCTTTCTAAAAACCAAGCACTGTTTTAGGTGCTAGAGATAACAGCAAGTGAACAAAATAAAATCTTTATTCTCCTTGGGCTGACATTCTAGTTGGCAGAGGCAAATTCACAAATAAGACATTGCAGGTGGTGTTAAGCCATATGAAGAAAAATAAAGTAAGCTACAGTGATAGAGAGGGGAGGGGTTAGTGTTTTAGATAAATTTGGTCTGGGAAGGCTTCCTTAAGGTAACCTATGAGCAGGGACCAGAGGGACTAGAGCATATGAAGCCAAACAGATATTTGGAGACAGAGCAAATGTATATAATTCTTTCTAGGAGTTTTGCTGTGAAGGGAACCAGAAATGGGGTAGCAGTTAGCTACTGTCCTGGGTGGAAACAAATGGGGTGGTAGCTAGCTACTGTCCTGGGTGTTGGGTATACAATAGCGAATAAAACAAATAGTTCCTACCCTCACAGAGTTTATAACTTAGTAAGATAAACAGATAATAAACAAGTAAGCAAACAAATATATAATTACTGAGGTAGTCAGCAATAATATCAGCCTAGTTTTGGTGACTTATAGTCATGAATGAGGGGTATTTGAAACCCTCAAAACAGTTTTCCAAGGCCAGATCTGGTGTAAAGTATGCGTATGAGATGCCCTGTTAAATGATACAAAGACTTCCTAAAAGCAGCAATTAATAACCATAGGTGGTGTTCTGGTGGCATAATTCCAGTGTGGCATCTGAGGAACATTTTGTCAAAAACCAGTTTGTATTGTTTTTTTTAATTAAATCACCCATCTATGAGAACTAATAATATCTGGGATGTGGTTTGGTAGAGAGAAATAAGGAGGACATTTTCAGCAGGACAAATAATTTGATAGTGTAAAAGCAAAAGATGGTAGTCGTTGGGGACACAGCAAGTATTCCAGATTCATTTATCTGTGGTTGGAAATATGAGACTCAAGATATAATGCCCTTAGCAACTAGAAAAGGTTGTTGAAAAATAATGCCCTCATCTCTAGAATAGGAAAACTTGAGATAGAAAATTAAAGGTACTTGAGAATTAAGTCTTTGTTGTTTTTTTTATCTCCACTCTTCTTTCTACCCCAGTCTAAATGGTCTTTTTTCTTCCCTTACTCCATTATAAAGAAGTGAAGTTTTAAAACAAGGGATAATCACATTTGTTGATTTTTTATCATTGTATTAGTTGTCCTTTTGTTTTATACTAACCAAGATAATGGTCAGCTTCAAGTCTTCTAAATAATGTTTTTAAAGTGCTGTACTGTTTATGAGTTTATTCATTTACTGCCATGCTTACTTGTTACTTTGCATCTAGGAATTCAGGTGTTGTATTGTCTTTAATTTTGTGAGGGCTACTCTTTTTTTGTATATTGATAAGTCTTAAAGTGTAAGAAAGTACTGTAAATAAAGATGGTAACACTTCTCACATTTCCCTATGTTTTAATCTTGAGAAATGTAGTTCTGTTTGATTGATAATTCATGCATTCTTTTTCCCCACATGACATTATAGTCTGTCATTTGTGATATCAGTTACTTCCCTATACAAATTTCGAAATCCTTTAATGAACAAAGATTTTGGTTGAGAAAGGAAATGAGTGTTTACATATACCTAGTTTTCAAGTAAATGTCTTTAAAAGAATGCAGGGAGAGGGAAAATAGGACAGAGAAGAGTTACTTTTATTAATTTTCCAAAGCTCTTAGTATAAGGTTGGCAGCTTTCAAAATGCCAACTGTGGCTATTGGATTATTCTAAAATAAGCATTCACAGTCCCGTTTTAACGACTTAGATCTGGTAACAAAAGCAATAGAATCAAGAATACCCACAACCTCTACTGAAAACACTACTTTCTCCTATTTGAATGTATTTCCTACTAAGTGTGTTGGCAGTTTACTAATTAGTTTGGTCATTAACATTTAATGAAGTTGAGATTATAAAAAATTCAGTAAAGGAGTACTTGTTTGGCTTTGTAAACATGGCAATTTATGGCAAGATACAGAATCCACTATAAAGTTCTGGCAATCATTTCTATGGCCAAAATTTATAACCAGACATTTTACTTAGAATGGAAATAAATCTTGCTTGTAATTAAGAAGTTTATTTAAATGACTTTTCTGCCACTAAAGCAATGTTGCCTTACACAGTGCCCTCAATCTAGTTTACAAGCAGAAAGAGACACTTGTCAAACTGAAGTGTACTAAATTAGTACATTGGTGATGAGTACTGTCTCCAAGCTGTGGCTGTTTTAATAGTGTCTCCAACATTCAGCCCTTGGGGGGGGGGTCCTACCTATTTGTCATTATCATTGACCTAATACAAAAGAGAAATGTATACCAAATTTGCAAGTGTCTAAAAATTGAAAGGGACAATTAATACCATAGGTCAGTTATCTCAACATTGGCTGTGTGTTATATTTAACCAAGAACCTTTTAAAATAAACTAAATGAGGGGCGCCTGGGTGGCTCAGTCGGTGGAGCATCCGACTTCGGCCCAGGTCATGATATCACAGCTCGTGGGTTAGAGCCCCGCGTCAGGCTCTGTGCTGACAGCTCAGAGCCTGGAGCCTGCTTCGGATTCTGTGCCTCCCTCTCTCTCTGCCCCTAACTCACTCGCATTCTGTCTCTGTCTCTCTCAAAAATAAATAAACATTAAAAACAAAAATTTAAAAAAAACTAAATGACTCCAGGAAGGGATAAATGACAGAAGATTGACGAAATGTTCATAATTATTGAAATTAAGTGATAGGCACATAGAAATGTCAATATATTATTTTCTCTATTTTTGTACATTTGACAATTTTTATGATCTAAAGTTAAGGGGAAAAATAGAGTACTCAGGCCATATCTCAGATAAATTGAATTAGAATCTCTTGGCTTTAGTAGTTTCAAAACTTGAGCTTGAGTAGTTTCAAATACTCCTCCAAATGAATCCAGTTCGAAGTTTTTGTTGAGAATCATGGTCATAGAAAATAAAAATCAAGATTCGGAAGGATCTGGACAAGTTAGAATGCTCAGTTGATATTAGTGGGATAAAATTTAACATGGATAAATGTAAACTGCATTTAGGTTATTTTTTTAAAAATCACCTGTACAGGACAGAGACTATCTAGGTTGGTGCTTATATTTGTAAAAAAGATCAAAGTAGATTAGTTGGTCACAAGCTTAATGTAATAAGATGTAGTGGCTTAAAAAGCTAATATGATCTTAGACTGCATTAATAGAACCATGGAGCCCACAGTATAAGAAACCTGAATTTGTTCAGACCATATCTGGCATTCAGGTTTGAATGGCACATTTTATAAGAAACTTTGAGAAATAGGTATGTTAAGAGAATGGTAGAAGAAAAAATAAGAGGCCCAGACAATCTCATAAAACAAACAATGGAAAGAACTAGGAATATTTTAAGCTAGGAGAAGAATAAGCAAGGGGAGACAAGATAGTTATGATATCTGAAGACCCATCGTGTTGAATAAAGTATATGTTTTGCATTGCCCCAAATGCTACAGGGATATAGCATTTATTTATCCTGAGAAGGACCTTCCTTTTTCCTTTTTAAAAGTGTGTAAGAAGTAGCCTTATTTTTTTTTATCTGAAAGGTTATTCATTGTAAAAGTTTCCAAAAATACATACAGGTATAAAGTAAAATAATGATCACCCATCATCCTGCTGCCCAGAGATAACTACTGTAAACTAGGATGACCTAGCTTATTTGTGGGGCCCAGTGCAAAATGAAAATTCAGAGCTCTTTGTTCAAAAATGAAGAATTTCAAGACAGTGACAGCACAGCATTTAACTAAGCAGGGGCCCTTTTGAGCATGGGGCCCTATGGACAGGTCACAAGCCCATAAAGCTAGTCCTGACTGTAACATTTGGGTATATAAATCCTTTCATATTTTAGAAAGGACTTTGCAGTTAATTTTTTTTTTTGATATTTATTTTTTGAGAGAGACAGAGTGTGAGTGGGGGAGGGGCAGAGAGAGGAGACACAGAATCCGAAGCAGGCTCCAGGCTCTGAGCTGTCAGCACAGAGCCTGATGCAGGGCTCAAACTCACAGACCATGAGATCATGACCTGAGCCAAAGTCAGATGCCTAACCAACTGAGCCACCCAGGCGCCCCAAGCCAAACATTTTTTTTTTAAACCAGTTTGCTCTTTCTCCCTTTTTTTTTTTTTTTAGCATGGTATTTTTTTATTTGTTTATTTTGAGAGAGAGAGAGAGAGAGAGAAAGAGAGGAGGGGAGGGGCAGAGGGAGAGAGAATCCCAAGCAGACTCTATGCTGTCAACACAGAGCCTGCTCTGGGACTCAGTCTGGGACTGAGATCATGGCCTGAGCCGAAATCGAGATTTGGACGCTCAACCAACTGAGCCACCCAGGTGTCCCTCTCCTATTCTTCTAATACTACTTTTTCTAGTGTGTGTAAACAAGGAAATAGAATTTCACCTAGTTTTATTTAAAATGTGGTAAGTGATGAATCATGAAAATCTACTCCTGAAGCCAAGAGCATGCTGTATACACTATATACACTGTATTCAGCTAACGTGGCAATAAATTGTATTTTTTTTAAATTTTTTTTTAATGTTTATTTATTTTTGAGACAGAGAGAGACAGAGCATGAATGGGGGAGGGGCAGAGAGAGAGGGAGACACAGAATCGGAAGGAGGCTCCAGGCTCTGAGCCATCAGCCCAGAGCCTGACGTGGGGCTCGAACTCACGAACTGTGAGATCGTGACCTGAGCTGAAGTCAGACGCTCAACCGACTGAGCCACCCAGGCGCCCCTAAATTGTATTTTTTAAAAATGTGGTAAAAGCAAAATAAATGATTTCCTCACAAATTTGAAAATAATTTTTTGAAATTTTTAGAATTTAAATTCTTAGAAGGCAAATCTAGCAGCTAAACCAGCTGTTTATATTTTTATTTTTTTGTTGTTTTATTTTATATTTGAGACAGAGACAGAGTGAGCAGGGGAGGTGCAGAGAGAAGGAATCTGAAGCAAGCTCCAGGCTCTGAACTGTTAGCACAGAGCCCTATGTGGGGCTTGAACTCAGGAGCAGTGAGATCATGACCTGAGCCAAAGTCAGACACTTAATCAACTGAGCCACCCAGGCACCCCAAACCAATGCTGTTTAATATATGCTTTTATTTAAACTTATAATACCTTTATTTTGACAATTTTGTCACATTGTTATTTGTATATTTATATACATAGAGATTCATATACTTGACTTTGTTTTTCAGCCTGAAGATATTTACCTCTTGTGGTTCTTTTACTTCACTCTTTTACCTTTCTTTTGAATATCTTTACTTTCTGGTCTTCAACCTGAGAACATTCTCCTTTGTTCCATTTCCTTAATAATTTCAATCATATTGCTCTGAAGAGGCTATCTGCAATGTTTAGCTCCTACTTTTTTTTCTTTATCCTTGATCTCTTAGCCAAATCTAATTTCTCACAGTCCCCTTTTCAGGCTGAAAGTGATAGAATTATTTATTTCTTTTATTTACAAACCCTTCAGGAATTTTATCATTATTAGGTGAAATACAGTAATTTCCTCTGTCTCTCCTCATTCCCATTCTCTCTTCCCCAGTACCCCCTCTTTCAAAATATTTGTCTGGATTTTCTTATTTCTACTTCTTAAGTCTTCAATTCATACCAGATTTTTTGATATCAGATGACTTTTCTCTCTATAATCTGTATCTGTTGCCATTGCCAAAATCTTTCTTGATAGTTTGCCCCCACTATCGAATAGTTTACCCTCTGTCAGATTAATTGATATGCTGTATTTGTGACCCCTATTTTTACTTTTTATTGATTCTTACATTCATTCTCTTACCCTTTCCTTTCAGCTGAGCAGATGTCTAGCTCTTTATTCTATCTCCTAATCTTCTAATTTACCTCCCTCAATGCTTATAATAAATAACTTCCTACCACACATCTGCCAACCTACCTATATTCTCATTCAAAGCTTGCTTGAAATCTTAACTCTTTTTAAGTGGGTAAAGATAGGAAAATAGCAAAAAGCCTATTTTACAATTGATTTAAATTTTTCCCCAAAAATCTGTATGCTAAATTAAAGAGAACTGCTTATAAAACAACACCAACACTCAACCAATCAAAGCTTCCAGAAAAGGAAGGTAGTTTTAGATATTTTAGCCATCCTACTGAAATTTTGCTCCTGTTGTGCCTAGCAATATGTTAAAAGGGCGAATACAAACCCAGAAGTAGAAGACATGATTATTGTCCTCAAAGAACTAATAATCTAGGTTAGGAGACTAGGTTAATATATATGAAGCATTTAGAAAGTAGCTATAATAACTAGCCTAATAATCAAAATGCTGGTTGTGTTGTATAGACTTTAAGCATTATAAGTAATCAGGGGAAAGAGAACACATTATTGCTTGGAGCTGCCAGTCAAGATTTTATATGGGAAGTAGGTCTTGAAAAAAAATGTAGAATTTGGATTAGCTGGACTGAGCTAGAAGACTTGTATTAGCATGTATAGGTAAAAAGAGAACTGCTTAACAAAGATTCTAACAAATCAGTTGATTGTTAAAGAGAGCATCAAACTTTGTTCTAGGGAGGAGTAGGAGATATAATCAGTTAATTAAATTGGAACTAATTGATCAAAAACCTTGAATTCCAAATTGAGGAATTAAGAATTATTAAAGAAGGGGGCACTTGGATGACTCAGTCAGTTGAGCGTCTGACTGTTGATTTCGGCTCAGGTCATGATCCCAGGGTCATGGGATTGAGCCCCTGATCAGGCTCTACACTGAGTGTGGAGCCTACTTAAGATTCTCTCTCTTCCTCTGCCCCTCTCCCCCACTTGCTCTCCCTCTATCTCTAAAATTTAAAAAAAATTAAGAATTGGTAAAAAGAAAATTCCCTTCCTATACATTTTAGTTAGTCAAAGTTTTATCTTGTTTAAATATCCAAGATTTTCTTATATAAATAGTATTTGCTAACATCGAATGTTTTGCTATGTACTAAGCATTGTTCTAATTTTTATATGTAATACTAATTCATTTCATCTTTACAACAACCTTTTGTGGTAGGTCCATTTTAACCCCTTTATTTTACAAATGAGGATGAAAAGTTAACTATAACTGGTTCAGTTTGGCACAAGTGACAGAACCAGTATTCAAACTCAGGAAATCTCTGGTACCAGAATCTACATTCTTATCTGCTGTATGCATAATCTTATGGAGGACATAAGTGCTATAAATATATAGTGAGATTTGGACAATGAAACGGACTTATTTTTTATTGGAAGATAATTTTCTCCAGTACTACTCACATTGGAGCACAGTAGTCTCTTTGTCCTGAGTATATTTTTTCTTTAAGCAAAATCTTCACAAGGAAACTTTGGGCTAGAAATTTTAAAAAAGATTAATCCATTGGTTGTTTGTCAGATGAAGTGATATTAGTTTTATGTATTGTAAAATCTTTATTTCAACAATCTCTTTATTACAACAGGGCTTTTGGTTGGGACTCTTGATTCAGTCTTAGACTCTACTGCTAAAGTTGCTCCATTTCGCATCCTACACCAGACACCTGATTCTCAAGTTTACCTGTCAATTGCATGTGGTGAGTACAGTTTTTAAAACATAAAATTCAAACAAATAAGGGTACTAAAAATTAAATATTTTCATTTATTTATACTCCCCAGTTTTGATTTAGAAATGAGTTAAATGTGCAACTCTATATTGAGACAAGAGCAAGATTATAGATTATTACGGTTTTTTAAAAAATCTATTAGTGTGAGGGACCTGAAGCATGTGTTCCAGCAAATTTTGGTCAGTGCTCCTACTACATGATTCCTTTCTTCAACTTACATCTGCTTCACCGAACTGCTGAGAAGATGAGAACTCCCCATGAAATACTTCGTTTTTTCTCTGATAACTCAGATTAAGGGAATCAAGTGCAAAATTAAAAATTGTCCCCAAAGAGAGTATAAGCCCCCCAAATTGAAACATTTTTATTTACACACCTACATTCTCACAAAAGGGGTGTCTTACAGGTAATGCTACATGTTCATTCATGCCGAGATAGTTCAAATGCCTCAAAATATATATATTGTAGATAGAAAATGAATTAGGATATCCTTCCTAACAAAACAACTCAGGATTTTTGTAAAAACCCACATTGATAGTTTACTTCTTTTATTATGCCTTTATGATGTTGGTTTAAATTAAAATTCCAGATTTCTGGCCTATTAATATTGAAAGACTGCCTTTTTCTTTCTTTTGTTTCCTCCCTCTCTTCTCAAGTAGATACACTTTTTAAAAAGTATGGGGAAAAAAATAGTTACAAACAGAGAGAGAGGGAAGCAAGCCATAAGAGACTCTTAAATACAGAGAGCAAACTAAGGGCTGATGGGGGATGGGGCGGGAGAGAGGGGAAATGAGTGATGGGCATTGAGGAGGGCATTTGTTGGGATGAGCACTGGGTGTTGTATGTAAGCGGTGAATCACGGGAATCTACCCCCAAAACCAAGAGCACACTGTATATACTGTATGTTAGGCAATTTGATAATAAATCGTATTTCAAAAATAAAAAAATAAAACATGTGGATTCTGGGTAGTTCATATGTGTGAACATACAGCATAACATTAATTTTTTTAAGATATGTGGCTTGTTTTTTGCATCTTCCTATATATTGTCTTTAGTGATGCTGGTGTTTTCTCCTAGATCTTATTTTTTTAATGGTTTTATTTATTTTTTGAGAGAGAGAGCATGAGGAGGGGAGGGGCAGAGAGAGAGGGAGGCAGAGGATCTGAAGCAGGCTCTGCACTGATAGCAGAGAGCCTGATGTGGGGTTTGAACTCACAAACCTTGAGATCATGACCTGAGCTGAAGTCAGATGTTTAACCAACTGATCCACCCAGGCACCCCTTTCCTGGCTTTCAGACATTATACCTGCTGACATCATGAAACATTTGTAAGCTCTACTCTAAATCTGGTTGGTAGAAATTATTTAGGGAAAAATGTCCATTCTACTTCAAAAAGGGGCAGTTATTATATCACTTATTCCCCCAAATTAACATGATGCAGAAATAAAATAATTACCTACTAATGAAGCTTTCTTTAGACCTAAAGGACCCAAAAAAAGACTTAAAATTTTACCATGGCTTGTATTTGTGATTCCTTAAAGAAAATTATTACACATGGTACTGTGACTTTAGTAACATGAATACAGTTTCTAACTGGATTATAGGAAATAGGCAGTTTTGCAGTTTCAGTAAATTTGTTAATATGTCACTTCCATATATCATAAAACATACTAAAAGTCAAGATGTTTCTTTTGAGTGAAATTTTTGTAATCCACAGTGCTGGTGAGATCTTTATGCAGTAATCAGGGGAGACTTAACAGATACTGAAATGTTCTTCAAGACAAAGCTACCCAGAGCCTAACTAATATTTAATCTGACTCCCAACAAGCCAGCTAATACTGATCTGGCAGGTCACACGGATTTACTTACTTGTAGTAAGGTTTCTAACCTCTTTGATGAAACTGCTTTAAGTTAACTAGGCCCTTTAATGAAAAGGGTGACTGAACAAAGGCTTCACCTTCTAATATAAGTAGAGTTGCCACTGCTGAAATCCACATTTCACATAGTATTATGTGCATGCTGTTTGTAGTCACACAGATTATATGCACAGTACTAACAGTATTATGTGAAGGCCGAGGATTAAATTATATGTATTTATGTTACTGGCACTTTATATATTCTCTTAAAAAATACTAGTTCCTGTGGGCACCAGTTACTGGCATCTTGTTTTCAGAATGTTGTCTTTTCTCATGAGTTGTATTTACTTTTTTCCCTTCTCATTAAATATTTTATTCTTTCACTTAACAATGAAAAATAGTATTTATCCCCACATATACAGATGAAATAGAGAATAAATGTAATTAATATCTTTATTCCTTTATGATCATTTTTGAAAATGAACAGATATACTTTTATTTCTTTTTAAACTAAGCTTGTAAATATCAAGAGCAATTTTGATGTGAAGTTTCCCTTCAGTCTTTTATTCTCTTTCGTTATGAAATCAGGAGCCAACAGAGAAGAAATAACCAAACACTGGGATTGGTTGGAACAAAATATCATGAAGACCTTATCTGTGTTTGATTCAAATGAAGATATTACTAATTTTGTACAAGGAAAGATAAGAGTAAGTGATGGATATATTTTGTAGATGGAATACTAAAATCTTCGACCCTCTTATTTTAGGATCAAACACTATGTGAAAGGTCATTGTTTCACTGATAACCTTTCAGGATTGGCAGAAGTACACATTATGAATGTCAGAATCAGTGCTAAAGAAAATTATAAAAGTCAATGATTAGTTTTTAGTGCCCTTGTGAGTACTCTTAGGGATATTTTCATATCATTATTTCTTGAATTTAGAATTTGAATGAACCCTTCACTTATTCAAAAAAAATATTTATCACCCATATTTGTGGTAGCTCCTTGTGAGGCATTAGAAAAAGCCTAATTAGAAAATTTAAGAAAATTTGCTCACCTCTGTCCTGAGAGAAGCATGTATGTACACATATGTACCTACGTAGATGTACACAGTTTTAGTCAATGAACTGTTTAAATATATAAAATGTATTTTTGTTGGTAGCTAATAATTTTCAAAAAATATTTTGTCTCCTTTAGGGATTAATTGCTGAAGAAGGAAAACATTCTTTTGCAAAAGAAGATGATCCTGAGAAATTTCGAGAAGCCCTTTTGAAATTTGAAAAATGTTTTGGTTTACCAGAGCAGGAGAAGTTAGTGACCTATTACTCATGCAGTTACTGGAAAGGACGGGTCCCTTGTCAGGGTTGGCTCTATCTTAGCACCAACTTTCTGAGCTTCTATTCTTTTTTGTTGGGATCAGAAAGTAAGTGGTTTCTGTTGCTTACCATGGCTTTGAACTTGCTGACTGACCTATCAACTCTGTGGTGTTGTTAGGTTGTATATAAAGTAATTGGATTGATATTAAGAGTAATTGTACATTAAAAAATTCACTTCGTCTGGAGAAAGAATCCTTTTAACTGGTTGCTTAACATAGGAGCCATTAGAAGTATGTATGGAATGCCTTGCATATTGTGGGAAGTGAATGGATATTAAATGATGATGGTGACCTGGCATATTAACTCCTTTATTGTTCTAAACTATCTACTTTCTGCAATCCATGTTTTAAATTTGCAATATAAATGTAGTAGCCATAATACCTAATGGCCCATAGTTATAAAGAAGAATCAAACAGTAATGTTCATAGCACACATATAGCTTTTACATCAGTGGTAATGCAATTTTGTAAAGTAACAGATTTAAATATAAAATCAGAATAATTTTTTAAAAAATTCTTTAAAATTGTGTCTCTTCCTAGAATCACCAATTATTGTATGTAATGGTTATGCTTCAAAATTTGAACTAATCTTGAAGTCTAAAGTATTTTAGTTTGCAGCATTTTTCAAGTGGTTAGCTATTGTCTTAAAAGAGGTGATTGATAAACATTAATCAGTATTGAGAAATTTAATCATACCTGCTTATAATTCTTATTTGCAGTAAAACTTGTTATCTCCTGGGATGCAGTCTCAAAACTTGAAAAGACTTCAAATGTTATACTAACAGAGAGTATTCATGTGTGTTCCCAAGGAGAGAATCACTACTTTTCAATGTTTTTGCATATTAATGAAACATACCTTCTTATGGAACAGCTGGCAAACTATGCTATAAAGAGACTTTTTGATAAGGAAACATTTGCTAATGACCCTATCCTTGATGATCCTCTACAAATCACCAAGAGGTATTCAAAGCTTAATTAATACTTTTTTTTTATTTTTTTTATAAAATTTTTTTTAACCTTTATTTATTTGTGAGACAGAGAGAGACAGAGCATGAATGGGAGAGGGTCAGAGAGAGGGAGACACAGAATCTGAAACAGGCTCCAGGCTCTGAGCTGTCGGCACAGAGCCTGACGCGGGGCTTGAACCCACAGACTGCGAGATCACGACCTGAGCCGAAGTCGGGCGCTTAACCGACTGAGCCACCCAGGCGCCCCAATTAATACTTTTTAAAGTATCGTTTGACCAAAGAATAACAACATTGATTATCATTAAAAGTTAAGTGTTCTATGTTATATGATAATTTTTCTTTGGAATTAATCATTGATGTGTGGGTTTTCTTTATTCAGATGCATTTTACAAGTAGTATCCCCTCCATTGAGTTTAATCCTTAGAAGTAATAGAAGTTAGGGGCGCCTGGGTGGCGCAGTCGGTTAAGCGTCCGACTTCAGCCAGGTCACGATCTCGCGGTCCGTGAGTTCGAGCCCCGCATCAGGCTCTGGGCTGACGGCTCGGAGCCTGGAGCCTGTTTCCGATTCTGTGTCTCCCTCTCTCTCTGCCCCTCCCCCGTTCATGCTCTGTCTCTCTCTGTCCCAAAAATAAATAAAAAATGTTGAAAAAAAAAATTAAAAAGAAGTTAGGTTTGAAAATTATTGAGATCCAAGTAGGATTTTCCCTGGAGTGCTTTTAGAAATATAGAGATTTTTGTATGCATAGTTAGTTTAAATTTCTCTATGAGTAGTCTAGACAGCTTCAGGTCTGATATTGTAAAAATGTATTGTTTGTTTTTAAACATAATTTATAGACGTATCATTTTTTTTGAAGAGGCAAGTTAGTGGAGTCAGTGAAGCCTGGACTTTAGAAGGAGAGTACAGCCACCCTTGGACAAGGCATTATCTCTGAGGACCTTAGTTCTTACTCATCTATCATTTCTACCTCAGAGAGCACTTGTGAGGAATGAACAGTATAATGTGTGAAAGCACTTTATAAAATATAAAACCCTAGATAAATGTTAATCATTATTAATGTCTGCATGAGAAATATCTCTGATAGCTTTTTGCCACTATATTTGGTTTGCTGAAATGGACCAGAGTCCTTTTGTACTGCTCAACACTTAGAACAGTTGACTGAAACATGCATGCCAAAGGGGAGGGAGAGAAGAGAGGATCTAGAAATAGCTAGTGAATGCAGCTTCTGGCCCCCAGCACAAGGATGTAGACTATGGGAAACTGTGAGAGGAACCTAAGCTGCAGTCCTATGGATGGGCCAGAACAAGTGACCTCTAGAGGGTTGTGTGATTACTACATAGCTCTAATTGGATATAGTTGTTCCTCTTGCCTATTTCTAAACCATTTCTAAAATCTGGATACATGAGGACTTCTTTGTGAGCGTGTCTGCTTTTCTGGAAAATAGATCACCGAGGTGAATTCTTTACAGGTCCTCATGTGTATGATTTATAAATAGAACTCTATAAGGATTAGGAATCCTGTTTATATTATAGTTGAGCATTTGTTTTTGTAGTTTCTTCCTTGATTGGCCACCATAAAAATAAACTTTTTAGCTATTTTATTTCCCTCAGAATATCCTCTAAATAGCCGTCTATCAAGGAGTTATTCATTACCAAGTCTGTATTATTTAAATGAGATCTAGGATATTCATTTTTGTCTATGTGCATTTTAAGAGAGCTTATTGAAAATCATATATATCTAAATCCTTGTTTCTAGTAAGTTAAGAAGAACAATAGCTTATTTAGACTTAGTATCCAAATGACTTTTTCTAAAATTGAATATCTTTATTGTTTTGGCTTATTGTTTTTACAAATATGTATTACTTCTATAATTTAAACAATACAAAAGCACAATAGCAATAGTTAAGTTCAGTGTATATCTTTCCAGGCTTTTTAATGCATTAATTAAAAAAATATTTTCTAAAAACATGATTGGGACTAAACATCACATATTATTCCACAGTCTGTTTCTACCCTCCTTAACAATGTATCATGGGCACTTTTCATTTATATAAATAGACCTCATCTTTTAAAATAATAATAAAATAACCTACCAAATTGTAATTTCAGTGAGGTTAAAATTAATGTGGCTTTCTGTTCATCAGAATTATTTTGAAAGACATGATGAAATACCACATATTCAAATAGTATATGCTGGAATGATGAATTTGGTTTTAACTTTGTTGTCTTTGAGTTAGAGCTTGCATAATTTACTTACAACCCCAGATGGCATTGCTGCTTAACACAAGTGTTTACCTCCTCTAGAAAAATTGTACTATTTTAAGCAATTGTTTTTATTCATATATTTATATATCAGTTAACAAGTCATCTTTATTTGTTGATGCCTATCCTTTGCCCAATACTGTGCAAGCAGTGTTGTTTTATCTTGCCTCTACTTTGGATTTTTTAAAACATTCATTTAAATGTTTGCTTCACTTAATTTTTAACATTATCTTTTGTACACTATTCTTGTCTAAGTTTTGAAGCCATAAATTTTCACTTTTTCAAATTTTATTTTCTTTATTTTATTTTTTTAACATTTATTTATTTTTGAGAGAGAAAGACAGAGTGTGAATAGGGAAGAGGCAGAGAGATAAAGGGAGACAGAATCCGAAGCAGGCTCCAGGCTCCAGGCTCCGAGCTGTCAGCACAGAGGCTGACATGGAGCTTGAACCTCACAGATGGTGAGATCATGACCTGAGCTGAAGTCGGACGCTTAACTGACTGAGCCACCAGGCGCCACATAAATTTTCATTTTTAAGTTTTCTTTTTTTCATTTTTTGTTTTTCATTTTTATTTTATTTGAACTGGGTGACTCTTGATTTTCTGGTAACCACATATAAAAATTGTTTGCCAATGTTGGTTTTAGCCATATTTGCATATTATGGATGTGTAATAATATAATAATAATCCTTCAGATCATTCCTTAACAGATGAAGTCCTATGTCATCTCTAACTTTTGTGCCTTGTAATCTAGTAGTAGAACAAAATTGGAAAAGGGACCAAAAAATGAATTTGTTATGAATCATTGTTTCTTCCATTTCATAATTTGTTGAAGAACATAGCATGTAGTATTTAATCTTTCTGCTCTAAAGTACATTTAGATTAATCAATATGGGCATGTGTACATTTTAGAAGTCATTATTTGAGCCCCCCTTTTTTCTTTTCTACAGAGGTCTGGAAAATCGAGCCCACAGTGAGCAGTTCAGTGCTTTTTTTAGGCTCCCCAAAGAAGAGGCTTTGAAAGAAGTACATGAATGTTGCTTATGGATACCATTCAGCCACTTTAACACTCATGGAAAAATGTGCATCTCAGAAAACTATATCTGCTTTGCTAGCCAGGATGGCAGTCTATGTAGTATAATTATTCCATTACGAGAGGTAATATAAATTTGGTTACCTATCAGTTCTTAGTTTGAAATGCTATCATTCACAGAGTGAAATATCCTTTCATTCTATAAGTTATTAAAACCTCTATATGAACTATCCTTTCATTAATTTTTACATAATCATGTTTTCAAGTCCAGTATTATTTTTAATGATAAGGGCACCATTCTTCAGGAAAAGAGTACTAGAATAAGAGCTCTTATTAAAAGTGAAAATAGAAAAAATAAAAATTTATAAATCAGATAAGGGTTTAGGATGACTCAAGGTGGAGCATGCTCAGGCATTTATGACATTAATACCAAAACTTAGACTATTATGTTTGGTATACATAGTCAAAAAGAATAGAATTGATAGCTCTTAGGTAAGTTAGGAATAAATTGTCGGCATTATAGCACTGAATTTTTACATTTGTACTGTCATTTTTAAAGACTACACGTTAAGTAAACCTTTTCCTTGAGAAGTGAAGTAACTTGCACTGAGGTTACCTATGTCAGTGGTGCAACTAGTACCCAAAGTCTATTTAAAAAAATTAGTTTATTTTTTGAGAGAGAGTGAGCAGGGAAGGGGTAGAGAGAGGAGAGCAAGAATGCCAAGCAGGTTCCATGCTGTCAGCACAGAGCCTGACATGGGGCTTTATCTCACAAACCATGAGATCATGCCCTGAGCCGAAATCAAGAGTTGGGTGCTTAACCAACTAACCAACTGAGCCACTCAGGCGCCCTTATCTCTCTCTTTTTTTTAAATTTTCTTGGTTTTTTTTGCTTATTTAGAGAGAAAGAGAGAGATTGAGCAGCGGAGGGGTAGAGAGAGAGGGAGAGACAATCCCAACCAGGCTCCACGCTGTCTGTGCAGAGCCTGACTCCGAGCTCTGTCTCACGAAACATGAGATGATAACCTGAACCAAAATCAAGAGTCAAATGCTTTGGCTGAGCCACCCAGGCAAAGTCTATTTGCCCCCACAAAGTCTATTTCTTAGTAAGCCATACCATGGACCAAAACTTTAGTCTCAAAAGAGTAAGCTAAAGGGGTACCTAGGTGGCTGAGTTGGTTAAGCGTCCCACTCTTGATTTTGGCTCAGGTCATGATTGTGAGATTGAGCCCCACCTTGGGCTCCACGCTGGATGTGGAACCTGCTTAAGATTCTCTCTCCCTCTACCCCTCTTCTACCCGCACAGGTGCGTTCCCACTTTCCCTCCCTCTCCCTCTCTCCCTCTCTCCCTCTCCTCTTCTCCCCGTCTCCGTCTCTCAAAAAGAGTAAGCTAAACATATTTTGCCTGAAAGTGTCAGCAACAAGGGAGAATGTGATTCATTTATAATGTTTTCACCCCCCAGGTCTTAGCTATAGATAAGACAAATGATTCCACCAAAACTGTCATCATTAGCATCAAAGGAAAGACAGCTTTTCGCTTCAGTGAAGTTAAAGACTTTGAGCAACTGGTGGCAAAATTCAGATTCAAGTGCAGAGCAGCTTCAGCTCCATATCATGATATTAGCACAGAGGTAATTATATACCAATCAAATCATTGTTTAATAAAACTTTGTGTTTTGTATGGTCCATTCTTTAAGAAGGAATTCATAGTATCTTTTCTATTCATACTTAGGTTTATTTTTTTTTAAAAAGACTAAAACCAAAGAAATTATATTTTGTAGGTCACACCATAAGGCAGAAGTGAAAATCGTCCTTTTTTAGGAACTCCTATGGAATACTTCTTGGCAATGAGAAAGAATGAAATATGGCCTTTTGTAACAATGTGGATGGAACTGGGGAGTGTTATGCTAAGTGAAATAAGTCATACAGAGAAAGACAAATCCTATGTTTTCACTCTTATGTGGATCCTGAGAAACTTAACAGAAGACCATGGGGGAGGGGAAGGGGAAAAAAAAGTTAGGGAAGGAGGCAAACCATAAGAGACTCTTAAAAACTGAGAATAAACTGAAGGTTGATGTGGGGTGGGAGGGAGGGGAAATTGGGTGATGGTCATTGAAGAGGGCACCTGTTGGGATGAACACTGGGTATGGTATGGAAACCAATTTGACAATAAATTTCATATTAAAAAAAACTAAAACTAAAAAAATTATTACCATTTGATCTTTTTTGACTATTGACAGTATCTTGTACTTTCACATAACATGGCTTTTAATAACTCAAACTATATTTGAGAATTTAATAAGGCCTTGAAAAGGATTCTCCTTTTACTGCTATAGAGACTGCAATTTTAAACCAGTCTGAATATCTTTTATTTAATATCAAGTAGCTCAGCCTTACTTACACAATATAGCCCAAAGCAAAATAGTGGCAAAGCTATTTACTAGTAAAGTATTAGAGAAGGCAAATATTCTTGGCAAAGGGTGGTTAAAAGCTTGATTTTGATGTTTAGTATGTCCTGTATAGAAATGTAGATAGTTTCAATTCAAATTTTCATTTTTAATGCCTAGGAAACTCATGTTTTAATAGATTGATAAAGCTTATCACATTATATCTATTGTATTTTAATTAAAACTTTGAAGAAAAAAATCAACATTAGCTTTACTGGCTATGTTATTCATTTGGATTGGATTATAGAGGCTTTTACCTCTCCATAGTAGAGACTAAAAATAATATGCTCAGTCCATTATAATGCAGTATTGATAAGACTAGCTTTCTCTTTGATAATAGAAAAACACAATGAAAACATGTAATTAAAAAAATATATATCTCAGTTCCAGACACAGAATCTTCATGTTGACCATCAAGAATTTTCTTGCCCCAACTTTATAATCTTTCATTCTCTTCAGGTGTGCAGCCAGGATATTCCTTAGTTTGATGTCAGGACACAGGTAAAATCTGATCAGTCCTGATAGTTTCTCTCCCAGTGCTTCCATATTCTTGCTTATGTCCCTTTTTTCCCTGTCCCATTCCATTTCAGGTTCAGTCTGTGTGTTAGATTTAATGTACTGCTTATCTTTTTCCTTCAGTTTATCTGTGTGTCTTAAACCTAAAGAACTGGAATTTTTCCCTGAAAACTCTCAGGTGCCTCTGGGAGTTGGGTATGCTCAGTTATCAAGAAAGGATTTTGTTTCAGAATGAGTTTATCATCTTTTCAGATATATGTCAGAGTTCTAAGGTTTTCTAGTCTCTCTTACTCATTTCTAGAGGTTTAATAAGAATATGTACAAAATACCAGTCAGTATACGGGTTTGCTAGGAAATGGATTTTTTTTCTAGTGTATTCTTTAATCCCCATCCCCTATTTGCCCCATCCCCCATCTACCTTCCCTGAGGTAACCATCAGTTTGTTCTCTATAGTTAAGAGTCTGTTTCTTGGTTTGTCTCACTCTCTTTTTCCCCCATGCTCATTTGTTTTATTTCTTAAATTCTACATACGTGTGAGATCATATGTTACTTGTCTTTCTCTGGCTGACTTATTTCACTTAGCATTATACCCTCTAGCTCTATCCATGTTGTTGAAAATGGCAAGATGCCCTTTTTGTTATGGCTAAATAATAAACACACACACATACACACACACATGCACCTTTTGTATCCATTCACCTATTCTTGGACAATTGGGCTGTTTCTGTAGTTTGGCTGTTGTAAATAATGCTGCAGTAAATACATAGACACCCACACACCCACACACCTTCTTTATCCATACACCTATCCATGGATACTTGGGATGTTTATATAGTTTGGCTATTGTAAATAATGCTGCAATTGGGGCGCCTGGGTGGCGCAGTCGGTTAAGCGTCCGACTTCAGCCAGGTCACGATCTCGCGGTCCGTGAGTTCGAGCCCCGCGTCGGGCTCTGGGCTGATGGCTCGGAGCCTGGAGCCTGTTTCCGATTCTGTGTCTCCCTCTCTCTCTGCCCCTCCCCCGTTCATGCTCTGTCTCTCTCTGTCCCAAAAATAAAAAAAATAAAAAAAAAAAAACGTTGAAAAAAAAAATAATGCTGCAATAAACATAGGGGTGCATTTATCCTTTTGAATTAGTGTTTTTGTATTTTATTGTGTAAATATACCCAGTAGTGTGACTACTGGATTGTAGACTAGTTCTATTTTTAACTTTTTGAGGAACCCCATATTGTTTTCCACAGTGGCTGCACCAGTTTGCATTCCCACCAACAGTGCAAGAGGACTCTATTTTCTCCACATCCTTATCAACACCTTTTGTTTCTTGTGTTGTTCATTTCAGCTATTCTGACAGGTGTGAGGTGGTATCTCATTGTAGCTTTGATTTGCATTTCCCTGATGAGTGACATTGAGCATCTTTTCATGTGTCTGTTGGCCATCTGTTTGTCTTCTTTGGAGAAATGTCTATTCATGTCTTCTGCCAATTTTTTAGTTGGATTTTTTTGTTTTTTGGGTATTGAGCTGTATAAGTTCTTTATATATTTCGGATATTAATCTTTATCAGATATGTCATTTGCAAATATCTTCTGCTTTTCAGTAGGTTGCCTTTTAGTTTTGTGGATTGCTTTCTTCATTGTGCAGAAATCTTTTATTTTGACATAGTCCCAATAGTTTATTTTGGCTTTTTAAAATTTTTAATTTTTAAAAAATTTATTTATTTAAAGTTAATTAACATACAGTGTAGTGTTAATTTCATCACTTACATATAATAAATACCAGGTGCTCATCCCAGCAAATGCCCTCCTTAATGCCCATTACCCATTTAGCCCATTCCCACACCCACCTTCCCCTCAAGCCTCTCAGTTTCTCTAAGAGTCTCTTATTGTTGCTTCCCTCTCTGTTTTTATCTTATTTTTCCTTCCTTTCCCCTATGTTCATCTGTTGTGTTTCTTAAATTCCACATATGAATGAAGTTATATGATACTCATCTTTCTCTAATTTCTCTTAACATAATACACTCTAGTTCCATCCACGTTGTTGCAAATGGCAAGATTTCATTCTTTTTTTTTTATCACCGAGTTATATTCCATTGTATACATATACCACATCTTTTTTATCCATTCACCAGTTGATGGACATTTGGGCTCTTTCCATTTTTGGCTATTGTTAATATAGCTATAAACATTGGGGTGCATGTGCCTCTTTGAAACAACATTTTTGTATCCTTTGGATAAATACCTAGTAGTGTAATTGCTGGGTCATAGAATAGTTCTATTTTAATTTTTTTCAAAGTTTATTTTGTGAGAGAGCACACACAGGGGAGGGGAAGAGAGAGGGGGAGAGAATCTCAAGCAGGCTCTGTGCTAGAGGTGAAATTCACTGGGTTGGAATTCATGAACCACAAGATCATGACCTGAGCCGAAATCAAGAGTCAGACACTTAACTGACTGAGCCACCCAGGTGCCCATATTATTAATTTGAGGAACTTCCATATGGTTTTCCAGGGTGGCTGCACCAGTTTGCGTTTCTACCAACAGTGCAAGAGGGTTCCCCTTTCTCCACATCCTCACCAATAACTGTTGTTTCCAGAGTTAATTTTAGACATTCTGACAGGTGTGAGGTGGTATCTCATTGTGATTTTGATTTTTACTTCTTTGATGATGTGTGATGTTGAGCATCTTTTCATGTCTCTGTTAGCCATCTGGGTGTCATCTTTGGAAAAGTATCTATTCATGTCTTCTGCCCGTTTCTTCACTGGATTATTTGTTTTTGGGTGTTGAGTTTGAGAAGTTCTTTTTTTAAAAATTTTTAATGTTTATTTATTTTTGAGAGACAGCATGAGCAGGAGAGGGGCAGAGAGAGAGGGAGACACAGAATCCAAAGCAAGTTCCAGGCTCTGAGCTGTCAGCACAGACCCTGATGAGGGGATCGAACTCACAAACCGTGAGATCATATGACCTGAGCTGAAGTCGGATGTTTGACTGAGCCACCAGGCGCCCAAGTTTGATAAGTTCTTTATAGATTTTGGATACTAACCCTTTATCCTATAGGTCATTTGTGAATATCTTCTCCCATTCTGTAAGTTGCTTTTTAGTTTTGCTAATTGTTTCCTTCACTGTGCAGAAGCTGTTTATCTTGATGAGGTCCCAGTAATTCATTTTTGCTTTTATTTCCCTTGCCTCCAGAGACATGTCTAGTAAGAAGTTGCTGCGGCCAAGGTCAAAAGTTGCTGCCTGTTTTCTCCTGTAGGATTTTGATGGTTTCCTGTCTCACATTTAGGTCTTTCATCCATTTTGAATCTGTTTTTTTGTGTATGGTGTAAGAAAGTGGTCCAGTTTCATTCTTCTGCATGTCGCTGTCCAATTGTCCCAGCACCATTTTCTATGAAGCCAGAATTACCTTGATTCAAAAACCCCCTGAAAAGGAGAATTAAAGGCCAATATCACTGATGAACCTGGATGTAAAAATTCTCAACAAGATACTAACAAATCACATTCAATAGTACATTAAAAGAATTATTCACCATGATCAAGTGGGATTTATTCCTGGACTGCAGGGCTGGTTGAATATTCAGAAATCAATCAACATGATACACCACATTAATAAAAGAAAGGATCCGAGCCATATGATCCTCTCAATAGATGCAGAACAAGCATTTGACAAAATACCCTCAAGAAAGTAGGGATAGAAGGAACATACCTTAAAACCATATTTTTGCTTTTATTTCCCTTCCTTCAGGAAACAAGTCTAGAAAAATGTTGCTGCAGCCAATGTGAGATTACTGCCTGTGCTCTCTTTAAGGACTTTTATGGTTTCCTGTCTCACATTTAGGTCTTTAATCCATTTTGACTTTATTTTTGTGTATGGTGTAAGAAAGTGATCCAGCTTCATTCTTTTGCTATGGCTGTCCAGTTTTCCCAACACCATTTGTTGAAGAGACTGTCTTTTTCCCATTGGGTATTCATTCCTTTGTTGTCGAAATTAATTGACCATATAATTGTGGGTTTATTTCTGAGTTTTCTATTCTCTTCCATTGATCTGTGTGTCTATTTTTATGCCAGTACCATGCTGTTTTAATTACTACCACTTTGTAATATAATTTGAAATCTAGAATTATGATACTTCCAGTTTTGTTTTTCTTTTTCAAGATTGCTTTGGCTATTCGAAGTCTTTTGTAGTTCCATACAAATTTTAGGATTGTTTGTTACAGTACTGTGGAAAATGCTGTTGGTATTTTGATAGGGATTACGTTAAGTGTATATATTGCTTTGGATAGTACAGACATTTTAACAATATTTGTTCTTTCAACTCATAAGCATGGACTATCTTTACATTTCTTTGTGTTGTCTTGAATTTCTTTCATCAGTGTTTTATGGGTTTCAGAGTACAAGTCTTTCACCTCTTTGGTTAATTTTATTCCTAGATATTTTATTATTTTTGTTGCAATTGTAA
Organism: Neofelis nebulosa; assembly: GCF_028018385.1. Classification (NCBI taxonomy): domain Eukaryota; kingdom Metazoa; phylum Chordata; class Mammalia; order Carnivora; family Felidae; genus Neofelis; species Neofelis nebulosa. The sequence continues at coordinate 87,234,944 of NC_080800.1, forward strand.
ATGGGGTTGTTTTCTTAATTTCATTTTCTGCTGTTTCATTATTAGTGTATAGGAATGAAGCAGATTTCTGTACATTGATTTTGTATTCAACTTTACTGAATTCCTTTATCACTTCTAGTAGTTTTTGGTAGAATCTTTAGGGTTTTCTGTATACAAAATCCTTTAATCAGCAAACAGAAACAATTTTACTTCTTCCTTTCCTATTTGGATACATTTTATTTCTTTATCTTGACTGATGGCTCTAGCTAGGATTTGTAGTACTATTTTGAATAGGAGTGGTGAGAGTAGGCTGGTTTATCTTGTTCCTAATCTCAAAGGGAAAGCTTTCAACATTTTACCATGGATCATTATGTTAGCTGTGGGCTTGTCATATATGGCCTTTATTATATTGAGGTATGTGTCTTCTATACCCATGTTGTTGAAAGTTTTTATCATGAAAGGACATTGAATTTTGTCTGATGGCTTTTGGGATGATCATATGTTTTTTATTTTTTATTCTGTTCATGTGATGTATGCCATTTATTGATTTGTGTATGTTGAACCATCCTTCCCTCCCAGGGATAAATCCCACTTGATCATAATGTATGATCCTTTTAAAGTGTTACTGAATTTGATTTGCTAGTATGATGTTGAGAATTTTTTGCATCTCTATTCATCGGGATTTTGGCTTATAATTTCTTTTCTTGTGTTCTTATTTGGATTTAGTATTGGGTATTCTGGCCTTGTAAAATTTGTTTGGGATTGTTCCCATCCCCTTTACTTTTTTGGAAGAATTTGAGAAGGATTGGCATTAATTCTTTAAATGTTTAGTAGAATTCACCCATGAAACCATCTGATCCAGCACTTTTATTTGGTGGGGGTTTTGGATTACAGATTCAGTGTCCTTACATGTTATTAGTAAGTTCAGATTTTTTTATTTCTTTATGTTTTGTTGATAGTTTTTATTGCGGAAAAATATTTCATTGTCTGGATATACCACAATGTTTATCCATTCACCTTTAATAGGGATACGTTGGTTGCCTTCAATTTTTGGCAACTATGAATAAAGCTGCTATAAACATTCATGTGTGGGTTTTTGTGTGGACATACGTTTTCAACTAGCTGGGTATATACCTAGGAGCACAATTCCTCAATCATATCATAGTAAGGCTATGTTTTGCTTTGTAAGAAACTGCCAACCATCTTCCAAAGTGGCTGTACCATTTTTGCATTTCCATCAGCAGTGAATGAAATTTCTTTTTCCATATCCTCAGCAGCAAGTACTTGTTCTTGTCAGTGTTTTGGATTTTAGCCATTTTAATAGCCAATAGTATCTCATTGTTTTTTTCATTTGCAATTCCCTAGTGATACAATATTGAACATCTTTTTATATGATTATTTGTCTGTCATCTTTTTATCTTCTTTGGAGAGGTCTATATTCAGACCTTTTGCCCACTTTTTAAGTGGGTCCTTATTTTTTTAAACATAATTTCCTTTCATTCTTTTAATATATTTATAATAGCTACTTTACATTCTTAGTTTACAAAATCTAGGAACTGGACCCTCTCAAAGACATTTTCTGTTGGTTGCTTTTTAAAAATAGTTCCTGTTTTTATTTTTAAACCTGGCTTTCTCTGATTACCCCCTTTAGTCAGTATAAATTAGTGGCCAGCCAGTGATGGGTCAGTGAGCTCCTTAAATGCTGTGAACCATTAAGTTTTCTACTTTTTGCAAAGGAAATCTTTGTGTAAAGGTATACCTCAAACTTCTGGAAGCTTTTAAATCAGCCTTATCTTTCACTTCTTACCTCCAGAATAGTCCAGAATTGAGCAAATGGGGCCTTCCCCTGTCCCGTTTCTTTCCTGGCCAGTTTCACAACCCTGTACGTTTACACGTACTTCTAGGTCCCCAAGAATATGTTAGAATCTTTCAAAGTTCCCTATGGTTATCTAGATCTTCCTTTTAGATTTTTAGCCAGGCTCTAGTTTCCCCCAAACTGAAATCATAGCCTTAGGCATCTGTAATGCCCTGGGGACTGGGCTTTTTTCACAGACCTGAGTTCTGAATTAAATCAAATGATAACAATACCCTGAGAATGGGGATTTTCTAGGGGGCTGCTAGTCTGGTTAAAATATTGACTGTGTTCTGGGGATGGGGATTTTAGTGAAGCTCCAGAAGATCCTTTGGCTGTGTTAATGCAGGCTTTCATGGCTACCATACCTCTGAGCTTGGGAGGGAGGGGTGATGAGAATAGCCTCATGTTAAAACTTCACAGTCTGATGTTCCTATTGAGATTCATTAGTTTTAGTTGTATCTCTGCTTTTCAGTTCGTTCTGTGCCTTTGGTTCATTTCCAGTGTTCTGAACTTGTATTTTTTAAAATTCTTTGCCAATATTTTGTTTTTACAGGGGAGTGGGCTCACTGAAGTCTTGAGTTTGCTGTTCCAGACACTAATTTCTTGCTATCTCTAATTTCAAAAGAAAAACAATGTCTCTCTGAGACATTGCTTCAGTGTTTATTATGTAGACAGATTGTGCTTTATAAATGATAGATAAAACATGAGCACTTTTTCTTCTTGCAGAAACTTTTAAGCATGCATTTGGGACAATTACATTTTTTCTTTTTTAGGTTCCTATTAGTTCTGATTCTACAGACCCATCTGATAATATTGAGGTACAGTCTTTGACATGTCAGAGAGAATGCAGTAAAACTGTGAACACCGAAGCCTTAATGACAGTATTTCACCCTCAGAATTTGGAGAATCTTAATTCCAAAATGGTAGGAAAACAAAATACTAAAATCTATGGGCTGAAACAGTTTATCAAAAATAAAAATCTTAGAGCAGACTAGAAGGTACCACAACTGAAATCTTCTTTTGGTGCTTGATAAGGTTTTCCAGCAGGTACTACTGTGTGACTTATTTCATTCCATCACATAAAAATGCTATTTTCACAAAAAAAGAGTTATTAACAAGAATTAAGATAAACGATGAAAATTGAACATCGTGTTTTATATGCATAGATTGCCAATAATTCTAAAATTGAGGTGAGTGGGGGAGAATAATGATTCAAAGTTTTACCTCTGAAGTGTAATGCTTTTCCCATTTTTATATGAGTTTAGGTAAGAATTAAAATAGTAAAATACATCTATTATGCTCACGTGGATTTGAAAGATTTGTGAACGGTGCTCCAGTGTTTGGCCTCTCTGTGAATACTGATTTTGACTTTCTCTGTTCTTGATTTCCACGGGTATTACTTCACAGTGAAGAGAGTTTTCAAGTTATTTGAAAGAAGTTCATTTGTCACCATGTTTAGTTGCTTTGATTTTTTGTTACAGTTGAAAGAAAAAATGAAGGAACAGTCATGGAACATCCTGTTTACAGAATGTGGGCGTGGGGTTAGCATGTTTCGGACCAAAAAGACTCGAGATCTGGTTGTAAGAGGGATTCCAGAGACCTTAAGAGGAGAGCTGTGGATGCTTTTTTCAGGTATTTATTCACTTTACTAACAGATACTAGCCATGCCCCTTCTAGGAGTTATGCACTAAGTAAAAATAATTACAAAGATGGCTAGAACAAACTCTTATTCATGAGTTCAGACTAGTCAAAGAGAGTAAGGTAGTTATGTGTACTTACTTATATATCCACACATCCATTGTCTGAGCAAATTAGTTTATTAGGCAAGATATGGCTAATTGGTAATATCTCTAGCTCTAGTGTCAAAGGAAAGTTAAGGGAAAAAAAACCAGTTTATGAAAACTCTGTTGAATAAAATTGGTGTCCTGGGGCTGATGCCTGGGTAGGTCAGTCCGTTAAGTGTCGTCTCAGGTCAGGATCTCACGGTTTGTGAGATCGATCCCCGCATTGGGCTCTGCGCGGACTTTGGATTCTGTCTCCCCCACACCCTCCTCTCAAAAATAAATAAATATATTTTTTAAATTGGTGTCCTGATGTTATATTCTAGTGAAGCCTTTTCTTTTGTTTGTACTAGGATGTTAATTGAGTATAAAGCTAAATTTAAAGGTTATCCAATTCTTTATGTATATATGCAAGTGTTGGCCTTATTACATTCCTCTGCTTTTGTATGTTAATGCAGTCGTCTTTACAGGTGCTGTTAATGAAATGGCTGCTAATCCTGGCTATTATGCTGAAGTGGTTGAGCAGTCCTTAGGGACCTGCAACTTGGCTACTGAAGAAATTGAACGTGATTTGCGTCGCTCCCTGCCTGAACACCCAGCCTTTCAGAGTGACACTGGCATATCTGCTCTGAGGCGGGTACTCACTGCTTATGCATACAGGAATCCCAAAATTGGATACTGCCAGGTATGACTTCAGTATGAGCCCATCTGTGTACATATTCCAAATGGTAAAATCATATCAAATATAGCTCTATTTGAAAATTGTGATAAGAAAGGTTGGGCTGAGATTGATAAGGGCTTATTTTTAATCTAAGTAGATGGTAGCGGGAATACTTAAGAGAATTGGTATTTCATTACTTCGTTTTTCTTTTACATTTAACAAGTGTTTACTGCATTCCTGCTCTGTAAAAGATACTTTGCTAGGTGCTTAAGACTATATAAAGATGAATCCTATAAGGATCCTGCCCTTGAAAGTATATGAACGAGTAAGCATTAAAACATATTCATTGGCAAATAAAAAGCAAGTGGGACAAATTATTAAAGAAATGTAAAGTTCTGTCAGGATTTATCATAGGGATAAATTATTTTCATCTGGAGGAATCCGAGAAGACTTCGTGGAAGAGGTAGCATTTGTAGGTCTTGATAATTGGTGAATTTTGGATGTATGGAGCTGGAATGAAAGAATGTTCCAGGTAGAAGCATCAGTGTAACCAAACACAGATAGAGGTAAACATAGAATGTATGTAGAACCATGTTCTGTTTCTTAGAAATTTAGGGTGAATGAATCTAAGTAGATAGAGGAAAAAAATCAGGTAGATTGGGAGAGGTCAGGAGTTTGAATTTTATTTTGTTGACAGTGGGGGAATCATTGAAAAAATCCTTTAGGAGCACACTATATTAACTAGGGATGCTAGACTGCTAACACAAATAACCTCAAATAGGTAATAGCTTAAACACAATAGAAGTTTCCTCAAAGGAATAAACAGAAGAGCAAGTATTTAAGTCAATAGGCAGCTCTCGTTCATGAGATTATTCAGGGCCTTAGGCTGAAGCACTCCCTGTCATCTTCAAAACATGGCTTCCAAGATGCTCTTTCATTGCCATTACCATTCACAGGAAACCGGAGAGAGCATGGAGAAACAATTATAGATTTTATTGGCTAGTAGGCCTAGAATGCGCATACATCACTTCATCCACATTCTGTTGGAGGGTCTTAGTCTTCTGGCCACACCTGTTTACAAAGAAGTCTGCAAAATATAGTGTGACTGAGCATATATATATCCAGATACTATGGAAGAAGGGAGACTGGATTGTGGTGGATAGCTAGCACTATCAGCCACACATTCCTTTATAGTGGGCTGAGCACTTATAATGATTATGTATCAATTCTATCCATTAAATCTTATCAATAGAGAATTTTTTTGAAAAACAATTTGAGTGAATGGATCACCTAAATTACAATATTTAGCGTATTTTAGGATCTCTGAGAGGTAAAAAAAAAAAAAAAAACAAGTGTGGCACTTCTTTTCTCAAAGAGCTTATACTCACAGAGTCCACAATGTTATCTATATATAGTGTAGAGGCACCTTCAAAGTAGGTGGCACATGCTTTTGACTTCTAAAAGATGAGAGCAAAGTTAGAAACATGGAGGGCACAAGGAAAGTTATTCTGAGTTAAAGTAACAATATGAGCAATACCATTCATGTGAGAATAAGCCTACCATGGAGATCAGTCTGGCTAGATTTATGTTAGAATCAAGAAGTAAATAAGTTTGTGTAGGACAAAATCATGGAGAATCTTTCAAGCCGAGAAAAAGTCTGAATTTAATAAGCAGGTTTTATTGCTTTTGATCAAAAAGCCATGTGAACTGTACTGACTCATTATGGCTGATGGGACTAGTTGAGAAAGTTCTCATATATTCCTAGGTTGAGTGTTTTTATCATGAAAGAGTGTTGGATTTTGTCAAACCATTTTTCTTTGTCTATTGAGATAATCATGTGATTTTTTACTTTTATTCTGTTAATGTCCTGTATTACATTGATGTATTTTCATATGTTGACCCTCCTTGTATTTCCAAGATAAATCTCCCTGGGTCTTGGCTCTATAATCCTTTTTATGTGTTATTGGGTTCAGTTTGCTAGTATTTTGTTTAGTAGTTTTACATTTATATTCATAAAATAAAATGATACCTAGTTAAGATACCTCTTTGGTGTTAGTATCAGGGCCTCATAGAATAAGGTGGGTAGTATTTCTTCCTCTCCTATTTTTTTGAAGAGTTTATAAGGGATTGATGTTAATTCTTCTTTAAATGTTTGGTAGAATTTGCTAGTGAAGCTATCTGTTCCTAGAGTCTTCTTTGCAGGAAATTATGTCATTACTAATTCAGTCACTACTTCTTATAGGTCTATTCAGATTTTTCTGTTTCTCCTTGAGTTGGTCTCGGTAGTTTGTGTTTTTCTAGGAATTAACCATTATATATCTAGGTTATCTCATTAACCATTTTATATCTAGGTTATCTCATTTGTTAGCATATTCCCTTAGAATCCTTTTTATTTCTGTTAAGATTGGTAGTACTGTTCTCTGTTTCTTGATTTTAATAATTTGAGTCCTTTCTCTGTTTTTCATCTTTTTGGTTAGGCTACCTAAAGGTATTTTGGGGTTTGTTTCAATTTTTAAAAATCTTTTCAAAGAACCAACTTTTGGTTTTGTTGATTTTTCCCTATTTTTTCTATTCTCTATCACATCCTACTTCTGTAGAACTTCAAGATTAACCAGAGGTGAGAGCTTAGGGCCTTTTCTGTTCTTTCCTGAGCATACACACATCTCTGGGCATGCATAAAGCCATATCGTGCACATGGCCTTCTAGATTCCCAGGAATTTCTCAGAGCCTTACAAAGCCCCCTATGGGTATCTCATTACCCAGTTTTTCATTTTGACCCTTTATTAGCCTATTATTTGACCCAACTTTTATCCACTGCCTCAGCAAGCCTCATGTTCAATAACTGCCTCCAATTGTTTTCAACAAACACACTGAGAGAAGGGTTTGCCTACCATGAACGCTGTGTCAGGTCAAATAAACACAGCCTTGTGAGTGGAGTCTTCAAGTGGAAACCACCAGACAGGCCAAATAATGACAATTATGTGAAAATGGGTCTCTGAAGGAGCTCCAGCCCTGCCTGGTCCCTGCAGTGGCTGCTAGGTGTTTTTACTATAATTGCTGGAGTGTTGGTTTTTAAGGCTAATGTGAAGCTGAGGAGGAGGTATGCGTATCAGGCAATTTAAAATGCCACAGAGCTCACTGTTTTTACTGAGATTCAGCCATTTTATTAAATAAATGCTTTCTGAGTTGTTATAAGATTTTGGTTAATTTTCATAGTTCTGAAAAATTGATTCTGACAGTATTTTCCAGTGTTCTTGTTTCTTTTTTTTAAATTTTTAAAATGTTTATTCATCTTTGAGAGACAGAGACAGAGCATGAGTGGGGAAGGGGCAAAGAGAGGGAGACACAGAATCGGAAGCAGGCTCCAGGCTCCGAGCTGTCAGCACAGAGCCCAATGCAGGGCTTGAACTCACGAACTGCGAGATCATGACCTGAGTTGAAGTCGGACGCTCAACCGACTGAGCCACCCAGGCGCCCGAACCAGTGTTCTTGTTTCTTATATAAAGGAGAGCACTTTCAGAGGGCCTTACTCTGCCATTTTCACTGACCCCCCCTCCCATTATGGCTTCTTTTTAAAAACTTTTTAAAGTTTATTATTTTGAGAGAGAGACCGAGCACAAGCAGAGAAGGGGCAGAGAGAGGGAGGCACAGAATCTGAAGCAGGCTCTAGGATCTGAGCTGTCAATGCAGGGCTTGAACCATGTTGCAGACCACGAGATCATGACCTGAGCTGAAGTTGGATGCTTAACAGATTAAGCCATTATGGCTTCTTGAACAGGAAAATTGATGGGGTAAAAACTAAACTTGAGGTCAAATACAGTGCCAGATCTGGCGAGGAATCTACATACTTAATACACAAATCTATAAGAAAAGTATTAAAATATAAAAATGAGCAACAAGCATGAAAAGATTAGTCATAGAACCAAAAGTACAGATGGATTAATAAAGTATAAAAATGAGAAAGTTTGGCCTCAAAAAATTCAAATTAAAACTATGAAATACCATTTTCACCATCAAATCAACAAGGACCAATTGTAATTATTACAATTCTCAGTATTTAGTATTGGCAAAGGAGCAGTGAAATAAACATTCAAACACTGTTGGTCAGGAATATAAATTGGTACAGTCTTTCTGGAATATAATTTGGTAGTAATATGTCATTTAAAAATAGTATTATTTGAATACTTTCATTGTTATGTATATCTTTCCTGAGAAAAGAATAACATACTTCAAGATTTGTATACAAAGACATTCATTGCAGTGTTATATATAGTAGTGAAAAATTGGATTCAAAATAAATGTCCAACAATAGTAGAATGGTTAAATAATTTATAGTATATTCAACTTACTAGATTATTTCATAGTCATTAAATACACTGTTTTAGAATTATTTAATGGCATTGAGAATGTGTAATAAGATTGTAAGTGAAAAAAAACAAACTTTAGAAGGGTTTGAAAAAGGAAGGAAAGCACACATATGCACACACATAGTACATCAACTTATTAACAGTGGTGGTCTCTGGGTAGGTAGGATACAGGAGATTTAATTTCCTTCATACATTTCCATTCTTTCCAGATTCTATACATTAAGGGTTTATTACCTTCATAATAAGCTCTGTGGCCAAATGTAAAAGTAATGATCTGACATTTGTATGCAAGATAGATTACAAGGAGAAAGTTGGGGTGGAATGGAGAGGATAAAGCAGATCAAAAAGACATTTTATAAGAAGAAACTAGGCTGTAAAGACACATTGGATGTGGCAGGTAAAGGGTTTCGAGCATGATCAAAATTAGGATAGCAAAGAAGAGAATCCTGTTTAATGAGAAAAGGTGTTTAGTTTTGAACACAATTGAGGATGATTGATATTTAAGAGATGTTCTCTTGTAGGCAGTTGAAAATACAGATGAAGTTTGTTTCTCCAGTTTTAATATGTTCTTGAAAATTATGTGTTTTTCCAGATTTGCAATAATTAAGATACTTTATTCACTGAACTTAGTGTAAAATTATAGAGGTTTTGCTTATTTTGTTCTATATTCATATTACTGCTTCATTTTCTTTGAATTTACTGTATAAAGTAACTGATTGCAAATGTCAGCCAGACTTTACCTTGTTTTGCTTTAGACTGGCTCAGAGTGCTTATGTTTCCATTATGATTACTTTTCATAGTTTTTATTACTGAAACTAGTGTTTGAAAAACAAATGTAATCATCACCCAAGCAGTATTTATTTATTTATTTTTCTGTCAATTTTAGGCAATGAACATTTTAACTTCAGTGCTTCTTCTGTATGCAAAAGAGGAAGAAGCTTTTTGGCTTCTGGTTGCTGTGTGTGAACGGATGTTGCCTGATTATTTTAACCGTCGAATCATTGGTAAACACACACACATACATATCCCATATATAAGCACATATTTTTTTCTGAACAATTTATATGTCTCTTGTAATTATGTACCAATTTATGTATCAAGTGGAAGAACTGATCAATTAGGTTTTGAAATACACAAAATGTAAGCAGTATCAAAATGTTACATTCACTGATATGCTCATGAGAAGAGCTTTTTGTACTGAATATATGATTGGAAAGTTTTTTTTATTATGTTGCTTTTTTAAGGTAAAATGCCTGGTCTGTTTCTTAAGAAATAGAAATTTTAAGTTGACTATCTCTGTATTGCTAAAACAGTGGTGATCTGAAGCATCCAGAGCTACTGGAACATTTTTAATAATTACTTAATGAGAGAGAGATTTTAACCAGCTTGAAATCTCTACATTTATATGAATTGTATTGATATTTTCAAGGTTTAAAAGAAGGGTCAATTTCTTAGTTTGTTAATTGTATAATATTTTCTTCAGTCATCAAATATTTATAGATTTTGATACTCTACCTTAAAGCTGTAGGTGGTTTCTACTTTGTACACTCATACGCCTTCAGTATCATAGCTGGGTTATTGATTGCATTTCATTCTTTCATTATAGTTATTTGTGTATTTATCTAAAGTTCTTTCATTATAGTTATTTGTGTATTGATCTGAAGTTCTACTAGATATTAAGCTCTTTGAAGATGAGGCTATTTCATTAATTGGAGTATCTCTTATGGTGCCTATTACAGGTTTCTGCAAAAGATTGAATAAATTACTGTTCAAATGAATTTGAACTGAGTTTCTCAAGTGCTTCTTGATTCATGACACTTTACTAGCAGATAAAGAGATGTGTGAAATATAGGAAAGGCACTGAAGAAGTTCATAATTGAAGGAATAGAAATGAGATATATTGGCATACTAGTAAGTGGGAAGGTATCAGAAACAAGTCCTTTTGAAGGGGATTCATTTTTAAACTTCTTTTTATGCTCACCAGGTGCCTTGGTGGATCAGGCAGTCTTTGAAGAACTTATCAGGGATCACTTTCCCCAACTTACAGAACGTATGACCGATATGACATTCTTTTCCTCAGTTTCTCTCTCATGGTTCCTCACACTTTTTATTAGTGTGCTGCCTATTGAAAGTGCAGTGAATGTGGTGGACTGTTTCTTCTATGATGGAATAAAGGCCATTTTACAACTGGGATTGGCAATACTTGACTATAATTTAGACAAACTGATCACATGTAAAGATGATGCTGAAGCTGTGACAACTTTAAACAGGTACTGTCAGAACCGTAATGTTTAAATCTGGCGAGCCCCTTGGAGATGATCTTGTTCAGTCCCTTTGTTTTGCAGATGAGGAAATAGCCCTAGAAGCTTTTAACAGTTTGCCCAGTCTCACAAAGCTAGTTGTATGAAAAATCTAGGACTAATGTCCACTTCTCTGTTTCAAAATAAGATATAGCAAGAGCAGATCCCTCTGAAGTAAGTCACTTGGTAACATACACATTTACACTAATACTGTTGATTCAGTACGCTGGGACTTTCATAGTCCCAGTTTGAGCTATAAAGTATTGTTGTGTAAAAGTAGTTTGAAGGGGGAAGAATAGTTGATAATGTTAAAAACCAGTGGGGGAGATCATTCTGGTTTTCAGGTAATTTCAGTCAGGTATACTGAGCCTTATTTTCCCAGTACTTTTTCTGTGAATGTTATTTTATATTGGAGCACTTTGTGTGTGTGTGCACATGTACACTATGTACGTATATGTTAAATGAATGGGTCACTATTGTAAGGGTGCATCAAATACCATTTTGTACAGAATAAAATATAAACACTCTGGCATTCAGAACACTCTACGTTAGGGCCTCAATGTATCTTTTTTATTTCTCCTTACGTGCCTCTACATACCCTGTATTCCATCCTTATTAGTCTATGTGGTATTTGCTGAGTACTCTCTGAGCCTATTTGCTTTCCTCATGCTCTCCTCTCTGCCTCTGAAATAATTTCTTCACCATCCCATTCCCCTCTTCCTTGTCTTCCTAATTACTAACCATCTTCAGATTCCACTTCTTCATAAGACCACCCTTTGTCCTATCAGTTGACATTAACCTCTAACTAGGGAGAAATTAGCTATCATTTTCTCTGCATTTTACTTCCACTAATTTTTGTATTACTGTCACTTTTGGATAGGTTCTTTGACAGTGTCACTAATAAGGATAGCCCATTGCCTTCAAGTGTTCAGCAGGGTTCAAATGTGAGTGATGAGAAAAGCAGTCTTATTAAAGTGGATATTACAGATTTGATTAAAGAGTCAAATGAGGTAAGTTTTTTTTTATACCACAAATATAATTACATAGCATAGTTTAAATGATCAGTACTATAGTTATATCTCTAGTGGTATATCAAGAATAAGATGATAATACAACTAAAGATATAATTTAAAATCCAATTTCATTTGTTTATTTTATTGAGGTATAATTGGCATACAATATTATATTAATTTCATGTGTACGATACACTGATTCAACATTTGTATTGTATACATCGTGAACTGATCACTACAGTAAGTGTAGTTATCATCTGTCACCATACAAAGTTAATACAATATTATTGACTATATTCCCTATGCTGTACTTTATATCTCCATGGACTTACTTTATAACTGGAACTTTGTACCTCTTGATCCCCCCATAACCATTTTTTCCCCCTCCAACTCCCCTCTCCTCTGGCAACTACTGCTCTGTTCTCTGCATCTATGAGTTTGAGTTTTGTTTATTTTTTAGATTCTACTTATAAGTGAAATCATGTGGTATTTGTCTTTCTCTGACTTATTTCACTTAGCATAATACCCTCAGGGTCCATCCATATGTTGCAGATGGCAAGATTTCATTCTTTTTATGGCTGAGTAGTGCTCCATTGTATAAAAATGAGTTCTATCAACTCTTCCTAGGTCATATAGCCTCACCTGCTTCAGTTTGCTATCTTTAAATGAAATGATTCTCACTTGCTTTCACAGATAATGACCACTTATAAATATCTGTCACCATATAAAAAGGTGAAAATTCTTCTTAGAGACTAAGAATTTTTCCAATGTTCTTATACATAGTCTAGACACATAGTAGATTGAATTCTCTCCAGTAAATATATAGAACAACTGAAACGTGGGCGGTGAAAATTTGCATAACCACTGAACAAGTTAGGAAAATAGCTAGAAATAGAACCAAGGCCTCTGAGAATTGAGTCTGATGAAATTCAAGTGTAAGAAAAGCAGATATTTATTATGAATGAGTATCTGCTGAAATCATTTTTTTTGCAGAAATATGGTAATATTCGCTATGAAGATATACACAGCTTGCGCTGTCGAAATAGGTTGTATGTCATACAGACCCTAGAGGAAACAACAAAGCAGAATGTGGTGAGTATCTGCCCTATGGGGGGAAAGCCAATTGGAGTAACATTTTTTTCCAACTTCCTTTAAAAAATTAACATTCCATGTGAAGAAAATGAATATAACTAAACTTTTGAGCTAGATTCTTGGCACAGCTTAGCTTACTGTAAATTTGAGAGGAAGTAAGTTATTTTCTTCTAATGGAATTATGTTGATTTCTCCAAAGTGTTTTGTTATTTGACCTTTAATATTGAATGCTGTGACATAACATATTTTTGACGTGCTTCATCATTACGAACAGCTGACCTACATAGTCATTGCTGTTAATATATTTTATTATCCTTAGAAACATAAGATAAGGTAAAAAAGCTATAAAACTGTGTTTCTAAGTACTCTCCTTTTTAATATTTGGATGGCTACAAAAGAAGCTGTTAATATTGGTTGTCTCTGGTTAATAGGATTAATAGATTGCTGGTTGGAAGAGGGAGAGTTTTACTTTGCTGTGTATATCCTTCTGTACTGATTGAGCTTTTATCATAAGCATGTATTGTTTTTGTAAACTTACTTGCTTAATGGCCACATCCTCAGAGATACCAATCTGGGAAGATGAACATTTCTGAAGATTCTGGGTTTAGCTCTCAATTAAATAATTCAGTGATACTGCTGTGACATAGCATAGAGCCCCCTTGTTTTGGGTTTTATATATTAATTTAAAAAATAAGTAATACATTTTCACTATTAATAACTTAAACATAACAGAAATGTAAAAACATAAACGTTCCTTCCCTTCCCCTATGTTCATCTGTTTTGTTTCTTAAATTGCACATATGAGTGAAATCATATATCTTACTCTGACTTATTTCACTTAGCATACTACCCTCTAATTCCATCCACATTGTTGCAAATAGCAAGATTTCATTCTTTTTGATTGCTGAGTAGTATTCCATTACACACACACACACACACACACACACACAAACACACACACACACACATCTTATACCATATCTTCTTTACCCATTCATCAGTCGATGGATATTTGGGCTCTTGTTGCCTTTTGTTGATAGGGTGATGGGTATTAAGGAGGGCCCTTGTTGGGATGGGCACTGGGTGTTATATGTAAGCAATGAATCACTGGATTCTACTCCTGAAACCAATACTACACTGTATGTTAACTAACTTGAATTTAAATAAGTAATTTTTTAAAAAGTAAAAGTTCCTTACCCCAGGAGTAACCGATATTAAAATTGTTTGGTATATATCCTTCCAGATCTTTTTAGTATGTATCTATAGACATAAATGTGTGTGTTTTGGGGGGGAGGTTAATACAGTTTTTTAAATGAGATCATACCAGTTACTTTTTTCTGCAACTTAATTTTTTCACTGAAAAATATATCATAGTTATTGCATATCAGTACATATAGGTCTACCTCACTTTTCTTAACATACTGAATAGTATACCATAGTATGGACATGCTATATAGTTGACCCTGAACAATACAGAGGTTAAGGGCCCCGATTCACTGTGCACTTGAAAATCCACATGTAGGGGCGCCTGGGTGGCGCAGTCGGTTAGGCGTCCGACTTCAGCCAGGTCACGATCTCGCGGTCCGTGAGTTCGAGCCCCGCGTCGGGCTCTGGGCTGATGGCTCGGAGCCTGGAGCCTGTTTCTGATTCTGTGTCTCCCTCTCTCTCTGCCCCTCCCCCGTTCATGCTCTGTCTCTCTCTGTCCCAAAAATAAATAAAAACTGTTGAAAAAAAAAAAAAATCCACATGTAACTTTTGACTTCCCAAAACTTAAGTACAGTTGACCCTTGAACAACATAGGTTCATACCGTACAGGTCCACTTACACATGGATTTATATATATATAAATACAGTATAGTACCGTAAATGTATTTTCTGTTCTTTATGGTTTTCTTAATATTTTCTTTTCTCTAGTTTACTTTGTTGTGAGAACACATTATATAATATATATAACATACAAAATGTGTGTTATTCCACTGTTTATGTTGTTGGTAGGGCTTCCGGTCAACAGTAGGCTATTGGTAGTTAAATTTGCGGGGAGTCAAAAGTTTTATGTCAATTTTCGAGTACACAAGGGGTCAGCGCCCCTAACCCGCATGTTATTCAAGGGTCAACTGTACTCCTGTTGACCTGGAGCCTTGTTGATTCAGACCTTTTTTTAAAAATCAGTATTGAGTGTTAATTGTGACCAAAAGATTTTTCCATATGTTGAGTTTATATATTTTTCTGCTTTGTTAATGTAGTCAGTTATATTAAGGAGTTCCTAATATCCTTCTGTTGGGTTTTTGAAATGAATTCTGTTTGGTCATGTTGTATTATTATTTTAATATTCTGCTTTGATAATTTTGCTAAATAGTTTAGCTATGTTCTTTACATCTATGTTAAAGTGACATTGGGTTACAGTTTTCTTTCTGTGTGTGTGCTAACTTTAGTTTTCTAATGAGAGTTGTGCTCACGTCATAGAATGAATTTTGGAATAAATTCTATTTTACTATGCTCTGGAATAGTTTAGATCACACAGGAATTAACAATTACCTGAAAGTTTGAGGAATTGAGCCTATGAAACTATTTGGATCTGCTGCCTTTTGGTAGATGACAGACTTTTTATTACCTTTTCAGTTCTGTCTCTTCAGAATTTGCTCTTTCTGGGTTAATTTTGGTAATTTTTGTCCTAGAGAATTATTCATTTCATCTAGACTTTCAGATATATTGATATAAAGCTTAAAGAATTCATTCAATAGATATTTAATGGTACCTCTGTGCTGAACACTTTTAATGACCTATGTTTATACCTATGTTTATATTATAATTTTACTTCTCAATGTTTATTTGTGTTTTCTTTTATCACACTTGCCAGATATTTGTCTATTTTACTTTTTTTTTAATTAACCAGCTTTTTGTTTTATTTATTGAGTGTAGTGAGTTGTTTTTAATTTCACTATTTTATTAATTCTATCTTTTATCTTTACTCTTTTAAATTTCTTAAATACCCAAATCGTTGTACCATTGGTGCTTGTTCTTCATGGAGTAGGATAAAATTACATATTTTCTAAGCTTATTATTTCTTGGATTATAGGTTTTTTTTGGCACAGATAGGGAATGCACACCTGTCTTTGAAGTGCTTAATGACAACCCCATTTGAAGTGCTTAATGACAACCCCATTTGATGACTTTGACACATTGTTTATATGTGGAGAGGAATATATGGAATGAGACTTAGAATACTGTTACTTATATTTATAGACATTAAATGGATGTCCTTTGGCAGTGATCTCTGGGTATGAAGGGGTGAAGATCAAAGTACATATCAGAGTTGAACCAAAGTACATATCAGAGTATAATTGAACTATAGCCTATGTACAACCTTTTTAAAGGGCAAAATTTGTACATTTGTCTTTGTTATTCTTTTAAAAAGTTAGAAGAAAATTATTCTTGCAGAGGGAGATTTTTCTAAATGGACTCAAGAATTTTAATACTGAAGTGTTAAATTATAAATTGCTTTTAATCTTTTTAAAGTTGCGTGTTGTATCACAAGATGTGAAATTGAGCCTTCATGAATTGGATGAACTTTATGTCATCTTTAAGGTACTGTTGTTCTTCTTCAAGTGAAAAGTAGTACTTTTTAAGCAAAATTTTACCACAACCACTTTTAAATATTTTATCTTTAATTATTTTAGTAGACATGCTTAAAAGAAAATAATTTTATAAAATTACTTTTTATGATTTAATGACTCTCCTCTTTTTATTTGTTTTTAATAGAAAGAGCTGTTTTTTTCTTATTATTGGTGTTTGGGTTGTCCAGTATTGAAGTACCATGACCCCAGTCTGCCATATTTGGAACAGTATCAGATTGACTGCCAGCAGTTCAGAGTGTTATATCACTTGTTGAGTCCCTGGGCTCATTCTGCAAACAAAGACTCACTAGCCTTATGGACATTCAGATTGTTGGATGAAAACTCTGACTGCCTTATAAACTTCAAAGAATTCTCCTCTGCAATTGGTAGGATGATGTCCAATAATTTTTTTTTTAAGTTTTATTTATTTTGGAGAGTGCACGAGCAGGGGAGGGTCAGAGAGAGGGAGACAGAGGATCTGAAGCAGGCTCTGCACTGACAGCAGCGAGCCCAAAGCCAGGGTTGAATTCATGAACTGTGAGATGGTAACCTGAGCCGAAGTCGGACGCTCAACCAACTGAGCCACCCAGGCGCCCACAATAATTTTCTTTTTTAAAGCAAAAAATAAAGGTACCCCTAGAAATACTTAGTACTGCCTTTTAGTGCCAATTTAGTCAGATTTTATCAGCCTGAGTTACATTATCTCCAACTTTAGCAATAAGTGGACCTTTTGCTAAATATAAGTATATTGGTCTCATTTTGACCCAGTCTTCTCAGAAAAGCAAGCTGTTAGATATAGTTGTTTTAAAGGTTAACACAAGGGAAGAAAATATCCATATCTTGCCCCATTCAGGCACATGGAGGCTTCAGGAGGAGTTTCCCCCTCAGTAAAAATCCAGTCACACAACCTAGAAAAGTGGTAGAGAAATATCCAACAAACATGTTGTGCCTATAGATAGTTCACCAGTTACATTGTTCCTTTGCTTTTCCAGACACCCCAGCATACTTTCTTATCAGGGATTGCCTGTTAAAGAGGAATTCTCTTCCTCAAATGAGGCATAAGGCCTCATTAAAAAGAAAAAAGAAGATTTAGGCTGGGGGGAAGGGAAATCAGCATGAGAGCATTTTTTCCCTCTGATAAAGTGTATTTTACTTACACGCTTGAAAGAGAGAATCTGGCTGACTGGGTGGTTGTTTAATTGTTAGTTTAAGTAACAAAGTTTCTGAGTCCTAATTACTGGCTAATACCTGTATCTTAATTAATCTTTGTTGCTGGAATTGATTGAATGTTCTTTGAAAACATGATTATTTGTAATTGAATTTTATTGAACAGATACAATGTACAATGGAAGTTTCACTGATAAGCTTAAGCTGCTTTTTAAGCTGCATATTCCTCCAGGTAAGAATTTAACAGTCTTTAATGATATACAGGAGTTGATTCCATTTTTTTTTTTTTGAGAGCGAGACAGAGTGCAAACAGGGGAGTAGCAGAGGGAGAGAATCTTAAGCAGGCTCCATGCAAAGCATGGAGCCTGACATGGGGCCTAATGTCACAACTGTGAGATCATGACCTGAGCCAAAATCAAGAGTCGGATGCTTAACTGACTGAGCCACCCAGGTGCTCCAATTGATTCCATTTTAACAAATATAATGGTAGATACTCAATTTTAATAAATAATGTAATTTTCAATATGATCTAAGGTCATTGCTTCATTGTGGCCCATGGATCATATATCTAGTACTTTTTCTGATAGGTAGTTACAGTGAAATCTGTAGAAGAGATTCAGTGTAACAGAAGGGGTCCACAAGCTTCCTTTCAGTTAGTGGTCAATTTAATAATAGTTTATGTGTAAGCACTACCTATCATTTGAATATTGGTATAATACTGACATGTGATGTTGTTATTGGGGAGTAGAATTTAACTTTAGACAAATTGCCAAACTTGTGGGATACTACAAATTATTCAGAAAAAATGAGACTAGGCAGCAAGGATGTTAAACATTTGGAAAAGGAAGCAAAATAAAAGCTGCCATTTATTGAACACTTGCTCTGTTGACGCATTTACTTTACATGTGTTCTTTTACTTAATTCTCACAATGTCCCTGAGAAGTACTATCTTTCCAAGGATAAGGAAACTAAGGCACAGAAAGATTAAATTATTGGCCAAAGATCACATAACTAATAAATTGCATAGCTGGGATTCAAACTGAGGTCTGACTCCAAAGCTTAGGTTTCTTTCTATTCTGCCATACTCCCCTAATGTTACCATACCATTCCAGTTTATTCAGTGTTTTCCACTGACCTTAAGAGTCTGGCTTTCCCAAACCTGATCCATATTTTGGGAAAACAGTCTTAGGTTTTAAGCTAAAGGAACATTGCAAAGGTACCATTTAGTTTAGAAAGGATAATTTACACAAGCAAACAGCACGTCATAACTTGTATTAAGCTAAACCTGGGATTTCTTTTGAGAGTCTTCCCAGGATAGCCAGGAACCATTCTTTACCAGACCAAAAATCTAAAAGCCACCTCTTACCCTTTATACACTCCTATCACAATCAGAGCATTAAACACCAAAGAAAAACCACCTAATAACTTAATTATTAAGAACTTTACATTGTCAAGTCAAATTATTATTAGAGTGTCTAATATTGCCATGGAATGAATATACTTTCAGTAGAAGGATCAAAAATAGAGAAACCAGTGTGTAGGTTACAGCACTCAACTTCATGTTTGCCTTATTACCGAAGATGTTTTTAAATGAGGTCACATTTTCAGAGATTTTAAAATGCTACATTTTCTTATTTCAACTTGTAATGGCTCTCAGAAAACTATTAAAAAGTAAGAGAACGAATAGAACTCAAAGTGATAACTTATTATTTGCTATAGAGTACTATTACTTCCACATTTCTTCACATCTGTCTTATTGAGACCTTTTGTTTAACTCTCTGCCCCCATATTTACTTGACCCCATTATAGGACCCACTGCTGTCCCTTATTGTTAGTAAATTGATTGGGTTATGTGTTTTCAGCTTATACTGAAGTGAAATCTAAGGACCCTTCAAAAGGAGATGAACTTTCAAAAGAAGACTTACTTTATTTCAGTCAGCTTCATGGTAAATATCTGTTAAAAATGTATCTGTTTTCATGATTAGTCACTCATAGAGATCTTCCTGGCTTAAGTATTTTTTACCCAGCTACCATTAGTAAAATATGAGTTAATG
The DNA here is from genome assembly GCF_028018385.1 of Neofelis nebulosa. Classification (NCBI taxonomy): domain Eukaryota; kingdom Metazoa; phylum Chordata; class Mammalia; order Carnivora; family Felidae; genus Neofelis; species Neofelis nebulosa. The sequence goes on from NC_080800.1 coordinate 87,254,827, forward strand.
GTACTTTATATTTCCTTTGTGCAACCATAACACTTAGCACAGTGCTAAATGCATGGTAAATACCCCCAAAATATTTGACTGATTAAAGTGTGTTTTCGGTTTTCATTTAGGGAATGTTTATTCTACTGGAGGATTAGAAAATGCATTTTGTTTCTACTTACGTAGCAGAATTGTTCTACTTAACATCGCAGAAATTTCTAAAATGTATCAGATCATTTTCATGCCTTGTTAAAATACAGTGGAGACAATAGCATCTTTGATGATTGAAGGTCATAGCTATTATTCAAACAGTGAATACTTATTATAAATCACTGTAGGTGTAGGAGACAGGGATGAATCTGTCTCCAAGACATAATTTGGAAGTGTTATGCACTTATTTTTGTGTCCTTTGCTTCTTTTTCATAAACATGAATGTGTTACAGAGGGATAAGTCCTGATTAATGTATGTTTATAGTTACTATATGTTAAGTGTTTGAACACTAAGTTTGAAGAGACCTTACAAATCATCTAGTCAAATCCCTTAGTTATATATAGATAGGGGCACTGAGGCCCAGAGAGAAGTGACTTGTGCAAGATTTCACAATGAGTTACTGCTACAATCAGGACTGTAGCTCAGTCTTCTGACTTCCAGCATGCTTTTTTCCCTAATAATAAAAGTAATACAGTTTAGTTTGAAGTAGGTCACAGGGAAGAAAATACCCCCCCCAGAAGTAAATAATATTTGTTAAACTTGGTATACTTTTAGATTTTTTTTTTCGTATAGATTCTCCCCAGTGTTCTTTCAGCTATAAAAGCTTTTGAATACTTTGTGTTCTGATGATAGGAGGTCATGGCAGCTAAAATTGGTTTCCTGAATTGAAGAAAATAACATGTGACTTTTTATATAAAATACTCTTTTACTTTCAAAAGGTATTTACTTATTAAATATTTTTAAAAATTCAATTGTTTTCCTTTCCTCTAGTTTCCCAGCCTATAAATGTGAAGGAAGCAGAATCACTAAAAAAGAGCCCTGAAAAAGGTACTATGATTAGGAATATCATTTAGTTTAAGTTACTGTTTTTGTGAATAGTTAGTGGCAAAGGCACAAAGTGGATTCCCTTTAAAGGCTATTGATTTGTCCTGAGAGCTTTTTTGCTGTTTTGATGTTAGTTTAACAATTTAGTCTTTGTTCTCTTGATACTTAAGTCTCAGAAGTTATAGTAAATGACCCATATTCATTTAATTTTACTATTTTGAAAATATTTAGTTTTTTAAAAATTTTTTTTTAATGTTTATTTATTTTTAAGACAGAGACAGAGCATGAACAGGGGAGGGGCAGAGAGAGAGGGAGACACAGAATCTGAAACAAGCTCCAGGCTCTGAGCTGTCAGCACAGAGCCCGACACAGGGCTCGAACTCATGGACCGTGAGATCATGACCTGAGCTGAAGTCAGACGCTTAACCGACCGAGCCACCCAGGCGCCCCGAAAATATTTAATTTTAATTACAAGAGTAATAGATAATTCTTCTAAAAGAAATTTAAACAGAAGTCTTTATATTCCCACTGAACTCTACCCTGAAGTAAATGTGAAAACATTTTGTTCTGTATCCTTTCCAGACTTGTTTTTTTTTTTTTAATTTTTTTTTTAATTTTTTTTTTAATGTTTATTTATTTTTGAGACAGAGAGAGACAGAGCATGAACGGGGGAGGGTCAGAGAGAGAGGGAGACACAGAATCGGAAACAGGCTCCAGGCTCTGAGCCGTCAGCACAGAGCCCGACACGGGGCTCGAACTCACGGACCGTGAGATCATGACCTGAGCCGAAGTCGGACGCTTAACCGACTGAGCCACCCAGGCGCCCCTAGACTTGTTTCTATGTATACACAAAGACATATAGACCTCTCTCTTTTATTAAAAAAAGAAACATTCCATAAATACTGTTCTACAATTTGCTTTTTCTATTTTGTGATGTATCATGGACATCTTTTCATGTTAGTACATTTGGATCTGTCTTATTCTTTTTTAATGGGTATAGAGTATTCCATTGTTTGATTTGATCATGCCATAATTCAATAACTAGCCCAATATTGATGGACATTTAGGTTGTTTCCAATTATTTGTATTGTAAACTGTGTTGCAACAGACATTTTATACTTATATTATAGGATACTTTTATACATATTTCTTTAGGATAGGATAAATTCATAGAAGTATGAGAATACTATGTCTAATATGCACATTTAACATTTTGATCAAGGCTGTCAAATGCATTCAAAAAAATCCATCATTCTTTTTATGTTTTTGAGTAACATTTAGTTAAAAAATAATGAATTGCCAAAGATCTATTTAAATTATGACACCTTCCCTAAGGTTCTGTATATCTACCTAGTTTTCCAATGAATCTTAAGTTATTAATAGTCACATTAATTATTGTGATTAAACTCTTCAAAGGAATGAATGGATAAGTAGTGTTTTGAATTTTTTAAAGAAAAGCCACCATAGAACACTTCAGAATCTGCATATTAAGAACATCATATAGAAGCTATTTTAAACTTAATAGTATGCATCAGAACATCTACATGAAATTTACATTGTCAAGCCAAGGTATACTGTTTAATCTAAAATGCATCCTTCTTCGTCTCTCTTCACATCTTCCCTAGTCCTCAGCCTTACCAAAGTAAAAGTTTTAGTTTAATAGAAATGGAATACATATTCTGAAAGCCAGTGGATGAAATAAAAGGTAAATTCAGATAATTTCCTGGGTTATTAAAAGGTGAAATCTTATATCTCAATGAAATATCTTCCAATCATAGTTATTCCTTCTGAGATTTGGGGAAATACAGTGGGCTGTTCATTATGATATGGTTTTATTCCACTCTTTCAGGCAAAGGAAAAGTTGATATTCAGGCATACCTAAGTCAATGGCAAGATGAGCTTTCTAAAAAAGAAGAAAGCATTAAGGATTTACCAAGAATGAATCAGGTATAGTATTTTCAAAGAAAAAAAATGCTAGGTTCTTGTTTGTTTTTTTATGAATGTGGGTGTATCCAACTTTAAAAATTGCTAACATGCTATTACAAAAATAGTTAAATAATTTGTGTATCATCTCTAAGTTTCAGATGAGCACAGAAGAGTAGGAGCAAAGTTTTAAATGATTTTCTACTTTATTTTTTTAATGTTTATGTTTTTATTTTGAGAGAGAGAGAAGACACATGCAAGTGGGAGAGGGGCAGAGAGAGAATCCCAAGTAGGCTCTGTGCTGACAGCTGACAGCGCAGAGCCTTACATGGGGCTCACCTCACAAACTGAGATCATGACCTGAGCCTAAATCAGGAGTCAGATGCTTAACTGACTGAGCCACCCAGGCGCCCCAAAATGATTTTCTACGTTAAACATTTAAATGTATTTAGTTTCAGGATAGTTCCTTTGCTATGACAACATTTGTGACTATAGAAAAGATGTATGTATAAACGTATATTTCAGTGTTTCCTATTTCCAGCTTTATTAGAAGCGTTCATTTATTCAGTAAACATTTTTGTAGTGCCTACTAGATGACACACCCAATGCTAGGTACTAGGGATAAGAAGTTAATAAAATAGGTCACACACTGGTGTCTTATCATCTTATATTTGAACCTGCTCAAACAATACTACTACTACTTCTTGACACAATTCTAAATCCATGTCTATCTTAAATACTGGTCATTCAGTTTATGTTCTTATGTTTTTTAAATTACAATCTGTTGGTTTATATACTGAAGATCCCCAGAATTTTACCAAAATAAGAACTGTCAAATAACAGTATTCCTCATGGACTAGGTAATTTGGTAGCTGAATAAGTATTTTTTTTTTTAATGAATCAGTATGGTATTTATTCTAAAATTTTTATAAATAGTACTACAAACTAAGGAAGAAAAATAAAACTTAAAAGTTTGGTACTGTTTATTTTTATTAAGTATATCCTTTGTATTTGCTTTTTTATTTACAGATAGACTTTTCTAGTAGGATGGAACTCTTGTGTTAGAATCAGTTTTTCTTTTTAATTCTCAAATATCTATTTAGCAACGTCTATGGATTATCTAGGGGCAACTAGCAAACAAACCAGTTTATTTCTCTACTTGGGTCCCACCTCAGCCTTTAAAGAGAAACATGTCTGGGGCACCTGGGTGGCTCAGTCAGTTAAGCACCTGACTTCGGCTCAGGTCATGATCTCACGGTTCATGGGTTCAAGCCCCATGTCAGACTTTGGGCTGACAGCTCGGAGCCTGGAGCCTGCTTTGAATTCTCCCTTTCTCTCTGTCCCTCCCCAACTTGCACTCTGTCTCGTCTCGTCTCATCTCGTCTCTTCTCTTCTCTTCTCTTCTCTTCTCTTCTCTTCTCTTCTCTCTCTCTCTCTCTCTCAAAAAATAAACATTAAAAAAGAATAATAATAATACATAAAGAGAAACATGTCTAAATGGGCTCTGTAGCACTACCTTGTACTACTAGATAGTTCCCAAAACATTTTTCCATAATTTGTTGTCCTACTTGAGCTGCCCACTCTAGCCCTTTGGAGAGATCAAGGAAAACTCATCCTTAAGCCTTTCGTTAAGATTGGTTAATGAGGGGTGCCTGGGTGGCTCAGTCAGACATCCCACTCTTGATTTCGGCGGCTCATGTCATGATCTCAGGGTTGTGAGATTGAGCCCTGTGTATAGCTTTGTGCACACTGAGCATGAAGCCTTCTTGGGATTCTCTCTCTTCCTCTGTCCCTCCCCCACTTGTGCTCATGCTGTTGCGTGCACTCTCTCTCTCCCTCAAAATAAACAAATAAACTTAAAAAAAAGATTGGTTGGGGCACCTGGGTGGCTCAGTCGGTTAAGCGTTCCACTCTTGGTTTCAGCTCAAGTCATGGTCTCACAGTTCATGGGTTCAAACCCTTCCTTGAGCTCTGTGATGACAACATGGAGCCTGCTTGGGATTCTCCCTCTCTGCCCTCTCTGCTCACTGTCTCACTCAAAAATAAATAAATAACATTAAATTTTTTTTTATGTTTTAATTTTATTTTTGAGAGAGACAGAGCACGAGCAGGGAAGGGGCAGAGAGAGGGAGACACAGAATTTGAAGCAGGCTCCAGGCTTCAAGCTGTCAGCACAGAGCCCAATGTGGGGCTCAAACTCACTGATGGTGAGATCATGACCTGAGCCAAAGTCGGACACCCAACCGACTGAGCCACCCAGGCGCCCCAAAATAAATAAAATTTTTTAAAAAGATTGGTCAATGAATGAACGATTCGCATGTGGGGAAATAGGGGAATTTGCCTGTTTAAGAACCACCTAACATTGAGGGAATGCTGGTAGGTAAGTTGCCCAGGAATTATTATATATATAATATACATATACAACATACTGCTACTAGGCAACAAATGAGAAAACTTAAATGGAATTTTCTTGCATGGTTCATACCCATTTTTCTAGAACCAAGATTTTTTTGGAGATTAATCATTAGTTTTTGTAACTTCTGTGGTGAAGGTTAAATAGTACAAATTCCAAAAAAGAGACTGTTTACTTCTAAGTTCTCTTTCTTTTTGCTAAATGTAATATCAAACGTGATATTTCTAACTTGTGTCTTTCAGTCACAATTCATTCAGTTTTCAAAGACTCTGTATAACTTATTTCATGGGGACCCTGAAGAAGAGTCGTTATATCAAGCCATTGCTGTTGTAACTAGCCTTTTGCTCAGGATGGAAGAAGTTGGAAGGAAACTACATAGCCCTACAGCATCAGCCAAAGAATTCTCTGGTACAGTCTGTGCTTCTGGAGGACCCAGTGAGGGGAAAACAGAGAGCCACTTGAAGAAAGATCCCTCCTCTCTGAGGGAAGAACCTCAGTGGTCATTTGCATTTGAACAGATTCTTGCGTCTCTGTTGAATGAACCAGCTTTGGTGAGGTTTTTTGAGAAACCCATAGATGTAAAAGTGAAACTCGAAAATGCAAAAACCTCTCAGTTAAGTTTCAGAACCAAGATGTAAATCTCTTTTAACAGGAATTGCCTGTCATAGACAAGTTTACTAAGATTCCTGTAGCTTTCAGCTTAATTCTTGGGAATAGGGATCAGGGATTTATCTTGTTACCAATGTGTTTTAAGGTTTAAAAAAAAGATATGTGGAAGCACAATGATTCATTTCTTTGTGGTAATCTCTAATTTTTGATATTCTCCATTACAAACGAACTTTTTATAGTTCATATGATATGTAGTATCAGGGGAATATGCTAAATATTACCACCAGAGGGCACTACCATATCACTTTTAGTAAGAAAATAACTAGTTTGTGTTGCTGTTTACATATGGATTAGTGATGATTTTGAAAATGTAATGTTTGAGTGTTAGTGATGCTGCCATGTCATCTGATAAACCCTACTTTCCAGATTGCCTCAGTTCCTATTATGATGCTTTAGAAATCCAGGCTCTTAGATCTATAGCCTTAATTATCTAAGTGATTACCATATGGGGACCTCATTTTCAAGTTATCAAACTGAAATAATATTAACTTTTTGAAGTTAATCTCATTCATTTTTCTAATAATAAATGTGTTTTTTAAGTAATTTCTACATTCTTCCTACCTGAGCAGTTCAGCAGCTGCTGACTGATAAAAACAAGTCAAGAACAAGTCCAAAATTCTGGGCACATATAAGGAGAAACAATATTGGATTTAATTTTAAGCCAGATAAAGCCAGTCTCTTCAGAAGGGTTAAGAAACAATTCAGTTAAGTATATAGGTGTCTCATTAGACTGAGCAATTACTTGAAACACTGCTGTTTGTGGCATTTGCCTCAGAGTAGCTGTGACTGCTTTGGTTCTAGCTGTAAATTTTGAATTTTCACCAGTCATGTTTTAAGCTACATAAGATAGACTGAATTACTATTTTAGTCTGGCAAGTTCATAAAGTACTTATGTTTAATTATAGTTAAGGTAATTGGTTGGTGTCTGTTTAAAAAGTTTTGACCATCTATCTGATATAGATGTGTAATTTCAGTATTTTATGCTGCTTATATTTCAGTCATTACAGTGAAAGTTCATTTAGAGATAATGGGCTTTGTTAGCATTTTAAAGAAAAAAAGACAAGCAAACCATACCTGTTCAATCTTATGTGCTGTTTTTGACAAGAGCAATTTATTAATCGACTTAGGAAATTATGGGGAGAAGTTATCCAGTGGAGCTTCTTTCTTCACAAAAGGCTTTGGTTTTAAGCCCTTTGACTTTTCAGATGTGAAACAATAAAAGAGCAGAAATTCTTTAGAGTAACCCAAGACATTCTCCTTTTCTGGAAAGGAATTGGTATAAGTCAGCCTTTGACAAGAGTCCACTGTGAACAAGGCCTAACACAAAGGGTTTCATCACCACAAAATATGTTATTTTCAAAGAGATTCAAGAATTTTAAGTTGACCCTTTGAAAATTTCATAAATTGGGCTTGGCCAAACACTTACTAGTGTTATCTTTAAAATGATTTGGTTAACCTTTTCTAGAACATTATCACCTAAAGACAGAGTTGGTAAATAAGCATCTATGCCTTTTCTCAGAAATGATTTGCTGAAATGTGTTCAAATTTTAGACTTTGGTTAATAGTTTATACATAAACTATCTTACATCTGCTATTTTGCAATTATTGTTAAATTATACTACATAGACTCTAGAAAGACATAAGGCTCTATGCTTATATACAAAGGCACTGTTGCACATACTTTGTTGAATATTTTGTCAGTTATATTTACAAAAAAGATACTTTCTAAGAGCATATGTTATTAATATTTGATATGATTTTAAAAAGTCAGAATATTAAAGATTACTAGGTATTGTATTTTAGCCTATATTAATTAAAATCAAATACTTAGATTTTTGAATTGTAAAATGATTATAAATGCAAGTTAAAAAGGCAAACATTTATTTTCTGAGTCTGCAGGAGAAATAAGATGAATACATAGTTTTATAGCTGCTACCTTGTTAAGAAAATGAGTTCTTAATATTAAAAATCTTATGTAGTTGTGTTAAACTGAACCGCTGCATTATACCTTATGCATTAAATTAAATGTTATGAGGTGGCTTTACTTTATAAAAATAAATATTACAAATTATTACAGTAAACATGAAAAATTGTTTGCTTAAAGATATTACTGTTATTTATTATGATGTATTTTTGTTTATACTTAGTTATCACTTGAGGACTTCTTTATTAGTTAAGGTTAGGTTGCAGAGAACAGAATTCACTCTAATTAGTTAAGGCAGGAAAAGATTTATTACCAGACATTAAGTGGCTTACAGAATTATCAAGAGGACTGATCTAAATTGAGCTTTCAAGAACAACTTCCAAAACTATACCACAGAACCAGGCCACCAAGGGAGTTGCTAATTCTTCTACAATTAGGAAACTATTTCCTGCTACCATGATGAAAAGCCAACATTACAGCTGCTACTTACAGATCCATGCCCCACCTGCTATGATTTACACAGCAAGAGATCCAACCATCCCACTTCTCACCACCCACAAACTAGTGACTAAATTACAATAGAGCAAGAAAACATCTTCACAACCATGTTTACCAGCAGAAATGGCAGAAGCAAGCATAGCCTTTACCTCCCCTCAGCTATTCAAGTCTCACGAGTATGCATGTGATTGGCCTATAATGTATCCAGAATCCTAGTGGCAAGGGAATCTGGAAAATACCCTTTTAGCTTTTTCGCCTCTGTAACACAAGAAGACACATTGAGAGGCTAGAATGGACATTGAGCACCGTATTTGTTTTCTATTGCTGTGTAACAAATTACCACAACATACATTATTCTCACCATTGTAGTGGGTTAGATCTCTGGGCTCAGCTTAGCTACGTGCTGGGTTTAGGCTTTCACAAGGCTACAACCAAGGAGTCAGCCAAGCTGGTTCTCATGTAGAAGCTCAACTGGGGAAGAATTGACTTCTGTGCTCACTTAGGCTTTTGGCAAAATTTATTTCCTTATGATTATAGGTCTGGAAGCCCCAGCTTCTTGCTGGTAGTCAGCTAGAGGCTGTCCTCAGCAACTAGAGGCTTCACTCAGTTCCTAGCAGCTGCCTCAACTTCTTCAGGCTGCCCAAAGTTCCTTGCCTTGTGGGCTTCCCCAAAATGGCCACTTAATCAGTCTAGTAAAGAGTGTCTCTATAATGAGAGTATCTTCTATAATGTAATCTCACAGTGGTGATAATCTCATCCCTTTTGCCATATTCTGTTGGTTAAAGAGAAGTCACAGGTCCTACCCACTCTCAAGGGGAGAAGATTACACAGTGGTATGTATACCAGGAAGCAGGGATCATAGGGAGTGCACCATAGAGTCTGTCCACTACAAGCACCTGTGTTATCTACCTCTTTTACCATGCATTGTACCCTTCTTCACATACTCATACATAGCAGCTAATAGCATCAATGGCAGGCTGCTGCCTGTCATAACATAAATCCTCAAACAAAAATACATTAATTCTGTCTCCTAAGGGAAGTTTCGAGTTTCTATTGGTCATTTGGATCCATAGATGAGTGATATCCACTTGTCCTAATTCAATCCCGATCCCATCTTGATATCCTGTAACATGTGAACTAAAAAGTTAATTACCACTAAACTCACCTTATATAAAACAATAGAGGAAAAGTAGGGAAATAAACTGATTGTTATATATAATTGTGTACCTTAAAGGAAAAGGGAGAAACTAAGGATAGCTAATGTACTCCTCATTTCTGCAACTAGTCATGAGGCCATAGTTGTGTGGTTTTTTTTTAATTATCATACAATAAATTAACTTATTTTTGCTGTACACACCTATGAATTTTAACACAGGTATATATTCCTGTAACCATCACCACAATTAGAATACAGAACAGTTCCATTGTCCCCCAAAACTCCCTCATGCTGTTTATAGTCACATCCACGCTCCACCCAACAACCACTTGTTTTCTGCCCACCATGTAAAAAAGACCAGATGTTTACTTTCCCAGAATCCCTACCTCATGTAGCCACGTGACCAAGGATTGATTAATGAGGTGCATCTGCCTGGAGTTTCTTTATCTCAGAGCAGGATGGAAAGTGGAGAATACATTCTGGTGGCAGTAGCAGCATCTTCACGTTAACACTCTGGTTCTGAGGTGGGACTTAAAGTGCTTTTGGATGCCCAGACTTTAGTCTCCCTTTTGGGTGGGGGGAGCTTCATAGTGGATCCATGAGCTTAACAGTTCAATAAGTCTTTTTTTTTTTCTGCTTTTACCAACCATAATCCATTTCTTTGGCTATTTAAAGTAAGATTGATACATGTGACACTGGGAGCTCTGTAGCACTGGATCCCTCAAAGCAACACAAGCAAATTATCCCCGTAGCTACATTCCTCGGCTTAAAATCCTCTCATAGTATACTGCAGATGATTTATCTAGCTTTTTAAAAAATTCTGTTTGGGGGGCACCCGGGTGGCTCAGTCAGTTAAGTGGCTGACTCTTGGTTTTGGCTCAGGTTATGATCTTGGGGTTTTGTGAGTTCAAGCCCCACATTGGGCTCTGCGCTGATAACACAGCCTGCTTAGGATTCTCTGTCTCCATTTCTCTCTGCCCCTCCCCCACTCATGCTATCTCTGTCTCTCTCAGGATAAATAAACTATAAAAAGATTTTTTTAATCCTGTTTGGGATTAATGATTAAATTTTGATAATCAACTATCATTCTCCAAGATCCATATACCCTCTGCACAAGCCAAACAGGCAAGTTAAATGAGGATGTCCTACAAATCCCTCTCCAACCTCCCATATAACCACATACATCCTTCATGTGTTTGGGGGGCACTCATCTCTGATTTCCCCAGGGATACAGTATTGACAGATAAAGCAAACCCTACTTGGCCCTTCCTACCATAAATAGCCCTTACTACACTGGTTAGGGAGCAAATGTGGTAGATCTGTCAGTTGCTGAGTATGGCTATTGTAAATATACATTCATTAAGAAATAATCGTGTGATTGTTTGCAGATCCACTGGACCCATTGTGGATGGATTCAGTATAAAATTCTGTCTCTTGACTCCGTAAGCCCTGACTCTGACTAGTGGATGACATTATATTCTCAGTGGCCCTGGATAAGTGTGAATTCAGCATCAGTGTCCAATCTTTGAAAAGTATGGGTATTTCCAGTTGCCCAGTCATGGTTACCCTGATAAATGGCCACAGGCCCCTCTGGCTAGAAAGAAAAAGGAAGGCCAGAAAGAACATTTACTACATGCTTATGGTATTTCAGTGTCCTTCCTCAAGTGTACCTCGCTTACCTAACTTCAGGGGTCTGGGTATGTGAACTGACTCAGGCTTGCAAACTGAGTGGAGGCCATGAATCTCCATCACAATGACTTAAAGTAGATCTCTGTTCTCCAGACATATATTTTGGCTATACAGATCAAGTAAAAGTTAGTAGGTTGCTCGTTTATTTCCAAAAGGAAACTCAAGAACAATTAGCCACTACCAAACTTCTCTGCAGGTCAAAACATTCAGATTACATCTCTAGCCATATTTCTATCACGTTAGCCATGCTCACCCCATCTCTTGTCATTAATGTTGCTGCTTGGTCTTTGCCATTCTAGAATCCCATTATTCTCATTGAAATTAGCAAAGTCCTTTCACTGGCCGTGTCTCCCACCTTTATCCCTGGCTTGCTGAAGACTACCGCTGTAGCATGTGTCAAAAACAACAAGGCTCCTCTCATCAATATATTTTTCACTGCCTTGGTGGAAGAGCACATCCCCTGAGTCCTGTTGGGGGACATGGTTAGGAGTAGGTTAGTGGGTCATATATCATAAATGTACTCCAGTGTTTCTATTTTCTTAAGCTTTTGGAGTATTTCCTCTATATTATACCAAGGACCAAGGCATATCAACTTCATTTAATATAGGCTAATTTTCAGCCTTGGCTTCAGTTAACAGAGCAAAAAAAGAGCCACTTCCAACTGGGCAAGCTAGTATTGAATCCAGAATCTCTGGTAAGTATTCAGGTGTTGATCTATTTGGCCCAATGTAAGATTACATCCCTTCTTCCAAGGTATAGTTTCCTCAAAATACATTCCTACACATATTCTGCAGATTTCTGCCATAATGAATTAGCAAAAGTTTGCAATTATTTCCTCCCTGTTCAGACTTGTATTTGTACCCTTGGAGCCTTCTGTGACTTAACTCTAGTTATAGGTCTTGAAGCAATGAGAGATGGTAGGGATGGTACCTGATGAAAATTGACATCCCCTTGCAAGAAGCTTCAGGATGTTCAAACAAGGCAGAACCAGCCTCATCAAATAGCATACTTCCACTGGCAAGTAAGGCTCATTGGTGAAGTACTTAGAGTCATCTGAACTCACTCAAATATCCCCATTTCTATTCTAGGGGTCTCCCTGTGATCAAATAAATACCCTTAACTTTCATAAAAGTGACCTGACAAGACTGTGAGTTCAGCATATGTTGTAATCTAACAACCCAAAGGGTCAGACTTTAATTTTCAGCTATGTCAGTTCTATGTCAACAAACAGGAGATTGACATAGAGAACAGAAACTCATAGTCCTCTGTTCTTTGAGCTTAGAATTTAAATCCTGAGATTGCCATTTCATTTCTTAAACCTCTAGAGCAAAGTTAGAAATCCCACTCCACAGTTTTTGGGTTTATCATTAATGCCAAAATAATCTGTAGTAGCAGCTACCTGGTCCATCAAGACACTTCATTATAGATGCCCATTTGTGATAATTTGATTGGTTCACCACTATGCTCCATAGACTACCAACATCCCATCTAATACTAACAGTATCATCACTGCTTTCAAATGCAATCAGGCTATCTAATAACTCTAGAGTTTCCCACTTTCTTGAAATGCTATTGCCTTTAAGCACTCCTGGTACTACATTCTTTGTTGGTCAGGGTTCAGTTTCAGAGAACAGAAGCCCCTCTGGCTAGTTTAAGGAGAAAGCAATTTATTACAGGGTATAAAATGGCTTAGAGAATCATTTAGGAGAGCTGTAGAAACAGATGCTAAGCTAAGCCTTCAAGAATGACTCTCAAAGCCACACCACAAAGCCAAGCCATCAAAGAGTTGCTGTCTCTCCATAAGGTCAGGAAACCTATGGCTCCAGAACCATGTCACTATTGTCACAATCAGGAAGCCATTATTATTGCTATTAGTTCCAGAAACATACCACATGCAATACAAGCAGCACCAGCAAAATGGGTGCCCCATCATTGCCTCTTGACTCTCATGTAGTTAATAACTAGACCGGGGACCTCTGTTAACCCTAATGAAGAATAAACAACTCAACCACTGTGCTTCTCATACAGGCAGCAGAAATAAAGCAAAAGCCATATTCTGCCTTCTAAATCTCATGCTCATGCATGTGGTTAGCTGAACCTAAATCATATTCAGAACTTCAGCTGCAAGGAAGTCTGGGAAGTGTGTTTCCATGTGTACTTTCTATCATCTGCATTTACAGGATGACACTCTAGGATGCGGGTGGAGTGGAGCTGAACACCAAGCTACCGTATCTACCCTAGCCCCCAGAAAAAATTTAGTATATTTGTCTTGAATGCCAATTCCAGGATCACAGGAAGCTTAGAGTTCTTTCTGTGACTTTGTCTCTGTTTTCTTACATTTCTTTAAATCGTTTTCTGCTTCTAAATGCACACAGGCTTTCTGAGGCCTCTAATCAGAACCTAGCCCCAAACGCCACCCCCCTCACCATCTTCTAAAGGAAATTGAATCACACTTAAGCATATGATGATTTATGTATTTTTTCCTCAAGATTTGTGAAGTAATGGGGGAGAAAGGCCATATCAAGGAGCACATAGCCATCTGCCCTTTCACTGGTCTGCAGTCTTTTTCCTCATTTTAGCTTCAAGCTGATTTCTCAAGTTCATAACCTTCCACAAGTCCTCACTCTCCACATATGACTCTCTCTGCCATATGGAGCATTTTGAGAAGCATAGTACACTCCCTCTGGGCTATTTCTCATGGATGGTGAAGCCCACCAGTCTTCTGTACATTTTCTTTAGGCTTCCCTGATATTCCAATGAATAAAGTAGTTTTTCATTTCATTATTTATTTATTTTATTAATGGTTATTGCTCTAATTTTTTTTTTTTTAGTTTTTGAGAAAGAGACAGCAAGAGAGAGGGAGAGGGAGAGAGAATCTTAAGCCAGCTCCACGCCTGGCGCAGAGTGAGATCATGACCTGAGAAGAAATCAAGAGTCAGATGCTTTAGCCAACTGAGCCACTCAGATGTTCTTCTAATTTGTTAATCTTGTGTTTTATGAAGAGTAGCTTATTTTCTCATGTTTTCAAAATGAGTAAAAAAAGGAGAAAGAGCCAAGGACCGAGTCACGTTATACAACACATGAGAAATATTTTGTTCTTCGCCACCTCAGGGAATTGGCTTTTTTGTGTCCTGTTATTTCAGTAATTTATTGAGTTGTTACCTATTCTCTGGTGACTGATTAATGGTGTCCTAAGCATCTCCTTTTAACTAGTGACACTTGCTCGCTTCCTTGCTTACCACTCCTGGAGGAAATCTCCACACATGATTAAAATTGAAAATTGGGGTTAGCTGTGGCTCTCTTCTTCCTGTTTAGACTACTAATTTTTAGATGCCTGTGGTAATTTTCCTGTCCTAAACCAAGACCTGAATCAACAATATGAAAGTGGATGAATTCTAAATACTGGCTTTTGTCTGGTTACTAATTTGTAAAGAACAAAGAAAAGCAGAAGAAAACAGCAGGACTGAAATTGGCATCCACAAAGTTTCTATCCCTTTTCTCCTTAACTTCTCCACAATTTCCCTTGGCATATATTTCAGTGAGAACTAGTTCCTCCTGCCCAGAAGTTATGTACCACCCATTTCTGTTCTCAGTGTAAGATCCTGTTCTGACTTAAGTAGACAAAAACATAATATTAGCCAATGCTTTCTTTTTCGTCAAATTTATTAGATCTTTACATGATAAAATAAAAAAAAAATCTTGAAAAGACAAAGCTATATTGATGGGGAATAGATCAGTGGCTGCTGGGGGTTAGTGGCATGGAGGGTGTGATTATAAAGGGAATTTGGGGGGATGGATGAAACTATTCTGTAATCTGATTGTAGTAGTGGGTACATGAATCTATACATGCATTAAAACTCATAGAACTGAACACCAAGTGAAAAAGTCCATTTTACAGAATAATTTAAAATTTTTCAAAAGAAAAAAACATTTTTTGCACTGCACGGGGTTTATCTAAAAAGGTACATAAGATGCACATTTTGGTGATTTCCTTTGAGAAAAGGCAACTGGATAGATGGAAAACAGGTTGGAGAAATATCCTTATTCCTGTGTTTACCTTGTTGTGTTTTGGATTTTTTAAATATTTTTTAATGTTTGTTTTTGAGAGAGACAGAGACAGAGCGTGATCAGGGGAGGAACAGAGAGAGAGGGAGACACAGAATCCGAAGCAGGCTCCAGGCTCTGAGCTGTCAGCACAGAGCCCAATGCAGGGCTCAAACTCACCAACCGTGAGATCATGACCTGAGCCAAAGTCGATGCTTGACTGAGCCACCCAGGCGCTCCTGTTTTGGATTTTTAAAAATAATTTATTTTATTAAATTATAACAAGTATACATTTAGATGAATTATCACCAGGTTGCCTGGGTGGCTCAGTTGGTTAAGTGTCCACCTTCCGTTCACGGTTCGTGGGTTCGAGCCCTGCTTCGGGCTCTGTGCTGATAGCTCAGAGCCTGGAGCCTGCTTTGGATTCTGTGTTTCCCTCTCCCTCTGCCCCTGTCCTGCTCGTACTCTGTCTCTGTCTCTCTCAAAAATAAATAATAAACATTTTTTTAAATTTTTTTTAACGTTTATTTTTGAAACAGAGAGACAGAGCATGAATGGGGGAGGGTCAGAGAGAGAGGGAGACACAGAATCTGAAACAGGCTCCAGGCTCTGAGCCATCAGCACAGAGCCTGACGCGGGGCTTGAACTCACGAACTGCGAGATCATGACCTGAGCCGAAGTCGGACACTTAACCGACTAAGCCACCCAGGCGCCCCTAAACATTTTTTAAAAAAATAGATGAATTATCACCAAGTGAACATACCCATGCCACCACCCCTCCGGGCACAATATGGAATATTGCCAGTACCCCAGGATCCACCCTCCTGCCCCCTACCATCCATTATTTCCTTCTCTTCTCCCCAGAGAAAACCACAATCCTGACTTCTAAGACCACACATTAGTTTTGCCTATAAAATTTATATAAATGCAATCATACAATATGTATTCTTTTGTGTTCAGCTTCTTTCACTCAACATTATGTTTGTGGGATTCATTCACATAGTATATCAGCAGTTCATTTCCTTTTATTTTTATGATGTGATATTTCACTGTATGGATATATTGTAATTTTTTAATCCATTCTACCATTAATGGATGTTAGGGTTGTTTCCAGTTTTGGAATATTATAAATAATGTAGTTTCAAGCATTTTTATATTTCTCTTTTGGTGCCCATATTTATGTATTTCTTTTGGGTATATCTTTTACTTGTCTAGGAGTGGAATCTACTGGGTTGATAGGGTACATACATGTTCAGTTTTGATAGATGCCAAATGGGTTTCAGGTGGCTGTACCAATTAACACTCCAATCAATCATAAATAAGAGTCTGGTAGCTGTGTATCCTCGTCAATGCTGGAATGGTCTGCCCTTTTTCATCTTAGCCATTCTGGTGAGTGTATAATGTTATCTCATTGTGGTTTAATTTTGCATATCCCTGGTTATTTCTTAAAATAAACTCTATTGAGGTATAATTCACATACAAATTAATGCCCTCGTTTAAAGTGCATATTTTGATGAGTTTGACAAATTTATACAATCATACCACACTCAAAGTATAGAACATTTTAACCACCCTACAAGTCCCCTTGTTCCCCAACTGGGACAACATCCCCTACCCCCATACCCAGGCAACCCTTGATCTTCTTTCTGTCATTTATTAAATTGATCTTTACTAGAGTTTCATAGAAATTGAGGCACATAGTAAGTTCTCTTTTATGTCTGCCATTTCTTGCTCAGCATAATGTTTTTAAGATTCATCTATGCTGTTGCCTACATCGGAAGTTTATTCTTTTTAGTATTCCATTAGCATGAATATTCTGAAATTTGTATGTCCATTCACCTGTTCATTGTCATTTTTTGTTGTATCCAGTTTTGGGCTCTTATGAATAATGTAGCTAGGAACATCTGGGTACAAGTCTTTTTTTGCTGTTTTGTTTTTTAAGTTTATTTATTTTTGAGAGCACGTGCATGCCAGGGAGGGTCAGAGAGAGGGGGAGAGAAAGAATTCCAAGCAGTTTCCTCACTATTAGAGCACAGCTGACATGGGGCTCAATCCCATGAAAAGTGGGATCATGATCTGAACCAAAACAGTCAGGCACTTAACCGACTGAGCCACCCAGGCACCCCAGGTATAAGTCTTTTTGGAAACATTTTCATTTCTCTAGGATAAATACCCAGGAATGGGATTGACAGGATAACCTCATAAGGAACTTCCGAACTGTTTTCCAGATTAACTATCATTTTGCATTCTCACCAGCAATATATGAGAGCTCTGATTGCTCCACATTCTTGCCAACATTTGGCGTTCTTAAATTTTGTCTTTTTAATTTTGGCCATTCTGGAAGGTGTGTAGTAGTATTACATATTGTAGTTTTAATTTGCATTTCACTGATGACTAATGAAGTTCAGCCTCATTTAATGCACTTATGGGGGCCATTCTTGCATCTTCTTTTGTGAAGTCTGTTAGAATCTTTCATTGATTTAAAACATTTTTAAAATCAGCTTTATTGAAGTGCAAGTCACATACAGTAAAATTTAATGATTTTCAACAGTGTGAGGAGGTTTGAAGAAACTTTACACTCTTTATAATCACCGTTGCAATCAAGATAAAGAACATTTCCATTAGCCCAAAAAGTTCCCCCAGACCCCTTTGAAGCAACCCTTTCCCTCCACCCCCGGCCCTTTGCACCAACCCTGATCTGCTTTCTATCACTATGGTTTTAGTTTTGCTTTTTGTAGAGTTTCATACAAATGGAATCATACAGTATGTAGCCTTCTTTTATTTTATAGGATTTTATCCTTAGTTTTGATATACTTTTTTAAAACAGCTTTATTGAGATACAATTTACATACTGGTAAATTCATCCATTTTAAATGCACAATCTGATGAGTTTTAGTAAATTTACAGAGTTTTACAACCATCATCACAATCCAGTTTTAGAACATTTTCATCATCCAAAAAAAAGAGTTCTTAATCTTCATTCCCACTGCCAGCCCCAGTAACAACTAATCTACTGTCTATCAACTTGTCCTTTCTGGCCATTTCATATAAATAGAATCATGTGACACTTGGTTCCTTTTCATTATTGCGTAGTATTCCACTGTATGGATATATGACAATATGTATATCTATTCAATTGAAGTGCATTCAGATCATTTCCACCCTTTGGCTATTATCAGTAATGTTGCTGTGAACATTCGTGCTACAAATTTTGCATGGTCATACATTTTCATTTCTCTTGAGTATGTACCTAGAAGTAGAATTGTTGGGTCATATGGTAACGCTATGTGTAACATTTTGAGGAACTGCCAAATAATTTTCCAAAGTAGCTGCTCCATTTTACATTTCCACCAGCAATGTATGAGGTTTCCAACTTTCCATATGCTTGCCAAAACTTGTCTATCATTTTTATTGTGGCCACTCTAGTGGGTGTGAAGTGGTACCCATTGTGGTTTTAATTTGCATTTTCCCAATGTCAAATGATGTTGAGCATCTTTCCGTGTCCTTACTAGCTGCTATGGGCTGAATTGTGTTCTCCCAAAATCCATGGGTCTTGTCCAATTGAGACATAGCAATTGACCCAGGTGTAGGTCTGCATCACTCCATGGCCTGAAGAGGTGGCTGAGTTGCGCCCACCTAGAACCTCCTTTTTGGGCCCTAGAAGCTCCTAATTGCCCTCTGTGGTATTTGGGTAGCCAGCATTCTTTTTTTTCTGCCACATCAGACAGCATCCTCAGAAGCTTGCTGAGGGTTTCTCTGAGGCCTGGCAGAGTTGGCCCTGGAGACCCTGAGGCTGGCCCATCCGGCTCAGAGTGGCTGCCACTGCTGTCTTCAGATCGTGGGGTGTGGGGGTGTGATTCACTGTTGCTTCTGGGTCTGAGCCCAGCCAGTGGCAGCCATGAGAGGGCTCTGGGTCTCTGCAAGACAGGGCTTGCAGCCTGCCCCTTTCCTCCTACCCCTGTTCATGCATCTCCACTTCTCACTGCCCATTCTTTTTTTTTTCATACTGTATCTCTGAAATCTAGTATGTATTTCACACTTAGAGTACATCTGAACTTGAACTAGCCACATTTCAAGTACTCAGTCATCATGTGTGGCCAGTGGCTACTGTATTGGACAACACAGTTCTACAGCTTTACCAATTTTTGTCTACTTACTCTGCCATTTACAGGAAGAGGTATGATAGAATTGTCTTATGGCTATGGATGTATCAACTTTTATTCCTATCAAGTTTTGCTTTAAAATTTTTGAGTCTAGGGTACTGTGTACATTAGAATTTTTAACTTTTATCTTTTCCTGCTGAATTGAATCTATTGTCATTGTGAAATGATTCTTGTTATCTCTAGTTCATGCTTCTTGCATAAACCCCTTAAGTCTCTTCCTGACTTACTTGCTATTGCTGTATAATTTAACCCTCCGTATATTGTTGACCTTACATGCCATTATTATTGTTGATTTATACAATGTTTACTTAATATTTACCAACAGATTTACTGTTTTTATTGTTCTTTATTACTGCTTGCATGTCTAAGCTGCCATCTTGATCATTTGTATTTGATATTTCTTTTAGTATGAATCTGCTGGTGACAGATTTTTCTCAGTTTTTGTTTGTCTGAAAATATCTTCAGTTCACCTTCTTTTTCTAAATTTTTTATTATGAGATAATTTAGATTCACATGCAGTTGTAAGCAACAGTATAGAAAGAGCCCATAATACCTTTACCCAGTTCCCAATGGTGACATCTTTCATGAACATGGTACAATATCACAATCAGGAAATTGATATTGATTCAATACACTGACCTTATTGAGATTTCTCATTTTAATTGTATTCATGTGTGTGTGTGTGTGTGTGTATGTGTGTATTTCATTCTATGCAATTTTATCCCTTGTAAGGATTCTTGTGACCACTGCCATGTCCAGATACAGAGCAGTTCTATATCACAAGACACTCTGAGGCTACCCTTTTACAGCCACAGCCACATACCTGCTGCCCACCTCAGCTCCTAGAGACCACTATCTAGTCTCCTTTTCTAAAATTTTATCCTTTTAAACATTATATAAATAGAATCATATAGTATGTGACCTCCAGGGATTGGCTTTTTTCATACATCACAATTCTCCAGAGATTCAGCCAAGTTGTTATGTATATCCACACTTAGTTCCCTTTTATTGATGAGTAGTAGTCCATGGTATGGACGTGTTTCAGTTTGTTTAACCATTCACCCGATTGAGGTACATCTGGACCATTTCCAGTTTGGGGATAGTACGAATAAAGCTTCTATGAGCATTCATGTACAAGTTTTTGTGTGAACATACATTTTCATTCATCTGGGATAAATCACCAAGAGTCCAATGGCTGGGTTGTATGGCATGTACATGCTTAGTTTTGTGAAAAAATGCCATTCTTTTTTCTCAGGATGGCCATACCATTTTACATTCCTGCCAGCAATGTGTAAGTGATCCAGCTTCTCAACATCCTCTCTAGCATTTGGTCTGGTCACTATTTTTTTTATTTTAGCCAATCTGATAGGCATGTAGTGATATCTCACTGTGGTTTTAATCTGAATTTCCATGATGGTTAATTAATTATGGCCTGAATTGTGCCCCCACCCTGCCCCAAATTTGTATGTTGAATTCCTAACCCCAGTACCTCAGAATGTAACTGTATTTGGAGATAAGGTCTTTAAAGAGGTGATTCAGTTAAAATGAAGCTGTTAGGGTGGAAACCTAATCCAGTATGACTGATCTCCTTATAAGAAGAAAAGGAATCACCAGAGGCACGTGTGCATAGAGGGACGTCCATGTAAAGAGCCCGCAAGAGAGCAGCCATCAGCAAGCCAAGGAGGGAGGTCTCAAAAGAAACCAACCATGCCAACATTTTGACCTTAGACCTCTAACCTTCAGAACTGTAAGAAAATAAATTTCCGTTGTTGAAGCCAGTTTGTAGTGTTTTGTTCTGGCAGCTGTAGCCAGCTAATATAGGTAATGATGTTGAACATCTTTTCATGTGCTTGTTTACTATGCGTATATCCTCTCCAATGAAATGTCTCTTCGTGTCTTTCGCCTATTTTCTAATTGGATTGTTTGGTTTTTGACTGTTGAGCTGTAAGGGTCCTTTTTGTATTCTAGACACGAGTCCTTTGTTGGCCATGTGGCTTGCAAATATTGTCTCCTAGTATATAGCTTGTCTTTTATGTAATTCATAGGATTTTGATGAGGTCCAATTTGTCCATTTTTGCTCTATGCTATGGTGCTTCTGTGTTTAGTTTAAGAATTATCTGACTACTTGTAGATCCTCCCAATGTACTGCTATGGTTTTCACTAGATGTTTCATAATTTTGTGTTTTACGTTTGCCTGTTATCCATTTTGCATTAATTTTTGCACATGGTGGGGGCTGGGGCCGAGGTTCCTATTTTGCCTCTGCATGTCGGGTTGTTCCAGCACCATGTTGTGGAAAGTCTCTTTCCTCATTGAATTGCTTTTGCGCTTTTGTAAAGAATCAATTGGACGTACTTGTGTGGGTGTGTTCCCTTCACTTTTGAAAGAGGTTTTTGCTGGATATCAAATTTGACTCTGCGTTTTCATTTTTTAAGACGTTTCCAGCTGTTTGACAATATCATCGCCTTGTCTGTTGGCTTCTATGGTTTCCATTAAGCTGTCAGTGTTACCATTGCTCTTTTGAAGTTAATCATCCTTTTTTCGATGACTGCCTAACCCTTAACTTAACAGTCTAAAAACAGTGTAAGCTCTTAAAGCAGCATTTGGAAAAAAAGAGAACATGCGGTAAAATCACATCTAATGTTGCCATCCTAACCCAACCCCAGATTTGCACTTTCAGATACTGATTTTTGCAAACATTTTTAATATGGCTAATTCTTTCATCCCCTGCCTATTTCTTTTAAATCATACACTCTTCTGTATGCTTTCAGTTGTGGTGTCTCCAACTGCAATGTAATATTCTTGAATTCACAAAAATAGATATAAGGAAGTATTGCAGACATCTACATTTGTAATTTTTACCTTCTTTCTTTTCAGTAGTAAGGGATTTTCCTTTCAACTGACTCTTCATGGAACTATTTATGGTTTTGTATATGTCTAAGAGGAGAAAGGTACACAAGTGTATAATATATTGCACAAAGACTAGTATCTCCACCTTTCCCTTTTTTAAAAGTAAGAAGAGGGGCGCCTGTGTGGCTCAGTTGATTAAGTGTCCGACTTTGGCTCAGGTCAGGAGCTCACGGTTCATGAGTTTGAGCCCCGTGTCCAGCTCTATGCTGACAGCTCCGAGCCTGGAGCCTGCTTCGGATTCTCTCTCTCCCTCTCTCTCTCTCTCTCTCTCTCTCAAAAATAAACATTAAAGGGGCGCCCGGGTGGCTCAGTTGGTTAGGCATCTGACTTCGGCTCAGGTCATGATTTCACGGTTTGTGAGTTCAAGCCCCATGTCAGGCTCTGTGCTGACAGCTCAGAGCCTATATCCTGCTTTGGATTCTCTGTCTCCTTCTCTCTCTGCCCCTCCCCCACTTGTGATCTGTCTCTCTCTCTCTCTCTCTCTCAAAAATAAATGTAAAAAAATTTTTAAATAAACATTAAAAAGAGAATTTTAAAAGTAAGAAGAAGCTTTCTTTCAGTAATTTCATTTGTATTCTCATGACTCTGCCTTCATTTTACTTTTTGTTTCACCAAATGTTTTGGTCAGCTGGACTTTCTCCTACCATTTTGAGGGTGTTCTTGTGCCTGTGGTAACTCTCATGAATTATTTGTAAGTTTTTCCACCATTTTGGAGAACTTTGTTTTAATTTCCAGTATCTTTTTGGAATTTTAATAGCATGAGTCCATAAAGTGGCTTCTAGAAAAAAAAATGCACTTTCCTAACACGCTGCGTACATTCAGAGTGACCTATGTTTATTTTACTAAAATGGGCACACAGCCTACCTTTGGGGAAATAGTATAACTGAAGATTCTACAAGCCATTACCAATGGCAACTGTCAAAAGTCACCACTCCCAGCCATTCAAGCAGAGCTACTGCTTCCCAATTCACAGTTTTGTACAAAACAGAGCCTCTCTGACAGCTTCCCCAAGTTGAGTAGGAAACAGAGTATCCAGGAAAGGTTGAGCAGACAGAAAAACGGAAATATCTGAGCTAACTCTAGGAGTGAAGCCATGAGCTTTAGTTTCTCCTGTGATTTTCCCTGAATGTCTTTTCTGCCAGATGTCCAAGGGTTTTTCTCATAGAAATTTCTTGGGCTTGTGTCTGTGTTTTGAAAGGCAGGCTATTATACTGAAGTTCCTTTCATGGTGCTTATTAGAATACAATTACATATAACATTTTACAACTTTCAAAGTGGTTTCGTCATATAACTATCCACTCAAACCTCATTTCCAACAAAGCTATGATGTTGATAGGCTAAAGACTGTCCCCATGTTAGAGATGAGGAAACTAGGTCAGTTGTCCCAGATGTTACAGATAACAAATGACAGCACCTGTACAGGTACCTGAGTCAGGTCTCCTGAACTGATGTTCTTCCTTTCCCACAAAAATTGCCCCTACTTCAGAAAATATGCAATAGCCGTGAATAAAATCTGATAATTTTACAAAGAATGGATTTTTATTTTAAACTTTTCTTACCTGTGGAAATCGCTCCTCAGTTTTCCAAATTGATAATTTAGTTTGAATGGATCTGTTTGAGCAGGGGAAATGTTCAGTCTTAGCCCAAGACAAAGCCCCTGCTCCCAGGCTAACAATTTCACTACATAGGTCACTTCTGAGTGCCCATGGAAGAGCTTCCCACAAGCTCAATATAGAATTTGAATTCAAACTGAACTTCCTCCCCAGGGAATCAGAGATCAGTGGAAGGTGAGAAAAAGACTTGGACAAGACCAACCTTAGGCAAACCTTCTTAGGTGTTGTGGGTTCAAGGAGGAGTTTTCAGGCCTGAATCCTACCACTCACCTTTCTCAAAGCTTTCTTTTCAGAATGCTACAGCACAAGGAACAATTAGCAGAACAGCAGGAAAATGTCATTTATTAACAAAGGCTTGACTTGAGAATTCAGCATATGCTTGGTAACCCCCCTCTTCTTCTTTCTATCTTTATGTTGCAGGGTTCTACAGTTTAAAACAATGGATTGGAAAATGCAGCTTACGCTATTCCCTTCCCTCTGAATCTGAGAGCCTAAGGTCTTCAGAACTGGTCTGACCTAAAAACCCAGAGGTGGGGGAAATGGCTGTATAGATGCAGATCACTTTTCACTGTGATGGTCTTGCTCACTGATGAGAGGTGACCTTAATGATTCATCTCAGACCAATCAGATGAGTAGCTCTCATGTAGGAAGATCTAAGAAACAGGTATATCAAGCACCTGGAATTGTGGGTGAAAGTGTTTACTCTCCACCATGGACCAAAGTGGAAGCATGAAGAGACGGTTAAAAATGTTCTTCTTCTCTAAAGAGAGAGACAGAGAGACAGAGAGAGAGAGAGAGAGGGAAATCTTGCTGTTCCACATATGTCTATTGGGGAATGGATTTCAATGCTGGCTCCCTCTCTTGGGTTGCCATGGCGATGAGAGCATCAAAAGCAAGTGACAGCAGAAAAAGAAATTCAGTGCCACCCAGAGATCCAATGCTCTGGGGCAGAAGTAACAAGATTCTCCCTTCAGCAGAACCAAGCTCGGCTTCGGTGTCACATAGAGGCTGAGGAGGGGGTCTTTGCACTCAGTGATGTGTTATCCCAGTAGTGCCTGTGCTGTTGCCAATGTGCTAGAGTGAGAGTGGGGCAGCCCCTGGTACTGACAGTCATGCCTGTCTCGTCTACCCCCAGAATCACGTCAAACAACAGAGAGCTATTAACAGTTTGCAGTGCCTACAAACAGGCAGCGCCATCAGCACGCATGTTCGTGGCACATGTCAACACTTCACATTCTTTGTACTAAGGACAGAGTTGGCCTTTTGAGCCCCTGACAGCTGTGTCCAACATGAGATGATTGAATAAATCAAGCTGGCTGTGAGTACAGGACAAAAGCTAATTTTTCAGCATCGCATGCAGTGTGGCTGGGGAGATAATGTTCACCTCTCCTCAAACCTGTCAGCATTTAATTGTATTCTTCGTAGTGTTGGACATGTGTCAGTCTTGGGCCACATGTTCTGGTAGTTTGCTGCCCTTTCTTTTAGGAGAAGAACCATAGTTTGATCGTTTACTGGGGCTTCAACTTGGCCTCAGTAGAAGCAGGAAACCTGTCGTCAGAGTGCAGTGCTGTGGCCTCTGAACAATAAGCCATGTCCTGGGCTATCGATGCTTCATGTTTAGCTAGAGCTCAGGGCCCTGGGCAGTTGCAAGGGTTGGTGGAAAAGCACCGAACTCCACAAGACTCTGGGGTCCAATCTTAACTCTTGCCCTGACTTGCTGTGCAACATTGAACAAGTCACTTCTGTTCCCATCTTCAATTTCCTCATTGAAAATTGGGAACATATGGGAAGTATTAAGAGATTTGAATGAAATTGTGGTTCTAAAGCTGCTCTGAAACAGATAAAGAGACTATGTAAAGTAAGCTTATTAACATTCACAGGATAGTGAAGGACAAAGATGTACAGTCCAAGATTCTTTAAAAGTATATATGGAGAGGGTCCCTTGGGTGGCTGAGTCGGTTAAGTGATTCTTAATTTCAGCTCAGATCATGACCACATGGTTCCTGAGTTCAAACCCCACTTTGGGCTCTGCACTGACACTGCAGAGCCTGCTTGGGATTTTCTGTCTCTCTCTCTCTCTGCCCTTCACCTGCTCATGTTCTCTCTCAAAATAAATTCTTAAAAAAAGTATACATGGAAGGGGTGCCTTCCATGGCTCAGTCGGTTGGGCGTCCAACTTCGGCTCAGGTCATGATCTCATGGTTTGTGTGTTTGAGCCCCACAACGGGCTCTGTGCTTATAGCTCAGAGCCTGGAGCCTGCTTTGGATTCTGTGTCTCCCTCTTGCTGCTCCTCCCCCATTCATGCTCTTTCTCAAAAATAAGTAAATGTCAAAAAATTAAAAAAAAAAGTATACATGTAAGAAAACATGTGTCTTCATCCAGGTCTTGCACACAAGCCTTAGG
This sequence comes from Neofelis nebulosa, assembly GCF_028018385.1. Taxonomy (NCBI): domain Eukaryota; kingdom Metazoa; phylum Chordata; class Mammalia; order Carnivora; family Felidae; genus Neofelis; species Neofelis nebulosa. Next base: position 87,281,246 of record NC_080800.1, read on the forward strand.
TGAGTGTCTTGACAGTGCCTACCTTGGGGCAAGACAGTGTACCTGGGGGTATCCAGGATCAAATACAGCAAGATAGAGAAGTCAAGAAGAGTCAAAGATGAAACTGCTAAGATGGTAAGATGTGTCAGAAAAGAACAGTGCTTGAGGAGTTAAGATGGCAGGGAGGAGTTAAAAAATAGTGCTATATATAGCATTGTATCTCACATCTATAATGTGCCATGTACCCTGCTAAGTCCTTTACATGTATTATCTCATTTAATCCTTACAGTAACCCTGTGAAATTAGTATTATCTTTATCTTACAGATAAAGAAACAGGCTTAAAGACTAATGTGCTATTTTGCCCATGGTCACTTAGCTAGCAAGGAAGAGAACCAGTACTTGAACCCAGGTCTAGTGACACTCCAGAGCCTGTCCCCATAACCACCAGGTGCTGAATTGCTGACTGTAGAATCCTCTGGGTAGGTGGGCCTCGGTATCCTAGTGCGAAAGGTCCAGGCTCAGGCTAGAACTCAACCACTAGGGGGCAGTGCATCTCCTGCCGTTGCTAGATCCCAGGTAACTTGCTGGCGCCTTGGGGGGAGCTGGCTGTTCTCTCCCCCAGGGGTGGAAGACTTCGGGAAGAGCCCAGAGCCTGACTCCAGCTTGTTCTTACACTTTCCTTCAGTTCCCTTTTAATTTACACTTGGCCCCAAGCCCCGGTGTCCCCCGTGATGGGGATAGAAATGCCTTTGCACAGTAGTTGAAATTCTCTTCCAAGTAGGGCCCAGTAGAGCAGGTGAGCTGTGTGCCCTTATGGCACTTGCATGACTTCTCTAGGGAAATCATTAAAGGGTAGGAGGAGCCTAGTAGGAGCCAGGACTCTGTAGCTACATTGCCCAGGCTGTCCCCTCAGCTTCCCAACGTCCTGGCTGTCACTTAACTTCTCTGAGCCACTTTCCTATCTGTGAATATGAGGATAGCACCACCTACCCTGCTGGGGTTTGGTGAACCTTGTTTGGGATAAAGCATGTGTGGTGCCGAGCTCAGTGCCCGGCGCACCACCTCGGCCACTGGTAGTTCCTCCCTCTGGACCCAGACTCTTCAGCCAGAAAGAAGCATGCCCAGCAGGGGCCCATTCCACTCAGAGGCCACACAGCACTACGGGGCAGGAACAGAAGTCCCTCATTAGCCCCTGACCCCTGGTAGCCCTGTGCCCGAAGAAGCCCAGGTTCTGTGGGAACCTGCCACTGCCCGGGAGGAGGCCCCCAAAGTCCCTCCCTCAGTGACATCTTTCAGCATCTGTCAGTTTTTCCTGGCCCAGAATTACTCCTAACCTCTGACTTCTCTCCAGCCAGAACTGAAACTTTTTCTCTTCCTGCCCTCCCACAGATTTAATCCTTCACCAAGCCTGTAGATTTCATCTCCTGAAAGCACAGGGTTCTGGAATGAGACAGAGGTGAATCCTGGTCCTGCTGCTTATCACTGGGGTGACCTGGGACAAGTATTGTAATCGCTCAAAAACTGGCTCAGCCATTTATGAATTGTGTTACCTTGAGCAGATTCCTTAATCTTTCTGAGCCTCAGTTTCCTCATCTATGCTAGTACTTATAATTTAGGATTGTTGTAAGGATTAAATGAGATAATACATGTAAAGTGGCTGGCACTTAGAAAGTGCTGTGGATTACCAGTGGTGTGATTTGGGGCAAGTTTGTTTTTTTTTTTAAACCACTCAAAGGCTCAGTTTTCCTAACTGTACCCATCCCTCGGGGTTGTTATATGAAATGAGTTAATCCCTGTAAGGTTCCTAGCCATGTGCCCAGTCCATAATAAGAATTCAATAATTATCAGCTGTGTGACTCTTATCCTCCTAGCCACCCCATTGCCTTGTACCTTCTGGACAGGGCTAGCTTAGTGGTGGAAGAAAGCACTTTCCCTATCCAGAGGGGAAACCTACCCTTAACCCACCTACCCACCTACCCCCGACTATGCCTGCATGGTTATCTAATAGGTAGTTTGTCTCCTTTCCTCCCTAACTGCCTGGTGTAAAATGGTGGCCTGAGTTCCCTATTCTGCCCTGTCAGGAACCTGGTGTTGCCTACTGTGTTTTTGGCTTACTTCCTGCTGGCAAGTCTCAACCTCCATGCAAGCACACGAACCCAGGTACAAAAACCTTGCTCTTAGTTTTTCTCATGCATAAATGGGCATAATAACTGTGCCTATCTCCCAGGATTATTGTGATTATAGTGCCATAGGAGATCTTGGGTATAATACAAATAGCAAGTACCTGGCAAAGAGTGTGGTGACTACCGCTTACTGAGTACTCTTTCCCAGGGTTTTTCTTTTTTGTTAATATTTATTATTTTGAGAAGGAGACAGAGAGAGGGAGAGTGAACAGGGGAGGGTCAGAGAGAGAGAGAGAGAGAGAGAGAGAAAATTCCAAGCAGGCTCCACACAGCCAGTGCAGAGTCCAATATAGGGCTCAAACTCACAAACTGTGAGATCATGACCTGAGCCAAGACCAAGAATCTGATGCTTAACCAACAGAGCCACCCAGGCACCTGACCTCTTTGCCACGGTTTTGTACCTGGGTTTCTGTGCTTGCATGGAGGTTGCTACAAGCCTTCCCACCTGGGAGGGAACAAAAACACAGTAACAGACACCAGGCTCCTGACAGGCCAAAACAGGGAACTCAGCCACCTAACAACCTTGTTTGGGATTATGACTGGCAACAATTTTGAAACAAGGGCCTGAAGCAGAAAGGAGACAAACTGCCCACTATTGCCACACAGGTTCAATTGTGGGGGGAGGGGAGAGATGGGGGTTGGTAGTACCCACCCGGGTAGAGAAGAGGGCTTTCTTTGCCTAGAGACAGAGGAAAATAAGCAGAGAGCTGACAGCTGAGTTGACACATGAGTGGAGTGGGCCTATGGATAGAGCCAACATTTGGCAGATATGGGAACCTGAACACAGGTACACTGCCTCCAGATATGGGATTTGAACACAGGTACACCTGCCTCCAAAGCCCATGCCCTTAGTCATTATAATGTATGGCACAGAGTAGGTCCTCAATATGTATTTAATGAAGGAAGTCATAAAGCTGCCTCTTTCTGGAAAGTGTTCGCCCTCCTTGTTTACCTGGGCCCATCCTTCAAAGCCCAGCTCAGATGTAGCCTCACACTCAACTGACGTGCCCTCTCTCAGTTGCTCTTGAGTGGGGGAAATGGGAGGCATTAGTGCTGGAGTGAGGAGGTATAGGGCACTAGGATGGGCCAGCTGAGAGAGCTGGAGGAAAAACTCTGAGTTTTGCACAGAGAGCTGTCTCCTGAGTTTGTATACCAGATTTGAAGTTGCCACAAGTACTGGATACACCCATGACAAAGTAATTCACACTGGGCTCTCATTAGTCATAACAGTGAATTCCAATCACTTAGCAACCATGTGTGGGGAGGGAGGTTGGGAGCCATTTCAGGGGCAGGGGACTGGGAGGAAAGGTGGATAAAATGTCTGCCACTGACAAATAGCACGTGTGCAGTAAGGAGGAGGAGGGGAGAAAAAGTGAGAGGAGCTCATTCTGAGTTAAGAATTAGTGCTCCAAGGGCTTTAGGGTCCTTAAGCCCCTGGGGATTTAGGGATTTGTAATTCTATGCTATATAATACCCTAAAACCAAGGATATTGGGATTCCAAGGATTTTAAATGCCTACAACCTATGGCACAAGGACTCAAGCAATTTTTGAGCTATGAAATGCTGGGAGCTTAGGACCCAAAACAAGGGTTTTAAATGGAACACTGGACATGTTAAAATACTAATCCGCCTTCGGCTTCAAATCAATCTTGTTTTAACCCTTGGGACACCAGTCTCCAAACCATCTTCCCAACAGTCTAGGGATTCCCGAAGGTGCCTCACAGAGGGGTGGAGAAAGTTTACTGGAGAGAGGACAGCAGGGTAGGAATTTTGCATCAGCCATTGTGCCTTCTACCAGGGCAACTCCCTCTTCATTTGGTTTGTATATTGGGCTTCTGCATTCCATTCAAAAGAAGGGTGTTCCTGCTAAAGCACAAAAAATAAGTTTTGAAACCTCTATCCTATGAAAAAGGGGCCAAAAACCTGTAGAGAGTGGCCCAGGAAGCCACATTTGACCTCTTTTTAAAAAAAAAAATCACAAAGATTCTTCTGGTAAACCAAATGGTGCCAGAGAGATCACATGGATCAGGATAAATTATCCATTAGTTGAGTAAAGCAGTCATTAGCTGACTCTACAGATAAGCTCATGTCTGTTATAAAATTAATAGTAATCACTACTACAGCTATGATTGTGATGACTACCATCATTTACTGAGTGCTGTTACTATGTGCCAGGGCTGTGCTAAATACATCTATTGTCTCTTTGAATCCTCACAACAACCCCTAAGAGGAAGTATTACTTTCTCCATTTGACAGATGAGGATACTGAGGCTGTGAGTGGATAAGTCACTTGACCAAAGTCACACAGCTAGCACATGGTAGTTTCTGCTTTACTTATAAGTAAATGGACTAAATGAACTACTTTAGATGGACTAAAAGAACTACAGTGGTCAAAGGTCAACTGTCTGGTGGCCTTCATTAAGGAAATAGGTTAAATCTTGACCAATAGATGGCACCAATGTGTGTTTGGTGGCCTGCTCAAAGTGTGTCCAAGGTCAGGCACTTCCCAGCTAGGGCTCAGAAATGAAGCAGCCTTTCTTAAGTGGAAGGAGGAGGAGATATGGCCAGCATTTTGTTCTGGAGTCAAATGACATTACCTTGCCCTGTTTGTAGCTAAACAAAGATATGGGAAGCTAGCAAGTGGAGGGGCAGAGGCAGTTCTTTAAGAAGACCTGAGAATCTTTTTCCTTCAACATTTCCTGGGTATGTATGTCCTTTGTGCCAGGCAGCATGCTGTGTGATAAAGTCAAAAGGGGCTATCAAACACAACCCCATCTTACTGCGTAGGAAGAGAGGCAGATGCTATGGCAGAGGAGGTACTGAATATATGGGGACGTCCAACCTGGACTGGAAAGTGTAGGGAGGCTCCTCACAGGAACGTGTCTGAGCTAGTCCTATTGGATGAATGGGAGCTTACAGACATACAAAAGTGTTGAGGCATTCCAGACAGTGGCTTAAAGTCATAAACGGTGTTAGAAAGCATGACATGTTCAAGGACAGACAGCATAGGCTTCAACTGTCAAGAGATGAGTCTGAAGAGACAGGCAAGAACCAGGCTGTTGAACAGCCTAGAATATCAAATTAAGGACTTGGTTTGTGAATATATGAATAGAAAAGCCCTAGATTCTCAAGAGCGTCTGTGATCAAAAAAAAAAAAAAAAAAAAAGGATAAATCCAACTGTTGGGGAGTCAGGGAAGAGCCATGGTAAGGTTTTACACAGGGGCACAACATGGTGTGACCTGGTGGCCAGTGAGGAGGGTAAATTGCAAAGGGACCCGCCAGAGGCAAGAACATTAGTTGGCATAATTGAGGCAGGAGAGGCATGAAGACCTGAGCTGTGGTAGATACAAAGGGAATCCAGGAGATAAAGTTGACAGGGGGTTACTAACCCTCTGATCCTCCCCCAAAACAGGCAAATGCTTATCTCCAAAGCTCAACTGAGGCTGTACCTCTCACTCTTCCCCTCAGCCATCCTCCCAACTTTCAAGCTGATTTTTGGGGGGCCTTTTTGCTACTTTCCTAAGCTGCCTTTGAAGTTTAATCAAGCCTAACTGATTTCACAAGTTGACAGAGAGAGCCTGGCCCCATGCTGGGTCCCTGGCCCTATATTCCCATGGAGTAAAATCTGTCAACTGACCTCAGGTAAGGCAATGAATTGGCCTTGAGCTGGTCTCTGACCCTCTGCCTCTGGCTTCACAACATGGGCATAGTTCAGTTAAGAAATCAGCACAGTTCCAGGAAAAGAACACACATCATCTAGTTTATTTTTCTCCTGATTTGTTTCATACCAACACACAGACCCCAATCGATAGCAGGCAAAATGGAGGGAGGCCCCCAAAGCAAACTGATTTTCTAGATGCCCCTTTCCTTTCCTACAAGGCTCATCAGAGAGGTGCCTCAACTTTACTTGTATCTGATGGTTGTATCCCTGGAGGTGAAGCCAGATGTCAGGCTTTCTGTGGGGAGACAGGACTCTGTGGCCAGCTAGAATGCTGGGGAGTCAAAGATTCCCCCCACCACCAACAAAGAGTAACTGTTCCTCTCCACATGGGCATGCGTTGTCTTAATCTGTTTCCAGGGGACTTCGGAAAGCAAGTCTTGCCCTAGAGCTCCTTGGACCTTCTCACTCAACACAACAGCAACACAGACAATGAGGTGCCCGAGGTCTAGGTTCATAGGCCAGTTGAATATAGCCAGAGTGACCTGGTGACTCAAGAGCCCAACTTTCAATACAGAGGGCTATATCCGGAGATTCCTGTCAAACTGATGCTCTAGAGGCTTGCCAAGCATACTAAACCCCAATCAGACTCTGACCGGTTCAGTTTGTGCACATCAAGAGTGGGAAAGGAAGATGAGCTGTGGCTATGTGTGGTGCCCTCACACACTCTTCCAGCCCCTTTTCATCTGCCTTCTCTTTTTTCTCCTCTTCTTTGTCCTTTTCCTCCTCCTCTTTCTCCTCCTCCTCCTCTTCCTCTTCCTCTTCCTCCTCCTCTTCACTGTTTGAGTCCTCATATAGATTGATGGTGGCCTGGACAGGGAAGTTCTGCAGCAGAATCTCCCCATCACTGTACAGGTAGTCAAAAGAGTGGGATTTAGGCCAGAAGAACCTGTGGACAGAGAAGAAATATGGTCCCTAACTTCCACAGGTCTCATATATACAGGCCAAGAAGGAATCCAACCCCTATACTCCTTCCCTTACCTGCATTAATGAGGTGAAAGGGAAAAGAAGAAAGCAAGCATTGTAACAGAACCTTCTAGATTGTTACAAATTGACCCCAAGCAGGAAGGTAATGTCTGGTGGGCCTATAGCTGTGGGGAGCCCCTGCCCCAGCACCTGACAACTCTGACACAGATCCTACCCCCTCCCGCCACTTCAGAAGGTCTTCTAGCCAAGAATTACTTAGCCCTGTGTCCTCCATGTCCTACTAAGTCTTTCTTCACTGACGCTGTCCATAGGGGCTCATTCTTAGGGGTCATTGACGGTGCCTGCAGGGAAGGCAACCTTGGCCAATTCCCTTAACCACTCTGGGCTTCAGTTTCCTGGTCTATGAAAGAGATAGTGGCATTGCCTCCCCACTCCTGCTTCACAGGGATGTTGTGAGGATTTAAAGAGCTAATGGATCTACATCAAGTTCCGATCTTGGCGCCAGAAGCTTACCTGACAGGGTGATGGAACTCGGAGTTAGCCTTGGTGACTTTGGCACCTGTTGCCCCACCAGTAGCCTGTCCAAAGCAAAAGCTAGCATGTGGGTCAAAGTACGTGGCCAGACAACTGCCTCCTCTGTATCAGAGGTCACAAACCTACAGGTAAGATAATCTAGAAGAAACCTTAGACATCCCTGGGAACAGCCCTTTCCTGCCCCACAGCAAGAGTTGTGTCCTGGTGTTGGTTGTAAAACAAGGGCACAGAATCCTGGGGGTTGTTTGCTTTTCTGCCCCTATTCTAATACCTGTGTTGTTTGGAGACTGTCCAGGAGACAGAGTTCTAAGCAGCAAAGATTTGGAGATGGGTTTGGGGGAAGAGCACTAGGGTTAGGTGCCAGGAGACCAGGATTCTAGCACCAGCTCTACCACAGACTATCTGTGGGGTCTGCCCAAGTCCCTCCCCTCTCTGGGCACTGTCTCTTCATCTTTCAAACTGCCATGGAAACCTTGGGTCTGCCTTCCTCCCAGAGCCAGAATCAAATATGCACAAGTCTGTGGAGATGCTATCCCACATCCACAGCCCTGGGCCAAGGTCAAGGGCTCTCTGGAAAGGGATCTGGTCAATGTGAATACACGTGGCCACATATGCATGTGACTGTGTGTAACGGGGGCTCAAACTCACCGAGTCTATAAGTTTCCTCACCTCCGTTGTTGGGTCATTTGTAGAGGACAGCCAGGGCCTCCAAAAGCAAGCTCCTCTAGGACAAAGAAGGAGGAGCTCAATCAGTGGAGGAAGGAAACTGGAGCCTGGAAATCCCTGAGATAACAAAAGAGGCTTCCTGAAAACTTGGTTCAGATGCCTACTCCAGGAAACCTTTCCTGAGGACCTCAAGCCCAGGTCAGGGGGCCTCCTCCCTGCTTGGACAATGTGATCATTGCTTTTGTCATGTTGTTTTGTAATTATTTTTACTCACCTTTGAGCTTCTTAGGGGCAGATTTATGTTTGATGATGTCTGAATCCCCAACACCCAGTACAATGCCTGGTACATAGTAGGCATGTCACTAAATGTTTCTTGGAATGTTAAATGTTTGGAGGAATGTGGAAAATATCTTGCCTCCACCTCCTGTTCCAAGAAGTAGAGCTCAGAGTCCTACCATCTTCCTGGGCTGGGGAAAGGGGTCTGAAATATTCTTGGGCCCACTGCTTCCCTGCTGGACTACCAGAGGTCAGAAAAAAAGCAAATGGAGATCTTATGGTGTGGTCGGAAGGAGACAGTCCCCCAGTCAAAGGCTTCTTGGGACTCTGGTCCTCTTTTACCCCCTCTTCAGCCTGGATCAGATTAAACTCAGGCTTCATGGCAGTCTCCCCTGTGCTCCTCAGTGGACTGAGGAACTTGGCCCATGAGGCCCTGGCTGCTTGGCTTTCAGCTTTGGCAATGTCCACTGTCCCCAAGTCCCTTCTTGCCACCTAGAGGGATGAGTGAGGTGGGAAGCCAGTTGAGGTATTTCAGCCTGAGATCTGGAAGGGGCAGTCTCTGAGGGCTGTGAGGCTTTGCCTTACTCCTCCATGGAGAGCAGGGGCATCTTGGACATTTCATTTTTTTCCTCCCCCATGACCCCATTAAACCTGAATTCAGGTTGCCAAAGGCCAAGTTCCACTTACCTTTCACTGCCACCTACATGCTGTCTGGAAGCAAGTGGTGATGGACTTAATAGGCCAGGGAGTGCCTCGGGGGCCTGCGGGAGGGCTGGAGCTAGGGCCAGGGCCAGGGCTGGGACAGGGGCAGCAGCAGGAACAGAAGAGTCCATCCTTAGGGGATTGGAAGCCAGGCAGGCTGTAGGGGCTCCTTTTTCTCAGAACCTCTTGCATTCTTCTGGCTTTTCCTTGGAGACCCTTTTATAAGGCCTTCTTGGACTCATAAATTATTCAGGGCAGTGCAGGGCTGGGGGACCTGGGAGGAGGGATGAGGATTTAGAATGGGAGCTCAGGGAGGGGGAGCTGGGTCCCTGGGTGTGAAAGCTCTCCCAGTTGAATAAACAGAGAGTCAGTGGGGGGTGAGGGATTTTCTTTACCTCCAAGTCAGAAAGGAAAACACAAAAGGGGCAAATCACACACCATTTGTGCAAATTCCCCAGGCAGTAGCAAGGCCAGAGGGGGGAAAGGAGGGAAGCTCATTAGCACCCCAAACCACAGAAAGTTGTCAGGCACAGAGGGCTGGATAGATAGGCCTTTGTCAAAGCCGGTTCCCAACAAGAAGGGCCAGCTGACCTGGCTAAGGAGAGTGAGGGACTCACACATCACTTCGGCTCAAACCCCAAAAAGATTTGCCAAGTGGACCTGACATGGGGTGCCTGCCATTAAGCATACCACCTGGGTTAGGAAAAAAGGAGGTTCTGGATGAAGCAGGTCCAGTTGTCTGTGGAGTGAGCCTCAAATCTTCCTTCCATGCCCTTTGCTTTATGGGTCAGTTCATTTGCAAAAGTGCCTGAGTCTCCTCTCCAGCCTCAGCAGTAAGTAAGTGGTCCGGTAAAGGTGTGTGGGCAGCATTTCAGGGCTTCCACGTCAGATTCCAAATTTCAGAACTCAGCACCAGGAGCCAGCATGCTAGAGGGAAGAGGCAGGGTTCTGCCTGGCCATTAAGCTGCTGAAGAACCATCCCTGGCCCAGGGGCCTCAGTTCCCTCACGTGTGAGAAGAAGGTGCAGGGTGTGGGTCCAGTGGCCTCAAAGGGCCCTGCCAGCCTGAACACTCTGTGACAGGGCCTGGGTAAATGGGTACTGATCCAGAGGCAAGCTTGGCGGTTCCAGCACAGTCCTTGGCCTTAGCCAGTCTTCTGGGCCTTTGCCAGAAAGCTTCCAGTTACAACTACTGGCGGGCTCCTCGTGCTGTAGAAGTCCCGAAAATATTCCTCCAGAGCTCAGTGTCCAGCACCGGCATGGATTCGGCCTCTTGGATATTCGTCACAGTCAGGTTTGTAATCATCCAAAAACTTTGAAACAACCTCTATGTCCCATAACAGGAAACCAGTTAGATTAATTAGGGTAAGTCTTTGCAACCGAATACTAAGCAGGCACTCACAATCATGTTCTAGAAGTATAATTATCAACACAGAAAGTTGGGGGGAGAGAAATCAGATACCAAAATAGTATGAATAGTTTTATTCAAGGGCCTCTCTTTTCTCTGCTCCCCTGCCTCCTACCCCCACCCCATTTCAAACCCCAGGGCCACTCTGTGCTTTGTAACAAAGGAAAATTAGAAACAAATGCCTCACTTTAGAAAGCTGAGAGAAGTTTACTGGGGTTGCTTCTGCAAGTAAGACTATGGGGGATTTTTACTTCTTTCTTTATGCTTTCCTGAACTTCCTAAAAAGTTCCACAGGATCTGATGCTCTTTGGGTAGTAAAAAATCAAGACACATAAGACTAAAAAAGAAAGAAAGTAGTGCTTCTCTGCAGGAGAGAACACACTTGGGCAAATAACACTTGTTCTGTGTGACTTCAGAGGGCAAGGCTGAAGCTCATGGTTGAAGTTACAGGCAGACACATTTTGGCTCCATCAAAGGAAAAACATTCTAATAGCACAGCCACCACCTAACCCAAGGGCCTGGCACTGTCCCAGCCCTCAATAAACAGAGGTTTATTATAAGCTCTGTGTCCCCGAATTGTGTAAGTGCAAGCTGGATCCTGGATCCTGGAGAGGGGAAAAGGAGGGCTGCTGGGAGCCCAAGTTTCTATCAGTCTGTCACAGTTCTCGCTAAATGTGCCTCTGGAAGATGAAAGTTTGCTTGGACTGCTTCGCTGGCTCAACTGAGGGGTGAAGCTAAGTGGAGGAGCCAGGTGGAAGAAAGGGCTGGAAGGACATGGCATGTGAAGGAGAAAGAAGCAGACCTGTTGTCACTCTTTGAAATCTTTTTGACCTCTAGGTGGCCATGGTCTGTGAAAACAGGCAGGAGGGAAAAGGTCAAAGGAGAAGAGGTGGACATTTCTCAGCCATGCCACCTATCATGCTACCTCTGACCTTGAACCTGTGTTTATTCCCTCACAGTCCTTCACCACTGGCTGTCTAGCCCCTTCACTCCTGTGAGCAGGCCTCAGGGTTCCCCTCATACCAACTCCCAGCATGCTCTCCTGGAGTCCTATTAGCCTTTAGGTGTGTCTGTGTGGCCTTTTGTTCTCCACACACAATGGTTGTCCTGCTACCTCCTAAGAATGGCCACCACTTACCCCATTCAGCTCATGGGAGATGAAGCCACTCGCCCCCTTGTTGGGCTCACCCCAGCCTGAAGGATTTAAGACCTGCAAGTGTTGCTGGGCAAAAGTGGGGGCCTGGCTGTTTCCCTCTGCGGTCAGCACAGAACAGGAGTGAGATGGCCAGCAGGGTGGCAAGGAAAGGGGTGGGAACGACCAAAATGAACTTCTTGTCAGGGTGATTATGATCCTACCACTGTTTCCCCTAACAGCCCTGTCATATTTCTGTGTTTTGTCAGTGACTGCTTTGCCAGGCTCTGCTGAGAGGGCTGGGTGCTTTCTCTGGGCTACATGGCACTGGGCATTGCCTGGCAAAGGAATGGTCTAGAAAGAGGAAAGTGCTGAGGAGACTGCCTCAAAGTGCTTACAGCTTAGGGAGGGAGACAAAGGCTGCACAGGGGAAGACGGACTCAACTAACCTCAGCTGGGCGCTGGTACCACTCAGCCACCCTCCAGCATGATCCCCTGTCAAGCCCCAGCTCCAGCCTCCACATTTCCCTGGGCTACATTCCAAACTTCCTTCAACTCCCAACCATGTTCCTGCCCCACCCCTCTCCTCCTACTTCCCTGAGAAAACAGAAGCCTTCAAGCATGAATTAACTCAGTGCCCTGCCCAACCCCCCCAAAATTGGCCTGCCTCTCCAACTTCCTTCCCCTCCAGACCTCCCTTCCCAGGGGGCAAGGTGCCCCTCTCGTTAAAGGCTAATCCCTTTACCTGGGCCTTGGCCTCATCCACCTTCCTTCTTTGGGCCCTTCCTCTAGACGTTGTGCCCTTCTCTTCAGGAAAATTCAGCTTCTTTATACCAGCTCGTTCCCTTCTGATTACAAAATGGAGGTCTTTTTTATCCCCCCAAAATAAGGCCCCTCCCTCCCCAGACGTGTTCCCTTGTTTCTCTAACATGTTCTCTCTCTCTGTTTTTCTCTCCTGCCTCCCTCCCTCCTTCTCTCCTCTATTTCCATCACTGTCAAATGTGTTGAAAGGAGAGCCTGTAGACTGCCACTTTCCCCAACTTGTCATATGTACCTCAACCTACTGCAATTGGGCCCTCACCCCATCTTCCTACTGAATGGGCACTACTAAAGGTCACCAATAACCTCCTAATTGTCAAATCCAGTGATCTTTTTGAACATTGGATGGCAAAAGACATTGTTGGCCAAGTCCTCATTTCTTCAACCCTCCTTCCTCTGTTGGCCTCCATGATTACTGCCTTGTTTTCCGCCTACTTCTGGAACCACTCTTCTTGATCTCAGTTGCTGACCTCCTTTCCTCTGCCCATTCCCAAATCTGTGGTTGTCAGTTACAGTCCCCAAATTAGGGTGATACACAGTGATATTTCCAATGGGTCACAGCAAAATGGGAAAAACATCCAAAGTAGAGTTTTTCAATAATCTAAACGTACTCAGTTATAAAAGACTTTATTCTGAGATTAGGCCTTTCCTATTCTTGAAGGGAGCAAAATATTTTTTTTGAAATTATAACAATGGTGGATATTAGCTTTTTCTTTAATGTTCCAATGTGGCAAAATAAAATGTTAGTTTCTCTATGTCAGTCCCATTGTTTGTTGAATGAATCAAAACTTGAGAATGATATTTTCTCCCCCCAAAACCTCCTCTGTACCTACCTCAGTAACCAGCATCATATTGCCCAGGTAATTGAAGCTAAAACCTCAGCCATTTTCTCACATCTGCTCCCCTTGTGCTCCCCACGCTCTTCATTGTTTCTTTGATTATGGCCTCATCCGTGCTTTCTCACCTGGATGCCTGGAACAGCTTCCAAGTTGGTTCCCCTGTCCTTGACTTGGCCCTTCCAATCCATCCTCCCCACAGCCACCCCAGTGATCTTTCTAAACCACAGACCTAAGTATACTCCTCTTGTCCTGGAAAACTTCCAGTTATTCCCAGCTACCTAAAGGAAATGTCCAGAACTCTTTGTGTGGCAGTTGAAGACCTTTGCTTCCTAAGCCCAGCCTGCTTCTCCAGGCTTCTTCCCCCAGTGCCTTCCATGCACCCTCCACTGTGGCTCCCCTTGACTTGACCTCCTCTCTGTAAACACACCATAGTCCTTCCCTCCTAAGCTTTTCAGAGTTCAGGGCCTCTGAAGGTCTTAATCTGACCCTGTGTAGAGCTTATCATGGAGAACACTGGGTCACAACCAATGTTAGGACTTAAAATCAGTGTAGTGGGTTGCAAACAGCATTTAACCAAATGAATGAACAGCAAGTAGAAGAGTGGGTCACATGTAGTAAGGATGTATATTGTTCTGTAAAACTTTTTGCTTTAGCCATATGTAGATGGAGGTCAAGATTTAAAGATACACAAACGCAAGTACTATGCCATGCTGCAAAATGTATTTCTTGCTGTGGGTCATAGTCACAAGACTGGCACTGAGGGGACAACAGTTATTCTGTGATTCATTTAGTGCTGTTCATATCACAGTCCTTGCTCTCAGAATGGGTCTAGTCTCACTGGGGAGTAACAGAGGTCAGGAGAATGGGCAATGCCGGGGAGATCTCACAAAGGAGGGGGCAGGATTGAGCTGGGCTAGGCTTAAGTCGGCAGAGAGAGGGGGAAATGTAATCCTGGCAGGGAAAGCTGGCACAGAGCGGATAGTAAGATGAGAGAACATTTGTTAAACATTTATGTACCAGGCACTGTTCTAAGCATTTTGCATGGATTAATTTGTCCCACAAACAACCCTATGAGGAAGACACTCTTACAAGCCTCATTTTATAGATGAGATTAAGATACTTGCCCAAGGTCACAGAGCCAAAAGTGACAAGGCTGGGATTTGAACTCAGGTAGTCTCTGTGCTCTTGGCCACTGCACTACACTGCACTGGGGAACAGTGAGAGCCTAGGCTGTCAGGGAACTGACGAAGAGGGCCTGGAAGGGCAGGTGGAAAGACCTGGAACAGGTTCTGCTCTCACCTGGGGAAAGAAGAGCTTACTCTTTCCCTCCAGCCTCTGCCTCTGGAGCCAGGGACCCTGATGTTAGGGGCAGGAAGCCTGAAAGGCCAGCATGGGGGCCAGGTGGAGGCAAGAAACGAGGCAAGGTCTGCTCTGAGAGAGGAGAAAAGAGGAAGGTTCTCTCCCCCACCCCAGCCTATCCCCAAAGCAAAAATAGCAAATGGTCCCTGGGACCTCTGCCCTCAAGTCCAAATGTCCCAAATGTGCCAAGTCCTGGACGCAGCCCCTTGGGTCCCTGGGACAGGGGGTCCCCTCTGGAGAACAGTTTGTTGCTGGGTCAGCCCTCCACCTGCACCTTCTGCCTCTTGGCCCACCATTGGAGCCAGGCCGTGGCCCATGTGGTGCAGGGCTCTTTTGGCAGAGCCCCCTCGCAGCTCCCCATTTGCTCCTCATTTGGACCATAGGGGCCTAGAAAAACAGAGCTCCGAGGAAGCAGGAGGGGTGGGAGGGAGGGTGACCTGGAAAGTCCCTCCCAGCCAGGCTCCTTCCCTCCACCATTCGATCCATCCAGCCCTATCCCTGGCTCCTTTGGCCAACCTGGCCAAACTCTCTCTTTTGGGACAGCCTCTTTCCCAGCTTGGCCCTAGGCCTCTGGAAGTCTCTGAATCCTTAGGAGTGCATTCTCTCTTTCCCTTTTGGTCCCAGAGTCCTGCTGATCCTGCCTAAGTAACAACAGATACTGGTAACTAGTGGCAGGTGTCTTCCTGGGTGGTGGGTCCTGACAAGCTAATAAGAATAGCCACTGCCACAACAAAAATGGTAACATGTATTGAGTGCTTACCATGTGTTGGGGCATTGTGCTAAGCACTTTCTTTCTTCTATGATTTACTCCTTATGGAGATCCTATGAGGTAGGCACTATTATTGCTTCCATTTATTTTTTTAAGATTTTTGAAATTATTTTTTATTTATTTTGAGAGAGAGTGCACTCGTGAGTGGGGGAGAGGCAGAGAGAGAGAGAGAGAGAGAGAGAGAGAGAGAATCCCAAGCAGGCTCCTCACTGTCAGTGTCAAGCCTGACCCAGAGCTCGATACCACGAACCATGAGATCATGACCTGAGGCGAAGTTGGATGCTTAACCGACGGAGCCACCCAGGTGGCCCTATTACTGCTCCCATTTAAAAATGGGCAGGAAACAGGCACGGAAGGATGAAATGACTTACCAAATAGCTAGTGAGTGACAGATCTGAGATTGGGATGCAGATGTGTTTGGTTTCAACCCTCTATGAGACTTTAGAATACAGTTGTGTGGAGGGTTTGGTCCCTTTGGCAATTGCCCCAAGTGCCTCACTTAGGGGCCCCAGTGCTGCTGGGGAGTTAGGGTGATGGCAGAAGAGGCCAGTGGAAGTGGGTGACTGGTGTCACAACCTGAGCAACTCTCTACCATTACCAGTGTTCTGGGGCTGGGCCTCAGCCGTCAATGGCCTCACCTCCCAACTACAAAATGGGTGCAGCTTGAAGTGCTGTCAATTCTTCCTTCATGACAGCTCTTTGCTCAGCCCTCACCAGCCATTGCTGCAGAGGGGCTTGGCTACCACTCCAGCTCAGGTCCCTATCTTCTAGTGTCTGTATTTCTGCAGTGGATCTTAAAGTGGAAAAGCTTGGGCTCTAGAGTCAGATACATTTGGGTGAGTCCCAGCTCCAGCACTTAGCTCTATGGCCTGGGGCAAATGACTTAACCTCTCATTTCCCAGTTTCCCCATAGGTAAAATGAGATAATAAGGGTCTCCTCCCTGCAGGGTGGTAGTGAAGATTAAAGAGTATAAAGGTTGTTCAGGGATGCCTGGGTGGCTCAGTCGTTAGGCTTCTGACTTCAACTCAGGTCATGTTCTCACGGTTCCTAAGTTTGCTCTGCTATCAGCTCAGAACCCACTTTGGATCCTCTGTCCAGGCCTCCCTCCTGCACCTCCCCTGCTTGCATTCTCTCTCAAAAATGAATAAACATTTTAAAAAAGAATGTATAGGTTGTTCAGTCTGACACATATTTAGCTTCAACATATGTTGCCTGTTATCATTATTATAATTAGTCCTCTTTCCCCCTCCATCACCATGGCTGTTCAGAGCTTAGGCTTTGGAAGCATGCTTGAGTTGGAATCCCTCCTCAGTAGTTTACTATCCAGGTAACCTTAGGTAAATTAACCAATCTCTCTGAGCCTCAATTTCCTGGGGGTGGAAAGAGTAGTTTTTCCTGGGGATGGAAAGAGTAGTGCCCATATCACAGGGCTAGAGTTGAGGATGAAATGAAATACTGCAGGTAAATTGGTATTAGCTCTTTTTGTTCTGCATATTTTCAGGTGTTTTCTGCATACATGGCCAGATTTGGCTTCCTAAAACACAGCTTCCATCCTGCTCACACACCTACACCGGCAACCCATCACTGGCAGCATATGGCAGGCGGTCACGATTTTCCCTATATTTTCAGCCACACCTCCAACTCCACCCAGCATTCCCTCTGGCTTCCAGCAGGCCTTGTTGCTACACTGGCCCTGCACATGATCATCTGCAGCTTCCTGCCTGGGTCTAGAATGTCTCCTCTCTCCCCCATGACTCAAATTCTACCTCTCCCTTCCAGGTCCACTTTGAACGCACACTTACTCCAGGAAGACTCCGAGACATGCCAATATCCACAGCCATTTCATGTGAGCTCCCTTTTCAGATATGACGGGAACCTCCCTATCAACATGATCAGGGAAGGGGCTTTGTCGTCCCTCCTCCCTCCCATCAGCACCTGGCAGAGGACTGGGTACACATCAGGTGCTCATTCCATAGGAATGGAATGTCATTTGATGGTAGGGAAGTCCGCGTAAGACTAATAGATTCAGTCTAGCAGAGCCTTGAGGCTCTAAGTTTGGGTAGCAAATAGCCATGACAGGTGTAGGAGCCAGGGTGGGATTCTCTGTATTTTGGCCTTGCAAGACGAAGCATCCAAAATCCCAGGATGGGGCCGGGGGTTGTCTTTATGATAAGATTATGTCTTTATGATAAGATTAGTAGTGATATTGATGAATGTAGTTTTTACTATTGTACAATAATCAAACGAGTCAATAATTGGAAGATCTGTATAACTGGGTAGGCCAATAGTTTCCAAATGACTAATACATAATGTTACAAAACCACGCATGGATAATAGACCCATTCAAAGTGCAAGTCAGACCAATTAATTGTAATGTAGCAAAGTAAAAAAGTTTTTCTGATATGATTTCAGATTCAACATTGCAAATAAACATGAAGAAGCTACCACTCGTGAAGTTTAGGTGTGGTATCAGAGAAGAATAACCACAAGGTATTAGTTTCCTGTTGCTGCCATAACAAATTACCACAAACTTAATACAGCACCTACTTATTATTTCACAGTTCTGTAGCTCAGAAGTCCAGGTGGGTTCACCCAACTTCTCCACTTAGGGTCTCACAAGACTGAAGTCAAGTTGTCTTGTTGACTGTGCTGGGCCCTTATCTGGAGGCTCTGGGGAAAGAAAGTCTGTTTCCAAACTCAGAATGTTAGAAAAATCCAGTTCTTTCAGGATGTAAGTCTGAGGTCCCCATTGCCTTGCTGGCTATCATCCAAAGGCCACCCTCTGCTCCTAGAGGCTACCCACATTCCTTCTCATGTAGCCCCTTCCAGTTTTGAACCAGCAGTGGCAGGCACTTCTACTACTGAATGTCTCTGACTTCCTTTTCTGCCACTAGCCAGAGAAAGCACTCTGCTTTGAAAGGACTCATGTGATTAGATTAGGCCCACCTGGATAATTTCTCTTTGCCAAATAACTAACATAATCATGGGAGTAATAACATTGTAAACACCCACTCTCAAAAAGGAGGAAATTTATACACAGGTGAGTGCCATTTGAGAGTCATTCTTAGAATTATGTCAAAAAATCTATTAACATCCCTCTCTACATACATATTTTTTGTGAGGTTGGATTTGCTTCATCTACCTTAACCAAAACAATGCATTGCAACAGATTGAATGCAAGCGCAGATATGAGAATCTGGCTGCCTGTTTATTGAGTCAGAAATGAAACAGATTTGTAAAAAATGTAATACAGTGCTACTTTTCTTGTTAATTTGCTTAGTTTGGAAAATACTTATTTTTTGTAAATATGTGTCACTTATTTTAATGTGCGATGGGTTTATTGTTTTAAGTTTTAAAAGAAATAGTTTTGGGGTTCCTGGCTGGCTCAGTTCGTAGAGCATGTGATTCGTGATCCTGGGGTTGTAACTTTGAGCCTTACATCAGGTGTAGAGATTACTTAAAAATAAAATCTTTTAAAAAATTGAAAAATTAAAAATAGTTCAACACAAAGAAAACAAAAGCATGAATTCAAAAAAGATACATGCACACCTATGTTTGTTGCAGTATTATTTACAGTAGCCAAGATATGGAAGCAACCTAAATGTCCATCCAGAGATGAACGGATAAAGAAGATGTGTTGTATAAATGTGCAATGGAATATTAGTCAGCCACAAAAAGGATGAAACCTTGACATTTGTGACAGAAGGTTATTATGCCAAATGAAATAAGTCAGACAAAGAAAAACCAACATATGATTTCACTTACATGTGAAATCTAACAAAAGAAAAGAAAAGAAAAGAAACAAAGGGGCACCTGGCTGGCTGTCGGTAGAGCATACCACTCTTGACCTCAGGGTTATAAATTCAAGCCCCACGTTGAATGTAGAGATTACTTAAAAATAAAATCTTTTTTTAAAGAAGATATCCAGATAGCCAACAGGCACATGAAAAAATACTCAACATCATTCCTCATCAGGGAAATACAAATCAAACCACACTGAGATATCACCTCACAGAGTGGCTAAAATGAACAAGTCAGGAGACTATGGAGGCTGGAGAGGATGTGTAGAAACGGGAACACTCTTGCACTGTTGGTGGGAATGCAAACTTGTGCATCCACTCTGGAAAACAGTGTGGAGGTTCCGGAAAAAAATAAAAATAGATCTACCCTATGACCCAGCACTGCTAGGAATTTACCCAAGGGATACAGGAGTGCTGATGCACTTGTACCCCAATGTTTATAGCAGCATTTTCAACAATAGCCAAATTATGGAAAGAGCCTAAATGTCCATCAACTGATGAATGGATAAAGAAATTGTGGTTTATATATACAATGGAATACTACTTGGCAATGAGAAAGAATGAAATCTGGCCTTTTGTAGCAACGTGAATGGAACTGGAGAGTGTTATGCTAAGTCAAATAAGTCATACAGAGAAAGACAGATATCATATGTTTTCACTCTTATGTGGATCTTGAGAAACTTAACAGAAGACCATGGGGGAGGGGAAGGGAAAAAAAGTTACACAGAGGGAAGGAGGCAAACCATAAGAGACTCTTAAAAACTGAGAATAAACTGAGAATTGATGGGGGGTGGGAGGGAGGGGAAAGTGGGTGATGGGCACTGAGGAAGGGACCTGTTGGCATGATCACTGGGTATTGTATGGAAACCAATTTGCCAATAAATATCATATTTAAAAAAAGCCAAATCAAACAAAAAAGCAGAAAAAGACCTATAAATGCAGAGAACAAACTGATAGTTGCCAGATGGAAGGGGGTGGGGGTTGGGCAAAATGGGTGAAGGGGAGCAGGAGGTACAGGCTTCCAGTTATGGAATAAGTCATGAGAATGAAAGGTACAGCATAGGGCATTTAGTTAGTGGTGCTGTAATAGCATTGTATGGTGACAGATGGCAACTCCCCACTTCTGGTGAGCACAGTGTCATGTATAAAGAAGTTGAATCACTGTGTTGTTCACTGAAACTAATGTAACATTTTAGGTCAGCTATACTACAGTAAATAAATAGTTTTAAAATTGATCAGTTGTAATTTCTAATGTGTTAACTACCGATAGATATAACCCATAAAAAGGAAAGCCCTTGGGGCGCCTGGGTGGCGCAGTCGGTTAAGCGTCCGACTTCAGCCAGGTCACGATCTCGCGGTCCGTGAGTTCGAGCCCCGCGTCAGGCTCTGGGCTGATGGCTCGGAGCCTGGAGCCTGTTTCCGATTCTGTGTCTCCCTCTCTCTCTGCCCCTCCCCCGTTCATGCTCTGTCTCTCTCTGTCCCAAAAATAAATAAAAAATGTTGAAAAAAAAAATTAAAAAAAAAAAAAAAAAAGGGAAAGCCCTTGGAGTTTTCAAGAATTTTTTAAACTAATACCTTTTATTTATTTCTTTTTTAAACTAATACATTTTATTTATTTCTTTTTAAATATACATGCATTTTAATAATCTGTGTGACAGAATGTGGAAGGAAGGACACATAAAATTCGTGCTTTGGGGTGTGTGGTTCCATGAATTTTGACAAATGGGTAAAGTTATACAACAACCATTCTGTAATGCTTCCAACACTCAAAGGGATTCCCTGTAACACAGCATTGTGGTCAACCCCCTCCCCCACCCCTAACCTCTGGCAACCACTAATTTGGTTTTGTCATTTCAAAAATGTCATATAGTTTTGTCATTTCAAGAATGTCATATAGGGGTGGTGGCTCAATCAGTTAAGCATCTGGCTCTTGATTTCAGTTCAGGTCCTGGTTTTGCATTTTGTGGGATAGAGGCTCGTGTTGGCACAGAGCCTGCTTGGGATTCTCTTTCTCCCTCTCTCTCTCTGCCCCTGCCCCATTCTTTCTCACTCTCTCAAAATGAATAAATGAACAATTTAAAAAAGTCATATAAGTGGAATTATTCCATAAACAGCCTTTTGAATCTGGCTTCTTTCAGTCAGCACAATACATTTGAGCTTCATCCATGCAGTTGCCTATATCAATAGTACATTCCTTTTTATTGCTCAGTAGTAAACCATTGTACAGTTGTGCCACACTTTTTATCCACTCACTAGTTGAAGGACATTGGGTTTTTTCTTACATAATTTTAAGGGTTTAAATCATCCTGAAACCACAGATTTTGAGAGATGATGATAAGAAATGGTAATGGAGGTACCATTTTTACACGGGAAACCAGTACATGGATAAAAGAGCCATATAGTGGAAATAGAATTAAAAGGATTTACAGATCGGATGAGATGGGGTGTGAAGGGTCAGAGAAAAAAAGGAGTGAAATCAAGTCTAACTCTGAGGTTGCTGGCTTAAACAACTGGCCTTCCCAAATGGAGAAGACTTGATGGAGGATTGGTTTTAGTTCAAAGGGAATCAAGGATATAATTTTGGAGGTGTTGAGTTTGAGGTGATTTTCAGTTATCTAAATGGAGATGTCAGTATATAGGGGTCTGGATTTCAGAGGAAAATGACAATTTGGGAGTCATCTAAGTACATGAGAGATAAATGGGCCCTCCAAGAGTGGGAATGCAGAGTGAGAAGGGAGGAAGAACTAGGTCAGGCTCCTGAGAAATACCTCTATCTCGGGATCTAGCAGAGGAGGAGGACTCAATAAGAAGTAGCCAGAGAGATAGGAGGAACATCATGAGAGAGTTGTATCACAGAGGCCAAGAGAAGAAAGGGCAAAGTTATCTGGGAGCATTGAATGTCTCGTAGAGGTCAAAGAAGTTAAGGACTGAAAAGGGCCCATTAAATTTGGTGACTTGGGGTGGGGGGGAAGGTGTGGTCATTCGTGACCTTGATGTGAATCTCTTGGTTTGGTGGAATGATAGGGATGGAATGTCTCTAATTTTCTCTCTGCCTGAGGTTCTAACTCCTTCTCCCATAGACTTTTCATCCCTGCCCCTTTTGCCCCGAGAATCTCTCTCATTTCTCCTTCTAGGCTCCTCTTTTCATAGCACCATGTCCTCCCTCTCCTTCAAGACCTTGCTTTATATAGGACTCTCTTAGGTTTTGTTCCTCAAAGACCCCTCTTCTACCTCTTCTTCCTCCACTTTCTTTCCTAACCCACCTCTTCCCAGATCCTCACTTTCTTCCCTTTATTATCTCACTGCTTACTCCTCTCAAGCAGATACTGCTTTTCTCAGACTGTTATTTTCCCCTCTCTTTTTTAGGTCCCTCTCCATCCGCCCCCCACCCAACCTATCTAAGCTCTCTGAATCTTAGCAGGGGTCTTAGCTGATTACTAAGGAGCCTCGCAGTCTCAACACTGAGGAGTCATAGTCTCTGGCATGAATCCACCAGGATGTGACAATGCTGACCTGTAGGAAACACAGTGTTAAAACCTAGTCCTTGAATGATTGCCAATCTGGTAACCACATCCTGCCAACATGGCCTGCCCTCATCCGCCCTGGCACCTGCCACTGTGATTCTGCCTTTTCCTACCTTCAAATGCACAGAGTCACTATGAGCTGATAAGGTGCCCCTCTCCTACAAATTCTATCTTGCATGCAACTGACATTTTCTACTTGCCAGAATGCTTTCATATTCATGAGTCCAGCCTTGGAAAGTGAGCTGGGTGAAACCTGGAGAAAGAAGATGTGAAGACTTGCCCCAGGTCACACAGCCGGTTAGGGGATTAGCCTGCTATCCCTCCCGCCCCTCAGCCTTGCTTGCTTTCATTCCCCAAAACTCCATTTGGAGTTTTTTAATTTTTTTATTTTATTTTTTTTTTATTTTTTAATATATGAAATTTACTGTCAAATTGGTTTCCATACAACACCCAGTGCTCATCCCAAAAGGTGCCCTCCTCAATACCCATCAGCCACCCTCCCCTCCCTCCCACCCCCCATCAACCCTCAGTTTGTTCTCAGTTTTTAACAGTCTCTTATGCTTTGGCTCTCTCCCACTCTAACCTCTTTTTTTTTTCCTTCCCCTCCCCCATGGGTTTCTGTTACATTTCTCAGGATCCACATAAGAGTGAAACCATATGGTATCTGTCTTTCTCTGTATGGCTTATTTCACTTAGCAGCACACTCTCCAGTTCCATCCATGTTGCGACAAAAGGCCATATTTCATTTTTTCTCATTGCCACGTAGTATTCCATTGTTTATATAAACCATAATTTCTTTATCCATTCATCAGTTGATGGACATTTAGGCTCTTTCCATAATGTGGCTATTGTTGAGAGTGCTGCTATAAACATTGGGGTACAAGTGCCCCTATGCATCAGTACTCCTGTATCCCTTGGATAAATTCCTAGCAGTGCTATTGCTGGGTCATAGGGTAGGTCTATTTTTAATTTTCTGAGGAACCTCCACACTGCTTTCCAGAGCGGCTGCACCACTTTGCATTCCCACCAACAGTGCAAGAGGGTTCCTGTTTCTCCACATCCTCTCCAGCATCTATAGTCTCCTGATTTGTTCATTTTGGCCACTCTGACTGGCGTGAGGTGGTATCTGAGTGTGGTTTTGATTTGTATTTCCCTGATAAGGAGCGACGTTGAACATCTTTTCATGTGCCTGTTGGCCATCCAGATGTCTTCTTTAGAGAAGTGTCTATTCATGTTTTCTGCCCATTTCTTCACTGGGTTATTTGTTTTTCGGGTGTGGAGTTTGATGAGCTCTTTATAGATTTTGGATACTAGCCCTTTGTCCGATGTGTCATTTGCAAATATCTTTTCCCATTCCGTTGGTTGCCTTTTAGTTTTGTTGGTTGTTTCCTTTGCTGTGCAGAAGCTTTTTATCTTCATAAGGTCCCAGTAATTCACTTTTGCTTTTAATTCCCTTGCCTTTGGGGATGTGCCGAGTAAGAGATTGCTACGGCTGAGGTCAGAGAGGTCTTTTCCTGCTTTCTCCTCTAAGGTTTTGATGGTTTCCTGTCTCACATTCAGGTCCTTTATCCATTTTGAGTTTATTTTTGTGAATGGTGTGAGAAAGTGGTCTAGTTTCAACCTTCTGCATGTTGCTGTCCAGTTCTCCCAGCACCATTTGTTAAAGAGACTGTCTTTTTTCCATTGGATGTTCTTTCCTGCTTTGTCAAAGATGAGTTGGCCATACGTTTGTGGGTCTAGTTCTGGGGTTTCTATTCTATTCCATTGGTCTATGTGTCTGTTTTTATGCCAATACCATGCTGTCTTGATGATGACAGCTTTGTAGTAGAGGCTAACGTCTGGGATTGTGATGCCTCCTGCTTTGGTCTTCTTCTTCAAAATTACTTTGGCTATTCGGGGCCTTTTGTGGTTCCATATGAATTTTAGGATGGCTTGTTCTAGTTTCGAGAAGAATGCTGGTGCAATTTTGATTGGGATTGCATTGAATGTGTAGATAGCTTTGGGTAGTATTGACATTTTGACAATATTTATTCTTCCAATCCATGAGCAGGGAATGTCTTTCCATTTCTTTATATCTTCTTCAATTACCTGCATAAGCTTTCTATAGTTTTCAGCATACAGATCTTTTACATCTTTGGTTAGATTTATTCCTAGGTATTTTATGCTTCTTGGTGCAATTGTGAATGGGATCAGTTTCTTTATTTGTCTTTCTGTTGCTTCATTGTTAGTGTATAAGAATGTAACTGATTTCTGTACATTGATTTTGTATCCTGCAACTTTGCTGAATTCATGTATCAGTTCTAGCAGACTTTTGGTGGAGTCTATCGGATTTTCCATGTATAATATCATGTCATCTGCAAAAAGCGAAAGCTTGACTTCATCTTTGCCAATTTTGATGCCTTTGATTTCCTTTTGTTGTCTGATTGCTGAAGCTAGAACTTCCAGCACTATGTTAAACAGCAGCGGTGAGAGTGGGCATCCCTGTCGTGTTCCTGATCTCAGGGAAAAAGCTCTCAGTTTTTCCCCGTTGAGGATGATGTTAGCTGTGGGCTTTTCATAAATGGCTTTTATGATGTTTAAGTATGTTCCTTCTATCCCGACTTTCTCAAGGGTTTTTATTAAGAAAGGGTGCTGGATTTTGTCAAAGGCCTTTTCTGCATCGATTGACAGGATCATGTGGTTCTTCTCTTTTTTTTTGTTAATGTGATGTATCACGTTGATCGATTTGCGAATGTTGAACCAGCCCTGCATCCCAGGAATGAATCCCACTTGATGATGGTGAATAATTCTTTATATATGCCGTTGAATTCGATTTGCTAGTATCTTATTAAGAATTTTTGCATCCATATTCATCAGGGATATTGGCCTGTAGTTCTCTTTTTGTACTGGGTCTCTGTCTGGTTTAGGAATCAAAGTAATACTGGCTTCCTAGAATGAGTCTGGAAGTTTTCCTTCCCTTTCTATTTCTTGGAATAGCTTAAGAAGGATAGGTATTATCTCTGCTTTAAACGTCTGGTAGAACTCCCCTGGGAAGCCATCTGGTCCTGGACTCTTATTTGTTGGGAGATTTTTGATAACCGATTCCATTTCTTCGCTGGTTATGGGTCTGTTCAAGCTTTCTATTTCCTCCTGATTGAGTTTTGGAAGAGTGTGGGTGCTTAGGAATTTGTCCATTTCTTCCAGGTTGTCCAATTTGTTGGCATATAATTTTTCATAGTATTCCCTGATAATTGTTTGTATCTCTGAGGGATTGGTTGTAATAATTCCATTTTCATTCACGATTTTGTCTATTTGGGTCATCTCCCTTTTCTTTTTGAGAAGCCTGGCTAGAGATCTGTCAATTTTGTTTATTTTTTCAAAAAACCAACTCTTGGTTTCGTTGATCTGCTCTACCGTTTTTTTAGATTCTATATTGTTTATTTCTGCTCTGATCTTTATTATTTCTCTTCTTCTGCTGGGTTTAGGCTGCCTTTGCTGTTCTGCTTCTATTTCCTTTAGGTGTGCTGTTAGATTTTGTATTTGGGATTTTTCTTGTTTCTTGAGATAGGCCTGGATTGCAATGTATTTTCCTCTCAGGACTTCCTTCGCTGCATCCCAAAGCGTTTGGATTGTTGTATTTTCATTTTCGTTTGTTTCCATATATTTCTTAATTTCTTCTCTAATTGCCTGGTTGACCCACTCATTCATTAGTAGGGTGTTCTTTAACCTCCATGCTTTTGGAGGTTTTCCAGACTTTTTCCTGTGGTTGATTTCAAGCCTCATTGCATTTTGGTCTGAAAGTATGCATGTAATGATCTCAATTCTTGTATACTTATGAAGGGCTGTTTTGTGACCCAGTATATGATCTATCTTGGAGAATGTTCCATGTGCACTCGAGAAGAAAGTATATTCTTTTGCTTTGGGATGCAGAGTTCTAAATATATCTGTCAAGTCCATCTGATCCAATGTATCATTCAGGGCCCTTGTTTCTTTATTGACTGTGTGTCTAGATGATCTATCCATTTCTGTAAGTGGGGTGTTAAAGTCCCCTGCAATGACCACATTCTTATCAATAAGGTTGCTTATGTTTGTGAGTAATTGTTTTATATATCTGGGGGCTCCGGTATTTGGCGCATAGACATTTATAATTGTTAGCTCTTCCTGATGGATAGACCCTGTAATTATTATATAATGCCCTTCTTCATCACTTGTTACAGCCTTTAATTTAAAGTCTAGTTTGTCTGATATAAGTATGGCTACTCCAGCTTTCTTTTGGCTTCCAGTAGCATGATAAATAGTTCTCCATCCCCTCACTCTCAATCTAAAGGTGTCCTCAGATCTAAAATGAGTCTCTTGTAGACAGCAAATAGATGGGTCTTGTTTTTTTATCCATTCTGATACCCTATGTCTTTTGGTTGGCGCATTTAATCCATTTACATTCAGTGTTATTATAGAAAGATACGGGTTTAGAGTCATTGTGATGTCTGTATGTTTTATGCTTGTAGTGATGTCTCTGGTACTTTGTCTCACAGGATCCCCCTTAGGATCTCTTGTAGGGCTGGTTTCGTGGTGACGAATTCCTTCAGTTTTTGTTTGTTTGGGAAGACCTTTATCTCTCCTTCTATTCTAAATGACAGACTTGCTGGAAAAAGGATTCTCGGCTGCATAGTTTTTTCTGTTTAGCACACTGAAGATCTCGTGCCAATCCTTTCTGGCCTGCCAAGTTTCAAAAGAGAGATCAGTCACGAGTCTTATAGGTCTCCCTTTATATGTGAGGGCACGTTTATCCCTTGCTGCTTTCAGAATTTTCTCTTTATCCTTGTATTTTGCCAGTTTCACTATGATATGTCGTGCAGAAGATCGATTCAAGTTACGTCTGAAGGGAGTTCTCTGTGCCTCTTGGATTTCAATGCCTTTTTCCTTCCCCAGTTCAGGGAAGTTCTCAGCTATAATTTCTTCAAGTACCCCTTCAGCACCTTTCCCTCTCTCTTCCTCCTCTGGGATACCAATTATGCGTATATTATTTCTTTTTAGTGTATCACTTAGTTCTCTAATTTTCCCCTCATGCTCCTGGATTTTTTTATCTCTCTTTCTTTCAGCTTCCTCTTTCTCCATAACTTTATCTTCTAGTTAACCTATTCTCTCCTCTGCCTCTTCAATCCGAGCCGTCGTGGTTTCCATTTTGTTTTGCATTTCGTTTAAAGCGTTTTTCAGCTCCTCGTGACTGTTCCTTAGTCCCTTGATCTCTGTGGCAAGAGATTCTCTGCTGTCCTGTATACTGTTTTCAAGCCCAGCGATTAATTTTATGACTATTATTCTAAATTCACTTCCTGTTATATTATTTAAATCCTTTTTGATCAGTTCATTAGCTGTTGTTATTTCCTGGAGATTCTTCTGAGGGGAATTCTTCCGTTTGGTCATTTTGGATAGTCCCTGGAGTGGTGAGGACCTGCAGGGCACTTCTCCTGTGCTGTGGTGTATAACTGGAGTTGGTGGGCGGAGCCGCAGTCCGACCTGATGTCTGCCCCCAGCCCACCGCTGGGGCCACAGTCAGACTGGTGTGTGCCTTCTCTTCCCCTCTCCTAGGGGCAGGATTCACTGTGGGGTGGCGTGGCCTGTCTGGGCTACTTGCACACTGCCAGGCTTGTGGTGCTGGGGAGCTGGCGTATTAGCTGGGGTGGGTAGGCAAGGTGCACGAGGGCGGGAGGGGCAGGCTTAGCTCGCTTCTCCTTAGGTGATCCACTTCAGGAGGGGCCCTGTGGCAGCGGGAGGGTGTCAGATCCGCTGCCGGAGGTTTGGCTCCACAGAAGCACAGAGTTGGGTGTTTGCGTGGAGCGAGCAAGTTCCCTGGCAGGAACTGGTTCCCTTTGGGATTTTGGCTGTGGGATGGGCGGGGGAGATGGCGCTGGCGAGCGCCTTTGTTCCCCACCAAACTGAGCTCTGTCATCTGTGGGGCACAGCAGCTCTCCCTCCCTTTGTCCTCAAGCCTTCCTGCTTTCTGAGCAGAGCTGTTAACTTCTGACCTCCCAGACGCTAAGTCGCGCTTGCTGTCGGAACACAGTCCTTCCGGCCCCTCCGCTTTTGCCAGCCAGACTCGGGGGCTCTGCTTGGCCTGCGAGCCGCCCCTCCGCCCCGGCTCCCTCCCGCTAGTCTGCGGAGCGCGCACCGCCTCGCCGCCCTTCCTACCCTCTTCCGTGGGCCTCTCGTCTGCGCTTGGCTCTCGAGACTCCGTTCTGCTAATCCTCTGTCGGTTTTCTGGGTTATTTAGGCAGGTGTAGGTGGAATCTAAGTGATCAGCAGGACGCGCGGTGAGCCCAGCATCCTCCTACGCCGCCATCTTCCGGAACTCCCTCTCCATTTGGAGTTTTGGCTTCCCTTTTAGCCGGTTCCAGCCTGCCAAGGGGTAGCACCCTGGAGAGACCCTGCTCTGGAGCACTGCTGGCAGGGAGCGGGTAGTATCCCAGGTGTATCTGCAATCCAGTTCCGGGCCACCTTGGGAAAGATGATGATTTCTGATTTGCTTCACTGAATTCACACTGGACAACAAATCTGTTTGCTTTGATATTACTTCAAAAATGGAGTACAGCATAATAATTAAGAGTCAAGGGCCAGAGCTGGCTGGATTTGGTGCCCAGGCCTGCCTCAGCTCTGCAGTAGCTCAGTGAGACAACATGTATGAAAACCCTCAGCAGAAGGCCTGACACTCAGAAAGTGTTCAATGAATAGTGACAACTAACCTTATCATATTTACATAGGAATCTTTGGGAGAGCATCAGTGCAGTTTACTGAACAGACATCTAGGGACCTAGATTCCAGGTCTAATTATTACTGCTCAACTTGGGATGCTGGGTGATTCATTCATTCATTTCATCTCATTGGGCCTAGACTTTCTCGTCTGCAAATAGTAATGGCTGCCCTGCTTTTGAAATATGTTGTATGAGCCTTTAAAGCCTTTAGTAGCATGTGCAAAGATGTTAGGTTATAGTAAAAACCTGGAAATAACCAAAATGTCACTAGAGAATGGTTACATAAATTGTATTTCCATATAGCAGAATAAGATGGGGCCATGATGAATGATGCAGGTCTGTTGTTTAACTGACATGGAAATAAGGCCAGGCCATATCATTACATTCATTAGAAATGATACAAGGTTACAGAATTGTAGGGTATGATGTGATTCAACTTTGTATGAATGTTTCTATTCATCTCTTCTACAGTACATCAAAATGTTAAAGTGATTAACAGTATGTCCTTTGCCGGTGGTATTATGAGGACCTCTATTTTCTTCTTTATACTTTATTTTCTGAATTATTTGCAATAACATCTAGTATGTTTCTTATTTAGTATTATTATTTTTGAGTGAGAGAGAGAGAGACAGTGTGAGAAGGGGAGGGTCAGAGAGAGGAAGACACAGAATCTGAAGCAGCCTCGAGGCTCTGAGCTGTCAGCACAGAGTCTGACACGGGGCTCGAACTCATAAACTGTGAGATCATGACCTGAGCTGAAGTCGGATGCTTAACTGACTGAGCCACCCAGGTGCTGCACATCTACTATGTTTCTAATCAGAAAAACAAAACAAAACAAAACATAAAAGCCTTTTTGTGAGTGTTTCATTTGGAGAGGAAACCCAATCACAGCACTTCACTCCACAGAACTTTTAAGATACTCAAATGGCATGGGGTTTGGTACTGCTGTGTATAGTACAAAGCGGAGGCCCATGGTAACTACTTCAGTTCCACCTCGTGGGACACCACTCTTTTGAACCCACTAAAGCCTAAACCCACAGTCCATGTGTTTGTCTTTGCACACTGGGGTCAACCTCAGGGATGGGGCAGGGCTGGGAGTTTGCTAGAGAATAAAGCTGGGTGGAAGAGTCCGCAGGGCTGGACCCAGTGCAGGGCTTAATGGGCACTAGCTCACCAGACCTGTGTTTATGACGCTTACTTCCTGCTGGGTCTCAGGGCCCATAGCCAGGGACAACTGATGGGCCTAGCAGAGCCCCCTCTTTTCCCCACCCCCAAAGCTGGAATGTTCCAAATTCCTCCTTAGGCCAAACCTCTCTCCCCGCAAGGCCTCTCCTGGGCTCACAGGAGGTCACCACACAAAAGCCCAGCTGGAGTTTTTGACAGGAAAAACACAAAACTCACCAAATTTTTTTTTAAGCACCTCAATCTTCCGCAGACTGCAGGGGTTTAATTCTGATCTGTAATAAGTCTCTGACCCAAAGCTGAGATTTGCAGATTGATTTTGCAAAGCTGTGGCTAACAATTAGAAATCCTTTATCACCTCAGCCTGGGGCCCTTTGCACCTTGCTCCCCTCCATCAGGACACTTTCCTCCCTCTCCAGGATCATTACAGCCCCTTCAAGGCTCTGCAAAAGAACTGCTTTGTAAGTGTCTCAATTCTGATTTATTTGCTGCCTTTTAAATTCACCCATGGGCTCTTGCTACCTACTTGCTACCATCTTGGCCCATGGTATTGCCAGGCTGGGCCACCTTGGGTTTCCGAGGGAAGGGCACAGGAGGGATAAGTCAGGTGCACACCTGGGTTGGTAGTATTTATTTCCTCAAAGTTTCCAGTGTTTGAAATTACAGGGCCAGAGGAAGCACTCTCCAAATCAGATACTAATTTCTGAATGGAGTGTTCAAGGGCACAAGGACTGAGATACCAATATGGGAGGAAAGGAGCTACAACTTACCCTTGTGCCCAACCGTAGAGGGCAGAGGAGGACTGGGAGGAACACAGTCTCACATCCAGCTTCAGTGCCTTCTTCTGCCTGAAGCTTTGGGGAGTCAGCAGAAGGTGGATTTCTGAGTGAAGTCATAAAGTCTCCCCATCAGTCTCTTAAATAACTCTCCCCCACTGGTCTATAAAGTCTGTCAGAGACTCCTTTGGAGGAAATCCTGCCATTTGTAACAAAATGGATGGGCCATGAAAGCAGGATGCTAAATGAGGTAAGTCAGAGACACCAAATACTGGATGAGCTCACCTATATGTGGAATCCGAAAAAACAAAACAAAACAAAACCCTAAGCTCATCGGTACAGAGAACAGACTGGTGGTTGTCAGAGGTGGGGTGGGCGAAATGGGTGAAGGGAGTCAAAAGGTGCAAACTTCCAGCTAGAAGATACAGAAATCCTGGGGATGTAATGCACAGTGCGGTGACAGTAGCCAACAATACTGTATGGTATATTTGAAGGTTGCTAAGAGAGTGGATCCTAAAAGTTCTCATTGAAAGAAAATCAATTGGTAGCTATGTGTGGTGACGGATATTAACTAAACTTATTGTCGTGATCATTTTGCAATATATGCATATATTAAATCATTATGTTGTACACATGAAATCAACACAATATTATATGCCTGTTTGATCTCAATAAAAAAAGAAATTTCTTCTTTGGACTTAGGCATTATCCTCTCTTCCTCTTTGAAAATGGAGGTGGAAACAAAACTAACTGCGTTTATAGCTAGAGAGATTGTAGATGATGTCGGTTTTCTAAGTCCTGCCTTTCTGTGTTTTCTAGCACTGCAGAGTAAGAGTGTTTTCCTTTGGCAGTCAGGACAAAAATGAACTTCTTTTTAAAGCAATTAGAAAATCTCTCAATCCAGTTGTAGTTCCCTGAGCTGTCACCCAAAACTGATGCAGAAGGAAAGGTGAACTGCTCTGAGGACACACTTTGCAGAAAGAAGGCTTCAGAATAATGGCTTTGCCTCTTACTAGAGCCCTCAGCAGCTGGGGATGAGGTGCAGAGAGGAGAGCAAGGGTCTCAGATTCCTGAGAGGGGCTGTCAGATCAAGGGATGTAGAAAGGAGACTGACTGGCCTAAGAGGGCTGTGGTGGCCTTCATCACCACCACCACCACCACCACCCCCAGGACACTACTTCAGCTTCTTCCTTGAGCCTGAGAACCCCACCTGTCTTATTTTGCTCAATCTTATGGGAGCCCAAAGAAGAGGTGCCATACACAAGGCTCTTGGGTCAAGGACTGTTGAAAGGCAGGGCAAGTACCCAGGCAAGAAGGGGTTAATTCAGGAGCTGCTGTCAGTCTTGACCTTCCTAATCCTCTCCAGCAGTTCCAATCCCTCCCCTAAGCAAGATTAGGTAACGATCCTAAATGAAGCTTTCTTTCCCAGCCTTTGGGCCATGGAGTGTGTTGGTCTCATGCCCAGAAGACAAATTCACCTGGCAAGGCCTAGAGTTTTCTGTTTCTCCAAAGCAGCCAGGGCTTGACTTCAAGGAGGATCCCTCAGAGAGAGGAGTTTCCTTTAAAGATGTCTGCTTCTAATAACAGCTGTTCAGTCTTCTATATTTGTCCAAGTGGTTTCCTGTCCCCATTACCTTAATTGAGACTCAAAACCTTGGAGATGAGCAAACTTGCGCCTGGAGAAGTTAGGGGAATTCTTCAACAGGTTCCAGGCAGAACCGAGACTAGAAGTTAGTCTTTTGATTCTCAGGTAAAGACTCTTCCTCTAAATCATCGACTGCTCATCACATAAACACAGGTGATTGGCGCACTATCCAACCACCCGCTGTTTTGTCCATCCCTGCTTTCCTGACCCTGACTGAAAGCTGACCTCCTCTCGGCCATTTCTCCCAATTGAATAAGCCCAACCACTGGTTCTTCCTCTTGCCCAGCCATGCCAAATCAGACTCTAGAGATTCCAAACCTCAGGGGTGGCATTATTAAAAAATCTGTCTTCCCCCACCCCAATCTACTTCTACTTATGCTTACCAGGTCAGGACTGACTCTGGGGAGAAGCGCTCCTCTTGGGGACACTCCTGACTTTCATGGGAAACCAAAGCTTGTCTCCTCTGCCACCATCCCAGGAAGGCTAAAGCAGGAGAGCTTCCCAGAACAGCAGGGGGTCTGCTCCCTAAAAACCTCAAGGTAGCTCACCAACACTCACTGAAAACCCGCATATAGCTAGGAGATACAAAGGAAAAGTATTTAAGCTAGCTTGGGTTGGAAGAGGGAGTTCAAGGAAGGTTTCAAAGAGAGGATGAGTACTGAAACATGACCAGAGATTAGCCAAGCAAATGTTGGATGGTAGAATAGCATACTTCAGGGCTTAGAAACAGACAGAAAGGCAAATTCAGAGAAGTCACATGTTCAGGTATGGCTGGATTAGGTGTGTGTGTGTAAACATAAAACATGAGGTTGGAGGTAACTGATGGGAAATGAGACTGAAAAAACCAGAAGCCAGACAATGGAGAGCTTTCCTGGTTTCCTGTGCTAGAGAGTTTAAACTTAATCTTCAAAGCAATTAAGAGGCCCTGAAGTTTTTAAAGCATGGCAAAGGGGTGGAGTGGCACTTAGGATTAGATTTCCATTTTAGAAAGATCGGTGGCTACTGGATGGATAATTGATTGCAGAAGTGGAATTAGAGAAACCAGTCTGAGGTGTCTATGAGATTTCCAGATGGACAAGAGATAACAGCTGCATGGTTTGAACTAAAGTTTAGGTAGTGGAGATGGAGACAAGTGGATGCATTCAGAACATATTTTGAAGGTAAATCTTATAGGACTTTATAACTGATTACATGTCAAGAAGAGGGGAGGAATCAAGGATGACTGGCTTGTGTTGCTGGATGAGGGATGCTCCTAGTGAGATAGGGAACTCTGTGTGAGGAATAGTTTGAAGGTGGAGGAAGAAGAGAGCAGATGATTTTAGATTTGCAAATGTTGAGTTTGAGGTGCCATTAAAACATTCAGATGGGGTCAATCAAAATGCAGTTGATTATACAAATCTTGAGTTCAGGAGAGAGATCTGTGCAAGGGGTATGGATTCAGGAGTCACTGGCATAGAGACGGAATGATGAGACCACCCTTAGAGAATGTGAAGAATAAGAAAGAGAAGTCTAGAAGTCCAGATGAAACCCTGGAGGGAATAGTCAGATTTATACAGTGGGCACAAGAAAAAAAAACTTATGAAGAAGACTTAGAAGAATCATTTTGAGGGGCAAGGAAAACTGGGAGGGGTATTACAGAAGACAAGGGAGAGGACAGTTCTATGAAGGAGAGGGACAAAGTGAGATGACGGAAAGATGACTGTTGGGTCTGGGAACAATATGATTGTTGGTAACCTTAGTTTCAGCAGGGGGCAAATGGCAGAAGCCAGGCTGCAGAGGGTTGGGCATTTGGTGGGATGGGGAAGAAGAGAGACATCAACATTAAATGGCTTGTTTAGGAATCTTGATGGCAAGAAAATGATGAGGACAGGGTAAGAGCTGCAGAGGGAGGAGGTCAGATAGGGAGCTCAAAGAAAGTGCTAAATATTTGAAGTAGTCACCAGGAGATGCTCAGCAGGGAGAAGTAAAAGGACTTCCAGAGAACACTGAAAGCCCCACTGAGATGCACAGTCATGATCAGGATAGGGTAGAGTTGTGCCAGCTTAGTAGTAACAACACCAATGCGTGGAAAGGACCTGTGCAGTTGGTAAGTGCCAGAGCTGAGATTCAAACTAGATTTCCCTCCCCATCCCATCAACTGTGTAGTGCCCCCTCCTCCACTCCACGCTGCTTTGCATCAACATTGGCCTTGTCATACTCATCACTGATGAAGAGTATTGACTGTCATCTCTGCACCCGATGCTGCAGAGGCACAACAGACTTTTAATATATGTTTAAAATATTCAATAATTAATAAGTATATTTCCTCCCTCAGGTGGTTTAGAATTTGAAGAGACAAGATATTTGGCAAATGCATACACAGAGAAAATGATGAAATTCTGTCTCTGTTTCTCTTTCTTTATCTGTCTCTCTCTCTGGCTCTCTTTCTCTATGTGTCTCTGTCTCTGTTTTTTTCTCTCTCTCCCTTTCTGGCTCTCTTCTGTGTTTCTCTCTCTGTCTCTCTATCTCTCTGTCTCTCCATTTCCCTCCTTCCTCTGATTCCCTCTCTCAACCTTTTTTCCCAACAGCAGGCAGCTCTAGTCCCTTACACTGAAGTGTCATTGGCTCATTTAGAAAGTCCATATCTTATAGTCCCTCAAACCTCTTTATCACTTTCATCCACTCATTAAGAAGAGATTTGTTAACATCTGTTCTGAGTAATGTACTATGCAAGTCACCTGAGATACACAGATGAATAAGATACAGTCCTTGCCCTCAAGTAGCTCACATAATAGTGGGGAAGAACACAGATTTAAGAAGGAAACT